>NW_024429191.1:48412315-49612315 GCF_017639785.1 Mesocricetus auratus | reverse complement strand
AGGGAGGGGGGCTTACTAAAGTATTCCAAGACTACACAGTGGACCAGAGATTAGGTCACCGTTTCCTAACATCTCTGGAGACATGAGTCAACTCTGTGGTTCCTAGGAGTGGTGAATCCTGCCCCACTTTTCACAAAGAGCAATAATTTAGGCTAGACATAGGTGCAGATACCTGTGGAGAGAGAAAGAAAGAAGGAAATAAGGACAGAGGAGAATGAAGGTCTTTTGTTGTTGTTGTCTTGTTTTTTGTTTTTCAAGGCAAGGTTTCTCTGTGGCTTTGGAGGCTGTCCTGGAACTAGCTCTTGTAGACCAGGCTGGTCTCAAACTCACAGAGATCCGCCTACCTCTGCCTCCCGAGTGCTGGGATTAAAGGCGTGTGCCACTACTGCCCAGCAACAACTTTTATGATTTAATTCAGAACACTGAAACTTCTCAATAAATAGTTCATAAAATTGCCTCATCACTTTCAGCCAGCTACCAGAACAAAACTGGGGAATGGGCAAGGGAGTTCTGTCCGTTCATTTGATCCAAGAACCTGGGTATAGATAATGAACAAATGAAGAAATCTGACTTCAGCCTTTCCCCAGCAACCCTTCCTGGTTTGGGGTCATTCAACAGTGAACACTCTGATGTCGGAGGAGGTGAGAGCTCCGACGGAAGGTCTTCTGGCACTCCTGACACTCATACGGCTTTTCTCCCGTGTGAACTCTCTGGTGGATGGTGAGCTGTGAGTGCTGGCTGAAGGTTTTCTCACACTCACTGCACTCGTAAGGTTTCTCTCCGATATGAATCTTCCGGTGAAGCAGCAGCTCAGAGTTATCCCAAAAGGTCCTTGCACACTCGTTACACTGGTGGGGTTTCTCCCCGGTGTGTATTCTCTGGTGGACAATTAGATGAGAGGTCCGCCTGAAAGCCTTCCCACACTCGAAACATTCATAAGGTTTCTCTCCAGTGTGAATCCTCTCATGTCTAAGAAGTTCTGAATTGCCCCTGAAGGCCTTCCCACATTCTTTGCATACATAGGGCTTCTCGCCAGTATGAATTCTGGTATGTCTAATAATCTCTGAGTTCTGGCCAAAAGTTTTCCCGCACTCATTGCATTCATAGGGTTTGTCCCCTGTATGAATTCTTTGATGACGGATAAGCTCAGAACTCTGACCAAAGCCTTTGCCGCACTCATGACACAGATAGGGCTTTTCTCCAGTGTGGATCTTCTGGTGTCTGATGAGGCCCGAGCTATGCTTGAAGGCCTTGCCACACTCATTGCACTCATGGTATCTCTCTTCAGTATGAATCCTCTGGTGCTGGATAAGCTGTGAGCTAACCCTGAAGGTCTTCCCACATTCATTACACTCATAAGGTTTCTCTCCAGTGTGGATTCTCTGATGCAGAATAAGAGCTGAGTTCTGGCTGAAGGCTTTCCCACAGTCTTCACATTTGTAAGGCCTTTCTCCCGTATGAATTCTATGATGGTGGATCAAATGTGAGCTCTGAATGAAGGCCTTCCCACACTCGTTACAAGCAAATGGCTTCTCTCCAGCGTGAATTCTCAGGTGCCTTCGAAGGCTGGAGTTGGTTCCAAATGTCTTTCCGCACTCTTTGCATTCAAAGGGTTTTTCTCCAGTATGAACTCTCAAGTGCTGGATGAGGTGTGAGTTCTGGTTAAAAGCTTTGCCACATTCTTTACATGTGTGAGGCTTTTCTCCCACAGGAGTCCTCTGTGCTTTATGAAGCTGTGCACTCTCCGTGAAGCTCTGGCCAGAAGCAGCAAATGCACTAGCCCTGTCTGCTGGAGTGGGCTCCCGCATAGCTCCATGACACACCACCACACTTGGGTCGGGACTGCAGCCTCTGTCACGCCCACTGTTACCCTGCTTTTTCTCACCTAAGGATGACTTCCTGAAGATAATTAGCCCTGATGCAAAGTCTCTCTCCTGAGGAGGCATGTGCTCTATAAGCTCTTCCGAGGATTCTCTCAAACGCCCCTCTAGTATGTCTTCATCACTTGCTGCTCCAAACTCATAGGCTTGGTAACCCTCCTGTGAAAGTTTTTCTAACGTTGGCCCCTCTGGCTCAGATCTTTCAGAAATTTCTTCCTTAGGAAGCACCTCCTTTTTCTCAGTCCCCATCACGACCTGAAATGAGAGGGCAAGCATATGAAGTTGCTGTGTCCCATTTAAATGACACTACAGACTTTAAAAAGTGAGAAAAAACATCCGAAGCAGAATGTTAAAGACAGAAGAAGGAAATGGATGGTAAAGAGAGACTAGCAAAAGTTGTATGACACTAAGTGAGTTAGGGGAGAACTCAAAGTTAGTAAAGAAAACATTTGGGGAAATTAATGGCCATATTAATAGAAGAGTGTGTGGGAAAGGGTAAGAAAAAAGCAGTGTGAGTTAACAGAGATAACTTCTGAGTTTCAGATGAAAGAGTCCAGCTCTGCATTACCCAACAGCCCTATAAGAGCAAGCTGAAGTGTAGAAGGGTCACCTATTCAAAGTGTTGACTTAGTATAAACAGCACAAGAGTGACTTATTCGCCCTTTACATTTACATGAGAGAAGGCCCATCTTTCATCTCCCCCAAATGACAAATGAATTATATCAATACCATTGACTGAATAATTAATTTTCCTACAACTTTAAAATGTCATATGGATCCCACTCAACTCTACTGATCTATTTTTTTCTCCAGCATCAAACTGATAACCTTTTGATGCTTGGTTAAAAAAGACAGACATGGTGGCAGGTACATGTGACCAGCACTCTGGAGACTGAGACAGAAGAACCATGAGCTGGAAGCCAGCCGAGGCTATGCTGTGTGATAATAAATAAAGCCAGCCAAGGGTATGCTGTGAGATAACAACTAAAAAGATATTTTAGATATTGTTGAAGTTACTTCTCAGAAGTCTTCTTTTTCTGATATTGTCTATTTCACAAATATTTTCCAAATAAATCTTAGTGTAATTGCATAAAATATTCAAGATGCCAGGCACATGTCCTTAATGCCAGTATGTGGGAGGCAGAGGCAGGCAGATCTTTATGAGTTGAGGCCAGCCTGGTCTACAGAGCGAATTCTAGGACAGCCAAGGCTACACAGAGAAACTCTGTCTCTAAAAATGATATGTATACACACACACACACACACACACACACATATATATATATATATATATTCAAACTTATCCTGACATTGGTGTTATATTCATCTTGCCTCTGTCTTTTCATTTACTCGGTTGTTCTATTTTCTAACTGAGATATTTTTAAATATGGGGCAATGCTGCAGATCTCTACATATTAATTTTATGATCAGCCCTTCTGAACACGTTTCTTAACACTGAATAAATTTGGGGAGTGTTGAGGGGAGGTTCTCACTATGTAGCCCTGGCTGGCCCCAAACTCACAGAGATCTGCCTGCCTCTGCCTCCCAAGTGCTGGGATAAAATGGCTCTTCTATTAGGCTAGGGTACTTGTTCACTTCAGCAAACTTAAGGATCAATAAAAATACAAACTATAGCAGGTGACATTCAGGGAGCAATGAACAGGTTGGAACCCTTTTTTTTTTTTTTAAAGTGGACTTGTGTAATGATTTGAAGCTGAGGAGTGGCATAGTCTGTTCACAGCAGAATGTCAGGTAGATGCACAGTAGTGGTGTTTTAATGGAACTAGAAACAGTAGACGCGATGGTTAGGCTAGCCATCCAGGGTGATGGTGGTAGTGGGAATGAAGAGGAAAAGACTGGAGTAGCACTTAGTGTGGGATAGTAAAGTGTAAAGAAGAGCCCAAACAAGTAACCCAGATGAGCCGAGTAGTTTTCCGCTGCCGAACTGGAAGCCGAAAGCCGGAAAAAGAGACCGAGACTTCCGTTGTTCAGTCTTTTGTACCTCCCCCCCATAACACCCCTAGCCATGCCCAAAAGTGGGCCTGGCTAGTGACGTAGTTCACCGCCTATGTCCGTATACGTCTTTAGTCATGCCTAAAGTGGGTGTGTTTAGTGGTGTGGTAAACGGCTCTTTTATTACCTCATCTGTATGCACCTCTAATAAGTCACATGGCTAATGGCGGCACACGGCTTCTTCCTATAGGCTGCTGTTTTGGCAAAGCACCCAGATCCAGTTCCCAGCACCACAGGATGGTTCACAACCATCTACAACTCTACTTCCAAGATATCTGATACCCTCTACTGGTCTCCTCAAGAACCAGGCATATACATGATAATACAAATATATGCATACAAGCAAACATTTGTACTTTAAAAAAAAATTAGCCGGGCGTTGGTGGCACACACCTTTAATCCCAGCACTCGGGAGGCAGAGGCAGGCGGATCTCTGTGAGTTCGAGACCAGCCTGGACTACCAAGCGAGTTCCAGGGCAGCCTCCAAAGCCACAGAGAAACCCTGTCTCGAAAAACCAAAAAAAAAAAAAAAATTAAATCTAAAAAAAAGAAAACAAACCAAAAAATAAGAGGTAAGAATCAAAGATGGTGTCAGATCACATTTAATTTGAGTGATGATAATTAGATGGATAATGACGCACCAAGATTTGGAATACTGAAGGGATAGCTAGTAAAGCAGGAAGGAGGTGAATGAACTCTGTTTTGGACAAGATGGGTTCTGAGATATCCATATAGAGGTAGTTTTCATACTGGTCTAAAAGCTTAAAATAGTCAATACTAGACACAGATTTGAGAGAACTCAGCATGAATATAGTTTGAAAACTATCAGAGACTGAAGACACGAATCTAGAATCTAAAATTAATGGTAAAGAGAACTTCTATCATATTAACTCTACTTCCCTCAACCCCTCGAGGTCTTCCTACCTTTCTCCATCCTGCTCTCTGGCCAAGAACACTAACTTGTACAGCACACAAGTCCTCTAGTGTCCAGATGCTTCTGCCAATGACGACACCCAACAGAAGACAGGAGAGGGCATGGCAGAGTATTTATTCTCCTGGTTCCTTCTTGGGATACTGCCTTGAGCTATTGATCTTCCTCAACCTAAAGTCCTCTTAAGGAATCTATTCTACCCAATCCTTCAGTACTTTGCCCAGCCCTGTCAAACAATTAACCTCTTGGCTACTAAACTTTCCTCAAATTAACCTAACTTGAGTAGGTTATGCTTTTGATTCATCCTCTGAGAATAAAGGGGTAGGTGGAGAAATCTGCCACCAGAATAAAAAAAATGGTTTGTGAAGAGCCACAATAACAGTGTTACAGAAGTCACCAGGGCAGTGGCAGAGGGAACTGAAAAGCATCTAATGTCACCAGGTATGGTGGCATATGCCAGGAATCCCAGTTACTCTGAAAGCCAGCCTGGGCAATTTAACAAGATTTACTCCCACCTTGCTTCAAAAAACAAAACACTAGGGAGGCAGAGGCAGGCAGATCTCTGTGAGTTCAAGGCCAGCTTGGTCTATAGAGCGAGTTCCAGGACACGCTCCAAAACAATACAGAGAAACCCTGTCTCAAAAAACAAACAAAAAACAAAACCCAGGACTGTAGCCCAGTGTCAGCATTTACCCAGCACATACAAGGCCCCAGTGGGGGGTCAAATCTCAAAACCTCAAAACAAAATTCAACATTTAAACAGATGGGAGATTCTGTAGTTTAAAAACCAGAAACTGGCTGGGCGGTGGTGGTGGTGCACACCTTTAATCCCAGCACTCTGGAGGCAGAGACAGGCAATCTCTGTGAGTTCAAGACCAGACTGGTCTACAGAGTGAATTCCAGGACAACCAGGGCTGTTACACAGAGAAACCCAGTCTCCAAAACAAAACATAGTGACAGTGACGGAGAAATGAATTTCGTGCAATATGAGGGTGTCATAAAGTCATGGGTTTTCTCTGGTGACAGAAATTTGAATATGCCCCTATTAGAAGGAGCGGTACTAGTAGATAGAGACATAGGTGTAAGTGGTAAGAAAACTTGAGAACAGTGAGGAATAAAGAGCCCAAGAGATGGCAGAGACTGGATGATGAGTCTGACGATGCCGGAAGGACAAGTGATTTTGCAGGTGACCTTTGTACTGCCCTTTTCTCCACCTAGCCTCCTGTTGGCCACAAGATGCTGGTGACTACCACTAGCCTACCCTGAGGAGATACCTACCAGAAAAACTAAGTCTCTACTGGAACCCTAAAGCTTTGGGAACTCTTTGTTATCTCCCTCTAAGTGAGCTAGAAGACCCCAGCATTTTATTTTCCCACAGAGCAAGGAGATACCTCAAAACTAGATTTTTTTTATTGAAATCTTTCAAAATTATAGATGTTATCTGTATAACTATAAGGCTACATTATGGAGTTGTGGATATCTATTTTTGAGGCAGAGTCTCACTATGTAACTCTGGCTGGCCTAGAATGCACTCTATAGATTAAGTTGGCTTGCAATTTACAAGTTCTGTCTGTCCTGCCTTCCAAGCTCGGCGTCACCATGCCTAGCTGTTGGCTATCTTCTCCATCTTTGGCATTATTTCATTTGGGAAGTACTATCTTAATAAGTTCCCTTCTAGTGTCTTTAATGTCAGCATTTAAGAGGACAAGACAGAGAATCATGAATTTGAGGCCAATTGGGGTTACATGCTGTGTCAAAAGAAAGAAAGTAATTATTTCCACAAGGACATGTCTTTCTAACACCCAGCCAAAACTAGGTTTCATTTCAGTGTCTATGTGTTTCCCAACCCCCTCTGGCCTTCTTCAAATCTTCATGTCTCCTATAGTTGTTTATCTTACAGTTTTGGTTTTGATGGTGTTCCCACCACCCCCCACTCAAAGTCCTAAAGATTATCTACCACTAAGCTATACCTCCAGCCCTTGTGGGTGTTTTGTTTGTTTTTTGAGGCAAGGTCTCAGTATGTAGTCCCTGCTGGTTTAGAACTTGATATGTAAGCCAGGCTGGAGTGGAACTCACAAAGATTTGCCTGCCTCTGCCTCTCAAGTGTTGGGATTAAAGAGTGTGTCATCATGCCCTATCTCCTTTTATTTTGAGACAAGCTCCCACTATGTCTCCAAGGCTGGCCTCTAACTCACAATACTGCTGCCTCCAGAGTACCTGGGATTAGACATGCAGTAGCATGCCCAGCTCATCAGCTCCCAGGTGTTTTGCTTGTGTTTGTTTGTTTAAATAAAGTCAGAATTGTCTTGCAATGCACTCTGGGAGAAAAGTCTCAGAAAACCTCATTCAGAAAGTTCTGACACACATACCTATTAATGAACAGTAACTAGTAAAACTTAAAAACACCACACATTTTCAAGCCAGGGTGATGAGAATTCCATTACTAGTCCCCTTCTCACCTCTTTGAACCACGGTTCCCATGTCACTTCCTGTTTGTTGCTCCTCTTAAGGCCTCTAGAATGAACGCTTCCTGTGGCTCACAATGCTCTCATGATCAAACCTGTTTCCTTTTCCCACGTCTGCCTCACATTCTCCAAAAACAACTGTCAGCTGCAGATGTGCAGTGTCCTGCAGTCCAAACAGGATCCATTCTTTATAAAGTTTCTCTGCCTTTGGAAACACATTATTCTCACTTCCTGGAACACCATGCCCACCTGTGCACTGAACAAACATCTTCAAGATGCGGCTGCAAGACGTACAGTCTGTCCCATTTGTTTTCTGACCTGTAGGCCCTAACAAACATTACTCTTCATGTAGCCACTACGCCACTCTGTTACTCGTTTCCTTCCTTAGGCACCATGGTTCTCAACCTTCCTAATGCCCTGACCCTTTATTATAGTTCTTCATGTTGTGGTGACCCCCAACCATAAAATTATTTTCACTACTACTTCATAACTGCAATTTTGCTGTTGTGAGTCATAATGTAAATATCTGTGTTTTCCGGTGGCATTAGATGACCCCCAAATTGTCGTGACCCTGCCCACAAGTTGAGTACCAGTGCTCTAGATCACCAGCAAGGATGGTGGTGTTCATTTTGTCAATCTCAGCGCTTAGCACTGATACCAGGTAAGTATTCAGTGAAGTTTTGCGTGCTATCTGGGTAACAAATCTACAGCTGTCTTCAGGGTTAACTGGACAGTCCGTTCACTGTTCTACCTAAAGAGGCCGGATCAGGGTCTGACATATAACTATTATCTGTATATAACAATTACTTATAAAAGCAAGTTCTTGGGGATTGGGAGGGGGGCTAGGGGGCCTGGTAGGGGACAGGGGAGGAGGGGAGGAAGAGGGAGCTGGGATTGACATGTGAAGCAAGCTTGTTTCTAATTTAAATTTTTAAAAAATGAAAAAAAAGTAAGTTCTTTGCCTGGCATGGTGGCACATACCTTTAATCCCAACACTTGGGAGAAAGAGGCAGGTGGATCTCTGAGAGTTTGAGGTCAGCCTGGTCTACATAGTGAGTTCCAGACTAGTCAAAGCTAGGCAATGAGACCCTACCTCAAAAAAAAAAAAAAAAAAAAAAGAAAGAAAGAAAGAAAGAAAGAAAGAAAGAAAAGAAAAGAAAAATCAAACAACAACAAAAAAAGTTATTTCTCCCAAGACACTCTTATCTTCCTTCTCTGGTACCCAGGATCAAGGGAACTCTGTTAATGCTGTGCTCAATTCTGTCTCCCTTATTATTATTGTTGTTAATTATGTGTAGATGTGTGTTTCTGCATATAGACATGTGCACCTGAGTGCAGGTGCATAAAGCCAAACCCCCAGAGCTGGAGTTACAGATGGTATGAGGTGCTTAGTGAGTTCTGGGAACCAGACCAGGGCGTCTGGAGGATCAGCAAGTGCTCTTAACCGCTGAACCATCTCTTCACCCCCAATTCTGTCTTCTTTCTTTAACTAACCTTTACAAGCCAATATCCTGTCTGCCAACACAAATCGCGGGGGCCCCGATTTTTGCCCGCCATTCGTTCTAGCAGTATACTTAGGGAATGGAATACCAAAGAAAGAAAGGAAAAACCAAGAGAGAAAAGAAAAATTGGTATAGGTCCTAGGCATGTCCACGTCGGACCCTGCTTCTCCAGTTTCCCTGACTGATATGGCCTGGAAGCAGAATTGGGGACCGGCCCTGACACTGCCCAGCTGCCACCCTCTGTGTGCAAGAAAGGACCCCCGGTGCCACAAAGTCCAAGGTCACACAGCCAACCAGTCAGGGGCGGGGCTACGCTCAGGACTCCGGCTGCAGGCCGGGAGCCCGGCGCCCTCCTCCCCGGGGCTTGACCGAACCAAAGGCCTCACCGCTAGCGGATGCCGCCCACGCTCACTCCGCTGGGCCCAGAGCGCTGCAGCGCGGCGCGCACAGAACCGCAGCTGTTGTCTGGTGTCACGGGCGACCGACACCGGCCACTTCCGGTGCCGGGCGGCACTGCGGCCAATCCGCGCGGAGCGGAGCGCACTCGTGGGAGGAACAGGTGGCCAGAGGGCCCACGCCCCCTTGCCGGTTCCAGCTTTCCTGTCTGCCGCTCTCGCCCCAATTCACCCCATCTCTGCGGAGCTGGCGAGGGTCGGTCCGCTGCGTGGAACGTCCCAGTGCACCTCGTGATGCCCACTGAGCCCTAGACCACCGACGCGCGGGGTCCTCCAGGGTTCCTAGAACGGCTCCGGGGATGCACTTCCGCCACTCAGCAGCCGCTCTGCGTGCCCATGGCGTTTCCGTGGGCTGGCAAACTGGAAACTCCGCGTGGGGACGCATTGAGCACCCCCGCCTCTGTGCCGCTTCACCTCTGTCTTCTCAAGAGTGTGTCAGGCCCTTAGATTTCGGGTATGCTTGTCATCTTCTAGGAGACAGGGGGAGACCTGCTTTGAGGTCAAGAAAGGCTTCAGGGAATGGTGCTTTGACAAAAATCTTAAGGTTGAGTGTGATTTCCCTAGCTTGTTCAGGCAATGGGAATTTTATTTACTGGCCTTCTTCTCTCTTGAATAAATTTGGATTCTTCTTACCACAGACCCCATGTGAATATGAATGTGGTGGTCCTCCCGCCTCAGCCTTTCAAGTGCTGGAATGAGCAACTATGCCCCACAGGCTTTCTGAGTTGTTTGTCAGCTGATAGCCACAGGTGCATACTGTTTTCTAGTCCTGGCTTACTGCCCCCGCATTGCCCCACTGACGTAAACATCTAACAGGAGGAAAACACGCTCTCTTCCACCTGGGGTTTTTTCCACTGTGTTGTAAGATTATGTATAAGACTGCTTCCTCCTACAAGAGAGAGACCTCTTAACACTTGGAAAATAAAGACACACACACACACATACATTCTCCTGAAAATAAAGACACTTCTTAGTACAAACAGCTGGTCATCTGGTCTTCTCCTGATATCTTGGACTTGCTTGTGGTGCGGGCGCTGCAACTAACATTTCAAGGTTCATTTGCTCAGTCCTACTATGTGAGTTAGAATAAAAAGGATGTGGTATCTCTACCTGGCTATTTCCCTGTCCTCTGTCTGTTTTATTACACTAATCAAGGTAGGAGCCACCTCAAGCAACCAGGCTCTTCTAGGAGAAGGTGGCCCGGACGAATGGCTCAGATACAATAGCTGTCTCCGTTGTGCATGGTGAGGATGTGTTTGAGGGAGCAGGGACTGGTGTGTCACAGTCTACCAATGGGACAGTATAGGCGTGAAGAGAAAATACCGTGGGAGTGGAAAGAAACCCTCACCTTGTTGGCCTTTCCTGCTGACTGAGAAGCCTTGGGACTGTGCACTGTCCTCTCCCCTAACACCATTTCTGTGTTAGCTTGCTCTCTATAGCTGTGGTGAAACGCCATGCCCAGAGGCAGCGTGAGGAGGAAAGGGTTTATTTGGATTATTCATCCCAATCACAGGGAAGGCAGGGGCTAAGGCAGGAATCCAGTGTCAGGAGCTGCAGCAGAGGCCCTGGAAGAGCGCTCCTCACGGACTTCCTTTTAGACTCACATTCAACTATGTCTCCTGTGCCACCCAGGACCGCCAGTCTGGGGTGGCACCACCCTCAGTGAGCTGGATCCCCCACATCGGTCACTAATCGGGAAAATGCCCCCACAGGCTTGCTTACAGGCCAGTTCAATAGAGGCTTCCTCACCACTGATGTTTCTTCTTCCCAGCTGACCAGATTGATGCAGCCTAGACTGGCCTAGAGTTCCTGATCCTACTGCCGCAGCTGAGTCCAGGGATTATAGCTGTGGGCCACCACACCTGGCTCCTTCCTTATATTTTAAAACTACGTCATTTCTCAGATTAGTTTATGACTGTTTCAGATTTAGTGCTATTCATATTTCCAATCACCCAGGGGCGTTATCCCCAGAGCTGCTGAACTGTTCGTATTTCTCATCAGTGGCCTCTTGGGCTTTAAATAGCATTGTGTTAGGGTTGTAGAAGAAATGATCTAAAGGTTTCAATGACTTTGTGACTCTCCCGCAGATAGGTGACCCAGCAGGAGGGCCGGGCTTAGATAGCACTCTCTTGCTGTTAGCTACACTCTCTTCCTGTTAGCTACACTCTGGCCCCCACACCTGCACCCACTTCTTATTTCTCGCCATCAGCTGTCTCCATGCTCTGACTTTCTTCTTTCAGCCAGGCTGATCTCAGACTATCCCCCACTCCCAGCATTGTGTTATGACACAAGATGCTTCTTGCTTGAAGTGACATAGCCACCTCCTAAGGCCGGATAGCACCCAGAGGACACATGGCTCTCCTTAAGCACCCCTGATTATGAAATCTGTCTCCAAGAACCCTCAAGGGCATTTGGCAGGGCTGGACCCTAGTGTGCTATAATGAAACACTCCTATTCTTCACCTTTGTACACTAAAGTGACTGCTGGTGCTAAACCAGGCTTAACTGAGTCTTTGGTACCCAGTCCCCATCTCCAGCTATGAAGACATGAGAGAATGAAGCCAAGGTGCAATTTCTTCCCCAGGCTTAACAGTCACACCAAAGAGCCTCACCCAGAAAACTCGTATTTGCCTGTGCTTAGAGAAGCAAGTTCCCTGGCTTGGACGGAGGCCTCCGAGTCTAGTTTAAAGGAATGTCCATTGTTATCCAGGTACACAGGGCCTGTGGCTGACAGGTAAGGCCAGGGCCACTCCAAGATGGGGGGATTGGAACAAGCTAGGGACAGCAGTTCCCTCTCTTCTTCATTCCAATACGATCACATTGGGGATAAGGCCCTCATCACACAAACCACAGGGAGGATGACCAATTGAGTTCACAGCACCTCAACCAACTCAATCAAATCAAAACCCCTAAGACAGGCAGGTACTGGTACTTTTTTGGCACTAGTATTTATTTCATCTATTTTTATTTTATATGTATGAGTGTTTTGCCTGCATGTATGTTTGTATGTGCACCACTGTGTACAGTGCCCACAGAAGCCAGCAGCAGGCGCTGAGTTCCCTGGAACTGGAGTTGCAGACATTTTTGAGTTGCTGGAGATGCTAAAGTCAGAGAATCTCGAAGGTATTTGAGACCAAGTTGGGCAACATATAGAGACCTTGTCTTAGAAAGGGGTGAGGGGAAGCCGGGCGTTGGTGGCGCACGCCTTTAATCCCAGCACTTAGGAGACAGAGGCAGGCGGATCTCTGTGAGTTCAGGCCAGCCTGGTCTACAGAGCAAGTTCCAGGACAGCCTCCAAAGCCACAGAGAAACCTTGTCTTGAAAAACCAAAATAAATAAATAAATAAATAAATAAATAAATAAATAAATAAATAAAAGAAAGAAAGGGGTGAGGGGGAGTCTAGGAGAGGAGAGGGAGAGGACAGTTTTTCCTCCCATAAGGCTGTAAGTATGAGAGAAGTCAGATGCTCTATGACAGACACTCAGCACCTGCCAGAGGAGGCTAAGTATGATGGCAGTTGCCATGGAAGTTTGCTGCCCCAGAAGGAGACAGACCCTGGAGGTAGAAGACGAAGGATTGAAGAAAGCAGTAGAGCAGATGAGGATGTCATGTGCGAAAGATTATCTGATACGGGATTCAGAAAGCAATCCTAAAAGAGAAGGGCACCTTCACACATTAGGTGTTTTCTCCTTGTGCCTCAGTAAAGAGACAGTTCTCTCACTGGGCAACAGGGGGCGCCAGGAGCCTGTGAATGGAAAATCACTCCGACTGTGTAGCTGGAGTAGCGGGTTAAAAAGGAACAAGTTGAGTCACAGGGCATTTCTCAACCTGATGCAGCTGCCGTTTTGTACAAATGAAATATTTTCAGTCAGGGGCTTGGTGCATCAGTGAAGGCATAAGATTAAGTGCATAAGCCAGGCACAATGGTACCTCATCTCCCTGTTCCTCAGGACGATAGCTGGAGTCCAGACATTCAAGACCAGCCTTAGCAACACCTCAAATATAACAACTGTAAGTTCAGTAAAACAGAACACCACTAGATTGTTTCTTAAGCAGGGTTAGGAAATGAACCCGGGGCCCCTACACGTGCTGGGCAAGCATTCTGCCGCTGTAGCCTCAGCCCTCTAGACTTTTTTTCAAAGTGTTTCTCTGCCAATGGACATGTTGAAGCTAAAGTACTTGCATACTATATTATAACAGTATGTAAGTGTAATACCTGTAATAAATACAACCGTAACTGACATCCCAAACATGGCAGGCCATGCTGTCAGCAAACACAGCAATGGAGTGTGGCCGCATGGAGAGCAGGGGCGGGATCTGGCAATTGCCCAACCCTCCTTGACTCCTGGAGGTTTGGCTGGGCATATGCAGTAAAGAGTACAATTCCCAGAGACTGAAGAGATGACTCAGGAGTTTAGACAGGAGTCAGTCAAGAGATGATTGAGTGTAGCTGCTCTGGCAGAGGCTCTTGTCTGTTTCCAGCACATGTATGAGGTGGCTTGCCTCTGCCTGGAGCTCCAATGCCCTCTTTTGGCCTCCCCAGGCACTGCATGCACATGGTGTACATACATACAGACAGACAGACAGACAAAAATGCACACATTAAATACATAGGGTTGTTTTTTTGTTGTTGTTGTTGTTGTTTTTGGTTTTTCAAGACAGGGTTTCTCTGTATTGTTTTGGAGGCTCTCCTGGAACTTGCTTTGTAGACCAGGATGGCCTTGAACTCACAGAGATCCACCTGCCTCTGCCTCCCGAGTGCTGGGATTAAAGCCATGTGTCACCACCACCCCTTGAGTAGTAACATATTTTAAGTGGTAGTGGCACACATCCCCAGACCAAAATGGACATAGCATGAGAACCCAGATGTGAAGCCTTGCTGGTCCCAAGTCTGTTGGTGCTCACTTCCCCTCCCAACCTGGCAAGGGGGAGCCAGTGAGGACCCACAGCTGCTCCCTGGATAGGAGTTTGAACTGAGCAACAAATTTGAACCAGGATCCATGCCTTCATTAACTAGAAAGGTAGCCTGCCAATAACTTTCATACCAGCATCGGTGGAGTCAAAAGTTGTGTTAAGAAGACTCTCCCAGTTGATGTACGGTCACTTCATCATGGCTGCTGCAATCAGGTCCCAGGGTGTAGCCAGGTATTTGCTTCAGTTAAAAGAACACTGTCAATTGAGAAGTTATTAGAACGGGAAAGCAATCGGGTCCATCACCAGCTGAGCTTGCACTGGAGATGGGGCAGAAGGAGATGTGAAGTGAAGGACATGATGGAACATGTGGTCTTCATGGACTTTCTACAAGAGACACAGTTTTTCCAGCAGACTGGCATTTGCTTTGTATATAGAGACTCCCCACGCCTGTTGTCTTTCTGGTAGCACCTGGCTTAGTGCTCCTGGTAGTGACATAATGTTGATTCCACAGAAATGTGTGGTGAGTTTTTTTTGGTTTGCTTATCTGGTTTTGTTTTGAATAACCAAATTTCTGTGGGCACCTGTGTAGAATTTTGCAAGTTATTCATGCAGGTGCTTAATTCTTAAGTCACTGTGTTCTCTCCTATTACTTACTCTGATTTTTCAAAGATTTTGCATTCAAGGGGGAGGGGCGGAGTGCGTTTGAACTCAGCACAAAATAAAAAGCACAACTCCCAGGCTCCTGTGAGCTGAGAATGGCTATAGGGTTGACCTGTGTGTCTGGCCATGAGGCCACTGCTTCAGGGAATTTCCTGGACAGCCAAATGGCAAGGATCTTCCTTTACTTCCTGCCAGAAGGTGGCCATGAAACAGGTGCTCCCCTGGACCTGAAGGCAGGGGCTGTACTCTAGGGATGTCCGAGTGGCAAGCTAGACACACCATGGATCCCAGGGGACTAAGCGGACTTTCCCGGGAACCCTGAGTTCCCTACCTGCATGAGAGAAAAAGAAACCTTGCTGTTGTCACTTTGTCTTTCTGCTACTTGTTGCCAAACATAATCAAACTGTTACAGAGTTCTGAGAACACCCATCTAGCCTTTTAACAATACTTTTATAGAGGCACACCCCTGTAATACCAGCACCTAGGAGATACAACTGGAAGATTAGGTATTCAAGGTCATCCTTAGCTATGTATGGAGTTTGAGGCCAGCCTGGGCTACATGAAATCTTGTCTTCAAAAAAAGGCAAAAAAAGAAAAGTTTGTAGAAAAAGTAAGGATGGGAAGAGTCAAAGATTAAATACAGAAGAGATCACCAAATATAAAAACAACTTTTTGATTTAATATTATTTTATTTTTTGAGACAAATTGTCACCATGTAGCCTTGGCTGTTCTGGAATTCACTATGTAGACTAGGCTGGCCTCAAACTCACAGAGATCCCCCTTCTTCTGCCTCCTGAATGCTGGGATTAAAGGTGTATGTCACTAGGCCCAGAGAAGTACTTAAAGTACTGGGTAGATCACAAATGCAAGAAGGAGAAGGCCAGAAATATTGCTCAGTGGGTAAAATCCTTGCCAGGCAAGTCCAATGAGTTCAACCTCCAGGACCTCCAGTGGCTCCCAAAATGTGTCCTCTGGCCTCCACTGCACACACATGCCTGCACACACATGCCATATTCCCAATTAAAAGGAAAGCAAAGCTGGGCGTTGGTATCACACGCCTTTAATCCCAGCACTCAGGAGGCAGAGACAGGTGACTCTGTTCTAGGCCAGCCTGGTCTACAGAGCAAGTTCCAGGACAGGCTACAAAGCTACACAAAGAAACCCTGTCTCCAAAAACAAACCAAAAAGAAAAAAGAAAAGAAAAAAACCACTGACAATAGAGTAAAAAAGTATAAATTTTGGTTTTGGAACAAGGTCTCACCATATAGTCCAGTCTGGCCTGCCTTAGCCTCCTGAGTGCTGAAGTCACAGAGCTGTAACACCACACCCGCCCACCTAAAAGTCCTTGCTGTTGGCACCCTTTCGACTACGGTGCATCCAGAGCCTGTCCTGGGCTCCTCAGTATGGCTGTGTAGGTTGAGGCCTCCAAGATCACTCTCAGGTTTGTGGGCTGTTGGGTAAGACTCAGGGTTCTAGGAACTCAAACTACACTCATGATCACAGTGCAGCCAAGGGATGCAGAACAAACCGACGTAGGAAACGTTTGCACAGCGCAGAGTTGAGGCACCTGCCTCGGGTTGTCCTTCTCCCGGGACAGTCACACTAGCATCACTTGCTGTCCCAGCAGCAACGTGTGACAAAGCAGATGAAATATTACCAACCAAGAAAACTCACCCAAGCCTTGGCACTCAGGGCTTTTTTGGGGTTTGGGGTGGGGGCGGGGTGGGGTTATGGTTAGTCACATAAGCATGGAAAGTTCGAGAAATGAACCTTTGGATCCTCTTCTCCAGACTTGTCAAAAATCTATTAGTACAGTCTGACCCCCCCAACTCCTGGTCATATTCAAACAGCCATTTATGAAATAGTACACTGTTTTCGTAAAAATCTTTATCAGGCACACAAAGTCCCTCTTATCAGGCAGAACATTGCAAGGGCTTAGGAGTTATCTCCCTGGAACCAACCAGTGACTAGCCCTGAAGACCTTTGGACTAGGCAGTCCAGGCCTGCTGAGGTAACCCTTTACCGTAAACCCCATAAATTGAGGCACTTCTGAGGACCTCCACTCCTCGTATAGAGTCCAACCAAAACATTCCTAACACCAGCTCTTATCTAACATCATGGGCATTTGGTCAAAACGAATGAGCACATGAAGACCTGAAGACAGATCTGTGTCTCAGAGATGCCCAGAGCCCCCTCTGTGGACTGTGACTAAGCCAGTCCCTACACCTGGGCTAGCCTCATCCTGAGCATTTTGCCTCCTGACCTCCTTCCAGCCATTTCTATCTGTTTCAGCTGTTCCATCTCCAATGTGTCCCTTCCCAGAAGGTCATCAGGGCTGCAGGATTTCCGCCCATGGCCAGGACTAAGTGAGGCACAGGTGAGACAGGAAAGTACAATGCTGAGGTGGCACTCTGTCTCAGAGTCACTTCCTGAAAAGTTGCACTTGAGGCACTGACTTCCCTTACTCCAGGGCTGGCGGTATTCTGTCTTGAAAGAGTATGTCTGGATGGGTACCCATCCTCCTTATTTTTGTGTATGTTGAGAAGGAATGAGAAGCTCACCTTAACTCAGGCAACAATGATGCATCTGTACAAACCCATCTACTATGTTTCATCCTAAAAGGTAACTTGACCCACTTCTAAATACCAGAGGGTGATGAAAATTGGTCCCATAATTCCATTCTCATATTCTGCTCAGGATTCATTTCTCACAATTGAACCAAGATCCCTTTGCCTTTCAGAGGCATGAGGTCTCTTTGCACAGCATCTTAGAATCCGTCTTCCCACTTACAAGCTATGTCTTAGTTGTAACCAATTTATCAGTGCCCTTGATGGAGCTGGGAGACACTCACAGTTACCTTGTACTTCCTTATAGAGAGTAAAAAGTGGCTTTAAAAGATATGAGGATCTCAGATTCTTACCGAAAAGACATTTGAACCGTTTGTGATGTATGCAATCGCAGTTATTCAGCTTGATATGACTGCTGCCATTTTGAGTTGTAATCACCATGATTGCCCCAGAGTAACCCCCACTCAGTTTTTCCTGCAGCTTCAGAAAAGAGCAATGAGGAAAGCAGTAGGAGTGGCAGATCAAAATGAAGCTTTGGCTCCAGGAGGCATCTGGCATTTTTATAGAATTCTAGATAAACCAGGTACATTTTGGTTAGGATTGTTTATTTTATGCAAACAAGTGTGTGTGTGTGTGTGTGTGTGTGTGTATGTGCACATGCCTGTGAACAATGTACATGCCTGGTGCCCTGCAGAATTCAGAAGAGGGAGGCAGGCGGATCTCTGTGAGTTCGAGACCAGCCTGGTCTACAAAGTGAGTTCCAGGACAGCCTCCAAAGCTACAGAGAAACCCTGTCTCGAAAAACCAAAAAAAAAAAAAAAAAAGAATTCAGAAGAGGGCATTAGATCTCATCTGGAACTGGAATAATAGAACTTTGTGAGCCACCGTGTGGTGCTAGGAATTGAACTGAGGTCCTCTGGAAGAGCAGCCAGAGATCTTTTTTTTCCAGCCAGGTTCCTTAACTGATGAGCCATCTGTCCTAAAGTCATATTTACCTGACTAATAAATACCCTTCTTTCTGCACAAATTGTGGGGATCCAATTGATCTTGCTACCACTCAGGACCATGCATCTGTCAGCAAGTCCTCTAAGACATACACTCTGTGTGGTCGTGGATCTGCCTGCCTCTTGCTTTAGCTTCAATCTGAGGCTGCCAGTCCTCTTGCAACAGAGCTGGATTGTTCTAGAACAGAGATATGAGAAGCCTTCTGCTATCTACTCCTACAAAGTTCACTCGCTACTTTTCTGTCTGGTGTGGTGTGTTCTGTGTGTGTGTGTGTGCTCTGTGTGTGTGTGTGTGCATGTATATTGTGTATGTGTTGATGTGTGTGAATGTGTGTGTGATATGTGCATATCTGTGTGCATGTGTGTGTATTGTGTGAGTGTCTATTAATGTGTGTGTGATGTGTGCGTGTGTGTGTGTGTGTATTAATGTGTGTGCATGTGTGTGTACATGTATGTGTTAATGTGTGTGTGAGTGCCTGTATGGTGTGTGTGTGTGTGTGTGTGTGTGTGTGTGTGTGTGTGTGTGATATGGGAATGTGCTACAGAGGTCAGAAAAATTTGTCAGGTTCCCTGGAGCTGAAGTTATAACTGGTTGTGAGACACCTGACATGGGTGCTGGGAGAAGAGCAAGTTTTCTTAAACACTGAGACATTTCTCCCGTCTACCAGCTTTATAGCACAACAGCAATCTACACATACATTTGAGTCACTTGAATTGGCATCATATATATATATACATATATATGTACACACATGCATATATGTGTGTGATATGTACATGCATGCATATATGTGTGTGCATATATGCATGTGCACATATATGTATAAATATTACAAGTACAGTCTCAAAAGGAGTTTGGCTGAAGGTACCATCCCTTTCATTACAGTCTAAACATGCTTCTCCAAAATCAATTCCTCGATGTTATCATAGGGATTGATCTAGGCCAGCCAGCGTTTCCACATACATTACTTGTAAGCAACTTCTTAACAGCACAGATTCTCTGGGGTGGAACAGTATGAACTACACTGGGCAGATTTCCAACACTTATGACCTTGCAGTGTTTAACCCCCACCATTATTCTCTGATGTGAGTAACAGTTCCATCCTGCTGAACTCTTACCCACATCACTACTGAGGCTTCCCACACTCAGTAGGTGATAGGGTTCCTCTCCTGAGGACTTGGCCATGGGGGGTAAGACAGGAGCATGAACAAAGTCTTTCTTGCCATCACTGAAGTTCCTCTTCTAACGTGAGGTCCACAATAAGACTAGTAAGGCCGGGTTTGGTCTAGTGTTTCCCACACGCCTTATGTTCACAGAGGTTTGCCCCAGGTGTGTTGGCTGATGCTGAAGTCGATCAAAACTGTAGTTAAAGTTTCCTCCATACTCAATTCGCTCCCACAGCTTACTCCCTGGGATCCTGGTTTTGAACATGTATTAGCCTCCCCAGAAAGTTTCCACACTCATTCCACCTCACCACTGTGATTCTGATTCTGAACGTTTTGAAAATGACAACTAAAGTATGCTCCACTTTCTTCATATTTACAATAAGTTCAACAATCTCTAATGAGGTCTAAATTCCACTATAAACCCTCTTTCTTCTTCTTCTTCTTCTTCTTCTTCTTCTTCTTCTTCTTCTTCTTCTTCTTCTTCTTCTTCTTCTTCTTCTTCTTCTTCTTCTTCTTCTTCTTCCCCTTGAGACAGAGTCCCACTGTGTAGCTCAGGCTGGCTGAGAACTTACTCTGTAGACTAGGTTGGCCTTGAACTCACAGATATTTGCTTACCCCTACTCCCCAGGACTGGGATTAAATGTATATCCCACAACAGCTGGCCCTAAATAACCTTTTCCCCCCAGACAGGGTTTCTCTGTGACTTTAGAGGCAGTCCTGGAATTAGTTCTTGTAGACACGGCTGGTCTCGAACTCACTGAGATCTGCCTGCCTTTGCCTCCCGAGTGCTGGGATTAAAGGCGTGCACCACGGTTAAATATTCTTTTTTGAAGAGAAGAAAAGTTTGTTTTGGTTAATGGTTTGAGGTTGTCCATTGTGGTTGAGAAGGCATGGCAGCAGAAGCAGCCTTCATCTATGGTGGTAGGAGCCCATCAGCTCACATTTCCAACACACAACGGCATAGAGCAAAATTCTCATTCCAAAAAGGAAGAATGTAGGCATAATAAGGGAACATTATGGTCAAATCAAGATGAAACCTAGCAAGGCAAAAACCAACCCCATTGGATCTGTGTCTGGCACAGTCATGCACTACCTGCTCAACCAATGTCTATTTTTTGTCTACCAGTCTGTCCACCGGAAGCTGGAACATTGTTGTATTGGTTACTTGGTCATGGGAATTTATAAAAGAAGTTTATTTGGTTTACAGTTGGAAGGGTTGGAGAGCATGAAGGAGGGGTAAAGGCATGGTCGCTGGAGCATCAGTTGGAGGGTCACAGCATGAACTGCAAGAACGGAGACCATGAACTCCAAACTGCTTGGGTAACCTTGAAGTCTACCCATGGAGACATAATTCCTCTAGCAATGCCATGCCTCCCAAATCTACTCGTACAGTAGCACCAACTGAGGACCAGGTTGTTGTGGGATATTTGTACACTGTTTGATGATATATTGCTGTGGTTGGTTTAACAAAGAGCTGAATGGCCAACAGCTAGGCAGGAGGTATTGGCAGAACTTCCAAAGCACAGAGAGGACTCTGGGAGGAAGTGAGGCAGAGAAGCCACCAGACATAGAACAAGTCAGACACACAGAATGGAATAGAGGTTAAAGCCATGTGGTAGAATGTAGATTAATAAAAATATGGGTTAATTTAAGTTATAAGAACTAGTTAAGTCAGGCAGTGGTGGCACACGCCTTTATTCCTAGCATTCAGGCAGAGGCAGGGGATCTTTGTGAGTTCGAGACCAGCCTGTTCTACAAGAGCTAGTTCCAGGACAGCCTCCAAAGCCACAAAAAGAAACAAACAAACAAACAAAAAAGAGTTAGGAACAAGCCAAAGCTATAGGCCAAGCTTTAATAATTAATAAGAAGCCTCCCTGTCATTATTTGGGAGCTGGCAGGACAGAGAAAGACTCGTTACACCAGGTATTCAAACAACTAAGCCTATGGGCACATTCTCATTCAAACTGCCACAAGTACTACCTAGACACTTAATTACAGATACTGAGGGCATCTGGAGATCCACAGGGCTGGGAGGAAGGGACTGGGGAAGACACAAAGGAGATGGTGTCTTTGCCTAGAGAAATTACTCACTAGGTACATCAAGTTAGGAACACCCATGTCCACTGAGCAGTACAATCAGGACTAAGTAGACTGTAGTGACAGTTCAGTGTGAGCAGGGTCAGCAAACATCTGCCGAGTGAGAAGGGTGTAAGAGGTTGCTTGGGTTGCTATAGCCAGGCTGAAGAGGCAAGAGGTAAAAATGGCATCGAGGCAGCAGCCACAGTGACTGGAAAGCTGGTGATACAATTGTCCAGTGAAAAGAGTGCGTTAGGTCAGGAGATTTCAATCTGGGTGTGTTGACATAACCCGAGCTTCCCTGACTCTTATCCCACAAGCCAATGGCTCAGCCCTGGCTGGCAAAGTCCAATGTAGGCCAAAGATCTACAGATCCAGGCAAGGCCATCCCCAAGTATTTGTATGAGTCACCAAAGGATATTGTGTGTGTTAACAAGTCTGGCTAGTTGTGGACTTGCTCACACCAGCCATTTTCTGCGCCTATGCCTCCTCAGGAAGCCTGTTGGAAGAAGGCTTTAACTTGTCCTGGTACCTGGTGACAGATGAATGTCAACTATGATTCTTTTGTTAAATGTCCCAAATGTTTTAAAGCTACAAAGAAGCTATCATAAAGTTATAAAATATTAATACTTCCACCAAGGGTCTAGCATGAGTGAAGACTTGGATATGAGCCCCAGAACCCAATGCACACATGCAGTCAATGCCATCCGGTAAAAATATGTGAATTTGCCAGGTGATGGTGGCACAGGTGGATCTCTGTGAGTTCGAGGCCAGCCTGAACTACTGAGTGAGTTCCAGAACAGCCAAAGCTACACAGAGAAACCTTGTCTCAAAAAAACTGAAGGAAAAGGAAAAGAGAAGAGAATCTGGGCCAGAGAGGTAGCTCGGCTAGTAAAGGTGCTGGTGGTGTAACCCTGATGGCCTGATTGTGTGCGGATCCCTCTCACCCAGGGAAAGGCTGAGTGTGGTGGCAGGCACCTGTAATCCAGTCTTCAGATGTAACCCAGTACCAGATGGGAGGAGAGCCATGAGAATGACCCAGAAGCCCATAGGTCGGCTAGCCTGCTTCGCACAGCAGGAGACAGACCCTGCCTCCCTCACCAAGGTGGAAGGAAGGAGAGAACCCGCTCCCACAAGCTACTCTTTGACCACATGTGCACTGAGGCTTGCACAAACATATGTGCATAATATAATTTGATTTTTAATTTTATGATTATGGACATTTTGCCTGCATGTGTATCTGTGTACCACTTGCTTTCCTGGTGCCCACAGAGGCCAGAGGATTGAATCATGTTGTAAGCCACCATGTGGATGACAGGATTCAAACTCAGATTCTCTGGAAGAGCAGTCCTTGCTCTTAACCCCTGAGCCATCTCTCCAGCCCCTAAAATAATGAAGCTGGATGGTGGTGGTGCACGCCTTTAATTCCAGCACTTGGGAGGCAGAAGAAGGCAGATCTCAGTGAGTTCAAGGCCAGCCTGATCTACAAAGTGAGTTCCAGGACAGCCAAGACTGTCACACAGAGAAACCCTGTCTCACAAAGCAAAATAATAATGATGGTGGTGAGGGGAGGCACAGGAGAGGTGGCTCAGTGGTTAGAGCACTAGCTGCTCTTCCAGGGTCCTGAGCTCAGATGCCAGCACCTACATGGAGCAGCCCACAGCCACCTGTGACTCCAGCTCCAGGACAAACCCTCTTATGGTCTCCGAAGGTGCTATACTTGCACACAGACACGTAAATAAATGTTTAAAAAAAACAGATCCTGTGAAAGCTTTTAGTTAGCAACTGATGCACAGGATACAGAGGGTCTCTCCATGGCTCAGTTGAGTGTCCAAACCAAGAACTAACCCACAGCTGGGACGAGACTTTTGACCTACTTTGTTCTGGTGTGCCCTGCAGTTTCCTTCCAGACATCCATAGTCCTGCTGTACCTTGTTCAGGGCTTACAAGGAACTACTGCGTTGTTTCATTTTCCCAGCTCATCTTTGAGAGCTGGCTCAGGGACACTCATGCGGTTGCCAGCAGGAGGGCAGAGCAGACCAGACCACTGTTCAGAAAAGAACCTTTGCAGTCTTTCTTAAAAGCCTTCACCATGGCTATGTCCTGTTACCCAACAAAGAAAGCAGCCAGTATGAGAGCAGCTTTGTCACGGGACTTTGTTGTGATAACCTGCCATGTGACCGACTTCCTCTTCTGATGACTTAGCCTCTGTCATCCACCATGCGTGCTGGCAGGATTAGAGACTCGCTGAGCCAGCTAAAATATTTGTCAAATAATTTTTCCCTTATCTTGGATGATAAAAAGTATCGTGTTAGTGTCTTGATTTCTTTTTCAAGTGTGTGAGTGTGTGACCCCATGGTATGCACATAGCAGTCAGAGGACAACTTGAAAGAGTTTATTTACTTCTTTCATCGTGCGGGTCCTGGGGATAGAACTCAGGTGCTAAGTGTCCTTACCTGCTGAGTCATCTTGGCGGCCTTGGTTTGCCTCTTTGTCAGGTACCAGAGAGAATACTTTTCCATGTGTCTATAGACACTTGTATTTCTGCGAACTCTTATTTATTAGATAACCCTCCACACAGCCTATTGTGCTGTGACGTGACCTTTATCATATTCACATTTCTAGGGTAGGTCCCTGGGCTCTATCTTTTCCCATCTTATCTATTCTTACTGGAGGGACCTCCTGAGCCAAGCCTGGACAGGCGTGAACGTCATCACACGAACCTGGGTGGGGTAGTTCACTCCTTGAACTGAAACTTACGTCCAAGATTTGATTTCTTAATTTTGTCAGTTTTGATTGATTTCAGCACAAACATTTAGGTAGGCAAAGTCTTAGAGTGGGGGAGAGGTGGGGAGGGAAGAGGACGGAGGAGAAAAGGGAGAAGGAAGAACTTGGTTAGGGCCTTTGTACGGTTCTGGGCCTAAGCCTGAGCAGGAACTGATTGTGGAGTTCCAGAAGGGGCCTGGACTTTGGTTTGAGTCTTGGCCTTGGCCTTCAGCCAGCATAACCCCAGAACGGAGACAGCGAGAATGGGATGGTGCCTCCCACTTAGAATAATGATACAGTCCAGCTGGTTGAGCTTGGCTAACACACCTTGGAATTTTGGGTTTAACCTCCTAGGCTTTGTGAGGGAGGGCCAGAACAGACTTAGGCCAAGCCTAACGACCCTGGTGTTCTCAGCCTGTGTCTTCTGCAGGAAACCTGGCTTTGTCCCTCCCTTCTTTTCTTTTACTCATGTATTTACTTATTTGGAGGTACAGGGACTGAGTCTAGGGCTTCATACATACACAACTGTTCTATCACTGAGCTACATCTCCCCCCACCTTCTTCTTACTTTAAAAATAAAGACTTATTTTTAATCATGAGGGGTGCCAATGGATGCCAGAGGCAATAGATTCCTCCTGGAGCTGAAGGTGCAGGCAGTTGTGAGTCACCCGACGTAGGTGCAGGCAGTGGAACTCGGATCCTCTCCAATAGTGGTAGTTGCTTTTACCAACTTGTACTAGGAGACCTGGAGAGTCACAGAGTCCACCAACTAACGTACTTGTCAAAGGTTTTTTTTTCTTACTGTAGTTGATAATGGCATCAAATTGGGGTTTTGATTTACCTTTTTTTTTTTTTTTTGGTTTTTTTGAGACAGGGTTTCTCTGTATTGTTTTAGAGGCTGTCCTGGAACTCGCTCTGTAGACCAGGCTGGCCTCGAACTCACAGAGATCTGCCTGCCTCTGCCTCCCAAGTACTGGAATTAAAGGCATGAGTCACCACCACCACCAGCCTCTTTATTATTTTTAAATTAATTATTTCATCGTTCCTGTGTGTGTGTGTGGTCAAGTATGTATGGACAACTTTGTGGCTGGGTTTTTCCTTCCACTTTTACATGGGTCCCAGGTAACAAACTCAGGTTGCTAGGTTTCTCACCAAGTGCCTTTACCGACTAAGGCACTTTGCCAACCCTCAACTTTAAGTTCTGAGACAAAATTTCTCACTGGACCTGGACTCCACCAATTTGGTTAGATTGGATGGCTGGTGAGGCCTGGGTATCCTCCTGTCTCTGCCTCCCTAATGTTGGACTTACAGCGACATGCCAACACACCTGGCTTTTCTCTGTGAGTTCTGAGAACTGAACTCAGGTCCTCAGACTCTCATGTTAAGTACTTTTCTGACTGAGCCATCTTTTCCATGTCCAAAATACTTCTTACCTCTTCATTGTCTCACTCACTTTTTTGGTACCTATAGAGTACTACTTGAAGAAAGAAAAGATATTACTTTTAATATTTATTCACTCCTGTGTGTGTGTGTGTGTGTGTGTACATGTCTGTGTGTGAGGGTGTGTGCATGTCATTTTGAACCTGTAGAAGTCAGAGGACAACCTTAGATATTTATTCACTCCTGTGTGTGTGTGTGTGTGTGTGTGTGTGTGTGTGTGTGTACATATCTGTGTGTGAGGGTGTGTGCATGTCATTTTGAACCTGTAGAAGTCAGAGGACAACCTTGGGTGTCCTGGGTCTTTCTAGCTGTTTGCCACTGCACAGTGTATCCCAAGCCAGTTGGCCTGCAAGCTTCTGGGAAGCTCTCTTGTATCTGCCTCCCAGACTGCCATAGACACACGCCACCCCCATCTGGCTTTTATTCCAGAGGCTCTGGGGACCTGAACTTGTAACTTCAGGCTTGTACAGCAAATGCTTTAACAAGTTCAGCTATGGACATTCTAGATTCCTCTGTATTCTTGCTGTGGTTCTAAATGCTCCAAACCAGACCCACTCTGTCCACGTGTTCCTAAAACGTGTAGTCCTGCTTTCTGATGGCATGGTTGAGTTTGCTTCACCTTTTACCACTATTTTCTGTCCTTTCAATTCCCACATGTATCTTAGTTTTTTGTTTTTAATTTGCTTGTTATTTATTATTTATTTATTTGGTTTTACGAGACAGGGTTTCTCTGTATTGTTTTGGAAGCTGTCGGTCCAGCCCGGCCTCGAACTCACAGAGATCCGCCTGCCTCTGCCTCCCGAGTGCTGGGATTAAAGGCGTGTGTCACCAACGCCCAGCAATTTGCTTGTTATTATGGGAACTTTCAAACATATTATCAAAATAGAGATGAGCAGGGTGATGCCTAAGTGCTCGCCATCCACATCGTTCAACTACTCAGACACTCCCAGTCTTTTCTCCGCCCATCTTCAGTGGAGAACTGACTGCCCTTAGAGTTTCCTCTCTGCTCCACTTCAGAAGGAAGCTTTCATGTTTAAAATATGAACTAAAATCCAGTAATTTTTTAGGTGTAGTGCAATCACTCTATCATCTCATTCACTACTATAATCTAATTTCAGGACATTCTTGTCATTGCCTTGAGAAGCATCACACCCAGCCCCAGTCACTGCCGCCCCCGCCCCCACCACAACCACGCCCAGCTCTGCCTTCAGTCTAAAGAGTGTTGCCTCCCCTACATTTTTCCTGAAAATGGGATGTAAAACATATTGGAATTGTTTCTTTCCTTATTAGACTTCCTCATTATATCTTATGTGTGTTTTGCTTGCATGTATGTCTGTGTACCATGTGCATTGTTGGTGCCCAAGGAGGTCAGAAGAGGATAACAGATCCCCTGGAACATAAGTTTGTAAGCCACCATGTGGGTGCTGGGAACCCAACCCAGGTCCTCTCCAAGAGCAACAAGTGCTCTGGACAACTGAGTCATTTCTCCAGTTCCCCTGCTCCGATCTGAGACCGGCTCTCGCTGACCTCAAGTTCAGTACATGTTCTAGGCTGGCTTTGCTGCCTGGTTCTCTAAGTGCTGGGATTAAGCATGTGCTCCCACACCCAGCTCTTTGGCATCTTTTCGATGATTAAACCCAAGGCCACAAAGTGAAAAGCAGTCTGAACCCTGAATCCCAAGCTGTTTCACTGTCTTGTCTCGTCTTCCCATGACTCCAATTTGTTTTCTGACAGTGCCCTTCTTTGAAGTCCACACGCCACTGTCTTTTTTTTGTTTGTTTTGGTTTTTTGAGAGACAGGGTTTCTCTGTATTGTCTTGGAGACTGTCCTGAAACTCACTCTGTAGACCAGGCTGGCCTCGAACTCACAGAGATCCTGCTGCCTCTGCCTCCCGAGTGCTGGGATTAAAGGTGTGCGCCACCACCACCCATTCCCCTTTCTAAGTGAAGCTTTCTTCACAGTCATTAGCAGATGTGGGTGTGAGATATCTTTTCTCTTCTCTTCTGAATTCCCATAGAAGGAATTTATGTGCCTCTCACTGGAGGCCATATCGTTCAGTTTTACTGTTTACATATGAGCTTATCATGCCATTGGCTAGCCTCCTCTTGAGAGCAAAGACCATATTTATTCATGCAGCTCCCTAATTGTCTAACTTGCGGCATATGTTCAACTGTTTGTTAACTGAGATAATGACTCCCTTTTTATCAGTACAGTGACCAAGGGCATGGATTCTGGGCCTCTTGCTAGCAGTGTGACTATAGACAAATTACTTGAATTCTCTGCAACAAAGTGTCCACAGTGGTAGATAGAGATATGGGATCTCTCTATCTCTAGAGAGGGGCAGCACCGGTTACTTAGCCCATGTGCCTGCGGTGTAAGCATTTTATCTATTCCCTGGAAAGAATGTGTTTGAGTAGCAACTGCCGTCCTCAGCACTGAGACACCGAAGGTCACAAGACCCCTTTCCTCTCTGAATTAGATTTCTTTCCCTTCTTCTGAATCTTCTCTGATAGAACCAGGAGTGTAGAAATCTTTCCAGAAAGCTTTTATTGTCCTAAGTAATTTTTTTGTGTATGTGTGAGCGTACGTATGTATGTATGTCCTGGTGTCACAGAGGTCATAAAAGTCATTGGATCCTCTGGAGCTGGGTGATAGAAGGTTGCTTGGTGCCACATGGGTGCTGGGAATTGAATCTGGGTCCTTTGGAAGAGCAGCCAGCGCTCTTAACTGCTGTGCTGTCTCTCTAGCTTTGGTAGTTCGTTTTTGAGACAGGGTCTTGCTATGTAGCCCAGGCTGCCCTCGAATACGTGATCTTCCTGCCTCAGTGTCCCAAGTGCTAGGATTACAGGTGCTGTGCCACCAAGGCCATGAGGGTCGTACATTTTTAAATCCCACAGGGAGAGGTGAATTAGCCTGGTATGAAAGGCTGGGGGGTCTGATGGGAGGAAAGGGGATATAAAGTGGACAGTGGGGTAGGAGCAGGGCCGCAGCCAGATCAGGGAGGAGAAGCAGGTTGCTCTCCTGTCAATGCACTGAAGCTCTGAAACTCAGTGCAACAGAATGGCTGTTTCATTTTCCCTGCATTAAGGCTGCGGACTGCAGCCACATCTCTTTCTGATGCTTGCACAGGCCTGCAGGGAAAGGGACCATTCCTCAGAGATTTTTTTCAAAGAGGTGATGAAGCCGGGAGTTGGTGGCTCACGCCTTTAATCCCAGCACTCAGTAGGCAGAGGCAGCAGGATCTCTGTGAGTTCGAGGCCAGCCTGGTCTACAGAGTGAGTTTCAGGACAGTCTCCAAGACAATACAGAGAAACCCTGTCTCTCAAAAAACCAAAACAAACAAAAAAAAAGACAGTGGCGTGTGGACTTCAAAGAAGGGCACTGTCAGAAAACAAATTGGAGTCATCCTAGGCTCAAGGGACGATTGGCAAGGAGTGCGTTTGGTCAATGAGTTCTTATCATGGAGTGAAGAAAATAACAAGAACGCAGACGAGGCAGATATAGTGTGTCGCACCTATAATTCCAGCACTGGGGAGGCAGAGGCAGGAGGACTAGCACAAGTTTGAGGCCAGCTTGAGCTGCAGGAAGATCCTGTCCCAAAAGAAAAAATTAAAATAACAACAAAAAACAGAAAAGTAAACAAATTAACAACCACCTTAACCCCTCCAACAGCTCAGGCTACTGACATTTCTCTTGTCTATCCACCATAACTAAATAATAGTGTATTGCTGAAGATGCCATACAATTTGTTTTCAGGACAAGGAAAAAACTCTATCTAGAATTGACCTGGACTCCCAGGCTAGCTTTTATACTACCAGAAGCTATTATGCTTGCTGCTGGTAGAAAAAAAATATCTATGCTGAGCGGTGGTGGCACATGCCTTTAATCCCAGCATTTGGGAAGCAGAGGCAGGTGGATCTCATGAGTTTGAGGCAGGCCTGCTCTACAAAGCTAGTTTTAGAACAGCTAGGACTAAAAAGAAGGAAGAAAGGAAGAAAGGAAGAAAGGAAGGGAGGGAGGGAGGGAGGGAGGAAGGAAGGAAGGAAGGAAGGAAGGAAGGAAGGAAGGAAGGAAGGAAGGAAGGAATCTATAGTTTTCCCTGACACTGGTCTCTGCATGCTTCACTATAGACCAACTGATACAATAGTGACTTGACAGTCGCAGGAGTAACCAACCGCTTCTGGGCTTGATGTGAGGCCTGCTTCACAGGAGGAAAGTGATGCCTACTGCTACTGTAAGCCAGGTCAAACGCCCATGGCTGGGAAACATAGGTCCTAGCAGGGAGCCCTCTATTATGTGGCTAAATGTTTAAGTTGTCAAACAACTTTCCAAATATTTGTGTTTGTATGGATAGATTTGTGCAGCTCTCAACGTTGGTCAGGGGAGCTTCTTTTTGCAGTGGGCAGTGGTTAATGCAGACTGGTAACTAGTCCAAGTGCTGAGAGTAAGCACCTGTGAAGTGCTCAGCCCTGAATGAGACATCAATAGTACCCCTCACCAAGGCTCAGGGAATCTTGGCATAGCAGAAGGAAAGAATGTAGCCGGGCGGTGGTGGCGCACGCCTTTAATCCCAGCACTCGGGAGGCAGAGGCAGTCAGATCTCTGTGAGTTCGAGGCCGGGCTGGACCGACAGCCTCCAAAACAATACAGAAAAACCCTGTCTCGTAAAACCAAAAAAAAAAAAAGAAGAAGGAAAGAATGTAAGAGCTGAAAGATGGGGAAGAGAGCTGTGGAATGCTGTGTTCTGGACATGACAAGGCGGTTGCACTCATAAACTTACATCAGTTATGGTTACTTGCACAGAATCTAGGCAAGACGGAGCCAATTAAAATTCCAGCAGGTGTGGTGGGAGGGTAGGGCTGTTGTGAGGCCCACTCCTAGGGAGCTATTTGCTCTTTATGGCTGTGGGGGAGGAAGAGTTACGTATTTTTCTTTTGGGATGTGGCTGCTCTAGTAGGTCATTCCACAACCATCCATATACAGGCAGCACCAATTGGATTCAGTGGGTAACAGAATTAAAACAGAAGAGGAGACGTGAAGTTGGGAAGAGGAGGGTGTTGGGATGGGTCTGGGGAGTAGGGGTGAATATGATCAAAGTACATTATATATATATGTATGAAATTGTCCTCGAATAAATAAAAACATAATTAAACAGAAACCAACTAGAGTAGAGTTGAGTAACGCAGTCTTCCACTGCTTAGTCTCCTGCTCCATCCACTATGGGACAACCGCCCTGTCAACAGGAACATCTGCCTGTTTATGGCTATACAGCTCCTTAAGCATCCCTTGAGGCTCTTGAGCCCGAGCCCTTGGGCTGGCTTGATCTCAGACTCATTCCCAAGATACTTCCTTCAGCTGGAGGAAGACAGGCAACCATCTCCGCCAGCTGCCAGGAAACCAAGAGAGGCTTTCGGAAGCCACAGGCACGGTGGCCCTGAAGCGGCTCTTCTGGCACTTATCACTCGCACCTTAATGCGACCATTTCATAGCTGCAAGATGGCTTCTCTCCTACTACACCGACGGTTCACAGTCAAAAGGTGAACGAAACCTACTCTGTAACCTCAACAAGCAGAGTCAAGGAGCTCCCAAGCACGAAATGTGTCTCTATGATTGCATGAGGAGTGCAGCAAAATGCATGAGCCCAGGGTAAGCTTGCAGAAAAGTGTACTTAACTACACCAGGGTTCAAGGTTCCCCGTGACAATGGCAGCTAGGATGAGACTTGCAGGTGAAGTGGAACAAGCCAGCCAAGGAGGCTATGAGGTGTCAAGAACTTCCAGGAAAAGGAACCCGTGGTACCGGAGAGATGGCTCAGTGGTTAGGAGCACTGACTGCTCTTCCAGAGGTCCTGAGTTCAATTCCCAACAACCACATGGTGGCTCACAACCATCCGTAATGAGATCTTGTGCTCTCTTCTGGCCTTCAGGGATACATGCAGGCAGAACACTGTATGCAAAATAAATTAATTAATTAAAAAAAAAAGAACTGAGGCCCTTTCCAACCTTGGGGAGAGACTTGGAACCCGGGAGAAACCAGTGGAAGCGGGAAACAAAAGATAAGGATTCATGCTGCGCACACGTCCTCTCACACCTGAGGCAGGTGTTCAGGGAGTGGCAGATGGAAGGCCAGAGCAGGAGGCCAAAGCCAAAGACCACAAAATCCGTCGGGTTGACGTCTACACAGACGTAGGACATGTCCCCAAAGTCAGGAAGAAGAGTTCATCAGCCCCAACAGTTCACACACCCCAGGGCTAGCCCTCTCTCCCCAACCTCAGCACCACAATGTTAAAGGCTGCTGAAACCCAGAACCCCAGCAACCATCTAGGCCTGTGGTTCTCAACACTCCTGCTGCTGTGACACTAATACAGCTCTTCATGTTGTGGTGACCCTCACCCATAAAAATATTTTGTTGTGGACTGGTCAGTGGTGGCACATTCCTTTAATCCCAGCACTCAGGAGGCAGAGGCAGGCGGATCTCTGTGAGTTCAAGGCCAGACTGGTCTACAGAGCAAGTCCTAGGGTGACCAAGGCTAACAAAGAAATCCTGTTTCAAAAATAAATAAATGTTGCATTGGTACTTCACAACTGTAATTTTGCTACTGTTATGGATCATAATGTAACTACCTGATATGCAGGGTATCTGATATCTGAGGGGGGTCGTGACCCACAGTTTGAGAACCACTAGCCTAGGCTAACAGATGAGCAGAGGAGGCAAATGATCAGGCGTGGGAAGCTTGGAAAAAATCCTTCCCATTGCCTGCCTCTTCCCCCACACAATGCTGACTTCTTGGCTGCTGCACGAGGACAGTGTCAGGGTCCTAAACACTCTTACACCATCCATAGGAAGTGCTATGCTCTTGAGGGCACACGACCCTATGGAATTAGGGTGGACTGAGTTGAAACCAATAACTATTTTTTTTTTTTTTGGTTTTTCGAGACAGGGTTTCTCTGTGGCTTTGGAGGCTGTCCTGGAACTCACTCTGTAGACCAGGCTGGCATTGAACTCACAGAGATCCGCCTGCCTCTGCCTCCCGAGTGCTGGGATTAAAGGCATGCGCCACCAACGCCCGGCTGCAACCAATAACTTTAAATCTATATTAGCCCTGTGGTGGAGCCCAGGGGACCTGGCCACCAAGACATACGGGGGTGGAGGGGGCTCCATGTAAGAAGGGTTCTGCACTTCTGAAAGTTAGATCCCTGTTTATTCTCCATGCCCCTCCCCCACCCCACCTGTGGGAATTCAAGTCTTTAGGCTCTTGTCACCAAAAGCTACAGTAATCTATCAACCTTCTCCTTTTCAGCCTTCAGATCTCTCGTCTGTGAACACCATGGCAGACCCCAGGGATGTCTTCATTAAGGTTCTTCCACATCCTCCTTCAAGTATCCATCCTTCAGCAGCCCCCACACACAACAGGCTCTTACAGTCCCCCAAGCAGCAGCCACCCCAGGCACTCCTCTAACGGTGAGCCTTCACAGCCTGCTTCCCAGCGCCCTTCTTGTGGGACTGGCCTCTCTCACTGCAGATGCAGTTTTCCCAGCACTCTGCCTCGTCAGCCACGCAGCTCCAACTCCAGCAACACAGTGATCACTTGTCTCACACTCAGACAAAAGAAGCACCCATGCACTCGGGAGGCAGAGGCAGGAGGATCTCTGTGAGTTCCAGGCCAGCCTGGTCTACAGAGCGAGTTCCAGGACAGCCTCCAAAACAATACAGAGAAACACTGTCTCAAAAAAAAACAGAGAGAGAGAGAGAGAGAGAGAGAGAGAGAGAGAGAGAGAGAGAGAGAGAGAGAGAGAGAGAGAGAGAGACTGCCATCATCATGTCTGGCAAAAAGTACACATTTTATGTTTTTTTTTTATTTATTTTGAGACCAGGTCTCTCTATTATGTAGCCATGGCTGTCCTGGAACTTGTTTTATAGACCAGGCTGACCTTGAACTCACAGAGATACACCTGCCTCTGCCTCCCACGTGACGGGATTAAAGGCGTGCAAAAGTACACATTTAAACGATTTATTCATTTCTCACTTAAGCATATGAGTTTTGCTTGCACGTGTGAATGCACACTGTGTGTGACTGGCACTTCTGGAGGCCAGAAGAGAGCATGGGACCTCCTGTACTGGAGTTACAGATGGTTGCTAGCAGCTGGATGAGTGCTAGGTTAACTAAACCTGAGTCCTCTTGTAAGAAGAGCAAATGCTCTTAACCACGGAGTCAGCTCTCCAGTTCCCATGGGAACAAAGTTAACGACTCACCAATGTATACTGAATCTTTGTAGAAAAACCATAATTCCAACACTTGGGAGTTGAACGCAGAAGAATCAGGAGTTTAAGGTCAACCTCAAATACACAGTGAGTTCAAGACCAGATTAAACGAGACCCTGTGCCAGTAAAACCAATCTGATAGATAAATTCTTGTTGGAGGGACATTTTAAGATTCACCTTCAGGAGCAAGCAATAGCTACTGGGCAGGGAAGGCGGATTATTTCAGTTTCTCCTTCTACTTTTCGTTTTATTAAAAAAAAGTGTAGTGCGTGTGCACACACACACACATGTCGCAGATGCCTGTGAAAGCCAGTAGAGGGCACCAGATCCCGTGGAGCGGTAGTTGGAGGTACTTGGAGCTTCCCCATGTGGGAGCTGGAAACTGAACTCTTTGAACCGAACTCGCTGTTTAAGAATAACAAGAGGTCTTAAACACTCTAAGCCATCTGTCTCTCCAGTCCCCTTCTACCTTAATTGTTAAATTTCAAACAAAGTAAAACCCAGTCCAAACTTCTAGTAGGGAAGCACCATTTCCTCTAAGTTTCACTGATCTTGTAAATTACACATGGCAGAAGTTGCTCAGGGGAACGTCCCTTCTCTTCCACTTTTTGGGTGCTCCTAAGGGAGTCAGGTTTTCCCTTCGGAATAACAAGGATGAAAACTGATCCAGGAGGAAGAATTTCGGCAAGTTCCTTTCCCTCTTGTCTGGTCTTCTAATCTCATCCCCAGAACTAGTTACAACGCAGCAAGAGGCAGAAGTACCAGCTTGACCTGCATATGCACTTTTCGTCCTCGGGACGGGACGGGGGTGGGGGGTGAGGGGGTGGGGAGGTGGGAAGGGCAATGGTTGTCACTATCGCGCACGCCCAGGCTCTCTCAAGGCTCTGTGAACGCGCAAGCACAGGCGTCATTCCAGGGAATCTGCGCCTTTTCGCCCCCTAGCGGAAAACAGGAGACAAGCGCGCCTGGGGGAAGGGGGGGAAGGGTATAGGGAATGCCTGTTTGATAAGGGTCCAGCTGCAGGGAGGCTTTGGCATCGCTTTAGGACTCACCTTGTTTTGCAACACCTCCCTTCTTTCTCCGGGCTTTATTTCCCCGCAGTTTCATTGAATTATTACAGCCTTTGGACCGAGAAGGAGAAAATTGAGGCTCACGGATGCACCCAGAGCACACAGGTAATTAGTGAGGCGGGAACCCAGGCCTATGAGCGCCACAGTTCCTGACAGCGTGCAAATTTCTCACCTACAGGGACATGGCCTGGACTCTAGGGAAGGAGAGCTGCTTCTCTTCAGCTTTGCAAGAATCCAGAGCATTTCTCATGGTCATTTACAAAAAAATAAAAAGCTTCAGTGGGTCAGTGGGGTTTTAGAGGAGGCTCACCGTAGTGACCACCAGGGTCACTTCCTAAAACAGCTTGCTGCTGTGAGAATTTCTCAGTCCAGGCCAGAAACCAGCTACAGCCTAGGAGCTACCACTTGTCACACACAGCAAGACTTTCGTGCGTCTGAAACAGCCCTTCTCCGGGAGGAAAGAACAGAGAACTGGAGTTGAGGCTGTCATGAACACTGCGGCCAATGCCAGCTCCCATGTGTGTGGCATTGCTTAGGGCTGAGAGAAGCCGTTTCTGAAGCCCACATCTGGTGACCAGACCCTTCCTGAGACCCCACCAGATGATGACACAGCCTCCTCTTGCCTTTCAAGAATGACAAAAGAGGATCATGGGCATACATCTTAAATCCCAGTGTGGGGAGGTAGGCAGATCTTTGTAAGTTCAAGGACTAGATCAGCCAGGGCTACACAATGGGACCTTGTCCCAATAACAAACAAACAGGAAAAGAATGACAGGAGGGCAGACAGTAGGAGTGAGAATGTGTATGCCAGAGCAGAGACTGCTGGGCTTTTGACCTGGAGAAGTGAATACCAAGTCACCTTTAACCAAGCAGACAGAGTTGTCTTCTTTGTTTTGGGTTTTTTTCAAGGCAAGGTTTCTCTGTGAGCCCTGGCTGTCCTGGAACTGGCACCGTAGACCAGGCTGGCATCAAACTCCGAGTTCCGCCTGCCTCTGCCTCCTGAGTGCTGGCATTAAAGGTGTGCGCCACCACTGGGCTCTTTGTTTTGTTTTCGGTCTCACTGTGCTGCCTGGGCTGACCCAGCATGGCCTCAGCCTTCAACAGTTGTCCTGGCTCAGCCTCCTGAGTGTGTACAACTGTGCAGCCACTGTGTCAAGCCAGAAGTATTAATGAGACAGCAGAATACCAAGGGTACCAAATCCGTGCTGGTGAGTCATGCTAGTTTAAGTAGGAAACATAAGACCATCTGCCTTGGGTAGAGCTCCCTACAGTTTTATGGGCATATGAAGAAGACTCCGCAGACTCAGGTTTCCACAGGAAATAAAGTGATGCTGCTGATGCGATTGGTCAAGAGGGGTGGAACTCTGGCGATGGTAAGAAAATACCCACAGTCCTGAAGCAAAACAGTATCAGGTAGCTGGTGACACTAACTCTTTAAAGGGGCTAAGCAGGGGCCAGTGAAATGGCTCAGCAGGTAAAGACGCCTGTCTCCCAAGCCCCATGGCCTGAGTCCCACCCCAAGCCCCGCATGTTGGAAGAAAAGCCTTCTAACTTCTACTTGCATGCACACATGCACACAAAATACAGTTCTAATGTATCGTAAGTAAATAAAAGCAGCCCAGACATGGTTGTTCACTCCTTTTTTTTTTTTTTTTTTTTTTTTTTTGGTTTTTCGAGACAGGGTTTCTCTGTGGCTTTTGGAGGCTGTCCTGGAACTCGCTTGGTAGTCCAGGCTGGTCTCGAACTCATAGAGATCCTCCTGCCTCTGCCTCCCGAGTGCTGGGATTAAAGGCATGCGCCACCAACGCCCGGCGGTTGTTCACTCCTTTAATCCCAGAACTTGAGAGACAGATGCAGGTGGACTTTTATGAGTTCAAGGCCAGGCTGGTATACATAAAGAGTTCCAGGCCGGTACCAGGGATGCATAGTGAGACCCTGTCCCTTTATAAAACAAAACAAAATAAAGGGCAAAGCATCCAGGAGTGATGACACATGCCTATTATCTCAGAATTCAGAAGACAGGGAATTTTAAGACTAGCTTGGTCTACATAGCAAATTCTAGGTCAGTTAGGGTTATACAGAGAGGTTCTGTCTCAAAAATTAAACAAAGGGGCTGGAGAGATGGCTCAGAGGTTAAGAGCACTGGCTGTTCTTCCAGAGGTCCTGAGTTCAATTCCCAGCAACCACATGGTGGCTCACAACCATCTATACTAAGAACTGGTGCCCTCTTCTGACATACAGACAGAACAGTGTATACTTATTAAATAAATCTTAAAAAAAAAAAGAATGTTAGACATGGTAGTGTACCCAAATTTAAGAGTCTGGGGCAGAAAGACCACAAGTTTGAAGCCAATCTGGATGACATACATGTCCCCTACCTTAAAAAACAAGCGAAACCAGTTATTTTTTAGAGGAAAATAACAGTATCAAATCAAACCTAGAAATTATCATTGTAGAAATGAATGTAAAGTGTGTGTGTGTGTGTGTGTGTGTGTGTGTGTGTGTGTGTGTGTGGTGGGGGAGGCCAAAGATCTCTAAGTATATTTACAACACAAAAGCGCAGGTGACAGAAAAGTCTAAACGTGCAACTAAAGCAAAAGAACCCTCTGAAGAGGGAAGGAAGAAAAGCAAAGCATTACCAAGGAAACCAAGGGTGACACTGTTGCTGTGCCAAACATGAGAGCCAGAAAACCGGCAGACTGCTCGGGCAGTGTCCCATGATCCCAGAGCAGTGAAATAGCGGCTCTCACTTCTTCATAGCACAAAGGGGGAGAAACCAGAAGCTAGAGGCTGGCTCGTGATACACTTGGGAAGAGGACAGGACAGTGTGGATCTTGGAGAGGTGGGAGGAGTCCAGGCTTCAGTCAGGTTGGCCTAGGTTAGACCACTAACTTTGCCACTGAAGAACTATGCATTTGGATAGCTCATCCCAATCAAAACCATCCTCTCCTATGAAAATGGGATTAAGGACTAAACATGATGCACACACAGGTTGGCACATGTACATGACTCATGGTCACTTATCTGAACAAAATCTTGTCCGTTCACATTATTAAAGACAGACGTGGAAAACTGAAATTAAAGCCTATTAAAACAAGCAAACAAACAGGCAATACCTATTCACTTAGTGCAGTCCTTAGAGGAAAGCTATCAGTTGCAGCTGCCATTCTTTCCCATCCTGACCGACTTCTGCATCGCCCCACACAGCTTGCTGACTGCAGGGCCTTTGTAGGCTATCATTTTCTTGCTCACATTTACTCTCCCCAACCACATCATAAACCACTCCAGTAAACACAGCAACCAAACGATCCATTACACTCTAGGTCCTAAATCACAGTCAACAGGTTTCTGGAAACCGGTCAGCCAGAGGTGTCAGAGTCAAGGTAGCCGGCAGCAGGCTATAGAAAGCAACTGCAAACTCATCCTACCCCTGCTCGGAGCTCTCAGTCAGTATGCAAGGAACAATCTCGCTGCTTGGACAGCTCTGATCTCAGGAAGCTGCAGGGCATCAGCTCAAATTCAAGTAACAAGATAAAAACACAGGGGCTCCAGAATTTAGCAAGCTTGGGGCTGTGCCTGACACAATTTTTTTTCTTTTGTTTTTTCGAGACCAGGCTGGCCTCAAACTATCAGAGATCCACCTGCCTCTGCATTCTGAGTGGTGGGATTAAAGACGTGCTCCACCAACGCCCGGCTGCTTGGCACGATTTTACCTGCAAGCTTGATCATATGGCATTGCTATGTTTGCTGCTCAAACCAGAGCGTCTAAAGCTGTCAATTTATCCTCATAATTTTTATTATTATTTTAAATCAGGACTAGACAGCTCATCTGGTTAGGGTGTATATTACTTTTTTTTTTTTTTTTTTTTTGGTTTTTTCGAGACAGGGTTTCTCTGTGGCTTTGGAGGCTGTCCTGGAACTCGCTTGGTAGTCCAGGCTGGTCTCGAACTCACAGATCCACCTGCCTCTGCCTCCCGAGTGCTGGGATTAAAGGCGTGCGCCTTTTTTTGGTTTTTCAAGACAAGGTTTCTCTGATGGGCAGTGGTGGTTCTCACCTTTAATCCCAGTGTTTGGGAGGCAGAGGCAGGCAGATCTCTGTGAGTTTGAGGCCAGCCTGGTCTAGAAAGCTACACCCAGAGAAACCCTCGAGTTCAACGCCCAATCGAGTGCCAGATGGCTCACAAGCACCTGCAAGGCCAGTCCCACAGATCTGACACGCTGCTGTCCTCCACAGACCCACACTCACACATAATTTAACTTATTTTAAAGTTTAACAGTTCTGTCTTGAGTTTTTTTTAAAGGGGGTGATACTTTAAAACAGGGTCTCGTGTAGTCTAGGCTGTGGCAATTCTTTTCCTCAGCACCCCAATGATGCAACACAACACCCATCTAGCTAGAAGGTGGTATTTTGTCGTTTTGTTATTGTCGTTTCCAGACAGGGTTTCTCTGTGTAGCCCTGGCTGTCCTGGAACTCACTGTGCAGATCAGGCTGGCCTCGAACTCAGAGATCTGCCTGCTTCTGCAGAGGTTAAAAGTGTACACCACAATGCTTGGCTTAGAAGTGATCTTCCAATGCTATCCAGGCGGCTGAATGTGGCCTGCTGAAGGGCAGGTAACACAAGTAAAATGCAAATAAATACACAGCAGGCGCGGGAAGCCTTACCAGCATTCACCACCGAGGAAAGGGAGACTCAGGAGACCTTTCAAACCAGTGGTGAGTCAATGAGGTAGAACCCCAAATCCTCCACCCAGGCCCAGACAGGCTGAGAGAACCCCATCTCCCCTCACATCTGTCCCTCCTTTGTGAAGCACGCTTCAAATATACGATGTAAACAAAAATTAAAGGACAAGCTATGCGCCCTGAAGACAGGGAACGGGTTTTAAATTCAAGAAAACAGGATGGCAATCTTGTGCGTGCTCAGGGTGGTGACAGCATGAAATAACGCACATAGAAATGATGTGAGACGACACACTTAGTAAATGATGCACTTTACTTATACAACCTCTACCTCTACTAAAACCCGACCAGCCAAGCGTCCTGTTTGCTATCCCTTATTAAGAGGGCCCACATTCTCGTGGGACTCCAGCCAAACCAGACAGGTCCCCTAAATATAGCAGGAGGCCTGGAAGGGGGAAGGGAATGACTTAGGATCCCACCACACCTCCCTGGAAACAGAAACCCACCACAGACAGACAGACAGACAGACAGACCGACAGACCGACAGACAAGAGCCGGGGAGTAGAACCCCTCACTCTTGGTTCTCTCCCCTTCGCACCCACTCAAAAAGAAAGTCAAACACTGGCTATGCAGACTTAAGCCCACCCACCCACCCATAGCAGCGTTTGTGGGGACTTCCACCCCCTTGCAACGGGTGGCCCCAAGGTGACTTCCTGGCTCCTCCTTTACTTTGGTTTGCTCCTGGCCGACTCCGCACCTCTACCTTCCCTCAGCCTCCAGCTCAGCCACTCTGCATCTTCTATCACCTACTCGGACCATCTCTCTCTCCCTCTCTGCTTTCCAGTCTCCCTGTCCCTGGGCTTCTTGGGGAAGCAGCATCTTGGGCACCTTTCTCCTAGCGAGGGCCCCACTAGGCCGTCTGCCCAGCACGCGGGATTCACACAGCGGCTCCGCTCTCTTTGAGGTCAGGGGCTGAGCGCTGCCGTCTCATTCGTGGAGGGGTAGTGTATGGTGGGTAGCGGGGCCCTGGCCGCTGGGCTGGGTAAGGTTGGGGCTGCTGGGGGTAATAGTTGTGCTTTTTGGGCTGGAAGTGCTGGGGTTCTGGCTGTGTAGAACCCCCTCCCCGAGATCGGCTCCCTCCATCTAGGGAATTCCTGCGAGGGCGGTGGGGTCTTCGGGGACTTGGAGGCCTGCGGGCAGGGGGGGCTGTAACCTCTTCAGGAGGCTGGGGAGCCGGGACCTCTCCGCTCCCTACTCCGGGCCAGGACTCCCTATGCTGAGGGTTGCTCTTGAAGGGGAAGCGCAGCTTGCAGTCGTGGGGGGGCACAAAGCGCGCTGGAGGCCTGCGCAGTCCCCCACCCCGGCCCCCAGAGCCCTGCAGTCCCTGCAGCCGCAGCTGCTCCTGCTTGAGCCAGCGAAGGCGGCCACGACGGAAGGCAGGATCCTCTTCCATCAGCCTGGACACCCGTTCCCAGCTGGACAGGGGTGGTGAGGTGGACCGGACAGCTGGTGAGTGCTCATTGGGCACTGCCTCCTCTACTGCCTCTGACCCTTCTGGTGGGCCCCAGGTGACCATACACGATTCTTCATTGTCATCCTCAAGATCCTGGGAGAGGGATAAGAGAAAAGAGATGTGAAGACAGCTGAGTCCCGAGGCCATGTGGATTCAAGAAGGACAGTAGAAGAACCTAGAGTGGCCGGATGGGGTCTAGAGTATGGCTTGGAGCCAATGAAGCTAGGACAATGGCTGGAGCATGGGCCTACCCACTAAACGGCATGAGCTCAGTCCCGTCTGCCACCTCTTAGCTGTGTGGTCTCCTCGTCCCTCTCTTCAGCAGTCCCGCCTCCAGCACCTGCTACCAAGTGCTGGCAGAACTGGCTGAGCTCCACTTTAGATGGAGAACAGAATGGGGAAGGACAGGAAGCCAGCTAAGGGTGGCCACCGTGGATTCACTGAGAAGTCAGCACTTGAGTCGAGGCCTGTAGGAAGTGATGTACCGATGTTGAGGGAAAACCAGCGAGGCAAACGGACCAGCAAGTGCGAAGGCCTTGAGAAATGGGCATAGCCAACAAGCTGGAGGGGCTGGAGTGGAGTAGGTGAGGGGACAGGACTAGAAGTCACACTGGAGAGGAAGTCTTTGGTAACCTCAAGCCCCAACTCAACCATCTGTGGTGTCCCTTAGAAGATTGCTGGAACAGGGCAGAAAAGGCTTGGAATATAATCTCAGTGGCTACCACATTACCAGGCATTTGGCAGACACTTCAATGTGTATACCCTGAATGAAGACATGCACAGGAGGGAGAGATGACAGTATCACCATTCAGTCCCTACCAAAGCACTCAGGGGGAGGTCAGTTATAGGTACACCTAAGATCAGGCTTCCAGTAACCACTGTGTACCCTTCATTAGTGGGTCTCAAAGGCCACTGTAATTCAGGAACACCTCGGGAGCTTATTAGCTACAGATCACCAAAATACAGTTTAGGAATGCCGGGTTGGTGAATGTCACAATCAGTCCTTTTCTTTGATTTTTGAGTGGTAGCTCAGACTGGTCTTGAACTACTGATCCTCTTATGTCTGTCTCCCAAGTGCTGGGATTATATGCTCGTGCCAAGCATACATAATCGAGAATCTGTACCATGTGTGCATTCGTACAGGCGTATGTATGTGTGTGTAGGTGCAAGTGTGTGTAGACCAGAGGACAACCTCGGTGTCCTCTCAGGTGCATCTGCCTCGTGTTTAGAGACGGGTCCCTTACTGCCCTAGGACTCTCGAAGTAGACTAGGCAGCGGGCCAACAAGCACCAGGGATCCATGTCCACGCCTTGCCTACAGCACCAGGATTATAAGGTAAGCGTGCAGCTCTATACCCAACTTCTTTTTATTTTTTGAGACAGACAGGGTTTCTCTGTGTAGCTTTGGAGCCTGTCCTGGAATTTGCTCTGTAGACCAGGCTGGCCTGGAACTCACAGAGATCCGCCTGCTTCTGCCTCCCAAGTGTTGGAATTAAGGGTGTATGTCATCACTGCCTGGCTATGTACCCAACTTATTTATGTGGGTTCTGGGGATCAAACTCAGGTTCTCATGTTTAGGAGACAAGCATTTACCAATGGAAGCCTGTAGAATCTACTTCATGTCTTTATTTCCCTCTGTGCATGTTTGTGCACCAAGTGTATAGCACCTTACGGACCAGAAGAGGGCACTGATTCCACACAACTATGAGCTGCCATGTGGGTGCTGGGACCTGAACTCTGGTCCTCCGAAGAAGGAGCAGCTTAATGGCTGAGTCTTCTCTCCAGCCCACATAGAATCTACTTTTAGTATCCTTCTGGGGATTGTGAAGCTGTGATTTGTAAACTCTAGCAAAAACCAAAACCTACTGGACTTCAGGAAGCCTCTTCGAAAGGCAGAAGAGGAGTTGGGGTGTGACACGGAAGCTGCTGGATCCTAAAAGGCAGGCAAGAGCTGAAGGAGGGGAGGAAGAAGCAGCCAGTGGGCTTTCCTACCTGGGCCAGCGGGATGACCCTCTCCATGCGGAGCATCCGGTCCCGCAGGGCCTGCAGCTCTCGGTCCTTGCTGCTGTTCTGCAGCTTCACTTCCTGCAGAATCCCTGTCAGCTTGTCGATGTGAGCCCGGAGGTCGTCCACCTCTGCCCCCCGGGTTCCTTCCTCACCGCCACCTCCGCCACCGCCTTCCTCTTCACCCACAGTATCCCAGACATCCCTGGCCACGGCTCTCCAGGCATCACCAGGGCCCTCAGGCTTGCCGTAGGTGCGACACAGCTCTCTCATCTTGAGGGCAGCCAGGGCCTCAATTTCTGCTCGTCCATGACGGAAGTCGGCCAGGGCCACCTCGTAGCATATCTCCTTCACTGCCTGCATCTTCAGGTCAGCCATGGTGGCCCATCGGGGGTCTTTGCCCTGCAGCCTCCGCCGCTGAGGGATCTGATAAACTCTTCGAGGGGCCCTGCGCTTGCCACTACTGGGCAGGCCACAGCGCTTCACAATGGTCTGGACTGTGGTAGGAGGCAGCTGCTCCCGCAGGGAGGAAATCAGCCGCCAGCTCTCTTCACAAGAGCGCTTGTCAGAGTCTTCCCCGCTGTCAGAGTCCGCATACTGGGGTGGGTCAGAGGGGAGAGAGGAAGAGGGCTAAGGACACCTCAGAGACCACCCTTGTACCAAAGACATGGGCGACACCCCATTAGTACACCTGGACTCAAGACCCTTTCTACCTCTTAGTGTCCCTTGCAGGGACTGGTCTGCACAGCAAAGCTATGTCTGATGGATGAACCTCTTACAACAGCAGCTGGCAAGTCCAAGTAATAGCAGCAGTTAACAGAGTCCGGGGTTTTGTGCATATATGGTCATGTGCCACTTAAATACGGAGTGTGTTCTGAGAAATGTGTCCTACAGTGATCTTATCATTGTGTGAGCATCACAGACCACACTGACACAAATCACGGCAGCTACACAGTATCTGCTGATATGATCTCAAGGGATCACCCTGTACATATGGTCTGCCATCGGCAGTGCTGTCATTATGCAGCAAATAACTAAGTATTACTGCTAGGTTAAAGACTTTAAAGTCCATTTAAGGAACAATTTTACAAAAATAATGGCACTTGGAAGTGATCTAAAGGGGCCCAGGGTCACTGGAGTCTAGGGAGCTCTGTCAACTGGAATGTTAGTCCCCTGTACATGGCAATGTTTTCTTCTAGTTCACATTTCTCTCCTAACTTTTCCAGCTAGATGCCACCTACGATACCAACAGCAAAGCTAGGAGGCTGAGATGATGCCAGTCTCGCTGTTATCTGCCCACTAGGCCCTCTCTCCAGGCTCTGCCACCCTGCTGCGCCCCAACTTGCCCCTCACCAGCCGCTGCTGCTCCAGCAGAAGGTCCGCCTCTTCCTTTTCTTTCCGGTATTGATTCTCCAGGTCCTGCAGCCTGGGGTCAGACAGAGGGAAAAAGAAGCTGTGAGGGTCTCTGGAGCTACCTCGGTGGGTACCGCCAAAGCAGGATGCTGAGGTCCCATGACTTAGAGAGACCCGTGGGGATCCCTTCGAACCTCTTCTCCATTTCCAGCTTGATATCTATGCCTTGCTGCTCCAGCAGCTCTTTCTGTGCAAAGTTCCAGTCCACAGGCTCAGAGGGAGGTCCTGGGGGTGGGGGTACCCCTCGTTCTCGTTCAAGCCGTGCTTGTTCCGGGTGATTGAAGCGGAAAACATGGTTCTTGCCCATTACAATCCTGTTTCCTGGAGATGGGAAGAGGGGTGAGTAGACTTACTCACCCACAGCAGCAAGCCATCCCCAGGTTCAAGCATAGATCTTGCCCTTGATTCCAGGGGACCCGATACCCTCTCTCCTACTACCCCTAAAGGTGGAATCAATCGGAGTCAATACACCTTTGCTGAGCCCTGGGAGCATCTGCTTACTAAGGTAAGCTGCTGGAGGAGAAGGCATCTTCTTCCCATGTCTCCAGGGAAGCAAGAGAACCAATACACACCCCTTGGTCTCTCCTGCAGCTCCTTCCTATGTCCATGCTTTTTTTTTTTTTTTTGGTTTTACGAGACAGGGTTTCTCTGTATTGTTTTGGAGGCTCTCCTGGAACTTGCTTTGTAGACCAGGATGGCCTCGAACTCACAGAGATCCACCTGCCTCTGCCTCCCGAGTGCTGGGATTAAAGGCATGCACCACCACCCCCCGGCTCTGCAGCTCCTTCCTATGTCCATGCTTTTCCCATCTATCCCAAGCTCCTAGGTACCCAGAAAGCCCTGCCCTAGCACTTTCTAGGAAGGCCACGTCCCAGCCTGTACTCTCCAACACATCTTTGTGTGTGTATGCTACTGGGAATTAAACCCATGGCCTTGCGCATGCTAGGCAAGCGCTCTACCTCTGAGCTATGTCCCCAGCCTCTGCGACGCGTCTTCTACCTGACTTCAGCACCAGCGGCTCCGTCACAAGCTTCCCGTTGACATATGTCTCAGCCCCTTCACAAGGCTCCAATGTGACCATCACTGAGTGGAGGGAAAGGAAGGGGAAGACTAGACTCTCAGAAAGCTGTACGATGGCTGGACTCCCACTTGTCTCACCCCAAAGCACGCATGCACCACGGTTCTACCCCCAGTACCTGCAGGGGTGCCACAGCCCCTCTGGTGGGTGGCCGGCAGCACAGGAAGAGAAGAGCAGAAGCAGGGTTAGAGACCCTACTGTGACTCCCAGAAGCCTCTGCAGTGGTTCCTGCCCACCCACCACCACGCTCCCCAACCACAGCTTAGAAACTCATTCTCAGGAGACTTCTTTAGCCGCCGTCGACATGTGTCCATTCCTACGTCTCATTAACGTTATCCCTAGTCGGGCTGGATGCCTCCAGGAGGCAGTCTGCCTGATGCATCTTACAAATGGATGCCATCTGATGAACCTTCTCAAGTCACAGCCAATATAGGATAAAATTAAGTCAACCCAACTCTAGCCAGACATGGTGCCACACATCTGAATCTCCGTTACTTAGGAGGCTGAGGCTGAAGGACTGCTCAAAGTTTGAGGTTAGCTAGCATGAACTACATAATGAGCCTGAGCTCAGCCTGGGCTACATAGCAAGACCCTGCCTCAAAAATACAAAAACAAGCCAGGCAGTGGTGGTGTACACCTTTAATCCCAGTACTCAGGAGCAGCGACAGGTGAATCTCTGAGTTTGAGGCCAGCCTGGTCTACAGAGAGAGTTCTAAGAGCCTGGGATAAGGAAACTTTATTCACGGAGTAGTTGAAAATACAATAATCATAATATGCAAACATGACTTTTTATTTATTTGTTTTGTTTTTTGAGGCAGGATTTCTCTGTGTAATAGCCCTGGCTGTCTTGAAATTTGTTTTGTAGACCAGGCTGGCCTCGAACTCAGAGGTCCACTTGCCTATAGCCCCCAAGTGCTAGAATTAAAGCTGTGTGCCACCATGCTTAGACTTTTTACCATTTATTGACTTTGTGTGTATGAGAGAGAGAGAGAGAAGGAGAGAGAGAGAGAGAGAGAGAGAGAGAGAGGGAGAGAGAGAGAGAGAGAGAGAGAGAGAGAGAGAGAGAGAGAGAGAGAGAGAGAGAGAGAGAGAGAGAGAGAGAGAGAGAGAGAGAGAGAGAGAGAGAGAGAGAGAGAGAGAGAGAGAGAGTCTGTGTGTCTCGAGATTGAATTTAGGGCTCTACAACTGAGCTATATCCTCAGCCAACTTTTTTATTTTTTTAGACAGGGTCTCACAATGTAGCTCTGGTTGTCCTGGAACTCACTATGTAGACCAGGCTGACCCCAAACCCACAGAGATCCACCTGCCTCTGCCTCTGCCTCCCGGGTGCTGGGATTAAAGGTGTACACCACCAACCCTAGCTCTCAGCCTAAATTATCTTTTTATTCTTTATACTAAAAGTAATTGAGAAACATGGAAACTAGGACAAATTATAGCATCAAACAGAGAAACAGACTACTGGTCTACCACTGATGCGGAGGGAGGACTGGGATAGCACAAAGCCCAGCTTCAGGACAGAGGACAGGACAGGCAAGGTTCCAGTGAGGGTGGAAATTCCCAGCTGATGCATGATGGGTCACTTAGATGTCAATGGCCAGAGGGAGACACACATAGGGCATCATTGCATGTCTGGAAACAGCGGACACAGGATGGGGGGCAACCTATCTTACTTTTACTTATTTCCCACAATGCCCCAAAACATAGCCAGTCATTTCTCAAACATATATCCCTACTATATACCAGGTAAAAAAGATAAAAACCCCAAGCCCCTGCTCTCACAGACCTTTATCTGGCTGGTAAGGCAGATGGTGAATAGGATAATTTAAGGCCAGTGAGATGACTCACCAGGTACAGGCATTTGCTGCCATGCCTGACAACCCAAGTTCAGTCCTCCCAGGTCACATGGTAAAAGGAGAGAACCGACTCCTGAAAGTTGCCCTCTGATCTCCACACTCATGGGAGCATGTAAATGTAAACACATTACATTTACATTACAATATTTAAACAAGATAATTCCAACAATTCTCTTTTGGAGGGCGGGTGACTTGAGACAGTTTCTCTGTGTAGCCCTGGCTGTCCCAGAACTTGCTCTGTAGACCAGGCTGGCCTTAAGAGTTAAGACCTTAAGAGTTCTGCCTGCCTCTGCCTCCTGAATGCTGAGATTAAAGGTGTGTGCCACCACCACCTGGCAATTCTAACAATTTTTAAAATTTATTTATTTTTATTTTATGTGCATTGGTGTTTTGTCATGGGTGTCAGGTCCCCTGGAACTGGAATTACAGATAGTTGTGAGCTGTCATGTGGTTGCTGGGAATTGAACCCAGGTCCTCTGGAAGAGCAGCCAGTGCTCTTAACCACTGAGCCATCTCTCCAGTCCCCTAACAATTTTTTTAAGCAGATAATCTAAAGATTTCTCTAAAAAGAAAAATGAGGCCAGGTGTGGTGACTGCTTCACACCAGTCAGGACAGACTCTTCGATGCTCTTTCTTGAGATGGGGGGGGGTGGCCTTGAACTCCTGGTTTTCTGCTCTCCACACACCCCCACCTCCCACCCCGGGGAGCTGGGATCATGGGCAAGTGCCACCACCCTCAGCTGTGTGCAGTTCTGAAGCTCAAACTCAAGGTTTCACACACAGCACTCCAGCACCTCAGCTACATTCACAGTCCCGTCTCCTGGCTCCTGACCCCAGAGGAATCCAGCAGCTAAGGGCACAGCCCCTGAAACATAAACCTGTGCTAGCATCCAATTCTGCTGGGTTTTAGGGCAAATTTCCTAACCTGAGCACCTGTGCTGTGTCCCATGTGAGCTGAGTGAGACAATTCAAAGAGAAAAACAGTAAATAACTACTATTGCATGCCCTGATGCCTGCATCTGTCTGTTTCTGGTCAAGTCTAAGTCTGTTGTAAGAACAATAGCTCAGATGAACTAACCCTTCATGGCCTACCTATGGGGCACAAAAACATTGGCCGTTTTTCACTGTAATTTTCGTAACAGTCTTGTACATGTTATGTCTGTCACCTCCTCCGACACACTATGCACTCCTGGAATACGGGTTTGCCCCGTAAGGCCTCACATACTTTAGTATCTCCCTTCCCAAGCCTATGGCCCGAGATAACCACAGAACAGGAACTTGGCAATAACTCACTGATCTGAACTGATTCAACAGCTTTCAGCCCCGAATGCAGGAAGCATTTGTTCACCACTGGGGACCTGAACTAGACCAGAATAACTACGTCAATCTGCTGACCCTGAACCAAACTGAAATCGAATGTCTTAAACCTGAGCTGTATGCCACATGATAGTTGTTTTTTGGTTTTGTTTGTTTGTTTGTTTGTTTTTGTATCCCCAGCACCTATATAAAGAGCTGGCTGTGGTGATGTCACCAGAGGGCTGGGGGAAGGGCGGAAGGTGGCTCTTTGGGGCCCACTGGCCACCCAGTCTAGCTACATCAGTGAGTTTGTCACTGTCAGACCCTGTCTCAAAAAAAAAAAAAAAAAGTGGAAAAATGACAGCTAATGTCAACTCTGGCCTCAATATGAACACACCTTACACACATAAGCACACACACACACACACACCTTGCACATAAAAGTGCTGAAAGCCAGCTAGAGAGCCTTTAGGAGGCTGGTGGGTTAGGAGTTCAAGGTCAATCTGGCCTACACAGAACCCAAGGCAAACAGAAAATGCACTGAGGCTAAGGACTCACTGGTAGTGCACAGGGCTCAGGACTTGGCCAGCGGGCACACAGGTGAGGCTCCGGGTTCAGTCCCCAACAGCATAAAGCAAACACTCTAAACCAGACAATGTTTTGTTACCATGTCGAACAGTTGCCCTCAGAACCTGGGATTCTTTTTTGTTTGGCTTTCTTCCTTTCTTTCTTTCTTTCTTTCTTTCTTTCTTTCTCTCTTTCTTTCTTTCTTTTCTTTTTCTAAGACAGGTCTCTCTTTGTAGCCCTGACTGTCCTGAGACTTGCTAAGTAGATGTCGCTGGCCTCAAACTTGCAGAGATTCTCCTGCCTCTGTTTCCCTAAATGCTGGGATTAAAGACATGTGACACCACGCCTGACTAGAGCCTGGGATTCTTAAAACCTTTACCATTATAGTAAGGGTCGAAGGTCCCGAAAGCTTTGGAACCACAGAGACACCTATGTCCTTTACTTCTCAGAAACCTTTGTCAACATTTAGATTTCCCATTGAAACAAGTATAGGTTTCAAACACAATAACCACAGTGCTCTCTAAAGAAAAAGGGAAGAAAAACAAAGAATCAAGGAAGGTAATATGTCTATTTCCTTATCACCCAGCTCCCTCTCTAGTGTTCAGAAACGTGGACTTGTGTCTCAAGACTCCATTTGCTCTCCAGTCAAGCATGGAGTCAGCCCCCCATCCACACACTGCTTACCCTAGAGCTCAGAGCTCAGAGGGAGAGGCTGCACCCTTCCCTTTATGGCTCATTTCCCAGTACTGGGCTCAGGACTCTGTGTGGAACACAAGACCCCCCCCCCACATCTACGTTAGCCACTCCACTTTCGCCTCCCAGCCATTACCTTCTCCATCAGGCTGCGGGATGCTGCGGAAGACACAGTGTTGCTCCCGGATGAACTGTCCAGTCAACTTGATGTCCACATCCACCTGGCCAACCCTGTGGGTGCAAAGGCCAACACTTTCTAAGCACGTTCAGTAGCTGCCAAGCGCCTCCTGAGCACCGCCAGCTCATCTGACTCCATGACAAGTGTCATTCTCATGTCATAGACAAGAAAACGGGGGTTCAGGGAGGGGAACTTGCCAAGATCACCCAGATAAGCAATAAAGGAGCTGGGATTTGAGCCCAGACATCCCTGATCTTTAAGACCATGTCCCACATCTGCACATTATGCAGCAAAGGGGAAATGCCAGCCTGATGTGGATGGGCATCCTTCCACCTTTAACTATAGGAGGTTTTGAGCCCTGGGGTTTGGTTAGCAACAGCTATTCAAACCACCTGGCCAGTCCTGGATCTACAATGTGGGTACGGGCCCTCAACAGCATGGGGCCAGGCAAGGTTTCCTTTTCCCTTCCTCGGGATCTCAGCAATGGTGTTAGCGGCTAAGGAAGCAGCAGTCTGTTTCCCATCCGTTCTTCTGCCCCAGTAAACACGCCCCCAGGAGCCATCCCCACCATAGTGCCAAGAAGCACCAGCCCTTCACCAAATGAAGGAAGACTGGTGGCTGATCAGCGGGCCTCCCTCAACAGTTTATCAAGATGGGACAGAAGTTAGGCATGCACCTATGATCTCAATGCCTGGGAGGCTAAGACATGAGGATTTCAAATTTGAGTTAGGCTGGACCACAAAGCAAGACCCTGTCTCAGAAAGGGGGTGGGGTGGGGAGATGGACCGCTCTTACAGAGGACCTAGCTTTGGTTCCCAGTACCCATGTCAGGCAGCTCACAACCACCCATAGCTCCAGCCCCAGGGGAGCCAACACCTCTTTTGGTCTCTGTAGACACACCTGCACACATGTGGCACTCACTGACACGGACACACACATGCATAAATAAAAATAAAATCTCTGAGAAGAAAAGAAAGCTGAAAGAGCAATCAGGGAGGCAGCTGTCCAAAGCCCCGGAGTATCTCCAGGGGCCACCAAAGAGAGTCACGATGACCAGTGTGTCAGTCCTTCTGCAGTCACACCCTGCAGGGGAGGCCACCCTGAAGACTACTAAATGTATTTACCTCGTGACACCATCTTTGATGTGGTAGAGGAGACACTCAGACATCAAGGGGTCCTCATTCAGATTTACCAGGTGGGGAGTCTGTGGGTAAAGGGGGAGAGGTGGTCAGGGCCAGAGGCTCATAATATCCAGCAAGAGCGGCCACAGAGAAGAAGGGAGTGGAGGAGCAGGAGAGGACATCTCTCTGGTTTCGGCACTGGCCGCTGCTCATCCTGCTGGCACTGTACGGGAGCTCTCCGCCCGCCATCCTGCCCTGAGGAGCATCTCTGGTTCCCAGCTCTCACACAAGCCTCTTCTCCTCACATCCAGGCTGGAAGCCATCTTCACCACCTACCCCTCCCTCCAGCCACTAGCCCACGCTGAAGCCTGTCTCTCTGCAGGCGCCTCGGCACCACAGACTCCTGACTACAAGTCCTGGCCTCCACCCGCACCGCCATTTGCTTTGTGTGCTTCCTACCCATCACTTCCTGCCGCAAACTTCAACGCCCCGAGAGTAAGAGAAGGGGCGAGGTCAGGAGACTGGTACACCCCACCTTTTTAAATTACTTTAAAATTTAAAAACCAAGTGTCTGGAGAGACGGCTCAGTGGTTAAGAACACTAACTGCCCAGGACAGCCTCCAAAAGCCTCGGAGAAACCCTGCCTCAAAAAAAAAAAAAAAAAAAAAAAGAACACTAACTGCTCTTCCAGAGGACCCAGGTTCAATTCCCAGCACCCACATGGCTGCTCATAGCTGTCTGTAACTCCAAGACCTGACATCCTCACACAGACACACATGTAGGTAAAATACCAATGCATGTAAAATAGGAATAAATAAATTAAAAAAGGAAAAAACAAGTGTCATTTTCCATTTTAAAATCAAGAGTTGAGCCATGGCCCGGCAGTGGTGGCACACACCTTTAATCCCAGCACTCTGGAGGCAGAGGCAAAAGGGTGACATCCAGGACAGGATGGGGTACATGGCATGATCCTGTCTATAAACAATGAAAATGTGTTTCTTGCAGCAACAGACTCTTCATCTACCCTAGCCACGTCCCTTCCTTGGGCCTAAAGGCAGGATCACTTACTCCTACACCTGTCCCTGTCCACAGCTTCCCTGACCAAAGACACCCAACCATTTCTTGGCCTCTGGCTATCTCAGTATAAAATCGACCCTAAACACTTGGCTGATCATTATGCTGCTTTGTGCTGGAGATGCAGCCGCTCCCTGCATCCATAGCACCGATCATGCCTTTCTTACGTCACCGCTGGCCTCCCCAAGTGCGTGCCTCTGGGTACACACTGAACTTGTTCCCCCCACACTCTTCTATGCCCCCCAGGAAAAGGCCCTGCCATGCGGCTGCTGCCTGGGCCTGCACCTCCCTGCTCCTCGGCTGCATGACTTCAGGGTTTTCCAGCCTCCCATCCACACTACTGTGGGCCATGTCACTGTTTTCCCAAAGACCTCGCAGTTGACAGTCCCATCTGACTTGAGCTCTGCTTTACTCTGGCTTACCTGGGCCTCCTGCACAGCAGAGTCCCATCCCACACGTCCAAGCCTCTTTTGAGGGTCTTTTCCCCAAGTCTATACTCCTGCCCAGTATACTGCTGAACACTCCAGAAAGAGGCCTTCTGCACCCGACTGCTGAGGGTTATCCCTGCCATATTCCCATTCCCCAGCACAGCCGATTTACCACCCCACCCCCACTCCCACCTGCAAAATCATTTACTGCACGTCCTTCTGGGTCTGTCTCAGATGCCACTTCCATGGAGCTCTCCTAAGCCCTCCAGCCAAGGAAGCCTCCATTCTACAAGCTTGCTAACTCACCTCAAGGAGGTTCAGGATGGAATGGGGATGAGTCAGATACACTCATGGTTGGCTGTCCTGTCAGGAAGTCAGAGCCAACTCGAGGAGGCAAGACTTGGTGTGGAAACACCACTCATTACAAATGGGAAGCATGACCTGGGCATGGGCATGTCTTTAATCCCAGCACTCAGGAGGAAGAGGCAAGTGGATCTCTGAGCTGGAGGCCAGCCTGGTCTACACAGTGAGTTCTAGGCCATCTAAAGCTACATAGGGAGGCCCTGTGTCAACAAATAAATAAATGGGGCAGTGAGTGCCTCGTAGAAACTGTTGACTTTCTCACACCCTGCCTTGATTATCTGCTCATTGATTTGTTCCCAGGGAGTTGACTATTGCCCTGCTCTGCAGCAACTCACATGCAAAGAGAAACAAAGGGCAGCTAGGGGAGCTCCCCGCTTTGGAGAGCTTTGTGGGAAAGGCAGCATGGGGTGGGTCTCGGGGAACTAGGAGAGCACTGGCGTGTAGAAGGAAACAGTATGGCAAAGCATGGAGACCAAAAAGCACGGGGCCCAGAAGGAAAATAGCTAGGAGTAGAGGGCCAAGCCTGTCCGGGTCCACTCTGTAGTGTGAGCCCAGGACTGCAACCAGAGTACCTGCCGCTTCTCCCGAGGCATCTCACAGCTGCTGCCAAAACTGCCTCAAGGGACACTCGTGTCTCCTTCCCACACTGCAGTGTCAAACCCGTCCTGGGCCTGGCAGACACTGATGGGCCCTGGAAGCAGAAAGTGATCTATCCCTAGGGAGAGGGGACATGATTTGGGGCAGTGCTTTTCAATTTCTGCTCAGCCCAGGAACTCTTTGTTCAAATGAAACCTTATCTAGAAGCCTAGGATATCAAGCAGATAAGCAAGGAGCCAATCAGTGCCAGTTGACGTAGGGAGTTCCTCTCCCCAGATTCCCCAGACATTAGCCCTTAAGAAGGAAGCTCAGATTCGAAAATCACTGATTTAGGAAGTCCTTGGGCTTGGTAACAGGGGTCCCAGCAAGAGGAGGCTTTCCCTAACAGTCTTTATCCAAGACAAACTGCAGCTTTACCGAGCTTTTACCTAATCATTCCTATGCTATAGCCAGTCCTACCAAACCCGTTCTGCCAGTAAGTCTCTCAGCAAGCTGAAGAAGGATCAGGTATTGACACCAACATTAACTACACTACACAGTGAGTTCAAGATCAACCTGGGCTATAGCAAGTTCAAGTCTGACCTGAGCTACATGAAACAGAAAAAACAAACAAACAAAAAAAAAACAAAAAACGAAAAAACAACAACAAAAAGCAAGGGTGAGGATTCAGAGTAGTGGAGGGAAAGGGGTCCTTTTACAGATTGCTCTTAGAGTATAAACTAGCCTGGCGATAATCTTCAGAGAGCACCTCAGTGATATAGATCAAAATTTACTTTTATCCACACATGTTTATTAATTAATTAGTTAGATGAGGGTGCACTAGGTAGTACCTCAGTGCTTATGTGAAGGTCAAAGTCAGTTCTCTCCTCCTTTGTGGGTCACAGGCTCCGTCCTCAGGCTTGGTGGCAAGTGCCTTTACCTGCTAAGCCACCTAGCCAGTCTCTAGATGAGAATGTTAAAACCACCGCTGGGTGTGGTAACTCATGTCTGTAACCCAGAATTTGGGAAACTAAGGAAGGCAGACTACTGTCTTGAAGCAGCCTGGACTACACGGTGACTTCCAGGCCGGCCTGAGCTATAGTATTACTGAGTCTCTGTCTCAAAAATATCTAAAATAAATATCTGAAACATATCTAAAAATAAGAATATAAAGGTACTAAAGAATTAAAAAAGAAAAAAAGACAAAGGCCAATCTGAACTGCTTAGCGATTCTGAGGTGGGGAATAAGAAGAAGCAGGGTGGGAAGGACAGCTTGGTCAGTAACCCTGTTTGACATGCAAGCATGAGGAACTGAGCTTGGATCGCCAACAACCATGTAAAACCAGGGGCAGCAGAGTGTGCCTGTAATGCCAGCACTTTGTTGAGAGAGAAGCAAGTGGATCCTTAGGGTGCCTGGCCTGCCAGTCTAAATAATTGGTGAGCTCCACATTTACCCAGAAGCCCTGTCTCAAAAAAATTAGGTGGAAGGCCGGGCGGTGGTGGTGTATGCCTTTAATCCCAGCACCTGGGAGGCAGAGGCAGGAGGATCTCTGTGAGTTCAAGACCAGCCACACACACACACACACACACACACACACACACACACACACACACACACACACACACACTAGCATATTAAGGTCATGGGTTCAATCTCCAGCACTATAAAAAAAATGAATAAAGCCGGGCGGTGGTGGCGCACGCCTTTACTCCCAGCACTCGGGAGGCAGAGGCAGGCGGATCTCTGTGAGTTCGAGGCCGGGCTGGACCGATAGCCTCTGAAACAATACAGAGAAACCCTGTCTCATAAAAACCAAAAAAAAAAAAAAAAAAAAAAGAATAAAAATAAAATAGTCAGGCCAGTGCCACACATTTTTAATCCCAGTATTCAGGAGACAAAGGCAGGTGGATTTCTGTGAATCCAAAACCAGCCTAGTCTAAATACCTACTCCCAAGAGTCTATTTTTATAGATAATAATCTCTTGTTTGGAGGACAAGGGAGAGGATAAGGTCTAGCTGACCTGAAACTCCTGACAACTCTCCTGCCGAGTCCTCTGAGTGTTGAGAGTATGGGCACGTACCACCATGCCCAACTTTTAACACCTATCTATAAGACGGCTCATTGTAGTATCATTTACAGTATCAGAGAATGTAAAAAAAAAAATTAAATGCCTACCAGTAGAAAACTTACTTACGTAGATTGCCTTCATCCCACAGAGTACTCTGACTTCAGGAGATAAAGTGAGTACCCTTTAAAACGGAAAGGTATGCAACCACGTGGTTCAAAGAATGAAGCTAGGGCCAGTGAGAGGCTCAGTGGGTAAAGCTGCTTGCTGTCCAAGTCTGGCAACCCAAGTTCGAGCCCCTGCACCCAGGAGTGCTGGTTAGTTTTAACTGTCAGCTTGGCACACCCAGAGTCACCTAGGAAGAGTCCGAATGAGGAATTATCTGGATCACATTCCTGCTAGGGATACACTCGCTGCCTCTGCTCCTCGCTGTGGATGTGGATGTGGATGATGTGACTTCCCCGAAATGATGGACCATAACCTGGAACTGCAGGCTGAGCAAACCCCTCCCCTCCCTCTGGTGCTTTATTACAACAGACAGGAAACAAGAACGCCGTGGATGGTGGAAGGAGAGAGACACGCCTCATGGAGCTGTTACTGACCTCTGTGTGAGCACAGTGGCATGCATTCTGTGCATGCCCACACACAATAATAAAAGTTTGTAAATGTAAGGGGAAGGACAGGATCAACAAGATGGCTCAGCAGGCAAAGATGCTTGCTCACACACAAGCACAAGTGTAATAAAAAGGAGTGAGGCAATGAGACCGGGCTGGAGAGATGGTTCAACTGTTAAAGAGCACTGACTGCGCCTCAGATTCCCAGCACCCACGTGGTTATTCACAACCCTCCTTAACTCCTGCCCCACAGGGACCCAACACTCTTCGGGCACTGCATACACACGGCACACATACAGGCAAAACATCCACAACACATTTTTAAAAAAAAGTAAATAAAAATAAATCTCAAAAATCAGTAAGGTTGTATGCGAATGCAAATGCATAATTAAAGCTCAGTGAGTTCCGCTTTCGGAATTTTCTAGATAGTTTTGACCTCACAACAAAGCAAGCCCCTTTCCAGTGGTACCACCTCTTTGCAGGGCCTCTACTGACTAGCTCTGAGTCAGGGCCTCATCCCAGCCTGTTCTGCACCATGTACCAGACAGGCCAGGTTGGTTTCCTGGTGGGACTGGAAGTTCCTGCTCTGCTCAAAATGGCTTCCACATCCTGCTCCATCAACACATACCAGCCAGCTATGCCGGCTTGTTTTTTGTAAGTATGTGTGCTGTGTGTCGTCTCCACCCCCACCCCCCAATCTCTAACTCTCACTCTTTCCTACTGAGGGCATTGAGTATGCTAGGCATACACTGACATAGAACTCCAGCCTTCTTTTAAAAAAAAAAAAAAAAAAAACATGGTCTCACTGCATAGCTCTGACTAGTGTGAAACTCACTACATAGACCAAGCTGGCCTTGAACTCACAAAGTGCTGGGATTAAAGGCATCATGTGTTACCATGCCCCGCCAGCCTTTATTTTTTATTTTTATTTCTTTGAGACAGGATCTCACTATAAAGCGCACACTAATTTTAAACTCACTATGTAGCCCATGCTGCCCCTGAGCTTGAGCTCCTCCTACCTGGGCCACCCATCCCTCAGGTCTGAGATCATAGACTGTACTACCACATCTGGCAGCTACGATGACTTTTTATTGCCAGTGTTCCTCCTAATCAGTTTCATGCCAGTTGGTAAAGTGCTTTAAGTATTATTTCTGTGCCCATTTGGGCCTGACCACACTTCTTAAAAAATTTTCTTTCTTTCTTTCTATCTATCTATCTATCTATCTATCTATCTATCTATCTATCATTTTTGAGGCAGGGTTTCTCTGTGTAGCCCAGGCTGTCCTGGAACTTACCATGTAGACCAGGCTGGCCTCCAACCCAGACCTCTGCCTGCCTGTCTCCCAAATGCTGAGATTAAAGGCGTGCGCCACCACCGCCCAGCCTAGACCCTGACCAGGCTTGCCTTGCTTCCCTCCTCTTCAGCAAAGCTCTGCCACACACATACTACCTGTCAGGCACCAGCAAGTCCCATGTAGCCTAACATGCTTTCTGCCTGTTTAGCCTGTTATCCCTACCACTCTCTACCCAAGTCTTGTCCATTTTTCAAGCCCCATTTGCAAACTACCTTCCTGAGCAATCCAGGGGCTGCATTTCTAGGTCATATGTACAGATGCGTCCAATGAAGACCAACCCTCCTGCACTTCCAACCAAGGTCACATTTACTCCTCCATCTTTTTTCCAATCATCTTCCATAGTTAGCCTTCTAAAACGTACTTTTCTGTAATCCCAGCATGCAGGAGGCAGAGGCAGGCAGATCTCTATGAGTTCAAGGTCAGCCTGGTGGACAAAGCAAGCTCCAGGAAAGCCAGAGCTACACAAAGAAACCCTTTCTCAAAACAAAAAAACCCACAACTTCTTTTGTTTTTTTCAAGACAGGATTTCTCTATGTAACAGAGTCAGTCCTAGCTGTCCTGGAACTGACTCTGTAGACCAGGCTGGCCTTGAAATCACATAGCTCCACCTGCCTCTGCCTCCCCAGTGCTGAGATTAAAGGTGTGTGCCACCAAGTCCGGCTCAGTTAAATTTTCAACTAGATAGCACATGCACAGCACCTGAGTTTCCCAGGCCCTCTTCCTCTCTCCTAAAGAAGCCAGGAGACTAATTCTGCACATGTACTCCTATACACATACATGTAAGGAGCTAGGTTTTATGCAGCTTTGAGGTTCCTCTAGGTAGGGACTGTCATCTTCAATGGACCCATCAGTAGTGGGCCACAAGCATGTAATCTACCTGACTATGTGATACAGGCAGAAAGCAGGGAATGGGAAAAAGATGATGAAGGAACAAGTCAGAGGCACAGAAGCAAGGGATTAGGGTTAGGGCTTCCACCATACCACATCCAACCCTCTTCTTCAGGTATCTAGAGAGCTCCTTAGGCCTCTTTGCCCAATCCCTCACACACCTTTTTTGGAGAGAAGACACCCACAGTACCACCATCCTCCCGGACAGCTACGCCCATCTCGGCCAGCAACGCTTCTCTGTGAGCAAGGGAAAGACAAATGTCAACCTCATGGCTGCTGCCCACGCCCTTTCCCTGCTAAGGTGCCAGATGTGCGCCCTGGCCCTCATACCTCTCCATTCTCAGGGCTTCCGTCTTACGGAGCTTTTCCTCCCAAGTCTCATTCAGCTCGGCGATAATCTTCTCTGTCTCCTGGGGACATCAGGACAGACAGAAGGCACGTTCAGGACAGCCCTGGACCAACACCTACCACAGAGATGACTATACTCTTGAGAGTCCTTCCTCCACTTCAGCCTTGAAAAAATGCAGTTGGAGCAGCGCCCAGACCATCACCCCTGCCAGTGCTCGCTTCACTCCCCACCTGCAGCCTCTCCATGGCCTCCTCAGGCCCAATCTGGGGCTCAGCACTGGGGGAGAAGGAAGGCTCCAACTCCCCATTGTGTGGAGGAGGAGATGAGGGTGAAGCTGGGGCCAGAGGAGACGACACAGCCGGCAGAGCGCCTCCAGGATTCCCCTCTCCCACCTTCAGACCTGGAAGAGAGAAAAGGAGAAGGAGGCTAAGACAGAACCGATCAGAGACAAGAGAGGGCCACAGAGAACTGCAGGAGACATCTAGGCAACTTGCCACCAGGGAGGTGGCCCTCCTAAGCGACAATGGCAGCAGCTGAGCACCCAGGGATGGAGAGCCTCACTCTTGCATGAGACGCAGCCACCCATGTTTTTCTATTGTTACTGACTTCTACCATCAGAAGGCCCTTAGCTGTGTTGAGCTGAAGAGGCCCCACACTATGTGTGCAAACCTTTTTTTTTTTAAAGATTGATTTATTTATTATGTATACAGTGTTCTGTCTGCATATCTGCCTGCAGGCCAGAAAAGGGCACCAGATCTCATTATAGATGGTTGTGAGCCACCATGTGGTTGCTGGGAATTGAACTCAGGACCCCAGGAAGAGCAGTCAGTGCTCTTAACCTCTGAGCCATCTCTCCAGCCCCGTGCCAAACCTTTTCAGTTCCGAGACAACTTATCTACCTTGTCCTCCATGCCTTTCCAAGAGCTCTTATTCTCCCTACTGTGCCCCTCAGCATGCTATCCTCAGTGAGAAGGACCTTAAGACTGGACACGAGGTGAGCACCTGATCCAGTGATTATATATCTTCTCACTCACATGGACATTAATTCTTTTTTTTTTCTTTTAAAAATATGGAATGCCAAGCAGAAGCAGAGATTCACAGCTAAGCACCAAGCCAAACTCCTGGAATTCAGTTGTAGGGAGGGAGGAGGGAGGAGTAAATGGGTCAAGACCATGTTAGAGAAACCCTGAGCAAGTGGGAGCTCACCGACCCCCAACTGACAGCTGGGGAACCAGCACAGGACTGAACCAGGCCCCCTGAACGTGGGTGTCAGTTGGGGGCCTGGGCAGTCTATGGGGCCTCTGGCAGTGGAACCAGTATTTATCCCTAGTGCACAAATGGGCCCATTCCCTATGGAGGGATACTCTCTCAGCCTAGATACATGGGGGAGGGCCTAGGTCCTGCCTAAATGATGTGACAGACTTTGATGATCCCCCATGGAAGGCCTCACCCTCCCTGAGAAGTGGATGAGGGGTAGCATGGGGGACTGGTGGGGGGGGAGTGTGAGGATGGGAGGTAGAGGGAACTGGAATTGGTATGTAAAATAAGATTATTTTAATTTAAATAAAAATTAATAAAATTTAAAAACATGGACTGCTTCGTGAATTTGAATGTCATCCTTGATCGGGAATCATGCTAATCTCTCTATCATTCCACCTTAAGTATATGTGCTACCCAAGTGAAGAAATGAACATTAATTCTTACCAGTGAAGCTGAGTGCTACATTTAGAGACCATCCTGTTGTTGACTATTGAGCTATAGTTGATTAAAACCCTGATGTTTGCAGACATAGTGGCACGTGCCTATAATCCTAACACTGGGGCAGGAGGACAGTGAGTGCATGATAATCTTGACAACATGACGAGACCTTGTCTCAAGACAACAAAGGACAGCTAGGCATGGTGGCTCCTGCCTGTAATCCCAGCACTTGACAGCCTGAGGCAGGAGGGCTACAACAATGATTCTCAATCTGTGGGTCGTGACCCTCACAGGGGTCATATATGAGATATTTACATTATGATTCATAGCAGCAACAAAATTACAGTTATGAAGTAGCAACCAAATAATTTTATGGTTGGGGGTCACCACAACATGAGGAACTGTATTAAAGGGTCACAGCATTAGGAAGGTTGAGAACCACTGGACTATAGAAAGGCCAAGGTCACATACAGTGATGTGCCCACATCACTGAACACACAAAGGGTTTAATGGTGGATGGACCTTCCCACATCCCATGACTGGGCAAAGACAAAGAAGGGAGACAGGGTGAGCTAAGAGCCCTCCCTAGGCTGTCCCTCCCAAGGAGCCCTACCTCCTAGAGCAGAGGCTGAGAGTCCCTGAGCCATCAGCAGCTCCCGCAAACGGGCCACCTCCTCCTGCAGCTCTCGGATAAGCCGGGCATTGGGGTCCTCGTTGATGACAGCATTGCATCGGATCTGCTTGGTGCGGTCTGCATACCTGGGCAAGGTGAGATACAAGTGGTGAGAGCAGGCCCAGGAGACCCTTGTTGTCTGTTTCCTGCTCACCTTCCCAGATCTCAAGACACTGTGGCTGGGCTGGAGGCTCTCCCTCCCTTATGACTAATCAGCCTCTGAGCTCTCGGCACTTCTGGTATGTTACCAACGCAGACATCCCACCTGAGCGTGCTGAGTGTCTCCTCATAATTGATGTCGGCGGGACTCAGGGCTGCAATCATTGCTGTGCGTGAGTTCCCACCTATGAACGGAAAGGATGGGAAAATTACGGGTGAGCTGGACTGAGACACTGCATGACTGTCACCCCAGGACCCGGGAGGCGGAAGCAGGAGGACAGAGTTCAAGGCCAGCCTGGGATACACGAGACCCTGTCTCAAATCAACTATATTTAAGGGATAGTAAATAAGTATGTAAAGTTAGAGTGGATTATAAAACAAGGGAGCCCCAGCACAAAGGTCTGAGAAGCCAGTGTCTGAGGTAGGATAAAGTTGAGAGTTGTAGAGCAGATCATGACGTCCACTAATGCAGGGAAAGGTGAGGGCAGGGAGACATCAGGTATATGTGTGCAGTCACAGGCCTGCGGGAGGGAGACGAACTCAGCAGTATTTGGGGTCAGGGGTAAACAGGTCACTGAGGTCCCTGGTTTGGCAGGGTGTAGCCATGATGTCATCATAGGAAACTTCCTTATATGATGACCCCCAGGTCACGGGAGAAATGGTGGGACAACACTGAGAAGATTAGAGATTCTAAGAGTGGCAGAAGGTTCTGTCGGATGGGGATGAAGTCAGGTTAGCAAAGATGGGGAAGGCACCCCTCACCCAAATTCTCCTTGAGCAGCCAGGTGAGCACAGAGTCTCTGTAAGGTATGAAGTCTGACTTCCGCTTCTTTGATTGCTGAGGGATAGAGGGGGAAGGTAGTCAGGCACAGAGGGGGAAGAGTCATTCCTGTGCCCTCTTTTCCTGAGACTGCTCTTCCTGACCCTCAGGGCTTACCAAATCTGCCAGGGCCGAGATCACCTTCCCTAGAGTAGTCAGGGACTTATTGATGTTGGCGCCTTCCTGGGAAAGGATGAGGAATGCAGAATTGAGACCTCCGTCAATCAGATCCATGTCCCCTCTACTTTGCCCTACTTTGTTCTAGGGAATGAATGATCCACCTCCCTCCCTACATAGCCTTCAAGGCTTCCATCCATCCCTCCAAAGCACCCTCACCTTTAGACGCATACCCCGGGCCCCTGAGGAGTCAGCCCGCTCGCTCCCAGCGAGGTCCACCAAACTGATCTTACTGACCTGGGGTTGGAAGAAAGAAGCAGGTTGTGGCTGGGGTGGGTAGGGGATGGGAAGGGAATTAGGGGAACAAGCAGCAGAAATCTGGGTGTTTAGCAAAGGTTAGAGAAACCCAGGGGGAGACAAGGGAAAACAAATGAGACGATAGTGAGGACCTGGTTACTCAAAATTCATTTGTTCATTTATTCACTTACAAATATTTATAGGTTCACTGTGTTCCAGGACAAGGGACACAGTGGGACTTGAGCCCTGCCCTGAGAACCTTTAAGGACAAGCAAACAAACAGATTATAACGCACTATCTGGCAGGAGAGTAGAGAGGGCTGTAGAAGGCCTGAAGAGGCACCACCGAGCATGGGTGGGCAGGGAATGTGCAAGCCCCTTCCGTCACATCATTGGAGAGAGGTCACTACCTTTTCTGAATCCAGGCCAGTAAGCTGGTCGTGGGAGCGCTGGGTAAAGACAATAGTGAAGACAGCGTGGGAACGGCTGCTGGTCTCATTCATGTTGGTGGCAGCCACGGTTCTGGAGTTGAAAGGCCAAGTCTTAGGCTCCTGCCCCTCACCCTCACAATGTTTGGTCCCTTCCTTCCCATTCCCAGGTAAGCCTGCCTCACCGAGCCTTATTTCCACAATCCATGAGGTCGGCAATGTCTGCATAGGACGTTACAGCCAGTTTAGACAGGTCTTGCACATAAGGGCCCAGGATGGGGTGCTCCCGGACACGCAGGGAGCCCCGACTCTTGGGGTTCAAGAGGTCTCGTACTCGCTCGCAATAGATCTCCATATAGCTCACCTGAGTGGGAGAAGCAAATAGGAAGTGAGGGAGACAACTGGTGCTGCTGGAGAACTGACCCTAACCGCCACTGGACAGGACAGTTACCTGCAGCCAGGCATGACAAGCATGGCACTTGGGCTGAATAAGGCTAGCTCACTGGTTCTCTCACCAACCCTAGGAGGTGGGTCTAATCATTATCATCCCACAGAAGCACATACACAGGAGCCACAAGCTGAAATCACTGCCCAAAGTCACATTAGTCACCAGCACAGCCGGAACTAAGTCCCAAGCTGACTCCAGAGACAGACCTCAGTCTTAATCACTGTTCTCCTACATTCTTGTCCAGGGGTATCAGGCCTCATGCCTATCTGCACCAAGATTGGGGCTCACCTCCACAGAATAGGAAAGCTGTGCGCTCTGGTTCACGTTAACACGAGAGAAGAGGTCCTCGCAGAGCTGGAGGGGGACACAGAGAAGTTCCTGTTCAGGGCATGCCTGCAGCTCCCAGCCCGAGGCCAGAACTTGTCCCAAATGACTCTTTCCATAGCTCCAAGGGAGGGGCCAGTTCCATTTAGATAGGAAAACAAGCCTGGTGTTGGTGGCACATGCCTTTAATCCCAGCACTCGGGAGGCAGAGGCAGGCGGATCTCTGTGAGTTCGAGGCCAGCCTGGTCTACAAGAGCTAGTTCCAGGATAGCCTCCAAAGCAATACAGAGAAACCCTGTCCCGAAAAAAAAAAAAAAAAGGAAAACAATCTCTTAAAGGTTCACTAGAGTCACAAGCTAGTATCTCCATCAGGCTAGGATGCTATAGTCTATAGAGACCACTACAGATCGTAGATACAGAATTATGGACAACTCTTAGTTTTTCACAACTATAGTTGATACCATCTAATGCTGAAATCCATAAGGGAAATGCACTAAAAATCAGTTATGACAAAATAGGATAGTAGTGAGCACAGCTCCTCTAATACTGATGCCTTGGCTGCTCTCACGGAGCCTTGTTGTCCTGGTGGGTGGGAAGCATCTCTCAAAGGGCCCTGGGTGTTAGGATACAGCCAAGCCTTATACTCTGTCACATTTCCAATCACAAACAGCCCCAGATAGTCAGGTCTTGGCTTACAGTCCTTTTAACCCTGTCCTCCTTCCCCTGTGGCAAGTGAAGATGTCCCTCCCCAGTTAGGTGCCAGCATGTACCTGAGGCACGATGCCCTGCTGCCCCGGTTCCTGCCGCCCCATCATGGTGTAGGACTTCCCAGCCCCTGTCTGCCCATATGCAAAGATGCACACATTGTAGCCTTCAAAGGCGTGCAGCAGCATCTCTTCTCCGATGTCTCGATACACCTGCTGTTGAGATGCAAACTGCGGATCCTCCACCTAGGTGAAATGGAGGAAGAGAAAGACAGGAGCCCTGGATGAGGCTGTTCTTTGTGTCTATGGCCTACGCATCCTGGCCACTCAGACCCAAAGGCCCGGAGTGACCCTCACCCCCACTACATCTTTTTTTTTTAATTATTTATTTGTATTTTATGCACATTGGTGTCTTGCTTGCATATATGTCTGTGTGAGGGTGTTGAATCCCCTGGAACAGGAGTTACAGGCAGTTGTGAGCTGCCATGTGGGTGCTGGGAATTGAACCCAGGTCCTTTGGAAGAGCAGCCAGTGATCTTAACCGCTGAGCCATCTCTCCAGTCCCACTACATCGTTCTTATCAGCCCTGAGGCTCTTACCCAGCCCCACGCGGTCCTAATTATCTAGATGGATTCTACTTTCCCCCTCTAGGTTCCAAACACAACCCAAGAGTACTATTCATTTCACCCAGAGGTGCTTGTCCCCCCAAATCCAGTCCCTTGGGTATCCTTATTTCCCAGCAAAAATCCCTCTTCTCAGGACCCAAATCCCCCGTCTCCTTTGACTAAGCTCTGCCTCCAGCCCCAAGAGCCTCACCGAAGTATGTGACCAATAAGAATAGTCGAAGGTGAAGCTTTTGGGGGCATCCTTGCTCTGTTTGGGATTGATGATGGCTAGAAAACACAGAGAGGAAAGTCAAGGTCAGGTTTGCTCAACCTCTGCCCACTTTCCCATACACCCCGAGGATCCAGGATCCCACTCCCCAAATCTGTCCTAACTCATTTCTTCCCTTTAATAATCCCCACCCCCTCCAGCCACCAAAGCTAATTTTGGCTTCACAGGACCCGCCCCCATTGAGCTGCCTCCCTGGATTGGGCAATGGAGGGCTGCTGGCCAACATTCCCCCTCCCAGGGACAGGAACATGGAAAGGCCAGTCTGCCCGCCCCCCCCTACACTAGCACATGCTCTGTACCCAGCATGGCCTTCCTCCCAGGACAATCCAGCAGGCCTGGCCTATCCCTCTGATGCCCAGCTGGGCCTCTGGACTCACTCACAGGTGGTGTTGCCCTGCATGCTGACCACACACTTGGCATCCTGGCTGGTCTCACGGGCATTGAAGGGCCGAACCCTCACTGCCACTTTCACGGAGGCACCAGCCATAGCTTCAGAAACTCCTGCCCTCCTCAGCTGGAGGACACAAAAAAGGGGTGGTCAGAGCCACTGGGAGGACTCGAGACACTGCCTCCCTGCTTCTTAAGTCCACATCTACACACATCACCCCAAGTGGCTAGCTACCCCTCCAGGACTCCCGGTTCCCGTTCTTCTGGCCTTCCTCCCAAATGTCACTCCTGAAAATATCCCTGCTTCTCTCTAAGTCGGATCCCAGTTGATAAGGGCTTGGGCCATCACCCCAGAGTTACCTGGTGTCCTGGTCCCAGATCAGGGGGGCTGTATCAGTTCTGGTTGCCACCGGGCCTCGTATGGGAAGCCCCATCCTACACTTGGGGCCTGGCCACACCAGCAGGGCTGTAAGGGAAACACAGATTGGGGGGACGGGGATGTCAGGAGGCACCTGTAGCTCCAAAGTTCTGTCTGGGGCTCTGTGTTTAGAGAGCAAGGGATAGGGAGACGTTAGGAAAGTAAGGCTAGCCACCCCTCTGGAGTGACTGAATGCAATGTGAATCCAAGGGCAGAGACAGTGATATTTTTATTCCGAGTCACTCACAAGTGTACTGAGCGTTCAGTTAGAGGAGAGGGAGAGAGACTGAGACACAGATCGGACAGAGGGTGATTCAGAGGGTAGAACACATGGGCAGAGACACTGAGGGTGGCAGGAAGGGAAGAGGAGGGACAGAAAGCTACAGACACCATGAAAATGAGAGGAATCAGACAAAAGACAAGATTGAGGTCAGGCTATAAAAGAAGGACTATCAGAAGAAAAGGAAGGAGCAACACAGAGATGTTGAAAAGACAGGGAGAGGGCTCCGGGGCCAAAGCACAAACTGGAAGCTGAGAGGAGATGTAAGAGGAGACGAAGACTCCAGCCATAAAATCCTCATCTATAGTTCTTCTCCAGGGTCAGCAAGGGAGAGGTAAAGATCAGTTCCCACATCTGACAACCCATACGTGAGGCAGGGGCCAAGGGCTAAAGGGTTAGCCTGGAACAGGGATCCACAGGGCCTGATTGTGGTCCCCAAGCCCCTTGCCCAGCCCCCAGTACTTCCTCCTTAGGATCCAGACAATGGGCAGGGGAGGGTGGGGTCATCCTGTATGCACAATATCAACCCCCAGGACTCCAAAGACAGGGAGACCCAGAATACCTGTACCTTGAGGGGAGAACTATGGGCAAGGCTGGGGGGTGGGGGGCTTCCTGAAAGGAAAGCAAAGGGAAAAGGAAACAGACTGGTCCCAAACCCACCCTGGGGCTACTGCTGTGGCGTTCACTGGCCTGGGAAGGTGCCAGGCTGTAGCCTAGGAATGTGGGTGATCCGGGTGCCCACACCCTGGAAGGAGAGTCTAAGGAGCCCACGCCTACGGACAGCAGGGTGAAGACTTATGAAAAGGGTTCAAGGATGCCACATCCCCACCTGTGGGCCCCAAAGACCTCCAACTTCTGTCATGCTGGATTGGGCCTCACCTCACCTTCCTAGGCAGAGCAGGGGAGGGTGAAGGGCTGATTTATCCCACCACAGGAAGGGAGTAGCCGAAATCAGAGGCTGGTTCAGAATGGCCCTGACCCCCAAAACCCTGACTAGGGAAGAGAAGGACACCAGGGCGGACACGCAATGTGACACCTCCGAAGTTAAGAAAACAGGGAATAGGGTGACAGGACTAGGGCATAGTTGGGTAAAGAAATACGGAGTAGGGGCAAGAAGTCTGAGGGTACAGCTTTAAGGGCTCACTAGGGAGGAGGCCGCGGCTGGGGTGGGGCCGACCAAACCCAAAGGGGCTCTCGGGCCACCTGCACCTTGCCCACGGGCAGTTCTCCAACAGGCCCCCGCCTGTCCGCTCTGGGCGGCCATGAGTTCCCGGTCCTTCAGTCCAGCCAACCGACGGCTGCCCGGGGCCTGGCACCTCTCTGCGCCTCCGCGGGATAAATAGCACATGATCCCAGCTCTCGCGTCTAGCCCGCCCGGCCGGGTCGTGCAATCGGGACCTCGGAATCCCGGCTCCCCGTCTCTGCCCCCCCCCAAGCGCATTCCTCCTCGGGCGTCCCCTCCCTGCCCCCCACCGGCTCTCACCTCTTCGCGGCAGGACTCCCGGCGGAGAGCAAAGGGACAAACTTTCCTGGATCCCTGAGACCGGAGACGGGGAGACCCGGGGCCAGTTCGGGGCTGCCCCCGCCCCTCGCCGGGTCCCCGGGCGGCGGGCGGCGGATCGCGGCCCGGGGGCGGCAGCAGTAGCGGCGCCAGCGGCCGGCGCCCGCCCGGGCAGCGCGAGCTGGGGCGGGAGCGAGGGGCGGGGGACGGACGGACGGGCGCGCGCGCGGACGGACGGGCAGGCGGGCGGGCACGCGCTGTCCCGGGAAGGAGCCACCGGGTTCACTCTAGCTAAAGGGACAATGCACTCTGACAGTAGGCCCCAGCGAGCGGAGACAAGGAAAGTGAGTTGCAGACACGACAGGGAAAGCGGAACGCCGGAACGTGGGAAAACTAGCGCTCCTGAGTTGCTGAGAAAGGCGGGGGCGGACCCCGGAGGGGGACTTAGGTCGGAGCCGCGCACGTCGCCGCCGTCAGAGGCGCTCCCAGAAGGCGGGGCTTGTTGGCAGACCACGCCCAGGAGGCGGTCCGCTCAGTCCGGCCTTCAGGCGAGCGGGGCAAGTGGGGCGACCACGGTCACTGCCGAGCTGCTCCTTCCCGCCCGACCTGAGGTTCTAGAATTCGCTTCGTAGTTGCCTCAGGTGATGGGGCCAAAGAAGGCGTCGCCGGCATAGCCGCTCGGATGCTCTCTTCCCAGAGAGTCTTCAAGTTTGACTCCCCGGCTGTCACCTCAGCCCCAGTCAGCCCCCTCAGGCTCAGGTGTCTTTTAGGCCGCAGCTGCCTTCTCAGGGCTGGAGACCCCCCACCCCATCCCCCGCACCCAGCCTGGTCTGCCCATCTCCCTCAGCGTGGGCTCACTACCTCTCGGCCCCAATTATGCCCTCCCTATTGCCAAAGGTTTGGCTGTGGACCCCAATCTACCTGCCAAAGGTTTCCTCTGCCTCTTCAGGCCCAAGCCACACCCTCAGGCCTGGTCCTTCCCTCCCGGCAAGACCACCCCACCACCAAGCTCCTCAGCCAGGCATCACCTTTCAGATGCCCATCTACCCTCTTAGCTGTGTCTTGCTGCCAAGGTCTTGATTACCCCTTGGTCAACTGTTGATTTGACTGTCTTAAATCTATCCCGTCCCTTACTTAAATCTAGATCACCCACACAGGCCCAACTATCCAAAGGCCGCATGCCCCTCAGTTCCCAATTGCTCGCTTAGTTCTAGGCCCCCATCTAACTCAGGACGTCCAATTTAAACCTCACATGCCCTTTCAGCCCAACTCTACCCCCATCTGCAACTTCAAGAGACTCTCTCTGTTTTTTTATCTTCCTCAACCTTTCTCAGTTTAGCTATCCTTGCTGGTTTTGTGGGTTTTGTTTTGTGATTGGCAGGGTCTCTCCTTGTAACCCATACCCCAGTCTGGACTTAAATTCTCAATCCTGAGTTCTGGAATCACAGGATTGCAAAACTATGCCTAGCCTACCTTTGGATACCCTTGCACTTCTGACACACTGTGGTTGGCCTTTTCTGTCCTTTGTGCGGTCTACAGGCTCCCTAAGTTAACCAGTAGTTTGTTGGCTAGGGTTCCCAGAGCCTTGAGTATGCTGGCAAGCTGCTCTACCACTGAGCTAAATCTCTAGCGCTTCCCTGGCTTTCTTGTTTGTTTTGTTTTCTACGAAGATTTGCTGTTATGAACCAGCCTAGACTCAAGCTCATAATGTTCCTTCATGAGCCTCCTGTGGCCTCAAGATTTACAATCTGTGCCACCACACCTGGCTTTTATCTAATATTTGTTCATTTATTTTTTTATTTTCTGTGTTTTCGTAGTATGCTTTAAAAAATAAGATTTTATTGTTGTAGTGTGTGTGTGTGTAGAAGTCAGATGCAGGAATCAAATTCAGGTCATCAGGCTGGAGCAACAAGCACTTTTATCCATTGGACTAGCTCCTTGGTCCATATCTAGTATAATTTTTTAATATTTTATTTTTAAGCTGGGCAGTGGTGGCACAAACATTTAATTCCAGCACTTGGGAGGCAAAGGCAGGCAGACCTCTGACTTAGAGGTCAACCTGGTCTACAGAGTGAGTTCCAGGACATCCAGGGCTACGCAGAGAAACCCTGTCTTGAAAAAGAAAAAAAATTACTTTAAATTAATTATGTGTGTGCTTGTGTTTGTGCATGAGGATCTATTGAGGATGTGGGCATCTGAGGTCAGGAGAAGACATAAGATCCTCTGGAGCCAAAGTTACAAGTGGTTGTGAGCTGTCTGACATGGATGCCGGTAACCAAACTCAGGTCCTCTGCAAGAACAGCAAGCACTGGAACACTGAGCCATCTCTCCAGCCCTCGTAGCTAGTGTTTCTAAATCTTTTCTATATAACTACACCCCCACACCTTTCACCATATCTAGGTCGCTTTTGTCCCAAATGCGGGCTCTGTGCAACTGAGGTTTTATTGATTTCACTTTTATGTGTGTTTTGCTTGCATAAACATATGTGTGCCATGTGTGTGCCTAGTGCCCACAGAGGTCAGAAGAGGGTGTCAATGAAGTTACAGATGGTTGTTAACCACCATGTGGGGGCCGGGAACCAAACCCAGGTCCTCTACAGAGCAGCAAGTTCTCTTAGGAGCTGAGCCACCTCTCCATCTCCACAAGTGGGGTTTATTAAGAAACGGTTCTAAAATAGATTTAACCATAGGCGTTAGAAGAAAAATAGAAGGGGGCTGAAGAGTTGACCCAGTGACCAGGAACCCTCGTTCCTTCTGCAGAGGACCTCTTCTGCCCTCTTCCAACTCCTGCAGACACACAGACTCATACAGGCTCGCACACATACACATCAGTAAAAAAAAAAAAATGGTAAGTAAATCTTGGAAGGAAGAAGAGAAGAGCTCCGGGAAAGGACTGTATACACCCAAGGATGGGCACAGATTTCTCAGGAAAGTTTCCGTGCAACTGCCTTCTCTCTTCACTTTACTGTAGGCTGGTAGTCCTCAACCTTCCTAATGCTGTGAGCCTGTGATACATTTCCTCATGTTGTGATGACCCCAAACCATAAAATTATTTTGTTGCTACTTCATAACTGTCGTTTTGATACTGTTATAATCATAATGTAAATATCTGTGTTTTCTGATGGTCTTGGGCAACCCCTGTGAAAAAGTCGTTGAACTGCCCAGGGGATCGCGACCCACAGGTTGAGAACCACTAATGTAGACGATCTCAGTTGTTCCCTCCTTTGTTGTTACTTTTTCTACAGTTTCACTACCAATCCTCAATCCTGCCACTTCTCTGTCCCCAGTCCCCAGTTCTACCCCAGCCTCCACCCCATCCAGTCCCACCTGCTGTGCTTTTTGCTTCGTCATCTTGTGTTACAATTAACTTGCATCTGTAATTTTCACTTACCCTATACTTTTAGCTCCAGACAACTTCCTCCTTCACATCATCCATACCTCCAACTTTACTTGTTCAATCAATAGTGCAGCACTATTGCCACTCTTAGAGCTACTGAGCTCTCTTTTTAGGGTGTTTAGTCCCTTTCTAAGCTCTGCACTTGCTGACGGTCTGGTGCCTACAGCCATTACATGAGTGAATTCTTTGTTCATTACCCTCCTAGCACCAAGGAGAAGACCCAATCCTGCTACCCAACTGAGTCCAGTCATGCAGGGACAGGAAAATGGAGACAACATCCTCCCTTTTGCCAAGTGAGTCCTCCCTACGGGGGTGGGAAGGATAAGGATGTGATGCTGGGAAGATTGCATGCTTGGATTCTTCTCAGAAAGGAGTAAGAAAGAACAGGAACCTCCGTGCCTGTGTTTAGGGGTTTGATAGTTCATTAATTTATTCAATAAATTCAGTTTATTTAAAATTGTCCATGGAGGCTTGGAATGCCCTAGAGTTAGAGTTACAGAGAGTTGTGAGCCCGCTGACATGGGCGTTGGGGAACGAATTCCAGTCTTCTGCAGTAGCAGTCAGTATGTGTGCTCTTAACCACTGAGCCAGCTCTCCAGCCCCAACAGGTTTTGAACATTGTAATGTTCTGGACACGATAGTAGACATTGGAGATTCAACAATTAGAAAGAAAGGGGTCCTCCTCTCACAGGGCTAGTGGGAGAACAATGCATAAATAAGCATCATTGCACCTAGTTATGAGAACTACACAAAAGGATACACAAGTACAAAATAAGGGAACATATAGGAGATAGAAGGTTAAGGTCACTGTAGAAAACTATTGTGTAGAAGTTAATTGGAAATGAGATGGAATTTGCAGAATGGGGGTGGTGGAAATAAGAAGGAAATAAACCTGGAATGGTCTAGTAACAGGGTAGGCCAATGTAATTGAAACTTATTTACTGAAAAAAAAAGTGAAGAATAAAGTTAAGAGAGTTAGGCAAAAGTCAGATCATAGAAAACTTTGTAGGCCATAGACGAATTTTGTATTTTTATTCTGAAAATGGTGGGGATAGAAAGTTTTAAGCAAGAAAATAAAATAAGCACACTTATTTCCTTTGACCTTTTTAATTATGGAAAATTTTGAATAAATATAGTGGAGAAAGAGTATTATGAGCTGATGAGTATTTCCAGTGAGATTCAATAATTTTCATTATATGGATATTCCTTTTACCTATCCACCCCCCCAATTTTTAAAGATTTATTTATATGTGTCTATGAATTTATACACACGTATATGTGCAGGTATGTGCACCATGTTTGCACACATGTGTGCCAGAAGGTATGAAGTATCTTCTGTCACTTACTACCTATTCTTCTCTAATTTTTTATCGGGCAGGGGGTGGTGGTGTACGCCTTTAATCCCAGCACTCAGGAGGCAGAGGCAGGCGGATCTCTGTGAGTTTGAGACCAGCCTAGTCTACAGAGCAAGCCCCAGGACAGCCAAGATACACAGAAAAAACAAAAAAAAATTTTTATTTGTCTTATTTTATGTGTATGGGTGTTCTGACAGCATGTATGTATGTGTACCATGTGCGTTCGTTCTGGGAACCTAATCTGGGTCCTCTTCAAGAGAAACAAGTGCTTTTAACTGCCGAGCTATCTCTCTAGCCAAACCATTTCTTCCTTTGAGGCAGGATCTCTCTCTGAACCTGGAGTTCATGTTTTCTCACAATAGAAGCCAGCAAGCCCCAGCAGTCCTGCCTCGGGCCCCTTCAGGTGTGTGAGGAACACTTAGCTTGTTACATGGGTTCTGGAATCTGAACTCCAGTCCTCATGATTGCACAGCAAGCACTAACTCTTAAGCCATGTCACCAGCCCCTTTGCTTGTTTTTGAAGTGCAGTCGCATAGAGTTTAGGTGTTGCATCTGCTTCTCGGCCTGTGTCCGAGAACATGCGGAGGGTGTCGGGGATTGACAACACAGAGACTCGTTCAACGATATAAAGAAAACTTTAAGCAGGCCCCAAAAAGGTTCAAGAAAACTTCCTAAAAAAGGCTCCCACCAGAGAAGCTTCTGCTCTCTCCTCTACCCTGGCTGGTTCTGCTCTGACACCAAAAACTGATCTGGGCGTGGTAGAAGAGGCGATTAGTCTCTGGACAAGGTCGAGGTCAGGGCGGTTTCTGTGGGCAGGCCTTTTCCAGGAACTTATTGCCCCGGGCATTGTATTGTTTTTAGTAAACACTGTCTTACAGCTGCCTACTCCCAGGCCATGGGGAAGTGGGTCTCTGCTCAAGGTCTGGTGTCCCCACATTTAGGCTAGCCTTATACTGATTTTCCTGTCATCATCTCCCAAGTGCTGAGAGTACACACAAGCACCAGCAGGTGTTGGATCTCCTAAAGCTTGAGTTCACAGGCAGTTGTGAGCTGCATGATGTGAGTGTTGGGAACCAAACCTCAGCTCTCTGAACAGTAAATGCTCTTAACCAATATGATACCACTCAAAAAGATTTTTCTCATTGGACTCAGGAGGCAGAGACAGAGGGGAAATAAAAGATTACTTTTTCCTACACTGTGTAGTAGCATCTGGGGGAGGGGAATAAGAATAGAAGCAGGGTAATCCCAGCACTGGGGAGGCAGAGGCAGGCAGATCTCTGTGAGTTCGAGGCTAGGCTGGACTGACAGCCTCCAAAATAATACAGAGAAACCCTGTCTCGTAAAACCAAAAAAAATAAAAATAAAAATAAAAGAATAGAAGCAGGGGCTAGAGGGATGACTCAGCACTTGTTGGATCTGGGTTCAATTCTCAGCATGCACATGGCAGCTAAAAAATCATCTGTAACTCCAGGTCTAGAAGACGCCAAATGCCTTATTCCAGTCTCTGTGAGCAGAGCATGAATGTGATATACAGATATATATATATATGCATATATATATAATGTATGTAAAATAAAAAGAATATATCCTTGAAAATAAATAGAACAAGGGCTTGTGGGATGTCGTAGTAATTAAGAGCTCTGGCTGCTCTTTCAGAGACCCAGATTCAGCTCTCAACACCCACATGACATCTGTAATTCAGTTCCAGAGAATCTGATACACTACCAGGCTCTGTGGGCACTGCATACACTGATACACAGATAACACACACAGTCAAAACATGTATACAGTATGAAATAAGAATAAAACTTCACTTATTTTTATTTACTTATGTTTTGGTTTTTGAGACAGGGTTTCTCTGTAGCTTTGGAGCCTGTCCTGGAACTTGATCTGTAGACCAGGCTGGCCTCAAACTCACAGAGATTCACCTGATGCAGGATGATCTTAAGTGCAAGGTCTCATGATGGGAGATGTTATTCTCTATATGTTTCCCTTATTGGTTGATGAATAAAACACTGATTGACCAGGCAGGAAAATAGGCGAGTCTAGGAGATGAGGAAAATTCTGCGAAGTATAGACAGAGAGGAGTCCTCATGTGAGCCAGGAAGTGAGGACTCGAGTCAGGCATTCTCCGGTAGGATAAGATCATGTAGAAATACATAGATTAGTAGTTATGGGTTAATAATTAAGACAGAGCTAGCCAATAAGAAGCCCAAGACACCGGCCAACATTTCCTTAATTAATATAGAGTCTGTGTGTTCATTTGGGGCGATGCAGCTGTGGGACCAGGCTGGTGAAAAGAACCATCTGCAACAGTCTCATCCTTCATAACACACTGAGTTTGAGGCCATCCTAGGATATATGAGACCCTGTCTTTAAAAGGCGGAGGAGAGAAAGCATTGTGCCTCATGATCTCGCCCCCAAACTGCCCCCCCCACACAAAGCCATCCTGGAATTCACTCTGTAGACCATGCTGGCCTCAAACTCACAGAGATCCATCTACCTCTGCCTCTGCCTCCCTAGTGCTGGGATTAAAGGTGTGTGTCACCAACACCTATCATGCCTCATGCCTTTAATCCCAGCACTTGGAAGGCAGGGACAGGCAGATCTCTAAATTTAGGGTCAGCTTAGTTTATATAGCAAGTTCCAGGATAGGCAGAGCTACATAATAAGACCCTGTCTCAAAAGAGAAGTGGGAGGGAAGGAATGGAGGGAGAGGGTAAATGAAAATGCATGGCTTGCACTCATGTGGATAGCTATAGTGTCCCATGGAAAGAACCACCATACCACTCAATCCAGTGGGAAAGTAGATGCTCTGACAGTGGTTCAACCTTCCTAATGCTGTGACCCTTTAATAGTTCCTCCTGTTGTGCTGACCCCCAACCATAAAATTTTTTTGTTTCTACTTCATAACTGTAATTTTGCTAGTTATGAATCATAATGTAAATATTTGTTTTTTTTCTGATGATCTTAGGTGACCCCTGTAAAAGTGTGGTTTGAACCCCCAAAGGAGTCACGGGTTGAGATCCACTGCTGTGAGACATGTGCCTACCTTGTTCTCATCTCAGGTGTTCCAGGGTGGTCAGTCGATTTTCCCAGAATAGCAGGCTGAATTCCCAGAGTAGCAGCAGACCAATGCCTCAGCCTTATGGAGATACCTTCTGGGAGAATCTTAGCCAAAGGCCTAGGTGAGTAGAGGAGAAACCAGAAGCTGGAGGTGGGAAGGTGAGACTAGACTATTTTTACAGGAATAAGCCGTGTTTGGAGGTCATTTCACACTACTTGATGGGAATTGTAGCTCCAACAGGAGGCTGGGAGGGACTGTGGGAGAAATGGTGTTTTTTGGGGTATACTTCTGACTCCAGCTCCTGATTTTGTTCTTCTCAGCTCCAACTGGATGGAAGAACAGCACATTCCACCAATACTGGTATAACAGACTCTGCTCCTCAACCCTCTGTTAAATTGCACCCACCCACTGCCTTTCCATCCTTATTACTCTTTCTCTCTGGTATTTCCCAACTAGTATACTGACCAGTTTTTACTATAAACCAAGCAACCTGTTTTCCAGATCATACCTGAACTTCCAACGACCCCTGATTCTCTAGTTCAGCCCAAATTCCCCTGAAACCAACGTCTGTCTACCAATCTAGCAATTCTTCTTGCTTCTTGGCACAGAAGAACACTGGTTGCTCCCAGCCGGGCCTGCACCCTCTTGAGGGGCTCCCCCCTCCTGAGAAGCTCTGGAGAAGAAAGAGGAAGAAGCTGCCTTTGGAAAGAATGCAGAAGGGCCCTGGGAACATTCCAGCCCGGGTTAGAGCTGTTACTTATCATCTGGAGGACCTGAGGAGGCGACAGAGAATTGTCAACGAGTAAGGAGGCATGGCCTCTGGCCTCTGGGAGCCAAACAGGGATTGGTGGCAGGGTAATTTGAACTAAAAAAAGTTGAGAAAGGAACCATGCATGCCCTTGGTGTGAGTCAAACATAATTTCTTTATTTTTTATGTTTAATTATGTGTGTACACATGTACTGCATGCCACAGCATGTGTGTGGAGGTCAGAGAACAGTTTATGGGAACTGGTTCTCTTCTTCCATCATCTGGGTCCTGACTTAGATCTTCAGGCTTGGTGGCAAATGCCTTTACCTGCTAAGTCATCTTACTGGCCCTCAAACGTACTTTCAATAATATTTATGGATGAAAGATAAGTCACATTAGCTGGAAGGAGTGAAGTGGTCAATGACGACAAGAAAGCGCATCATTGAACTAGGGGGAGTTAGGGAGCCACTGATGCGTCCCCGAACTGAAAATTCTTGTCTGTGGAGAACAAAAAGTTGGGGTGAGTTGAGGGTCAAATGGTAACACCTATGAGTCTCAGTAAGAAGTACTTCAGCCCAGAAGGGTGAAGAATGGGGAATCTCGAAGCCTGACCTCTCTGCACCTGGTTCCTAACCCTAACGTCTCCACAGACTGAAGAAAGCCCAGTGGGGTAGCTCTGAGGCTACATCTGAGCTCCCAGTACTTGAAGAGGGCTATGGATTCCTCAGCACCGCTGAATACCTTGACGAGGAAGAGAGGGCAACTTGTCCACAGGAAGAGAATTATTTTGTCACTCCCAGGGATCAGGTATGATTGGAGATGAACTTAGTAGGATGGAAAGGGATGTCAATTCATGATCTCAAGTGGGGAGGTGGCAGAAGCCAAGGACCAAGTTGGATAGCTGAATTTAAGAACAAAAAGTAGTCATGAACCCAAGCTTTTTTTTGGGGGGGGGAATCTGGATTTGGCCATTAAGAAATATGGAGAGGTGCCTGGCAGTGGGGGTGCATGCCTTTAATCCCATCATTTGGGAGGCAGAGGCAGGTGGATCTTTGTGAGTTCGAGACCAGCCTGGTCTACAAGAGTCAGTTCAAGGACAGCCTCCAAAGCCACAGAGAAACCCTGTCTCAAAAATCAAAAAGCAGGAAGGAAGGAAGGAAGGAAGGAAGGAAGAAAGGAAGGAGGAAGGAAGGAAGGAGGAAGGAAGGAGGGAGGAAGGAAGGAAGGAGGGAAGGAAGATGGAGAGACCTGTTTTTCCACACACACACCTTCACTTTTCTCATCTACAGCTGCTTTGGTCTCCCTGGACTCCCTTAGGCCAGGAGGAGCATTATGCCTCTGGGCAGCTAAGCTGTCTGGCCCACAGCACTGTTACAGCCAGGAGGAACCCTACGTACAATGCTCAGAGGACGGAGTTGGAATCTGAGGAGTAGAGGGAAATCACTCATGCCCAAGCTTTGGGACCCTAACCAATTCAAACGCGAGACTCTCCTCGTTGGAGGCATCAAGGCGGTTGTTTCCCTCTCCTAAACCTAACTTGTTCACAGCCCACTTGAGTTCCTGTTCAACAGCCCCATCCCCTCACAGTCGACCCTGGTCTTGTGTTCTCTCTGTTTTGTTATTAAAGAGCCTGGTGTAATCTTGCTTGTGCGCGCAGCAGTGACGGTGAGGAAATAGAAATTGATAGGAGGACTCCTTTGATTTTCTTGAGGACCCAGTAACAGTGAAATCAAGCTAGGTCACACACACACACACACACACACACACACACACACACACACACACACACTTTTTTGTTTGTTTTTTCGAGACAGGTTTCTCTGTGAAACAGTCCTAGCAGTCCTGGAACCAGGCTGGCATCGAACTCACAGAGATTCACCTGCCTCTGCCTCCTGAGGGCTGGGATGAAAGGCGTGTGCCACCACCGCCCGACCTAGGTCCCCAAATTCGATGAGTCTCGCCCGAAGCAAGAAGAGTTCTGCCCAGGTCCAGCCTTCTTGGCCTCCAGGGTTCTGGCTCTGCCCACACCCCATCCTCGTGCTCCCACTGTCCCATCAATCGCCCCAGCTTCCGCCTCCGGATCCCGCTTCCTCGGCGCTATTGCCCCTTTAGAGACGATTCTGCAACGTGTCTCTTAGACTGGCCCAGAATCTCAAGTTTGCTGACCCCAGGTTCCCTTCTCGACCCCGTTCCCTTAATTGGGAGGCCCCGCCCCGTGCGCACTGACGTCGAACGCCGCTGTCAGCCGGCGCTAGGGGGGGTCGGATTGGGGTAGAATGGCCGCTGCCGCCGTCACCCGCGGGACCCCGGGAGGTAAGAGCCAGGGCCTCTCGCCCGCCTCTCCACCCCCGCGCCAGGGGGCGCAGCTCCTCGCGATCCCGGTGTGGAGCACGGCACCGGGGACCACCGTCCCTCCTCCCTGTTAGCTTCCACCTTGCTGCTTCCGTCCTCCTTCCCCGCGCCAGGGGGCGCAGCTAGGCACAGGGCCCCATCACAGACCAGAGAGTGCGGGAACTGTCCCCCGACCCCCGCACAGGGCTCCCGCACTGCCCCTTGCCCGCCAGGTGTTCATGAACTCTGTTCAGTTGCTTCTCCAGAACATCCGGGTTTGCGGGTGGGACCCGGGTGGGACCCTCCCACCTCGAAGATTCTCCCAGGACCCCCGCCCCCTTTGGGGGGAGCACCCCACCCCCCAGCGCCAGGGGTGTCATAGACCTGAACCAACCCTCCGGCCTGCAGTCTCATCCCTCTCTTGCTCTGCACCCTGGCAAGCTGCCTAGCCGGGGCTGCGCACCTGCACCCTGTGATGGACTCCTCATCCCAAGCCTAGCCACACTGCACACCACCGATCCTGAATGGGCTTCCACCCCCTCTCCATCCCTGGACACCTGGCAGAGCCCGCAGAGAGAGCCTCCTCCAGCTCCCATCTGTTCGCCAAGAGGGCGGAGGCTCAGGCTGAAGCCAGAGCAGTAGTAGAGGGGATATGGTAGGCTGGAGGTTGGGGAGATAGGAATACAGAGGTGAAGTGAAACGCTGGCTGCCAGACGGAAGCTTGGTCCAACATGTCTACTCCACATTCTCCCAGCTCATGACCAACCTGACAGAGAGTAAGTGAGGTCAGTTATCAGATCTGCCCTTCCCCTTAGAAAAAAATCAAATAGAGAAGGAACCTGGGGTGTGTCTTCTAAGGCCCAGCTTGTCACCAGACTTACATCTCCAGCGTTCAGGGAGTCTTGCCAAGCTACCCTCCAAGGACTAGCCCCAGCTCCCACGACTGACCCACCCTTAGCCCCAGCCTTGCTTTCCTTCCCAGATGTGCCCTGTTTGATTTTTCCGTGGGACCTCACCTACCTTCTCCTTCAGGTTGGTCAGGGCCTGGGAGAATCTGGGTTAGACTTGCAGGACCCAGCTTCCTGTCCTGGGGAGTGCTCCACCGTTGTACGCCCCCCCATTATTCCCAATCATTCCGCTCTATCTTGTCTCCCCACTGGTGGTGTTTCCTGGCACCAAGGCCTGGGTCCTCTTTCTTCTCTGTTTCTGGTTCTGCTGTCACATTCTCTCCCAGATATCAGGACTGAACTCTGTAACCTCTTACCCCACCTCAGGCTCCTAATCATGGATTAATATGGGGGCTGCTTCCATGACTTTGTTCTCTCCTTTCCCAGTACAGACTCCCCCTCCCCCCGGCCCCTCAGGCCGGGGGTGACCTTGCCCCCTGGAGCCCTCACCATGAATACCAAGGACACCACTGAGGTTGCTGGTGAGTTCCCAAAGCGGGCTCCCGGTTTGGGCACAGTCTTACATGTACTCCTGCGGTCTCTGCTCCCCCTCTCTAGTCCTGGTTGCCGTCTTCCCTCATGCTCTGGGTTATATTTGACCCCTTTCCTCCAGACTACCTCTAACAAAGCCCTCCCTTCTGGTTCCCCCTAGAGAACAGCCACCACCTGAAGATCTTCCTCCCCAAGAAACTGCTGGAGTGTCTTCCTCGATGCGCCCTGCTGCCTCCAGAGCGGCTCCGGTGGAATACAAATGAGGTTTTCCTAGGGAACATGGGGTTAGGGCCTGGCAAGACCTAGTGAGCTGGAGGGGCTAGGGGGCCCTGCCTGTGACTGTGTACTAAGCACTGTTCTAAGCTTTGGGGACGATAGAATTGCAGACTTTGACCTTATAGGAAGGAGCCCATTTCTCTTTGGTATAAAAACAACAGCTTAGTATTTCTTCATATTGAGCGCCATGCTGTGCGTCTGACCTGTACTATCTCCTGTCGTTATAGACGTTATGAAGAGAAAAGTGGTTTGGTTTGTTTCTGTGTGTTAAATGGTGGGTTTGGGACAGGGTATCATGTAGTCCATGCTAACCTCAAACTTGCTATGTAGTCAAGACTGGATTTGAACTCTTTTTTTTTTTTTTTACTATTCTGACCCTCCCTCCCTTTCTTTCTTCCTTCCTTCCTTCCTTTCCCCCTCTCTCTAAGATAGCATCCCATGTATCCCAGGCTGGCCTCATGATCACTGTGTAGCCAAGGATGACCTTAAATATCCAATCCTCCTGCCTCCACCTCCCAAGTGCTAGAATTCTAAATGTGTGCCACCAAACCCAGTTAAAGTGGTGATGGGAAATGAACCCAAAGCCTTGTGCATGCTAGATAAACTTTCTACCAACTGAGCTATACCCCAGCCCTGGCTTTGAACTCTTGATTATCCTGCTTCCATGTCTTTAATACTAGGATTTCAACTACTCTGGCTAGCTTTAGTTTTTTCTCCCTTAAACAGAGTTTCACCATATATCCCAGGCTGACCTTATTCATTTGTTGGCCTGTGGGGTGTGGGTGTGTGTGTGTGTGTGTGTGTGTGTGTGTGTGTGTGTGTGTGTGTGTGTAAATGTGTACAGGTGTGTGGGGGTTAGTGGTTTGTGGAGACCAGAGAGCCAAAGGTCATCAAGTCAGTGTCTTCCTCAGTCACTCTTCACTCTCTATTTTTTGAGACAAGATCTTCCTTTTTTGTTTGTTTGTTTGGTTTTTGAGACAGGGTTTCTCTGTATACTGTGTATCCCTGACTGTTCTAGAACTCACTATGTAGACCAGGCTGGCCTCAAGATCACAGAGATCCACCTACCTCTGCCTCCCAAGTGCTGGGATTAAAAGTGTGCGCCACCACTGCCTTTCAAAAGCCTGAAGCTCACTGATTGGCTGGACTAGCTGGCCAGCCAGCCCCAGAACCATCTTGCCTCTCTTTCCACAGCACTAGGATTCCAGGTACCAGGCATGCACAGCTGTGCACAACTTCTTATGTGGGTGCTGGGGACCTGAATTTATGTCCAGACTGTGCAGCAAGCACATTACTGATTGAGTCATTTCTCAACCTAAAATGGCCTGAAGCTCCTAATCCTCCTGCCTCAGCCTCCCGAGTGCTGACTGCTGAGGTTACAGATGTATACCCACATGGCTGTCTCAGAGACCCTGCTTTCTACCACCTTCTGGAGGGCATAGTTTTTTGTTTGTTTGGATTTTTTGAAACACTTTTTTTTAAATCAATAATTTATTTTTTAAAGATTTTTATTTATTTATTTATTATTTATTACATATACAGTGCTCTGCCTACATCCCAGAAGAGGGCATTAGATTGAATTGTAGATGGTTGTGAGCCACCATGTGGTTGCTGGGAATTGAACTCTGGACCTCTAGAAGAACAGTCAGTGCTCTTAGCCTCTGAGCCATCTCTCCAGCCCCCCCCCTTTTTTTTTTTTTACGAGACAGACAGGGTTTCTCTGTATTGTTTCGGAGGCTATCGGTCCAGCCCAGCCTCGAACTCACAGAGATCCGCCTGCCTCTGCCTCCCCAGTGCTGGGATTAAAGGCGTGCGCCACCATCGCCCGGCGAAACACTTTTTTAAAATTACATATTTAAATTAGAAATAAGCTTGCTTTCCATGTCAGTCCCAGCTCCCTCCCCTGAGGGCACAGTTCTTGTTACACACTTTCTATATTCTGTATACATATTGCCTCATGTATAGATGGTGATTGATGACCACTGATTCAGGGTTAGAATTATCTGTAAAGCTGAAGGCAGAGGCAGGAGGATTGCCACACACTTGTGCCAGCCTGATCTATATATCAAGTACAAGGCAGGCCAAGGTTATGTAGTGAGACTGTGCACTGTCAATAAAAATGGGTGTGTTTGCTTATAGTTATTGTAAGTGCTATAGAGCCTCCAGGAAGTTCAGAGAAGCAACAGGACTTCACAGAGCATCTGGGAAGCATGTGAGACACTTGGAATTTCCAGACAGAGAGAGGCATTCACATGGTACTTTAGGCTTGTAGGGCACTAACATGAAGGATGTGATTGTTGGAGGAATGTTCAGGAAGGACCCAGTGAGCCCATCTGGCAGGACTAGTGGGTTGAATTTGAGTAGATAGTAGGAATTAAATTAATACTTTGTCTGAAAGCCTTGGAGTCAGGCAGAGAACCTGAAGTTCTTGTCAGTGTCAAGTCATTGACATTTCTCAGGAAGGGTCACAAGAAAATACCTAATACGAACAAAGGATAAGCTTGAAGCTGGCTCTATGCTATAGAGTCCAGTAGGATAAGAGAGATAAGAGGTTAAGCTGGGGCCGGGCGTTGGTGGCGCACGCCTTTAATCCCAGCACTTGGGAGGCAGAGGCAGGCGGATCTCTGTGAGTTCGAGACCAGCCTGGACTACCAAGTGAGTTCCAGGACAGGCTCCAAAGCCACAGAGAAACCCTGTCTTGAAAAACCAAAAAAAAAAAAAAAAAAAAAAAAACCCAAAAAAAAAACAAAGAGGCTAAGCTGGGGATTTTTGTTTGCTTACTTGTTTGTTTTTTCTCCTTCTGGTACTTGAACCTGGGACCTTGTGCATACTAAGCAAGCATTGTCTTTTTTCTATTGTGGAACTACATCCCCAGCCTGAGGTTGGGTTTCATCTGAGATAGAACCTGCTGTTGTTAAGAGAGCTGTGAGACCTTGCTGGTTCAAATACTGGAAGAGTCTTCCAGTAGGTGCCACCTGTGCGGAGGCCCCAAGCCAGTGACCAAGGTGGGATGACACAATGCTTCCTGTCCTGCAGGAAATCGCGTCCTACCTGATCACCTTTGAGAAACATGATGAGTGGCTGTCTTGTGCCCCAAAGACAAGGTGAGATTCTCCAGTCTGAAGAATAACAGGACTCCTGGGCTGTGTTCTCAAAACTCAAGCCTCCTGTCTTCCTTCCAGGCCTCAGAATGGCTCCATTATCCTCTACAATCGTAAGAAGGTGAAATACCGGAAGGATGGTTACCTTTGGAAGAAGCGGAAGGACGGGAAGACCACCCGAGAGGACCACATGAAACTCAAGGTCCAGGGCATGGAGGTAAGAGCATCAGACATCCACACATCTGCCCTTGCCCACACTCCAGCCCCGGAGGCACGGTTTGGGGTCTGTGCCTGCCTCTCCTGCTCAACCAGTCTTCTCTGGATCAGCTGGCTGATTGCTGAGCTCACTCTCAGCTTCCCATTGGCCGCCCCCCAACCCAGCTTTATGGCACCAATGTACAGTAGTCCCCTCATGTCCCTTACATTTCCCTCAGGGGTTCGAGTAGAGATGTTCTAAACACAGGCTTCTCTTCCCAAATCATTGTTCTTTTGCACTTCGTCTCTGTGCTTAGATTTCTTTCCCATATCTCAAATTGGGCCCTTTTTATAAGACCCCCAGCTCCTCTGTTCTCTGCTCTCTGTCCCTTGACCGTGACTTAAGACCTGCTCGAATGTGGAAGGGGTAGGAAAAAGGCTGGGGTAGGGAGAGGGCTGAAGAGGAAATGGCGGAAAGACTGGGATCCCTGCAAAGGGACTGAACAGAGGAAGAGTTGGGGAGCAGACTGGCCCTCCCCCACCCCAGCCTGTCTCCTGGCAGTGTCTCTATGGCTGCTACGTTCACTCTTCCATCGTCCCCACATTCCATCGGCGCTGCTACTGGCTGCTCCAGGTAAGAACCGAGAACTCAGGGAGCCACATTTCTGGCTCTTTGAGGAACACGGGGTCTGAAAAGATGAAGTGGAATAGGTTCTGGGTGGGAAAAGCAGAAAGGGGGCGACCAGAACTGGAGGTGGCGCTCAGAAAGGAGTGAAGGCTAGGAAACTAAGCCCATGAGTGCTGGCCTCCATAGCTGTCTGTGCCCTTGTGCTCAGAACCCTGACATCGTCCTTGTGCACTACCTGAATGTCCCAGCCCTGGAGGACTGTGGAAAGGGCTGTAGCCCCATCTTCTGTCCCATCAGCAGCGACCGGCGGGAGTGGCTGAAGTGGTCACGTGAGGAGCTATTGGGACAGCTAAAGCCCATGTGTAAGGAACAAGCATGCATCGTGCACTAAGGGAGAGGGAGAGTGGAGCTTCCCAGAAGCACTAGGGCTCTGTGCCTAAGCCCTGTGGGTGACTCGTTCTCTCTGAGCCAGGAGGGTGCTTTCCTGTTTGGACGCTACCCACTGAGACTGTACAGTCTACGATGTGGGTATGGAGAGGGGGTGAAAGACAGCTGGGAGCTGTATGTCTGAGCAGCTTAAGTTCAGCCTGGCAGGACTTCAGAAGAGCCATTAAGGTGCTCTGGAAGTCTCACAGTGTTTCCCCCCAAATCTGCAGTTCATGGCATCAAGTGGAGCTGTGGGAATGGGTCAGAGGAATTCTCTGTGGAACAGCTGGTGCAGCAGATCCTGGACACCCACCCAACCAAACCAGCCCCCCGAACCCATGCTTGTCTCTGTAGTGGGGGCCTTGGTAAGTTACGCTCGACTCTGGACCTCTTTTCCCGTTTAGCCACGTTGCTTAACAACTGTCTTGATGGAATTTGCATACTAATTTGCAAGTCTTTGCATGTCCAGGAAGATGGGTCAGTGAGCAAAGAACTTCCTATCTGGCAGCACTGGCCCCAGAAATGATAAGCTACAGTACCGCAGTCCATAACTCTCTTGCCCACTACTTTTAGTAACTGCTGCCCCCTACCACTCCACACCAACAATTACACTCAACCTTAGTATCCCTTGATTCTTCTTTCGTCCTTTTGCTCTGCTTTTACCCTCTTCTCTCAGCTACTGCCTCAAGCCAGGTCTCCAACCCTGCTCTATTCCTCTAGTCCTGTTTATTTTGAGGAGACACTGAAGGGAAGGGGAGACTCACTTCTAATGCCTCCCAGTGGTCATAATCAGTATTACACTCTAGTTTTACAAAAGGGGGGGGGATGGTGCTTCCAGGAAGGGACTGCTGGAAGGTGTAACATCCTTTTCCCTTCTTCCTACTCCTCTCTATTCCAGGTTCCGGGAGCCTTACCCACAAATGCAGCAGCACGAAACACCGCATCATCTCTCCCAAAGTGGAGCCCCGAGCTTTAACCCTGGCTTCTGTATCCCATTCCCAGCCCCCCGAACCTCCACCACTGAAAGTGCCGCTTCCCCCAGAGCTCCCCAAGGCACATACCTCCCCATCTTCCTCATCTTCCTCTTCCTCCTCCTCCTCAGGATTTGCAGAACCCCTAGAAGTCCGACCTAGTCCTCCTACCTCTCGAGGGGGGTCGTCAAGAGGAGGCACTGCCATCCTCCTCCTAACAGGACTAGAGCAGCGTGCTGGGGGCCTGACACCCACCAGGCACTTGGCTCCCCAGGCTGAACCTAGACCTGTGAGCATGGCTGTGGCTGTAGGTTCTGAACCTTCTGCCCCGCCAGCTCCTCCCAGCCCTGCCTTTGACCCTGACCGTTTTCTCAACAGTCCCCAAAGGGGCCAGACATATGGAGGGGGCCAAGGAGTAAACCCAGACTTCCCTGAGGCAGAGGGCACTCAGACTCCCTGTCCTGCCCTGGAACCTGCTGCTGCCCTGGAGCCCCAGGCAGCTGCTCGAGGTCTCCCTTCACAGTTGGGAACAAGTGGGAGACGAGGAAACCAGTTCTTTATCCAAGATGATGATAGTGGGGAGGAACTCAAGAGCCAGGGAGCTGTGCCACCTGTACCCTCACCCCCTCCTTCGTCCCCATCCTCACCTGCCGCCTTGCAGCCATCAGGCAAGGTGGCAAGAGGAGAAGCCTTGTTTGGGGGCTCTGGTGGCACCAGTGAGCTAGAGCCCTTCAGTCTTTCATCATTCCCAGACCTTATGGGAGAACTCATCAGTGATGAAGCTCCAAGCATCCCTGCCCCAACCCCCCAGCTCTCTCCTGCTCTTAACACCATCACAGACTTTTCCCCAGAGTGGTCCTACCCAGAGGTGAGTCTCGGGTTTTTCTTCTCCCATTTGTTTTCTGAGTTTTTCAAAAATGAGTTTTATTAACTCGTCCCCCATGGTCTGTGATGGACTTTCTCTCAGTTGTCACTTCTATAGTCCTTACCCTCATACTTTCCCCGTCTCCCCTTCATTTCTTATCATGGTTTTGAGAGCCCCTCCAGGGACCTCATTCTCTCGGTGACTATTTTAAGTGGGGGAATACAGGGGCCACTAATCCTAGAGAAGAAATATACAGTGAGATGTGACTTCAGATTCTGGGCAGCTGGAAGTCTCTGCTCAGCGGTGGGGAAGCTCCACTTTATTTCAAGAGGAAAGGGGAACTGCAGTGGAGTGAAGGAGCCCCACAACACAACTTCCTGATGCCAGTTATCTGATACTCTTGGGGAGGTCCTGATTTCTGTTTCTTAGTAGAGTCTGAATATTCTAGGGAGGGGCCAGGGGTGTGACTCAGTGGTAGAACATTGGCCTAGCATATAGAAGGCCTTGGACTAGAGCATCAGCACTGGGGAAAGATTTTTCACTAGGCATGGTGGTACACACCAATAAGAGACAGACACCAGATGATCAGGAATTCAAGGCCATCCTTGGCTACACCGTACTTTTGAGGCCAGCCTAAGCGACATGAGATCCTTTAAAAAAGAAAAAAATTAGTTCTGCTGAGATAAATTAACTACTTGGCAAAAAGATTGGTCCTGTTCATCATTGAACCTCTAGACTCTAGCACAGGGCCTACCATATAGTATTAATTTCTAAGGATCTAAAAAAAACGAGTGACTGATAACCGGGCAGTAGTTTAATCCCAGTACTCCAGAGGTAGAGGCAGAGGCAGGCGAATCTCTGTGAGTTCAGGCCAGCCTAGCCTTCAAAGCTACACAGAGAAACACTGTCTTGAAAAAACAAAAACAGGGCTGGAGAGATGGCTCAGAGGTTAAGAGCACTGACTGCTCTTCCAGGGGTCCTAAGTTCAATTCCCAGCAACCACATGGTGGCTCATAACCATCTAATATTCAATCTGGTGCCCTCTTCTGGCATGTAGGCAGAACAGTGTATATGTAATAAATAAAGAAATAAATCTTTAAAAAAAAAGAAAAATGAAAAAACAAACAAAAAAAGAGTGACTGAAAGCCCAACTCTGGTCAAGTGACTGTCTGACTTCTGTCTGCAGGGTGGGGTCAAGGTGCTCATCACAGGCCCTTGGACGGAGGTTGCAGAGCATTACTCCTGTGTCTTTGATCACATCGCAGTGCCAGCCTCACTTGTCCAGCCTGGTGTCTTACGCTGCTACTGTCCTGGTATGGAGATTGGGAACTATAGGGGAAGGAACTGTCATTATGGACAGTTAGGATGATGGGGACCTCCAGGCTTGGAAGCACTGGAAACAAATATGTTGTTCTGAGGGCACAAAGACCTCTTCCAGCCCGGCAGACAGAAGAGCAAGGCCTTAGTGTCAGCAACCTAGGATCTGATCTAAGCAGTCTGCTTGTTACCTAACCAGTGACCTTAGCTAGTTCTACACCTTCCTTGTGTTCTTGGTCTCCCATCCTCTATGATTAAGCATTTGGCCAAAGGGATCTCTAATGTTCATGCTGTCTCCATACCTTAGTTGGAGCCAGAGTCTTCTACACCAACCCTGGGAGAAAGTTCATCTGCTTTATGTACCTACTTAATTAAAATCAAATAGAAATTGGGTTGGAGAGATGGCTCAGAGGTTAAGAGCACTGGCTGCTCTTCCAGAAGTCCTGAGTTCAATTCAGCAACCACAGGGTGACTCACAACCATCAGTAATAATATCTGGTGCCCTCCTTCTGGTGTGCATGCATACATGCAGGCAGAACACTGTGTACATAATAAATAAATATATATATTTTTTGGTTTTTCGAGACAGGGTTTCTCTGTCTTGTTTTGGAGGCTGTCCTAGAACTCTCTGTAGACCAGGCTGGCCTCGAACTCATAGAGATCCGTCTGCCTCTGCCTCCCAAGTGCCGGGATTAAAGGCGCGCACCATCGACACCGGGCAAATCCTTTTTAAAAATTAAAAATTAAATAGAATTTAAAACTCACCTCTTACTGGGTGGTGGTTGTACACACCTTTAATTCCAGCACTCAGGAGGCAGAGGCAGGTGGATCTCTGTGAGTTCCAGAACAGGACAGCCTCCAAAGCCACAGAGAAACCCTGTCTCGAAAAACCAGAGAGAGAGAGAGAGAGAGAGAGAGAGAGAGAGAGAGAGAGAGAGTTAGTTGTCTCAAAAAAAAACCTCATTTCTTCAGACACACTGACCATATTTCAAGTGCTTAACCAGCACAGATTCTATTGCTCCCATGTTGAGCAGCTTAGATGTAGAGCATATCCATTGCTGTAGAAAGCTCTTCGGGACAGCACTGATCTAGACTGACTTCACTGTCTTTTGATACCACCTTTCCCTGTAACCTAGCGCTCAGCAGTTGTCTTCCTTGGGGAACTCCAGGTTGGCAGTAGTGTTGCTTAGGAGTATATTCTCTCCTGTTCTTCACAGCCCCAGTCAACCATGCATGAAGGGGAAGGGGAAATAAGACCAGAGAAGCTGGGAATTGGGAGAAAAGTCTCAGGCCCTGGTCTTGAGGTTGAGGCCTGGTGGTTTTATCCTCGGGGTGATAGACATTGAGACTCTGGATACAGCTCTTACTGGACACTGCTGGTGACCAAACAGCTTCCCTTTCCTGCATTTTAGTGAGGGTCATGACCCCTGAACTCTGGTCTAAAAGACTAAAGGGGTTAAGCACCATCATGTTTGCTGAGCAATACTCTTAACTCAGAGTCTGCAGCCAGGAATTATCTGGTCCAGAGATGGTATTGAGTTCTTTTTTTTTTTAACGATGTATTTATTTCTCATGTATACAGTATTCTACCTGCATATATACTTTCACACCAGAAAGGGCACCAGATCTTATTATAGATGGTTATGAGCCACCATGTGGTTGCTGGCAATTGAACTCAGGACCTCTGGAAGATCAGTCAGTGCTCTTAACCTCTGAGCCATCTCTCCAGCCCCGGTATTAAGTTCTTAAATAGTCTCCCCTCCCTACTAGTGCAAAGGCTACACACTGAAGCTAGGGGTCTCTTGACCCACAGCAAAGGGGCTGGAGAAATATAGACTAATCATCACTGGCTTTAATACAGCTAATCAGCCAGGAAAGGAGCTAGGCAAAGAGTCCTTCTCTCTGACCTGTTATCCCCAGCCCACGAGGTAGGGCTGGTGTCTTTGCAGGTGGCAGGGCGGGAGGGACCTCTCTCTGCTTCTGTGCTCTTTGAGTATCGAGCTCGCCGATTCCTGTCTCTGCCTAGTACACAGCTTGACTGGTTGTCACTGGATGGTAAGTACTGAGCCCTTTGACCCAAGGTCTTAGGCATGACATATTCGAGTATGACATGCTTCCCCTGTCAGGGGCACCATTAACGCCCACTATTTCTACTGTGTTTTTGTGTGTGTGTGTGTGTGTGTGTGTGTGTGTGTGTGTGTGTGTGTGTGTATTAGTGTTTTTTAAAAAGGGTCTTGCTATTAGCCCTGGTTAACTTGGAACTTCTTTGTAGATCAAGCTGGCCTAAAACTTACTGCCATCTTCTTGCCCCTGCCTTCCTGAATACTGGGATTCACAGGCAAGTGCCACCACACTCAGCTCCATTGATATATTTTTTGGTTTGGTTTGGTTTGGTTTTTTTGAGACAGGATTTCTCTGTATAATGGTGCTGGCTGTCCTGGAACTCTTGTAGACAGGCTGACCTTGAATTCAGAGATCTGCTTGCCTCTGCCTCCCAAGTGCTGGGATTAAAGGCATCACCACCACCACTTGGCTGGGCTAAGATGGTTCAATATTTAAGAGCACTAAGTGCTCTTGCAGAGAACCCAAGTTTGATTCCCAGCACCCACATGGTGGTTCACAGCCATCTGTAACTCCATTTCCAGCAGACTGGATGCCCTCTTGTGGCCAGGCACGCTAGTGGTACAAACAGAACACTCATACACATAAAACAAGAATTAAAATAAAAAAAACCACAGGTCATTTATTTTTACGTTTTTCTTTTGGATGGCAAAGATATATTCATTATAGGACTGTTGAAAATTACAGAAAAATACATACAGAAAAATAGAAATGTGTAATACTATTGACATTGCTATTATTCTTTTTTTTTTTTTTTTTTTTTTTTGGTTTTTCGAGACAGGGTTTCTCTGTGGCTTTGGAGGCTGTCCTGGAACTAGCTCTTGTAGATCAGGCTGGCCTCGAACTCACAGATCCACCTGCCTCTGCCTCCCAAGTGCTGGGATTAAAGGCGTGCGCCACCAACGCCCGGCTATTCTTTGTTTTGTTTTGTTTTTCCAGACAGGGTTTCTCTCTGTGGCTTTGGAGCCCATCCTGGCACTTGCTCTGTAAACCAGGCTGGCCTTGAACTCACTGAGATCTGCCTGCCTCTGCCTCCCAAGTGCTGGCATTAAAGGTGTGCACCACCAATGCCCTGCAACATTGCTATTATTAAAATGTCCTCTCTTACCCATACAGGCATGCGTACAACATATACTCATCTGTGTTTTAGTTAGTCCTGTTTCTGCTCCCTTTACTTGTTTTCCTCTCCTGGGACTTTGAGAGCTTTATCTGAGCCTGCTGCTTTGTCAAGGTTTACTTTTCTGTTGCTTCTTGCTCCTTCTCAGTTATATTGTCATCCCTGCTAGTTTTCTTGTCTCCTGCCATTCCTCCTTCTCTCAGAGGCCTTTGTTCCTACTCTTGCCTCACTCTTGGGGAGGGGTGTCATACTTGTCAAACAGCCTGAGTATGTGTGTGGGTTGTCTGTGATTTTAATCTGTCTATCTTTGGACCTCGATAGCATTCTCAGTTTTGCTTTGTCCTGCTCTGGCTGGTTATCGCTTTATTTTTCTACCCCTTTCTAATTATTGTACCATGTCTCTGCTGGATCTCCTCTCTCCCCAGTTTTCCTTGAACTATGTCTGGTCTTGCCTATTTTCTTTTCTAATTGCCTGGTTGGGACTTTCCTGGATCTGTTCCTCTCTCTGTCCTATCTGAGTGTCTGTTCATCACTCCCTTCTATGGTGACATTGTGGAACATCCCCAGACTTCACTATTTTTCTGTGCTTGTTTTCTCTAGGCTCTGGTCCCCTCTCACTGTCTTTCCTTGTCCTTATTTGATCTCAAGAGAGAACAGATACAGTTTGTGTTTGTGTGTGTATGTAAATTTGTATTTGGAGTTGAGAGGAGGAAGAATGAACATGGCTATCCATCTCTGTCACCTCCCTTTCCCAGTTGTCCTTTGTGGACAGCTGCAGAGGACCTGCCGGAGGAGGTGTGCTTTTCCAACTGTAGTCTTCAAGTTCTTTGGGGGGGGGTGGTTAACCTAGAAAGGGGACCTTGGAGTACTTTAGCCCATCATGGGAGGGCAGAGGTAGTATCTGGAACAAGAACTTAGGGTACATTCTGTTTAGGAAAAGGCTGGAGAAGGACATGCTAGTATGTGACTTGGTTAGCTGAGGACCAGATAGGCACTGGGGAATTCCTGACACCTCTGTCTTGGAGGAAACAGCCTTGGTTCTTAATCCTGGTTCTATTTTATGCATGAGATTAAGAGCCCTAGTTCAAGAGCTGAGTCTTCCTGGTAAGTTCTTTGTAGATGAGTGGGCAAGGATGTTGTGTAGGGGAAGAGAAAGCTTGATCATCCCATTCTTCATCCCCAAATCTTGGGTACAACCACAAGTAGTGTTGTTAGCATCACCTAGATCCTGTCCCTCCTATGCCCACTCCACAGACAGCCAGTTCCGGATGTCCATCCTGGAGCGGCTGGAGCAAATGGAGAAGCGGATGGCAGAGATTGCAGCAGCTGGGCAGGCACCTGGCCAGGGTCCAGAGGCTCCTCCAATTCAGGTACTTTCACAATGGGGAACACAGGATCTCCATCATGAGAGTGGTTCTGGTATATGACACTCCACACTCACCTATCCCCAGCCTCATCAGCCGGTGCTCTTCCCTCTTCCTGATATATCACCTTGCTGCCACCCCCACTCTGTGGCAAGAGTGGCTATTCTGGGCACCTTCTCAGCACGACAGGCTTCGGACTATTTCTGATCTGAAGGGTGGAGGTGAAGATGAGGGTGGGGGAGGAATCGGGAATGCTGGGCCTGGGAGCTCTGTGGGTTCTGAGTCTCTGAAGGAAAAGGGCTGGGGGCTCAGAGAAGACGATGGCTCCCCTGGGAGAAAACTACGTGTGGACATGGCACCAGTCAGTGCTAGTATGGATGCAAACGGGCAGCGGTGTAAAAGGTCAGCTCCAGGCTGCTACAAGTGAGCTGAGGGCTGGGGTAGTGAGGCCACGTGGGAACTTACACTGTGAGAGCCAGTGAGCTATCAGTGTAGTGGGAACCTGCAGTGGGAAGTGCGTGCGTGTGTGTGTGTGTGTGTGTGTGTGTGTGTGTGTGTGTGTACTAAAAGCTGGAGCTGGGAAGATCACCCGCAGGGACCAAATGCTCAAATCTCTGCATATGGGTGTGTGTACTGCAGGATGAAGGCCAGGGCCCTGGTTTCGAGGCACGTGTGGTGGTTCTGGTAGAGAGCATGATCCCACGTTCCACTTGGAGGTGTCCTGAGCGTTTGATCCATGGAAGCCCCTTCCGAGGCATGAGTCTTCTGCATCTGGCTGCTGCCCAGGGCTATGCTCGACTCATTGAGACTCTGAGCCAGTGGCGGTGAGCAGGGGCAGCCAGGGTTGGGGGAGTGCTGGGGAAGTAGGGGCACTGGGCAGCTACTGAGACTGAAGCACCAGATGGTGAGAACGTGGATCCCTGACTAAAAGGATTGGGGTAACTATAGGAAGGCGTGCACTCGGGAAGACTGGCATTTGGAGGACTCCTAATATCCTGACTTAGGACATTGACTCCTTGGCCAACTTGACAGTCATTTCCAGTCCTTCTGCTGTTTCACTTTATCGCCCCTCTTTTTTTTTTTTTTTTTTTTTTTCTGACTGGGTTTTGTTGTTATTCCTAACCTCTAGGAGTGTGGAAACTGGAAGTTTGGACTTAGAGCAAGAGGTTGACCCGCTCAACGTGGACCACTTCTCTTGCACCCCTCTGGTGAGGATGTTGTTTCCAAGTTCCCTCAGGGCAATAAGCACTGGGAATGGATACTTCAAAGGAGTGATCCTTTGAGGAAAGTGGTGAAATACCAGGGTAAGCCAAGGCCTGAGGACTGGCTACCTGAGGAGAGCCTCACCTCTACTTTCTCTACTTAGATGTGGGCTTGTGCTCTGGGACACTTAGAAGCTGCTGTGCTCCTTTTCTGTTGGAACCGACAAGCGCTGAGCATTCCTGACTCTCTGGGCCGTCTACCCCTATCCGTGGCTCACTCTCGGGGTCATGTGCGCCTTGCCCGCTGCCTTGAGGAACTGCAGAGGCAGGAGCCTTCAGTCGAGCACCCACTTGCTCTATCTCCGCCCTCCTCTAGCCCAGACACTGGTGAGAGCTGCCTTTGGGTCTCTTCAGACCAAAACACGCCCAGAGCAAAGCAAAGGGTGGGAGACGAGAGAGAAAGGGATGGGTAACAGGACCAAGAACAGGCAGGGAAAGTGCTGGAGAGCTGCTTGTCCACAGGACCTGGGTTCTGTTCCCAGCACCCACAGGGTATCTCACAACAGACCTATATTTGGACAAACAACTCATCCACATGAAATAGCAATGAGTCTCTAAAAAGGGCAGAGGAGCCGAGACAGATGAGGGAAGAGATGAGGAGAGCCTGCAGCTCCCCCTCTCCTTACCCATTCCGCCCTCCTCTCAGGTCTGAGCAGCGTCTCTTCACCCTCGGAGTTGTCAGATGGCACCTTCTCTGTCACATCGGCCTACTCAAGTGCCCCGGATGGCAGTCCCCCCCCTGCTCCCCTGCTGGCCTCTGAAATTACTATGGAGATGATCCCAGGCCAGCTTTCTCCTGGTGCCCCAGAGACACCCTTACTCCTCATGGACTATGAAGCCACGAGCTCCAAAGAGTCTGTTCCCTCCCTTTCTGGTCCCCCACTAGCCCAGAAGGATGGGGCTCCTCCAGAGGATGCTGACAGCCCACCAGCTGTGGATGTGATCCCGGTACTATTCATTGGTGGGGTTGGGCTCATAAAGGCTAGGAATTGAGTGAGGTGCAGAGGTGGGATTGTACAGATTCCCATGAGGCAGAATCAAGACCATTTACTATTTGGTATAGGACCCCTTTGCTCAGCTTCTTCCAGACTTTGAGTACTCAGCATTCATGAGGTGGGAGATTAAGAATTCTGGGGAGTATCTTCACTTAACTGCTGCAATCACCTGTCGACCCATGAAGGGAAAGGTTCTTTCTGTTTTGTTTTTCAAGACAGTGTCTCACTATGTAGCCTTGGCTGTCCAGGTACTCACCCTGTAGACCAGGCTGGCCTCAAACCTAGAGATCTGCCTGCCTCTGCATCCGAGTGCTGGGATTAAAGGTGTGTGCTAGGACCTGTGGATATACTGATTTTAGAAAGGTGGAGAATAAGCCGAGTTGGTGGCACAAGCCTTTAATCCCAGCAGCACTCGGGATGAGTTCGAAGCCAGCCTGGTCTACAGAGCGAGTTACAGGACAGCCTCCAAAACAATACAGAGAAACCCTGTCTCGAAAAACAAAAACAGCAACAACAAAAAGAAAGAAAGAAAGGTGGAGAATAATTACTTGTATGGTTTAAGTACAAAAAAAAAAAAAAAAACAACCTCCATCTCAGGAGGCAGGGAAAAGAGGATCTCTGTGAGTTCCAGGACAGCCAGAACTACATAGTGATACAATGTCTCAAAACAAAACAAAAAAAAAACAACCCCCGCCAAACCTCTGCAAAGGCAGCATAATGGAGTATGGCCAAGTTGGAAGTACTATATGCCCATAGCTATTCACAACAGTGTTGTGTGGTAAGCCCTAGGCTGGTTCTTAAGACCTGAAGCAGGTTGAATTATAAGCTCGGGCTACACCTGTGGAGATGTATGTTGGTCAGGTGGCATGGAACAGATCCAGGAGGGACAGTGGGCAATAAGGAAGGGTACTAAGATTTTTATTCTTCACGTCTCCTGTTCTCCATAACTTAACAGTATTTAGGACTGTGTCCCTCAGAGGGGATCAATAAGAAAGAATGAACGAGCAATTTTAGTTCAGAATTAGTGAGCAGAAAAGCAGTGGTATCTGGAAATGGGGGGGGGGGGCACTTAAGGCTACATCTTAGGCTGTGCTGGAAAAAAGTAGTTAGGGCCCCAGAAAGTTCATACATCTCCCTTCATCCAGGTGGACATGATCTCACTAGCCAAGCAGATCATCGAAGCCACACCAGAGCGAATTAAACAAGAGGACTTCTCTGGGTTACCTGAAGCTGCAGCCTCACCGAGGGAGCAGACAGGCACCGTGGGGCTCAGTGAGACCATGTCCTGGCTAGCCAGTTACCTGGAGAATGTGGACCATTTCCCCAGCTCAGCCCCTACTAGGTGACCAGCTCAGAACAAAGCCTCCAGATTCTTTTTCAGAGAAAGATGGGAGGGAGGAAGTGGGCTTGCTGAGGCCCTGGGTGTCTGCGAAGGGACCTGAGCTGGGTGATGATCTCCGGAGCCACTCTTTTCAGACTTATTGCTGAGCGTGGCCCTCAATCGCCATCTCTAGCTGAGCTAAGAGTGATTTAGGATGCTCCATGGTCCTCTTCCCATCCCCCACAGTGAGCTGTCCTTTGAGCGGGGCCGCCTAGCTATCCCTCCAGCGCCTTCCTGGGCAGAGTTCCTGTCTGCTTCTACCAGTGGCAAGATGGAAAGTGACTTTGCCCTGCTGACACTCTCAGATCATGAGCAGCGGGAACTGTACGAGGCAGCACGAGTCATCCAGACAGCCTTCCGAAAGTACAAGGTCAGAGAGCCCAGGGTCTCAGGGTAAATTAGCCATCCGGAGGCCTTCCATGGGACTAAGAAAGAACCAAGGGGGGCAGCAGTTGCCACCAAGCCTGACAACCTAACCTTGATCCCTGGAATTCATAGTAGAACTGATTCCCTCAAGTTGTCCTCGGATGTCCACATACAGACCTACCCATATATACACACAAAATAAGTAAATGTAAAAAACAAAAATTTTAAAGGAGGGGACTAGGTGGGCAGCCAGATGCTGAGATGAGGCCTCATTTTCTTTCCGTAGGGCCGGAGGCTGAAGGAGCAGCAGGAGGTAGCCGCAGCTGTGATCCAGCGGTGTTATCGAAAGTACAAGCAGGTTAGAGTCTTTTCTCAAAGGTATACCAACACACACACACCCAATATAACCAAGTCCCTGTGCTGAGAGCCCTAACTTCCCCTCTCTCTCCACAAGCTGACCTGGATTGCACTTAAGGTATTAGGCATGAGATCTGGGTGTGAGTGGGGGTTAGAAAAAGGGATCTGCATCAACCTAACTTAGGGTGACCTTCAGGGGTTTGGATTTCTGTCCCTCCATTTTAGCTTCTGTCCCTCTCCTTCTCTGCAGTTTGCACTCTATAAGAAAATGACTCAGGCAGCCATCCTCATTCAGAGCAAGTTCCGAAGCTACTACGAACAGAAGCGGTTTCAGCAGAGCCGCAGAGCGGCTGTACTTATCCAGCAGCACTACCGCTCCTACCGCCGCCGGCCAGGGCCTGCTCACCGGCCTTCAGGTCCCCTGCCGGCCCGAAACAAGTAGGGACCACCCCCTCCCGCGCCTCTGCAGCTCTCGGCTTACCTATCTGATAATGCCCACTCTTTGATCTCTTCCTGCCTGCCAGCCTTTCCCTCCAAAGTCTTAAGGTGGGAGACTGAGAATGCGTGAGTTCTATGAGGTCTCTCTCTCTCTTCCACCAGGGGCTCCTTTCTCACCAAGAAGCAGGACCAGGCAGCCCGGAAAATAATGAGGTTCCTGCGGCGCTGCCGACACAGGTTCTAATCCCTTACCTCCCTGGATCTCTGCCCTGCCACTTTTTTTAAATCCACCACTGTCCTCTGACTCCTCTCTGTCTCTCCGCAGGATGAGGGAACTAAAGCAGAACCAGGAGCTGGAAGGGCTGCCCCAGCCAGGACTGGCCACCTGACCTCTCCACCGCCTTTCTCCACACCCTGGGGGCCCCTGGCTGTCTTACCAAGGAGAAGGCTTTAGGGACTAGGGGAGCCCCCTGTCGGCAGCTTTTTCTCCTTCACCTTTTTGGGAGCCCTTCGTAGACCCCCCGCCCCTTCCCCATCCTTAGTCCTCCACTTCCCTCCCTTCTGGTCGTGCCCTCTTTTGGTCCCTGGCTCCAGAAGACCTATGCCCCACATATCTGCATCTTCAGCTGTGACCTACGGAGCCCTGCCTGCACCTTTTCCATAACCCCGCTCCTGCCTGCACCTGATTCGGACCTTCCTGACTTGCCTTATTTATTTGTTCGACGAGTCTATCTATGATGAATGTATCCGCCTCGGTCCCCACCGCTGCCTTCGCTGCGCGCGCCCTCGTGTTTCAGGGGTGACTGCCCCACCTTGACTCCGCATGTTTGCGTCTGTTTCCTCCTTTCCTGACCCTGTCTTCCCCATCACCCTGACTCTGGTCACCCACCTCGGGTTCCAAAGAGGAGGGGGTGTACATAGGATCGCGAGGCGGAGTCCCGCTCCCGTGGGGAGGGGTTTGTACATACTGTAACATACAGAGTATAGTGAAGAATCTATTTAAGGCGCTGCGCGGCCGGGCGTCTGGTTCCCTGGCGCGGCGGGGGCCCCCGGCTGGCTCCACGAGCACTTTCTACTTGTGCATGGGCTTGGTTTATACGAACTGCCATTAAACATCTCTGCACCAGTTAGCCTCCGAACTATGTCTGCTGGGGGCGGGGCGGGAAGATCGCCACGCAAGTCGGCCGGCCTGGGCTCGCAGCCTGAAGCGGGGCGGGGCAGCGCGGTTTTTCGCTTCCGACGTGTTTCCGGCCTTAAAGGCATTTCGCCCTTCCCTTTAAGACGCGCCGCCCCCTCTCAGTTATTCCCAAGATGGCGGACCTACTGGGCTCCATCCTGAGCTCCATGGAGAAGCCACCCAGTCTCGGTGACCAGGAGAGTCGGCGCAAGGCCCGAGGTGAGGATCCCAAATTCACAACCGCATATCTTCGCCCAATTCTTGGGACCACACTCTTCCCTCTTTGAACAATGCCACCTCCTGCCCTAAAAGACCCCTCACAGGCCACTTTTGAGACCCTCAGAGTCCCTAAAAGGCCTGCCGGCCTGCCCGCTGTTCTTTGCAAACAATGATTGGCTACCTTAGCCTGTCTCCTGCCTCCTGTCTCTTCTTCCCGTCCTGGCCTTCTGCAGTCCTTGTTTACGATTGGCCAACGGGCCCGCCTGTCTGCTGGTGGCGAGCTCTGATTAGTAGGATGCCTTTCTTCCGATTGGAGGATGTTGTATCCATAGCATCGGTCCCATGTACCTCCAGTTCTATTACGATTAGGTTTAGGGCACGCCCATCCAACAGTCTGTTCCCCTCTATTGGCTAGCTCAACTTACAGCTCTACCTCCCAAGTATTCTCCTTCTGACCTACCTCAACCTCAGCACCTCCCATTGGTTAGCTGGATCCTCCTTTCTTTATGCCCCTCCTCCTCGAGTTAACCCAGTCCCTCACACTTCTGTTCAGCAGCCGTTCCCTAACTATGCCATAAAATTCCTGTGCTTCCCGAGGGGTAGTGGTGTTGATTGGAGGGTTGAGAATGGATCGCAGGTTCCGGTTCGCCCGTGCCTCCCCCACTCCGCCCGCCCGTGCCGAGTAGCTAACCAGAAAGCTTGCTGGAGTTTGGCAGCCAGGGTAGGGCGCGGCCCGAAGAGGCCTACTCAGTGTTGGCTCACACTCTGGCGAATGAAGGACCCTAGAGGAAGGACAGACAGCCGTGGGTGCACCCAGCTCTCAAACACGTGGGCCCTGACCATGGACAAGTCTCATACCTGACACTTGCTTCCCCGTCTGCCCAAAGGAGGCAGGACAGGCAGGATGCCTTCAAAATGTTCGAGGATTGTTAAATATTCATCTGTAGTCCCTAATTTACAAAACTTGTGGAGCCAAAGATAACCCATCAAGGAGGTTACAGACAGTTTAATAACCGGTTAAGTGCTTTGAGAGAAACATATGTAAGAGAGATTAATTGGGATGGGGAGGGGGTCCCAAACATTTCTGAAGTGAGCTGAGTACCAAAGAAAAGGTAATTTAGTGAAGAGAATGAAGTCTGTTCGAAAGCTCCAGGAAAGCAGAGTTTGATAGGAACCGGGAGCTGGAATGACTTTGTTCAGATGAATGGCTCATCAGCTGGCAGAAGAGGGTCTTCAGCTCCTTGCCTGGGGTCTCAGGTCACTAAGTAGCTGAATTTGGAACCTAGTCGTGCCTTTTTAGTCCCATTTTTAGCCTATATTCTTGAGCATAATCTTAATCTATCTCCCAAGTTGCAGAAAAGCCTGGAAAATCAATTAGAAAACAATGAATGGTCAAGACAGTGAAGTCAGATCGGTGGGAGTCTCGGGTCTGTCAGGCCCTGGCCCTGCAGTGTAACTGGGCAGGAGGTGAACAGGGTCCCTGTCTTCCAGCAGCTTAGAGCCTGGAAGGAGGGGGTAGGGAACGGGACCAAAAAAAAAAAAAAAAAAAAAACCCGCAAGTCTTTTCCAGTGAATGTGCTTGGAGCCTACAGGAAGAAGTCTTGACTCATAGTGAGAAATCGGTGTTTGCAAGAGGAGGAAAAGCATTCCAACTAGAAGGGACAACATATGCAAAAGCGTGACGTGACTAGGGAGCAGGAAGAGGTTCAGTGCCGCTTCGGGGACCCCAGCCCTGTGGAAGAAGTGAACCTAGGGTTTTGAAGTAGCAAAAGAGGAACAGGAGGAAGAGGCATATGCCAAATTTCTAAGAGGCAGTAAACTCAGATCATAGAAGAAAACAGGCAGGATAAGGGAACAGGGTAAGGTAGTCTGGGCAAGGAATGTTGCTCAATCAGAGGTAGAACACTTGCTTAGCATGCGAAAGGCCCGAGCTTCAAGTCCCAATACCATATCCGGCAATCCTAAGCTAGTATGGTGGGTCTGTAAGTTTGGGGCCAGTCTGGACACCATAGTGAGTTTCAGGTCAGCCTGAGATGTAGAATAAGATCCAGTCTCAAAGTTCTGGGTAGGGAGAGAAGGCAGACAGGCAGGCAGGCACTGCTTTTATGGTTGGGGCTGTAGCTCAAGTGGCAGAGCTCATCTTTAGGTTCAAGACCCTGAGTTCAGTCTTCAACATTCCCCTTTAAAAAGTTGCATCTGCCCACTAAGGGAAGAGGGGTTGGTCTGGTACAAAAGGGGAAGAGCCTTCAGTAAGAGAAAAGAGTTCATTTAACCAACTTTGGACACCTAAACCCCTCAAGAAAGTGCGATGTCTTAGTTAGGGTGCCTGTTGCTGTGATAAAACACCATGACTGAGCCGGGTGTTGGTGGCACACCCCTTTAATCCCAGCACTCGGGAGGCAGAGGCAAAACAACATGACTGAAAGCACTTAGTGGGTATTCTAGCCCAAAGTTCCAAATTTCTTCTACAGTCCCTCAGTAATCCCCCTCCTCAAAATAGCCAGGTTTGTCTGAATAGTCCACTCTCTGGTACCAGTTTCTGTCTTTGTTAGGGTTTCTCTGTTTTTTTTTTTTTAACATTTTTTAATTATTTATTTATTATGCATACAGTTTTATTTTGTTTTTTTATCTGTGTACATGCTTGTACCCCAGGAGAAGGCATCAGACCTCATTATAGATGGTTGTGAGCCACCATGTGGTTGCTGGGAATTGAACTCAGGACTTCTGGAAGAACATGCAGTGCTTAACCTCTGAGCCATCTCTCCAGCCCCTTTGTTAGGGTTTCTTTTTTTTTTTTTTTTTTTTTTTTTTTTTGGTTTTTCGAGACAGGGTTTCTCTGTGGCTTTGGAGGCTGTCCTGGAACTCACTTTGTAGACCAGGCTGGCCTCGAACTCACAGAGATCCGCCTGCCTCTGCCTCCCGAGTGCTGGGATTAAAGGCATGCGCCACCAACGCCCGGCTTTGTTAGGGTTTCTATTGCCGTGCTAAAACACAACTTGACCAGAAGCAACTTGGGAAGGAAAAGGTTTGCTTCAGCTTACAATTCCACATCACAGCCCGTCATCGAAGGAAGTCAGGGCAGGAACTGAGGCCATGGAATGCTACTTCCTGGCTTGCCAACCTGCTTTCTTATATACCCTAAGACCACCTGCTCAGGGGTGGCACCACCCACAATGGACTGCCTCCCCCCACATCAGTCATTAATCAATACAGTCCCCCCAAACTTGCCTACAGGCCAGTCTTAATGGAGGCATCAATTACAGTTCCTTCCTCTCAGATAACTTTACCTCGTGTCAAGTTGACAAAAATCAAAGCAAAGTCAGGACAGGTGAGAAAGGCACCAGATGAGCCATTCCATTTCAGCACCATCCTGACCTTAGAAGTATGAAGGGGCCGGGGCTGGAGAGGTGGCTCAGAAGTTAAAAGCACTGCCTGCTCTTCCAGAGTTCTTGAGTTCAATTCCCAGAAACCACATGGTGGCTCACAACCACCTGTAGTGAGATCTGATGACCTCTCTGGCCTGCAGGTATACATGTAGGCCAAAAAGTGTATACAAAAATAAATAAATAAATAAATAAATCTTAAAAAAAAAGTATGGGGGCTGGAGAGATGGCTCAGAGGTTAAGAGCACTGACTGCTCTTCCAGAGGTCTTGAGTTCAATTCCCAGCAACCACATGGTGGCTCACAACCATCTACAATTCAATCTGGTGTATATGCAATAAATAAATAAATCTTTAAAAAAAAAGTATGGGGGGGCACTATAAAATATAGGAAGCTTGCTGGGCTGTGGTGGTGTGCACCTTTAAGGCAGAGGCAGACTGATCTCTGTGAGTTTAAAGCCAACCTGGCCTACATACAGAGTTCCAGGACAGCCAAGGCTACATAGAGAGAGATACATAATATATATGAAATTAAAAGCTGGTTGTGGGAGTGCACACTTTTAATCTCAGAACTCCAGAGGCAGAAGCAAGCAGATGCTTGCAATTTTGAGGCTAGCCTGGTCCACATGGTGAGTTCCAGGCCAGCCAGGGCTACATAGTGAAATGTTGTCTCCAAAATAATAATTACATAGAGAGATACAAAACTAAATAATTTCCCCTTGCCGGTAGACAATGAGTTGAAAAACTTGTCACTGAAGCTATTCTCACTTCCTTAGGTGCCTTACAGTCCCTTTTATACTCTGGGCATTAAGTAAATGCTAATTGACTGTCTTGTGGGGTTGGTAAGTGGGGTGTGTGTGATTCTAGTCTGTGTGGCTCCTACCACACTCAGCTCTGGAAAGAGGAAACTTTCAGCCATCTTGGTACTCTGGGGCTTAGCACAGTGTCAGGTTGTGTCACGCAGGAAGCATCAAAGAATACTTGGTGAATCAACACTAACCTCCTGTCCAAGCACAGCACTTCCGTGGTTAGCAGACACCCCTGGAGCCTGACCAACTCTACCTATGCTTCAGCCGTGTCCTCACGCTGCCCTTTCTCACCCTAGAGCAGGCTGCCCGCCTGAAGAAACTACAAGAACAAGACAAACAGCAAAAAGTGGAGTTCCGTAAAAGGGTGAGAGCAACTGGAGAGGTCAAAGGCAGCTTCTGGAAGGACTTGCAGTAAGAGCTGGAAGACTGAGGACTTGGTCATATTGACAGTGCCTCCAGAGAAGAGGAACTAAACGCCAGTGACATGGGGACTGGGGAAGCAGTGGGAGGTTTGAAAAGGCCATGGGCCCAGGAGATTCTTGGGTGGAGCTGTCATCTCATGCCCTCCTCTCTTGTTTCTCCTAAGATGGAGAAAGAGGTGTCTGATTTCATCCAGGACAGTGGACAGATCAAGAAAAAGTTTCAGCCTATGAACAAGATAGAGAGGAGCATACTGTGAGTGTCTCTCGGCTTGTGGAGGCAAGTGGGCAGTGAAGGGGCCACTGGGGACCAGGGCCCTCATGGCTCACCGCTCTCTTCTGCCTTCCTTCTCTAGACACGATGTGGTAGAAGTGGCAGGCCTCACATCCTTCTCCTTTGGAGAAGATGATGACTGTCGATATGTCATGATCTTCAAAAAGGTAAAGGCCTGCTCCTCCCTCTCCTCTCAGCCTGTCTCTGCTACCTGAGGGAGGGAGAGGAAGGAGATCACATATATATTTGACCTCTGATTCTACCTTTCCCTTCATCCCCAGGAGTTTGCACCCTCGGATGAAGAGCTGGACTCCTATCGTCACGGAGAAGAGTGGGACCCCCAGAAGGCTGAGGAGAAACGGAAGCTAAAGGTGAGCTGTGCCTTGCAGGTCCTGGAGCCTATAAACATCACCTGGAAGAGGCCAGCTGGGGTCAGGGACTTGAGCACAGGTGCCTCACCTCTATGCCCTTAGGAGCTGGCTCAGAAACAGGAAGAGGAGGCAGCCAAGCAGGGACCTGCGGTGGTGAGCCCTGCTAGCGACTACAAGGACAAGTATAGCCACCTTATTGGCAAAGGAGCAGCCAAAGATGCAGCCCACATGCTACAGGCCAACAAGACCTATGGCTGTGGTGAGCTGTGGTGGGAGCTGGGAGGCATGAGAAGAGCATGGCTGGGGGAGGGGAGCAGAGACTGAGGTCTTGTCCGCTCTCCCCTCTGCTGCCAGTGCCTGTGGCCAACAAGCGGGACACTCGCTCCATAGAAGAGGCCATGAATGAGATACGAGCCAAGAAACGTCTGCGGCAGAGTGGGGAAGAGTTGCCAACTACCTCCTAGGCATCACACCCAACTCCCTTTGACCTCCAGCAAAGCAGGGGCATGGAGGAACAAGGCTGCTGCTATCAGGACCCATCCTGGAGCCCCATCTCGAAACTATGAGGTCCTACCAGCTGTCATTCAAGCTGGAGGAGAAGCAGGTGTTTATCACTGCTGCAACTTGGATGTATGGTTGGTGCGAGTGTGTGTAAGAGTGCAAATGTATGGGTGGGTATTTAATCTGTATTATTCTCTATTATCCTTGGAACTTTCTTCCCCATGGGGCTGGGGTTACTTTACATTGAATAAATACTGTTTTGACCAGGTGTTCTGATTTGTACATAGAAATGTGAATACTAAGTCCATAGGCAGAGAAGCCAATTATTCCCACTATTACTGTGACGTTCACGTTTTTTTTTTTTATTTTGTGGTGCTAGAGATTAAACTCAGGGTCTCATGAATATTGGGCAAGCACTCTTGTCACTAAGCTGGGGTGGAGTTCTTTTGAATTTATGTGTATGAATGTTTTACCTGCATGTAAGGATGTATACCATGTGCATGCCTGGTGTCTGTGGGGGTCAGGAGGGCATTGGAACCCTAGAACTGGAGTTACTGATAGTTGTGAGCCACTAGGTCAGCTTGGAATTGAACCCTGGTGCTTGTAAGAGCAACAAGTGCCCTTGGCCACTGAGCTGCCATCTTTCTAGCCCCCTAAGCTTGGAATTTTGGGACAGGGTCTTACTACATTGCTCAAGCTGCTTTGAAATTTGTTATCCCATCTCTGTCTCCCAAGGCCTGAGGTTACAGATGTGAACCACCACACCCAGCTAAGATACAGTATTTTAATGCTGAAGCCAAGTAGCCTGGCTTTGTGTCCTAGCTCTACCAGTTGCTAACTCTGCTGTGTTGAATACAGTATATTTAATTCTTTCTATCTTGGTTTTCTTGTGTGTAAAAATGGGACAAGAATGGTAAGTGTCTGATAGGACTGTTTCAAAGCTTATGAACACTTGCAGACTCTCACAAGCTCCATTACCAGTTATCCTCACGAAGCACTCAGTCTGGCTGCATCTTGTTCCAAATCCCTCATGCTGGGAGCATCAGGACCCTGAGTCCCTCTCTGTTCATTGCTGCCCACTCAGTAGCTGTTTCCTCATTCCACAAACACCTCTCCAGTTCCTTTTCACATAGAGAATTTGCTTTTTCTAGCTTCATTCCAAAATGTGAATTTCTCTGTTTTATATCACTTCCTTGTCACAGCAGGTTACATGTCACTCTTTGCCTCTTCCTCCTTCCACCTGTCCACTTCCTGTCCTTCCTGGCTACCTAATCATCCTGTCTCTCCTTCCTTCCAAGGAGCACAACATGATCTCGTTTGGCAGTGTTTATTTCAGGGAGAAGGGCTTGAAGGCCTGTATTTGTTCTTTGGAATCCTGGAGCCTTCAGCTTCTCATTTGGCCTTTGGATTACGGAACTTCCGTCCAGCAAAGACAGCTTTGTCTCCAAGAGCCTCCTCAATCCTATAATAAAAAAATCAGAACTGCTATCTTGTAACCAGGAGTGCCTTCCTCTCCCACTGCCAGGCCTCTGTACCCACTATACCTCATGAGCTGGTTGTATTTGGCCAGACGCTCTGAACGGCACGGGGCACCAGTCTTGATCTGAGGTGGGAAAGGGATTTGAAGGGGTTGGGTTGGGCCCAAATGAGCAGACTCTAGTGGTTGGATACTCAGTAAAGGGAAGGCCTGAGTACCTGTCCTGTGCAGAGTCCCACCACGAGGTCAGCAATGAAAGTATCTTCAGTCTCCCCAGAGCGGTGGCTCACCATCACCCCCCAGCCATTAGATTGTGCCAGTTTGCAGCTGTGTGGGAAGAACATTTGATGAGGCCTTGGGTGACCTCAGTAAGAGAACTAGGGGCAAGGCAGGATTCTCCCTTTGTTTTGGGCAGTGGGCACCACAGGAAATGCAGCGCCTGAGTTCTCTGGGAAGCGGGGGGGGGGGATTTCTGCTCTTGGATTAGGGTGGTCAGAAGATGGTAAGAGTGCAGTATGGGAGGGAGGTAAAGGGACATGGCAGAGCACAATGGCAAAGGTCTTGGGGACAAGCCAAGGGTTAGTCATAGCCTTGGGGTTAGGAGTGCTATAGACTTGGGTGGATCAGGTTCCCAAAGAAGGACAGACTTAGGGCAAGAACAGCAGCAGTGGGTTGAGCCGGAGCCGAGCGTGGCCACTCTGAGCCTGAGTTGGGAGACACTCACGCCTGGATGGATTCTGTCACTGAGCCAATCTGATTGACCTTCAGTAACAGGCAATTGCAGGCCTTTTTCTCAACAGCCTGAGCAATCCTCTTGGGGTTGGTGACTGTAAGGTCATCTCCCACAATTTGGATGTCTACTCCGGAGAGGAATGAGGTCCACGTGGCCCAGTCATCCTGGTCAAAGGGGTCTTCAATGGAGACCACTGGTAGGGGTGTGGGAACACAGTTGGGGTTAGAGATAGGGCCGGATGGAGGGATGACAAGAAGTAGAGGTTAAATGGAGGCTGTGATGGAGCTGAGGATGGAAAGGACGGGAATTGTGACGAAGTCAAACATGGAAACCAGTGTCAGGCAACTGCAGAAGACTAAGGGAGGTGGGGAGCACATGAAGTCTCACCAGGATAGTTCTTGATGAAGTTCTTGTACAGCTCCCCAAGCTTCTCCCCACTGATGTGCCTTGCAGGGTCGTCAGGTGACTTGAAGTCCAGATCATACTTCCCATTGCGATAGAATTCAGATGCTGCCACATCCATGCCAATCACCACCTTGTCTGGGTAGCCAGCTGCCTGAATGGCTGTCTTTAGCAGCTCCAGGGCTAGGAGAAGAGCAAGAAATGACCTGAGATGCCAGTGTCCTTCCCACCTCACGGGAACCCAGGTGGTCGATGCCCCCGGATGCTCACACTAACCCTCATTGTTCTCCAGGATGTTGGGCGCAAAGCCACCCTCGTCCCCCACATTGGTGGCATCCTTCCCATACTTGGCCTTGATGACCCCCTTGAGGTGGTGGTAGACCTCAGCGCCAATGCGCATGGCCTCCTTGAACGAGCTGGCTCCCACTGGCAGAATCATGAACTCCTGCATGGCCAGCTTGTTTCCAGCATGAGAGCCCCCGTTGATCACGTTGAAGGCCTGAGACAGGAGGACACAGTGCTCAGAACTGGGTGGCATGCGGGGTCAAAGGTGAGAGGGAACTGGAGGTAGAAGCTGGACTCTGCTCACTAGCTGAGTGGTTTAGGACGTGGAATGGTATGCCTTTCCCTCATTTCTACAAAATGGTTATAATGCCTACTTCCTGTAAACTCTTCTGAAAATTAGGAGAAATAAAACATAAAATTCTTAACATGTGCCTGATGTGGAATGAAATAATTTTAGGGCATTCTAAATAAACTAGCTTGGTTTACTCTCAAACACCTCTATTAACTATACATTCATTAATTTCTTTTTTTATGGATGACAGAGATGAGTAAGGCATAGAGGTTTCTTTTTTTTTTTTTCTTTTTTTTTTTTTTTCAAGAGAGGGTTTCTCTGTATTGCTTTGGAGGCTGTCCTGGAACTCGCTCTTGTAGACCAGGCTGGCCTCGAACTCACAGAGATCTGCCTGCCTCTGCCTCCCCAGTGCTAGGATTAAAGGCGTGCGCCACCAACACCTGGCTGGCATAGAGGTTTCTAAGATCACACAACTAGAAAACAGGCAAGGCCAGGGTCTGAACCCAGCAGAGGTCTCTAGAGTCCATGCTCTTTCTTTGGGGGGTAGATGTTTCAAGACAGGGTTTCTCTGTGTAGCTCTGGCTGCCCTACAACCCAATTTATAGACCATACTGGCTTCGATCTCACAGAGATCCACTTGTCTCTGCACCTCGAGTGCTGAAACTATAGGCATGCACTACCACCACCCATGTTCTGAACACAATCTTCCTTAGTAAGTAACACTAAATGGTGATATTATAATTGAGATTAAGTTCTGCCCAGTCCATGCAGGGCTCCAAGGCTGGAAGTGACAGATGCAGTAAGGGGATGAACAAGAGACAGAATAGACACACAGACAGAAAATCTGGAGAGTGAACAGACTGAGCTCTCTGATGGAAAAACCTCAGCACTCTAGAAGCTCAAAGTGTTTATTATACAGAGCTCAGCATATTTGTCACAGAGTTGAACAAAGAAGCAGGGTTACTGCACACATATAAACAAGGAGGTGGGGTTCATGGTATACAGCTGGACCAAGGGGACAGGGTTAGGGGATCTCAGCAAGAGCACTCTCTGTAGGGCAGCAGTCTTCAGGCCATAAACATCCAAGGGGGAGGGAGCTGTGGTGGACATATTATGTACACGCTATCAACACAGGCACCTGGTCACCAAGGAAGGCTTTACCATGCCTCTGAACCTTAGCCCACGGGGCAAGCTTTGCTGTCCCTCCATGGTCTGAGGCTCTGGGGTCTTTGACAAGGCTGGTCCATGTCAACACACACATTCACCCAGGACTTTCTACACTCAGGGCTTTCTCTGCACCTTACAAAATTCAAAGTTACTACTAAGAGGGCATTGACTTCATACAGAGTTGGAGGATGCACAGAGATACTGAGGTCCTTGCCCTGACGACACTTTCAAAACTGATTGGAGGAGTGGGGTACAAAGACAGAATGAGGCCTGAGCAACCAGTCTGAGCCTGGAATGTGGAGGAACTAAGGGACCTAGGAAGGGGAGGAAACCTCAAAAGGCTTAGCTTTAGGTTGTGGGAAAGAGATCTCATTTCAATGCTTCTTTGCAGCCAGATGTTAAAGGTAGACTTCCTAGGGGGTGCTACTCAAACATTCCTGGCTGGGGAGGGGCAGGCGCCACAGGGATTCAGAAGGGACAACCATACTCACAGGCACAGGAAGTACAAGATCAGGATTCCCCGCAAGATCTGCGATGTGTCGGTAGAGCGGGACCCCTTTCTCAGCTGCTCCTGCCTTACAAACAGCCAAGGACACACCCAGGATAGCATTGGCCCCAAACTTGGCTGGAGGGAGGCAAACAGGGAGAAAGGATGAGAGTTCTTCCAGGTTTTTCAGTTAATTCCTTGAAAATTTTGGTCACCCCAGGAAGAAGCTTCCTAAGCCACTGGACATTAAGATTACATTAACTCATCTCTTTCCTGGCCTGCAGACTTCTGGGAGTTCACCCCCTCCTCCCCAGGCCAACAGCTTCACATGTGTCTACTGCCAGCCAGGCCGGGCAGAAGGCAGGCATCAGGAAATGCCTGCGGAATGAATAAAGGGCTATCCAGCTACGGTGTGCCCTAAGATGTGGGACACAGAGACAGGCCGGCCAGCTGCCAGTGGTGCCCCAGCCCTGCTGCGTGCGTCTCCAGCATGTCACTCACACTTATTCTCTGTCCCGTCCAGCTCAATCATAAACTTGTCAACTTTTTCTTGATCCACAACACTTAGTTTCTGGAGGAGGCAGAGGTCAGAGTTCTCAGGAGCCAGGTAGTGTACAGGATGAAGGATATGCAACAGTATTTGCAATGGGGCTACCTGGGGAGAGGGGCAGGGTCACAGGGAGGGTGGGGAGAGACAGTGGGGCTCCTCCACTTGCCTTTTCCAGCAGAGCAGGGCCAAGAGTCTTGTTGATATGCTCCACAGCCTTCAGCACTCCTGGAGGCCAGAGAAGGGGTTCAGATTTCTGAGGGGATTAGGCCTCTTCCCATGTGGGGTGCTTGGCTTTGGGTTCCAGTCTTGGATGTGCCCACACAGGTTCCTCGTGTGTTGGGTTAATCTTTGCTCACCTTTCCCCAGGTATCGCGATTTGTCTCCATCTCTTAGTTCCAGGGCTTCATAGATACCTGTGGAAGCTCCACTGGGCACAGCTGCTCGGAAGCGGCCTGGGCAAGAGGAACCGGCAGATCAGGGGGTCTATTCACAAGGGCCTGGGGTCACCTCCCTGGACTCAGGGACGGAAGAAAATACAGAGCCTCCCGTCTCCCCCAGCTTTGTGGCCAGGAAGAGAAGAGGGCCTATGAAGGAGTCTGGGGAACAGAACCTCTGACAAAGGACAGGATGTGGTATACAACTCTTGGGAAGGAGCAGGTGAGGTTGGGGGTTTTCTGAGGCAAACCAGTTCATTTCAGCAGGCATGTGTTACCCTTGGCGGTGTGCAGGTCCACCTCCACGGTGGGGTTGCCCCTGGAGTCCAGGATTTCTCGAGCAAAGATTTTTTGCATGGCCATGTCTGCACCACAAGAGATGAGTGAGCGAGCGTGGACAGCTGATCCCTTGAGGAACTAGAAATCCCTTGCCCTTTTAAGAGTCTTCTCCACCCCAAGAAGGCAGGTGCTGGAGCTAAAAATACCCCATAAAAAGGTCACAGACCAGAGGCAGGCAGGCCGGCCCCTCCCCCACCCTCCCCCACTCAGAACGGCTCTTGTCCCACCCTCCACCCTGAGAATCGAGGGCTCACGACTTTATAAACTCCCCAGATGACACCACTCCCTGAATACTTCACCAAGCTTACGCCTTCTTCTTCCACTTTTCTGATTAAGTACCTGCTTGCTCTATCTTCCTAGTCCTCAAATCCTATCTGGTTCCTCATTCCAAAATCCTAGACCCCAAAGGCTCTGTCTGGCTTACTTCTGTCTTATCTACTTCCCCACCGTCAGCGCCTCCTTTCCTGTCAGTACTCCAGCACTCCCCAAGTCTGCTTGCTCCACCTGACCACTCTCTTTTAAGTCCCCTAGCTACAGGAAGAAAAAAGCCCACACTCCCCTCACTTTCCCCAAGTCAGCAGCACCCAACACCTGCACACCATGCAACTGGTTTTATCAAACCTGCGATGCCTTCGCGGGGACTGTGAATGAAGCTTCTCTAGGTGGCAGCTGGGACAGTGTCAGCTCACCCCTTCTCAGGCTGGGCATTTATCCTCAAGCCACCCTGTCCCCCAGCCAGCCCCGCCTCTCATTCCATCCTCCCCCCCTCCACACCAGGCCTGCAGCCAAATGCCCACTACTGCCCAAAGCAGATCCTCTGGCCTGGATACCCCTTCTCAAAAGCTAATGCATACCCCGTACGTTTTATTTCTGTCCCCCAATAAACGTCTCAACTTGGAAGTCCACTCTTTCTTGGAGGGGCTTCTGATAGGAGGGTCTCTCTCCTCAAGCCTACATTCCCCTCTCGCAAAGGTTAAAGAGGAACTAATGCCCTTTAGGGAAGGCCGGGGGTAATCTGAGCCCTGCAGGCCGATGAGGGGGCCTGAAGAAGGGGGTTGTAAGACTGGCAGGCACACGTGCTCCACTCACTCAGAGGCAGGCCGTGGAGGCCACGCAGTTGGGGGAAGGAATCAGAGATGCTGAGCCAGCTCTGTGGTCTAAAGTTGACACCACTCCGCCAAAGAAGGCAAGCGCTTTGCTCTCTCAGGGTCCTCATAACGGTCATGTCCGCACCACTCCACCCTACCCACTTTTGGCCAGAGAAGGGCGATGAGAGAGGCCAGGAGACGAATATAGACCGGCACTGAGCGCTGGCCCGGCGCCTAACAGATTGTGCTGGGGCAGCACTTAGGGCCCAGCGTGAAGCCTAGTGGTCAGGAACTGTTTCCCCCCACCGACTGTGGGCGCCTCGGCGCTCAACCCTCGTCTCTCAAAGAATGCAGCTGCATCACGAGTGGGGGAAAACCATGAATGAACGCTAGAAGGGGATGACATTTTGGCGGCCGCTCTGTCCATCCTTTTGCAGCATGGCAGGAAGTGAGTCTCTGCACTCGGTAACTCTCCACTTGGCGGGGCGAGGGCGAGTGAGGCGGATCTGGCCCGCGGAAGCCAGGCAGGCTGACGGGCCGGTGTCCCGGGGCGCCTCGGCTTCTCACCCGCCGGCGCTGGGGCGGGTGACTCACTGGCCGGCCAGCTCCTGATCGCTCCTCCCTGTCTGCCCTCCCCTCGGGGTCGCCCTCCTCGCCTCCGCCTCCACCCTAGGGTCCTCACCTGCCCCGTCCCAGTCCCGCCCCTCCCCCCCTTATCTCGCGCCGCTCCCTGCGGGACTTTTCCACCCGGGGCGGGAGGCGCGCAGGCCAGAGGTCAGGGGATGGCGGGCGTAGAGCGCCGCCACGTGCCCCAGCGCAGCCCCGCCTGCGACTCAGCCACGCGGCTGTCGAAGAACCTGGGCTCGGGGGCGTGGGAAGCCAGGATTTTGGGGGTGGACATCAGGGAACGCAACGGGGCTCCAGAGACGCAGCGAACGAAGTCCTTACACCGGGAGGGTCTACAAACCCTGGCGCCCCTCCTCCGAGGGACCGGAAGCGGCCGAGCCCCTCGGCTGCAAGGGTCCCGAGTGACTCATTTACTCCCGCCAGCCACACCGGCCTGCTGTCCCGTCCGCTCCCCACCCCCGCCCCCGGCGGCTAGTAAAGCTGAACGCACACAGTACTTAGAAAAAGTTTTACGGGGTGGGGGGAAGAAAAGCCCAATGGGCCCAAAGTAGAAGGGACTTTCCCCTTCTTGTAGAAGTTGCCATCATCGGTACTTTCGTATTCTTCCGCCTTGAAAAGAGTCCCGCCTGTGTCACCCGGCAGGCGCCCCTGTTCAGTGACCTCTGTAGAGAGGGTTCAGGAGTAGGGCGAGGCTCTGAGCTGGAGCGGATCCAGCGATGGAATAATAGGGATGCACTCGAATAAGCCCAACATGTGCGTCCCCGGCAAACGGTTGGGATCAGGTGCCCTGGTTGGGGACCTTTATCACTGAAACTGACCAGAGTATTACATCAAATTTAGTTTTGTTCCCTAATCGTCTAAATAAAAACTAAAAAGTGGAGCAGGCGGCAGCGCACACCCCAGGGCCTCTGCCCGCTCCACCTAGTGGGGACGCTTCTTCCATCCTAGGAAGGTCCAAATCGGCCCCGCCAGGCGCGCGCTCGCGCAGCCAGCCGCTAGCCCCAACCGCCCCACGCGCTGTCTTCTCACTGCCCCGGCGCAGGCGCGGGCGCACGCGCCGCCGCCGCCGCCCGCCGTTCCTGCCCTCCCGCGGAGGTGGGGGTGTGTGTGAGGGAATCATTCCGTTTAACCCTGGGTTCCCCGCACCCACTTTAATTTGCTCAGCCTTTACTAATTTCCCTTTTCCTCTCCCGTCTTCCTCCTTTTATGCCAAAGGGGTTTGTATTCAGTATGAATTGGAGCGAGCTCTAACCTTAACCTCGCTCCTGCTATCACCACTCTAGCTTTTTGCACGGCTTTCCATCGAACTCGGCACATTTTGCAAAAGGGGGGAGGGCTTCTTAAAATTGCATTTGCAAAAGTTCGCTATCTGGCCAGGCGAGGGGGGGGGTGGAGGGAGGGAATGGGGATCAGGCCCCGCCCCGCCGCCCTTTGCAAATAAAAATCTAGGGGGGAGGAGCAGGAAGTGGCGGTGCGAGGGCTGCTGCACAGCTAACAGAGCCGCGTTCCGGACGGCAGCGCGTGCCCCGAGCTCTCTGCCTCCCCCCGCCCGCCAGCCCGAGCCCAGCCCGCGGCCCCAGCAGCAGCCCGCAGAGCAGCCCCAGCAGCAGCGCCATGGCCGGGTGGAACGCCTACATCGACAGCCTCATGGCGGACGGGACCTGTCAGGACGCGGCCATCGTAGGCTACAAGGACTCGCCCTCCGTCTGGGCCGCCGTCCCCGGGAAGACCTTCGTTAGCATCACGGTACTGCGAGGCCTGTGTGGTCCTGGGCATTGACCGGGCTTAGCTCCTCAGGGAGAGGCTTGGGTGGGGGCGGGCGCAGTCTAGCGAGGGCAGCGAGAGGCCGTGATCTGGTCCTCTGCCTGGAAGCGGCGCGAATGGCGGCTGCATGAATCTAGGTCCCCCTCTTGCCCCCCGAGCCCTACGCCCCTCGGCGGCGGCGCCCATCCCGCCCGCCACCCCGCTTTCTGCGACGGGGCGTTACATCCGGGGCACAGGGCGGGGAGGGGCGCGCCGCCCGGTGCGGCGGCCCACTTCCGCCTCCTCCAGGGCGGGGCAGGCACGCGCTGCAGTTTTAGCCTGGGATTATGATTGATAAGGGGGCTCGGAGAGCCTCGACTCCCCTTTGGGCCGCCTGCTCGCGCTCCCTTCACCATTGTTTCCCTTATGCTTGTGGGAGCTCCAGGCGCGTGGCCTTGGGCCCTTGCCCGACCTCCGTGAGCTCCCTGCCCCTCCCAACTCCGTTAGAGAGGGCGAGGCCGCCACACACTCACACACAGACACCCCCAATTCTGCACGTTAGCCTCAACATTTCTGTGAGGCCAGTCCCGGAAGTCCCCTCACCCTCCCTTCCCGCCATCCGGCCGGGCCTGGAGTAGGGGAACTTTGTGAGAAGTTCTGAGATGGTAAAAGTGAAGGAATAAGGTTGCTGCTGTCCCCGCCACCACCTCCCTGGCCACACTGCCCGGAAGTGGGGAGGGGGAGCGGAAGTTCGAATGGGGGGGAAGGGGATTTCCGGGCGGGAGGGTACCGGATATAGGGGTTTAGGGTTTAAGGGGGGAGAAGAAGAAAGGTTCCCCGGGATGTCTAGAGTCAAGACAGCCTAGTCCCCCAATCCTTAAAACTTTTTTCAACACTCCTGGAAAGCTCCCAGGGGTCGGCTTCTTCATCTTGGGGTGTAGATACCTGAACCTAAACTCTTGGTTACCCGGAGACCCAGGCGTCCGGGCTCCTAACAACGCCTGCAGAACCTTTGACCAAATAAGGGCAAAGTTGCTTCTCCTCTTTCCCTGCCCCCTCCCTCACCCTCTCCGCTTCTGCTTTTCCTGAAGGGACTGTTCTGAGCATCCAGATGCTCCTGGATCAGTGATTGGTTTTTGGTACCCACGTTTTTCTCCTTTGCTTTCCCTATTTAACATCAAGGTCTGAGTCTTCAGAGAAATACTCCTCTGCTTCCCTGGTCCCATTTGTCAGGCTTTGGGATCATGATCTCTTTCTGCACCCTCCCCCCAAGTTTTGATGGTGTGTATGAAGCACATTTACCCCCAACTCAGGATAAATAAGTGGATTCTTGTTTTCCAAGTTAGACGGTGCACTAACTTAACGAGGTGATTGATTCTGATTCTAGCCAGCTGAGGTTGGTGTCCTGGTAGGCAAAGACCGGTCAAGTTTTTTCGTGAATGGGCTGACACTCGGGGGCCAGAAATGTTCTGTGATCCGGGACTCACTGCTGCAGGATGGGGAATTTACAATGGATCTTCGTACCAAGAGCACCGGAGGAGCCCCCACCTTCAATGTTACTGTCACCATGACTGCCAAAAGTGAGTTTCTCGGTTTGACTGGTTCTCTAGTTTTGAACCTCCTAATGTATCTCCTTTTGTTAATCGCTTGGGGTAAAGGTTGCAGAACCGTATTTTACTCTAAGTCTGCTGGATGTGGGAACCTTGAAGAGTCCCTTGGGTTCTACCAGTGATTCCCCATCTTGTAAAAAAACTACATTATATTACTTCCTAAACTCCTTCCTGCTTTGAGATTAGTTTGCTTGGTGTGGATTCTTGAGATCTTAAGTCAGCATTTGGCTCAATCTGAGTTCTGTAAAAAACGAGGTAGAAAACTCATCCACAGCCGTTCCTAGCCACAGCAGTCTGCAGCCGGCGTGACTTCTAAATTTTGCCTTTACTTCACTAGTTTTTTTTCCCCTCCTTTGAAAAGCTCTATTGTTTTAGGGTGACTGACAGCCTATCTGTGTGTGTGGGGGGACTGGTTGGGAGGAATGAGGTTAGGTTACAGCCTCCAGGGCTGGACAGCTGCTCAACAGCTGGCAGGGTTGAATTGACACCTGGGTTCTAGCCTCCTTTCTCTTTCCTCCAGCGCTAGTCCTGCTGATGGGCAAAGAAGGTGTCCACGGTGGTTTGATCAACAAGAAATGTTATGAAATGGCCTCCCACCTGCGGCGTTCCCAGTACTGACCTCATCTGCCCCCTCCCCACCACCCCCTTCAGCTTTTGCACCCCTTCTTTCCATACACACACACACACCATTATTTTTTTTTGGGCCATTACCCCATTTCCCTTATTGCTGCCAAAACCACATGGGCTGGGGGCTGGGGCTGGACAGACAGATACCTCCCCTTACCCATACCCCCTCCTGTGTGTGTTTGGGAAAAAAATTGTTTTTGGTTTTTTTCTTTTTTTCTGAATAAAAAAGATTCTACTAACAAGGTCCTGTGTGGTTTGCACTTGGGGTATTAGAGACAGACACTGTGACCCATCTCCACTGAGCTTAGCTGTTTCCTGGCTGTGTCTAGACTGAACCTTTTGTAGTCCTTTACATTTTTCTGCTTTTTAGCCTGGGCCTAAGTAGGTATTCTTCCGTGTACCCAGTCGGGTGACCTAGGTCCCTCTATAGTGGTAGAACTTATGTGTCATGGAACACAGCCATCCAGACTAGAATGGGTCCAAGCCTGCGGGTGAGGCAGGCCTTTGAGTCATCCTATGTAGGTGGAGCTCCCCCTCCCTGAGTCATAGCAAATGCAGCTGGGGCTGTCCCCCTGACAAGAATCTCATGAGGTGATTCTTTTTCTAGAATTTCACCTGTATAAAAACCGATCTTGCCCTTTACTTTGTCCACAAAAACAATTTTATTAACCCAAGAAGTGAAGACCATGTCCCTATGGCTCCCAGTCACCTACGAAAGGATGAGGCTGGGTTCAAGAACTCGGAAATGTCCCCTATCCCTCAGCTTGTGAGACATGAGGAAGAGTTTGTGCAAACATCACCAGAGATGTCCAGTGTGGGGAGTTTCAGGCCAGGGCAGCAGATGAAGGAGAAGGTGAGGGGTCTGTGGAGGGGCCAGGAAAGACCAGGGGTGCTGGGGCTAGGGACCCAAAGGAAGTGGGAAGAGTAGGGCTAGAGCCCAGGAGTGGGGTCCACTCTGAAGCAGGTTGGTCCCTTGGCTCCCCTTCCTCATCACCTTCCTCTTGCCCTTGAGTCTCCTCCTGCTCCTCATCCCCAGGACCCCGGTGGACAGGCTGTTTGCAGATGGGGCAAGTCTTCCGGGTCTGAGTAAGCCAGGGGTCGACACAGCGGCTGTGATAGGCTATAGAGAGGAATTATGTGGAACACCTGGTCTCTGCAGGTAGGGTAGGGGCACGGCTGAAGTAGTTGCCTCACCATGTGCACAAGGAAGTACCCGAAGCTTGTCCCCATCCTCATACTCATCCAGACAGATGGCACAGACATCATATTCATCTCCTGGGAGAAGAAAAGGATTCACTGAGCCATTCAGAATCAAGCCCAAGAGAACTCACTGGAAGGCTAGAATTAAAACCTGTAAAAATTATTTCCTCAGGTTTTACCAAGCCACTGCAAGGTCTTAGGGCAGGATATAGAAAAGCTTGGGGCTAGAGGGGACAAGCAGATAAAAGAAGGGAAGTGGGTTGGGGGGGGAAGCAGAAGTGGGAGGGACAAGGCTTCTGCTATAACCTTATATGGCACTGGTGGCCAGGGCTAGATAACCCAACCCCTCCCTCACCTGCTTTCTTTGAGTCCTCCCAGCTCCTTACATCTTTATACTCTCCACAAGGTCAAAAGTTTTACTTGATCATATTTGTAACCCTACCTCCTGTGCTTGTGGTTGGTTGTGTGTAAAAGAGACACAAAGGTGACATCTTCCAGCACCCCTTATCTACTGGGCTCAAAACACCTTTTAAGATGGGTCCTGCTACTGTGCCCTTACCCTTTTGATAGTCATGGGTAGGAATCTGTCTCAGTTGTTCTTTGGTAAGTCGGTTCCGCTGGAGCCGTTTCCGGTGCTGGATACAACGAACTACCTAGGAGTAAGGGAGAGTGGACCAGGCTTAAGTGTTTAAAAAAACAAAACAAAACTGGAAAATCCAATAAGCACCTCACTTCCCATCTCCAGACCCAGTCTGGCCTTGTAAGCTCTTCCCATGGCTACTTACCAGTACTGTTCCCATGGCCAAAACCAGCAGTCCTACTATGCCAGTGAAAGGAATGAGATAATAGCCCAAGGGAAAGCTATTGTCTGGAACCAGAAGCACCCGGGCCCTGAGAAACAAACACAAGTCTCAAGCCAGCCAAAACCAGGTAACTGAATTGGAACAAGGTTTTGGTGAAGAGAAAGTAAAAAAAGAGCCTGAGTGTGAGTGGGTAGGGCAGTGGGACTTGGGTTCTAGGCTGTCATGGGAAGGCGGGGAGAAGAATGGGAAGAAAGCATATCCCTACCCCTTCTCATAGACAAAAAGGGCTCGTAGGTACTCTGCACTTCTCTCTCCAATGAATACAGATGGGATCCAGATCTGCTGTTGGATTTCCTCTGTAGGGAGCAGGATACCAGGGATTTAGCCTTCCACTCAATCCCTGGAACTGGCATCTGACACTTTGTCCATCCCACCCAAAGAACGGCCTCTTTTGGTCCTACTGAACTCTACTGGAAACCCAGCAGTGCAGTCTCCCCAGCCTTACCACTGTTCCACACCATGTTCAGAAGCTCATTGGAATGCACATTGTGCACCACAGCTGCACCATACCCAGCTTTCTGAGCATTCAAGACCTAAGGACAAAACAGGGACAGTAGTTACAAACCTTGCCTTTCTTTAAAGTTCCCAGTGTCATTTACCATGTACCAGCTCCCATTTCACATTTAGCAACCTTGAGGTCAAAATTGCAGTCGAATCTTCGAAGCAGTGCAATAAAGACTGACCCATTGACCGGGGCTGAGGGTGGTGGGGCAATGGGACTGCAGGCATTTTCTGGGTGGGCCTCCACAAGGAACCCCTGAGGGACAAAAGCAAACAGTTGGATTTCCCATCTTTACATTCTGCCCCCCATAGGACCTATCGTGTGTAGAATACATACACAGGCCATCTGTATTTTGTAGCTCTACCCTCAGTACTCATTCCTGAGGTCTAAGCATCCCACCCCAATCAGAAACTGCATCTCAGGCAGGCATGGTGACACATGCATTTAATTCCAGCACCTAGAAAGCAGAGGTAGGCAGGCAGGTCTTTTGAGTTGGAGGCCAGCCTGGTATACATAGTTCAGGACAGCCAGGATTACACAGAGAAACCTGTCTAAAAAAACCAAACAAAAAGCAGAATCTACATCTCTTAGCTTCCCAAAGATGCAATTACAGCACACATCACCCCTTTACCAGAGGATCCCTCGACTTCTCAAATTCTTAGTTTGGTTTTGTTTTTCCAGTTTCCCACTGATAATAATTCAGCTTGCTACTCATCCACGCCATTTTCACCAAGTTTTTTCACATTCTTCTTTTAGTGTACATATAGCACTCTGAATCTGCTTCACTTTCCAATTACCTATCTTAGGAACAACTATTGCTATCCGTGGTCCAACTGAGTTCTTCCTATGTGGCAAGAACTTTGTAATAAACTATTACAGACATGGTTACCTCACTTACTGGTTAACACAATAACTCTAAGCTAATTTCCATTACCCATTTTACTAAGGGTCAATGAAATGCCATCCACATAAACAGTATTTACTGGAGACATCACTGATCAGCACCTGCTTTTTATCTTCGTTCACTCTTCAATGTCCCTCTTAAACTTGGAGTTCTAGGACATTGCCTTGTACCTCTAGATTCTGGACTCTGCATTGAACACGGTACTGTACTTAGGTTTTGGAGGGGGGGTTGTGTTTTTGGTGATTCAATCTCACTCGTGTTAGGTAAGCACCCTGCCACTCAGCTCTATCCACAGCCCAACGCATTCCGTTGCTAACTCGACTATTTCCTACCTCCAGTTTGATCCAGAGCACGGCTACTCAACCCCTGCCCAGGATAGAGACTATAAGGAAATGGGGAGAGCATCACCTGGAGTCCCTCCTCGCTCAGGGAAGCCCCAAATAGAGCTGGGAGGTCTGCAAAGTCCATGCTGGCATTGTGTTCCGAGGTCTGCAGACAAAATAGACCATTTTCCCCTTCAGTCTGAAACCCCCCTTCTCAGCACCCTTCCCCCATCCGACCCTTACTCACCGCTCGAATAAGCCCTCGGATAGGGGATGCTCCCCACAGAACAGTAGCCACAACAACAGGAAGCGGGAAGGCTGCAGGGTGCATGGCAGCGGGAGGGGTAAGGCTGAGGAGGTCGCGTCCTGATAGCAAGAGCAGAACTCTGCGACCTCTCTGCCTCTCCTTCAGGATCCCAGGGGTCCAGCCACCCCCAGGTCCCACTTTCTCAGCTACATGGGAGCGTCGGGGAAAAACTCCGACTCGGGAAGTGAGGTATGAAACCAGCTTAGTGGAGCTGGGAGGGAGACAATGTATCTTTCTCTGATACAGAAATAAAACGGAGAATAGAAACGAAGGCAAACAGGTAACAGAAAAACTTCAAGAAGGGTGGGGGAATCTCAAAGAGGTGGGACTTCCGGCCAGGTAGGCCTTCTTCCGATCCCCTGGAAAAGGGTTTCCGGTAAAGAAAGGCCGCTTCCAGTATTGGACGCTCAGGACGAAGGACTTCCGGTCCTAAAAGGCCGGTTGAAAGAAATGTTAGACATGGAAAGAGTTCCTGCGGAGATGGAGGGAGCTCCGATGCCCAGGAGACGACCTAGTTTTTTTTTTTTTTCCCCTCAGCGCCCGAGATCTTGGAGCTGCCCTGTTTACAAACCTCCTCCTGGTCGCTGCGGTACCTTCAAGTATCGCGAGAGTGCTTACCACCACCACCACCACCACCACCACCACCACCATCACCCCATCTCTAAGCTGAAATTTATCGCGAGAGAATTGCTGGCCCTAACTCGACTGCCTCATTTGTTCTCGCGAGATTTTCAAACACTAGTTTCCCGCGATTCCAATTCGGGAAGGGCGGGGGCTACAGAGAGGCTTCCTAAATCAGCCACGCCCCTTCGCTTACGTATACTAGCCCCGCCTCATTCCCGGCCGCCTTTGCGCTGCGCGCCTGCGTCCCCCCCCCTCCCAGATTCTAGCTCAAGCCAGACTTGCCTGTCGGAGGGGCGTGCGCGCGCGTGCCCTCGCCCTGTTGCGCGCTGGTGTCACCTTGGGCGCGAGCGGGGCTTTGCGTGCACGGGACCCAAAGCCGAGGGCCATCAAGGGGCGATGGCGGCGACGGCGAGTCCCGGGGCTGGCCGGATGGACGGGAAGCCCCGTACCTCCCCTAAGTCGGTCAAGTTCCTGTTTGGGGGCCTGGCTGGGTAAGCTCAGGCCCCAGGGATGGGAAAAAGGAGGAAGGGACGGGCGCAAGTAACTGGGCCCAGTGCATCTCGGGGTTTGTTGCAGTAAATTGAGCCGGTGCGGGGTCCCCATAATGTCCAGAGTATTGCCGGCTCCCTGTTGGGCTGCCAGGATTATTCAGCCATTGCAGGGCCCTCACTGGGCTGGCTTCACTCGAGAGTCATTGCCCCGCGTGTTTCCACCACCATTGCTTCACTGTGCCTGTTTGTGTGGTTATTAAACGCTTCGTTAGAGGACCGATTGTTGTCCTAGGGTATGGATGCCCTCTCCACCCCTCCTTAGACTGCCTGTAATCTAATTCTACTTGAACTCTAAGGAACTGAAGTATTTTGGTTTGCATGGTCTTTACTGGACCACTGGACTTTTTTTCTGGCACATGGCCGTCCGTGCACACACTGACACACATGCCCACCAGCCTCCTGAATCCTTAACTGCGCATCAGGCCCTGACCTTTGTAACTTTCTGCTGCGGGGATGCAGTAGACACTAATGGAGCTGGAACAACTGAGCTCTGATTCCTTTTCCTGCCTTGCTTCAGGATGGGTGCTACAGTTTTTGTGCAGCCTCTGGACTTGGTGAAGAACCGGATGCAGTTGAGTGGTGAAGGGGCCAAGACTCGAGAGTACAAAACCAGCTTCCATGCCCTCACCAGCATCCTGAAGGCAGAAGGACTGAAGGGCATTTATACTGGGTACTGGGGCCTCCTCCAGCTGGGAAGGGAGGCTGTGGGTTGGCAGGTCTAGACCTTGGCCTGCTGGGCTGTGCTGACCTTTCTGCTCCTCAGGCTGTCGGCTGGCCTGCTGCGCCAGGCCACCTACACCACCACCCGGCTTGGCATCTACACTGTGTTGTTTGAGCGCCTGACTGGGGCTGATGGTACACCCCCTGGCTTCCTGCTGAAAGCCCTGATTGGCATGACTGCAGGTGCAACTGGGGCGTTTGTGGGAACGCCGGCTGAGGTGGCTCTTATCAGGATGACTGCTGATGGCCGGTGAGTTCCAGGTCTGAGCCTAACTCCAGCCCCATCCTTGGAGTCTAGAATGAAAGGACTAGGTTTTACACGTTTTTTGTCAGGGGAGACCTATGGCAGGGCACTTACCTACTGAGGCCCTCTTTGTTCCTATGAACCCTGAGCCATCCTGATCTTGCCTTTTCCCCCCCCCGCGCTTTCCCCAGGCTTCCAGCTGACCAGCGCCGTGGCTACAAAAACGTGTTTAATGCCCTAATTCGAATTGCCAGGGAAGAGGGAGTCCCAACACTGTGGCGGGTGAGCAGAGGGGGCGAAGTCTTGGGGCGTGGGGTTAGGTCTCTGGCAGCTTTGACTCTCTCTTCATTACCTCCACTCTCCAGGGCTGCATCCCTACCATGGCTCGAGCTGTCGTCGTCAATGCTGCCCAGCTTGCCTCCTACTCCCAGTCCAAGCAGTTCTTGCTGGACTCAGGTGAGAGACCCGGAGCTGAGGACTGGATGCCCAGCCTGGCCCGAGCCTCCTGAGCGTTGACTGCCACCTTCTGCTTCACCTCCCAGGCTACTTCTCTGACAATATCCTGTGCCACTTCTGTGCCAGCATGATCAGTGGCCTCGTCACCACCGCTGCTTCCATGCCCGTGGACATTGTCAAAACCAGGTGAGTCTGTAGCTTGGGACTGGAGAGCTTCGGGAGGGCTGTCTTTCTGCCTTGCATTCACATACTTTCTCTCTTTCAGGATCCAAAATATGAGAATGATCGATGGGAAGCCAGAGTACAAGAATGGGCTGGTGAGGAGACAGGGAGGGCGAGCTTGGGTCAGAGTGTGTTGGGTGCCCTGGGAGGGATAGGAAGGGAGCTGGGCATAGGGGACAGAGTCCTAGAGGCCAAATCCTAGCCCCAGCACTTGCCTGCCTGTCTGTCTAGGATGTGCTGATGAAAGTCGTCCGCTATGAGGGTTTCTTCAGCCTGTGGAAGGGCTTCACACCATACTATGCCCGACTGGGCCCCCACACTGTCCTCACCTTCATCTTCTTGGAACAGATGAACAAGGCCTACAAGCGTCTCTTCCTCAGTGGCTGATGTGGCAAGGTCCTGGGACTAGAGTGCCAGGGTCCCCAGGTCACCCGCTGTTCCAACAGTGAAGTGCCCTGGGCTACTGGATTTATTTATTTTCCCTCTACAGTGTGTTTTACTCCTTTGCGGTAAAGAACTTTAACCTATTCGACCCCTGCTCTAGCTTGCTGTGCCCAGCCCGATGCTTAGGATCATTCTGTCACTGGCTATTCCTAGGAGGACCTGAGAAACTTCCCTGAGGATTGATAGTCACCTCTTGGGTATTAGTTTCAGGGCACACAAGACAGCAGACCTCCCTCTCTCTCTCTCTCTCTCTGGAGAAACCAGAGGAGACAGGAGCGAGCAGAAGCTATCTAGATGGCCAAAAGGGTCTGTGGTGGAGGGATGTGACTTCCTCCTCCCCAAGGACGTAATTAATAAATTGGATTGATAACACCAACCCCAAATCTGGATAGTCTTGAGGATCCTAGTGGGAGCTAACTGCACAAAGAAGCTGGTATCTCTGGAAAACAAACTGGAGTTTTTAACAAAAACCATTAAAGAAAATCACCTACTGGTTTTATGAAAATACTATGTAAATAAGTCCTACCTCAGCATCTGACACAAAGAAATCTGGGCCTGTGCACTGCTTGCAATCCATTTGCCTGAAAATGCAGTGCTCACAAATCATGACACATTCTCAGAAAAGCCTCTGGGATCTCATGGCTGCCTTTGCAGCATAGGGAGGGGGTAATGAGTCTGAATTGAGGCAGGTGGGATGTGGTAGCACACGCCTTTAACCTCAGCACCCAGGAGACAGAGGCAGCCAGATTTCTCCTATGAGATCAGCCTGGTCTACAAAGTGAGTTTCAGGACAGCCAGGGCTACACAGACAAACCCTGTCTTGAAAAATAGGAAAAAAAATGTAAGTTGGACTTCTGTTGGTTGGAGCTACAGTCGTTAAAAGAGCAGTCCAGAGCTCTCGGTACACAGTGGAGTCAAACCCAAGGATTGAGGGAAAAAAAAAAAAGACTATTGGTCAGAAACTGGGTTGGCTGGGAAAAGTGATCTTTTTTTTCATCCATTTCTGAAGTATGATTCCCAGGCCCTCAAGGATCCTACAAACTTCTTGGACCTTAAAGGATACAGGGAAGGTCAACTGGGAGGAGTGCTAGGCAGCCTAAGGGTTGCATGCCAGGCCGGAGAACAGGCAGGCAGCAGGTGTGAGCTATCCCTTTGGCAGAGTCTCAACACAAAAAGATGGCGTGCGGCATCCTGGTGTCCCTGCTGCTCCTTTCCTTAATTCTTCCATGCACATTGTGTCCTGGCCACCGGTAGTGGCTACTTGGAGACATTTGAAGCCTACACCTTTTCTTAAGGAGTTTAAGTCCAGCAAGAAGATGACAGAAGGTTGGGCATGGTGGCACATGCATTTAATCCCAGCACTTGGGAGGCAGAGGCAGGTGAATCTCTGTGAGTTCGAGGCCAGCCTGGTCTACAGAACAAGTTCCAGGACAGCCAAAGCTACACACAGAGAAACCCTGTCTCCAAAAAAAAAAAAAAAAAAGCAAACTAAAAAAGAGGAGAGAAACATTTGGAAATGTCTGTAGCAGTGAACTCCAGACTTGTCTGTGGTACCCGTCAGATAGAAAGAGGAGAGCAGAAACAGCTCTTAGCTGGAGTGAGGACAGTCTCAGGAGGGATGCTGGCTCCGGGGACTGAGATGTGCAGTGGTTTGAGCACACTGCCATGGAGATGAGCTGGACTGGACTGGGAGGTGGAGTTTGTGAAGAAAAGTCCTTAATGGCTAACCTCTAAGGTTTGTCCTCTGCCTGGAAGACTTCAAGGCAGGAAGGAGATTCAGTCACATTCACAGGAAGATCTAGAGCCATTTGGAGAAGGGTGATCTGTAGAACCAGGAAGATGCAGCCCTCCTTCCCTTATCTGAGCCCTAAGCCCTGGATTGAACTGAGATGAGGCATAGAAGAAGGCCTCACTGGAGAATTAGCAAATGGCACAATCAGTGAATTCGGAGAGGAGGACCCTGATACATCCAGCTTTGAAAACAGCAGACCTAAGACTTCTCAGTCAAACCCACCAGGGTGACACACCCTTTTCCAGTCTTGACCTGGCCAGTGAGGAGAGGAGAGTTCTGGAGGCAGTGGGTGTGAGGACTGTACCCACCTCTGCTACCCAGCTGCAGGCAGGCAGGCTGTAGCACTCTCTCCGTTCTAGGACATTGTTCTATTCTGAAGTTGATGTTTAAGGCAGCCTGGGGATACTCAAACCCTGCAGGAGAAGAATGTTAAGGTGTGGGAAGTACCCCTGTGTCCTACCCACCCGCCCTCTGCTACAACTGGAGGTGTGTTGGGTATTTGTGATCAGGGTGGGGTCAGTTAGGACCTTGGGAATTCTTATAACAGGTGCTTCAGCCATTCTCATCTCCCAAAGAAAGCTACATTTTCTTTTTCAAAACATTTTTATTATACGGATAACCCTGGGGGAAGACAAGGAAACATTAAACAGAAAATCTGCTCATGATACTTGGGATAGTGCTCCTGTCTTGATTAGTGACGCTCCGAGTTTCCATCCATGTGTGAACATACGGGAGCCATGCTCCATTTCTATTTGCTTTTTCTTTTTTTTTTTATTTTATGTGCAATGGTGTTTTGCCTGTGTGTATGTCTGTGTGAGGGTGTCAGGTCCCCAGACAGTTGTGAGTTGCCATGTGGGTGCTGGGAATTGATCCAGGGTCCTCTTGGAAGAGCAATCAATACTCTTAACCGCTGAGCCATCTCTCCAGCCCCTTTATTTGCTTCTTCTATCTCTTCCCCAAAATGGTCATGTGGCCTCTCAATGCTCTAAGTAACATGGGGAGCTTGGTTCTGTGACTGCCTGATTATGTCACCTCACCATCTCCCTTGATTTGAGGTCTGAATGTAAAGAGGGGCCTTCAGATAAAGAAGTAAATCGAATGTCCCTGTGGTAGTCTCATCCCCCACCCCAGCTAGTTCCCAGAAGAGTCCACTGGAATCTTTCCCAGTATCTCCAAAGTACCCACCTTCACAGACTGTGGCCTGAGTACTTAATGCCCACTGTTCCCAATAGGTCCTCACCACGGCCCTGACTCAGAGCTGAGGGCCGCCGTCCCGCTGCCAGAGGCCCAACATGCCCATTAGGCCTTACCCATAGGAAAAGGCTAGAACGGAAAGTAGGGAGTGACCCTTGAAGGAAGAGCAGCCAGGCCCGGGGTACAGTTACTTGCCTCGCCCTCTGCACCTCCAGACTTGCGGTATGCGTGCTTGTGGCCAAAGCCGCGGACTGGCTCAAGTCCAGAGTTTGTGGTTTTACATGCCAGATCCAGGTCAGCAGCAAAATGAGTATCACAGAGGCAAATAGGAGCCAGAGGAGACCCAGAATATAGAAGCCCAGGGGGAGGAGGCAGCAAAAGTCAGAACTGAGAAGAGGGTCACTTTGGGAAGTATCAGAATTTGCTTGAACCAGCTCTTGGAAAGTTAGGAGGCTGTTCAACTCTGGGATCCTTGTGGTGGATTCTGAGATAGGCGGTAAAGTGGATTCTGTGCTAAAAAGTAGTTCTGAAATGGTCTCAGTTGGGGTAGATGCTGGGGTGGTCAGGGTGGTAGTGAACACTGGGGTGATAGTAGACACTGGATTGGTTGGGGTGGTGATGGGTTTTCGGGTGGTTAGGGTAGTGCTACTGGGCTCTGGGGTAGTCAGGGCAGCAGTAGTAGGAACTGGGTTGGTGCTGGGCTCTGGGGTAGTCAGGGCAGCAGTACTAGGAACTGGGTTGGTGCTGGGCTCTGGGGGAGTCAGGGCAGCAGTAGTAGGAACTGGGTTGGTGCTGGGCTCTGGGGGAGCCAGGGTGTAAGCGATAGGCACCAGGGGAGTAGGGCTGGGCTCTGAGGAAGTCAGGGTAGAGGTAAGATCTAGGGTGATTGGGATCCTGGTAGCTATAATATTGAATTTTAGACTATAAAGGCGTGTGTTAGATTTCACGGTCTGTTTGAACGTGGTAAAATGTGGGATCTGGATGTGGGTGGATGTGGGCTGTCTCTCAGTGGGTTTGTGGGTTGGAGACCAAGAAGGCATTTGACTGTCTGAAGAAGTAGGAGACTCTAAGAGTAGGTCCCCGTGGGTAGTATGGGCTTCAGTGTTGGTAGAGAAATTGGCCACAGCCCTTGTAGTAGGTACATCAGAGAAACTGTCATAGTCATCATAATCCATGGTATTGCTATCACCACTGCTAGGGCAGTCCTTCCCTGGGTAGGAGTAGACAGGTGCATTGCCCAGATTGGCACATCTTACACTGGCCACATTAGGGGTCATGGCCCTGACATCCACATCTTTCTTCCATAGGTAGACATTGTTGGGGTTTTGCTGGAGCCAGTGACGAAGGTAGAGGATTTCACAGTCACAATACCAGGTGTTGGCATGGAGAAAAACAAAAGGCAAGAGGAGGGTTCCAAAGAAGCCTTTTGGTATTGTACGAAGCCAATTCCCTTGGAGGTAGAGGGTGTTAAGCATTTCCAACCCATCTAGGAGCCCAGGGGGCAGCTCACGTAGTTTGTTGTTGGCCAGATTGAGTTTCTTCAAATTGGTTACAGACACCAAGAGCCCAGGGGGCAGACTCTTCAGATTATTGTTCTGCAGGTAGAGCTCCTGGAGTTGACTTAGGCCTTCCAGGACACCAGGAGACAGTGAGCCCAACTGATTGAAGGATATGTCAAGGGTAGTGAGTGCAGGCAGTGCCCGTCCTAGGAAGGGCAGGCTCTGCAGGTTATTGTGGGATAAATCCAGGGTATCCAGCTTCAGCAGTTTCTCAGGGGTCTGCAGGCTGGTCAGCTCACAGTTCTCCAGGTACAGTTGAGTGAGGCTGGTGAAATGCACCAGGGATGCTGTGGAGAAGTTACCTAGTTTGTTCTTGCTCAGGTGGAGGATGCCTGTGTCTGCTGGCAGGTCTGCAGGCAATGCCGTAAGCTTCTGGTTCTCACAGTTTACTTCCCGCAAGCTGGTCACTTGAGAGATATCACAAGTGGGCTGGGAATGTAAGGAACTTGGCAGCAGGAACAGCAAGATGAGGAGAGCCATATGAACCTGTGGGCAAAGGGAGTTTAAAGAGATGCTGCCCTGGCCCTTGCATAATCTTCCTAAGCTCCAGCCCTCCACTGCTGTAACTCTCAGGATCCCTTCCACAAACAGCTTTGATGCCTCCCAGACTGTTCCCTTCTCTTCTACCCTATCTTCTGTCCTTGGTTCTTGTTCCCTGCTCAGATCCTTCTCTGCCCCAGCCCCACTTACAGTCGGGCAGAAAGACCTCCAAAGGCACAGAGCTTCTCCCAGGGTGTGACTTGGTCCTTCTCTTTTCCAGCTCCAAGGAGAGCCAGGCCAAGAGCAGGAAGGAGATAGAAACGGGGAGGAAATGACAACCTGATAACCAACTCCTGTGACCCAGGGAACAGTCTCCCTCCCTCCCGGGCCTAGGCCCTTATCACTTCTCTCCACAGCTTTCCACAGAGCCCTCATCTGGTTTTCCTCTCCCTTTCCTTCCACCCTGGGAGATCTAGAGACTCTCCAACCTCCACCTTTGTGCAGCTTCCAAAGCCTCTCCACATGCTACCCTTTCTCCTCCATAGCTATTCTAAGAGATGCCTAAGTTTCCTTCACTGCTTCCTTACCCCACTATCACCTTTCCTAGCCCTAGACTGACCCCCTCCCCACCTGGGACTGCTGGCCCCCACTGGCACCTGACTAGTACTCTACACTGTTTTTGCAGCTTCCATACTCAGGGCTACTCCCTCCTGGTCACATGGCAAGTGACACTCATTTTCTTGATTTTCCTCTTGCTTGTGTGGATGGTCCTTCTCACACTCCTTTGCGGCTCCCTCTTCCTCTACCTTTCTGAAGTAGTAAACCTATTTCCAGAGCATTCTTGGGCTTTCCACAAGTGCCTGGAACACACTTTGCTGCAACTTTAATCACCCCTTTGTTTGGTTTTTACAATTTTTGTTTGTTTTTTAAATGTATTTTTTTCTCTTACGTGCATTGGTGTTTTGCCATGGATGTCAGGTCCCCTGGAACTGGAGTTACAGACAGTTGTGAGCTGCCATGTAGGTGCTGGGAATTGAACCTGGGTCCTCTGGAGAAGCAGCTAGTGTTCTTAACCTCTGAGCCATCTCTCCAGACCCCAGTAGACCCTTTTTCATGAGGTCTAGAGACTTATGTCTGATTGTCTCTTGGACTCTCTTCTCATATGTTCTACAAGTACAGCATCAGTGAACCTCATTGAGAGGTTCAGATAGAAAGATCATGAGTTTGAAGCCAGCTTGGACTACAAAGGAAGAACCTTCTCATTAAAAAGAAAACAACAACAACAAAACCCAACTAAAACTGAAACTAATAATATCAAAAATTGACTTCATTGTCTAAATAGCTTTGTTAGCCATGAAGGTGCAGGTCTGTCTATACTCCTAGTCCTGGGGAATGAGAGGCATAAAGATCACGAGTTCAGGGCCAGTCTGGGCCTTATGCTGAGACTTTATCTCAAAACAAACGAATCCACAGAAAGGTAGCAAGCACTCCTTCTCTGTTGTCCACAACTACTCATGTACCTGATCATTCTAAACACTCCTTTGGATTCTACCCATTATCAAGACTTGCTGATTTAATTCTGGCTTCTTTCACACCTCTCCACCCCACACCCCACACCCCACTCCTGCCCCCAGCTGGCCCTATCTTCTTCTTTCCTGCAGTAGCCTTCTGGTTGATCTCTGAAATTTCTAACTTCCCTTCTATTTTCCATGGGAGAACTGCAAGTGTGCTAATCTGTCAACTGCTTGAGCTTACGATGGCTGCTGACACCTCTCAGGAGGCCATCGAGGGCCTAACATGGCCTTCAGGGCCTTGCAAGGTCTGAGTCTTGCCTGCCTGCTTGCTTAACCCCTTGTATGGTGCCCCCCCCCCCATCGCTCTCCCCTGTACTTGAGCTTTCTTTCACTCATTACCTTCTTCCTAGCTTTCACATACCTGGCAAGTTCCAGCTCCTCTGGAGATGTTTCTGATTTTACAAGCCTGGCTTTGTCATCTGTGGCAGAAAGTCTGCCATTATGTCTGTTGAGCCACTGCCCCATTTAATGACGGGAAGATCCTACCTACTCAGAAGGGTATCATGGACGTGAGCTTGCCTCCCGCTGCTGACAACTGGACAAGGGGTAGATACAAGCTAAATGTAGCTCATTCGTAGGCTCGCCACTTATATCGTTTGCTACACAGAAAAACAAGGGAGTATCAAGAGGTGAGTCAGAAGGTAGCATGGAAGCTGCGATGATGGACCCTTGAGGATGTTGGTTTATCCGACTGTGTTGCTATCACTTTTCAGATATAAGGCACAGCAAAAAGACACATCACCCAGGCTGGTGCAGTTGCACACATCTTTAACCCCAGCACGTGATTTAAAAACAAACAAAAAACAATTGCCAAGAGCCAGGCAATGTGGCATGTGCCTGTAGCCTTAGTTATTCTGTAGCCTGAGATGGGAGTTCCATACCAGCCTGAGCAAAACAGAAATATTATATATATATATATTTTTTCGAGACAGGGTTTCTCTGTAGCTTTGGAGGCTGTCCTGGAACTCGCTCTGTAGACCAGGCTGGTCTCGAACTCACAGAGATCCTCCTGCCTCTGCCTCCCGAGTACTGGGATTAAAGGCATTCGCCACCAACGCCCGGCCATGTTTATACTTTCAAAAATCACTTCTTTTTTTTATGTTCACTGGTATTTTGCTTGCATGTATGCTGGATCTCCTGGATCTGGACCTACAGACAGTTGTGAACTGCCACATGGGTGCTGGGGATTAAATCCAGGTCCTCTGGAAGAGCAGTCAGTGCTCTTAACTTCAGAGCCATTTCTCCAGCCCCCACATTTATACTTTTTGTTTTGTTTTGTTTTGTTTCGTTTCCCAAGACAGGGTTTCTCTGTGTAGTTTTGGCTGTCCTAGAACTTGCTCTGTAGATCAGGCTGGCCTGGAACTCGAAGAGATCCACCTGCTTACATTTATACTTTTAGCGATATGTATTTATTACTATGTCTGTGTGTGTGTGCATGCACCCACAAGTCACAGCACACATATAAAGGCAGAGGACAACTGTGTAGAATCAGTTCTCTCCTCCCACCTTTCTATGAGTTCAGGGATCAAATTCAGTTCTTCCAGCTTGCATAGCAAGTACCGTTTATCAGCGATACATTTTTTGTTTGTTTGTTTTGAGATTGGGTCTCACTATGTAGCTCTGGCTGTCCTGGAACTCGCTCTGTAGACTAGGCTGGCCTTGAACTCACAGAGATCTTCCTGCCTCTTTCTCCTGAGTGCTGGGATTAAAGGTGTGCGCCACTACACCCAGCCCAGTGAGACATTTTGATAACCCATTTATGCTTTCATCCCTTGTTCAGACCTCTGTATCTAGGAGCTGAGGATATGGTAGTCAGAATCTCAGTGTTGCTTATTGGTGCCCCTTCCTTCAGGAATGCCACATTTCATCAATTTATAAACTAGCCAGTTGGCTTGGATACAGGTACACTATGTGAACCGGCTGGAAGATACCAGGGATGGGCACCTTGGAGGAGGTGAGAGCCGTGGCTGCTGACCTGGAAAGAATGTTGGTGTCTGTAGCTTATACACATACTGTTTTTTTTTTTTTTTTTTTTTTTTTTTTGCTTTATCTCGTTCACTCCGACAACTGGCTGGCCACAATTTCTGGGTCCTATTTTGGGACTAGAGAGTTGGTTTAGCTCTTAAGAGTGATACTGCTCTTTCAGAGGACTGGAGTTTGGTTCCCAGAATCCATGGTGGGCAGCTCACAACTGTCTTTAACTCCAGCTTTCGATAATAGACACCCTCTTCTGGCCTCCACAGGCACAGGACTCGCATGCCCACACACAGACACATATAACATAATTAAAGAAGAAATGCTTCTTTTAAAAACATTTTATTGCATTTGTATTTTATGAATATGAATGGTCTGCATGTGTACCTGCAGACCAGAAGAGGGCATCAGATCCTATTACAGATGGCTGTGAGCCACCACGTGGTTCCTGGGACTTGAACTCAGGACTTCTAGGAGAGTTCTTGGGAATCAAGAGCAGTCAGTGTTCAAGAGCAGTCAGTGCTCTTAACCTCTGAGCCATCAATCCAGCTCCAAGAAATGCGTTTAAAAAGAAAGAAACTGAGTCAGGTGTGGTAGTGATGCCTTTAATCCCTGTACTCGAGAGGCAGAGGCAGGTGGATCTCTGTGAGTTTGAAGCTAGCCTGGTCTACAGAGTAAGTTCCAGGACAGCCACGGCTACAAAGAGAAAACCTATCTTGAAAAACCAAAATATCCCCCCCAAAAAAGAAAGAAAGAAAGAGAGAAAGCCAGGTGTTGATGGCAAATGCCTTTAATCCCAGCACTTGGGAGGCAGAGGCAGGCGGATCTCTATGAGTTCAAGGTCAGACTGGTTTACTGAGCGAGTTCCAGAACAGCCTCCAAAACAATATAGAGAAACCGTGTCTGGAAAAAAAGAAAAACAGAAAAACAACAACAACAATAATAAAAGAAACTGACAGCTTTCCAGAGTTGGCAGAACACTTTACGGTCCTGCCATCACTGTGAGTACGTGCAGTGACAGCTCACCACGTTTAACATGTGCTTCTCTAATGGTCATAATGGTGAATCTTTCTCACATGTTTATTTGTCCTAGGTGTCTTACTCGTTACAGGGCCTCCTCGTGTCTTTCGTCTGTTCCTGGCTGGGAACGTACACAGACAGGCTGGCCCTGAACTCGCAGAGATCTGCCTCTGACTCCCAAGTGCTGGGATTAAGCAGATGGCTGTGACCCACCATGTGGGCACTGGGAATTGAACCCTAGTCCTCTGGAGAAGAAGCCAGTGCTTCTAACCACTGAACTGTGTTTCCCTCTGCTTGCTCCTTCCCTCCTCCTTTCTCTTCCCTCCTTCTTTCTTCCCTTTCTTAGAAAGTCTCACCACATAGCCAGATCGTTTACAACTCTCAGTCCTTCTGCCTCAGCCTCTAGAGTTAAGTGTATTCTCCCTGGCGTTATTTCTCCTCTTTCCCGCCTCCATCTTTCCAGACAAGATTTTGCCAAATAGCTCAGGATAGCCTTGCCTCCCTCCTTCCCTCCATCCATTTTGGGGATTGAACCCCGGCCCTCGCATGAGCACCATATCTCTAACTGGATTTCATCATGGAGTTTCAAAGCATTTTTTCAGATAATCCTAACATCTTCATCTTCTAGGGCTTTAGATCTGTTGACTATTTTCATTAGTTTTAAACCTTCCTGGTTCTTGAGATGATGACCTGTTTTAAACCCTTTCCAGCTTTTCCAGAGATGTGAATTTCAGGCCTCTCTTTCAGCTGTCTTCATGGGAGGACGTACTACACCCAGTGTTGCCAAGTAGAGGGAAGAGGCTGTGGTTGCCCAAGTGTCCACTTGTTGTAGTTCTAATGCTTTTGCTGTTGTTGTTTTTCTGAGATAGGATCTTTTTTATATAGCCATGGCTGTCCTGAGTTTTAAAAAAATATTCATTTAAATATTGTTTATTTATTTTGAGATAGGAGTTCTCTATTTACCTTGACTGTTGGGGAGGTCTGTAGACCAGGATCGCCTTGAACTTACAGAGATCTACCTGCCTCTGCCTTCCATGTGGTGGGGGGACTAAAGGTGTGTGGTACCACACCTAGCTACTTCTTTTTTTTTTTTTTTTTTTTTTTTGGTTTTACAAGACAGGGTTTCTCTGTTTTGGAGGCTGTCGGTCCAGCCTGGCCTCGAACTCACAGAGATCCGCCTGCCTCTGCCTCCCGAGTGCTGGGATTAAAGGCGTGCGCCACCAACGCCCGGCTCCTAGCTACTTGTAATATTTGAAAGTCTGGGCAGAAAGATCACTGAGACCAGGAGTTGGAGGCTAGCCTGGGCAAAATGTCAAGACCCTATTTAAAAGAGATAGAGAAGCCTGGCGTTGGTGGCGCACGCCTTTAATCCCAGCACTCGGGAGGCAAAGGCAGGCGGATCTCTGTGAGTTCGAGACCAACCTGGTCTACAGAGTGAGTTCCAGGACAGCCTCCAAAGCCATAGAGAAACCCTGTCTCGAAAAACCAAAAAAAAAAAAAAAAAAAAAAAAAAAAAGAGATAGAGGAAAAAGGAGGGAGAAGGAAAGGGGGAAAAGTGGGGTGTAGGGAATCAATTCTGAGTCAGACTAAGTCTGTATTTGTGAAGTAGACTGTTTCCAGCAGGTGGCTACTAATTAAGCTGTGACCTGAGATCTGCTTGGGATCTCTTTGGACTCTAACCTGGAGCCGTCTCTCAGCAGGGTGTTCTGTGCTTCATCGACTTAGCCCTGGATCACGTCCAGGAGGAAAACTGCACTTTTGCTCCCTCTGGGCCAGATTAGTTACTGTATAAATTCCTACAACCCCTGCCCCTGGGACACTTTGCTTTCTGGGTATGGGGTTTATTTTGCTGTTCATTTTTATCCTAAGCTGACCTTAAACTCAAGATCCTCCTGCCTCAGTCTCACATGCTAGGGTTACAGACATTTCACCACATTCAACTTTATGTCTGTCTTTTTTATTCTTCTCCTAACATTTTATTATAACATAGTTTTTAAAAAAAGATTTATTATGTGTACAGTATTCTGTCTGTGTATATGCCTGCAGGCCAGAGGAGGGCACTAGATCTCATTACAGATGGTTGTGAGGTGGTTGCTGGGAATCGAACACTGGTCCTCTGGAAGAGCAGCCATGTTCTTAACCTCTGAGCCATCTCTCCAGCCCATAACATAGTTGTTTTTTTGGGGGGGGATAGGTTAGGGGTTGCTAGGGTTGAGTTTAGGTTTTTTTTTTTTTTGAGGTTTTTTTATTTTTATATGTATGTTTGCCTTCATGTATGCATGTCTGGTGCCCCCTGGGGGCCAAAGAGGGCATAAACATGACCTACATAATAACCACACCAGTTGACATGCCAGTGTTGATGGGGGAAGGTTTACAAGGCCCACCCCTAGATGAAAAGCTACAATCAATGGTTGCTGAGGGAGGGAGATTCAGCTTCCTCCAGGGATGAGCCTCCTATTTGGTTGTCCAATCCAAGTGGTCAGCCCTAAACATATGCACATAGGAGCAACATAAAATGGGCAAGCACACTTAAAGTTCTTGCAAAGGACTTGAGTTTAACTCTTAGTACCCACATGGTGGCTTACAATTATCTACAACTCCAGTTCTGGGGATCCCCAATGTCCTCTTTTGACCTTTTTGGGCACAGGGCATGCACATGATTGCATAAACATACTTTTAGGCAAAGCATTCATACACATAAAATGAAATTTAAGAAATTCTCTCGCCGGGCGTTGGTGGCGCACGCCTTTAATCCCAGCACTCGGGAGGCAGAGGCAGGCGGATCTCTGTGAGTTCGAGACCAGCCTGGACTACCAAGTGAGTTCCAGGACAGCCTCCAAAGCCACAGAGAAACCCTGTCTCGAAAAACCAAAAAAAAAAAAAAAAAAAAAAAGAAATTCTCTCTTTTTCACCTGGTGGTGGTGGCACACGCTTTTAATCCCAGCACTGGGGAGGCAGGTGGATCTCTGTGAGTTCTAGGCCAGCCTGGTCTACAAGAGCTAGTTCTAGGACAGCCTCCAAAACAATACAGAGAAACCCTGTCTTGGAAAAAGAAAAAAAGAAATTCTCTCTTTCAATGTGCAGTGGTGGTGCACGCCTTTAATCCCAACACTTGGGAGGCAGAGACAGGCACATCTGTGTGAGTTCGAGGCCAGCCTGATCTACTGAGCAAGTTCCAAGACAACCTCCAAAGGTGCAGAGAAACCCTGTTTTGGAAAAAAAAAAAAAAAAGGAGAAAGAAATTCTGTTTTGAGCCAGGCATGGTGGCACATACCTTTGATCCCAGCACTTGGGAGACAGAAGCAGGTGGATCTCTGTGAGTTCTAGGCCAGCCTGGTCTACGAAGTGAGTACCAAGACAGTATAGGCTACACAGAGAAACCCTGTCTTGAAAAAGAGAAGAAGGAGCAGTTCCCAGCACCACATGGTGGCTCACAGCTGTCTGTAACTCCAGTTCTTCTTCTGACTTCCATGGGCACATGGCACATAGATATGCAGACAAAACATTCATCACATAAAATGTAAAATCCACAATTCCCTGCCCCCCCAAACCAGGATTCCCAGCTGCTGCCGCAGCACCATGGGTGCAGCCATGCCGATAATGGGTTAAGCCTGTGAAACTAGAAATGTTTCTGAAAAGAGCAGACAGCATCCTCAGATTTACTGCCCAGCATTTTACAGAGCCAAGACTGCCCAACAAGAGTCACATGCAGCTAATTAAAGACTAGAAAGCAGTCTGATTAGCTAAACCACAATGCTCAGCTGCTAGGAGAAGCCAGAAGAAATCCAGCCTTGGGGTCATCTGGAGGCCTGAGGGCCCTGTTACTATCAGTGTGGGTTTCCAAATAGTGTGGGTCTCCTGCTATCACAAAAGCCTTTAAAGATCCTCATTAAATCCAGACCTGCTCCACCCCCAACACACACACACACAATAGAAATTAAAAAAAAAGAAACCAGAAGGTGGTTGTGCACACCTTTAATCCTAGCACTAGTTTAAAGATCCTTATTAAATCCAGACCTACTCCACCCCCAACACACACACACAATAGAAATTAAAAAAAAAAAAGAAACCAGAAGGTGGTTGTGCACACCTTTAATCCTAGCACTAGGGAGAGGCAGGTGGATCTCTATGAATTCAAGGCCAGCCAGAGTGTTTATACAGAGAAATCCTGTATAATCCCCACTCCCCCAAAAAAAGAAAAAAGGCAAGCAAAAGAAAGTCTCTATGTGTTCAAGGTCAGCCTTTTACTGTCTTGTTTTCGATTTCTTTTTGTTGTTGTTGGTTTTTTTTTTTTTTTTTTTTGAGACAGGGTTTCTTTGTATTGTTTTGGAGGCTGTCCTGGAACTAGCTCTTGTAGACCAGGCTGGCCTTGAACTCACACAGATGTTCCTGCCTCTGCCTCCTGAGTGCTGGGATTAAAGGCGTGCACCACCAACGCCTGGCATTTTCAATTATTTTTGAGACAGGGTCTGTCTGTTTCTCCTCCCTCTCTCTGTGTGTCTCTGTCTCTGTCTGTGTCTGTCTGTCTGTCTGTCTCTCTTCCCTCTCTCTGTGTGTCTTTGTCTCTGTCTCTGTCTCTCTCTGTCTCTCCATAGCCCCCCATAACCCTGCTTGTCCTGGAACTCACTTCATAGGCCAAGCTGACCTCCAAGTCATGGAGCTCTCTGCTTCCTGAGTGCTTGTTGTTGTTTCTGATTGTGTGTGCTCATGCAGGTACATTCGTGTCACAGTGCATGTGTGGAAGTCTGAGGACAACTCTGGGAGTTCATTTTTGTCATCCACCTTGAAGCAGTATTTCTTGTCTCTGCTGCTGTGCTGTGTACTCTGGGCAGTCTCACCCCAGAGTCTTCTGTCTGCCTCCCGTTTCACCGAGAGGAGGCTTGTATGGTGGATGCGCATCACATCTGGCTGGTCCCTGGAATTCTGGGCATCAGACTCTGGTCTTCAGGCTTGTGCACTGAGTTCCTCTATCTGCTGACACATCTGTCTGGTCTTGTGTGTTTTTAAGGCAGACTCTCACTGTTTAGCTGAGGCTGACCTTGAACACACTAGTCCTAAAGTCACAGGGATCTTCCTGTCCCAGGTTTCCGAGCAGGATTACAGGTATTAATTAGCATTGGCTCCAATGGCAGTGTGTGGCAGATTAGAATCACCTGAGTAGGGAGCCCCCCTGAAGAACCGTCCTGAGAGCCTTGACTGATGAGGGAAGGCTCACGTGAATTGTGAACAGTACCTTCAGACAGCGGTCCAGAAAAAAAGGGTTTGCAAAAGGACATAAGGCCATTTCTTCTCTCACTTTGTGTGGGTTGGCCCCCCTCTTGCCCCGACTCCTGTTTCTGCTGCTGACTCCTTCCATGGTATGATAGCACTCCAAGCCTCCAAGCCTTCATTGTGGAATAGGCACCAGCGCCTCTCCAGGAATTTTCTGGCTTCCCGCACCAGGTGGGGACTACTGAGACACCCCACCTTGTGGGATGAGTACCCCCTTCACTTCCCCACCCCCACCAGTAAAAGACAGGTACTCTGGGACTGCCCCAAATGTTGAGGCTCCATCTCAATGACCAGGTACCTGGGTCTCAGCAGCCCAGGTGAGATTTGGTGATGTTTGTTTTAAAGCTCTCTATATACGTCCTATTCTGTTCCTCCAGAGAACCCACTAAAATAGCAAGAATGAGCTACTGCTTTGACTTCATATTACTATTTGAAAAAACTTTATTTTGCCGGGTGTTGGTGGTGCATGCCTTTAATCCCAGCACTCAGGAGGCACAGGCAAGAGGATCTCTGTGAGTTCGAGGCCAACCTGGTCTGCAGAGTGAGTTCCAGGATAGCCAGGACTGTTAAACAGAGAAACACTGTCTCAAAAAACCAAAAAAGAATTAAAAAAATTATTGTCGTGTGTATGAGGTGTGAGTGAAGGCATGTGGGTATCCCAGAGCAACTTTGCGGGGTCACTTCTCTCCAATCTTTCCATGCATTGTTGACCTGGGGTGTCAGATTGCACATACTGGCTGAGCTGTCTCCCTGCCTGACCCCCAGCCACCACCCTCATGTTTCCTTTCCTTTCCTTTCGTTTTTTTTTTTTTTTTTTTTTTTTTGAGACAGGGCTTCGGCATAATCGGCAGCGTGTAGACCTCCTGTGGAAGCCCTTTACACCTTTATATACGTTTTAAAATGAGTACCAAGTTTCTTTTACAAATTATTTTAGATTACCTTAGGGAGAATGGACATCTTTACAATATCAGGGTAACTCATTGACACAGGTATCACTTCATTTATATAGACTCTACTGTTAATTTCTTTCCTTTAAATTTTTTTTTTACTTTACGTGTCTTTGTGTTTGCCTAAATGACTGTACACCACATGCATGCAGTGTCTTCAGTGGCCAGTAGGGGGTGTAGGATCCCCTGGAACTGGAGTCACAGATGATTGTGAGTGATCCTGTGGGGAAATGCTGGCTTAACAGCTAGCTTTCCAAAGTGACTGTTCAGTTCACATTTACACTTGATTTTGCTTGTTTGTTTGTTAGACAAGGTCTTACTATGTAGCTCTGGCCGGCCTGGAGGGTACTAGGTAGACCAGGCTGACCTTGAACTCAGATCTGCCTACACCTGCCTCCCTGGTGCTGGGATTAAAGACCTGTAGCACTCCCCCTGGCATCAGCTACTTTCAATGTGAGTAGCATAGATATTCACTATCGGTAGTGAGCATATCAAAGCACCCGAGGCTATACCACATCATTTGTAATTGCCTTTTGCACCCTTTCTTATTTGAATCCCAACTCAAACTGCTTTGGTAACTATGGTTGGTTATTTGTTCTGTTGAGACAGAGTCTGATGTAGCCCAGGCTGGCCTTGAACTCCTGATCCTCCTACCCCCACCTTTGTAGTGCTGGGATTACAAGTGTATGCCAACATGCCCAGCTTGCAGACTAGGATTTCTTAGAAGTTTTTCTAGCTGAGCCCTTACCTCCCTGCCTTTCAGGCTCATCTGAGCCCTCACATTACACCTGGCGTCTCTCCATCTCATTCTCTGAACCCAAGCCGTGAGGCCCTGGCTTTTCCTATGAATGGATCATCCGGTCACGGTGAGACGCAGACAGGCATGGTGCTGGAGCAGTGGCTGAGAGTTAGACATCCTGATCCACAGGCAACAGGCAGAGAGAGACGGGGAGGGGGAGGGGGCTGGCAAGAGCTTTTGAAACCTCAAAGCCCACCCCAATGACAAGGCCACACCTGTTCCAGCAAGGCCTAATAGTTCACCCCCTGGAGACGAGGCATGCGACTATTCGAGCCTATGGGGGTTATTCTTATTCAAACCAGCACACAGTCCTATCCTCACAAGTGGTTGCAGCGGAGATCCCAGTGAAAGATGCCAGCAGTTCCTTTAGTCTGCTTGTTTGTCCAGGAGGCAATTAGGAAGCCCTGCAGCATCCAGACTCTACTAACCCAGCAGGTCTCAGGTCTCAGCCATCAGCTTGACCCTAGTGAGGGACTCCGGACTTATATCCCCCCCCCCCCTTGCTCAACTAACCCACTTCCCTTGCTCGGAAAGGAAGCAGCTGTTGTGCTAAGCATGGAGGGAGCCCTCCTGTGGTTAGCTGGGGGAGAAGGGCCCTAGTGCCTAGTGGCTAGGAAGCAACCCAAAGCTCTGTGGCAGGGGCAGCTGCAGCTGTTTAGAGTTGCTAGCCAAGAGTTGTTGGCAAAGGGAGTGACTTCCTGTTGAGCAGGGACCTTTGCTAACTTGTAAGTCAACCCCCAGGGAAACGAGTTTTCATCATACAACTTCAAAACCAAGGCTGGTTCACAGGCATGTTTCCAATGCCCCAGATTATCCCTATCATCCTTCCTGCTCTGCCCCTAATGCTCAGGAATGGACTGGCCAGTGGTGTACGTCTGTACGTGAAAGTGGAGGTCAGGGGACAGCTTGCAGGAATTGGTTTGCTCACTCTTTCATGTGGGTCCAGGGGAACAAACTCAGGCCATCAGGTTTGGCAGAAAGTACCTTTACCCTGAGGCATTTCACTGGTCCGCACTGGTGTCTCTTTGGTTTGATGCTGTCCCTGTGACCATGGGTTTGGAACTATCCTATGGAGCTTGGTGAGCTCACCAGTGTGGTCAAGTGGGAGTCTTGAGCCAATTTCATGACTTGGGCCTCTGCATCCCTGCCTTCATGGCTTCAGGCTGGTGGTGATGGCAACCCAGGCCGAGCTGGCTCTATCTGGAGAGAAGCCAAGAGGTCAGTTTGGGGCCAAGACCATGGTGAGTGATGCTGATGTTGTGAGGAGGCAGAAACTATACAGGGGAAAAAGGCAGTGCCCAGAGGGAGCAGGCAAACTGGTCAGCAGAGAGGGGAGCGCCGGGGCAACAGCAGCAGAAAGTCAAGGCAGGGTCTGACCAGTTCCCAGCAGACAGCTCCAGAGTGCTGTGCCCACTGTGGGTCAGTTCACAGGAACCCTGTAAGGAAGCCTTATGTTCTTAAGATAGGTCCTCGAGGGGCTGATCCGCCTGCAGCATGATGGCTTGTCTCCGCCTCACCGTTACACATGGTTTCTAGCTGCTGTCCTGCTGCTAAACCCTAGAAGTCTCTCCGTCTCCTCTCTCATCTCTTCTCCCTCCTCCCCCATCTCTTGCTTTATCCTCCTCTCTCTCTCCTTTTGGTTTTTGTTTTTAAGACAGGGTTCTCTGTGTAGCCCTGGCCATCCTGGAGCTCACTCTTTAGACCAGGCTGGCCTGGACTGAGAGATCCACCTGTCTCTGCTTCCCAAGTGCTGGGATTAAAGGTGTGTGCCACCACCAACTGGCTAGAAGCTACTTTTTAAATTTTTTTTTCCGGAGACAGGGTTTCTCTGTATTGTTTTGGAGGCTCTCCTGGAACTTGCTCTGTAGTCCAGGTTGGCCTCGAACTCACAGAGATCCGTCTGCCTCTGCCTCCCGAGTGCTGGGATTAAAAGCGTGTGCCACCAACGCCCGGCTAGAGCTACTTTTATTAACCTCTGTAAGCACAGTATCTACCTGGTAAGTGCCCACGAATGTTTGTATCAATGTCTGCATTTAGCACTGTGCTGCTTGGCCCAAGCCCTAACTCAGAGACTGGGTTAAGCAGTGGTAGCACGGCCTTCAAGATGGTGGTTCACTCCCACAAATCCTTTCTGGGATCTGCAGTGGAAAATTAGAAATGACACAAGTAGCAGGAGAAATGATCAAGAGGGTGTGAGGAACAGACAAGGGGTCACATGCCCCTGCTGGCTTACATGTTTGCGGGAATCTCATAGGTAGGGAAAGAAGTGAGGAAATGACCATAAATGCTCTATGAGATGTAAAATAATCACAGAGGCACATGGTGAATAAAGTTGACTAGTAAGGGGACTGGAGAGATGAGATGGCTCAGTGGCTAAGAGCACTGGCTGCTCTTCCAGAGGACCTGGGTTCAATTCCCTGCACCCACATGACAGTTCACAACTGTTTGTAATTCCAGTTCCTGAGAATCTGACACCTTCATACCAATGCACATAAAGTTAAATTATTAAAAATACAGTTGATTAGTAAGTCTTATGCATTATTACCCATACACTTGCAGGAGACCCTCCGCCATAGCCTCTTCACCCATACACCCGTGTGGGACCCTCTGCTGTAGACTCTTCACCCATACACCCGTGTGGGACCCTCTGCTGTAGACTCTTCATGCTTTTAGGACAGAAGTGATAGTTTTGCTGGACTGAGGTGATGTGTAAGGTATAAGGCATAAAATCTTCCAACTGGGCATTGTAGCACATGCCTGGAATCTCAGCGTCCAGGAAGATGAGGCAGGAGGATTCTGTAGTTTAGTCTATGCAATAAGTTCTAGGTTAGACTGGCCTATATAGTGAGATCCTGTCTCAAGAAATCCCCTCCCTCAAAAGATAACAAAAAAATCAAAATTATTCCTATTCTTTTTATCCCTTGAGGGACACCTGGATAGCTTTTTTAAAATGCAGATCCTAAGTACCTTATCACACCAAGGAGTTCAAGGTCAGCCTGAGCTGTATACGACTGATCTTAGAAACGAAACAATGAAACCCAGGCCTGGTGGCTCATGATTGTCATCCCAGCACCCAGGTGGCTGAGGCAGGAAGTTCACAAGTTCAAGGCCAGCTTGGGTTACACAGCAAGACCAAGGTACTCGAGACAGCGGGTGGAAAGACAATAGTCCTGTGATAAAGTGGCAGTAAAAACAGACAGGGACTAGCAGGTGTGCTGCTCAAAGTAATCGGGTCAAAGTGGGCTTATCCTGGGGTGATGCTGAAGTTGCTGGGTACCAAAGCAGTCTCTGACAGGTCAGGTGCGTCCCTGCAGACGAACTCTGTGTGACTCCCTGTCTCACTGCCAGATCTTTATGGAGACTGCTTGTCGTCTAACTGTATTCGTGTGACTTGGCCCCTGCGAGGGTATTCTACAAGGGGGTTGTGGTGATTTGAATGATCCCCGCCCCCATACACACAGGCTCATGTCTGCTTGGCCCCCAGTTGGTGGAGTTGTTTGTGAAGGATTAGGTGTGGCCTTGCTGGAGGAGGTGTGTTAGTTCTCTCTGCCTCGTGGTTGTCATCTGAAAGATGTGAGCCCTCAGCTGCTGTTCCATCTCTGTCCGCCTGCCTGCTGCCATGCTCCGCACCATGACGGCCCTAACCTCTGGAACGATGGTCCCCAAGTTAAGTGCTCTCCGACATTGCCTTGGACATGGTGTTTTAGCACAGTGATAGAAAAGTAACTAAGAAGCTGGGTGTGGTGGCGCCCGCCTTTAATCCCAGTGTGTTGAGAATGGGAGTCTCCACTGTAGTCTACTCTAAAGGCTTGTGGTTTCAATGCTATTAGAGGCCTGCTTCTCTTGTGAGGTGCCAGGTCTGTGGCTAACAAAGCTGGTTAAAGCCCAGGCAAAGGATGCTGGGATGGGGTGGGCAAGGGACACGGGATGGGGCAGCTGCCTCTGGAAACAGCCAAACTGTCCTCAGCTGCAGCAAGGATAGAGGATTAGGTGACAGTCCCCTAACCTAGCCCGGAACTAACACCCTCCTCCCCTTCACCCAGGCACCACGGCCTGCCCCTCAAGCCTGTCAAAGCTCAGAATAACTCTGAGAACCAGACAGCAGGATGGCAAGGGCTCTGCTGGATGCCCTGCTTCTCTTGGCACTACTTGGTAGGGGAAGCCAACCTGAAGGGACTAGGGCAAAGGCTGAGACCGGGCTGTAGACTGAGATGGTACTTGGTCCCCAGGCGCACTATTGTTGGTTTAGGAGAAACCCAGAAAGATAAACAGGAGGCCTGCACAGGCCCAGGGGCGGAGAGAAACCTCTTAGGCTGTTGCTTCCCGTCTAGTGACTCTTGTTTCTCGGCCTACCACAGGCAGAAGCGAGGGCAAGAATGAAGAGCTTAGCCTGTATCACCATCTCTTCGACAAGTATGACCCAGGATGCCGGCCAGTTAGGAGGCCTGAGGACACTGTTACCATCACCCTCAAGGTCACCCTAACCAACCTCATCTCACTGGTAAGACACCCCCCCATTCCTATGCCTGTACCCTCACTTCTGGCCCTAACTCCTGACTTCAGACAGACTCATTCCTTTTGTAGAATGAGAAGGAGGAGACTCTGACCACCAACGTCTGGATCGGAATTGTGAGTCAGATCTGGGGAACAGTGTGAGGGTTCCCGGCCAACCCCTTTCTTCCTACCAGGTGGGAGATGGAGCGCACACCCTTCTACCCCTACCGCTTAGGACTGGCATGACTACCGGCTCAACTTCAGCAAGGATGATTTTGCAGGCATAGAAACCCTGCGGGTCCCTTCAGAACGTGTATGGCTGCCAGAGATTGTTCTGGAAAACAAGTAAGGATTGGTCAAGACCAGGCTGCAAGGGGAACAGTTTGGGGGGACTTGGTTGGTGGAATGGGTTCAGTACGCTTTTCAATACTGTGAAAAACTTGGTCTCCACAGTATCGATGGGCAGTTTGGAGTGGCCTATGACTGCAATGTTCTGGTCAGCGAGGGAGGCTATGTGACCTGGTTGCCCCCAGCCATCTATCATAGCACATGCGCGGTGGAGGTCACCTACTTCCCCTTCGACTGGCAGAACTGCTCTCTCGTTTTCCGGTGGGGAGTCTCACTTTAAGCAGGAGACTGAGGGGGGGGGCTGGAGCAGGGGACAGGGCCTGATGTGGAGGAGCTCTATGGAAGAGTTGTGTAGGTGGTGGAGTGAGAAGCTAGACCTGGGTCTGCTGTCGGGGTGGGTGCCCAGGTTTCTTAGTGCGGTCTTGTAGTTTTATTCCATAGTCCCAGCTACTCCTCAGGAAGACTCAGAGATGTAAAAATCACCTGAGTCCAGGAGTTCCTTGGACAACATGGCAAGCCCTTGCTGCAACCAAGCCAGACCAAAAAGGAAGTAGAGCTGAGAGCAGATGTGCTGGGGGGTTGTGGATAAGAGCAGAGCCAGATCCAAGCTTCCAGGGCGGGACTAAGGAGGATCCCAGCTTCTGGGGGAAGCCTGGCTCTGTTTCACAGCTCCAAGCTTCCAGGGCGGGAGTAAGGAGGATCCCAGCTTCTGGGGTGAAGCCTGGCTCTGTTTCACAGCTCCCAGACCTACAATGCTGAAGAGGTGAAGTTCATCTTCGCGGTGGACGACAGTGGCAAGGCCATCAACAACATTGAAATCGACACCGAAGCTTTTACTGGTGAAGGGGCTATCCCTTTTTCCAAAACCTTTCCCAGATGAGGCCCAAGGAGGGAACTCAGGCCACACAACTTGAGCTTGCTCTTCTTGAAGTCAGTCTCAATTGTCACACTAGACCCCTCTCTTCACTTGAGGTTTTTCCACACCCTTGCAGGAATACCCCTCTCGGCCCATACTTCCCCATGCTAACAGCCCAGGGTCCAAGTAGTCTACTTGGACCTTGACAGCTGCACCCACCCACTCAGTCTGGAGTTGCAGGTATGTGGTCTGACGTCACCCCATGTTCTGCAGAGAATGGAGAATGGGCCATCGACTACTGCCCAGGCATGATTCGCCACTATGGGGGAGCCTCCGCAGAAGTCCCTAGAGAAACTGACATCATCTACACGCTCATCATCCGCCGGAAGCCGCTTTTTTACATCATTAACATCATTGTACCTTGTGTGCTCATTTCCGGCTTGGTGCTGCTCGCTTACTTCCTGCCTGCGCAGGGTAAGGAGTGACCCGAGTTCTAAACCCCAGGCTGGGCTCGCTCCCTCGGACTCCTCTCACAGCCTGTTCCCTCTAGCCGGTGGCCAGAAATGCACGGTCTCAATCAATGTCCTGCTAGCCCAGACTGTCTTCTTGTTCCTAATTGCCCAGAAAATTCCAGAGACGTCTCTGAGCGTGCCACTGCTGGGCAGGTAACCTCAAAGTGCATCCCACAGAGATGGGGTACCAGCATGGAGGGCGGAGCCAAAGAAGGCTGGCCTAGGGGACTTGCAGTTGTCCTGTTCTGGGCTTTTTATTTGGACACAGGGTGGGGCTGGGACAGTGTTGGGTTATCTGGTCCCCGGTTCTCCTCACTGCTGCTGGATGCCACTTTGAGGTCTCCCGAGTATCTCTGTTGAGAGGTCAGTGTGGCTCAGTATATCCTCAATCCCACCTCCTCTGACCCGTGTCACACCCCTTATTCCGAACGCACCGGATCCCCGGGGACCCCAAGGCCCAGTTGGCGTAGGGTTTGTTGCAGGGATGAGGTGGACCCATGCAAACCACGTCCGCACAGGCATAGCCACGCCCCCTGGATCAGATACCGGACACTTGCGCCAGCTGCTGCTCCAGCTTGCCGAATCCCCTGCCCTGCGGCCAGGGCTACACGAGCCAGCGCCCTCCCCGGATCCCCAGTGTCCGGAGCTGGGCCCGGGCAGCCGTCGCTCCTGTCCAGTAGCTGTAACTCCTGCTGTAGCCACAGGGCGGAGATCTGCATTGGGGGCACAGGGGCTAAAGGTCTCTGGTTTTGCTGGCCTAGCCCTCTCCCCCTTTTCTTCCCATCCCTTAACTCCCCAGGGCTGCACCTCTAATAAGGTGGCGCCAAAGCTCATGATGCTGGTCGCAGCTTCTTTTAGCACCAGCCCTAAGGTGGGCTTTTGGGCGGGCGGCTTATCAGATTCCAGGGGCTCCTGGGACTCAAGTTCTCTGAACCGTTGCAGCAGATACTCGTGAGCTGCGGCCACAGCAAGTTCCAGGGAAGATAGAAGCGGAGGCTGTAGGGCCACCTGGAAAAGTAGGGGTAGTGGAGTGGTCTTGGTCACATGGAATGGGTCACAGCAGCAGGCGCTGGAGACCTCCCCAGATGACGCCTTTGGGTGGGCCATTCTCTTACTCTCACCTCGGTGGAGCTGTGGAAGTGGTAGACCCACAGCAGGGTGTCCAAGTTGCTGGGAGTCCCCTTCATGGCTGCAACAGATGGTAGGTGCAGAAGGGCGGGGACAATACTGGCATCGTGGAGGGGTAGCAAGGCGAAGTAACTCCTCCACTTGCGCGCAGTTGTTTGTGAAGTAGAATGACAGCTAATAGCCTCTCCTGCTATGTGGGATGCTGTGACATCACGCCTCCGGGGTATCTCAGGTATCTTATTTTCGTCATGGTGGTTGCCACGCTCATTGTTATGAATTGCGTCATCGTGCTCAACGTGTCGTTGCGGACGCCGACAACTCATGCCACATCCCCTCGGCTGCGCCAAGTAAGCGCTGGTTGAGTAAAGGGCAGCCCAGGGTGGGAGGCGGGCTTGGAATTTATCTCTGCCCTGGCCACAGATTTTATTGGAGTTATTGCCACGCCTCCTGGGCTCGAGCCCACCCCCAGAGACTCCCCGAGCTGCCTCACCAGCTAGGCGTGCCTCGTCTGTGGGCATTCTGCTCCGAGCAGAGGAGCTCATCCTGAAAAAGCCGCGGAGCGAACTCGTGTTTGAGGGGCAGAGGCATCGGCATGGGGCTTGGACGGGTGAGCACTGCTCTTGGTGGGTCAAAAGCACACACTCGGAGTTGCCGATGCTCTTTCATGACCCAGCACTTGGTGGTGGCGCTCTTTCAGCCGCCTTCTGTCAGAACCTGGGTGCTGCAGCCCCTGAAATCCGCTGTTGTGTGGATGCTGTGAACTTTGTGGCCGAGAGCACACGGGACCAGGAAGCCAACGGAGAGGTGGGTTAGGTTGAGGGGGGAGTGGCCCTATGGCCCTTCCCTCCCTAACGCTAAGCTGTGTCTCACAGGAAGTGTCCGACTGGGTGCGCATGGGGAAGGCCCTCGACAACGTCTGCTTTTGGGCAGCTTTGGTACTCTTTGGAGTCGGTTCCTGCCTCATCTTCCTTGGGGGTTACTTCAACCAAGTTCCTGATCTCCCCTACCCACCGTGTATCCAACCATGAGCCTGCACCAGCACCACCCCCCCCGCCAAAGAAGTTGATTTTGAAAACAGGCTGTACCTCCTGGCTCCTGTGATCCATCTGACCAGTGAGGCTCTGCACAGACTTACACATAGGAACACTGAAGCTACAAGTCTGCCCTGCCTTGCTGGAGCTGCAAAAACTACACACTCAAAGTGCTCCCCAGGGTTACCACCTACGGAGGACGCACTGGCCTTCTCTGTCATGTCTTCTGGGTTTCCTGGCCTAGCACCATCACCTCACTTCATCTCCACAAGACTTCCTCCACAGAGCCTAACACCTCTCCTCCACCCTCTGTATCCCTAACTCTGAAAGCGCTCCCTGGAAAGACAGCATCTAGGATTGAGAGAAAACAATGGTAGATCTCAAAATGGTGGGAGCTGGTTGAATTGTCTTTATTAACAAACGGGATTTCCAAGGCCACTACATTGAGAAAGGATACCAGAGGGAAGGGCTGCTCGCTGCTCACACTATATACAGATGCAAGCAAGGGGGTATGGAGGGTGGGAGCGCCGAGCTCTACCTCCAGGGAAGGGGCAGAGGCTGGGGGAGGGTGGGAAAGGAGGAATGTTTTGGCTGTGGGGTCCCTCCTCCATTCCCTGGGACCTGGGGGTGGGGGAGAGGGGAATCATTAAAGTGCTTTCAGAAAATGAGGACATGGTCCCTGCCTCTGGAGTGGCTAGTGACCCCCCCCAGAGTCTGGTACATTCAAGGGGGGAGCCGGCTCCCCTGTCGTGCAAATAAAGGGGTACAGGGCCCTGCTCAGTCAGCAGCAATGGGGTAAAGGGGTCCAAGCCCCAAGCACTCTCCTCTTAAGTGGAGAAAAGGGGAGGGGCAAGTCCCACTCAGTTCCTGGTAAGGGGAAGCTGTGTCATTCATACCCCACAAGTTGGGGACAGGCACAGTTTTGAAAACATGTTGGGAAAAAAGGATGGTCACGTGATCACAAAAGCTTCAGGGATCAGAGGTCACGTTCCCAGCAGGCTCCAGTGACTCAAACCAGTAAAAGCAAAAGCCCAAGGGGAGGGAGGGGGGCCGGGCGGCCTGGGTAGTCTGGCTGTGGGGAAGACAGCTGGGTCCACGTGGGGGGCCCCAGCTCAGGGGCTCGTCACCAGTTCATGATGCAGTTACGGTTCAAAGTCATAAAGTAAACTTGGCTGCTTCCCCCAGAGCGGACTGAGGCAAAAAACACCTGGATGAGATAGAAAAGCTATCACCAAGGGCTAAAGTGTGTGTCTGTGGGTGGGGGTTCCTCACCTGGGAAAGGGAAGAGGAAGTGAGAGAAACTACAGAGTGACTGGTTTCTTCCCACCCCCAAGGTGTGTCACCCGACCCCTGGGTAAAGGCAACAGAACCCAAGGGAAGGAGGGTAGGGGCTCTGAGGGCTTCCAGAGGGGCTGCTTTGAGGAGAGGGCAGCAGCACTCCCCCAGACCTGCCCAGCACAAGGTCTGGAGAGTCGGTCCAGCACAGGGCTGGGCTCCTTCATGGATACACTGCCTCACCTTATCGTTCCGCTCACACAGGAACTTGAGCCTCTGGGCTCGTTTGTGCATGAAGACCCCATCTAGGTGGCCTGTCTCCACAGAGCGGATCTCAATGGCTTTCTCACCCCAGCCCATTATCTGGTTGGAGCAGATGTAGGCTGAAGGGAGAGGACGGGAGAGAGGCTGTAAGGAGGCTGTGGTCGGGTCCTCAGGGCAAGCAGACTGGGAGGTGGCCCTCACGCACCCACAGAGGTGGGCATCTCGCCCCACTGCAGCACCACGTCCTTGATGATCCGCCCGTAAGTGTTGACATAGACTCCCTCGTCTTCATAGCAGAGCAGCATCTCCATGCCGTCAGTATTGGGGAGGAAGATGATGGCATGGGGTGTGATCTGGCTCTGGATCTAGGGAGAAGAGACGGCTGGTGGGGCTCCCATGTCTGACGTCCACAATGGGCAGGTCCCACACTGCCCAACAGCCCTGCTAAGCTCACGTGTACAGGGATGTAGATGTCGTAGCTGTTCCCAGAGTCAACATCCACAGCATGGAAGCCAGCACTGGAGCCATAGATGACCTTGAGCCGCTGTCCCTCCTCTACTGTCAGGTCTACCAGCAGAGGGCGGTGAGGGAGGTCAGCGAAGGACTGTGGAGGAGAGGAGGTTCAGGGAAGACAGGAGCAGGCGCAGAACCTTGGAATGCACGCAAGGCCAAGCTGCCACTACCTTGAAGGCCATGAACTTGTGGTAGGGTTTGGGAGCCCAGGCATACACTTCCACAGAGTTCTTCAGGGCAATGACCAGGAACTTAATCCGCTCATATTTCACTGGGGGCAGGAAAGAGAAGGACGCAGTGACTTCCGCTGTCAGGCTTTGATGACCTCTGGATGTAGCCCAGATCTCATTTCTCCCTGGCTACTGTGCTGTGGCATCCTCACCGACACGGTAGTGGCCACAGCCCTCCATGTCCCCCACGGTGGTCCACCCTTGCTTCTTCTCCACCTCTGGGTCATTGTGCAGAATCTTATTCCGCAGCCAGGACAGGTAATATACCCGGAGTTTGTTCCTTTTCCCTGAGAGATGAATATACACACACACACACACAAAAAAAAAAACCTTCACACTCATTGAAGGCCCCATTGCTGCTTCCCACAATGTTGTTTGCACACCACAGGGAACGACCAAGGCTACTTTCCTCCCAAACTGAAGATGACAAAGCCAGAGTTGACACGCTTGTCCCCAAACTCTACACACAAACCTGAGATGGTGATGAGCAAGTTGAGCCCTTCCAGCACATCCATTTGCTGGAAGCGTCGCCGCCCAATGAGTCCATACACTTTGCCCTGCCCGCTTCGGTCCAGCAACATCAGCCCATTCTCTGTACCCACCAGGAGGTTGACCCCTGCAACAAGAGTCCTTGGACAAGTCAAGAGGCGGACCCAGGCTCTCCCCTACCAGGCTCATGAAGGAGGCTATTCCCAGACCCCATCCAGCCTTTTCAACCCTGGCTTACCCCAGAGGGCTGCACAGAGGATCTCCGAATTGAATCTCTTCTTGTACTTCCGAATCTCAGGAGTCTCACTGTGAGCCCGGGTGTTGGTGGGATTAACGTTGACCACAGAGCCCTTCCTCACATCGAACTGCAGCTGATCCAGACGACCACCCTCTCCACCTACTAGGGCTGCCAAGATGAAGAGGGAGGGTGGGCTGCAGGCCTCTAGTGTCTATTTTATTCCTATGCTCCTACATCGGATCTTGGTACTCCAGAATTCTCAAAAGGGGGAAGAGAAAGACTTCAGAACAGAGGTGCACAAAGAGATAAAAAAAACAAAAAAACAAAAACAAAACCGGTCTTGAGGCCAAGGCCTGGCTTAAATCCTACCTCTGTCACTCAACACTTCAACTTTTGCCCAGTTCCCTTAGCCACTCTGAGCAATCGTCACTGGGAAGCCCTCCCTTAGCAAGGGCTAAGCCTCAAAAAAAAGAGGCCTGTGCTCGTGGCGCACGCCTTTAATACCAGCACTCAGGAAGCAGAGGCAGGCGGATCTCTGTGAGTTCAAGACAAGCCTGGTCTACAGAGCAAGTTCCAGGACAGCCAGAGCTGTTAAACAGAGAAACACTATCTTGAAAAACCAAAAAATAAAAAATTTTAAATTCTTATTTTCTTTTCTATGTGTTCAGGTATCCATAGAGGCCAGAAAGGGCATCAGATTCCCTGGACCTGAAGTTACGGGAGGTTTTGAGGTGTCCGATGTGAATATTGGGAACCAAATTTGGGTTCTCTGGAAGAGTAGCAAGTACTTTTAACCACTGAACTATCTCCTCAGCCCAGGCTTATACTCTACTGTAAAGCTACATTCCCAAAGAACTCTGCTCAGGCTAGCTCTGGACAAGAACCTCAAGGCAGACAGACCCTCCTGTCCTTACCTGTGATAGGGATGGTATCCCCACTGCCTCCAGGCTGGTAGAGCCCTAGATCCACAAACATGGTGAATGAGCTCTTCCCAGGGGCCTTTACCAGCCCACGAGACTGGTACTGCGGGAGGGGAGAGGGAGCAGTCAAGAGACAGGCATGGCTCTGGCCTGTGGTCCTGTCTTGTACGGGTCAGACCTCAGGTCCCTACTGAGAGCTTCACACGCCACAGTGGTCCCACTACCCCACTCTTGTGCAAACCCCAGGGTTCGCTCTTCACCATGGACCTGCTCCAGCACACTTACGTCACTGCCTCCGTCCTTTGCTGGAGGGCTTTGACCTTTGCTGTTCTCAGTGGGTGAGTGGCTGGGCTGGACCACATCTGGCAGATTTGTGTAGCCATTGCTATCAGCAAGCAGCAGACTTCGTTCCTCTTCAGGAGTCTGTAGAATACAGACAAAGTCAAGGTTGGGCTGCAGAGAGCTTGCTGCAGGTATAGGAAAGGTTATGGAGACAGCCACTCACACGCTGGACCACCATGGTGCCTCCGCCATATGGGGGCTGGTTCCCAGCTATCTCCTCAACATCATGAACCACCATGGTGCTGACGCTGTCCGTGTCTCCATCGCTGCTGTGGAAAAAAGGAAGGTGGGGCCTTCCAGGTCCTGCCTGCCATACAATGCCACAGGAAGCAGGTGACAGCCAGAGACTTGGACTTTTAGTCTCCTCTAAAGTCCTCACTGACTCAGATGTTTTCTGAGTGGCCCTCAGGGCAGGCTGGCAAAGAGACAGAGGAGCATCTGAAGGACCCCACAACCGACAGAACAGACGAGGTGGGAAGCTAGCACTCCAGCTAGCACTGCTCCCTGCGACCTGGTCCAGCCCACCCCCTCCTTCCCAGCATCTCTCCTCTCCTTGTCCTGGTGAGGGAGGCCCTGCCCTAGGACACCCCATACCGGCCCCCGGGAGTGTCTCTGCTCCCCTCTGATGGCTCCCCATCGCCTTCCTCGTCATCATCTTCACTGCTCTCCACCTCCTCACTGGACGAGGAGTAGTCCATGGCTTTCTTGGGAGGCCTAGGGGCCTCGTCCAGGGTCCGTTCTTTGAGCAACACAAAGTCCTGTAGGGGAGACGAGACGAGAGAGACGGAGTGGGGCTTGGGCAGAAGCCGTACAAAGGCTGCCAGTGGAGCTGCAGACGGGGGACAAGGGAGGACTCCCAACAGCCCCTCACTAACCTCACCGATCGCTCGCTTATAGCTCTGGGAGGGGCCACAGAGGAGGAAAGGCAGCCAGGAGGAAGCAGGAGAGATGGTGAGAAGGTTAGTGACCTGAGCTGTGCTGGGTGAGACTCTAACTCCCCTCGTCCTCTCACATTAGTGAAGGATCTGGCCCCCATCCCAGTGCCCAGGGCTCTAAAGGCTCCATATCCCACTTCAGATCACTCACTGCGGGCCGGCCTGGCCTCGAACGGTGGTCTTCAGGCTTGGCTTTATTCCCGGGGGAGAGCACTGGGGAGCTGTCCAGTTTTGTGGAGGCTGGGCAGACAGGGTGGGAGAAAGGTCACAGAGACCTATGAAGTGGCCCCAGGCCCATGCCCTGAGTTGACCACAGGCCCCAAACCCACACACACACACTCATCCCTCCTGTCCCTGTGGTATTTTGGTCCTAAGCCACAGGTCCTGCTTTCAGTGCTGATCAAGACAGAGTCAAGGCCCCTTGCAAGCTTAGGCCCTGGCTGACGTACCTTCCACACGGTTTCGGTTGCGTTCCAGTGAGCCAGCCTGAGGGAGATGTCCGTGAGAGGCCGGGAGGACACTGTCTGAGCGCTCCCAGCCAGGATCACTCCTCCTGAGATCGGGGTTACTGTCAAGGACAGAGCTCAGGTCAGAGGTGTGCTCCCACCCATGGGTGTCGGGCGAGCGAGCGGCACTGTGGCGGGAGCCGTGGCCAGGGAAGCAGGTGACACACGTGAGGCGAGAGTGGGCCAGCCCCATTACCTAGAGGCGCTGGGCGGGCCAGGGGGCGGAGCTGGGGGCCCGGGAGGCTTGGGGGCGCCCCGCTCTGCCCGCCTCTGCAGATAGATTTGCCAGGCGGAGTTGCTGCGAGGTCTGTGGAGGGAGCACAGGGTGCCGGGGCGGGTGGTGGTGGGTGGCACAAGGAGGGGCTGAGGTGTCTGGTTTGGGGCTTGTCCCACCCCTATGCAGGCAACCTGGCCAATTCCCTGTGTCTCTTATTCCCTAGGCTGCCACATGACTCCACCCTGGGGTTGTGTACCTGGCGCGGACAGCCTGAGCTGGCCGGGACCCTCCGGCCCCACTGGTGTTAAGGGCAGTGGCAATAGACGAGGTTCTCTGAGGAACCTGGAGAGAAGGAGCAGTTGACAAGCTCTGTCAGTCTTGTACAGACATTACACACATTCAATTCCAGTGTCAATCTAAGAAGTGCAGTCTTCAGCATCCACGGAGAAACCAACAGGTCAGGAAAGTTACTGAGTATGACCAGGCCATGAAGCTGGAAAGTGGCCACGTAGGATAAGGGGGCCCTTCCATATGGAGCACCTGGCCATTTCTCAGCCCCCCATTGTCACTACTGCCTTTCCACCCTCTGGTTGCTAACCCTTGCAGGCAGGGTTCCCATGGCTGCCTTGTTTCTTCCTTCCCACTCTGAACTCTATGTTCTTGTCCTCCAAGGTTGTGCTTACCTTAGGTGGAGCCTCATTATCAGGCCGGACCCAGGATGGGGGGTTTGGGCCAGGACCAGGCCCTTCCGAGGTGGGGTCTGAATTCTGGCGGATGACAGCTCCTCGGGCACTGGGCGTGGCAGTGGGTGTGGGGACAGCAGCAGGGTCAGGGTCATGGGAGGCAGGGAAGGCAGCCAGGTTTCGAGTGGGCTGGTCCTGCAGGGACTGGGATCGGGGTACAGGTGCTGCATATGGCTTCAGTGGGACCCGGTGTGCCACCAGGCTCTGCAGAGAGACCAGGAAGGGTGGGCTGCCTGCTTTGCGGCACATCCTGCAAACCAGGGTCTGGGCTGAGCCAAGTCCCTTCTCCCTTCAGAAGACAAGGGGCTTCTAACGCTGGGGAAGAAGACTAGACACACGCAGCTGCAATGGCCACAGGGCTGTGCCCCGTGATGTGCAGAAGACACCGGTGAGTGCACACGTGTGCCATGCATGCAGCTCTAAGCAAAACCACTGTGTTAGGACAGGAACGGGGACAGACTCACCTTGTGCGGTCCTTCCTGAGGCTCCACGGGCCTCTGCATAGGAGGAGTTTGGGAAAGAGGTCCTGGGGGGCTAGGAGAGGCCTGGGAGATAGGGGGCTCTGGTCCCGTACTGCTTGGCTTCGTCTTGGCCAAGGGAGAGTTCTGTTGCTTATTCATCCGTGCTCTCTCTTCCACCTGTGGTGCCAGAGGGTCCTTAGCAGGCCAGGGTCTGCTTCCCAGGTCTCAAAATTTAGATTCTCACCTGCTCCAACCACTCCGGCACTACAACCTCTGCTCCTTTGCCCTTCTCCATGCCCGTTACTTAATGTGCAGCGGTAAGTACCTCTCGGGCCCACGCTGGCTTGTCAGCAGGATTAATGCCCCGACCATAATGATATAGGGGCTTCCTGTCCCCAGGCAGGATCTGCTGCTGCTGCTGCTGCTTCTGGAGCTGCTGTTGTTGCTGCTGCTGCTGCAGGGACTTGAGGTAGGCATGCTCCTGCTGCAGCTGTCTCTGGAGCCGCTCTGACTGCCGCTGCTCCTCCAGCTGCTTCCGCTTGTATTCCTGGGCCCAATGGTAGGGAAAGAGGGCTCAGCAGAGTGTGGCCCTGTAAGTTAGAGCAGGCATGCCCTTCCTTTCTCTACTGCCTACACAGGAGCTGCTCCCCTGGTCTTGGGAAGCCCCTTTCCCTGATGTGTTCCCATCCCAGTGCAGGAAAACAGCTCAGGATGGCATCTTCCCGAGGACACCGAGGGACCCCGTTACCAGCAGCAGGGCCTGTTCCTGGAGCAGCTGTTGCTGAAGGATCTCGAGCTGTCGCTGCTCCTCCTCTAGCCTGTGACGGATATATTCCTGGGGGGTGGGGGGGCACGGGGCAGGGAGAGAGGGAGGCGGCAGAGGAGGGTGGCAGCAGCGGCGAAGGGAGGGAATCAGCGGGGTGAGGATGAGGGTAACGGGTAGATGAGCCCCAGGGGGCAATGTGGCATAGATGGGAGTAAGAGGAGACGGGATGAAGAGGAATCAGGTGGGGACCATGAGGGACAGTGCCCCAGGCAGGAGTCAGGGATGGGCAGAGAGATGGGGAATGAAGGCACAGAGTCAGGAGGGCAGGGATAGGGTGGGGTTGAAGGGTAGGAGAAAACAGAGAGAAAGAGTGAAGCTAGAAAAGATAGGAGGAATCTGGGGCAGGGGAGCGAAAGGGGCAGGGCACCGAGGAGCAGGAAGGCAGGCGGCAGGAGCAGGGCAGGATGGGCGTGGAGGCGGGTGTGTGTGTGCACTGGCACCAATACCTGCTCCCGCTCTGCCTGCCGCCTCTCCTCCTCTCGCCGCAAGGCCTGCATGTCTTCCAACCGCCGCTGCTGCTCCTTCTCCTGCAGCTTCCGCTGCTCCCTCTCGCGACGCTGTTGCTGTAGACCAAGGAGGTGGTGTGCATTACGGGCCATAACAGATGCCGGCACGCAGTCTGGGGAGGATTACCCCTCCACGGAGAACAGGGCAGGGGTTTGTTAGAGACGGTGGAGGAAAGGCTTTAACACTGCCAGGCATATAGCCGTAACCCTGTACCAGAACTGCACACCTGGCCCTAAGGGCTGGGCTTGAGAAGTTTGTGAGGTAGCCGTGTCACAGGGCTAGACAGAGACTGCTGGTCTTGGAGTGGGCTCAACAGGGTGACATGTTCCTTTTCCCATTGCACCACTGTGCCGGCTAGTTTTATGCCAACTTGACACAAGGTAGAGTCACTTTAGAAGAGGGAACCTTGCCAGGCGTTGGTGGTGCACGCCTGTAATCCCAGCACTCAGGAGGCAGAGGTAGGCGGAGCTCTGTGAGTTCGAGGTCAGCCTGGTCTACAGAGAGAGTTCCAAGACAACCTCCAAAACAATACAGAGAAACCCTGTCTCGAAAAACCAAAAAAAAAAAAAAAAAAAAAAAAAGAAGAGGGAACCTTAACTTAGAAAATGACCCAACCAAATGAGCAGTGCATCTTCTTGATTGATGACGCATATGGGAGGGCCCAGCTCACTGTGGGTGGTGCCTCCTAGACTGATGGTCCTGGTGCTTTCAGGAAACAGGACAAGCAAGCCATGGGGCACAAGTCAGCAAGCAGTGCTCCTCTTGGCCTCTTCATCAGTTTCTGTCTTGGGTTCCTACCCTGACTTCTGATGATGAACTGTGATGTAGATGTGTAAACAAAATAAACCCTTTTCTCTCTCCAAGTTGCTTTTGGTCATCACAGCAGTTGAAAGCCCTAAGATAGCCACCCAACAACAACAACAACAACAAAGCGTCAACAACAGCAACCTCCTCACATGCTCCTTGCACCTCAAATTTGACTCTGTCTTGAATGCTAAAAGATATATGTTAGTGACAGTCTTTGGCCAGCAGAGGGCACCAAGTGTTTGTGTACAGAAAAGCAACCTTTGGATTTGCAGAACCACCTTCATTTGTCTTCTGGCCAGTGTCTGTCCCCACCCCAAACAAGACCAACAATAAAATGACCAAGACCAGGGCTCTGAACACACAAAAGCACTCTTCCCGTGGTAAGGCAGCTGGCCAGGCCTCTGTCACTTGCTACTGACTGCTGTTACAGAGAATGGCAGAAAGTCTCCATCAAGCTTTCTTGCAAATCTCGTGTTAGTAAGAACCGAGGCCTACTCTGAGAAATGGTGACAGTGGAGATGCTGAAGCTACTGCCTCCTAGACAATGTTTTTGTTTAGTTATGAATTTTGAAAAAAAATACAAATTTCTTATTCTCCATCATGTACCAATAAGTACATTTAGACACACATACATGTTATTTTTTTGTCATTAGACATCAAACCCAAGAGCCTCATGTATGACAGACTCTACCACTGAGCTATATCCTCAGCCTCCAGCCCTTTTTCTGAGACAAAGCCTCACACTTGCCATGTAGCTGAGGCTGACCTAGAACTCCTTGTCTTCCTGCCTCCTCCTTCAGAGTGCTGAGGTTATAAGTGGGTACTACTGCAACCAGTTTTACATGGTGCTGGGGACTGGACTCGGGGTTTCAGGCAAGCCCTCTATCAACTGAGCTATACAACTTTTTGGTTGTTTGGGGGTTTTGAAGACTAGGCTTTTCTGGAATTACTCATCTCCCTGCCTCTACCTCCCAAATGCTGCGGGCACAGGACAAAGTCACCACACCTAACTGTAATATCTTTTTTTTTTTCGAGACAAGGTTTCTCTGTGGCTTTGGAGGCTGTCCTGGAACTCACTCTGTAGACCAGGCTGGCCTCGAACTCACAGAGATCCGCCTGCCTCTGCCTCCCGAGTACTGGGATTAAAGGCGTGCGCCACCAAAGCCCAGCTTAACTGTAATATCTTAAAGAGTAATATAACAAATAGAAAACTGTTCTTAAATGTAAGATTCTCTTCAATTAAAATGAATCCTTCGCCAGGCGGTGGTGGTACACGCCTTTAATCCTAGCACTCAGGAGGCAGAGGCAGGCGGATCTCTGTGAGTTCGAGGCCGGGCTGGACCGACAGCCTCCAAAACAATACAGAGAAACCCTGTCTCGTAAAAACCAAAAAAAAAAAAAAAAAAAAAAAAAAGAATCCCTCTACCTACCTGTAATTAGTCCAAAGCAGGAAGACTATAATTTATAACAACAACAACAAAAATCACAATCAAAATAACTGTAAGTACTAGAAGGGTCTTTCCAGCTTTTAATCAGCTACACCAACAAATGTAGGCACAGACCTGTGGCTGGCCAAGACTGACGGTCTATGGAGCTGAGAAGCCCACAGTGGAAACACAAGTAGAAACAGCTTTATCATGGCAACAGCTGTCACTTTTCAGACATGGCTCTGCTCTGACAGGATGCTGATGGCACAGTCATCCACACAGGGCTGGGACGGGGCTGAGTCTTTCCAAGCATGCTGAAAGGCTCCTCCCCCTCCTGGGTGGGCTACCCACCTCCTCCACGCGCCGCCGCTCCTCCTTCTGCTCCTCTATGCGACGCTGCCGCTGGTGCAGCAGGTGTTTGATGTGAGCCTCGGGGTCTCGCTGCTGCTGCTGCTGCTGCTGCTGCTGCTGCAGCTTTAACGCCTCCGAGTTGCTCTTATTCTCTTGCTGGAGTCGGAGGAACTCTCGACGGAGTGTGGACTCCCCAGGCACATTCATGATGGAGCTGGATAGGGTAGCACAAAGGTGTGTGGAGTCAGGACATGCTGGTGGTCCCTAACCCTGGGCAGCCTGCCTGAGCGGATGCCTCCAACTGTACTGGACATCCTGCCAATGGCCAATCCCAAGGGGAGTACATTTGTCTTCTCTTCTGTCCCTCTTCCCTGTTTGAGACAGGGCCTGGATTATGTAGCCCAGACTGGTTTGGAACTTGCTATCTTCCAGCTTTGGACTCCCAAATGCTAGGATTAGAGGCATGCATCATCACCCCTGGCTTCTGTCCAGCATTTAGTGCCCATACCTTTGTCATTTATTTCACTGTTTCATACAAGGACTCCATTTGGTTTTTTTTTTTCAGTTACATCATTTATTGTGTATGTGCACACACGCTTGTGAGTGACACGTGTGCATGTCTGAGTGTGCCACAGCATTCACATGGAGATCAGACGACAACTGGAAGAACCCTCTCCTTACCACGTGGGTCCCGGGAACTAAACTCAGGTCATCAGGTTGGGGCAGGTGCCTCTCTGCCTGCTGAGCCGGTTCCCCAACCCAGGGACTCAGTTTATACAGCCCTTTCCTCTTACACACCGCTACCTGAGAGCCCCCGGAGCAAAGGGCCATTGCTGTCCCCTCAGACAACACACACAGACCCCGACCTCCCACCTGTACCTGCCAAGCCCACCTTGGCTCGCCTTCCTCTCCATGGCTGTCGTCTTCCTCTTCACTGCCACTGTACTCATACTCTGTCTCCTCTGCAAAGGGAAGACCACTGAGGCTTTTCCACCCAAAGCTCCAGACTCACCCTGGGTAGGGAAACCTCAGCTGGGAACAGGCTCACACGCTCACACAAGCACAGCCTCGGGATGGGATTTCTGTGAGGAAATCACGCAGCCATCCTCACCTGTAAGGCTGACTTGAGACAAGCAGGAAAAGCCCCTAGAATTTTAAGTTTGGGAGAACGCTCCTTGGGCAGGGAGTATAAAGGCAAGCCCAAAGGACTTACCGCTAGAGAGGAGACAGGGCAAAGATATCACCCAAACCCCTCTGCTCCTCACCCATCCACTGACCTTTCTCACCCCGCTTCTTCCGGGATCGGTCAATGTGGTCCTTAAGCTGGATGCGGACCTGCCGCTCTGTGGGCTGGTCTCGGATGAAGGGAAACTTGAGTAACTGTTCAGTTGGTGGGCGGCTCAAGTACGTCTTGATGAGACACGTGTCAATGAAGTCAGTGAACTTCTTAGACCTGAAAACAGGAGTGGCTTACACTGGAAGGGCCCCTTTGGAAGGGGAGTCACAGAAGATGGTGGGCCATTTATCTTTAAATTGTCTTTTCCTTCCTGGCTTCTCTAAACCCCAACCCAGCTGCTACCTACAGTCCCCACAGTTCTTCCATGGTGTACACCAATGCCTGAACACAAAGAATTATTAGGGTGAGGATGGCCCTACCTAACCTTCACTGTCAGATTGAAAACACCCATAGACATACCATTTCTTTGACTTGAGCCTGGGGGGAGGGTTCCGAGGGATGAGGAAGAGAGCCCGCATTGGGTGCATGTCACACAGAGCTGAGACACAGAAGAGGCATTGTCAATCCTCTTTGCTTTATCGAGAGGCCAAGGAATCCCTCAACACGACTCTCAAAGTCCACCTCCTCCCTATACTCCCTCCCTTGCCCTCCCTCTGTCCCATGCTACTCCAAGGCAAAGTCGGCACTTACGGGGGGCTCCCTCTGCCATTTCGATGGCTGTGATTCCTAGAGACCAAATGTCACTCTAAAAGAAGGGAAAGAAGGGACAGGTATGAATTGTCCCTGACAATGTCCCACAACTCCCTTCATGCAGCACCCCACACAAACCTATCATATCTTCACCCCCTTCTTCCAAATCACTTCACCTTCCTATATAAACATTTCCTGCCATAAAATACTGGGTTTTTAATTTAGTTTATTTGTAATAGGCTCTTGTTAGGAAGTCCTGGAAGGCCTCAAACTGCTATCCTCCAGGTTTTGGCTTCCCGGGCCTGGTCACACATGTTGAAAAGTTTCTATCTCTTCATTACTCACATGTCACTTCCCTCACCCTGCCCACGCCCCAAGCTTTTAGTCTATCCGTTATTCCCATCTTCCTTCCTGACCCCAGGAGGCCCAGTGCTCCTGCTTTCCCACTTCATACCCTGTAGTCATAGGTGGCATCAGGGTTCTCATCACAGGCAATGACTTCTGGGGCCATCCAGTATGGGGTACCAATGAAAGTGTTCCGCCTGCCCACAGTGCGGTCCAACTGAGCACTCACCCCAAAGTCCACTGTGAGACATGAGGAAGGGTCAGCATGAAAAGCACCCCCTTTCTTCTGCTCACACTGCTACATGCTCTCATGTGCCTGGCCTATAGCAGCAGAAGCCCAGATCCCACCTAGAAACCTCCACACCCTCTTCAGGGCGACATCGCAGGCAGGAGGGAACTCAATGCCCTGTCTCCACAGAAGGGTGCAGAGCAGCTGCGCCCTAGTGGGCAGCAGGTGAAAGGCTTCTCGAGATTTTTAGCAGGAAGCAGACATCTCAGTGTGGGAGATGGAGACAGGGAAGAGAGCCCCTCAGCACAAATGCAATTGGACCTACGCCAGACACTGGAGGAAGGAGACCCTGCTCCCTGGCTTGCTAGTGAAGGACCTCAGAAGGACCCACGGTACCTAGCTTAACTTCAGCATTCTCTGTCAGCAGCACATTCTGTCCCTTGATGTCTCGGTGGATCACCTTGTGGGCATGGAGATGGGCAAGACCCTGGGACAAAAGAGTGGGGGAATCAGCCACAGCGCTGGAGGGGGCAGGAAAGAGCATGAAGGTGCAAAGAGATTGAGAGGAAGTTAGCTACTGTCCTTACTTCAGAGCAAGGCTGAGGGTACAGACCACCCCCACCACAGCCCAAGGGCAGGCAGAGCTGCCAGGTATGTGTGTTGGGGGGGGAGGAGCTCTTCGCAGTGGTTAGCCACCTTCCTCAGTGGGACGATCAATACCGGTGAAGCAGTTCTAGCCAGTGTGGCATGGGGGAAGGACTAGTGAGGGGCTTCAAGCTCACCCTGAGAATCTCCCTGCAGATGTAGGCAATGCAATCCTCCTTCAGTGCATTCCCTTTTGTGTTCTTTACCAGGTCAGTCACTGAGCCAGCACCACAGAACTCCATCACCAGCTATGGGTCCAGGTCCGAGGCAAGAGTCAGAAAGAAAAATATGTCAGGCAAGTCCTCTGCCCCACAGCCAGGGCCCCGGAGGAAGGCCAGAGGTTTGGAGACCAGAACTGGTATGAGTCAAACAGCAGGGCTAGATGACCCCTTGGAAGCTTTATAGGACTTCCTGAGGTCAGAGAGAGAGGGGCACGCAGCTGGGGAAGAACTGTAGTGAGGAATGAAGGACTCCCCAGACTGTCAGCACAATGATGCGGCTATCATTCTCCGTGAAGTGTTCAGTGCTCTAGTCAAACCCTCCCTAGACTCCCAAACTGGTTTACAACTGCTGCTTTAGAGCAAGGGATGGCAACTACAGGGTGCTAAAGAATGTGGGGTTGGTTTGTTTGTTTTTAAATTTTGTTTTTGCTTTGTTTTGAGATAGGGTTTCACAATGTAGGTGTAGCTGGAACTCACTATATAGATAAGGCTGGCCCTGAACTCAGAGATCCACCTGTCTCTGCTCTCTGAGTGCTGGGATTAAAGGTGTGTGTCACCACATAGCCCTGTAAATTATCTTTGTGTATCCATGGGGGCTACACCCAGCTTGAATGAGAGAGAGAGAGAGAGAGAGAGAGAGAGAGAGAGAGAGAGAGAGAGAATGAATATGTGTGTGTAAAGAGAATAAATGTGTGTGCGCACGCACATATATATATTTACATAAACAAACAAATAAATGAAAAGGCTAGCCCTGTCTGTCTCCCATTTTGCCATCATTGGGATTACAAACATCCCCTTCCATGATGAGCTATTTATGTGTGTTCTTAGGATCCAAACTTATGTTCCCACACTTGGAAGGCAAGCGCTCTTCCAACTGAGCTATCTCCTCAGCATGTTTTCACTATGTTTAATTATTAGGGAGAGAAAACCAAAACAACCCCACAAAAACCCAGGGTTCTATTTCATGGCCCATGAGAATAATACCAACTTTAAGTGACCTAAATATAAATCTGAGAATTCAGGCACACTTACGCTTGGTTCTGTTTGGGTGAGGTCTTTCCATGTGGGCCAGGGTAGTCTCAAACTTATGAAGCTCCTGCCCTGAGCCTCTGAGTGTTCAGCTAGCCACGCTCATTTGCTGATGTGCTATCTATTGCTCTCACAGAGCATCAGCAGAACTGAGTAATGATAAAAGCAAACATGACCAAGAAAGCCTAAAGCATTGACTATCGGGACTTTCACAAAAACGCTCAACATCCTTGGTTCAGAGGCAAGAAGGGCTGAGTCTGCTAGGGAAGTTCATGGGGTTCCACTCAGTGTGCTGCTGGAGGGAACTCAGGAGCAATTTCTTTCAACCGTTTTCACTAAAATTGACATCCAATTTAGGGACAGGCTGGTTGGGACTGATATGTTTGCTATGCAATCAAAGTAATATTCATGTGCCCCACCACTGGGACAGCACAGTGGGTGGAGAAGAGGCCCAGTACCCCACACATTAATAAGAGAGTGTTTGGCCACTATTGCCTAACTGTCAGTCCTCAGTGGTTTCCCACTATGCGCAACTAGGTGAGCTGCATGTGTCCCCCCAAATCCTTGGAGCCATTGAGACTGGAACCATGGCTCATGCTCAACTTTGCAGGGTAGATAGATGCTTACTAAACAGCTAAAGTCTAGCTGACTTCCAGCATGTTCTTCAAAACTCCCAATAGCCACAATGATGCCCCTTGTTGCTTTCCCCTCAGCTTATGGGCCCAGCACCACAAAGGCTGAGGCCAGAAAATCTGTGGCACCAGTGTCCAAGCTAGGGAACAAATGAATCTTAGGAATGGTCTGGGTCAGGAGGTATTTGGGTAGGCTCTTGTTCAAATCATCACCCAGAAGGGCTGTGTACTGCCAGGATGGGTCTGAGTCCTGTTGTTTCCTACAGATACTTTGATTCCATGGCTCTACCAATATTGTTTTCGAAGGCACAAAGAACTTAAGAACTAAGCCATCCCTCATTCCCAACCACATCATCTGACTATGACCAAGACTCTACTGCTTATTGATTAAGAAGTGTTTGCTGATTAGTCAGGGTAAAGTGCAGGGCGGAGGGCCAAACACTAGGATCCCTGTCAGTAAACACACAAGGGACAAGACACTGGGCAGACAAGACTGAAAAGCAGAGTTCCTTTGGATCCACATTTAAGGCAGGGATGTCAGAACAGATACTGGCCTTGAGTTCCCCGTGAGCGGCTTGGAGCAGAAACATTTGGGAGGGGCTGGAAGGGCATTTCTTACCCAGAGCTGGTCATCGTTTCCAGGAGGGCTCTTCTTGATAAAGGCCCCATAGTAGGTGGCAATGTTGCGATGGTGAGAGTACTTTTTTAACATGTTGATTTCCTGTTTGATCTCTTCCTCCTCGTCCTAAGGCAAAACGGGTAGGTAAAGCCTAAGATCTTACAGCCCCTTTCTGATGCCAGCCTCACCCTGCCAAACCTCATTTCCTACCTCTGTGACATCCATGACCTTAATGGCAGCCAGCTGCCCAGTCTTGACATGCCGACCCTGCAAGAAAGCCAAGTATAGAAGGTGTGGAGGGGGTCAGGGTATATGCTCGCTTAGTAAAATAAAGAAGAGGAACTAATTCTGGGAAAATTCCTGTCTCTCAGTGTTTTTCTGCTTTAGAATGTGCCCTTCATGTGGGTAGAAGTCTTGCTTTTACACAGCAGAAGACAGAAGGGAGGTTCCTGAGCCATCACAGCTAACACAGAACTGCCTAGACATTTCTAGGCTGTAAGGATAACGTTCAGCAAGGAAGACGGCTCTCCTATACAACACCTGAGGTACATGACAGATGCCACTGCTCTGTTCCGGCAGCCCTAGCAGGGACTTTCTCCCATATCCTAATGCAGGCTGCAAAGGGGCTAACCCTCTCTTTCATCTATGTAAGATAAAATGTCTGGTGCTTTCCTGACCAAGCCACTCTAGACAGGAGGCCTTTCCCTGGATCGATCTCACGCCCAAGGTGTTTATGTTATCAAGGAAAGAACAGACTCACAGCTGAGTGTAGGAAACGCAGGTAAACAAAGGGAGCAGCTGCCGTGTGCCACACCTAGTCATCAATCTTAATGGTGGGAACCTTTTAGTGTGTGTACCACAGCTTCTCTACCTCAATTGCAACCCCACCCCATCCACCCTTCTGAAACCCTTTGTTAAGAACCATCAATAGCTTGGACAAGGAAGCACCAGGCTTCCTGAGCAGAGCAGAATGGGACAGCAGCCATTCATGGGAAGGACACGGGCATTGCAGCTACCCCAGTCCAACCCCAAGCACAGAAAAGCACAGCTATCTACATGGAAACAGCTCAGCAGGAGCTGGGCACTGCCTGTTCCCCCAAAGCCCTTGCTCACCAGGGGGGAGGGGTAGAGCAAAGAAAGGCTGGTGGTCCCAGTGGGCAGGAGACTCAGAGAGGCAAGATGCCTGTGGAAATGCCAGGAGCTGTGCCTTGATGAGGAAGCAGACTAAATGCTCTAGGGACAGCACCACCCTAAACATCCCTTTCATTATGTGGACACCTCATGTATGCGCGGAGGTGCCGCTACTTGAGAGGGCTAAGCTGGCCAAGCTGAAAAGCTAATCAGGGCAGAGGAAATGCCACTTCTGTGGGAAAAAAGCAGCTCAAAAGCAGGAGGCTTGGGTTCTGGCAGGCTACCTGGGGCAAGCAGCTGCAGGAGGTCAAGAAAGCTGTTTCCTCTCTACAGGCCACCAGTGAGGTCCCATCAACCCCCAGTCTTCTTGTGGGCTTGGAGGTATCAATCCACACTTCTGGCATGAACTGTGAATTTGCAGGTGAGCCCTGACACCCACATCCCCATGTGTTCTTCCTGCTTTCAATCCCACAGCCATCAGCTGCACAGGAACACACATACACTCAGAGATGATGATGATGTCTCCTTTCTGTTGCTGCTCTCTGTGGTCTGTGCTTTTCTCCCTATCTGAGGGGCTCCCAGCCTCTGTCATCTCCTGTAGCTTCCCTCAGATTGCCAGTCCTGGGATCTACTTCCTCGGTTGCTCTAAAGACGGCCCTACTGGTTTAAAGGTTGTATTTCTGTCCCATGTCTCACCTTGTACACCTGTCCATAGGTTCCATTGCCAACCACCTCCACCAGCTCAAAGATTCCTGCGGGGTCCTGGGAAGAGAGAGAAGAACAAGGTGTCATCACTTCAACAAGTACTGTGATGCTAGAGGGGAAGAAGCTGTCAATCAGGACATGAGTGTCAGAGAAGGCTACCACTTAGGGGATTGTGGAGAATCCCGATGGCTAGATGCCTTTTCCCTGGATGGTCAGGGTTAATGTTCTATGGGAAGTCAGAGCCCAGATGACTTTTCAGAGACATGCTCTTCATGCCCAACCCAGTGGCCAGCTCGGTATCTGTGCTTCCTGCAGCAAGTGAGGGTACCCAAGAGCAAACCCCTGGGTGGTCTAAACTTTCTGTGAGGTAATGCCCACAAAGCACAAGACCCGGGCTGGCAGGGTGTGCCAATAAGAGCTTATATTGACATTACTTTAAAGGCAGAGTTGAGGGGTTGGAGAGACGGCTCAGCGGTTCAGAGCACTGGCTGCTCTTTCAGAGGGCCGGGTTCAATTCCCAGCACCCACAAGGCAGTTCATGACTGTCTATAACTCTAGTTCCAGGGGATGTGACACCCTCACACAGACATACATGCAGGCACACCACTAATACAAATGAAATAAAAATGAATTAATTTAAACAGCTGGGGTGGCAGAGATGAGCCATGCTATCAGGGTCTCCTCTCCCTAGTCTTCTTAAAACAAGGGTCTCCAGGTAGGACAGGAAGTGTCTGGGGAATGTGAAGGATGCTCCACAAAAGGAGAAAGGGCCCCTTACTGCTGGACTGAATTCTGTCTGTGCTCCTTTCTGAACCACACAGTGCCAGGAGAAGGCCCACCCACAGGCAACACAGAGCTTCCAAGATATCCTTCTTCCTGCTCGCTCACAGCAGGCAGCCTGGTCTCTGACTTATCTGCCAGCCTACCCTAAGGTCACCCACACCCTCCTGGCAGGACTGCCCCTAGACCCCCAAACTGGGAGGTGTAGCTGCAAGCACCACCCCCATCCTATAGAAAGGGCAGGTCTGTTCCAATCCCTGCAGGGAGGCACCAAGAGTGAGAACACCACCATGAAATCAACATTCCAGGCAACACATGAAGTCTCTGTGCTGACCATCCTAACACCCCTCTTGCTGATTTTAAGAACCAATATAGGATTTTTGAAAATAAAAACATCCTGTTGCACTGAAGAACTCTACAGGGAAAGAGTCTGGCATGGTGGAAACCAGGAGGTCGAAGCCCAAGGCCTTTTAAGAATGTGTGCATTTTCTCAAAGAGGAAGTGGAGGGCAGAAACACCCTGGCTCCCTCACTGTAGGATCACAAGGCATTGTGACTGCTATTTACTTGCTGGGAAACTCCCTGGAGGAAGTGCCTGAGTTCTTGCTTTCAAGATCTGTCCTGCATCTCAACCAGACCTAGCACTCAGCACCCCATCTTCCCCAAGAGCATCTCACAGCAATGGAGGGGCCTTCTCCTCATCCATGATTACAGACCTTATGTCAACAGTCAATTATTTTGCTAGCTAGTTACCAAAAAGTATTTGTGCGGGTGAGGGTGCATGCATGTCATGATGCAAGTGTGGAGGGTAGGACAACTCTAGACCACTGGTCCCCTCCTTCCACTATCTGACACAGGGTCTCTTGCTCACTGCTGAGTTAGAATAACTGGCTTAGTACATAATGTGTGGAGGGAGGACAACCTGTGTGTGGGGTTTGTTCTGTCTATCCTGTGAGTCCTGGGGAACAGAACTCAGGTTGTCAGGCTTGGCAGCAGGACCCTTACCTGTTGAGTCATCTCACTAGCCCAGCCTCTAAAACATCCTTAACAGGTCTGAGACATCAACAGGACTCAAAGGCAATGGGGGCACTGCTGCCACCCTTTGGGGATGGAGTCAAATACAAGGTCTGCCTGAACCTGACAGCTACAAGGAACATGAGTATTATCTAGCTCTAGTTCTAGATGTGGAGGCTCAAAGAAAACACCAGGCTGGAGAGATGGTTCAGAGGTTAAGAGCACTGGCTGCTCTTCTGAGTTCATGTACCAGCAACCACATGGTGGCTCACAACCATCTCTAATGAGATCTAGTGCCCTTTTCTGGCATGCAGGCATACATGCAGACAGAACACTGTATACATAATAGATAAATCTTTTGGAAAAAAAAAGAGAGAGAGAACACAGTTCCTAGAGGATCTTCCCTGGGAAGGAGGGAGGAGCTTCTCGTGCCACCTTTGAGGAAATCTTTTCTGGAATCCAACTTCAGTTTTTTCAGCAGAGGAAGAGAGGCAGGAAAGTAGATTGGTGGGTGCAGTTTTTCCCAAATACAATGGCTCAATAAAGGCACAGTGATATGCCACTATGAGCTCAATTCACCACAGGAATGTTTTTATTCTATAACCAGAATTCTCAATCTGTCTCTTGACATGTATTTGGGTGCTGAGGAATGAGAACATCTCTGAGGACAGACCCAGGGACTGGGACACAGTCAGCAGTCCCAACTCAGCTCTCTGACCCTCTGCTGTAAAGGACAATACAGACAGTGGGGGGCAATGACATACTGGTCACAGCACCCGTCCCACAGATCAGCTGCACCATCTTTTCTCACCCTTGACTTCATGCTCTGTAGTTCCTTCCCTGCGCTGGTCACCAGGTCCTTTCCCTGCCATGTCCTTGGTTTACTCTCAATTCTGTTGGCTGCCACTTCAGACCCATCTGTTTTGCCCTCTCTCCTACAGACCCTCCCTCCCCACCTCTCCTTTTAGCTGCCCCTGCACTTTAACCTCGTCAACTCTCCTGAGCTTTCTTTTCTGCTCCCCACTGCTTGAAGACAGTCCCACCACAGAGTGCCCACCATGAGTCAGCCAGTGACTGTGAGTGCCTCTAACCACCCGGCATGGGATGAGCCCTGGAAACTTGATGAGGCAGCCTGTCTCACTGCACCTGTTCCATCAGGCGCTAACTCCAAGGCAGCTTCTCTAATAGGCACACCAGCTCAGCCACATTGAGAAACGCTTTGCCTCATCATCTGACGTGACAACACACATCATCGAGAGACTGCTTGCTGTGGTGAGACAAGCAGCAGGAAGTAGCTCCCTGGTGAGAATATGGGCATCAGCTGTATGTCCTTGACCAAATGTTTGTTTCAGGCCTCATTTTCTTTCTGGAGAGACTTCGGCTCTAATTCAGAGTTTCCAATTGGCTCAGAGGAGACAAAACTTGGCGGTTGGAGGCTGGGTGTTTCCAGCCACAGAGACTGAAGAGTGTCGTGGCATGCCCTGCTGAGGAACAGCGCTGTGGTTAAGACACTACTTTTGAGAAGTCAGGAGCGTGGGAGCATGTCTATCATGCAGTTAAAAACAAGGGTCTGATGAAGAGGCAGACACACTTGCGAGCATGAGAGATGATGACAAGGTATAAAAGAAAAGAGCACAGGAAAGTGGGGGAAAAAGCCACGGCTAGCCTGAGAGAAAGGACAGACACTGGAGGATGGGTGGCCCTGGAGGCCACCCTGTGGGGAGGACAGAGTGACAAGACAGTCTCAAATGCTACAGAGCAGTCAGAGGACATTGCAGAGACCCCAATGGCCTTAGCTTCTAAACAACCAGTGAGAAGCTTCAGGGGAACTGCACTTGTGGGAGCGAGCGGAAAGCAGAGTGGGGGCCAGAGGAAACGGGAGGGGCAGGGAAATCAAGGCGTTCTTCATTCGGGAGCACCCTCCCAGGAGCATTCTGAGAGCGGAAGAGGGAAATCAGATGACGCCTAGAGAAGGCAGCAGGGTCAGACAAGGTTCTGAAAATAGGGTAGATCACTCATGTCTGTGGATAAAGACCACAAAAAGGGAAGACAAAAAGAATCCAGTATTTTTCCCCCTGAGACAAGGTTTCTTTGTGTAGCCTTGGCTGTCCTGGAACTCACTTTGCAGACCAGGCTGGCCTTGAACTCACAGAGATCCACCTGCCTCTGCCTCCTATGTGCTGGGATTAAAGACGTGCACCAGTAGGGCCAGGCCAAGGGACTGATTTTAAATAACATATATGTGTCATGTACATCTGCCAGGTTTTGCGGTTGTGGCTATTGTTACTGTGGTTCCGTCAGGAGAATGGTCCACCTCTGAGCTTCACTGCCAGCTCAGGAGTACAGATGTTGTTTGTTTTTGTTTTTTTGAGGCAGGGTTTCTCTGTATAGCTTTGGAGGCTGTCCTGGAACTCGCTCTGTAGACTAGGCTGGCCTCCAACTCACAGAGATCCGCCTACCTCTGCCTCCTGAGTGCTGGGACTAAAGGCGTGCGCCACCATCGCCCGGCGAGTATGGATGTTTTTACTCCAGAGTAAGAATATTGTTCTCTGCTTTGCAGTAGTGACAAAGCCCAATGGTACCCGATTCTATCTCTGCATACCCAATGATCCAGAATACCCAGACTGCACACTGATCAGACAACAAAGGCAGCCCTTCAAGTACAATCTGTCCTTGGTCACCCTTCAAAGGTGAAAAGCCTCTCCAGGGGCTATGGTGCTCCTGGAGAGACCTCGGGTGGCCTTCCCTGGCTGACCTGGCTCTGCTGTAACCAGTGCTGTAGGCCTTCCCAGCCTCCTCCTCAGTTCCTATCTAGTCAGCTACCCAGGTGGAAGAGCCACCAAAGACCAGGACAGAGCTAAGTCTTGAGACCTGCTGAGGTCAAGAAGACAGTTAGGCAGGAAAAGGTACTTAGTGAACAGCCTTTTGCCCAGAGACATGGAAGGAGAAGACTATCTCCACAAAGTTGTTCTCTGACCTCTGCCAGCACTCCATGGCACAGATGTCCCTTCCCCAACACACATCATGCCTACACACAAATCATACATATATAATTAAAAAAAAAAGAAGTTGAGAGACTGGAGAGATGGCTCAGAGTTAAGAGCACTAGCTGCTCTTAGAGCCGAGTTGAGTTCAGGTCCCAGGACCCACATGGTGGCTCACAATCACTTGTAACTCTAGTTCCAGGGGCTCCAATGCCCTCTGCCAATGCCCGTTTCTGACCTCTTGAAGGCTCCTGGCTGCACTTGCATGCGAGCACATAAAACTCATGAGGGACACAGGGACGCACACAGATAAATCGTTGAAGAAAATAAAAAGGAAGATGAAGGAGATCAGTAATACTCCGTGGCCTTGACGAGAGATGGAACTGGAAGGAAGTTCCCTTCCAGTTAGAGTGGACGTACATGATGTGGAAAGCCTTCAGAACCTTCAATCGGTAACAGTTCCTAATACAGACACCTAAAGTAGGTCAGGCATCCATGGCAGCATACATCTCTAGCCTCAGCTACTTGGGAGACTGAGGCAGGAAGACTATCTGAAGCAATATATACCTCCAGATAAAATAACAAATAAAAAGCTAAGCAGAAGTGTAACTCAGTTGGTACAGTGCACACCTAACATACTCCAGGTCCTGCATTTGACCCCCAATTCTGCATATACTCAGTGTGGTGATGCATACCTGGAGTCCCAGAACTCCAGTAGTGATGATAGAAAGATCACAAATTCAAGGTTATCTTCAGGTACATAGTGAGTTTGGGGGCTATCTGGGACACAGCAAATGAGCCTGTCTCAAAAGAGCGAGGGATACTTAAGGAGATGGTTTAGTGTCTGCTGCCTAGGCATGAGGAACTAAATTAGCTCCCCAGCACCCACAAAAAGGTGGGTGTGGCAGCATATGCCTTAAAACCTGGGGGAAATGGTATGCATCCCTGGAGCTTGCTGGCTAGTCAGCCTAGCCAATCAGTGAGTCTCAGGTTCAGAAAGTGACTAAGTCTCAAAATGTAAGTTGAAGAGATACAGAGATAACAACTATGATGTTAACATCCCTCTCAACAAGCACATGCACAAATATACACACTCCTTTATACTCCTAGCCACTTGTTACATCCATAGATTAGTGCCTCTCTCAGCCTTCAGCTGATCAGTTTCTTTTGCAGTAGATGGTGATTAACATGGACACCCACAACTGGTCAACTTGTAGACACTAAGAGTCTGTGGATCGCACAGTCCAAACACCATGCACATCCCCAAAGCCAAGGGATGATTGTGGAAGAGGGGCTGGATGATAAGGGAACTGTGGTTTCCAGTCACATCAGGACAGTTACACACATGAACTCACAGTGACTGTGACAGCATGCACAAGAACTACACAAGCTCAAACCAGATAAAGGCCCAGCATGGAGGGGTGATGTCCTTCTGTTTATATGTTTCCCTTACTGGCTGATGTATAAGACACTGTTTGGTCAATAGAGGCAGGAAGACAGGCGGGACTAGGAGACCAGGAGAATTCTGGGAAAGGTAGGCAGAGAGAGACGGCAGGGATGCCAATGTAGAGACCAGGAAGATAGGTGTTCTCCAGTGAGACCACGTGGAAATACTTAGATTAATAGAAATGGGTTAATAGTTAAGACTGAGCTGGCCAATAAGAAGCTCTAGCCATTGGTCAACAGTTTTATAATCAATATAGCGTCGGTGTGCATATTTGGGGCTGAGAAGGGTGGCAGGACCTGGCGGGACAAGAAAATCCAGCAACAGAGGGGGTTAGTGGGTATGAAGCCTCCCACCCCAATCAAGGAGCTACTGGTATGGAGGACAGTCAGTTTTCTTTAAGCGTGTGCCCTTATTTGAATAACACAAATTAGAATTTTTTAAATTATTATTTCAAATTTTGGAGGTTGTTTTGTTTTCTTTAAAAAAAGGAGGACACACACACAGAAAGTTGCAGGAGAGCCAGGGCTACACAGAGAAACCCTATTTCAAAAAGTGTGAGTGAGTGAGTGAGTGAGTGAGTGAGTGAGTGTGTGTGTGTGTGTGTGTGTGTGTGTGTGTGTGTGTGTAGAGTTGGCTCTGAAGAGAACTTACTGCTCTTACAGAGGAGCAAGGTTCAATTCCCAGCACCCACATATGGTTCACAACTGTCTGAAACTACAGTCCCAGGTGATCTGATAGCCTCTTCTAACCTCCAAGGCATCAGACATGCAGGTATACATATGGGTAAAACACTTATAAACCTAAAAAACCCCAACAAAACAAAATAACAAGCAGAAATAGGGAGGTAGAGGTGGATCTTGGAGGAGTTGAGGGGTAGTGGTAAATATTATCAAAATACACTGTAGGAAATTCCCAAAGAATTATGCATTAAAAGAAATATTTCTGGGGCTCTTTAAATAGCTCCGTAGGTAGAGACACCTTGTCATCAAGTCTAATGACCTGCATTCAATTCCTGAGATCCACATTCCCTCATGTTTTCCTCTGACATCCACATGTACATGGTGGCATGCACTCTCACACACAAATACATGTGTGGTGGTTTGGATGCAAATGACCCCCATAGGCTCACATATCTGAATATGTTTCTCAACTGGTAGGTTGTTTGGGAAGGACTAAAAGGAGTGGCCTTAGTAAAGGCCATGTGTCATTCACTGGGAATGGATTTCAAAGCCCATGCCAGGCCCCATCTGGCCCTCTCTGCCTGCTGCCTGGAGATCAGATGTTAAACTCACAGTCATTAGCGCCATGCCACACTGCCTGCCACCAGGCTCTGCACCATGATGGTCATGTACTAACCGTCTGAAAATGTAAGCAAGCCCCCAATTTAAATACTTCCTTTTATAAATTGCTTTGGTCATGTGTTTCCTCACAGTAACAGAACAGTAACTAAGACTAACACAAATAAATAAGTAAACAAATATTTTTAAGAGGATACCTGGACTGGACAGATGGCTCAATGATTAAGAGTGCTTACTGATCTTATAGATAGCAGAATTCAGCAGCCAGCACCCAGATCAGACAGCTCACAACTGTCTGTAACTCCGGCTCCAGGGAATCCAATACCCTTCTGGCCTCAACAGGTACCTGCATTCAGTTCACATACTCACACATACATTGTCATAATTAAAAATAAAATTAAAATATTTTTAAAGGATTCCTACTATACTCTCTCTCTCTCTCTCTCTCTCTCTCTCTCTCTCTCTCACACACACACACACACACACACACACACACACACACACACACACACACACAATGCCCTCGGGTTTCAATGGCAGAGCACGAGCCCACTATACTTGCACCCCTGGGCGTGATTGGAAGTCCAATACGGATATGCGTAAACAGCACACATATGCACACTGTGGTGTGCCCGACACTGAGCAGAGGTCCTGCCCAACGAGTTGCATACATTAGGCAGCACTTACCGTTCCTGTAAAGCTAAGAGCAAGGGAAGCCTAAACCAGGCAAAAAGATAAGGTAAATCAGAAATAAGCAAAGGATCTGAAGAAACATTTCTTCAAAGACATACGTAGTGGCCAATAAACATATAGGAGATGCAAATAAAAAACACAAGACACTAGTTCACACCTATCAGAAAGGCTATAATCAAAGCACAATCAATAGATGTTGGTGAATGCTATCTATGAAGAAACTGGAACCCTCATATTGCTGGTAGACATGTGAAATGGTGTAACCCTTTGAAAAACAATTTAATTCAGAAAAGCCCTAAAGCAAAATAAACCAAATGTCAACTGGTAATCGTATTGTGTCTACATAATGAAAAAATGAAACATCATTGAAAATACTGGAGAACCGCAGCTAGATGAACCTTGAAAACATGCTAAGGAGCCATGTGTGGTGCCTCCTGATTGTGCTCTGTGCACTTGGGAAGCCGAGGCAAGGGAACTGAATACTTGAGGCAATCCTGAGCTACAATTTGAAACTCCGTCTGAAAGAAAAGAAAAGGTATGTTTATGAAAGAGGCCAGTCACAAAAGGCCATGTTTTATGACTCCATTATGTATGTATTCATAAGAAGCAAATCCAGAGACAGAAAGTGATTGCCAAAGGCTAAACAGAGGGGAAATATATAGTGACTGCTAATGAGAACAGTTTTATTTAGGGCTGATGAAAATGTTCTGGAATTAGATGATAGTGCAATGATCACAAAATCTTGAATATACTAAAAGCCTCTCTAAAATGACCAACTTACTTTTTTGAGACAAGGTTTATGTGTAGCTCATACTGGCCTGGAACTTATTACACCCAGCTAAGATACTTTCAAAGGGTAGATTTTTTGGCATTTGAGTTTTATCTCAAAAAAGCTTATTAAAAATGATTATCTAGCTGGGCAGTGGTAACACATGCCTTTAATCCCAGCACTTGAGAGGCAGAGACAGGCAGATCTCTGTGAATTTGGGGGCAACCTGGCCTACAGACCAAGTTCCAGAACAGCTGGAGCTACACAGAGAAACCCTGTCTTGAAAAACAAAAACAAAACAAACAAAAACAAAAAGAACCCTAAGACTGTCCACTGTGGTGCTCAATCAATCAAGATTTATGACGATCCCTCCACGTGAAAAAAGGTACCCCACTACTGTGGGACCTATGAAGTGCTTCAGGTCAACACTTATGAAAAATCCTAAGCAGTCACACAGAAACAGCTGGACACTGTGGCACACACCTATCATTCCAGCACTTGGGGAGGTGGATGCAGGAGGATCTCAAGTTTAAGATTATTCTCAGCTACAAAGCAGGACTGAGACTAGCCTAGGCCAAATGAGACAGTCTCAAAATGAAACAAAAAAACCGTAACAACTCAAGTGATTAAAAGTTAGGCAATTAGGGTGACTGGTTCCTAGCATATACATGGTGACTCACAACTGTGTGTACTCCAGTTCCAGAAGATCCAACTGAGGTGAGAAGCATTAAACCCCCCTGGAGCTAGGGTCACAGGTGGTTGTGAGCCATATGACTTGCATGTGGGAACTGAAGAGCAGTATGAATATTTAGTCACCAAGCTGAATCTCAAACCCATAGTAATTTTAAAGCATTTCCTTTGTTGCTGGCACTGTCAATGTATAATCTAGAAGGCAGTACTATTGCTACTCCCACCTCACAGGAGAAGGAAGTGTAGAACAATTCAGTGGCATGCCCAGAGTCACACACAACTAGGAAGTGATGAAGCCAAGACCCAACCTCAGAGTCCAACTTCAAGGCCTGAAGCACACTATCTGGTTCACAACTCCTGTTGTCTGAGGGACTTCGAGAGTCAAAGAACTGGGTTCCTGCCTAGACACTGCCAGGCCAAGACTGAAGGGGCATGCTAACTAGAGCAAACTTCCATCTATCCATTCCAAATAAGGGAGAAGATGCCAGACAGAAAATGGAGTCAGGCCTGGAGAAATCATTATTACCTCAGGTAAAGGAAAGCAGGAGCTGCCAGCAAACAGTACAAAGATGACACAGAAATCAAAGCATTCACGGAAACAGAGGACATGGCTAAGAGCTACAGGGGAATGTAAGGCAGGAGAGCTGAGATAGACTGTAACTATTCACCTGCCCCCCACTGCTCCCAAAAATCCAGAACCATCTGTGGTCCATGGAGTTATATGCTCAGTTCTGATGCTCAGCAAGATGAGCCGCCAGGTGGTGGTGGTGTGTGCCTTTAATTCCAGCACTCAGGAGGCAGAGGCAGGTGGATCTCAGCGAGTTCGAAGCCAGCCTGGCCTACAAAGTAAGTTCCAGGACAGCCAGGGCTGTTACACAGAGAAACCCCATCTTGAGAAACCAAAAACAAACAACAGCAAAAACAAACAAACAAAAAAAAACCCAGGGTCTGGAGAGATGGCTCAGTCATTAAGAGCATTCATTGGTTGCTCTTCCAAAGGACCCAGGTTCAATTCCCAGCACTCACACGGCAGCTCACAACTGTCTGTAGGCCCAGGGGATCTGACATGACACCCTCATACAGACATACATGCAGGCAGAACCTCAATGCACATAAAAATAAATCATTAAAAAAATAATGACCTCCCAGGGTAGTGTATGCTTGCTATCCCAACACTTGAGAGTCTGAGGCAGGAGAACCTCAAATTCAAGCCAGAGCAAGGAAGCATGTTTCTGTCACAAACAACGAAACCCCAATATTGCTGACAGACCTATGCTGTTTTACACACACTAACTGATTTAATCCTTAGATAAATCCACAAGATAGACAATTGTATTATTACAGACTAGGAATCTGGATTGTGAAGGTGTAGGGATGTGACAGCCTGCCCTACCCGATGGCACTGTGTTATTGCCTGCCCAGAAATAAATGGCTCTAGCCCAGTCATTAGTGACACTTCTGCCAGAGAGCTCAGACCTGTGTAATAATTTACCCATAACTCTCCATGACTAAAGGATGAAGTGGTCTTTTCATTACTATATAACGGCAAAGAGAAATAACTGAGGGGGAGTAAAACAACCTCTTGCCCAGCAGTGGATTCCACAGATAACTGTAATGCACACCTTTGATATCCACCTTATAAACCTTTCCCTTAGCCCCCTTTAGCACAGAATGCTGTTTGGCTCTAAGGCTGCTATCCCACTAGCAGTAAGAATAAATTCATTTAATCTAAATTTAAATTGAAACTAAGTCTTTGGTCTTTCCCAGTGGATTTAAAAGTCACAACCAAGGTGTTGTGTAACAGTTTCCCCCCAAATTGAAACATTTCATTCTGCAGGAAGCTCCTTAAACAGAAAGGTAAACAACTCAAATAGCTTCAGGAAGTTCTGGAAACTGACCAGATCCACTAGGTCCCTCCCTGTCAGAATAAGTAATTAAAGCTAAGTATCCCTCAAAGACTAATTCAGCCAAGCAACAAAGAAGTCCCAGGCCAGACCAGCTGTCTGGAAGAACTAGGAGCCAGTCTGAACAAGATCAACTGAGAAAGGTACCTGACAAGGACACTCTCCAACCTGTTGAGCTGCCTGCAGGCCGTGCAGTGTGCTCCAGGTTCCCTGCTGGGGTGGGCTTTGGTGATGCAGCTGTCTTTGGGTCATTTCTGCCCCTATAAGAAACCCCTCACCCTGGGCTAGAGAGATGGTTCAGAGGTTAAGAGCACTGCCTGTTCTTCCAGAGGTTCTGAGTTCAATTCCCAGCAACCACATGGTGGCTCACAACCATCTGTAATGAGATCTGATGCTTTCTTCCGGTGTGCAAGCATATATGCAGTTAGAACACTGTATACATAATAAATATTAAAAAAAAAAACCAACCCTCACCTACAGTCCCATAAGTAACCCCAATAAAACTATTGGTTTACCAAGTTGAACTTCAGTGGTACCTGTTCTTTGATCTGTTGTGGGCTCACTATGTGGGGTGAGTATATGTATGTTGTGTCTCCCCTGGAAAAGTTGTCATACAACATAAGGTGTGTAAATTGCTCAAGGTTGGCAGCACATTAAGTGGTAGAAGCAAGATTTAAGATTTGAAGGCACATGGCTGCTTCCAGAATCAACCATCCCTTTATTTGACCTAATTAAGGAAATTCTTACAACCAAACAAGCTGGACCACACACTGCTCTTCCACCTTCCACAAGATTAGGTTTCATCCTCCCCAGTAGAACAGAAGCCATTTAAGGGCAGGACGAAGACAGCACTTGGGTAGCACATACAGAAGACAGGGCTGGGCAGACTTGTGCCTGCATTCAACACAGCAGTGTCTTCCCTTCAGTTCTGAATCTGTGGCATATGCAAAACTACTTTGCTGTATAGTAAGCACATGCAGGCAGGCTCTGGCTGCTTCCTTCCTCTTACTAGAGCTTCCATGACTAAGCATTTCTCAGCCTCTCACCCTTTACATGTTAAAATTTCCACATATGGCTAGGTATGGTGGTACACACCTTTAATCCTAGCACAAGGCAGGCAGAGGCATGTGAACCACTGAGTTCAAGGCCAACCTAATCTGCACAGTGATCTACTACCCAAAAAGGGGGAGGGACAATAAACCTTTACATTTGAGTTGGGTATGGTGGCACACTCCTGCAATTCCAGCACTCCGGAGGCAGAGACAAGAAGACCATGTCCAAGCCTATCATTGGCTACATAATGAATTCAAGGTCAGCCTGGGTTATGTGAAACTGTCAAACAAACAAACAAAATCACTTTTTTCTTTTTTTGGCTTATGGGGAGACTGTAAAATGTAGCCTAAAAGTGTTGGACTTGATTTTACAATTGATAGCCTAAAATGTGTAAGGCCCTGTGCACTCCACTCTCGGGACCATGTACCATATAATGCCAAGCAGAACAAGGTCTAGAGATAGGTTTAGTTAGGGGAAACTTGGTGGGAGAAGTTGAAGACTGGAGGGAGTGCTGGCAAGATGGCTCAGAGGACCAGGATTCAATTCCCAGTTCCCACATGGTGGCTAACAACCACCCAAAACTCAAATTCCAGGGGATCCAATGCTCCCTTCTAAAATCCATTTGAACTAGGCACATATGTGGTGGTACACTTACATACATGTAGGGAAAATATTCATACACATAAAATTGAAAAACAAAAACAGAACAACCAAGAACTGACTCCACCAAGTTGTCTTCTGATCGCCACATGAGCATGGTATGAGTGAATCCACAGACAGATCATACACACACAATAGTAACAATTAAAAAAAAAAAACGTTTAAGGTGAGGGATTAAGGCCGAGGGGCACAAGGAGAAGACACTGCCTTAAGTGCACAAGGGGACAGAAAACTGCTGTCTGTCTGAAAGCAGGTGTGCTGGTCTCCCCAGCTACAGCCCAGGACTTCCTGAGGACACAGCCTTGTACTTCATACTCTCCCTAGCCCAGGCAGGAAAGAGGCGAAATGACAATTGGCACTGTACCTTGATCTTCCCAAAACACCATTTGCAGTTCTGCTTTCTAGAGCAGACCAAGAGAGAAGTTGGCTAGTTTTATGTCAACTTGACACAAACTAGAATAATTGGAGAGGACAGAACCTCAATTAAGAAAATACCTCTTGAAGATTGAGCTATAGGCAAGGGTATTTACTTAATTAGTGATTAATGTGGGAGGACCCAGTCCATTGTGGGTGGGGCCATCCCTGGGCTGATGGTCCTTGGTTCTGTAAGAAAGCAGGTTGAGCAAGCCATGGGGAGAAAGCCAGTTAGCACTTCTCCAAGGTCTCTGTATCAGCTCCTGCTTCCAGGATCCTTCCCTGCCTTAGTTCTTATACTGACTTCCTTCAGTAATGGACTGTGGTGTGGAAGTATAAGCCAAATAAACTCTTTCCTCCCTAAGTTGATTTTGGTCATGGGCACAGCAACAGTAACCCTAATTAGGAAACAGGCACAAACTGGCCTTGAGCTCTTCCTGCCCTCTTTTGCTGATCCTCTTCCCACACATAGTTCCCATGGGGACCATGAACAGTGGACAACAGCAAGCCTAGCATTTCACTCTGATGCGTGGAACCCATCATCCACTGGCATCTTCTTATCCTTTGCTTGAGATGACCAAAGGAGAAATGCATTTAGTAGTAGGACAGCCTGAAACTAGTTTAGAAACAAAGGCTTTGCCACTTCCCAGGAGAAAATGAAAAGGCTTTATGTATTGTCAGGACTACTCAAGTTATCCTGGTAGAGGCGGGGATGGAGGTACAAAGGAGAAACTAACCCCAGCTGTGGAAGCCCAAGCCCAGGCTGTAGGACATGGAAAGAGAGAGGAACAAGTCCAACCTACTCCATTCTCTCACTGCCTAGAAACTTAGGGGGCAGCCTTGAGTCAGAGTGGAGTCACAAATAAAAGGCAATGATAATAGAATGGGCAAAAGAAGCTACCAGACAAGGCTTAGAGTAATAGAAGTGGCTCAAAGCTAGGGGTTAGAATTCTGGCCCCATCCTCATTCCAGTAACAACACCTCCTTCTAATAGCAGGCCCTTCCCACTGTACTTCAGACTGCCCATCTCCAAATAGGCAAAGTAATTCCTGGTGGGCTGGCTTTTCCTGTAGGTGAGTCTCTTGGACGTAATGACCAAGTTGGGCGCAGTGGAACACGCCTTTAATCCCAACACCTGGGAGGCAAAGGGGAATCTCTGTGAGCTGTGGCCGGCCTGATACACATAGTGAGTTCCAGGATAGCCAGGGCTATGTAGAAATTCCCTGTCTCAAAATAACAAAACAAATGCAGACCGTCAATAGCCAACATCAAATAATGCCTTCTGAAAGCCTGGCTCTAGCTTAATAATTAGGCCCTAAAACAGAGGGGAGAGATATTCTGAGGGCTAGTAACATGTGATAAATTGTAAAGAGTAAGATTGCTTATGAAGCTGGGCGCTGGTGGTGCACACCTTAAATCCCAGCACTCGGGAGGGAGAGACAGGAGGATCCCTGTGAGTTCGAGGCCAGCCTGGTCTACAGAGTGAGTGCCAGGATAGGCTCCAAAGCTACACAGAGAAACTCTGTCTTGAAAAACAAACAAACAAACAAACAAAAAAACTGCTTATGAAGCAACTTCAGGAAAGGATGTAGGATAGGAAGCTGGACTCGTACCTTTTTGCTGATCCACAAGTCTTATAATTATAGAAATTCAGATCTATAAGGGTCTATTACTGATTCCAGAGAAGCTGTTAGAATGGTAGAAAAGACCTGGAACCATAAAATCTGGAAGTCCTTTGGAAAGAAACATTAAAAAACCAACAAAACAAAACAAAAAGGTTAAGTAGAAACGAGAGAGGGACTGGTCTCACCTGTGCTTCAAGCCCAGCAGCAATTATTTGCTTAGCTATGCTCAGCAGGCCATACCATTGCAGCCAGTGCCTTTCGAAAACTCATGCAAGCACCTCACTATGCCCTGCCCCATGGGAACTGTGCCAGGAGGCGAAGCTGCCACAGGGTGTGGGAGGACTGGACAAGTCATGGCCAGCCGGCTGTAAGGCTGGAGGAGGGAGGAACACCCCCCATTTCCTGCAATCCCACTTCATGGCTCACAGCAGACTTCCCCTGTGACCAACAGACTGGGGGTGGGGGGTGATACATAAGGGACTAGGGGAGCAAAGAACCAGGGGTCACACAGGAAGAGAATGGGAACCTGAGCTCTAAAGATGGACAAGAGGTAGCACAAAAGTTCCAAGCCAAACCTGGCAGTCTCCATGTGTCTGGTACCACTGCAGAGACTAGAGCAGGGTTCTGCCTCCCTTGCCTGAATGAAAACAATGGGGTTGTTTTCCTCAGCTCTTCCTGTAATCCAGAAGGCCCACACAAGGGCAGGGTGGGGTGATGATGGTGGTAAAGGCAGTGGCAGAACCAATGGATAGTTTGGGAGTGGATTTTTGATCTCCCATAAACTCCCCAGCTCCTTCAAAGTCACCCTAAACATTAACATGAATACTTATACAGTAAACACTGTGCAAATCTAACTTTGAAACCCATCCCTCAGTGCCACTCTCAACCAGATTATCAATATACCGCCAGGGAGGATCAAACAGGGTTTCCTAACAGCTCAAGGCCCACCAGGTCACAGGTCTTTCCCAGTCCAGGCAAAAATTTGGAGGGAGAGGCAAGTGTGCTGGTAAAAGCAGGGACAGTCTTTGGGATCCTTCATTTAGATGAGTAGTTAAGGGTGTGTGCAAGGGGAAAATACAGTAGTGTGAGAAAGACAGCAAGAGTGAGTATGTGCAAGAGAAACTGTGGTTGGGGGCTAGGAGGCACACGAGAGTCTCTTGAGATCACCCTACCTTCATGCCTAAGCACAGACACACAGACATAGCTCCAAGCACCCAAAAGGAGTGTAGGGTCAGACTCCTGTCTCCCTCTACAAACCACAGAAAGCATGCAATATGGCCCCAGGCCAAAGTGTGAGATAGGTTACATCTTGATGAGTAAGGAAGTGGATGGAGAAGGGGCTCCCTAGAGGGCCCCTCCTCATTGAGCCTGTATGTGAAGTGAAATGTGCAAAATTCTGAAGGCTAAGATCCTCATCAAATTCCCATCACTCAGCATACCCACTTACAAAAACACTAGGCTCTTACAAAGCCTTCCAGAATCCATGTTCCCATATTTCCTCATTGTCAAAATGGACTCTCAACTCTGCTGACCTCCCTCTCATACCGGTAAACTTGATCAGCTCTCTGTATTCTGAATGTACACTGTGAAGTGCCAGTCTTCTGTGTATCTATGTTGTGAAGTTTGTTTGTTTGCTTTACAGTAAACAGGTAAGCTCCAGGAGTAGAGCAGAGGGAAAGAAAGCAAATGGGTATTTATATAGGGGAGGATGGCTATAACTCATTCCTCCTGGATATGAATCAATCAATCTCCCTCCTCACCCCCCCACCCAGATACATGTTGAGACAGAAACAAGTCAGAACAGGATACATCCATGAACAAAAATGCCATTCTCATCAGAAACTAGTCAGAGCAGAGGGGCACCCTGCCTGCTGCAAGGAAGTAGGGAGTCTCCCCTACTCCATACTTTGGTTTTGCTGTCCCAATGCCTAGGCTATCTACAGACTTTGCAGACTCAGAAGGGGCCCTAGGCTGGCTGCCTGAGATAATCTAGAGGTCTACATGACGAAGGCTTATGGTACAGTGCAGAGTACACATACAGTCAGGCAGTAGGGGAGGGAGGAAAAGAGAAGGAACCAAAACTCAAGCAGCCTGATGGGACTCTAAATGGCCACAGGCAAGGCAAGGACAGATGGTCCCTTTCTGAGCTGGGGAAGTGAAGAAAGGGACAAGGAAAAAATAAATACCATCAGTCAGAAATTTTAAATATAAACTGAAAAAAAAAACACTGAAAGATAAACAGCTTGCATCTGCCTGTCTCCAGAGCTTTCTAAGGGAAAAGAGCTGCTGGCAAGGGAGTGTCAGCTCCCCAGCGTCAGGTCTGGAGGAAATTGGGGACGTGGGGAGAGGGGTGGAGGTGTAATAGATGGATCATTCTAGCCACCTGTCCTTGGTCTGGAAATCCCGAAAATCTTTCGGGCAGCTGAGATTGTATCTTGCCTTTATCTCTACAGCCCTCCTTCCCAACTGACTCTCAGGTTAAGTAAAGTACCTAATTTTAAAAATAGAACAAGCTGGCCGGGCGTTGGTGGCACACGCCTTTAATCCTAGCACTCGGGAGGCAGAGGCAGGCGGATCTCTGTAAGTTCGAGACCAGCCTAGACTACCAAGAGAGTTCCAGGACAGCCTCCAAAGCCACAGAGAAACCCTGTCTCGAAAAAAAAAAAAAAACCAAAAAAAAAAAAAAATAGAACAAGCTAAAAACAAAACAAAACAAAACAGGCAGGAGGTGATGGTACACGCCTTTAATCCCAGCACTAACCCTAACCCTGAGGCAGAGGCAGGTAGATCTGAGTTTGAGTCAGCCTGGTCTACAGAGTGAATTCCAGGACAGCCAGAGCTGAACAGAGAAAGCTGTCTCACAATAAATAATAAAATGGAAGAAGCTTTCCATACACTCAGTGGTCCACAGTGAGCAGACCTGGTTTGTCATTGGAGGCTGCTGGCTTCACCTACTGTCCAGCGCTCTGCAATCGCTAAGGTGATTTCAGTCATCATCTAACTTGTGCCTCAGACCTGCAGAAAGCTGGTCAGGTAGGAAAACCAAGACTGAGAGTGCAATGTCTGCCTAGGGCTTTGGCTCTTCAGCTTCCTAACACTTCGACCCTTTAATACAGTTCCCCATGCTGTGGTGACTAACAACCATAAAATTATTTTTGTCACTACTTCATAACTTATTTTTGCTAGTTATGAATCATAATATAATTCTGTCCATTAGATCTTATTGGTCACCCACGAGCCGAAGAGATGGCTGCTTCACATTCAGACATCCAGTCTTATATCTGATGGTCACAGGGTGATTTACATGGAGACTTTCTAAACAGTGATTGAAACAGCTCAACAGCTAAGTGCACTTTGCAGCACATATGTGATGACTTAAAATTAAGCCAAAAGCACCTGACCTCCAACACCCACATATAACAAATAAAACTCAAAATGCTTTAAATTACATGGAGCTTCACTAACGGTGCCCCTTTGTTTCTTGCTTATGTGGGAAGGAGGCCCCACACACGTTACTGGATTCCTCTCAGTGCTCGAGCCACAGCCTATCTTACACATGCTCTCCACTTTCAAGTTAATCATTCCCCTCTGCAGCACCGGAGTGGCTCAGACCATCCCTCTAGATTTCAATTTAAACATGACTACCTGCAGAAGTGTCCTGTTTCCAGAGTACCCTGCAGTCACCCTTTCAGGATATCAATTATATATTTATATAATAATTCCCTGCCTGCCTATTCTGATAGACCAAGTTGTTGAAGGTCAGGGGTGAATTTTCTGTCACACAAACATAAAAATAAAAGGAAACTTTTTTAAAGTAAAGGTTTCTGACAGTAGATTGGGGTTATTACCATCCTTTCAAAATGACCATGAAGGAGAAATGACACTTAAGTTCATGAGGGCATCTATTGAAGTGGATCCCAGGGCTGGGGCTGCTGCTCTGTTGGCAGAGTGTTTGCCCAGCATATATTAAGCCCTGAGCTTGCTTCTAGCACCACATAAAACCTGGCAGATGGTGACATCTGCCTATAATGCTAGTACTCATTAAGTAGGAGGCTCAGAAGTTTAAGGTCATCCTTAGATACACAGTGTGAGCCAACCTGAGCTACATGGGACCCTGTCTCCAGAAAGAAGGGAAGAAAATAAGATTCTCTAAAAGTGACTGGGGGTGGGGGGTTCATATGGACTGACATGTTTGGTGAGTGTTACCATAAAGCAGTTTTTTATTTTATTTTATTTTTTAACAGGAGAGACCTTTCCCATGGTTGGCAAAACCCAAATAGTAACACTAGAGTAAGGGCCCAAAGACCACAGGAAGCAGGAGGGCAGGAAGAGATGAAGCTCAGGCTTCCTGGAGAACAGAGTTCAAGAAGCAGCTGGGTCTGGTGGCACCTGTCTGTCATCCCAGCCACTCGGGAGATGGAAGCAAAAGACCACACGCTCAGGCCTGTCTGGGCAACTTATGACCCTGACTCAAACAAGAAGTAAAGGAGGGCTGGGGTGCAGCTCGGTGGGCAAGCATTTGCCTAACACAGCACCATGGAGGCAGGTAGGTGAGGCCAGATGAGAAGGGCAGGAGTGACGTCCCCCCTCTCCCCACCCCCCAGCCTATTAGAAGGTTCTGAAGTGTTGAGAGGATGCAGAAGGTCAGGCTTTGTAGCTAGTGTGCAAAGGAGTCAGGGGCACAAGATGCAATGACAGGCAGCCATTAGAGAAGGGTTTGATGGTACCAAGAACTAAAAGGTCTGGGTACCAGCTCTGATCCTTTTTATGTAGTTTAGACAAATAGCATGCCATTTAACCTTTCACAGCCTCTTTTTAAAAAGCTCTCATCCAGTCGGGCGTTGGTGGTGCACGCCTTTAGTCCCAGCACTTGGGAGGCAGAGGCAGGCGGATCTCTGTGAGTTCGAGGCCATCCTGGTCTACAAAGCGAGTTCCAGGAAAGCCTCCAAAACAATACAGAGAAACCCTGCCTCGGAAAACAAAAACAAAAGCAAAACAAAACAAAACAAACTCACATCCACAAAAACTCACAGATGTAAAAACATCTTCAAGTCCATAACATGCTACAAATCTGCAAGAGTCACGATGAAGAATAGACCCCCCCACGTGATAAAGAAACTGGTAAGAGGTGGTTTTCCAAGATGGTTGATGTTTCTAGTATTTAGAACGAAAAGGAACAGCTTAGGAGAAAGAAAACACTATGAGCAGAAGCAAGAAGAGTCAAGTGAGAGAGGAGATGGTAGGTTCTGTGCCCAATAGGGAGGGGCGGGCCTGGAGGGAGGTGGGAGGCAGGAGACACCAGGCCCATTCACTCTGGCAGATACCAAACTAATGGAGGAGGACTACACCAGTAATCAGGGGCTGGGTAATAGCAAGGCTTCTCCATGCTGATTTTCAACTGCAGCACAAACAAATCATTATACCTCATTGCCAGCCCCCACTGTCGAATCAGGTGTCCACAGAGCCAGGGAAGAGCCCTGGGCCCTGCCTTTGCTCTAAGAAGTTTAATATGCCATAAGAGAGGTAAGAAACAAAGAAGTTGGGCTGGAGAGATGGCTCAGTGGTTAAAAGCACTGACTGCTCTTCCAGAGGACCTGGGTTCAATTCCCAGCACCTACATGGCAGCTCACACCTGTCTACAACTCCAGTTCCAGAAGCTCTTACCCTCACACAGACATATATACAGCAAAATATCAACGCACATATATGAATCATTAAAAAAAAAGAAACAAAGAAGTTAAACTGGGTCTGGTGGCACCTGTCTGTCATCCCAGCTCCTCGGGAGATGGAGGCAGAAGAAAGACCACACGCTCAGGCCTGTCTGGGCAACTTATGACCCTGTCTCAAACAAGAAGTAAAATGGCTGGGGAGGGCTGGGGTTCAGCTCAGTGGACAAGCACTTGCCTAACACATAGGAGGTCCCGGGTTCAATTCCTAGTACCACCAGAGACAGAAAGGTGAGGCCAGATGAGAAGGGCAGGAGGTGACAACCCCTTCTTTCTTCAAACAAGAGCCTATTGGAAGGTTCTAAAGTGTTCAGAGGTAACACAGAGAACCAAGAATGAGCAGAGGTGCCAGGCTGAGTCGGGGAAGCAGAGCAGGGGGAGGGCAGGGCCAGCAGCAGGGTATGGAAGAAAGACTGTCTGAATCATGTTCTCTCCACAGGGTGGGGATGTTCCTGGCTCCACCAGGAACCAACCCAGAAGAAATGACAGTAAAGGAGCATGCCGACACCCTGCACAACTGCCAACCTCTCACCAGGTCTGGCTCTCCTCCTGTGCCTAAGAAACCTTCTCTGACCCCTTCACACCAACTCTAGGAGCCAGTTCATGCATTCATTCAATAAAATCAGTGGGTAAAGAAAGACGCTTGTGTGAGAGCCTGGTCACCTGAATTCATCCCCTGGAACACATGTAAGGTGGAAAGAGAAAACTGATTCCCTAAAGTTCTCCTCAGACGTACACACACACAATATACATCAAGAGCCTAGTGCTGGGGTGTGCCTTACTTGGGAGAGTGCATGCCTACATGCATGAAATCTGGGGTTCCATCCTCAGTGTCTCATAAAACTGGAAGGGGTGGTGTACACCTGTAATCTCCAAACTCAGAGGTGAAGGCAGGAAAATCACAGGTTCAAGGTCACGGTGCTACATAGCAAGTTCAAAACTAGCCTGTTCTTAGGTGGGGACAACAGTGGAAAGCTGGCTCAGCAGTTAAGAGAACTTGCTGCTTTTGCAGAGGATGAATTCAGTTCCCAGCACCCACAGTCCCCATAACGCACAGTCATTTGTAACTCTGGCAACAGCGGTTCCCATGCCCTTTTCTGACTCCTCAGGTACTTTTAGCATGCACGAATGTGATGCACATATACACATGCAGACAACACATGCAGACAAACATTCATACACATAAAATAAGCCTGTTTTATTTATTTAAATGAAGTAGCTAGGATGCAGAGGCAGCTGTCTGGAATGTGGCAGGTAATACACAGAATAGAAAGAGTCCCTTTCCTCAAGGAGTTTATGGTCTACTTAGCAAAGCATATATTGAAGGAAGATACAGTTACACAGCTGTAAGAAACCAAAGAAAAAGGATGAGTACTGTTAGAAAGATTAAAGGAAGACATGACAGGCCAGCTAAGGACACGATATTTAAGCTGAAGCCACCGGAACAGCTAAGAGTTAACCAAGTCAAGGCTAGAGGGGAGGGAGGACTCCACATCCTCAATACCTAGCCCCGAGTCTGTGCCTTACATAAAGCTCTTGTTTGCTTATATAGATGCCTCTCACATCCCAACTATACCCCCACCAGACTGTGCTTCCTCTGGGTAGGTCCACAGCTTTCACACACATGCAAAAGGCAGGGCAAAAGAGACTGCCCAGTGATTGCTGGGAACCCTGACTCAACAAGGGCAAGTCAAACAGGAGTTTCATGTTTGGGTAAGATTTAAGTCACTCTTTCTCCCAGGGACACTGGAGTAGTTGTGGGAGAGCTCCTGGACAAGCAAACGGGAGCCAGGTTCCAGAATCCCAGACCCACACCTGGGGCTGTGACTCATGGCAACAATTATGAAATCAATTGACTGACTGGTTTTTCTCCTTAAACAAAACGCTAAGTCAGGAGAGAATTTTTTTTTTCAGAAGAGAATGTTAACTGAGCTGTAGATTCCCTCTTCAGTAAGAGAAGGGGATTCACACACCCCCATTTAATAAGCATCCAGTAGGCTACGCATTTTCATCTAATACTCGTAACAGTCCTATTATATGGGTTTTGTTATCCTCTCTTTTTTTTTTTTTTTTTTTTTTTTGGTTTTTAGAGACAGGGTTTCTCTGTATTGTTTTGGAGGCTATCCTGGAACTAGCTCTGTAGACCAGGTTGGTCTCAAACTCACAGAGATCCGCCTGCCTCTGCCTCCCGAGTGCTGGGATTAAAGGTGTGCGCCGCCAACGCCCGGCTGTTATCTTCATTTTATAAAGGATAAAAATTAGGTGTGGAGTGCTGGCTGTGGGCCAAAGATCACACTGAGTAGCAGGATTTGAATCCAAGCCTGTTGCCAAGGCCTGTGTGAAAAACAGCTGCACCTACTGCAGCCCCACCCCCTCAATCCTCAAAACCCAAGTAAAAACATCTGTCTTCCAAAGTCAATCCTCACTTGGTCCTGACTTTTCTTTCCTCTCAGCACCAACAGATCTGGATCTGGACAGTCTTTCGGGTATCAATATCCTGAAGGTTACCTTCCTTTTACTCCGTGCGCCTAGGCCTGATGCTCTGCCCCAAGCCTGCACTCTTAACAGCATGTCCACCAGAGACCTCTCCACGATCTTATCATTCTTCTCAACTCCTCCTTTGCCTGGCTCAACACACAGAGGTGTTTTCCTCCTACAAAGAACACCACAGATCCCCATCTGTCTAAATCAGTGGTGAGAATAAATTAACAGCCAGGTGTATCACATACACCTTTAATCCCAGTACTTGGGAGGCAGAGACAGGTGGATCTCTGTGAGTACAAGGCCAGCCTGATCTAAATAGCAAGTTCTAGGTCATCCAAAGTGACACAGTGAAACTGTGACAACCAAAACCAAAACAAACCAAGCCAAAATCCTCTTTATAATACAAACTCAGAGAAGACAGGAAGGGATTCTGGGTCTCAAGTCTGCTTCTGCAGTTCTGGACAAGAAACCAAGACACCAGGGCCCCACCCTGAGTGTGGTGACTCACCTCCTGGGCAAGCCTGGCTATGTGCAGGTGATTTTGACTGAAAGCCACTGAGTTCCTACCCCCTCATTTTGCAAGGGAGGAAACCAAGTCCAGGAGAGACTTATGCTAGAGTTGGAATGGAAAGGAGTACCAGGTCTCCGGGCACCACTCCCACTGAAGATGAACAGGCCCTCACCCTGGCCTGGCCTTCAACAGGGAACTCTCTGGACATCAAGTTTACTCAATGAGGTCATGAAGCTAGGGGATCTTGGCAAAAGCAAGGTACTCACTGTTAGCTTGCTGAACAGACTACACACCTAGGACCCCAGGATGACCAGCACTCACAGGCACTTCAAATATGCCAGGGACTGTGCAATCCAATAAGTTACTAAGCACCCACCTAAGTATCAGAAGTCAGCTCTAGCCCCAGAGCCTTGGCCTTCTTCCAATGTAAGGTAGCCAGGGGGTACTCTGCTTTAGACAATAAGCAGGCAAGCCCCTTTTTGCCTTTATTAGGACTGGAGATGGCAACAGCATGCCAGACTACAGGATAACACTCAAGGGAAGACAGGTTCTAAGAGAAGCAATAGAACATTCCTTTATTCAAACTTTCAGGATTGGGTAGCCTCCATCCAAGAAAAGCAACCAGCCTCAATTCACACTGGGCTGAGTACATGCAGCCTGCTCTAAGAGCAGAGAAAAGCACCTTTTGAATCTACAGGCTTTCTCTTACTTTAGATCCAACACTACCTTGAGGAAATGGGGAGGTCTGGAGGGCAAGCTTCTGACTGCTACTCTAGGCACACAGTCCTAACCACCTGCACCCTTGAGTTACTACCTCCAAATCATGACCTGCAGGCCTCCACTGCCTGCACCTGACTTCCAAGGCCACCTTTCTTTCTGGCTCGATTGACTATCAAGACCGACCAACCTCTCGCCGCCCCTTTCTCGCTCATGTTTCCCATATCCCAATAAAAGCCAAAGAATAAACTGTTAGAGCAGCCATGGACAAGGGAACTTAGATCAGCAGGGCTCTGTTCTAAGATATAAACTATTTCTGGGTCATGCTTTGGGTCTGTCCAGTGGTGTGAACACCCCAGAAGAAAGCAGAGTCTGACTTCACTCAATTGTTCCAGCAGTGCGCGTGCATGCATGCACACACACACACACACACACACACAGAAAGCTATTAAAATTTTCACCCTCTAAATGGTCTTCTTTCCAACCTTCTCTAACACATTGGTTTTCAACCTGTGAGTCATAACCCCTTTGGGGGTCGAATGACCCTTTCACAAGCATTGCCTAAGATCATAGAATTTATATTACGATTCATAACAGTAGCATGATTACAGTTATGAAGTAGCAACAAAGCCGGGCGTTGGTGGCGCACGCCTTTAATCCCAGCACTCGGGAGGCAGAGGCAGGTGGATCTCTGTGAGTTCGAGGCCAGCCTGGTCTACAAGCCCTAGTTCCAGGGCAGCCTCCAAAGCCCCGGAGAAACCCTGCCTCGAAAAAAAAAAAAAAAAAAAAGTAGCAGCAACAAAAAAATTTTATGGGGGTCACCACAACATGAGGTATTGAGGGTCGAAGCATCAGGGAAGTTGAGAACCACTGCTCTAACACATGCCCCTCAGCCCACCAGGATGAAATGAAGTAAAAAGCTGATGACAGACACAAGAACAAGGCCAGGAATCCCTGCAAGTTGTGTGGAGCTGAGGACAGAAACCACTTCTCTTCCACCTGCCCACCGGATCCTCTTGTGATGACAAGGTGCCCTTTCTTTTGAAGTCCCTTTCAGAGGCCTGTGAGTGTGTACTAGAGCCAGCAGTGAGGGCCGTGTTCAAAGCCAATTGATAACTCTGAGACAGTTCATGTCACCTGACTTGTCAAATATTAAGCATCTGTCTCGGTCCAGTCCTCTGTTCAATTCTGCACACAAAAAGGGAAGAAAGTAGTATTCTGGGCCGGGGGAGCAAGACATAGATTGGTGTTTGATGGACACAGAGACTCGGCAGGGTACATGAAAACATTCTGGAGGATGGTGATGGAATTTACTTAATGCCACAAAACTGTATGCTTAAAAACATAGCTAAATGCAAGCCAGGCTGTGATGGTGCAAGCCTTTAATCCCAGCACTTCGGAGGCAGAGGCAGGTGGATCTCTGTGAGTTTGAGGCTAGCCTGGTCTATAAAGAGTTAGTTCCAGGACAGGCTCCAAAGCTACACAGAGAAACTGTCTCAAAAAACCAACCAACCAACCAGATATCTAAATGTAAATCCATTGTTACATATTTTAACCATTTTAAAAAGTTTTTTTTTAAAGAACCTGGAGAGATGGCCCAGTGACTAAGAATGTTTGCTATTATGGCAGAGGACCTGGATTCAGTTCCTTGCACCCTTATGGAAGCTCACCACCACCTGTAATTCCACTTCAAGGATACCAGTGCCTTCTTCAAGGCACCAGGCATGCATATAGTGCACATATATACACCACATATATATGCAAACATTCATATATGTAAAATAAAGACAAATCTTTTTTTTTTCTTCTTAAAGACACAAACCTGGAGATCTGAATCATGTGCTCCTGCAAGGCAGAAATCATTTCACACTGGCTGTCTCTAATCCATTAAAGGAGTCATATTCTAAAAGTCACCACGGACTTCACAAGTCCTCGGCAAATCTACATAACCCATTTGCCATAGGTCACAGAAATTTTACACATTTGCAACTGAAACAAGCAGAAAACAGTGTAAGGTGCTGGCCAGACACTGCCCTCCAGCCCTCCCTTCAATGCCCACCCCACACTTCCTGCCTCCAACTACAAGCAATTTAAAAAAGCTCTGGTTCTGAGTGAGTCAGTTCTGAGACTAAACCCAGGCTCAGCTGCTCACTGACCTTCCGACTTCAGATCTTGCACAGGTTACTGAACTTCCAAATAGCTTCTCTCCGTTTCTCTTGTTGAAAGGGCTACTGTGAGGGGAAACTGAGATCACACAAGGACAGCAGCTACTGCACAGTGAGTGCTCCTTGCTCCAGCTCCCAAACCCCCTTCTGAAATGAACACATTAAAATACAAATGACTCGTATCAAAGCGTTCTTTGTTCCGCACTGAAGAAAGGCAGGAAAAAAGGCTTATGAGAGAGGATCCGAGGGCCAGAAAGTCAGACTCTGGTCCACGTGCCCTGTGTCTCCAATCTTGCCTTGCCGCATGTCCACAGCAGCGCCCACAGCCTTGTTAAGGTTGGAGCGACTTGGCCACTTTCTCTGGCCCTCGGATAAACAAAGACAAGTGACTATCAAGCTCTGCTGCACATCTTGGCTCCTGTGGCCCTGTGCGATGTGGCAAGGTGCCTTCCACGCTCTCATACTTCCCCACAAGGTGTAGATTTGGGGTGCTGAGGCTGAGATAAAAGTGGAGGACAAGGACAAGTACGCCTCTCCGTCTACGACTGATCCGAATAAAACTCTTCTACCTTTGAGGGGACATGCAAAAGATGAATAGACGTGAGCGAGGAAACCAATATCCCAGCCTGTCTCTCAACACTGCACGCACACGCACACCTACTTCTGAGCTTGGGTTACCCTGCTCAACTGTTTTCCTGAAGGCGCTTCTCTGAACTACTGAGGATGAATTCTGCAGGGCTCCACACTTCCTTACACATGTGTCTTGAGGGAATGGGCAGGGGTGAAGAGAACATGAAAACTGCCCCTAGTCTGGCAGGTAACCTACCTATTTTGCCTCCAGAAGTGTACTGGCAAACACAGCTCTCAGTCTGAGTTATGTACCATGTGCAAAAGCAATTCCTCACTCCTCCCAGAAAGAAGTGAACAGGAGAGAAGAACTTCCTACTGACAGAAGAAACCTAGCTTGTCCTTCCCTGGCCTGTCCCATATCCATAACAAATTCACAAAGGTTCTGGAAAACAACCAAGAGTGGAAAAACAATTCTTCAATGCAATGTCTGCAAGACTGCAGGATGGCTAATATTCTTGTCACCACATACTAAGTATCTTTAGTGTTCCCAAGACACAGTAAACAGTTAACCTCCTCCTCAACACTTCCAAACACACTCTGGAGGGTAGTGCCACTCAGCTGAGAACCACTGAGCACTAACTCGTACTGTTGTGTATCCCATGGGCCTACCATATTCTAGTCATCCATTATGGCTCGGGAACTAAACCCTGTAGAACAAGTCAAGAGCCCTATCTCCAACCAAGTGAATAATTACTGAATCCTTAGCTTGTAGTCAGCATCTTTATAGGCAGTGACAGATCAATAGGAAATATGGGTCAGGATCCCCATGCACAAGGAAGTGGTAGGAGACTATAAAACATGATTTGATATACAGTAGTATGCAATCAAAATAAGACATATGGTCTATGAGAAGCAGATAACATAGTCAGCTAAGGGCTGGCACTATGACAAGGACTTTGTGGGGAAAAAAACAAGTTGTGGTAGGTCTTGAAGAAGGTGGAATTTTCTTTACTCAGAACTTCTGAACCTCAATCTCTCCCTGTTAAGAATTGCTGTCCATGGAAAACTCCTTTTTAACTTGGTTCCAGGAGCAATTCACAGTCCAACTCTTCAAACCCCATGCTCAAACAGTTGCTGGTAGACAACGGTGTGACTCAGACCCCACAGCAGAGGCACAGGCACCAAAGATGAGTCAAAGACATTCAGTGCCACATACACTCACTGAGCCCTGAATGCTGGCTGGGCTTCCCAGGCTACAGGAGTGCAACATTCTCCTGCCAGTTCCAGCCTGCATGGTCTCCTACTGTGGGGACACGAACTTCTGTAGCATGATGTCTCAATTACCTTCTCTATGGAAAGTCTCACTAGACATCTTCATTTTTCTCAGACAAACAGTCCCTGCTTCCTCCCCTCAAAGCCCATCCCACCATCTTCCACAGTCCATCCACCAGACATTCAAGCTGCTTCTGGAGTCTGGCTCCTCCAAGAAGCCCAAGACTTGAGGCTTCCCCAACCCTCTTTCCTTTCCAGCATTCAAAAATCACTAACACTCCCCCTACACACTCCACTCACCCTTTACTTGCACACAATGTAAATGAGTCTTGTCTATTTATATAGAAAGAATCTATCTAATGTTAGAGGAAGGATCCCATTTCCCACAGACCATAAGAGCTAAGTCCAAGGCCGAGCCTGGTTGCTCTTATTCTTGAGACTCGTTTACCTCAGCCACCACTCACACTAACAATCCAGCTCCCAGAGCACAGAGCCACAGGTGAGTCCACAGACTCAAGACTCAGGAGCCCTCCCCCAAGAAATACACTTGAGTCTTGTGCCCTTTCCACATATAATTCCTTATTTTATAAAACATTTTTTAGCCTGCCATTGGTGGCAAACGCCTTTAATCTCAGCACTCAGGAGGCAGAGGCAGGCAGATCTCTGAGTTCAAGGCCACCCTGGTCTCCATAGCGAGTTCCAGGACAGCCTCCAAAACAATACAGAGAAACCCCATCTCGAAAAACCAAAACCAACCAAACAAACAAACAAAAAACATTTTTTTTCCTCCCACATAAAGGTTCAGAATAAGTTCTTTAGACAAAGCTAAGTCTGGAGTTTTCAACTCCTCAGACTAATGGCTCACAACCCATGATGCAGTCCCATTTTTTAGCCACCAACTAATTCTACCTATGGGCTGCTTCATTTCTAATTAAAATGCCAGCTACCCTTATGCCTACCAACCAACCAACCAACCAACCAACCAACCATCCAACCAACCACTCTTTGTCTTGTAAAAACAAACCAGGAGTGTTGACTGACATCTGTAATCCCAGCACTCAGGGGGATAACATACTGAGTTGTAGGCCAGCTAGGACACAAAGTAAGATCCTGTCTCAAAACAATTCAAACCAGAAAAATAATGCAAAAAAGTTGGCATAGTGGCACGAACCCATAATCCCAGCACTTGGGAGGCAGAGGCAGGAGAATTCCAAGTTTGAGACCAGTCAGGGATACACAGCAGATTGAAGGCTAACCTAAGCTAAATAACCAGACTCTAGTCTCAGAAAAAACAAACACTAGGTGGATTTCAGAGCTTAAACTTGGGTCACTGGGCTTCACAGAAGGAGCCTTCCTGTAACTACTAAGCCATTTCATTTCACCAGCCCTCTTTAGTTATTTTTTTTTCCTTTGAGACAAGGTCACACTGTAGTTCTGGATGTCCTAGCACACTCATTACATAGATGAGGCCAGCCTCAAACACGGAGATCCACCTTCTTGTGTCTCCCCAGTGCTGAGACCAAAGGCGTGTTCCAGTACACCCAGCTTCACTGGTCCTCTTATTACTTTGGATTTTGAGATAGCTCGCTAAGTTCCCCAGGCCAGCATTAAGCTTACTCTGTAACGAGGCAGGCCTTGAACTTGCAATTCTCCTGACTCAACCTGACAAAGCTGCTAGGACTACATGCTTTTGTCATCAGGCAGAACCTACACATTCTCCTGTAGATTTTAAATCATCTCTTGATTACTTTTAATACCTAATATAAATATCAATGCTATATAACAGTTGATATGCCATACTGTTCAGGGAACTGTGACAAGAAAAATCAAACTTGTGCAGTCATACTGTAATCCCAGCACTTGAGACCTTAAAGTATGAGCATAGAGTTTGACTCAGTTGATGCTACATAGTGAATTCCAGTCCAACCTGGGCAACATAGTGAGACCAACAAAAACAAAACAGAACAACCACCAAGTCAATTAGGACTGGGCTCAGTGTTTAAAGCATGTAAAGAGCCCAAGTTCAAACCTTCAGAGCCTGTGCAAAGCCAGGTGCAGGGTTCCTATGGTGGGATGGGAGGCAGACAAGGAAAAGACTCTGAAAGCTGAAGCCAGCCAGCCTGGCATGTGTAGCAACAAACAAAAGTTTTGCCTCAAATAAGGTGCAGAGTGAGAACCCAAGGATGTCCTCTGATCTCTAAGCACACACACCACAGTATACACATTCATCTCATGATGCACACACACATTCATACACAAGAAAATTTTAAAAAGTCCATTCACTAACCTAATCACTTTCTGTTCTAGTTTTCAACCTAGGAGGGAAAAGCCCAGAGGTTATTGGCATAAACTGGGTTATCAATAGGTTATAAAGTAGGTTAGGAGGAGAGTACGACTGAACACTGGATTTCCAGATGATTGGCCACTAATCATAGCACAACAGAAAATAAATGTAAGTTCGTAACATTCAGAATTAGTAAGAATGCCCAACTTTGAGAGTTCTAAGATACTGAAGGAGCACTAACCATTAAGAAGAGAACAAGAGACCAAGCGGTGGTGGTGCATACCTTTAGTCTCAGCACTGGGGAGGCAGAGACAAGCAGATCTCTGTGAGCTCAAGGTCAGCCTGGTCTATTGAGTGAGAGAATGAATTCCAGGGCAAGCTCCAAAGCTACAGAGAAAATCTTACCAAAAAAAAAACCAACCAAACAAACAAAAAACGAGAGGGGGTGGAGAGAGAGAGACAGAGACAGAGACAGAGAGAACACGAACACAAGGCTGGAGAGGTTCAGAGGTTAAAAGCACTGGCTGCTCTTCCAGAGGACCTGGGCTCAAATCTTAGCACCCACGTGGCATCTAACAACTGTCTGTTAACTCCAGGTCCAAAGACTCCTATGTCCTCTTCTGGCTGTTGTAGGCACCAAACTCATATGGCACACAGACAAAACACTCATAAAACAAAAAGATGAGACGAACCTAGGGGGGCACAGTGTACATGCCTGTAGTACCAATGACTTAGGAGGAGGATAACTTGAGTTCAGGAGTTTGAGACCAGCCTGGGCAATATAACAAGACCCCTGGCAAGAGATGGGGTGGGGGTGGGGTGCTTCTAGGGTCTGGGTTTGCAAAGGCATTTCTTAGAGGAATGCTCACAGAGTACTGATTCAAAAGCTTAGTACAGTTGTGAGCACAGTGTCACATCCTTCCCACAGGGTCTAGAACCTGATGTCAACAGCACACAGACAATGCTTAGCGATGAAGGGAAGGTCATCCCCCACAACTTTGACAAGACTCTGGAGACAGAAACTCTGCAGGCAGACTCAGCTAGCTTCTGGAGATGCTGTGTAGTCTCAGGACATTTGTATGTGACTGGGTGGGCAGGTGACTGCATTCCTTGTTTACAGACCTAAACAAAATTGCAAGTTTGTCAACAGAAGTTGCACACTTCCTGCCATCCTTCCCCCTAAGTGACAAAATGTTCTAAGCAGCCCAAATAGTGTGTTATCCTGTCTTAGGCACACAGTTTGTAGTTCAATGGAATAAGGCCATTATTTCAAATCTAGACCCTATAGCCCATCATGAGCCCTTGGGGCGAGAATGAGGGACAGAGTGAGTGTAGGCCAGAGGTCAACATCATTATCTTCCTTCCCTCTTCAATGCTTCTCCTCCTTACTTTTCAAGACAGGGTTTCTCACTGAACCCAGAGTTCATTTATTTGGCTAAACAAACTGGCCAATGAACTCCAGGGATGCATCTGCCTCAGCCCCCAGCACTGGGATTACAGATCTGTGGGTACTGGGGATCCAAAGTCAGGTCCTCATGCTTGCACAGCAGACACTTCACTGACTTCACATTCTCATCCCTCTTCCCCTTGTTTTCATTGTCAAACTCTTGGGGGCTAGAGAGATGGCTTAGTGGGTAAGTTCAAACATGAGGATGTCAGGGTGAAGTGAGGAGCAATTACTCACAAAGTTAGGCACAGATATGTGTGCCCGTAACCCCAGAATTCAGGGGAATAAAATAGGTAGATGTACTAGGAACTTGCTGACCAGCCAGCACAGCCCAAAATAGCAAGCCTCTGGGTCAGTGAGACCCTGTGTCAAGGGTGGAAGGTAGAGAATGAAAAAAGGCACTCAACACACTCACACACTCACTCACACACACTCACATACACACTCACACTCACATAAACACTCACACACTCACACACACTCACACTCACACACTCACACACACTCACTCACACACACTTTGATTTCCCAAAGAACTGCTCCTTCACGTGCCATTAAGGCTATGACAATTTGTCCTATCCTACATGAAGGGTGGTGACGTTCCTCCCTTTGTCTGGGTAATGGCTGAATTCCAGTCATGGCCTCTGTTATCATCCTTTTATCATTTTACCAACACAACATTTTTCATCACTTCAAATGTCACAGGCTTTCAAACCCCCCTCCCTTCTGTCATTCTCTAGGAGAAAAGTCACTAAATGCCCTCCCTGCCACTGCAGGAGGCCAGTCCTCCCATCCCTCTGCCTATGACATCTGTCATCAACCTGTGGACAGCTAGCAAGCATCTCAGCACATAGCAGTGATCCTAGACATAAGCCTCATGGCCAGCTTTCCTGGTGATGCCGGCTCCGTGGCAGCAGACAAGAGGAGGAGGAAAGACATCTTCAAAGAACACACACAACCATTTGAGAGACACAAAAGAACATGCAAAATCATTTGAGAAGAAACACCTGTCAACAACTACCACCCAACAAGAAGTCCCTTGAAGGTGTGCTGTGGCATGACTTCAATACAGTCACACGGCCTGGCCCCACAGCCTCAGAGACACTGTATTTCTAAAACTTCTGGCTGCTGCACAGTAGAAAGAAACTGATTTATGAAGTGGGTCAACCAAAAGCAGTAATGTAAAAGGAAAGAGGTCAGCCTGGAGCTTGCTCACCCCTTTCCCAGCTACTTCTGCTCATGCTTTATTGTTTGTGAGGAGCCACAGTGCCAAGTCAGAGGACTCGTCTGGAACACAACCAAGTCTGGACACAAAGATGACTTAAAACTAGAGGCCCAAATTCTCTCTCAGCTAATACTAACTTTATTTTAGAGTCATGGCTAGGTCAGACACATCCAGAGCTCTGGGTTAACACAAAACAAAGTCTGATCCCAACGGATCTCAGAGGATACTCTTTGTTGTTGTTTTTGAAATGGGTTCTCATGCATCCCAAGCGGCTCTTGAGTTTTTGGTTTTTTGAGGGAGGGTTTCTCTACTATGTAGCCCTGGCTGTCCTGGAGCCATGTAGACTAGGCTGGCCTGGAACTCAAAGGAAGCCCACCTACCTCTACTAGGGTTAAGGTGGGTGCTACACCAAATAGATTTATTTATGCTGATTTGTGGTGTGTGTGCGCGTGCGTGCAAGCATGCATACATGCGCTCATGGACACAAATGTATGCATGCACATACATACCTCATGACACACATGTGGAAGTCAGAGGACAACCCAGGAGTTCTGTTCTCTCCTTCCACCATGTAAGTTCTGAGAATCAAACTCTGGTGTTATCAGGCTTAGTAGAAACTGCCTTTACTCTCTGAGCCATCTCCTCAGGCTAGGTAACCATTTTTTCCTTTTTTTCTCTTTTTTTCCAGACAGGATTCCTTTGTGTAGCCCTGGCTATTCTGGAACTCACTATATAGACCAGACTGTCCTCCATCTCAGAGATCCGCCTGCCCCTGCCTCCCAAGTGCTGGGATTAAGGTGTAGGCCACCATGGCCCAGAAGGTAGGTCTAGCATTTCTTGAGTACTGTAAGCAAGCATTATACTAATAGCTTTCAGTTATTATACCATGCATTTAGTTAGCAAGCATCTGAGCCCCACTATGTAAACTCTGTTCTAGGTACTGGGGACACAGACAGACCAAAACAGTAAAAATTCTAGTTGACAGCAAGCTTTTATTTTTGTGGTACTGAGGATCCTAGGACTTCATGCATGCTAAATAGACAGCTACCATTGAGTTGAACCCCAAGCCTTAATCCACATTTAGTCAAGACTGACTAAATAAAGCTATGTCACCGGGGAGGCCAGCCTGGTCTACAGAGCAAGTTCCAGGACAGCCTCCAAAACAATACAGAGAAACCTTGTCTCGAAAAACAAAACAAAACAAACAAACAAAAAACCTATGTCAACTAGTGATAAGAACTATGAAAAAATAATTTTATAAAAACATAAAGCAGGGAAGAGGGTGCTATTTTTTAGAGCTGTCCTGGATGCTTCTCAGTTCTAAACTAGGAATTGAGCTAAATACTTAATGTGTAGCATTTCATTTAATTTCAGTCACTCTCTGTTCAGTGCTATTGACATTCCCATCACAAAGCAAGAAAATGGAACTCAGGGAAATAAGACTCTTTGCAGAGTCTGCAGGGAGGGAAGTAAGAGTGAAGGACCAAGGCCTGTGTCCCACAGGAGGTAAGGAAACTGGGACCTGAATCAGGAAAGCAACTCCAGACTCATGTTCCTCTCCAGTTACACTATGCCACCATACTGTTGGACACACAGCCCAACAAGTCAAGGGTGATGTGGTCACAAAGCAACAGGTTCATCTGGTCTCCTTGCTAAGAGATGAATTAGTGCAATTCAATCTTCCTCTAATATCAAACTGTCACTGCCAGTTGAAAACCAAGCCTTATCTTGAAACAAGAGGAGAAAAACATCTTAGGCTCATTAAGGTTTCTCCCATCCTACCCCAACCACCAACACCAGCACCAGTCCTCTCTAGAAAACAGGAACAGAATAAGGTGTGACTGAGCCAGCAGTCAGATGGGGCCACAGCAGTTGTTGGGAGGTGTGTTGGATGAGACTGGAAACTGAGAGAGAAGCCAGCAGCAAGGCAACAGGGGCCTTCCCAGCCCCATTTCAAGGAAGCACAGCTCAACCATAAGTCCTAGAGTACTGGAGTGAGAGACATGCCTTGTTTTCTTCAGAGGCAGGACAGACAGAAGCACAAGGAACAGGTCACCCAGCTCTCTTGAAGGGAAGGAGAGGAAAATCAGGAGGGAAGTCCTGGAGGGAAATGCCATGCCCAAGGTCAAATGGCAAGTGCAGGATAGCTGGAAACCCATGCTGGGGGCCCAGATTAAGTTACCAGAGAGGCCAGAAGAAAAGACAGTAAACAGAGGACTGAGGTTCAAATCAAAGTTCACGGTCAGCACCTACCCACTGTGTTATAGTGTCTAGTCACCACTGCCAGAGCACCTGTGGCCAGAGTTAATCAACAACTTCAATTTGCAATTTCATTCCAAATCCGAGCACATTAAGAGACTTTATTCAAAACCTGGGTTTCCACCTTCCATTCCAATGGACTTGAGCACCTCGATTTAAACACTGACTGAACCGACCCCCCAGTCTTCAGATCTTTTCCCTACTGAAACAGAGAGAGAGACAGAGAGAGACAGACAGAGACAGAGAGAGAGACAAACAGAGAGACATAGAGACCCATTGCTCAGTCTTGTTCTCCAGCCAAGTCAGGTCTCATAACCTAACATTGCACCAAACAAATTATGACCTGAATGGCAAGGGAAGAAAAAAAAAAACTGTGTCACCTAGAGAAACCCAATTAACAACATGACTCTGCTCTCTTCAATTCTCTCTCCCCTGTAGTCATATCCGGGGCACTTGTGGGCTGGCTGCCTTTTCCCTGGCTAATTCAAAAGTCAGAAGACAATCTGCTCAGGGGCATTCTAAAAAGCTAAGCATGAGATGGGAAATCCTGCTCTAGATACACCTCCGCCAGTTGGGAAAGCTCGCAGGGCACAGAATCAAAACACCACCTGGGAGACAGTCTGGAGTGGTTCACCTTGAAATCGCTATGTTGCCCTTAAGACGAAGCTGCCCGCTAAGGAAAAACATACAAAGCTGCTGAATTGAAAATTCCGGAAGGAGAGCGAGAGTAAGCGCCCCACGTGGAACAATAATTGGGTTATTTGAAAGCCGTCCTGACACAGTTGTTTCCTCTTAACCGCTCTCCTAAGGAGCCCCCTCCCTCCAGGTCTCCTCTGCCTCCACCCCCACTGGTTTCGCCAACCCCTCACCACTGACCACAGGCAGCATGTGTTTTGTGTGTGTACATATATGTAAACATCGTCTTCCGGCCCGAATTTCCGAGGGAACCAATGCTTCCCTTCCTGCCCCTGTGCACTTGTCTGTCCTCCCAGCCCTACACGGCTGCAGAGTTAGTAATGCAATATTCGGGGACCCCGAGACCGGAAATGCCTGGCTCTGGAAAGCCGCACTTGAATGCGAGAGAAGGGATAGAGAAAGTGAGCGTGGGAAGGAGACGTAGGTGGTGTGTGGGGTAGTGTGAGGAGGTGAAATGCCGCCCAAGCTGCAATTCAGGGGTAGGCGAGGAAGAAAACGAGGAATGAGGGGGAGGCTGAGGCACTTGCAAAGTCAAAATTCCAGGAGCCGGAGGAGGTGGTGGCAGGAGACGTGAGAACCGAGGAAGGGTGAGGGGCCACAAAAACGACTCTGCAGGTGATGCCGAGCTGGATTTAGGGACACTAGAGGTGACCCTCAAACGCCTAGAAGGGTGAGGACTCGGATCCAGGCAGCAAGGTAGGGGTGGCAGGCAGGTGTGGGGGAGGGCAGCGCAGGGTGGGGACCGAACTGGCTCCCAGAATCTGCAGAGGGTGGGGGCCCGGGCGGCGCGAGCCGGGGAGAGGGGCAGGAGTCGCGGGGCCGAGGCTGGGGGCGGCGCTCACCCTCAGGGCGGACAGGTCGATGTCGTCCAGGCTGCGGGCGGGGGCTGGGTCGCCCATGGCCGCCGCAGGGCCGCTCACGCTCCGGCTCGCTCACTTCGCTGCCTCCGTCGCCGTTTCTCCCCCATCGGGGGACCCGGGGGGCGGGCTCCACCGCGCCTGCCCCGAAGGCCGGGGAGGGGGAGGGCCAGCGGGAGGACCGACCCAGCGGCTGACAGGCGCTCTCACCCGCGCTCCTGCAACCCGAGCCGCCGGCTGCCCTGCGCACGCGTCGAGCGGGCCGTGACGCGAGCGCGCCGGGCGCCCCCTCCCGCCGGGCGCCGACACCTGCGCGCAGGCGCAGGAGAGCGGGCGGAGGGCGCGCGCCGGCCGAGCCTCGCGGGAGCCTGGCATGCAAGGAGCGTGCCCACCTGCTGGTGCGCGTGCGCACACACCTTCCCTTACTTTCCCCTTTTATTTATATTATTATTATTTATTATTATTATTATTATTAGCCTCCTCTCCCCTAATTCTTTCCTTGATTTTTTACTTGACTCCTTTCCTTCCCTTCTTTCTTTCGTGTGCCCAGCTGCCAATCAAACCACCCACCTTTCTATTTGCGGGGGAAGGGAGGCGGGACCCAACCCCCTCTATTACTAGGGGGTTGTTATGGTAACTCCCCACGCGAGGGCTGGTGGCCTCTAGATAGGACGGGCTGTCCACCCACCCAATTGCCATGGCAACTGTGGAGCCGCTGAGGGAGGGGCCTCTCCGTGAGAAGTTGGCTGGAGAAACCACGTGGGAGGGAAGGAGGGGGTACTGTCTGCCCTTTACTCCCTTTCCTGGCTGGAGTAGGGATGTTGGAAGCGGATCTCGGCCGTTAGGATAGGCACTCCGACTGCACACGTTTATCTCTGCTTCTCTTAACACAGTGTTGTGCAGGAAGGGACTATCGCTGGAGTTGCTAGTGGCAAAAGAAGAGGAAGAAACTGTATCCAATCCCTTCACGTTTTCTTCCAGCACCTTAGATCTGATACACATGTTGACACAGCATCTCCAGCCGGTTAGTCTCACTAGAGGATGGGTCATGCTTTGTAACTATATAGACAGTCATGTTCTGCCACTGACCAGTGTACCGTGTGGCTTTGAACAAGTGAATTTGCCTCTGTGGGCTCTTCTTTCCCTATGGAGTTGAGGGGAGAAGGTTCTCTGCCTGTCTTGAGACCTCTTCCGACATTAGTACTCCCTCTGAAAAATCCCCGTTTCCAGTCTTAATATAAACATCACTTAGATGAGTTTGAATTCTCTGGAGCCTTGTTGGCACATTTGGATGCTTACCGTGCCCCTGATATTCAAGCCCCCGTTATTCTGTCAACCTCCCACATGGCCCCTCTGCCTGGCACCCTCCGGTCAGTTCTTCATATCCAGAAGTGATTTTCCTAGACTTAAATCTGACATCATTCTCCTGTTTACAACGGTTTTCCGAACCCCACCACTCAAGAAGCTGAGGCAGGAGGACTTCATTTTCTGTTAGCTTGGGTTATGTAGTGACTATCTGAAAAGAAAAATGAGTAAGACCACCCTTGCTGACTCCCGCTGCTTTGTGGGTAGAGATATCAAAGACTTTCACGATCCTGTCCGTTTCTCTGGCTTTGTGTATTTTGTTTTCTTTTTTTTTTTTTGGTCTTATGTTTTAATAAGCTCACTTGTTCCAGCTGTACTGAAATACACTCTACTTGAAGCTCCCATAACTCAACATCTCTCCTCTGTCTTTGCACTTGGTTTTCTTTCCCTTGGAGTATTCTCCGACTTCCAGTTGGGTCGGCTAGTTTTATGTCAACTTCAGCTCCTGCTTCCAGGTTCCCGCCATGATTTTTCTTTTACAAATTTTTTTTTTTTTGGTTTTTACGAGACAGGGTTTCTCTGTATTGTTTTGGAGTCTGTCGGTCCAGCCCAGCCTCGAACTCACAGAGATCCTCCTGCCTCTGCCTCCCGAGTGCTGGGATTAAAGGTGTGTGCCACCACGGCCCGGCCTTTTACAAAATTTTGTTTCATGTATTTGTGCGCATGCTCGAGTGCTACAGTGCACATATGGAGGTCAAAGGGCTACCTCAGTGTATTCATGTCACCAGGCTTGATGAGACAGGCATTTTGCTGGTCCTGAAATCTTTGTTGATCTAGTGAGTTTGGCTCTTCTGTTTTAGCCGCCTGAGGGCTTTGGTAACATTTGATACTATGAATTTTAAGTATGTAAATCTACCCAGAAATGATGTCAGTCTTGTCCAGCACAGGGTCTGGCACCTTCAGATGATTTGGGAAGGCTAAATTGCATCATGGCTTCTGTTGCCTAATAGACAACACAGTAGTTCAAGGTCAAGACCATTGTATAGTAGGAGAAACAAAATTTGAAGTGGCTGCTGTAGGCAAATCACTAATCCCTCTAATTGTTTAACCCAATTCTAATTATCTATAAAATAGATATTAGGGAGGTTAGAAACTAGGTGTTGTGGCCAAACACTCACCATATTCTGGAGGCTAAGGCAAAAGGAATCCTGCAAATACAAGTTCAGCCTGGGCTACAGAGTGAGATCCAGGCCAGCCAGTGCTATATGGGACCTTGTTTTAAGAAATAAACAAAAATCCAGGTGTGGTGTATGCCTGTAATCCCAGCACTTGGGAGGCAAAGGCAGGAAGATCACAGCAAGTTCATGGCCAGCCTGGTCTACACAGTGAATTTCAAGCCATCAAAATTCTGTCTAGGGCTGGAGAGATGGCTCAGAGGTTAAGAGCATTGACTGCTCTTCCAGAGGTCCTGAGTTCAATTCCCAGCAACCACATGGTGCCCACTTCTGGCCTGCAGGCATACATGAAGGTAGAACACTGTATACATAATAAATCTTTTTAAAAAAGATTCTGTCTAAAATGAATTAATAATAGTGAGTCACTTATACTTATACTTAATAAATTTTCTGATGCCAGATTCATGGGATGTTTGATAAAGATAATTAATAAACAAATGAGCAAATCAACACCTTGGGGACGGGATAAATGGCCACCTTCACTTCATGAGGCCATGCAATCCCTGGAGTGGGGAGGGGAGAAAGCAAGACTGGTGGGAGCTGGTTCTTGTTTGTATTGAGACAGGGTGGCTACCTTCCTTCCTCCCCTACACTGTTAGCCTCTTATCAAGACTCTGAAGTTCAGCTGGGCTTGTTTACTAGTGCAGTCCTTGCCCTCGGGAGGCTGAGGCATGCGGCTCAAGGATGCCTGAGTTGTACAGCAAGACCCTGTAGTAGCTGAGCATAAAGCAGAAGCAGGATTGCGGGCAGCCATGCTGGTCTTCAAACACTCCAAGACTAAGAACTAGAAGGCTGCTGTGTGAAACAGAAGCCAGTCTACACACACACACACACACACACACACACACACACACACACACCCGCTCAGCTTGGGGCAACTGCTGTCTCCACCTTACAGTTAAGTGATGGTCCCCCCAGGGAAGGAGATATTTAAGTGCTGACAATGAGACTAATTAATGCATTAGATGCCAATTAGTACCTGGAACTGCTGTGTGTAGGAGGGGGATTTCTTGGATATTAGTGTTTTATTGTATGTGTGTGCATGTTCATATATCTGTTCTGAGGTACACTGGGTGTGTGTGTGTGTGTGTGTGTGTGTGTGTGTGTGTGTGTGTGTGTGCGCTTGTACCCTGGCCTGTGTGTGAAGGTCAGAGGACAACTTTTAGGAATCTGTTCTCTCCTTCCACCATGTGGGTCGTGGGGCTCAAACTCAAGTCATCAGGGTTGACAGTAAGCACTTTCTTGTGCTGAACTATTTGGCTGGCCGTGGGGTCACTTCTTGAGAGAATTAGAGGGTCACACTCATAGGGGATGGGACAGCAATCTAATGTCCTCACATCACATCATTACCCACCCCCACGTATTAGCCTTACTAAATCCTCCACTTCTCTGAGTTTCTTCAGCTTCTGTGGCTACCATGTTCAACATTTTCTAATTGCGAAATACCTCAGACATAGGAAAAGTTATGAATATATATGTACACACACACACACACACAGAGTTTGGCTCTGATCTTCCTTCAGGAATTAGGTGAATGAACTCGGGAAGCTGTTGCTAAGAAGCACAGAGATTTGGACAGAAGAAATAAACAGGAATTGAGGCAGAGAGAAGGTGAGGATGAGTGTCCTGTGCAGGCAGGGAGAGCCTATAGCAACACTCCTCTCTGCCAAGAAGAGGCATGGGCCTTTTCTACACTTTTATTTATGAAATGCTTGATGAACTGGTACAAAGTTAGTGTCTGTCAGGAGGCTGGTGGAGGCAGCTACGGTGTCTCCCCACCACCGTTGGCAGGGGCTGTATGGAGTCAAAAGTGACCCTATCTTGGCAGCAATGGGCTGGGAAAGGCCCTGGGGCACATAGGGGGTTCAAGGGCAGAAGGAAGAGTGAGATGAGGAGGACCCAGGGCGGAGCCCCTTTTCCTGGAATAAAAGGCTTGACCTCAGGCCTTCCTTCTAGTAAGAGTTAGGCTTCTGTGAGCAGTGGTTTGAACTAGGTGGTGAGAGGGCAGACCTCTCCAGAACTCTCTCCTGCCTCCCCAGGCCAGGCTTGGGAGTGCTCCCTTGGGTTACTTCTCAAAGTAAAGGTCCTCTGTGATTCTTTAGTACTCCTCAGAGATGCCCTCCCTAAGGATCAAAGAATGCTGCCCTCGGACCTCAGGGTTTGGGGCAAGGATCAGGCACAGTGGAGCCTGGCGGCTATGGCTGCTGCCAGGCTGAAGCCTCAGCTATGTCCACACTTCTAAAGGTATCATGCCTTCCTTGCTCCCCAGAGGGGGCAGCAAGGACTCATCCTCCAGAAACTTGAGGGGGAAGTGAACTAAGTGGCCCTGGATGTGGGCCAGTTCAGATTGGGCCAAAGAAGGGCTGACCGTGGCCAAGGGCTCCACTGCCACATACTCCCGGAGAGTCCGAAGGGAACGAGTGGCGTTGGAGGGCAGGCAGCGGAAGATCTAGGGTAGAAGGGAGGACATAGGAGCCAATTAAGATTAGGGAGATTAACCCAGGTGGTGGTCACACCTTTAATCCCAGCATAAGGGAAACAGAGGCAGGCAGATCTCTGTGAGTTCGAGGTCATCCTGGTCTACAGAGTGGAGTTCCAGGACAGCCGAAAGTGTTACACAGAGAAACCCTGTCTCGGAGGAGGCGGGGATGACCAGGGAGATTAGAGTCCCCAGAGTCTGAGCTGCCTGGGCTGGACCCCTTGTTCCCTATACTACCTCCCAGTACCCCTGGCCTACGGAATCCTAATAGGAAACGCTCCCCAGACCCTCATCTCCCTTCTGGACAGGATAACCCACCAATTCCTCAGGCCAGACCCCCCTCAGCCTCTACCTGCTCATAGATGTTTGCATTGTTCTCAGCTATTTCTTGCCACAGCTGGAAGAAGTCATCACAGACAGGGTCTCGGAGATCCAGGTCTGGCCGAGTATTTGCCCCAAGAATCACACTATGGAAGAACGGTACCAATGGCCAAATTGAACTCCTTAAAGAACCCTAACCCCTGGTACTTCTAAGCAGATGTGACAAATGGTAACAGTGTCGGTGAAGCTAGTGGGGCTTTGATTTATCTTCCTTTGATGTTTAAAAAAAAAACAACTACTTGGGCTGGAGAGATGGCTCATCAGTTAAGAGCACTGGCTACCCTTCCAGAGGTCCTGAGTTCAATTCCCAGCAACCACGTGATGGCTCACAATCATCTATAATGAGATCTGATGCTCTTCTCTTCTGGCATGTAGGCTGTATGTGTAGACAGCACCATATACATAAAATAAATAAATCTTTATTTAAACTACTTTAGCTGGGCATGGTGACTTGTGCCTATAATCAATACCAGCACTTGGAAGGCAGTGGCGGGGGATCAAGAGTTCAAGGTCAGCCTATGCTACATAGCAACTTCCTGTATGTATATGTTCCTAATAGGCTGCTACCTTAACAGGATGAGTCTGGTAAATCTGGTACCAGCTCCAGGAAGCCAACATATCTAGCTCAAAAGGCAGCCCCTCCCACTGCCCCCAATCCACCTGCGCACTCCCGGACTCCTACCTGAAACAGTGCTTCCGCAAACTCAAGGCAAACCTGCCTGCCTGGTACTCCACCCCGTCCATGAGGGATGGCTCCATTTCTGTATCCTCAATCAGTATAGCTAGCTCACTGTCCCGTTTTCCCAGCAAGCTCCTGTCGTTGATGTTCGCAGAACCTGGGATGAGTTTCAGGGCACACTGTGTCTATTTGGGCCCAGGAGGGCCTCCCCAACACCTCATCACCTTTACCAGAGCACTAGCCTGAAGCCCCCCAGTCACTGTGAGCTTCAGCTGCAGATTGCATCACCCTCTGACCCTCCAGCCTCTCCTGACAGGACCAGGTGCAGCACTGACCAATGATGACTCTCCTGTCATCTGCAATGAGCATCTTGCTGTGGATATAGATGAGCTCCGAAACCGGGTGCCCGCCCAGCTCTCCATGTGTACGAAGCCCACAGATGGATATGTAATCCCGCCACGCTGTCCCCACTGTACACGAGAGATACGGAGGGGCAGTGAAGTGAGAGGTGTCTGCTGTGAGTGGACGGGACTTCATCCCACCTCTCGCTCCCAGCAGTGACAAGCCACCTGCAGTCTGAAGAGCATGCAGGAACAACAGTTTACTTCCCTGGTTCCCAGGACCCCAGCTACCCAAGCTGCCTCCCTGCCAGGGGTCCAGGGCTTGAGGCCCCAGCACTCACTGGCTGCTTTGAGACGATGTAAGATTGAATATTCCCCACGACACAGGGTCCTGAGAGAAAAGAAAGGGTGCGGGAGGCAGAGGCTGGAGGAGGAGGAAGGGAAGGCCTCCAGAGTCCCTGCAGGGAGCCGTCAGGACAGGGTGGAGAGGATGCCAGTACGAAGGGGCAGTGAAGAGCAAATCTGGCTGTGGGGAAGGGGCTACCTGTAAGTGAAGTGCAGAATGGCCTGGATGGAGTTGCCACCCCCTGTGGAGATGTCACCCTCAAAGCCAGGGAGCAAAGGCAAAAGCACGTAGACTCGGAAACACTGCCCCTGTCTGGGAGATAACAGCCAGAGGTGTGATGGTGCCCAAACGAATCCAACCCCTCCGCCTGGGCTTCCGCAATGCCCCCATCGCCACCTTACTTGTGGGCCTGCAGTACTCTGTCCACAATCTCATCGCCCACCTTGTTCAGAACGGTACGCCCATCTGAGCAGCTAATGAAGAACTGATTCTGGGGCAGGGATCAAAAGAGAGACATCAGCGTCCCAGCCCTGACCTCTGGCCCCAGTCCTGCATTTGCTTCACACCCAGCCAGGCCCTCATCCTTCCCATTCCCTCCCTCCACGTAGCCTCAGTCAGACCTCAATGTACAGAAAGTGCTGGCTCTCTCTAATGGTATGTAGGTAGGCATTGAGGATGGAGTTCTCCAAGGTCCCTGCTGACCACCGGTCCACAGACCTTAAGACCTATGGGATGGTGAAGAGAATGTGGCTTTTAAGCCGGAGAAAGGAGAAACTGGCTATATTGGGGGCAGGGTTCAGGGAAAGAAGATGAGCCAAGGGCTAATGGGGGGTGGCTGGCTGATCGGGAATGTCACCTGCACAGTGGTGCACTGCCCGCCTGGGATTGTGAAAGGGAGATGGTTTGCAGTGCTGGTGGACTTGGGCAGCAGGTAGGGGTACACGGGTATCTTGTACTTGGCCTTGGTGGTCTGCCATGAAGGAACAGCAGAGTCAGCAGAAGGTGGTAAGCTGAACCTGGCTTTTCCCTCCCTCCCTCCAGTAACCCTGGAGAGAGTCAGCACCTTCGTGAAGTTCCAGCGCTGGATGAAGTGCCGGGCAAGGTCCCGAGCAGCTGCACCATGTACGACCACTCCAACATCCCTCCACGGCATCCTGGGTGTGGTCTCCCTGTCAATAAAATCTGGAAGTCCCAGGAGAGTTAAGGTAGAAGTTAGGGCTTGTGTGTTGGGGATATTTGGAACAGGAGTGTGCTGGCTTGTCAACTTGACTCAAGCTAGAGTCATCAGAAAGGAGGGAACCTCAATTGAGAAAATGCCTCTGTAAGACTAGGCAAGCTTGTAGGGCATTTTCCTATTAGTGATTGATGTGGGAGGGCCCAGCCCATTGTGGGTAGGACCACCCCTGGGCTGGTGGTCCTGGGTTCTATAAGGAAGCAGGCTGAGCAAGCCAGCAAGCAAGCCAGTAAGAAGCACCCCTCTTGGACTCCTGCCTCCAAGTTGCTGCCATGCTTGAGTTCCTGTCCTGACTTCCTTTGATGATGAACAATGATGTGGAAGTGTAAGCCAAATAAACCCTCTCCTCCCCAGCTTGCTTTTTGTCATGGTGTTTTGTAGCAGCAGTAGTGACCCTGACTAAGACAAGGAGGAAGAGGAAGAGATATTGAGGAGGAACCTTCCAGAGGGAAGGCCGAACTGTTTGTGACTCATTTCATCTCATGCGTAGTCCCAGGTCTGTCAGCTCCTGGAGGCCTCTCGGGAGGGAGCCTCACCTTCAAAAGGCCGGTCCAGCTGCACCCAGTCCTTGGTGATGAGATTGCTGTAGTCCTTTCCCAGCCAGAAGAATCGGTTACACGACAGGTCTGGGGTGGCCGCAGGGTCTGCACCTGGTGTGGGAGCCTGTGGGAGGGTTACACCACGTCCAGGCAAAGGTGAGGTTACGGAAACAGGCCTAAGAGAAGACTGTGCACTACTCCAGAGAGTCTGGCCCCCATCCTCCCCCTCAATTGCAGCTAGAGTCAGTAAAACTGGAGGAAAAGAGTGCGTTTTACACGTGTGTGTGTGTGTGTGTGTGTGTGTGTGTGTGTGTGTGTGTGTGTCCATCCCTGTCCCAGGCTGAACTCCTCCTGCCTGAGTTTCCTCAAGGCTGGAATTACAAATGTGGACCACACGACAATATTTTGAAATCCATTCCTTGACAGACATAGTGGCACATGCCTATAATCTCAGCAATCTGGAAGCTGAGACAAGATGACAGATTTTGGATAGCTTGAGCTATATAGTTAGGCCCTGTCTCAGAAACAGTAGCATAGCTTCCTGGAGTCTCTGAATGGCTGAGGAACTCTGCAGGTCAGCAGTGCTGGGAAGGGTGTAAAAGAGTACCTGGGTTTGGGGGGGCTCAGGATGGCCTTGGGGCAATTACCTGTGAATCTGCAGATTCAGAAGGGTCCCCAAGGTCAGTCAGTCGGTATTGCACATCATCCCAGCGGCCATAGGCAAGGTCCAGCCCCCCTAAGAAAGCCACTACTTGGTCTATCACCAGGAGCTTCTCATGATGGGCCCACAAAGTCACAAAGTCTGGGTGGCGCATCACCTAGAGCAGTGTGGAGGAGTACACGGGAGGGGTTTAGGTGAGAGGACAGGGCAGGAAAAGATGGAGGATGGGACTTTTTAGGGAGAGGAAGGGTTGAGAGGATGGGAAGTGACCCGAACATCACCTTTATGTTGGGGTGCAGCAGCATCAGCACCCTCTTGCTATAGCCACTGTTGATGCCTAAGGCCAGTTCCACTTCCTTAAACAGCAGTATGGATACACGGACACCTTCTTCCTGGTGGTAAGTGGGGAAATCAAACCCTAGTGCCTCTCCTCTAGTGGCCCCTATCCATGCTCGGGATTCCTGTGTGTCCCTCCACCCTTCCTGGATGCTCTCCCACGTGCACCTGTCATGGAGCTTACAGCAAACAGCTCACCCACTCATCTGTCCACCCATCTTTCATAATCTAGCCAGCCATCTTCCCAATTATTTGCTCTTCTTCATAACTCCTGTCTGTCGTTCTTGCCAATCACCTCCACCTTCCCAAGTCATATCCTTCCATCCATCTCCCTGTTGTTTCCCCCCCTCTTTGGAGACACAGACTTTAGTCTAGGATGGTATACTACTCATTATACAGCAAACCTTCAACTCCTAACCCTGCTGTCTCCCATCTCCCAAGTGCTGGGATTACAGGTGGGTGCCTCCACACCCATTTTCTTTTCTACCACCTATCCATTCACCTTCCATCACCCATGGACCCTTTCTCTTTTCGACATCCACATCAACATTCACAAATGCCAGGTGCGATGGCAGACACTTTTAATCCCAGCGCTGAGGAGGCAGAGGCAGGCAGATCTCTGAGTTTGCCAGCCTGGTCTATATAGAGAGTTCAAGGCCAGCCAGGACTGTATTGTGAGACCCTGCTTTAAAACCAAAGCACTCAGCCAGGCATTGGCGGCGCACGCCTTTAATCCCAGCACTCGGGAGGCAGAGGCAGGTGGATCTCTGTGAGTTTGAGACTAGCCTGGTATACAGGCAAGTTCCAGGACAGCCTCCAAAACAATACAGAGAAACGAGAGACCCTGTCTCAGAAAACAAAAAACAAACAAACAAAAAAACCCAAACAAACAACCCCCCAAAACTCCAAAGCACTCACAAATGTTTGATGTATGACAGGTGCCATGATTTTGTTCTGGAACTTGTGATGTTGCTCAACAAAAAGACACAGACATCTACACCCCCGAGTATCACACAAAAGGTCTGAGTATTGGGAACCTAGTCTATGCTAGTACCCGGAAGAGGAAACCAGGAGGTGACTGCTGACAAACACTGAGACAAGGAAGGGACAATTCCTGGTGCTGAAGCCCCAGATTCCCAACCTTCTCCTTGGAAGACTCCTGCTGAAGTCCTAATTAACTCCCCCCCCAGCCAACCACTCCTCACCGCCTTCCTCTTGAGCATAATGTCCAGTCTCCAGTCGTCTGAGTGGGCTGGACGCTTCAGGTAAACCTCAGGGCTCAACCTACAAGTCAGGGCAGTGGGTAAGGAGCAAGCTAAGCTCAAGACAGCCCCTACCCTCCGGCCCATGTGCTGCTCTGCCCCCACCCTCCATACTTCCCCTTCTCCCGTGCACGTGGCCTCACTCACCACCAGTCGGTGATGAAAATCTCCTCCCGAGCTCGCAGGATGGCATCTGCCACAGCAGCAAAGTAACCTGCCCCATTCACAAACCTGGGGGGAGGCCAAGCCAAGGAGGTCAGGGGAATCAGAAGCCAGAAAGTTCTGGAGAGTGAAGACCGGAGGATAGTCATGGGTCAGAGGTGACAGTAGGGTCAAAGATCAGGAATGATCAGAGAGGTTAGAGTGCATCAAATACATCAAGTGGTATTAATCAGTGTGATGTGCCAGTGTGAGCAAATGAAAATGACCAAACACAACAAGTTAAAGAAACTCACCAAAGATGGCAAGGATGAATACATCACACAATTAGCAGCTCCAGCAAGACAGTAAGAAGCAAATGGGAAGCACAGAAGCCAGCTGAAGAGTGAGCCAAGAGTAAGAACTGACGGTTCACAGCAGGTATAAGACAGTCATAGGGTAAGACCTGAGTTCACTAACGCAGGAGAAATTAGGGCAGGGTGTGGCACACGGGCCTGTAATCCCAGGCTGAGGCCAGAGGGTTACTTACTGAAAGTTTGAAACAAGCTTGGGCCACATAGTAAGACTCTGTCTCAAAAATACCAAAAGAACTGGGCATGGCAGCACATGACTTTAATTGTAGCACTTGGGAGGCAGAAGCAGGAAAGAAAGTCATCTGTAACACAGTAGCAGCATATGAAGAAGCCAACATTCTCACAGACTGGCTATTGACTTTTTTCCTGGTATTTTGAGACAAGGTCTCACTGTAGTCCTCAAGTTTTGACCCTACTGCCCTGGCCTCTGAGTGCTGGGATTACAGGCTTACACCACCATTCCCAGTTGACTATTTAGAAGATGAGTCTACAGTAACAGTCACAATGTTAAAAGCACATACTAGTTTTTGTTGTTGTTGTTGTTGTTTTATTTTTCCTGAACTGCTTAGGGACCGAACTCAGTACTCTGTACATGCCCCATGCCAGGGGTCTACTGTTGAGCTACATCCAGCCAACATAAACCTCAAATAATTTTCAAATCATACTCTTTAATGCCATTAAAAACATATAATGACTTTTTTTGTTTTTGTTTTGTTTTTTGACAGGACCTGACTCTGCAGCCTGATAGTCTAAAACCACCTAAGTAGACCAGGCTAAACTTGAACTCGCAGAGATACACCTGTCTCTGCCTCCCTAGTGCTGAGATTAAAGGTGTACATCACCATACCTAGCCTGTATCATTTTTTTGTTGTTGTTGCTGTGAGCCTAGTCTCTAACAGCTGAGCCATATCTCAAGACCTGTATCATTTTTTAAAAAAAAGATTTATCTATTCACTATGCGTAGTGTTCTTTCTGAATGCATGCCTGCTTGCCAGAAGAGGGCACCAGACCTCACCATAGATGTCTGTGAGCCAACATCATGTGGTTGCTGGGAATCCAAACTCAGGATCTCTGGAAGAGCAACCAGTGCGCTCAACCCCTTGAGTCACCTCACCAGCCCTTAGCCTGTACCTTTAAAAAAAATTTATTACGCCGGGCGGTGGTGGCGCATGCCTTTAATCCCAGCACTCAGGAGGCAGAGGCAGGCGGATCTCTGTGAGTTCGAGGCCAGGCTGGACCAATAGCCTCCAAAACAATACAGAGAAACCCTGTCTCGTAAAAAAAGTATTACATTGATTTATTTGGGGGGGGGGAATACATGTTTCACAGCACAACTGTGAAGGCCTAGACAATTTCAGGAGGTCAGTAGTCTTACACTGTGTGGATCCCAAGGATCAAATTCAGGTCATCAAGCTTGGCAAAGTGCCTTTACCTGCTGAGCCATTTCACCAGCCAGTAACTGTATTTCCAGGAATACATATTCTAAATATTTAGGTAAAGATTATGTTTGGGGGGACATTGTGTTTTCGAGACAGGGTTTCTCAGTGGCTTTGGAGCCTGTTCTGGAACTAGTTCTTGTAGACCAGGCTGGTCTCAAACTCACAGAGATCCACCTGTCTCTGCCTCCCAAGTGCTGGGATTAAAGGCAGGCGCCACCAACGCCCAGCTAGGGGGAACATTATCTTAAAGACAGGGAAAAAAACCCTAAATGTCCAATCTTTTTAAAAAAGATTTTATTTAATTTTATGTGCATTGGTGTTTTGTCTGCATTCATGTCTGTGTGAAGGTGTCGGATCCCCTTGAACAGGAGTTAGGCAGTTGTGAGCTGCCATGTGAGTGCTGGGAATGGAACCCAGGTCCTCTGGAAGAGCAGCCAGTGCTCTTAACCACTGAGCCATCTCTCTAATCCCTAAATGTCCAGTCTTTAAATGGCAGAATAATAAGCACAAAATAAGAGTTGACAATCCCATTTACATTAAAGTAAAAGGTAACGTGTACATGTGTACAAGGATATGTAGATGATGAGAGAGGATACAAAACTGTTGCCAAGGTTATTTCTGGAAAGAGAAATGCAACCAATTGGAGTGGGGGGGGGGACTACAAAACAATGTGGGTGAGGTAAAGAGTGGTAATTACAATTGTTCTGTGTGTCCGTTTTTATTTTAAGACAGGGTCTTGCCCTAGCTGCTCTAGTACTCTGTGAAGTCCACTTTGTCCTCAAACTTGTGTCAATCCTCCTGTTGTCTCTCAAGTGCTGGGGTTACAGGTGTACATCACCGCATCTAGCTTGGATTTTTGTACTGATATGTTACTGTGCTGCTCAACTTTTTTTCTAAGTGCTGGGCACCAAGTTCAGGGTCTCCCTGGTGATAGGCAAATAGTCTACCACTGAGCTACACCCTTTCATTTGACTTCTCCATCTAGGAGGGTGGTAAAGGGCAGTCTTGATTCCAATGGCTTGCATGCAAATCCCAGATCCACTGTTCACAAGTTGTATGACCCTAGGTAAGTTACCCAGCATGTCCTTGCCTCCATTCACTCATGTATAAAACCAAGATAACTGTACTTGCGTAGTTAAGAGTTCAGAGGATCCATAAGGTTAATATGTGAACATTCCTGGCACACAGTAAGCTCCACAGAAATAGTGGCTATTATTAATGTATTAAAAATAAATCAGGACTGGAGAAATGGTTCACTGGCTAAGAGCACTGGCTGTTCTTCCAGAAGACCTGGGTTCAGTTCCCAGTACCCACATGGCAGCTAGCAAGTTTTTTTGTTTGTTTGGTTTTTGGTTTTGTTTTTTTTTTTTCAAGACAGGGTTTCTCTGTGTAGTCTTGGTTATCCTGGAACTTGCTCTGTAGACCAGGCTGCCCTCAAACTCACAGAGATCCTCCTGCCTCTGCATGTGATTAAAGGCATACACCATCACTACCATCCAGTTTGCAACAATGTTTAACTCCAGTTGTGGGGCAATACAATGTCCTCTTCTGGCCCCATGGATATCAGGTACCCATGTGATACACAGACATTCACCCAAAACACATAAAACAAAAATAAACAAATAAGTCTCAGCTATATGTGGCAGCATACACCTATAATCCCAGTGCTCAGGAGGCTGAAGCAGGATTTGCAAGTTCCAGGCCATTTTGTACCACGATGTCAGACCTGGTCTTAAACAGATAGGTCAGGTCTAGTGGTGTACACCTAAACCCCCTCCCCCATGAGGCAGAAGCAGGAGGATCACCACAAGTTCAAGCCTAGCTCGATCTACACTTTAACTTAAAGTTCTGCTGGGGCTACAACACAGTGAGACTCTGCCCACGCCACACACATAAAATAAATGCACAGCCAGACACGGTGGCACATGCCTTCAATCCCAGCACGGGGGTCAGGCAGCCAAGGTTATCGTTGACTACACAGTAATCCTGGACTACATGAGCTCCAGTCTCAAAAAAACCAAGGATGAATGAATAAATAATAAACCGGCAGGGCTACTGGTACAGGCCTATCACTGCTGCTACTCAAGGAAACGGAGGCAAGAAACGGAGGCAAGAAGGAGCAAATGTTGGAGGCCAGCATGAACTACATGAAACACTATCTTTAAAGGGGGTAAACAAGAAAAACAGTTTAAAAAGAGCTGGGAGGGCTGGAGAAATGATTCAGTCAGTAAAATGCTCCCTTCATAAGTTTGAGGGCCTGAGTTCAGATCCCCAGTACCCACAGAGAAAGCCAGTGTGGCCAGGCATGGTGGCACACACCTCTAATCCTACCACTCATGAACCAGAACCAGGAGAACCTCTGTTTCAGGCCAACCTGGTCTACACAGTGAGTTCCCAGCTAGCAAGCATTACAAAGACAAACAAAACGAGGCCAGCACAGGTCTATTATGCCAGCACTGAGGAGGCAGACACAGGCAGACCCCTAGAACTTGCCTGCAAGCCACTACAGTTAAATTAGTAAGGTCTAGGTTCAGTAAGACTCTATCTCAAAAAAAAAAAAAAAAAAAAAAAAAAAAAGAAGTGAACTGGAGCTGGAGAGATAGTTAAGAGAGCACACGGCGCCGGGCATTGGTGGCGCACGCCTTTAATCCCAGCACTCGGGAGGCAGAGGCAGGCGGATCTCTGTGAGTTCGAGGCCAGCCTGGTCTGCAGAGCAAGATCCAGGACAGCCTCCAAAGCCACAGAGAAACCTTGTCTCGAAAAACCAAAAAAAAAAAAAAAAAAAAAAAAAAAAAAAGAGAGCACACTGCTCTTGCAGAGGACCCAGATTTGGTTCCCAGCACCCATCCACATGGCAGCTCACAAACACCTGTAACTACAGTTCCAAGGGATCTGACACCTCTCCTTTTGGCACTACTGGGCACCAAGCACACACACGGTGTGCATACATGCAGATAAAACATTCATACATGGCCAGGTGGTGGTGGCGCACGCCTTTAATCCCAGCACTTGGGAGGCAGAGGCAGGTGGATCTCTATGAGTTCGAGGTCAGCCTGGTCTGCAGAGCAAGATCCAGGACAGCCTCCAAAGCCACAGAGAAAAACAACAACAAAACAACAACAAAAAAATCATACACATAAAAATAAACAAATAAAGCTGAGCAGTGGTGGTGCACGCCTTTAACCCCAGCACTCAAGAGGCAAGCAGATCTCTGTGAGTTTGAGACCAGCCTGGTCTATAAGAGCTAGCTCCAGGACAGTCTCCAAAGCTGCAGAGAAACCCTATCTCGAAAAACCACACACACATACACACACACACACACACACACACACACACACACACACACACACACAACTAAATAAATCAAATAGATAAGTAAATAAAAATGAAAGTGAGGAGAAACAGAGAAATCTCAGTTGTCCTCTTGCCTTTTTTTAAGGTTTTTTTTTTTTTTTTTTGGTTTTTCGAGACAGGGTTTCTCTGTGGCTTTGGAGCCTGTCCTGGAACTCACTCTGTAGACCAGGCTGGCCTTGAACTCACAGAGATCCACCTGCCTCTGCCTCCCGAGTGCTGGGATTAAAGGCGTGCACCACCAACGCCCAGCAAGGTTTTTTTTTAATATTTTATTTATTTATTGTGCATACAGCCTTCTGCCTGCAGGCCAGCAGAGGGTACCAGATTTCATTCAAGATGGTTGTGAGCCACCATGTGGTTGCCAGGAATTGAACTCAGGACCTCTGGAAGAACAGTCAGTGCTCTTAACCACTGAACCATCTCTCCAGCCCCCCTCCTCTGGCTTTTATGTGCACACATACACATGTTCATGCACACCCACACACACTAACATGTACACACCTACCATTCACACACAAGAAAGAAAGGAAGGAAGGAAGGAAGGAAGGAAGGAAGGAAGGAAGGAAGGAAGGAAGGAAGAGGCAAAGGGATGCTGGACTCAATGTAAGGGGTTTGCTGTGCCAGCACGATGACCTGAGTTAAGATCCTTAGCACAAAATAAGAAAGCCAAGCAGGCCGGGCATTGGTGGCGCACGCCTTTAATCCCAGCACTCGGGAGGCAGAGGCAGGCGGATCTCTGTGAGTTCGAGGCCATCCTGGTCTACAAAGCGAGTTCCAGGACAGCCTCCAAAACAATACAGAGAAACCCTGCCTCGAAAAACCAAAAAAAAAAAAAAAAAAAAAAAGAAAGCCAAGCAGAGCAGTGCACATGTCTATAAATCCAGTGTTGGGGCAGGGTCAGAGACTGGCAGATCTTAGGGCTTTGCTGCCCAGCCAATCCAGTCAAATCAGTAAGCTTCAGGTTCAACGAGAGGCACTGTCTCAAAAATTACAGTGAAGGTGCTGGAGACATGGTGCAATGGTTAAGGCCCAAGTTCGATTCCCAGGACCCACATGGTAGCTCACAGTCATCCATAACTTCAGGGGATCCAATGCCTTTTCCTGGCCTCCAGGGCATTGCATGCATGTGGTACCCAGCACACGAGACACCCACGCACAAAATAATAAAATAAAAATTTAGCCCGGCGGTGGTGGCGCACGCCTTTAATCCCAGCACTCGGGAGGCAGAGGCAGGCAGATCTCTGTGAGTTCGAGACCAGCCTGGACTACCAAACGAGTTCCAGGACAGCCTCCAAAGCCACAGAGAAACCCTGTCTCGAAAAACCAAAAAAAAAAAAAAAAATTTAAAAAGTGGAGAGTGCCAGTGGAGAAGTCTGGAGACAACGTTCAGAATGGTACCTCGCAAGGGGGAGGAAAAGAAAGAAGAACAGGGCATCAGTCTTGGGCCTCAAGTAGCCCAGGGAGAGAACGTATTTGGTGTCTGCCACATTTTTGCATCCTTCAACAACACCTTTGTCCGTGTTACCGATCTTTCTGGCGAGGAAACCATCTGCCGGGTGACCGCTGGAACAAAGGTTAAGGCTGAGAGAGATGAGTCATCTCCATATGCAGCCATGTAGGCTGCCCAGGATGTTGGCCAGAGGTGCAAAGAGCTGGGCATTGCTGCCCTGCATATCTGACTCTGAGCCATGGGAGGAAGCAGGACCAAGACCCCTGGACCTGGAGCCCAGTCAGCCCTCAGAGCTCTTGCTCATTCAGGGATGAAGATTGGGCAGATTGAGAATGTCACCCCCCATCCCCTCTGACGGCACCCAAAGGAAGGGTGGTCATTGTGGTCGCCGTCTGTGAACAGGACTTCTCAAATTAGTTTCTGTTAGTAAATTGCATTATATAAGAAAAAAAAAACCAGTGGAGAGTGATAAAGGAAGACATCAAAGGTCAGTCTCTGATTTACACACAAACACACACACACACCCCTAGACAAGCACACACACAAAGGCATAAACACATAGCTTTAGCTTAGTGGCAGAATGGTTGCCTAGCACAGGTGATACCCTAGGTTTAATCCCAATACTGCAAAAGTAAGGCAATAAATAAAGGCAAAAACCAAACAAACCCCCTCAGCACCACCTCGAGGAAGAAGATCATTTCCTGTTCACTTTTGCCTATGTAAAAGCTAAACCTCCCGGCTCAGCATGCCAGACTCTGAGGGGTCTGGAGCTACGGACTCACAGGCTCTTCACTGAGGGCACCTCCCCTCTCTCCAGCTGTAATAAGTCCCCCTGTTCAACAAAACATTCAGCTTCTGTGCCCTCTGCCTGAACTGCGCTTCTCCACTGTACCTTACTAAAGGAACCTCAGGGCTATGCTTTCTGGAAGCCTGTCCTGACATCCTCCCTGGACAGGTGCTCAACCTCTGTGCACCTTCCCCTATATCTACCGCCCGCCCGGGTGGTGAGTTCACATTGTTTTATAATTAGATCATCTCCTTCCCTAACCCAGAGAAGCCTGTGTCTGACTGCCAGTACTGGATGGAGCACATAGCAAGCGCTTACGATTCAAATGCTTAAGTCTTGAAGGGATAGAACAAATCAGAAACACTTGGGGAGCTCCCTGTGGTTAAAATGCTCGTGAGAATCAGGGAGGTAAGAGGCCAGAGAGATGAGAGGTACAAAAGTGGGGTCATGAGGTCAGAGGAGACAAACGAGGCTCATGAACTCAGAGAGTACCAAAGAAGGCAAGAAAGCCACACAGAAGCTCAGAAAGGAGGGAGATCAGGGTCTCACCACCGGGCCAAGGTGCCGGGCCGGGGCGGGGCGTAGCTGTCATGCCGATGTAGCTGTAGGAAATCTCTGCCTGGCCCCTGTGCCAGCTCCATGATCTCCTGGCCCCACCACCGTGCCTGCCGGTAGCTACCACATTTGAGAATCAGGGACCTGGACAGAAAAGAGAAGGTGTACCACTAATCCCTCTCCTTCAGCCTACAGTCTTGCCCAGAGAGCCCCCCTTTTGTCTGTTACCTTCTCTCTCTTTTTTTTTTTTTTTTTTTTGGTTTTTTCGAGACAGGGTTTCTCTGTGGCTTTGGAGGCTGTCCTGGCACTAGCTCTTGTAGACCAGGCTGGTCTCGAACTCACAGAGATCCGCCTGCCTCTGCCTCCCGAGTGCTGGGATTAAAGGCGTGCGCCACCACCGCCCGGCTTTGTTACCTTCTCTTAATTGCCCCATTAGCCCCTAAGCTGGAGTCCACAGACAGTGCAGATATCTGCTTTATTCATAGTTGGGTTTCCAGTGACCAGTACTGTATCGGGCACTCATTCAACAATAACATTGTTGAATGAACAAACAGAGTTTAACTTCCTTCCCTCCTCTCCCTCCCTTCCTCCCTTCCTCTTCCCTCTCTCTTCTTTTTAAGGCAGAGTTCCATTATAGAGCTCAGGTTCTACAGAGACAGTCTTCCTGGCACAGCCCCCTAAAGGCTGGGATTACAGGTATGCACTACCATGCCCGGCTCCTTTTCTTTTTTATGTTTTTAGTGTGCATGTGCACATGTGTACAGGTGTGAATGAAGAATCCAGAAGAGGATATCAGCCTCACTGGAGATGGAGTTACCGGTGGGCATAAGCTCCAGTTATGGGTGGGCATAAGCTCCAGTTAGTTATGGGTGGGCATAAGCTCCAGTTATGGGTGGGCATAAGCTCCAGTTATGGGTGGGCATAAGCTCCAGTTAGTTATGGGTGGGCATAAGCTCCAGTTAGTTATGGGTGGGCATAAGCTCCAGTTATGGGTGGGCATAAGCTCCAGTTAGTTATGGGTGGGCATAAGCTCCAGTTATGGGTGGGCATAAGCCACCCTATGTGGGTGCAAGGAACGGAACTCGGAGCCTCTGCAAGAGCACTATTCACTCCTCTTTCTCCAGCCTCCACCCCTCCCCATTTATTCCAAGCCCCTGCCCGATAGGCCCTTACTCTAGGAGTATCCTAAATATATGGATAGACTAACTAGCTCCCTGATTCAAAACTCTGGCTGGACCAGAGCATGGAGGACTGAAGAGGCTTCCTCTTCCCCATGGTGTCTCTGGCTCAACTCCCCTCAGGGTCACAGAAGGCTCTCACACCAGGGAGGCCTTACCTGTGGGAGGTGTCGATCCTCACCCCATACCGCGTCTCTGTGCTCCTCTTCCCCACCTGCACCTCAAAGCCAGGGTCGAAAAGCTGAACAAATGAGATGGTGCCAGTCTCCAGGCGCATGTACAACAGGAACGAGTCCTTCACCACCAGCCACCTGGAGGGGAGGGGCTCTGATACCACCCAGGTCCTCCAGACCTCCCTCTTCAGCTGCCCACAGATCCCTGCTCAGCGCCAGCCCTCACCTCTTGGACCATCGATAACAAACTTGGTCTCGGCCACAGCAGGTGAAGCCAGGAACTCGATGCCCACCTGAGCGCTTCCGGATCACCCCTTCCCTACGGGGACAATCGGGAAGGTTGAGGACTCTGGGCACTCGTACTACATGTTTTTTAAACAGGTAGATGGGGAGTGATGCCTGCAGAAGGCTGGGCAGGGGATTCCCACACTCACAGTCCTTTGGAGCCGAGGTCTGGGATAAAGGAAAGTTGACTGACTTCTAGAAATTCTGTCTGTGGAGGAAGAAATAAGCTCAGGGGGAGACTTGGCTTTCAGCCCCTTGGCCTTACTTATTCTTCCTCTTTGTCCTCATCTACTTAAAAAACCCGAGGCATCCTAGGACATGATGGCACAGGCTTTTACTCCCAACACTTGGGGAGGCAAAGGCAGGTAGATCTCTGTCCATTCAAATCTAGCCTGGTCTACATTAGTTATTTCCAGTAAGACCCTGTCCAGAGAGAGACAGAGAGAGACAGAGAGAGAGAGAGAGAGAGAGAGAGAGAGAGAGAGAGAGAGAGAGGAGAGAGAGAGCATGAGAGAGAAAAGAGAGATACACCCAGGCATCTAGACACTGAACCTTACCATGGCATGATAATTTCGATAGAAAGACATAGTCAGGAGGCGGTTGAGGTAATTTTCCAGGTATTTCTGAATGGGGGTGGGAAAGAAACATATGTAGCCAGAGACTTGCACATATCACAACACCTTGCTACAGGACCTGGTGTTAAGTCATACCTGCTTGCTGGCTGTGTGTCTGGTGGAGCCCTCAGAACCTCCTCGAGGTAGGGAGGGAATGTCCTCATTGGCTGCCTCTCGGGCTGGAGAACTGGCCACAGCAAAGCTAAACAGGCGATGAGAAAAGGCTCAGAGAAGAGCAGGCAGGCTAGATGCCTGCAACACTGGAGACAGGACTTTGGAGTGGGAGAAAGACTGGCAGAAGAAAGGGTCTCTATCCTGGAATGGAGACAAGTGGGGTGGGGTGTTGCCAAGGACATTTTGGGCATCCAGCCCGGCTGTAATATTGGCACAGTACCATGGACAAAGAGAACCAAGCAGGGAAAGTTTCCTGGGAACCAGGGTCCAGCACAGAGCTGGGAGAAGGAAACTGGTTGGGAAGAAAAGGTTACCATAGGTTGGGGTTGAGACAAGCAGACAGGAGTGAAGGCTGCCATGGGGTGAGGAATATCTATCTGCCTTTTACAGAAAGCACTCTCGTCCCACTCACCGAGCCAAAGGGAGCAGACTCATCAAGACTTTGTGTCTCTGGAGGTCCCGATGCAGCTCCTGAAAGTGACGGAATTTCTTCTTGGTTGTCCAGGTAAAGTCACCATGAGTCAGGCGGACAGAATATAGAGTACAGGTTCCCACCTGGGGGCCATAAGAATCTGAAAGTCATGTATTCCGGGTCTTCCGGCCCAAGCCAACCCTCCAGTTTGGGCAGGCCTCCCGCTCCCACCCTCCCTGGTACCAGCCCAAACACCTTGGATCCACTGGTGTATCTTTCAGTGCCCACCACCTGGGCTGTAACCGGGACACCAGGGGCAAACACCAAGGGGTGCACTTTCAGTGGCTGAAGGTCGTAGATGGCCAGAAAGGGGTGCATTCGATCAGCTGGGAGAGAAAAAAAAGTCCAAGGGTGTAGATCTCAGGAGACCCCAGATTCCTATCCTCCCTTCTGTGGGGGCCATCTCCTTGTACCTGGATCCTCTCCTTCCCTCAGCGTGTCAACCTCATCTGGCTCCATGTGCAACTGGCTGGAGTCCAGGTAGTCCCCATACGGAAAGAGGTTCTCCTGGGTTGCAGTCATCCTAGGATATGAGGAAGCCTCAGGAAGGGACTCGCCCATACAGAAACACCCTTCCCTATCTTAACGCACCCGGTCCTCACCCATCTCATTCAACTGACTCCCAACTTCTGTAGTTGCAGACCGACGCCCCTCTAGCCTCCACTCTCTGCAACCCCCAGCCCCGCCTCTCATTCCGTATTCAGGGTCCAAGAAGCACCTAGCCAAGCTGGGATGACTTCGAACTGGGGCGAGGTATGTCCAAGGGAGGAATCCCGGTGACAGCTGGGCTCAAAGACAGGCCAGACCGGCTGGAAGCGAGGGTCCCGGCGGGAATGAGGAAGTTACGACGCGTTCCCCGCCCAGGAGAGAAATCCCGAAATCTGGGTGTGCGGTTGAGTCAGAAGGCCGGAGCAGCTCCAGCCGGACCCCGTCCCCGATCTCAGCCGCGCCAGGTCTCCGGCCCCTCACCCTGGCTGCGGGCGCCCGCACTCGCGCGGGTTCGCAAGCACCGGGAGCAGAACTCAGCGGAGAGCCCACACCCCAGAAGCCCGGGGCGGGACCGGGGCTTAGGGCCTGCCCTAGGGGGCGGGACGGTCCCCCCCCCACCTCCGCGGGTGGCGCGTCAGCCGCGTCCCGCCCCCGCCGCCTTCTGCCCGCCCTGCGCTATAGACGCCCCGGCCCGGCCCGCCCACTCCCAGGGCCGCCCCCTCCCCAGGGCCGTCCTCTCCCGCTGGATGCCCTCGGGGTACCGGGCTGGAAAGTCCAGCACCCCAGAGTGTGCGATCCACCCCGCTCACATTCTTCTACTGCGCGCGCGCGGGCCTTGGGTTGTCTGGTCTCCAGCGCTGCCTGAATCAGGGCGGAACTGGTCTCGGTGGCGAGGACCTGCTGGTGTCCCCTAGCTGAGCCCTGTACAGATAATATTTGTTGATGGGAGATAAGATATTAAAAAGCCAGAAGGATGGTGACTACAAGTTCGTTGCAGTATGAGAAATCTGCAACGTGATTTCTCACAGTTGCAGATTTCAGAGGTGCAGTAACAGAACAGAACCTGCTCGCCTGTAAGTTCCAGTCTAGAAAAAACTTTTTCAGATCCTAAAGGTCGTCCTCCATTCATCCTTCCTTCCTTCTTTCCTTCCCTCCCTCCCTCCCTCCCTTCCTTCTTTTCTTCTAAATTAAGAAGTTGAATTGTTATAGTTTTCGTCCACTGGAAATGAAGGTCCCATAAACATTTATGTACCAGTCATTTCTCTTCGGTAAATAACCAGAACGGAAGTACTGGGTCATATAAATGCATGTTTAACTTACAGTAGACCGTCAAGACCTGGGCTTGGCAGTTTGTAGCCCAGCAGCAAAGAGAATGTAGCGAGAGGATTGTAAAGCTTGGGAGTGGAGGCCTGCTGAGGCCACTCAGCAAAGCACCCCCCCCCAAAAAAAAAGGGCCTGGAGAGAGAGAGTTCTGTGCTTAAGGGCACTGGCTGAGGACCTAAGTTTGATTCCCAGCATCCATATGGCTGCTCACAAATAGTTGTAACTCCAGTTCCAGAGGATCTAATGCCCTCTTCTTGCCTCCATGGACGTTGCACTCACAAAACATACATAAAAGCAAAGAAAAAGTTGAAAATAAAAACCCCTTCCAAAATGGCTCTTCTATTTTACATTCTTTTTTGTGTTTTTTTTCAAGACAGTGTTTCTTTTTGTTTATTTATTGTTTTTGTTTTGTTGTTGAGACAGGGTTTCTCTGTGTATCCCTGGCTGTCCTGGACCATGCTGGCTTCAGACTCAGATGGTCGCCCACCTCCAACTCCGTGTGCTGGTGTTAAAGGTATGTGCCACCACAGCCAGGTCTATTTTACATTTCTAAAAACCAGTGAATGGTACTTCTTTTTTTTTTTTTTTTTTTTTTTTTTTTGAGACAGGGTTTCTCTGTGGCTTTGGAGGCTGTCCTGAAACTAGCTCTTGTAGACCAGGCTGGCCTCGAACTCACAGAGATCCGCCTGCCTCTGCCTCCCGAGTGCTGGGATTAAAGGCGTGCGCCACCAACCCCCGGCTGTGAATGGTACTTCTATTATAGTTAACTCCATAGCTTACACAGTGCACATCCAATGCTGTAGGTCCTTAGTGTTACCCATCCAAGGATTGTGAAAGGTATGGTATTATAATTCTAATAGTACATCTCTGACCTGGTGTGGTAGCACAGGCCTTTAATCTCTGCATTCGGGAAGCAGAAGGAGGCTGATCTTTGTGAGTTCCAGGCCAGCCAAGGTTGTTACACAGAGAAACCCTGTTTCAAAAAAAAAAAAAAAAGTTGGGCCGGGCAGTGGTGGTGCACACCTTTAACCCAGCACTTGGGAGGCAGAGGCACCAGAATCTCTGTGAGTTCGAAACCAGCCTGGTCTACAAGAGCTAGTTTAATGACAGCCTCCAAAGCCACAGAGAAGCCCTGCCTTGAAAAAAAAATTGTACATCTCCAAATATTAATGATCTTAACTATATTTCATATGCTTAAGTATCTGTTCAGCTTTTCTAATTACAAAACATACATACATACACACACTTATTAAATAGGATGTCTCTATGTCAGTGGTTCTCAACCTTTGGGTCCTATCTCAAAAAAAAAAAAAAAAACCTGAACAACCCTCCCTCTTTGGAAGCATCTCCACAGACTTGCCCAAAAGTATGCTCATTCATGCCTTAGGGTTTTGTTTTTCGAGACAAGGTTTCCCTGTATTGTTTTGGAGGCTATCCTGGAACTCGTTCAGTAGACCAGGCTCGAACTCACAGAGATCTGCCTGCTTCTGCCTCCCGAGTGCTGGGATTAAAGGTGTGCGCCACCACCCAGCCTTAGGTATTTTGTGTTTGTCATTGCTGTTGCCTTTGTTGCTTATAGAAGATGTTCTCAGCTTGATATTTAGACCAGACTGGCCTACAATTCACAGAGATCCACCAGCCTCTGTCTCCTGAGTGCTAGGATCAAAAGTGTGCACCACCACAATAAGCTCAGGTAAGATGTGTGTGTGTGTGTGAGAGAGAGATGTGTATATACATACATACATACATACATACATACATACATACATACACTCATACACCATACCCATGCAGGAACCCAAGGAGGTCAGAAGAGGGCATCAGAGGCCTCTAAGTCCTCTTCTGACCAAAACACAAAGAGGAGTATTTGTGGGGGCAGGGAGGAAAGTGGAAAGGGATGGGCCAGCTTTTCCTGTATTTTGTATTCTGTTTCTTCAACATATAGCCAATAAGTATCTTGTCAATATAGTCGATAGGTTGACTTCAAAAAATATTGGCTAACCATTGCAATGTGGAATGTTCAGAATAAAAATGTCCACAGAAACAGGAAGTAGATTAGTGGCTGTCAGGTAAGGAGGAGGAGTGGGGGATGGTTTCTAATGAGTACAAGGGTTTCTTGAAGGTAATGGAAAAGTCTAAAATTAGTTGTGATGGTTACATAACTCTGTGAATATAGCAAAAACCACCATGGAGTTGTGTCTTAAAAGGGTGAATTTTATGTATATTCAGAAGAACATTGCAATAAACTACAAACCACATAAATTGTTACTATACGTAAGACATTATGCTGAAAGAAACCAGACATGAAAGTGTAATCCAGTATGATTACATTTGTTCAAAGTTCTGAAACAGACAAAAACAACTGATAGTAATGGAAGACAAATAAGTAGTTGCCTGAGGCAGGTCATGGAGAAGAGCTTGCCTAAAAGGGGGCTTTTTGTAAGAGAAATTTCTAGAGTGGTAGAAAATGTGTTCCAGGGCTGGGGAGACAACTCAATAGATACAGTGCTTGGGGTACGAGCATGAGGGCTTGAGTTCAGAGCCCCGGTATCCACACAAAGGCCAGACCTGGGGAGATGTCGCCCCCCATAAACACAAACCAGGCATGGTAGCTGGTAACCCCAGCGCTTCCAGGGATAGAGACAGTAGGGTCTCTGGAGCTCCTTCTCTCAAGACCTAATGTGGAGGGGGCCAGTGAGATGCCTCAGCGGGTAAAGGCACCTGCTACCAACCCCGACCACCTGAGTCTAACTCCTGGGACCCACGTGGTGTTAGAAGAGAGCTGACTCCAGCAAGTTGACTTCTGACATCCACACACGCTATGCTCTGGCACACTCACACCCGCCCCAACCTGCAACATGCACACAAAATAAATTTAAAGTGTAATTTAAAAATAAGATGGAGAATGATAGAGAAAGTTACCTGATGTTAACCTCTGGCCTCTGCATACACATGCACACACACTACCCCCACCTCCCATACACACACACACACACACACACACACACACACACACACACACAAGAGAAACATCTAATTGTGAAACTCAATGGAGCTGTATGGTGTGATATGGGTGTTCAAGATATGCATACTTAGTGCCTTAGTTAGGTTTATGTTGATATGATAAAGATCAAAAGCAACGTGGGCGGGGCTGGAGAGGTGGCTCAGAGGTTAAGAGCACTGACTGATCTTCCAGAGGTCCTGAGTTCAATTCCCAGCAACCACATGGTGGCTCACAACCATCTACAATTCAATCTGATGCCCTCTTATGACATGTAGGCAGAACACTGTATATGTAATAAATAAATAAATCTTTAAAAAAAAAGCAACGTGGGCTAGCATGGAGACACATCTTTCATGCCAGCACTTGGGAGGCAGAGGCAGGAGGAGCTCGCTGTGTTTAAGGCCAGCCTGGTCTACATAGTAAATTCTAGGACAGCCAAGGCTGCATAGATAGACCTTGTCTCAAATAACACAGAAAGGAACTCTTATTTGGCTCACATAGCCTACTGATGGAAGCCAAGGCAGTAGCTCAAGGTAGGAACTGAAGCAGACGTCGCCAAAAGTCACGCTAACTGGCTTGCTCCTCTGCCTTGCTCAGTTTGCTTGCTTCTGTATCTCAGGACCACTTGCCCAGGCCCTCCCACATCAATCAGTCAAGAAATTGCCTACAGGCCAATCCGATGGGGAGCATTTTCTCAATTGAGGTTCCTTCTTCCCAAATGACTCTAACTTTTGTCATGTTGACAAAAAACTAATGAACACACTTGGTTTCAATAAAGTTCTTTTTCGGTGTAGTGATATATCCACCTTTGACCACTCCTTATATGTTTCTTTTATTGAATAGTGAATAAAACACTGATTGGCTGATTGACCAGACGGAAGTGATGTAGCTGGGCAGAATCAGGATATAAGCAGGGACAAACAGGAAATCACTCTCTTCACTGTGGAGACACTGAGCAGTCATCATGTAGCAGTCAAAGGAGTTGCAGGTCCAGCATTCCCCAGCAAGCCAAGACCATGTGGAATTACATGGATTAATAGAAATGGTTAATAATTAAGACAGAGCTAGCTGATAAGAAGCACTTAATCATTGGCCAACAGCTTTATACTTAATATAGCATCTGTGTGTTCATTTTGGGGTTCCAGGCGGCTGGGACCAGGATGGTGGGAAAGTTATCGTTACATTTTATGGAGTAGGAAGAAGGTCTCATGATACAATCCAGGCTGAACTTGAAGCAGCAATCCTCCTGCTTCAGTCTCCTCAGTATTATTGAAGTTTCAGGGATGCACCACCACTGCCAGCTCAATTTAAAACAAAACCCAAGTGTGGTAGCCTTCACCTATAATAGCAGGGCTTGGGAAAGGCAGAGAATAGCAGGAGTTCAAGGCTAGCCTTGACTACCTAAAGTTTGAGGCCAGCTACATGCAATCCTCAAAAAAACAAACAAAAAACAACACACCAAATTGCTGGGTTTTGCTCAGTGGTAGAGAGCTTTCCAAGCACACACTAGGGCTCTGGGTTTCAGCCCCCACACTACAAATCTCAAACAGGAAGTAAAACAACAAAGTCCACTAGACTTCTAAGCACAGTGCAACCAGCAGAGTGTCCTAACATTTCCTGCTGGAGGCACCTCAGGGGATGATGATGCAGTCCTCAGGCAGCTCTACGCAGGGTGCTTCGTTATGGTGTTCAGGACCTGAAGTTCCTAGCCTGGGTCCTGCTGCCACCCCAACCCCAGGGCTAGCTAAAAACATCAGTGCCTGAGTGGCACACTTGGGATCTGGAGTCAGACTGATTTTAGGGTAGGGTTGAAGAGTTCTGGGTGACTGCCTATATGACCTTGGGTAAGTTGCCTATCTCTTAGTGCCTCCCTTTCCTGTTCTGTAAAATCAGGATAGTAATAACACCTCAAAAGATCACTATGGCAGAGTACTCGTCTATTGTTGAGATAACTTTGGGCAATACCATGAGATCCACGTTGTAAAACAATGACAACAGATAACTATCAGGGACTAGTCACCAGAACCCCTGTGCCTGGCAGTGTAAGCCTGCAAATAACACTAATAAGCTGAGGCAGGAGAATCACCAGCAGTTTCAGGCTAGTCTGAATCCCACGTCTGAGACTCTGTGTCAAAACAAAAACAAACACAAAGAGTTATCAGACCACTTAATGAGAATACATTTCCTTCTCTGGATAAAATGTCTCATGCCAAAACCAGTATTATTAAATTTGTATGCCTTGGGCACTTCAAATTTTCATCCTAAAGTAAAATTTAAAAAGCAAAGAAAATGGTGATGGGGAGGAGGTAGCTTAGTGATAGAGCCCTCACCCAACATACAGGAGGCCCTAGGCTCTGTTGCCAATACCAAAAATTCAAAACAAAATAGATTCCCATTCCCAGCAGTGTCTAGCCTGACTCCAAGTTGAGGGTTATGCTCTACTGAATTTTCACTGTCATAGCACCCCTCTGCTTGCCTCTGCCCTGAAATCACTCCCAGGGTCCTCCTTTTAAGTGGGAATAAAAGAACCCCTAAATCAAGAGGGAACCAAATGTAAGTATTTGAATGGGGGTAGTCCGGCACCCTTCCTCCCTTCCCTCGTCCTCCCTTCTATCTCCTGGCGCCTATAATCACCAAGCGGTCGGAGGCTAAGTGGTAGTTTTGCCCACGGTGGGGGGACTTGAAAACCACACCCCTCCCCCTGGGGCCCTCCTGGCCCTTCCCAACGTCCCAGTCTCCACTATTGAGATGGGTCTGAAGGGGGCTTGGTGTTTCCCATGGTGTGGGTGCCGGAGACAGCGGGGGACTGAGAGAGGAACAGGTATGGGTGTCTACTGGGGCAGAGGGCAGATTGATACGAATTGGTGGAAGGGGTGGGGAGAGATAATCCTCAACCCAGGGAAGGAGAAGGATCCTGTTGCCTAGGCGGGAAGTGGATTTCTCCTGTCTCCTCAGGGCCACCTGAAGATTTTGCAGAGACTGCAAAATGGAAAGATGGAAGCCTGTGGTAAAAGCATAAGAATATCAAGATGGTGACTGCAGATTACTACCTCAAGCACTGGGGTGCTTTTGAGCAGGAGAGGGATTTGGAGAGGTGCCTCTATAACAGCTCAAGCCATACCCTGTAGAAGCTGGCCTCACTTTAGATGTTCTCTCTCCACAGCCCTGGTGTTGTCACCGACACCCCTCATTCTCTTCTAACCCCTTTTCTCTGTGGGTGTGGTGGGAGGTGTCTGGGAGTTGAACTCTGACCTTCCCCCTCCAACCCTTCTTCCTCTTCTGATTCCTCCTTTAGGCCTGGAACCTGCTTCCCCTCCAGCTCCTAGTCCAGCAGTGGCCCCCGTTGTGACTGGGGGACCGCCCTCCCCAGGGGCTGGTGCCTACTTAAGCCGGAAAGCTCGACTCTCTTTTCGACACCAGCTGCATGATGTGACATCAGCCAATGACTCTACCATTTAAAAGGGACAACAAGGGGCTAAACTTTACTACAGGGAGTCTTGGCAACCTTCTGTCACCACGTTTGTCTGTCGTGACCTCATTAAACTTGTTCAGAGTCACAGAGTGTTGTGTGTGAGTGTTGGGTGAGGGGAATCGGGAATTGATGCTAGGCCTGGGGTAGAAGTGTGAGGTAGAAAAGTGTATGAAAAATGGAAATGGTATATCTGAGGTAGATCCCAAGTATAGCTAATAGGAAAGTTAAGTCTGCTGAAACCAGGCTTCAGAGTTGGGTGTGGGCAAAGTGAGCTGGGTAAAGTTAGGGCTTGGGCAGGACAGGAAACATAATTAAGTTTGTTTTGTTTTTTTGAGACAGGGTTTCTCTGTGTAGCCTTGGCTGGCCTGGAACTGGCTCTGTAGACCAGGCTGGCCTCGAACTCACAGAGATCTGCCTCCTGAGTGCCAGGATTAAAGGTGTGCACCACCACTGCCCCGCTAAGGAGTTTGTTATCTAGTGTTGGACTGGGGAGATGACTCAGTGGGTAAAGATACTTTGCTGTATAAAGCCTGAAGACTTGGGTTTGATCATTGGAACCCTTGTGAAATGCCAGTACCCAAGGCACATTGTAATCCCAGCACTCCCTGGGAGACAGGAGGTGGAGACAGTATGAAACATAGGAAGAAACAAGCTGGACCTTGCCGTAACAAGGTAGAAGAGAATCAATTCCAGAAAGTTGTCCTCAGACTTCTACATGTGTGCTGTGGCATGAACACATGTGTACATGTATACACACACACACTAAATAAAACCTTTAAAAAATTTAAGTTAGGGCTGGGCCTTTAAATCCTGGTACTCAGGGGGCAGAGGCAGGTGGATCTCTGAGTTCAAGGCCAGCCTGGTCTACAGAGTGAGTTCTAGGGCAGCCAGAGCTGTTACACAGAGAGACCCTGTTTCAGAAAAAAAAATTTAAGTTAGAAGCAGGAATGAAAAGAGCGTAAGAGACGGAAGATGGGAAGGAATGCTGAGAATGCCTTTAGGTGGCACAGTCTGAATTCATGAGCCCAGAGAAGCTGCACAAGACCAAGTCAGTCAAAATTTCAGCAAGGATGGAGGTGGAGCTCTGAGTCCCCATTTCTAGCTGAGGAGCTATTGGCAGTTGTTGGCTGCTAGAGTCAATTTTCTTTGGGGGTGTGGCTCCCAGTATGTTCCCCATGCTCCAGTGGATGGCCTCATACCCATGTTCATGCAGGTAACACTAATTGGACTCACTGGCATCTATCTATCTATCTATCTATCTATCTATCTATCTATCTATCTATCTATCATCATCTATCTATCTATCTATCTATCTCTATCTCTGTCTCCCTCCGTCCCTCCTTTCCTCCTTCCGTGTGTGTGTGTGTGTGTGTGTGTGTGTGTGTGTGTGTGTGTGTGTGTGTGATGGAAGAGGGACATGGTATTGGGGGAAGGTCCAGAGAGAAGGAAGGGGCAATGAAGAGTGGAAATGATCAATATTGTATAAATGTATAAAATTGTCAAAGAATGAATTTAAAATGTTCTTTAAAGAATATAGTGATGGCACACACCTTTAGTACCAGAACTCTGGAGGCACAGGTAGGTAGATCTCTGTGAGTTTGAGGCCAGCCTGGTTTACAAAGCTACACAGAGGAACCCTGTCTGGGGGTGGAGGGGAAGAATGTGACAGATTTATCAACGAATCAGGAAGAATTCCTTCTTTTACTGAGCTGACTTTCTAGTACGGACAGTAGATAACAAGTGAAAAATCAAGCATGCCAACAAGAAATAGCAATTAGGAGGAAAATTAAACTGGGTACTGTGAGAACGAGTCAGGGGTGTTTCTCCTATCACAAGAGGTCAGAAAAGGCCTTCCTGATGAGGGGACCTCTGAGGTGAGACCAGGGTGATGAGCAGCTGGAGAACCACATGTCAGTGCAGGTCACTGACTCCAACAGGTCAGTCTGGCTCTTGTGTAAGATACTGACAAACGAGGGAGGCTGTGCATGTGTGGCGGCAGAAGATTTCTTTATTTGTTATGTGTACAGTGTTCTGCCTGCGTGTTTGAAGAGGGTACCAAGTCTCGTTATAATTGGTTGTGAGCCAACATGTAGTTGTGGGGAATTGAACGCAGGACCTCTGGAAGAGTAGTCAATGTTCTTATCTCTGAGCCACCTCTCCAGCCTGAGGCAAGAGATACGTAGGAAGTCTTTTTAACCTCAACCCAATTCTGCAGCAAACCTCAAAATACTCTATTAAAAATAAAGTTTTGCCAAGCACAGTGGCTCCTGACTAAAATCTGGGAGGCTGAGGTACGAGGGTTGCCACAAGTTTCAGCATAGTCTGAACCACATAAGTGAGTTCCAGGTTAGTTTGAGAGTGAGATTTGTCTTAAGAAACTTGGGGCTGGGAGGTGGTGGTGCACATACCTTTAATCCTAGCACTGGGGAGGCAAAGGCAGGTGGATTTTGAAGCCAACCTGATCTACAAGGTGAGTTCCAGGAAACTTGGGGATCTGGCTATGGTAGCATACACCTCTATGTATGCTGGAGCACTCTGGAGGGTGAGATAAGATCATAAGCTCAGGGGCAGCCTGGGCTATACAGAGAAACCTTGTCTAAATTCATGGGACAGAAGATGTAGTTGGAAATTACTTGTCTAGCATTGCAGAGTCCTGTCTTTGATGCTTAGCACTATAAAACAAAAACAAGCAAAATCCACCCAACAAATATTAAAGTACAAATAAATTCTAAACAACAAAAAAAGCACCAGTGGCCAGGTAGTGGTGGTGGTACACACCTTTAACTCCAGCATTCAGGAAGCAGAAGCAGGCAGGATCTCTTTGAGTTCAAGGCCAGTCGACAAAGTGAGTACCAGGATAAGCTCCAAAGCTACACAGAGAAACCCTGTCTTGAAAAACAAAAAAAACTAACAAACAAACAAGAAACAACAAACAAACAAAAGAAAAAAAAAGAGTAAAAGCACCAGTGATTGGCATCAAAGCTGGGGCAGCTGTTTGGTCTTCTAGGTCATAAGCAGTCAGTATTCTAGGTGGAATGGCAAGACACCGAGGAATGCTTTTGGTTAGTGTGTGTGTGTGTGTGTGTGTGTGTGTGTGTGTGTGTGTGTGTGTGTGTGTGTTTGGGGGGAAGGGGGAGGTGTGATTGCTTCAAAGCAGGATCTCACTAGGTAGCCCTGGTTGACTCTGAACTCCCTATGTAGACCAGGCTGGCCTCAAACCCAGGTAACCATCTGCCTCTGCCTAGTATTAACGGTGAGTGCAACATGTGGTCTGACACTGAGAACAAATTGCAGAGAGCAACACAGGTTCATATTTAAACATCTTCTTGGTTGCTCTGTAGTTAAGGTTCCATAAGGGCAGGCATGGATGAGGTTATGTACTTTCAGAAAGGTTTTAGAGCTGAACTGTTAGGTTAAGTACAAGAGAGAGGACTCAGGGAGAACAGGACATATTTGGACATGAGAATCTAAAGTATTTCTAGTTAACATCCCTTTCTGTTCTTTTCACCTAACTAGGACCTTACTGCTTGTGGTGGGACTTTAGAATCACATGGAAAACAAACCTTTGGGCATGTCTCTGAAGGAGTTTCTAGGTTAGGTTAACTAAGGTGGAGAGATCCATCCTAAATGTAGGTTACACCATTCCATGGGCTGGAGTCCCAGAATAAATAAAAACAAAGAGAGCATAGCAGCCCTACTTCCTGCTCATGGATATAGGGTGACCAGTGGCTTCACACTGCCACCATGTCCTCTGCCTTGATAATCCCAGAATGAGCTATACTCAACCTTCCCCAAGTTGCTAGTCCTCTCTCCTTCTTTCCTGAGGAGTAAGTCTATAGGAACTGTCCTTTCTGCCCTCAGAACAAGGTCTGTAAATGTGGCTTCTAGTTCCCTGACCAATGGACTAGAGAAAATAAGACTGGAAGGATGGAGACACTGAGCACCTCTGAGCTCCTTTAGGTCCTTGGTTTGAACAGGGACAGCTCTAAAGGGGTTTGAGCCCATTCCCAGCCTCATGAGGGTGGTGTTTACAGAAATGGCTGAAAGCACTCCCTATGGCTGCCCTTTGCTCCCAGCATTCACCGTAATTTCCACCTCTTTCCCCAGAAACAAAGAAGTGGCTTTGCTGTGTGATGATTAGGTGACAGAGAGAAAGAGGGGACCAAGAGGCTAGCCTGGGGGAAATTTTAACCTGGGTCAGCAGTCACCATGATGACTGGCAGCAGGGAAGGTGATCCCAGTCTCATAATTCTGAGTTTTAGCTGGGACTCAGGATGTTGCTGCAGTTCCTGTATCAACCACATTCTGGTGGTTCGGGTATCTGGGTATGTAGAGTGTATATGATCTACAGAAAAATATTCAAAACTAATGACCAGATACATGGGTACACACCTATGACCTGGGCACTCAAGAAGCAAAGGCAGGAGGATTGCCACAAGTTCAAGAGCAGCTTGGGCTATAAAAGATCTAGTCTCAAAAAATAAAAACAAAGGGGCTGGAGAGAGGGCTCACCAGTTAAGAGCAGTGGCTGCTCTGCAAGAGAACCTGGCAGCTCACTGTCTGTAACTCCAGTTGCAAAGGATCCAGCACTCACATAAACATACATGCAGACAAAACACCAATGCACATAAAATCAGTGATTAAAAAAACCCAACCAACCAAAAATAATTCAGTAATAATAACAGAGCAGAGCACTTCTAAGTCTCCCTCATCACCTCTCAATTCCTACAGAGCTCAGTGCAGCAGTTTGCACAGAGACTGGACCTGACAAGTCCAAGCTTGAAGTCAAGAAGAAAAAAGAAAACCACAACAAACAGAAACATCTTTGACAAACTGTTTATTAACTTTTCTATCAGTATGAATATCTTTTAATATACCCTAACATTAGGATTCAGGGAGGGGGTAAAGTAGCAATGGTGAATTTGGGTATCTGGTCTCCCAAAAGCACCTGCCGTTCTACCCCTGACTCTTGAATGGCTGCCAAGCGGATCACCCCTCCACTGGAGCCGTCCCGTTCCATAGCCAAAGCGAGAGCTGTAGATAAAAGGAGGAAATTGGGTTGGAGTTAGGCGCTGAGCGTATGGCAAGCAATAAGGAATCTTGGCGTGCTTGGGTAGTGAGGGCTGAGGTTCACAGGTCTAAAAGCCCAAATTCTTACCATTGGCAGTGAATTGCAGACATTCGTCCTTGGTCATGCCTTCCCGATAGGTAGCATCAACATAGCCATAGATGTATGAGCTCCCAGAGCCTCCAATGGCAAACGACTGCCTTACCATCATACCCCCCATGGGAACTGAGTACACCTGCGGGGTGGGTGGGGGAGGAAAACCATCAATTACACCCAACATATGTACGTTTACCCGCCCCTTTTGACTTTGTTCCGGGGAAAAGTCTATGGTAAGGTAGAGACAGAAAGAGAAACCAAAAAATGGCTGGAGTTGGACTGGGGTTGGCTCGGGTGGTAAAGTGCCCGCCAGGCAAGCCCAAAGACCTGACTTCAAATCTCAAGCACTATTCAAAGGCCAGGCGTGTCTGTAACCCTGGGAGACGGAGGCAGAGAGGGTACTCTCCAGAGCTCATCGTGTAGCCAGCACAGCCATAAGGTGAGCTCTATGTTCAGGATGACCACGTCAAGAAATGAAACGAGAACAGAAGACACGGCCAGCAGACTTCTGGCCTCCACACAACACATATGCATCTGCATCTACATGCAGACACCCACAGGATGTGTGCAGCAGGACATAGTGGGACACACACAACACACAGACCAACAGACACAAACGCAGACACACTGAATGTCCGTGGAAGAGCAAAGGTGTGACTGCAGCGCTCTGGCGGGGGAGGGCCTGACCTGCCCTCCTTCTTGAGGGTCCCAGCCTGCAATGATGATTCCCGCCATCAGATCTTCTCTGTACCGGTAACACATCTCCTTAAACAGACTGGCGGCTGTGTGTACTAGTGGAGGCTCATTCAGTTCGATACTAGAGGGTGGGGTTGGAAGGTCAGAGAAGGCAGTGTCAGGATCTGGGGTCCGGCCTCTTGGTGCCTTAGGTCCCAGATCCCTTAGGATATTTGCTCCTCCCCTGCCCGCAGGCACCTGTGGAACCCGAGCTGGTAAGTGACAGCATCAGCTACTGCTTGGGTGTCAGCCGCTGAGCCTGAGCGGCAGCAGAAGATCCGGTCATGGATAGGGGTCAGCTTGTCAGTCACTCGGTTGGCGATGTAGGACCTGCGGGATGGCACATGAGTGAGAAGGAGCCCACCTGCCTCCGCCTCCTCCGCCACACCACTATCCACTCCCTCCAGCTTCAGGAGAAATACCGGTGCTACCCATCAGTTCTGAAAGCGAAGCGGGATGGACAAACAACAGTCCTTTACTAGTATTTCGCCAAAGGGTGAGGGGAACTGCGAGCAGTAATATTGGGAACAAATCCACATCTTCCCACAGCGGTCTGAGGACGGTCAGGCTGGGCTGGCGGTTAGAAGGGGGTGTGTACGGGGTGGGGGCACAGGAAGACCGTTCTGTTTTGAGCTCACCCAGTGGTTGTTCTTGAGTCTGCTCCTAGAACCACGCCCCCATCAAACTGCACAGCCATGATCGTGGTCTGGGAAAAGGAAGAGCGTGCAAAGAGTGAAGCTGAGCCTTACTCGAGCACACATCAACCCCGGTGACTCCTCGCCCGGATTCTAGAATGCAAAACTCGTGCTCCAGGGACCCACTACCAAATCTTATGGGGGCTCATCACTTCAAATACAAAAATTCCAATCTTCAAATCCCAGGATTTAGGATCTTGTGCTCAGCCCACTGTTCACCTCTCACGACGAAAGGTATCACCCGACTCCAGCATCCAAAGAGCCCTCCTCCCTCTCGCAAAACAACGCTGCCCCTCCCCCAGCACACTAAGCCCAAACCCACTCGGGCCTCGTGCTTTCCCTCGCGCCAGGCCTACTACATGTCTTCTGAACTCTGACTCTTTCCTCACCCCTGTGGAGACTTCCCGGTTTTCCCAGTCTGGGGTGAGAGCCTCCGGCCCAAAGGCCGGTGCGGAGGCCCCTCCACGAACAGCTAAGGCGGCCGCCATCTTCCTCTGCCTCTGCTGCCACAAAGCAACTGTCGTAAAGCGCTCCGTCACTCTCTTTAGTCCCCCTTCTCGGGGGAGCGGGCGGAGGTGGACGGCGGAAGTTTGCGACAGTGAACACTTGACGGCAGTGTGTCAAGTTGCAAAAGAAGAAAAAAAAAAACAAAAAGGAGGGCATAGGGAAGGAAGGCGAGGGCGGAGCTTACAGACCGCCCCACCAGAGGCCCGCTGGATCCCTGAGGCTGAAGATGGTTCTAACTGCGGTCCAACTTTATGAGATGTGTATGTGTGTTGTCTCAATGTCAAGAGGTTGGACACTCCATAACCTGATTGGTGTCCTGGTTCAAAGACCCTGCAAGATAGAGTATAAATTGGAATGGTCAGGGCATGTTTTCATTCCTCTTGGGTACAAATTTAGCAGTATACGCTAGGAGTTAATTTTCTGGGTCTTTTGAAGAAGCTATAATTGCTTTCTGTACCATTTGATAGCACCTGCCATATCTGAGGGTTTCCACCTTCATGCATTCTCACATATACATATTAATATAATATATTGTTATTTTTTAAATCATGGCCATTCTAGTGCATGTGGATGCAATCTTGTAATTTTTTTATTTGTTTTTCCTGAATAATTATTAATCATATTTTTATGGCTAATGAGTCATTTGTACATCTTCCTGGAGCAATGTCCATTCAAGGTTTTTGTCCGTTTTAAAAAAGGGTTACTTAGGGGCTGGAGAGATGGCTCAGTGGTTAAGAGCACTGGCTGTTCTTCTTGAGAACCTTGGTTCAATTCGCAGTACCTACAAGGCAGCTCACGTCTGTAACCCCAATTCAAGGGAACCTGACACCCATGGCAAAACACCAGCACACATAAAAAAAATAACTGAATTGAAAAAGGTTGGGGGTTATTTGGTGTCTTGTTTTGTTTTAAGACAGGGTCTCTCTGTATTGTTTTCGGAGGCTGTCCTGGAACTTGCTCTGTAGACCAGGCTGGCCTTGAACTCACAGAAATCTGCCTGCCAAGTGTTGGGATTAAAGGCATGCACCACCAATGCCTGGTTATTTGGTGTTTTTATTGCTGTTGTGAGTGAAGTTTTTTGTTTGTTTTGTTTTGTTTTTGTTTTTTTGAGACAAGGTTTCTCTGTGTAACTGTAGCCCTGGATGTCCTGGAATTCACTCTGTAGACCAGACTGGCCTCAAACTCAGAGATCATCCTGCCTCCAGTGGTGGGATTAAAGGCATGAGCATTTTTTTTTTTTTTTCGAGACAGGGTTTCCCTGTGGCTTTGGAGGCTGTCCTGGAACTCGCTTGGTAGACCAGGCTGGTCTCGAACTCACAGAGATCCACCTGCCTCTGCCTCCCGAGTGCTGGGATTAAAGGCGTGCGCCACCAACGCCCGGCAGGCATGAGCATTTTTTTAATTTTAGGTACTAGAAACATCAGATATATAACTTGCAGATATTTTTTCTACCACTTGATATGGTGAAAGCTTTAAATTTTGGGCAAAGTGAAATAGGCCAAGTAGTAAAGTTTCCCTTGCACGTGGAGGAGAGAACAATCCCTGAAAGTTGTCTTCCGACCCCCACAAACCACTGTGGCTCAAATGCACTCTCCTCTCCCCCAACAAATCACTAAATGCTAAAAAAAAAAGTTTTAAATTTTGGTGAAGCCAGCTGGAGATTGTGGCACATGCTTTTAATTCCAGCACTGGGGAGGCAGAGTGCGAGGCCAGCCTGGTCTACAGAGTGAGTTTCAGGACAGCCAGAACTATTACACACTATTATGCAGAGAGACCCTATGTTGCCAAAAAAAAAAAAAAAAAGGTGGAGTCAAATTTATTCATTTTTTTCTTCAGTTGTGTTTCTGTAGTAATACAGAATTGTCAATGCATTGCTTTCTGAGATTTCTGTTTAGATTTTGCTTTTGTTGATGGGTTAAGACCCAGAACTTTGTGCATGCATCCTAGGCAAGCACTCTCTCATTGACATCCCCAGGATTCTTTACTTTTTTTTTTTTTTGAGGAAGGATCTCTCTAAATTATCCAAAGCTAACTTTGAACTTATTTGTAGCCCAGGCAGGCACTGTGCTTACTGAACTGATGTATCAGCCTCCCAAGTAGCTGAGATCACGAGGCCCTGATACCAGGCTTGGCCTTTCTGATTTTTTTTTTTTTTAGATAGGATCTCATTTGGCTTTGAACTTGGATCTTCCTTTCTGTATATTCCTTTTGCTGGGATTGTAGATAGGTTGTCATGCCTACCCTGCTTTTTGTTTATTTATGTTTTTCTCCAGACAGAGTCTCATTATGCAGCCTTGGTGTCCTGGTACTTGCACTGTAGACCAGGCTGTCCTAGAATTCACAGAGATCTGCCTGCCTGTGCCTCCATAGTTCTGGGACTAAAAAGTCCTGTGCCACCCTGCTTTTATGTGGGTGACGAGGATTCAAACTCTGGTTCTCACCTCAAGTACTTTACCAGCTGAGTCGTCTCGCTAGCCCCCAATATCTACATTTTTAAAAAATCACCTTTTTTGCTTTAGTGACAATACAATTGTAAGAAAGAATAGGGGAACATGGCGACAATTAGGCTAGTTCAATAACACAGGTGATACATAAGGTTGATTTAGACAAAGAACTGTGGGGAATGGTCAGATTTTCTGATTCAGTGTTGATGTGGTGAAAGCCAGTTTAACAAGATTTTGAGTCTGAGGAACTGGAAAAATAGAATTCCTTACTGATCTCACAAGACTACAAAGGGAATATTTTAGGAGGAGAAAGCATTAAAAACTCAGTCTGAACTTGTTAGGTATGCTATGCCTAGTTGACATTCAAATAGAAATGCCGGATAGCCAGGTAGATATGCAGAATTCTAGAGTTAAGAAATAGATTTGAGGTACAGTTTTGGAGTTAGTATATGAAAAGGTTAACTCTTTCACGTTCACTAACATGGGAGCGGCCAAGGAGCCCTTTGATAAGACATTTTGTGGAGCCAAGTGCCTGTTTGTTGAGAGTCATGATGCACAGGCTCTAGGATGGAGACAGAGAACACAAAAGGAAACGGACTTCTGGTGGAGGCAGGGTGGAACTCAGGCGGGACCTGAGTTTGCTGTGTGGAGCTCAGAGAACAGGTCTGGACTGCAGACTTGCTATCCGGCTGGCAACTGAAGCCATGGGCGTGGCTGAAATGGGCTCTGGGGAATATGAGCCATTCGGTGACAGAGAACCGGGGTGACACATCTTCCCACATTTCCTCCCTTAAGCTGGTTCTACGGTCATCATACATAACGCCCTGTGTGTCGACAGCAACTAAAGAATTCTTTATTCCTCATTGCTTCTTCAAGTTTCGTAAGGCTGAAGATGAGAGGATCTGATACCACGCACTCTGCCCTGCTGGGGCTGGGCCTTAACTGTGGTGACATCACGGAGGAGGACGGCTCCCCAGGCCGCCTGGCTCCTTGGTGACCCTGGATGCCTAGATCCCTCCCCACAGCAATGCCTTCCTGGTAGTCCCCTGACACCGCGGTCATCAAGCCAGCTGGAGCAAGCCGTGGCCGGCCAGCAGGCTTTGGGTACGGTTGTAGACGTTCTCCAGGACTCGGGCGGCCCGGGTTAGGGCCGCCCGCGCGTCCGCCTCTCCGGTTCCGGGACATGCCAGCTGGAGCAAGCGGCTGCGACCAGGGAGGGCGAGGATGGCCAGGCGTGCGGCCTGGCGGATGAGCCAGGGGTGGTGCTTGGCCAGGGCGGTGCTGTAGGCGTCTCCGCACTGCACGCCCACGTCGGGACCTCCGAGCGTCCCAGTCGCCACCCTGTGGAGGCAGAGCTGGGACCAGCGCAGCGCGCGGTGCAGCAAAAGCAGCGTTCGAGAGCCCGAGGCCCTGGCTGGGTTCCGGGCCGCGGTCCCGGGCCGTTCCAGTAGTCCTGCTTGCCGCTCCCATGTCGCCATAGACGCCAGCGACGTGTAGTGCGAAGCATCCGGGCCATGCACGCGAGCCTCGAGGGCGGTCACCTTGATGAAGGCTTCGCTGGTGGCGAAGGCGAAGACAGAGCCAAGGGGGGTTAGGAACCTGTTTGGCGGTGGAAAGGGGGAGATGACTTGAGAAAGAGCAATGGATCATATGAAAGACGGCCTCTGGGGAGGGAGATCGAGACTCACCTGAGCAGTTCCCTCCATCCTGCCAGGTATTGAGACAACTCCACATCCCCTTCGGGGCTCATACAGGCCAAGAAGGGGCTCACCATACGACCCAGCACCCCTTGAGGCCCCAGACAGGGAGGCTCTTCTTTCTCTGGGACTACCAGGGGTATCAACTCTGCAACGATCTGGGAGGTAGACATGAGAGATAGGTGAAAAGTTCCTAACCTGCTAGGCCTACTTAACGACTGATGGGCTCCGAAAAAAATAGTCCCTCAGGTTTAGCCGGGGTTCCTCCTGCTTATTCTTAGCATCTGAAGGGAGAGGGCAACGGGGGGGGGGCTCCTTTCATTAGCTTCTCAGCCTGGGTCCCCTGTTTCCTTGTTCAGAACCTTCGGTCTCTGGCCTTAACTCAAACTTACCTGGGAAGGCAGCGGTCCCTCTGGATTGCAGGCCTGCACCCCGGGCCTGCAGCCTGTCAGGACACCTGAGGTGAACCGAAGCAAGGTGGTGAGGACTGGAGAAGGAGAAGGGGGCTCGAGTTCCCAAAGGCCAGACTGCTGGGTTCTCCTAGCCGGTAATACTAGAGGCCACTCACGGAAGAGCCTCGCACTGGTGTAAAGAAATAACAAAGTGAAAATAGCGAAAGGAATTGCGTGGCACAACCAGCGTCCCAGGGCCGGGGATGTCAGTGAGACCCCCATGACCATCGCTGGCACACCTCACCTAACTGGGTGGTGGCCTTTCTCTTCCCGTGGTGTCCAGAGGTGCAAATGGTTAATAATTAACCTATTAAGCCCCCTCCCTTGTGTCCTTTGCCCCAGAGGTCAGATCCTTGGGTGAGGGACCTAATGAAGATTTGGGGGATTTGGCATGTGACATGTCTCTTCGTTTTCTTTACATGTGGGACTAGCCTGTAATAAGAGGCAGCCTCTTACGGGTCCTACTTTAACCCTGGGCATGAATCCATTTTAAATCGAGGATAATGGGTCTTTGTAAATCTCACGTGAGGATCAAGTGAAAACATTGTAAGTGGGAAAGCTGATCACAATTGCCCAATAGATCTTACTTGCTGGGGTCAGATGTGGGGCTTTAGGCTCTCTTATTTTACATTCTAATGATTTAGTTTTTTAAGCTCCACATTAGTTTTTCCTTCATTAAATCAATCTTTACTTCACCGTGGCAGGCCCTGTACTCGATTCCTCAGAATACCTAAGTGTTTTCACAGTTGGATATGGCGGCCCATGCCTTTATGCAATCTTAGGTGCTTGGGGGGCTGAAGTAGGAGTAACAAAAATTCAAGGCCAGCCTGGTAACTTACCTAGATCTGTCTTTTAAAAAGGGCCATTCTTATTCCAATAACAATGCTTAGAGATGCTCAGAATGGCCCAGCATTTTACATACCATTACATGTTTCCATAAAATACAGACTAACAAGAATGGCTATATGGGCCGGGCGGTGGTGGCGCATGCCTTTAATCCCAGCATTCGGGAGGCAGAGGCAGGCAGATCTCTGAGTTCGAGGCCAGGCTGGACCAACAGCCTCCAAAACAATACAGAGAAACCCTGTCTCAAAAAAAAAAAAAAAAAAAAAAGAAAAGAAAAGAAAAAAAAAAAAAGAATGGCTATATGGAACCCCTGATAACAGAATTGTTAATCGTTATTCCAAGAAGCTTGGGGAAGCACCAAAATCGACATGTTGTGTCCAGGCAGACTTTGAGGAGTTTGTGCTGTGAGTCCTAAAGTTCTCATGACATTGCCTAAAATAACAACAGCAATGCTAGCAGGGTATACATGATTCCACTTGTAATAAATGTGTTCATGAGAGGATCTGGTGTTATGTTCTCTTTTAAGGAACAGAAAACCATTGTGAAAGTATTGAAGACACAAGTACAGAGTCAGAAAGCTAAATAAATAATAAGATTTTTGTATTATTTATTTGTTTATTGAGAGAGGGTTTCTCTGTGTAGCTTTGGCTGTCCTAGAAGTCACTCTGTAGACTAGGCTGGTCTCAAACTCACAGAGATCCACCACTGCCCAGCTAATATTACACTTTTTAAAACAATAAAAATCAAGCCTTGTTCTGTGAAAAACATTAAAAATAGTTTAAATTTTTTAATTATAAAAAGGGTTAGTGGTAGGTTGTCTCTCTAGTATGTGCAAGACTCTAGGTTCAAAACCCAATCAATATTTTGTGTGTGTGTGTGTGTGTGTGTGTGTGTGTGTGTGTGTGTAAACACAGCTCAAGCTTCACTGGGGAGAATCTTCTGTCTTCCCCAGTGGAATGTGGGCCTTGATAAAGACATGTACCTTTTCTCTCTGTGTGCATTTTGAAGACTGAACCCGTGACGTTGAGCATGCCAGGGAAGCATTCTAGCATCGAGCTGTACCATCTTCAAATCCCACTTTGTTCCCTCTTCCCTTTTATGTTTGAGACAAGGTGTAAACTCTCCAGGTTGATTCATTTTATTTACTTATTTATTTGAGACCGGGTCTCTGCACATAGCCTTGGTTTGTTTGTTTGAGTCTGCAAAGCCCTGACTGTTCTAGAACTCATTATATAGACCAGGCTGACCTCAAACTCACAGAGTCCGCCTGTCTCTGTTTCTTGAGTGCTGGGGTTAAAGGTGTGCATCACTATGCCCCACATCTCAGATTGATTTTGAACTTTCTATCCTTAGCTTTCTGAGCCGCTTCGATCACACACAAGCTTGAGCCACTTGGCCTGGCCAGGCACCTTACTTTTCTTGGCCATTTTAAGCATTTAGAACATTGCTTGCACCAAATGTATGATAAATAAATAATTATTTGTTAAAGAAACAGAGGAATGTGTATGAGGCCAGTAAGTCAGAGGGGTCCATCTACTGGTCATAGTAGGGAAGGCATGCCAGGAAAGGATTCAAAAACATAAGCAGGCCAGGGCAAAGGAGTTGTAATCCCAGAACTCAGGAGCCCGAGGAAAAAGAATCAAGAGTTCTAGGAAAGCCTGGGGTATAGAGTGAGCTCCAGGCCAGTCTTGGCTACATGGTAAACCCCGACTTAAAGAACACAGGAAACACAGAAAGAGCAGCTTCATTTGTCTCCTGCTCTCAGTCCCTGTCTCACTGGGTGTGGTGCCCCCTGGGTAATCCTAGCACTTGGGAGGCTGAAGCAGAAGGATTGTGGAGAGTTCAAGGTCAGCTTGGGCTATTGTGCTGGATGTTGTATGTCAATTTGTCACAAGCTAAAGTCATCTGAGAGGAGGGAGCCTCAGTTAAGAAAATGTCTCCAGCCGGGCGTTGGTGGCACATGCCTTTAATCCCAGCACTGGGGAGGCAGAGGCAGGAGGATCTCTGTGAGTTCGAGGCCAGCCTGGTCTACAAAGCTAGTTCCAGGACAGCCTCTAAAACAATACAGAGCCAAGGCTAGAGATTTTGCCAGTGCTGGGATTTTCCTCCACTTACTGGGGGCAAGTCACTTGTCATTTCTGAGACCCAGCTCTCTCATTTACAAACTAGGAAATATTATTTCTATCTTCTACAGTCATTGTGAGGATTACATGAAATATACTGCAAAATCCCAATCACAGCTAGTGGTCTACAGTATTGGGCAGGTGCTAATTTCAACTCAATGGCTTTCACTGCACCTCCTTCAGTAGCTCTTGGCAGCCTTTGTCTCCCAGAGTTGGGAATCAAATCTTCAGGGTTCCTGGAACGGATTAGTTTTGAATGTCACTTAATCCTGGTCATTCTTCCGCAATCTGAGCCATGAAAGGACAGGGCTGGTATAGACCGGCAACCTGAATCCTGATAGGCAACGGGTTGATATAAATTCATGAAAGCAATCAGATTCATAGGTAGTGCAGGATGGAGTTGCAGGCTGGAGCCAAATTGCTGCTGCTGCTATGGGTGATATTCTGTGGGCATGCACAGAGAATTAGGCAAGAAGCTCGATATGCATCGATTGTTGAAGTGACCAACGGTGGGACCTGGGGTGATTGGGCCTGGCCTGAGATGTGTCCCGATGGATACTTTGCCAGTGGGTTCTCCATCAAGGTGAAGCCTCAGATGCGGGTCTTAAAGGACGGAGATATGCCAGATTGCAGAGCTGAGAATGGCGATCCCCTCTCACAGAAGCTCACTTCTTCTCTCCTCCACACTTAGGTGGAGCCCCCTCAAGGCATTCCTGGAGATGACACCGCTCTGAACGGGATCCGGCTGCACTGTACTCGAGGGAATGCGGAGCAAAACACCCATGTTGTAGAGTCCCAATCAGGAAGGTGGGAATTCGGGACCCCCCCAAAAAAGGTGGGGTAGAGCGTTTATCAGTGTGTGTGAAGCTGGGAAGGGCACTCTCCTAGTGCAAAGGGATACCCCTTTCCCTCTGTTACACTCCCGAGGTAAACTTACAGTTAAGGAGAAGTAGGAGGGAAACACAGCTGATTAGACCCGATCCATCCCTTATTGGTAGTACCTGGTTTGGAAGTCCCCAGGTGGGTAGGAGGCGCTCACAGAGCCAGTTATAACTCTCCTTCTCTTGCAGCTGGGGCTCGTGGAGCGAGCCTCTGTGGTGTCCTGGCTCGCACTACCTAATGGCTTTCTCCCTTCGGGTGGAGCCGTTTTCATTTCCTGGGGACAACACTGCGGTGAACAACGTGCGCTTCCGTTGCTCAGACGGTGTGGAGCTGGAGGGGCCTGGACTGAGCTGGGGAGATTATGGAGACTGGAGCGACTCCTGTGCCAAAGGTGTCTGTGGCTTGCAGACCAAAATCCAGAAGCCTAGAGGGCTGCGTGATGACACTGCACTTAATGACGTCAGGGTATTCTGCTGTAACAGCTGATGTTGTTACCTCTGCCCACTCTCCCACTGGACCCTGCGTTCTGCTCTAACAACTGAGGCTGTTGCCGCTGCCCACGCACCCTGCCAGCACTGTGCCTCTTACTATTAAAGCTTCTTGGTCTTTGCTGTCGCTCGATTTAGAAATGAGAGGAGCTGCCTCCTTGCTTCTGTCTTGACCCTGCATAGGTCCAGGCCTGTGTTCAGGTTTGGCTTAAAGGTAACCGCAGGTCACACAGTTCAGAACAAAGAATTTAATTAATCACATAACTTAGGGCGCAGATACTATGTTCCCTTTAAGAGCCCAAATTGTTTCCTTCCGAGCTACCAGTGACTTCAGATTAAGGAATGGGATGGAAGTCCCCGCGTTAATTAGACCCAATCTATCCCTGATTGGTAGCGCCTGTTTGGAAGTCCCCAAGTCTGAGTTGGCCAGGTGGGGCGTACCTCTGGTTTGCAAGTCCCTAGGTGGGTAGGAGGTGCAGCTAATTAGATGACAACGCAAATGGTTTTATATTTCCATTTTCTAGAGTTCTGAGACTAAAGAATCTTTTCCCATGGAATCAGAGTGGAGAGGGGAGAAGATAGAGGGAAGAGCCAGAACAGGAGGCCAGGAGGGTAAAGGGTAGATAAACAAACACACAAACAAGCAAACAAGCAAAAAGGCCAGGCAACCAAAATGTCTGGATTATGTAGGGAAGGCAGCTGGGGAAAGGGCATCCCAGCTCCAGGACTGAAGAAGTTTAGGGTAGGGGTGGGGTATGCCAGCCATACCCTCGAACAGGTAGAAACTGAGGGATGCTGGGAGAACCTGGCAGCCAGGTCCACTTTGATATGTAGGCAACTTCAGCCATTTGTACAGGGTTTGAGACCTAACATTTATCAGCGACTGAAGTAAATCTTCACTTCTTTATAGAGAAACTGCCAGCCAGGATATGGTGGCACTCACCTTTAATCCCAGCACTAGGGAGGCAGAGGAAGGTGGATCTCTGTGAGTTCAAGGTCAGCCTGGTCTACAGAGTGAATTCCAGGACAGCCAGGGATACACACAGAAACCCTGTCTTAAAAAAAAAAAAAGACAAGGAAAAAGAAAAAGGAAGAAATGGTCAATGGTGGGTGTAAGAAAAATGAGGCAGAGAAGCAGACAGAAGTCATAGATTGCGTGTGTGTGTGTGTGTGTGTGCACATGTGTGTGTGCACATGTGTGAGCTGGAGCACAGTGTTTGATTTGACCGCAAGCAGGGTGTGTTGTTTTCAGTACCTGGGAGTATTTTGTTTCTTCGGGTGAAGTGGAAGGGTCAGGCTGGGGTAGAACTGCTCTTTACGGCTTGGGGCTTTTTGCCTAGTACAATTCCTCTGGCCCCCAGGACCTGAGGGGAGGAGTGAAATGGGAGCGCAATAGGTAGAGGTGCTTGGTGCAAGCCCAAGGACCTGAGTTTGATCCCCAGTGCAAGCCCAAGGACCTGAGTTTGAGCCCCAGAACACACATGATATTAGAACACTCCTACATCACTTACACACACACACACACACACAGAAAATTAAGTTAAAAATTGCTCATCTTTCACCATTGGCACCTTGAGAGCACAGAATTTTATTTCCAGAACAATACCTATTTGTTAGGAAAATAACTAGCTGGGGCTGGGGGTACAAATAGAGGCACAAGCCTAGATATGTCTGAAGGCCCGCGTACAGTCCTTCCAAAGGATAAACTGGGGCAGGGTGCTCAGCGCGGTTTATACCACAAAGGAAAAGACTGAACAATAAAAGCTAAGCAGGGAGTGGGTGGTCCACTCAGACTTCCAGAAATGAGGTATTATGGGTGACCCATGGAACTCAGTGAGCCGAGCCCTGCAAGAAAATAAAAAAGGGTAAAAACTCAGCCAAGAACAAACGGGACCCCGTCCCCCCACAATCCCACCCCATGCGTTCCCACCTTTTTCTGACAATCGCCACACAATACGCCAATGGTCGCATTCACCAGCTGTATTCCACACAGCACTGTTTCCAGGCTTGAGGCGACCACCAGCAGAGAGAAGAGCGTCACGTTCCAGGGCACCACGTGAGGTGGCGCCTCACATAAATCCCATAGAGTTTTATTGTGCAAGTAAGAGCCTCTGTGGATGGACAGGGTCATTTGAAAGAATCTGATCACACGGCAGGCCCTACCACCACCCAGTGCAAGGGTCTGCTAATATCTGCAAAGGGCTCGATGGGCCACGTGGAAGGGGCTCTCTGGAAGCTCGGTCTAGTTCATCATTTCTGGACCACGCAGGAAAGAAGGGCGGGTGGGGAGGGGCACAGAACGGGGGATACAAACACAGAATAGGACTTACTGGGTTTCCTGGAAGTGATAGTCCCACTGGTTGTTTATTAAGCATTTGGGTCCCACTCGGAGCCCGGCTCCCGACACTGAGAGGCAGTAGATGGCGCCAAGCATCCCAAAGGCAGAGGAGAAGACAGAGCGAAGCATCTAGACCCGGTGTGGAAAGGTAAGGTGAATTGGCCCGCCTCCTCCCTTGGAGGGCCACCCGTGCCAACTCCTCCCGCATGTTGCAGCGCTCCTGCCCAGCCTGCCTAAAAATACATTTCTCTTTAAACTCCAGGTTTGAAGTTAGGAGAATCCTAAACGTCATCTACCACAGAGGTTCATGGGGCCTCTAGGCCCCTCTGGTCAGGTTCATTTGGGACCCAAGACTGTGACTGAGGCAGCGCCTCAGCTTGTAGGCTGTGCTGTGGTTCTCCGGGAAGAGTCAGGAACCAAACTTCTTTCTTTTTTTCTTTTTTTTTCTTTTCTTTTTTCCCGAGACAGGGTTTCTCTGTGTTACAGCTCTGGCTGTCCTGGAACTCATTTCTTTTTCTTTTTCTTTTCTTTTTTTTTTTTGGGGGGGTTTTCGAGACAGGGTTTCTCTGTAGCTTTGGAGGCTGTACTGGAACTCACTTTGTAGACCAGTCTGGCCTCGAACTCACAGAGATCCGCCTGCCTCTGCCTCCCGAGTGCTGGGATTAAAGGCGTGCGCCACCAACGCCCGGCTCGGAACTCATTTCTTAATTTGGTTCTTACCCTGCAGCGATTCCCACAGCAACCTGCACCGCAGCAGCCCTTGCCTCCTGCCCGGACTGCTGCAATTCCCGGACACAGCACCTGTGGGATGAGAGTTGGTGATGGTGACAGGTTCTAGATCCTCAAGGCTGTACTTGCATCATCCATCTATCTCCTTAGGAAAGCTGCTCACGATGCCCTCAGCCCTTTGTACTGTAAAACCTTATCTGTACGTCTCTGGATCATTGTTGGACTCTACCTCAATTTATCATTATTTATATGCCTGCCTTATCTCGCTCCAGATTGTAGCTTCCCGGAGAGCTGGGTCCAAAATACTATGCCTATCTTAGACAAAAGGCCATCAAATGTTTGGACGAGGGGGTGGCAATAGGATTTATTCCACATACACAGTTTTGAATGGTAGGTACCTACTGAATGGGAGTCAGGGTCTTCATTCCACTCTGTGAACTGATTGCTTTCAGTTTTGTCTCTGTAAAATGGATCTGCAAGACCTATCTCAAAAAGACTGTTCTCAGGATTTAATGAGACAGCAGGATGATTTTATGTCATGACTGACTCAGAGAGAAGACCTTGTGCTGATCACTTCAACAGGTACAGTGAGCAGCAATTATGGAGAGTGTGTTAGGATTTGCACAGAGATTCTGGTGTAGATTGCCGGATTTCCTAAGAGTCAACTTCTAATGTTTTGTTTTTTCCTTGTATCCCTTATTATGAAGCACATACCCTCCCAGGTAACCAACCAGCTGTTCCTCTTTGCTAACAGTCACTTCCGGGTACCCAGAGAGCCGTATCATACTGCCGGAAGGACGTGCTCATTTGAATGTCTTTGTTAACTCAGCTCCCGGCAAGCCTCATACTGACCTCACAATATCTCCCAAATTCATCAGTGAAAATATATCCACCAATTCACCTGGGCTGTGAGAGTTTTTAATCCTCCTACACCAGGGCTGACTTCAGTCTTCTGTACTTTTCCTCAGCGGTTTCTAAGTCTTTCAGTCCTTTTTTCTTCTTCACTCCCCCAGTCCCTACTCCCCTTGTCTGCCTGTCTAATAGATTCTCGTCACTCTTATCCCATGCCATCCCAGACTCCATCCCACACGTTAACCCCTGATTAACTTAGTATTTAATTGCTCTTTTATCTGATTAAGTCCTTTGAGGTGTCTTCAAAGATACCCTAGGCTTGTATGCATGTGTGTGTGTGTGTGTATGAGTGTGTGTGAGTGTGTGTATGTGTGTGTGTGTACGTGTGTGTGTGTGTGCATCCTATAAATACCAGTACACATGGGGGGATTGGGCGGGGAGGGGGACGGATGGGACGGGGGACTGGGTGCTGAGGCTAGCTGGTGCTACATAGCATGTTCCAGGCCGCCATGGGCTACAAAATAAGTCTCACAAAGCCAACCGTAGCAAGTCTTCCTTACCCTGCCTCCAACTTCATGTAACACAACAGCCCTTGCCCTTGTACCTTAGTCCCACCAAGTCTTGGCTTACCTTGCATCCATGGAATTCTACAGCTTTTTGTTGTTCTTTTGTCCAATACTAAGGTTTGAACCCAGGCCTTGTGCATGCTAGGCAACTGACTGTCACAGAGCCCATCTCCAGCCCATTTTTCTTTTAAATTTTGATTATTAATTTATTTTGAGGCAAGGTCTACTATAGCTCAGGCTGGCATTTAACTTATGACCCTCTTCCTCCAAAGTGCTAGAATTACAGGTCTTAGCCACCACATCTGGCTCTATTTTTTAAAAAGATTTATGGGGGCTGGAGAGATGGTTCATTGGTTAAGAGCACTGACTGTTCTTCCAGAGGACCCGGGTTCAATTCCCAGTGCCCACATCGTGGCTTACAACCATCTGTCATTCCAATTTCAGAGGATCAGATGTGGTTTTGATCCCCATGGGCACCAGGTATGCATATGATGCATAGACATACAATTTTTTTTTTGTTTTTTGAGACAGGGTTTCTCTGTATAGTTTTGGAGGCTGTCCTGGCACTTGCTCTGTAGACCAGGCTGGCCTTGAACTCACAGAGATCCGCCTGCCTCTGCCTCCCGAGTGCTGGGATTAAAGGCGTGCGCCACCAACGCCTGGCCCATAACAATTTTTTAAAATATCTATTTATTCATTTTTATTTTATTGTGTATATATGAGTGCCTGCATGTTTGTATATGTATCACAAGTGGGCCTGGTGTCCCTGGAGGCCAGAAAAGTGTGTCCCTGCCAGGAAATGGAGTTACTGGCAGTATTGCTTCTTCCTTCCTTCCTTCCTTCCTTCCTTCCTTCCTTCCTTCCTTCCTTCCTTCATTTCTTCCTTCCTCCCTCCCTCACTTCCTTCCTTTCTTCCTTCCTCCCTCCCTCCCTCCCTCCCTCCCTCCCTCCCTCCCTCCCTCCCTCCCTTCCTTCCTTCCTTCCTTCCTGTTTCTTTCTTTCTTTTGATACAAGGTCTCTCTGTGTAGTCCTGGGTATCTTGGAACTCAATATGTAGACCAGGCTGGCCTCAAAAGTCACAGGGTCTGCCTCCCAAATGCTGGGATTAAAGGTGTATGTCACCATGCCCAGCAGCAGCAAGTACTCTTAAAGGAAGGGTCTCTCTAAATTGCCTCTTACATAGGCTGGCTTAAGCTCTCACTTCTGCTTTTGTCTGCAGACAGCTGAGAGCCTGGTGCAGTCTAGTCTTGCATGCTCATAATCCCAGGTTTTTGGGGGAGGAAGATCCAGGACTGTAAACTCATCCTAGGCTACACAGTGAGCTCAAGACACACTGGGTTTCATGTGACCTTCTCTTTTTTTTTTTTTTTTTTTTTTTTTTTTTGGTTTTTTTGAGACAGGGTTTCTCTGTATTGCTTTGGAGGCTGTCCTGGAACTCGCTCTGTAGACCAGGCTGGCCTCGAACTCACAGAGATCCTCCTGCCTCTGCCTCCCGAGTGCTGGGATTAAAGGCGTGCGCCACCAACGCCCGGCGACCTTCTCTTAATAACCAAAAAGAAAACAAGTTGAGCCTAGTGATGCATGTCTGCAGTCCCAGCATTTAGGAGGTAAAGGGGCTCAGGGGTTCAAGTCCATCCTCAGGTACCCAGTGAGCTCAAGGTGAGCCTGATATGAAACCTTACCTCAAAAACCAAAACAAAACAATAACAATGAAAAAGCATGTTAGATGGGGCGCACATCTTTAAATCTAGCACTCAGGAGAAAGAGGCAGAGGCAGACAGATCTCTCTGTACATAGTGACACATCTACCATCTCAGAGAAACTTAAATGTTTTTATTTTGTTTTGTTTGAGATAGAGTTTTACTCTATAAAGCAGGCTGTCATTGAATTCATTATGCAAACCAAACTGACCTTGAACCCTAAATTTATAGTGATCCACCTACCCCAGTCTCCCAAGTACTGAGATTATGGGTATAAGCCATCATGCAAATACATACATATATATACACACACACACACACACACACACACACACACACACACACACACACACTGTGTCTTTCAGAGCCCAACCCAGGGCCAGCCTGGACTATAGAGCAAGTTCCAGGCTATACAGAGAAACCCTATCTCAATAAACAAACAAACAAATGAAGATTTTTGCTAAACATGGTAGCACACGTCTTTAATCCCCCTGGGAAGGTGGGAAGGGACAGAGGCAGAGGATCTCTGTGAGTCCGAGGTTAGCTATGACTACATGGGGAAACCCTCTCAAAAGGTAAAGTAATTGTTTTTATTTTTTTATTTTTATTTTTTGGTTTTTCGAGACAGGGTTTCTCTGTATTGTTTTGGAGGCTGTCCTGGAACTAGCTTTGTAGACCAGGCTGGCCTCGAGCTCACAGAGATCCATGTGCCTCTGCCTCCCGAGTGCTGGGATTAAAGGCGTGCGCCACCAACCCGGCTAGTAATTGTTTTTAAACACAGGCTTAAGCACAGGCTTGAGAGTGAGGGGTGGACAAGTGAGATGGTAGTACATGCATTTGCGTAGCGCAGGATTCTCAAGGGATTTTTACTTCTTAAAATCCAAGTATTTGTTTTGTGCTTTTTTTCGTTTGTTTTGCTTTTTTGTTTGTTTGTTTGTTTTTGTTTTTTCGAGACAGTGTTTCTCTGTGGCTTTGGAGGCTGGAACTCAAACTCACAGAGATCCACCTGCCTCTGCCCAAAGTGCTGGGATTAAAGGTGTGCGCCACGGCCTGGCAAAATTCAAGTATTTGTTTCCCTTTTTTGAGCTCCTAGGCTCGGAGCAATCTCCTCAATGTAGAGCTTGAGTACTGGAGACTACAGGCCAGCAAACAGTGGGGTTCTGGTCTGCGTGCTACGTATATAGGCATGCTTACTTTGTGAAAAACCCATTGAACTAGGAGTGTAACTCAGTGGTAGAGATTGTGCTCAGCATGAAAAAAAACCATGGGTTCTAACCTGGTAGTCCTCATTCTAGAGGTTTTTTTTTTTTTTTTTTGTATTGTTTTGGAGGCTGTCCTGGAACTTGCTCTGTAGACCAGGCTGGCCTTGAACTTAGAGATCTAACTGCCTCTGCCTCCCGAGTGCTGGGACTAAAGTGTGTGCCACCACCATCTGTCTCCCAGAAAAAAAGTGGAGAATTTTGTGCAGTGGTCTATGTTTATCTCATCAAACTTCAGCTCTGCTGACTGCCTGGCTGACCCTAAAATGTGGGGCTCTTGTTTGTAACGCTCCTCTTTTCTTTTCTTTTCTTTCTTCTTCTTTTTTTAATGTCATCTGACTGTCAGTTCTGACATCATTGCATAAAAACTTCCTTGGGAACACTACAAAATATGTCCCCGGGGTTGGCAGTGTGGCTTAATTGCAGAGTAAGTCCTTGGCTTGCAGCAAGCCCCAGGATCAGTCTGAAATATCAAATAGAGGAAAAGAAGAGAAAAAGAAGACAAAACAAGTGCCCTAAGAAGTCTTTGTGGTGATCCCTGATTAGAGAAAGTGTGTGTGTGTGTGTGTGTGTGTGTGTGTGTGTGTGTGTTTGCATGCAAGCGCCTCTCTGTTTTTCTACTCTCAGCATCTAGAGCGCTGTCCTTACAGGAATAGCCACCATGCCCACATCATCTTGCCATTTATTTGCTTCATTTGTCCAACAAATATGAACTGAACACCTCATAAGGGAAGCATCCTTGCTCTCACGGGGCTTCCATTCTTGTTTCCTTGCCATCTTTTGCCCCGTCTACAGAGCACAGCCATCAGGAAGAGCACACTACGGTATCCCTGAAAGGCTGCTGTGAATGAGAATGTTGGGAGGCCAACCTTAGCAGATCCACTGACACAGGCAAGTTTGATTGGGTAGGTGAATCAGTTGGTTTAGACTGGTGACATACTTGATGTGATGCTGGGTGAATGTGAGGGCCTAGGAGGAGTAAGAGAGCTGAGAGAGCATCAGAGTAGAGGCTCCACCAGAATCCGAGCAGGGGGTAGACTAGAGTGATGCCAGAGGGCAAGGGGAGGGAGCTGTTATCCGAGGTTATCTCCATTTAGCTAACAAAGATGTGACCAGCAGGGGGAACCAACCTGCAACTTCTCCCAGAGAATTTTAACAGCCAGCTGTGCTAAAAATGGGAAGCTGTGCTAGATAGATCTCTCGCCTTTAGCCCAAGAAGATGATATACTAGGTTAACCCTCCAAAAGTACTCCTGGATGGTCAGGCATGGCAGCCCACACCTGTAATTGAGTGGTTGAGGCAGGAAGATTTCAAGTTCTAGATTGGCCTGGGTTATACAGTGAGTTCCAGGCTAGCCTGAAGTACAATTGGGATATTGCGTGTAAATACATACATAAACAAACAAAAAGTAAAAAATTGAAAAAGCAAATTCACTAAATGGGAGAGAGTTTAGAGATGGGGGCAGCAAATCTAGGATATTTGTGTCTCTCCTTCCCTTGATTTTTTTTGTTTGTTTGTTTTTTCAAGACAGAGTTTTCTGTGTAGCCCTGGCTATCCCGAAGCTTGCTCACTAGAGCAGGCTGGCTTCAAACCCAGAGATCCCCTTACTTCTGCATCTGGAGCTCTGGGACGAAAGGCGTGAAACACCGTTCCTGACTCTTCACTCACTTTTAATAGATCTTAGTCTGCAGGAAGACTGGGGCATCTACTCTAAAAGACTGACCTAGGTCCAGGGTTATTACCCCTAACAGAGACTGGGGATTCTGGAGGGTGGGCTGAGAAGGAACGGCCGTGGAGAGAGGGAAAGCCACATGGATCTGGCCGGTGGAATGACTGATCTGAGCTATTTACCTGGGCTGAGGCTGTCAGGGCACCCACCCTCACCGGTTATGACACTGTCCTGACAGCCTCCCACACAACCAGCTGCTCCGTCGGCTTCTACCCTCATAATGAGGTTTTCTCAGTGTGTGCTCGCTGAGAGGCATGTAGAACTTGCTCCCATCTAATAGAGACGACACTCTTCTTCTTCCACCCGCTCCCCTCAGACACTCAGTTCAGGACCCTAGAGCTCTCCAGGACCTTCTGCAGAATGACTAGGGTGTGTGAGCAGATGGATGGATGAGCCCCTAGTCCCCACCAAGCCCTTGCCACACCCTCCAGAGCAAACTGGTCCTCTCCCCTCTTTTGCTCTCTGTCCTGTCCACCGTCCCTTAGCGGGTCCCCAGGTCCCCAGCCAACGCTCCAGCATTCTCACCATCAGGCCTCCTCCAACGAAGCCACCCATAAGCCAGACTTGCAAGCTGAGGTTGCTGTTGGTCCAGGTGGTCTTCCCATCAGGAACCAGCAGGAGGGCATTGGCCACGATGCAGATCAGGGAGAGAGGGATGAGGGAGAGCCCCAGGCACCGCGCACACTTTCCCGTACACATGTCAGTGGCTTCAGGAAGGGCAGGTGGTGAATGAAAGCGAGAGGAAAGTGCCAGGGTCCAGAGCACACTAGGCTGGAGCTTGGAGCAAAGGTCTGCAGAGAGGAGTGGCAGAAACTGGTAGAATCACCGTGATAAGAGGAGAGAGGCCCGGAGGAGGTGGAGGGGCTGCCGCTGGGTGAGTTTAAGAGGAGGATGTGGTGGCAGGAGATGTGGGAGCTTGTCACACAAAGGAAGTTGACTGGGGTCAGCATCTTCCTGGGTCTGTACACACCTTTCCACAGCCCTTCCTCGTCTACTTCGGGACTCAGCTGAACCCTTCACCCCTGGAAGTCTCAGTTGTTTCACTTGTACAAAAAGCTTGCGTGAAGCCACTTTGAGCCGGCTGGAGGGATTTCGTGGGACAAGGTAGAAGGATCTGTCACCAAGGAAGTGTAGGACAGATGTATGACAGCCTCATTATTTCTGCCCCACTCACTGGGAGAGATTTTTTTCTGTAAAGAAACTGAAAAGACTACAGTGGAGTCAGGCAGCAGCATTCGGGAAGATTGTGGGTTGGTTACATTGTAAAGCATTGTCTGAAAACACACAAAAGGATGATAATAACTTCTGGTCTATTTATTTCTTTTCAAAAGCTTCTTTTTTTTTTCAAAACAAGGTTTCACTGTGTAGCCCTGGCTTTCTTGGAACTAACTATGTGGACCAGGCTGACCTCAAACACACAGAGATCCACCTGCCTCTGCCTCCTGAGTGCTGGGACTAACCACTGCCCAGCTCTTTGTTTATTCAGCTTTTTCTGTTTTTCAGAATGGGCTCAAGCATTCCATCAGTGTTGACTCCATGAACCAAAATGGTCCCATTTCCTTTTTATTTTATTTTACTTTTATGTGTATGAGCATTTTGCCTACATGTACATTTTTGAACCACTCATGTGCCCTGATGTCTGAAAAAGCTAGAAAAGGGCATTAGATCCCATAAGACTGAAGTTACAGGTGGTTGTGAGGTACCATGTGGGTGCTAGGAATCAAACCCAGGACTTCTGGAATCACCCAGTGCTCTTAACCACTGAGTCATTTCTCCAGCTCTTGTTTTTTGTTTTTATTTTTGTTTTTTGTTGTATTTTTGAGACAGGGTCTCACAAGGTAGACCTGACTGTCCTGGAACTAGATCTGTAGGCCAGGCTGGCCTTGAACTCAGAGATCCACCTGCCTCTGTTTTCCAAGTGCTGGGATTAAAGGTATGAGCCATGATGCCCAGCTCTCATTTTCATCTGGTTTTGTTCATGCTGTGAGAACAAAGAAGTTCTGGTTTTGTCGAGGTGCTGAAGGCACTGGTGATCTGTCATCATGGGAGAAGACCAGCCTGTTGGGAGTGAAATCTAGATGAGCGAACAATGGAGATAGAAGTTGGGATGATGCTGTTTAAACCTGGACATACACCCATGTCAGAAGCCTGGCCATCCCTTAGAATGTTTCAGTTATGTAAACTGGTTCGAGCTGTGTTTCTGTCAACTCTAATAGAGAAATCTATTTTGTTTTTGGCTTTTTGAGACAAGGTTGCAGTATGGAGATCAAACTGGCCTCAAACTCACTATCCTGCTGACTCAGCATCATGAGGCCTGGGATAGGCATTTATCACCATCCCCGGTGAAGAAAATTTTTTTCTTTTTAAAGATTTATTTATTATGAATACAACATCCTGCCTCCATGTATGCCTGCAGGCCAGAATAGGGCACCAAATCTCATTATGGATGGTTGTGAGCCACCATGTGGTTGATGGGAATTGAACTCAGGACCTCTGGAAGAGCAACCAATGCTCTTAACCTCTGAGCCATCTCTCCAGCCCCCTAGAAATAATTTTTTAAAGATTTATTTTTATTTTATGTATATGAGTGTTTTGCCTGAGTGTATGTCTGCCCACCATGTCCATGCAGTGCTGGAAGAAGCCAGAAGAAAGTACCAGATCCCTTGGAACTGGAATTTCACAAGGCTGTCAGCATCCATATTAGTGCTGTGAATTGAACCTGGGTCCTCTAGAAGAGCAACCAGTACTCCTAACTATTGAGTCATCTCTGCAGCCCCTGCAATCATTGTGGCTACGTGAATTCCTTAAGCCCGTTCTTCCTTAGGACCTCGTGGTAGAGTATGGATTCACAGTTATCAGGACTAAGTTCGGGATTGTGCCCTTGAAGAATTCACTCACACTGGGTAGCATCTGGTCAGAGATGAGGGTTGCAAGAAATACTCTGGAATCTTACAGAGGTACTTGATGCCAGTGCCATAGGGAAGGAGGCATCTAGTCAGGGGTCTGTTGAATTTCCTGCCCAAACCATCATAAACATGTGGGAAACGGAGAAATCTAGGTGCCACTCAAAAATAAACAGGAGAATCTTGGAGGAATCCCTGTTACCTGTGAGATGGAGAAGCTGGATGGAGAACAGCAATGAAGACTCTGCCTCTTAAATGAGGGATGCCTGAAAAAGAAAGTACTTTGAACTTTCCCCATCTGTTCGAACTGTTTGCCTCTGACTCATGAACAATTACATGGTCATTGATATTTGGTATTGCTTTTGATGACTTGTTTAGTGCTTTAATAATATTTCCAGTGCAGAAGGTCGGAATTTCAAGCACCCAGGAGACAGAGACTGGAATACTCCAAGTTTGAGGCCAATCTGAACTACATAGTGAGTTCCTGGCCAGCCTGGGTTACATTGTGAGCTCCCACCCAGTTAGTGTTATGTAGTGAGATCTTGTCTCAAAGTAAACACAAAACAAAACAAAATTTACAAAGTGAAAAAGATGGGGACAGCAGTGAGGAAGTTAATCAGTTTGAACAAGATATGATGACATGAATGTATGAAAATACCACAATTAAAACTAATACTTGGCTGGGCAGTGGTGGTGCACACCTTTAATCCCAGAACTCAGGAGGCAGAGGCAGGGGGATCTCTGAGTTTGAGGCCAGCTTGGTCTACAAAGTGAGTTCTAGGACAGCCAAGGCTATACAGTGAAACCCTGTCTTGAAAAAAAAAACAAAGCAAACAAACAAAACCATTACTTATTATATGAACTTTTAAAAAATTTAAATGCATTTCCACAGTGTTTCCTTTTCGTTAAAGTTTTACATTCTCTGGTACTTCTGGAGGTATATTTTAAAGTTGAAACAGTGGTTATTTTTAAAAGCTGTGCATCATTCTTTAGTCACCTGCCTGTCCCCTCTGCAGCTCCCTCTGAGGGGTTGTATGCAGATGACTTACCATGCCTTGAGCAACTGTACCTCATGAACTTCGGTGAAAAACAGGAACTACTTGCTCTAATTCCTCAGCCCTCCCTGTATCGATGTCCTGTGATGTGCCCTTTGTAGCCCCTCTTGCTAGAAGTAGCCCCTTTACTGCATGGGCAAAATGGAATGTGGGCAGAGTCAACAAGACAAGATTTCAGAACCAATACACATAGAACAAAAATAATCTTAAAAAAAATGAAGTGCTCAGGCCGGGCGTTGGTGGCGCACGCCTTTAATCCCAGCACTCGGGAGGCAGAGGCAGGCGGATCTCTGTGTGTTCGAGGCCAGCCTGGTCTACAAAGTGAGTTCCAGGACAGCCTCCAAAGCTACAGAGAAACCCTGTCTCGAAAAACCAAAAAAAAAAAAAAAAAAAAAAATGAAGTGCTCTATGGTGCCATGTGTCTCTATCTTTGTCACTGGAGAAACATGCTGGGCTACCCACTGGCTTAAAAAAAGGTGTAAGATACAAGGACAAAGTCCCTGATTGGATGCCAATCTATGTCAGCTGCCCTCTAGTCACCTTTACATGTATGAGTGAAATAAATGCTTATATTTATATGTCATGAACACTATGGGTTTTCGTTTTATTAAAAAAATTCTTGTGTGTGTGTGTGTGTGTGTGTGTGTGTGTGTGTGTGAGAGAGAGAGAGAGAGAGAGAGAGAGAGAGAGAGAGAGAGAGAGAGAGAACAAGTGTGCCACCCAACACTTGTGGAGGTCGGATGACAACCTCTGGTGACAGCCTTATCTGATCTGCTGGGCTTGCTTGAGGCCAGGTCTCTTCTTTGTCACTACACATGCCAGACTGGCTTGTCCCACGGACTTCTGAAGAGTCTCCTGTCTTCACTTCCCACTTGCTACAGGAGCCCTGGGGTCACAGGGGCTCATGCCGTATCTGGCTTGTTTGTGAGATTTGAATTCGGGTCCTCACACGTGCACAGCAAGCCTGTTACCCACTGGGCCATCTCTCCAGCTCAGGCCTGTTGTTTGTTTGTTTGGTTCTGTTTATTTTCTGAGACACGGTGTCATGTGGGGAAAAAGTGACCACTAATTTATTGTGAGGCCCAGTATGAATTCTTTAAAAAAAAAACAACAAATAAAATGCTTTACTTACACCACGTTTCTCTTGTGAAGATTATTTTCTTTAAAGAACATTTAAAAAGTAAGTCTCGAACTAAGTATTTTTTATTTACTTCCTGCAAAATCTTTCCATCATGCCAGTAACAAACTGTGTTGCTGTAAAGATGGGTTTAATCATTAACAAGTCTAATTTTGTCTCTATCAACAACAAAACTACTAGCCCTGATTAGAAGAGCTGGAACTTCAACAGGGAATTTCACTTATTGATTAGTCATTACGTATTACCAGCTGACAAAACTAAGTCTGGTATAGGACAGCTGTCATCTACGTAACTGCAGGTAGTCATGGCTTTTCACTTAGGTTTTGAATTCATAAAACATAACAAAGAGATAAAATGCAGTCTTAGGACCTCATAATGAGTTGTTTGAAATACTAATTATTTTGGTGCCAAATTCAAACAAAAGTGCTGTCAAGGTTAGCAGTTAAGACAGTGTGGCCACTAGATTTTTTTTTCATTGTTTTTGAGACAGGGTCTCACTATGTAGACCAAGTTGGCCTGAAACTCACAGAAATCTGTCTCTCCCTCCCAAGTGCTGATATTAAAGGCATGCACCACCAGACTCAACTCATGCTATTAATTTTCACATGCATGGGGGGGGAATGTGTGTGAAGATCAGAAAACAACTTTGCATGTCATCTTCAGGAACACTGGTCACCTCCTTTGAGACAAGGTCCTCTGATAGGCTTGTAGCTCCTTAATTAGACTACCTAGACCAGATGGCCAGTGACCCTCAGGGATCTACTTCCTCAATGCTGAAATTATAAGCACAAACCACCATACCCGGCATTTTGATGTGGGTTCTGGGGACTGAATGCATGTCTTAATGTTTGCAAGGCAAGTATTCTATGAGCCATCTCTCCAGCCCCATATATCAGCTGGGCGTTGGTGGCGCACGCCTTTAATCCCAGCACTCGGGAGGCAGAGACAGGCGGATCTCTGTGAGTTGGAGGCCAGCTTGGTTTACAAATCGAGTTCCAGGACAGTCTTCAAAACAATACAGAGAAACCCTGTCTCGAAAAACCAAAAAAAGGTGCATATATCTAAGTGTAGGGGCACAAGTAATCATGACACTTAAAGAGCAGAGGCAGAAAGTTAGATGCAAGTTCATGGCCAGCTTGGGTTACATACATACAGACACTGTCTCAAAAACAAACATAAAGCTGAAGAAGTTGGACCTATGCAAAATTAGAAAGGCTACTTAGAGGGCTGGGAGTATAGATCACTGGCAGACAGCTTGCGAAGCACTCCTGGGAAGTAAATGACATAAGACAAAGAGGTGGTGTCCAAAGCTACATCAACAGCAAAATAGATATGACTCAATTATTATGTGCATGTCTGAGTTTACCAGAGTCTGGAGTCCTGTGACCACGTGAGAGCCCAGAACTCATTTCTGAGAAGGCTTGAGTTTTGGAACATTACTGTTTCCTCCATTTGTGGGAAATGATCTTAACTCAACAAGAGATGAAATGAAGTCAGGCACTCCAAATAGGGAAGTCTTTCCATAAGCCTCAATGGTATTTATTTGTTTACTTATTTAGTTTTTGAGACAGGGTTTCTCTGTGTAATGTTGGTAGACCAGGCTGGCCTCGAACTCACAGTGATCCGCCTGCCTCTGCCTCCTGAGTGCTGGGATTAAAGGCATGCACCACCACCTGAGCTCATTTTTTAACATTTGGATTTATTTTATCTCTGTGAGTGCTTTGCATGCATGTTTTTTTTTTTTGTGCATTGTGTGTGTCCCTGAGGAAGAGGGATGCTGGGTCCTCTGGAACTTGGGATCCAGAGTTTCAGGTGGTTGTGAGCTACCATGTGAGTGCTGGAAACCTCTCGGGTCTTCTGGGAAAGTGACTAGTGCTGTTAACATCTGAGTCATTGATGCGGCCCTCACTTCCAACTTCTCTGTTCCCAGCCTGCAGTGTTGAAAAGAGAGCCGTCTGCCATGTCTTCCCGGACACTATGGTTGGAACCCTCTGAAACACGAGCCAAAGTAGGTCTCTCTTTAAGATGCTTCTGTCATGAGTTTCATCATGGTGACCAAAAGTTGCAATCCAGAAGTTCAAGATGCAGTTGGCCACATTCTCTGCTGTGCCTCTTTGTAGGGCCGGCTTCATCCTCAACAGGATCCTGTGTTGATGGCTCCATCAGCCGCTACACTTACAACCTCGTGGTTTTACAACGGGGTAAGGGGATCTCTTTCACAGCTCTCCTGAAGTGAGGCTTCTTTTTTTCCATGTATTTCTGTGAGAATCTCTTTGTCTTAGGTTTGCTACCTGTGCTTGGTCTAGGTCATTACAGTCAGGGGATTAGAACGTGTCAATCAACTTGAGACATTTAGAAATCACTTCAGAATATAAGGTGTCAATAAAATCAGCTATTACAAGGGAAGAAGGTAGAATGAATGGATGATGAAAAGACATCCAACAGATACTCTTAGGAATTGCCTAAATTTCATCTCCCCACACTGTCTTGCCATAGGCGAGATGAGCAAGCCAGATGTATATGCTTAACCCAGAGATGCCAGAATGGGGCAGAGATGGTGAGTTAGCCACACCCCCTTTCTTTTTGTCAAAGTCTCTCTACATAGTTCCCGCTTGCCACCATGCCTGGTTGAGCCAGCCCATTTTTTGTCCATGTGTAGCAACAGACTTTTAATTTAGGCCATGGCTACTCAGCCATATTGTATTTTTCAGTTTTCCCTCCAACTAAACTGTCCCTGTGATTAAATGCTGGCCTGTGTACAGGGCCAGGAAAATGGTGGATTTTGGTGGCATGCTGTAGGGAGTGAACATGCCCTTACCTGCTCTTCCTTCCTGTCTAGCATAGGTGATGTTAAGCCCTGGAGATACTTTAACAACATCATTCAAAGAGCTGAGGACCCTGGACAGCCTCAAGGAGTGGAATCATTGGTACAGTGAACAAGAAACAACCCCCAGAACAGGGACCATGTTCATCCTGATGCATGGAAGTGGTGGTGGACAGGCTACCAGCTCCACATCCTCGAGGACCAGACAGCATCATGGGCACACCAGGCCTGGTGAGGGGGAGATAAGGCCAGAAACACGTTTGAATTAAGAGCCTGGGGTCTGGGCTGGAGAGACTGCTCAGCCACCAAGCCTGAAAACCTGAAGTCAATCCCCCAGACTCATATAGTAGAAAGAGAGAATGCTCCTGTAAGTTGTTTGCGGACCCCTACACTTATGCAGAAGCACACACCACTGCCATTCTGAAAAACAAATAAATGAGTGTTGATTTTTAAAAGGGGGAAATATGAAAAGATCATAGGTTTTGAGGGGCATGGGACATTGAGACATGACCATAAGTGACGCTTGCAAAGCAAAGCAGATTCAAGTCCTTTGTGTAAATGTCACAAACACCACAGACTCTGTGGGAAGAACCCATATGTTCACCAGGAGAACACTGAGGGAGGTCCCCGGTAAGATTCATGCCCTGCACTGGGACACAGCCTCCAGGCTCCTAGTCAGCACCCCTCAGGATAGGAAGTCATCATCTGGGATAGTCACTATCCCAGGCAAGGTTCCTGTCATCCATCTGCATTCCTCCTAGATCATGGTCTGTGCACGTACTCCTGGGATTATATGGCTGGGATGGCCTGGATAATACTTGCTCCTGGATAATATATCTGTTCTATTTGCAATCTGAAAACCCATGAAGGGAATGTGCATCTGAGTTGAGAGCTGGCCAGTTTCTAGATGACAATCTGATCATCCCTAGGTCTGTTGGCCTCATGTGCTCTGTGGAACATCAAGACCAGTCAGCAGACAAAGCACATTTACTGTACATACTGAAGATGCCATGAGCCTGTCTTTCACTCCCCCAAACCAAACTGTTTCTGGTTCTTGTGAAGCTTCAGGCAAGCACTGGGGATATCCACAAGGAGGCCATGGGTCTGGCATCACTGACGTGTCTTTCCCAATGGCAATGCATTTGCCACTGGCTCTGATGGCCCTACATGCAGGCTGTCCAGCTTCCATGGAGACCAGAATCTCATGACCCTATTCCGATGACAACATTATATATGGGATCATATTTGACTCCTTTAAGAAGAGATGTGCCTACTGGGCATTGGTGGTGCACACCTTTAATCTCAGCTTCCAGGAGGCAGAGACAGAGGCAGGCAGAATCTCTGTGAATTTGAGGCCAACCTGGTTTACAGAGTGAGTTCTAGGACAGTCATGGCACTACACAGAGAAATTTTATTATTTTATGTATCTGCATCTGTGCACCATATATGTACTTGGTGCCTGAGGAGGTGGTGGGTCTCCATGTGGGTTCTGAGACTTGAATCTGGGTCTTAGGCAAGAACAATAAGAGCCCTTAACCACCTTAGCCAATTCTCTAGTCCAGTGGCGCATGCCTTTAATCCCAACATTCAGGAGGCTTAGCCAGGAGGATCTCTTTGAGTTCGAGGCCACCTTAGTCTACATAGCAAGCTCCAGGTCAGCCAGGACTACATAGAGAGACTCTGCCTCAAACAAAACAAAAACCCAAACCACAAACAAACAAACAAACACCTCAAAACCAAAAAAAATAGCAAGAGGTGTGTTACAAAAATTAGTTATAAAAATTTTAACCTTCAACTGCAATGTCTGAAAACAGATAGGATAGTTGTCTTAGCTGAACACAGCAACTATGTCAGCTGCTTGGAGGTGATTGATAGTACCATGCTGTGGTGACAGGGTTCTGGGACAGCTTCCTTAATGTCTGGAACCAAGGCCAGTAGCAGGTGGATGCTGAGGTGACTGGAAGACCATTCTAATCTTGAAGCGTTACAGTGATAGCATATCCCTATCCAATCCAACTGTACTAACCCCTAAGCCTCAAAATGGCGAGGTCTCTTCACCTACTGCTGTAGCCGAGAGTACAGCTCCCATTAAGAGAAGGGTTTGAAGTCCATCCCTTTAATCCCAGTACTCAGGAGGCAGGTGGAATTCCGTGAGGTCGAAGCCAGCCTGGTTGAGACCCTGTCTTAAAGAAATTGTTAACCAGTGAAAGAAAAAGAATGGAATCCCTTGCTGTTTGAGACACTGCTCACTTCAGTGCCTTTTACCTGTAGCCAAAGTGATATCCTAAATAATCACAGGAGTTAGCGATCCACAAGCTGTATCATAGCCTAAATAGGTAGGCCATGGAGACTTGGTTTCTTGTATTATGTAAATTGAGAAGAGAAATTTAAGTGGACCTCAAGCTGATGTCAAAGATCCCATGAGATTGGGTAGAGATATTAGAAAGTCTTCAAACACTAAAAAATCAATTCTGACCCGGACAGTGGTGCCACACCTTTAATCCCAGCACTTCGGAGGCAGAAGCAGAAGGATCTCTCCGTGAGTTCTAGGACAACCTGCTCTATAAAGAAAGTTTCAGGACAGCCAGAGGTGTCACACAGAAAAACCCTCTCTTGAAAAACAAAATAAAAAAACAAAACAAAAAATCAGTTTGAGGCATGTATCTTCATATACATCTTAACATATTTCATTGTCATTTATACTGTATAATTTACTGAGTATACACAGGGTATCAAGGTAGACAACAGCTAGAGTACAGCCTTCCTTTTAACACCCTGAGATTAGGATCTATCACACAATTGATAACATTATATAATTGCAGTAGGTTTTGGCTACAATTGTGAGAATTTGATCAGAGCTGTTCATATTGTTTACTTTCATTGAGTTATATTTGGTTGAGGCATACCTCTTCAGGTTAGATATTATTTAAACTACTCTCTAAAGGCCAAATGCCATCTACATTAATGTCCTACTAGTGCAATACAGTCTCTTAAAGATGATGTATATTCACATAGCTGCTCTCTCTTCCTCTCTCATAGAAACAGGGTCTCATGTAGCCCATGCTATCCTGGAACTTACTATGTAGCCAAGGATAACCTTGATCTTACGGTCCTGTGACTCCACTTCCCAAGTGTGATACAACTGTTCTAGTTTGCTCTCTGTTGTTGTGATAAATGCTATGACTGAAAGCAACTTGAGGAGGAAAGAGTTTGTTTCATCTTACACTTTACAGCCAATTATCAAGGGGAGCCAAAGCAAGGGCTCTAGGCAGGAGCAGAAACCATGGAGGAATTCTACTTAGTTTCAGACTCACCTTCAGCTAACTTTCTTGGTTGACCTGGGCCCACCTTCCTAGGGCTACCACCATCCACAGTGGGCTGGGCCTTCCTACGGCAACCAGCAATCAAGAAAATGCCCCACAGACATGCTCATAAGCCAAGGGGATGGGAGCAATTACTCAGCTGAGCTCCCCGCTTCCCAGGAGACAGCTGAAGCAAACAGTGAAAGTTACCATGTCTGACTGACTGTTGATTAAGGCATACACAAAGCCAGAAACCGTTGAGATCACGAGGTGAGCGCTCTGCCCATCTGCCCTACAGTGGTACCCTAACTGGGTGATGATTGGCCAACAAATTAGATCTTCATTCGTGTATAATCTGTCTATCTGTGAGACTGCCTGTGTGACTTATAAGAGAAGAGGGTAGTCCTAAACTGAATGGTGTATGACAGAAGGAGTAAGTAAAACCCACAAGGCAGTTGAAACCAGAAGTATGTAGATGTTGCAGCAAAAGAATTGTGCAAGGATTAGCAATAATAATCTTAAAAGATTATATCATAAGACTGAAAGAGGGCCTGGAGAGATAGTCAGGGGTTAAGAGCACTTGCTGCTCTTCCAGAGGACTTGAGTTTTATTTCCAGCACCACCATGGTGGCTCACAACTGTCTACAACTCCAGAAGATCCAACACACTCTTCTGGTCTCTGCGGGCACACAGACCAGACATACATGTAGTTAAAACTGTGGGCACACAGACATACATGTAGTTAAAACACACATACATATAAAATAGAACAAATTTTAAAACCCTAAAAAATAAAAGCCTGAGCCGGGCATTGGTGGCGCACGCCTTTAATCCCAGCACTCGGGAGACAGAGGCAGGCGGATCTCTGTGAGTTCGAGGCCAGCCTGGTCTACAAGAGCTAGTTCCAGGAAAGCCTCCAAAGCCACAGAGAAACCCTGTCTCGAAAAACCAAAATAAATAAATAAATAAATAAATAAAAGCCTGAAAGAAAACTCTGAAACAATATTTACTGTAGAATTTGAAAGAAATTTTCGGGAAGTTCTTGGGGTGAGATCATTAGAATTCTGGAGGTCAGAGAAAGGGAAGCCAGAGTGAAAAGGCTTTGTCTGACCTGTGGTTGGAGAAGGAAAAGGAATTGTGTGAAAACAGCATGCACACTGAGAACAAAGTCTACATTAGGGTCAAAGAATAGGATTGACACTAAGGAGGAGTCCATGGAGGAGGACAAGTGAGAAAACTCAAAATTCAAAGGAGAAAGATCAGAAATTTAGATGCAGAAACAAAGGACCAGTGCCTGTAGCTCAGCTTATGGGTTGTTTTCCTGTTGTGTACAAAGCACAGACTTCAATTCCCAACACTTTATATATCAAGCATGGTGGTACATGCCCATGGCCTCATGACTGGGAAGGTGGAGGCAGGAGGATCAGAAGTCCATCATTGCCCTGGAATACATAAGGAATTCAAGCCTAGTCTGGGATGGACCTTGTCTCAGAACATACAACGATCACCATCACAGCAAAGAACAGCTTGGAGTGTAGCTTAATGCAAAGAGCTTGCCTGCCATGCATAAGGCCCTGGATATTAAAAGACACAAGACAAAGGGGTGGTGTCTAAAGCCACATCAACAGCAAAACAGCTATGACTCAATTATTGTGTCCACGTTTACCAGCATCTCTCACCATGTGAGAGACCAGAACTCATTTCTGAGAATGCTTGGGTTTGCAAGCATCACATATCTCTTGCTCTACTTGTGGGGAAAGATTTTTTATTTGTTTGTTTTGTTTTGTTTTGTTTTGTTTCTCAAGATAGGGTTTCCCTGTGTAGCACTGGCTGTCCTAGAACTAGCTCTGTAAACAAGCTGACCTCGGACTCAGAGATCCATATATGTCTTGGCTTCCTAAATACTGGTATTAAAGGTGAGTGCCACCATGCCGGGCTGGGAAACAATCTTAATTCGTCAAGAGATGAAATGAAGTTAACCCCTTAAATAGGGAAGTCTTTCCATAAACCTAATTTTTTTTTTTTATGAGACAGGGTTTCTCTGTATTGTTTTGGAGGCTGTCGGTCCAGCCTGGCCTCGAACTCACAGAGATCCGCCTGCCTCTGCCTCCCAAGTGTTGGGATTAAAGGCGTGCGCCACCACCGCCTGGCTAAACCTAATTTTTGTAAGCATGGTTTCTCACTCAAAATTACTCCAAAGAGAAAATATATAATTTAAATACTAGAATGTTGTTAATGGAAAGCAAGATATGAATCTTTACTACCCACCATGCCAACACACCTGACATCACCCAGCTTCTTAAATTTCAGTTTCCAACCCCATATAGGGCTACCTTATTCAAAGTGGGGGGGGGCCAAGAAGAGTCTGGCAACAGCAAAAGGTTTCCAGCATAATAACAAAATATTAATTCAAAATAAACCATGCAGTGAATCCAGAGTATTTGGGCAGCGCTCGCCTCCATTGTGTCAAAGGACCTCATTGCACTCTTGTCTTCAAAAGTATGATTTGTGTGTGTGAGTGTGTGTGTGCATGCATGTGTGTGCGTGTGTATGTGTTTGGGTATGTGGGTGCCTGGTGCATGTGTGGAAGTCAGAGGACAACTCTTGTTTTCTCTTTTATTTTAGGGAGGATTTTTATTTATCTTAATTTTTATGTATATGGATGTTTTGTCAGCATGTATGTCTGTGTACTGCGTGTGTGCAGTATCCAAGGAAGACACAAGAGGGTGTTGGATCCCCTGGGACTGGAGTGATGGTTGGTTGTGAGCCATCATGTGGGTGCTGGGAATTGAACCCAGGTCCCCCAGAAAATCAGCTAGTGCTCTTATCTATTGAGCTATCTCTTTAGTCCCTGGAGGACGGCTTTTGGGAGTTGGTTCTCTCCTTCCACCGTGTAAGTCCTCAGATTTAATTCAGGTTGGCAGGCTTGGCAGAGGGCACCTTTACTCACTGAGCCATATCCTAGCACTGTCCCTTGGTTTTGAACATACAACATATACACTCTGCTCTGCACTGTGTGTGTCACGCTACGGAACACCAACCAACACTGCCTGACATGCTTAATCTTTTTGTATATGACAGATTAATTGTAGTACTTTCACTGAACGTACAAATGCCTCAGCTCCTAGGGAAATATGCTGGGTTAGTATGGGGACTGAAAGAAAAAGGCCCCATAGGTCATGGCACTGTTAGGGGGTGTGGCTTTGTTGGAATAGGTGTGGCCTTGTTGGAGGCAGTGAGTCACTGTGGAGGTGAGCTTTTAAGTTTCCTATGCTCAAGCTACATCCAATGTGACACAGACTGCTTCCACTGCCTGTGGGTCAAGATGTAGAACTCTCAGCTCCTTCTACAGCACCATGTTTGCCTGCATGACACCTGCTATGACAATAATGGACTAACCCTCTGAACTGTGAGTTGGCCCCAATTAAATGTTTTTCTTTATAAGAGTTGCTGTGGTCGCCGGGCGTTGGTGGCGCACACCTTTAATCCCAGCACTCGGGAGGCAGAGGCAGGTGGATCTCTGTGAGTTCGAGGCCAGCCTGGTCTACTGAGCGAGTTCCAGGACAGCCTCCAAAACAATACAGAGAAACCCTGTCTTGAAAAAACAAAACAAAAAACAAACAAACAAAAAGAGTTGCTGTGGTCATGTTGTCTCTTCACAGCAATAGAAGCCCTAACTAAGACATTTAGTTACAGAAAACAAAGACTTTAGTTTTTTCCTTCTGTTATAACAAACACTTTTGTTGGTTTTTATATAGGCTCTCATGTAGCCTAGGCTGGCTTTGAATTTACAGTATAGCCCAGGATGACCCTGAACTCTTGATGCTCAAGCATTCAGCTCACAAGTACTGGGATTATAGGCACTAGCTACCATGTTTTAGTCAGTGTTCCGATGCTGTAAAGAGATACAAAGACTATGGCAAGTCTTATAAAAGAAAGCATTTAATTGGAGTTTGCTTACGGTTCAGAGGTTTAAGTCAATTTTCATCATGCCAGAGAGCACTGGGGCATGCAGGCAGATATGGCAATAGAGAAGTAGCCGAGAGTTCTGCATCCAGATCCACAGGCAGCGGGAAGATAGAGACTCTGGGCTTGGATTTCCAGATCCACAGGCAGCGGGAAGATAGAGACTCTGGGCTTGGATTTCCAGATCCACAGGCAGCGGGAAGACAGAGACTCTGGGCTTGGATTGGACTTTTTTTTTTGAAACCACAAAGCCAATGTCACACTTCCTTCAACAAGGCCACACCTCTTTTTTATATTTTATTATTTATTGTTTATGCAATCCTTTGCGTGCATGCCAGCAGAAGGCACCAGATCTCATTCAAGGTGGTTGTGAGCCACCAGGTGGTTGCCAGGAATTGAACTCAGGACCTCTGGAAGAACACTCAGTGTTCTTAACCGCTGAGCCATCTTTCCAGCCCCAAGGCCACACCTCTTAATCCTTTCAAATAGTGCCACTCTCTGGTGAGCAAGTATTCAAATCTATGACCCTGCGGGGGCCATTCTCATTCAAACCCCCACACACCATATTTGTATAAAAAGAGTTTTAATGTTTTTCAATGGCCATTCCTCAATTTGCAAGTGTCGATTAGTGTATCTTTGGATTGCATTGTATTAGAACATTTGATTTTTAAAATTACTGTTTGTGGTGCTGACTTGAACTTTATCAAGAATTATTCAATGAAATTTGCTTTGGGATTGGAGAGAATTTATAAAATATCCCTCAAACAAGCCCTTCCGTCTCATTACTATGCAATGTTACTTTGGCCTTTACTAAGTAGTAAATTTATATGTATACCAGGGAGTTTTATTTAATTTATTTATTTTAAGACAGGACCAAAATCCTTTTGAAGTATTCTTCTTTAGTGGGTGAGGCAGCTCACACTTGCAGTCACAGCGTTTGGAAGCTGCAGGCATGACAATCAGGAGTACATTGCCTTTCTCTGTGGAGAGTTTCAGGCAGCCTGGACTAAAGAAGGCTATCTCAAAAACCTGTAAGTAAATATATAAGTGAATGCTTTCATTCCCTTTCTCTTCGTTGTGATTATAATACTACACAAGAAGCATTTGGGGAGGAAGGATTTGTTTTGCCTGACTGGTTTTGTTTATTTTTCAAGATGTGGTCTCACTCTATAGACCAGGCTGACCCTTGAACTCACAGAGATCCTGCTACCTCTGCTTCCTGAGTGCTGGGATTAAAGGCGTGCACTGGCCAACTCTGCTCACTGTTTAAGAAAGGACAGTTTATCAAGGGAGGAAGTCGTCACAGCAGCAGGAGCTTGAGGCAGCTGGCCACATCCACCCACAGACAGGAAGAAGGGAGAGGAACGCTGGTGCCCACTGGCTTTCCCCTTTTTATTTAGTTTGGGATCCCAGCCTGAGGGTCGGTGCCACCCACATTCAAGCTGGGCTTTTCCTCATCAGTTAAACCTCTCTGGAAACATCCTTACAAGTGTTTCTGAAGTGCTTCTACACATGGCCTAGTTGACAGTGAGTACCAACCAACGCAAGAAAGAGACACGTATACTCATAAATAAAACAAATCTTTCTTTTTCTTCTTCTCTTCTTTTTTTTTTTTGTAATTTAGTTTACAGTTTGGGAGATTAGCCTGGCCTCTGGTGAAGGTGATACATTAAGTCAGGATTGTGATGACATCAAAAAGCAGGGCACAGAAAGAGAGGAAAGGCAGGGTCCCGTGCTGCTTTTTTGTTGTTGTTTTCTTTATTGTTTATGGGTATTTTGATTATATGCCTGCCTATACATGAGTCAGTTGCCTGCCTGGTGCCTGGAGAGGCCAGAGAAAGCATCAGGTCCCCCGGAACTGGAATTACAGATGGTTGTGAGTCACCATGTGGTGCTGGGAATTGAACCCAGGTCCTCTGGATGAGCAGTCAGTGCTCTTAACCACTGAGCCATCTCTCCAGCCCTAAAACGAATTTCTTAGGCCCAGTTTGGTGGCCAATAACCATAAACCCAGCACTTCAGAGGCTGAGGCAAGGGGACTACTGAAAGTTTGAGACTAGTCTGAACTATATAACAAGTTCTAGGCCTTTCAAGGAAAGACCTTCCCTTAAAAGATATTTTTGTGTGTTTTATTTACACATACATTTTAATTAAAAAAGTGTAGGGGTGACTGAAGAGATGGCTCAGAGGTTAAGAGCACTGACTGCTCTTCCAGAGGTCCTGAGTTCAATTCCCAGCAACCACATGGTGGCTCACAACCATCTACAATTCAACCTGCCCTCTTCTGGCATTGTAGGCAGAACACTGTGTATGTAATAAATAAATAGATCTTTATTTTAAAAAAAGTGTAGGGAACATAGATTTATTAGGGGGAAGAGTAAGGAAGTCTCCAAGACAGGAGTACTAGGCCGTGAGATGGTTCAGTGGGTAAAGGTTCCTGCCACCTTTGTCCTGATGTCCTGAGTTTGATGCCCAGGACCTACATGGTGGAAGGAAAGAACAGATTCCTACAAGTTCTGCCTGGCTGCCACACATGTGCGTGTAGGCATCCCTTCTAACACACATCATACACACATTAAATTAATAAATAAGTACAATAAAACATTTAAAAAGAATTTATTGTATATACTTTTCATACTATACATCCCACTCGCAGCCTCCTTTCCCTCCCCTTCTCCCAGCACTCCCGCCCCCATGCCCTCCCCTTTAGATTCTCTGTCCTCCCAGTGATATCAACCAAACTTGGTATAGCAAGATGTAATAAGACTAGGCATACATCCTCATATCAAGGCTGACAAGATAACCCAGTAGGAGAAAAGGGGGCCCATGAGCAGGCTAAGGAGTCAGAGACACCCCCACTCCCATTGTTACGAGTCTAACAAAAGCTCCAAGCTAAAGAACCACAGCTTGTATGCTCAGGCTCTGTGAGCCTCTATGAGTCCTTATTGATTCTGGGTGCAAGAAAACTTTTTTTCTTTTTTCTTTTCTTTTCTTTTTTTGGTTTTACGAGACAGAGTTTCTCTGTATTGTCTTGGAGGCTGTCAGTCCAGCCTGGCCTCGAACTCACAGAGATCCGCCTGCCTCTGCTTCCCGAGTGCTGGGATTAAAGGCGTGTGCCACCACCGCCCGGCACAAGAAAACATTTTAAAGAGAGGAATATCCTATATTTATCAGGCAAAAAGGAGTTGTGAATGAAAGCAAAAATCTCTGGGCAGTTTTGTCATTGTAAGACTATCAAGAATCTGAGTGTGGTGGTACATGCCTATTGCCCTAGCACTTGGGAGGCTGAGGGAGGACGATGGTGAGTTCCAGGCTAGTCAAGGATACCTAAAGAAATCCCATCTCAAAACAACACAATACACTTATTATTGTATAGGTATTTAACAACAATAAATAAAATAAAAATGGGCAAAAGGCCACCTATGGTGTACACACCTGTAATTTTCACTTGAGAGACTTGGGTGGGAGGTTAGCCTGCTAAACATAGTGAGATTCTATTTATAAATAAATAAGCAGATTGAATAACAGGATATGATGGCAAACAGCTGGATCCTAGCAGGAGGATCAGGAATTCCAGGCCATCCTGTGTTATAGACTCTATCTCAAAGATAAGTAAGTAAGGGCCAGTGAGATGACTCAGTGGGCAAAAGTGCTTGCTGTGCAAATCTGACTACTTGAGTTTGATTTCTGGAATCCACAGGGAAGGAGAGAACCAACTCTGGAATGTTGATCTCTAACCTTCACACTTACACCATGGACGCACGCTCACACACGCAAATAATAAAGAGATAAAACTAAGCCAGCTATAATGGTGCACACCTTTAATCCCAGATGCAGGCAGTTCTCTGTGAGTCTGAGGCCAGCCTGGTCTACATAACAAGTTCCAGGCAATCCAATAGTCCATCCTGAGACCCTGACTTGAAAAAAAAAGATAGAATTAAAACTTAACAAAAAGGATAAGTCATCACAGAGTTAAACAGACACTGCAGATGACAATAGACACAAAAAGGTTTCCCTTGTCACATGTCTTTTGGGAACTAGCTGCGCATTAGGTCATCACTAAGAAGCCACAACACGCTAGTAGAATTGACAGCCCTCAATGCTGGTGAGGATGGAGCAAAGTGAGCTCATGTAATTGCTGGTGGGAACACAAAACAGTACAGTGTCTATGGAGGGAGAGCCAGCCGTCTTCTCTCTCTCTCTCTCTCTCTCTCTCTCTCTCTCTCTCTCTCTCTCTCTCTCTCTCTCTCTCCTTCTTTCTTTCTTTTCCTCCTCCTTCCCTTTTTCTTTTTTGAGACAGGGTCTCACTATGTAGATTTGGTTGTCCTGGAACTCACGATGTTGACCAGGATGGCCCCAAACTCAGAGACTTATGTGTTTTCCAAGAAGTGCTAGGATTAAAGGTATGTGTCTCCATAGCTAGCTTCTTTAAAAAGGTGTGTGTGTGTGTGAGAGAGAGAGAGAGAGACAGAGACAGAGACAGAGACAGAGACAGAGGGAGGGAGGGAGAGAGGGAGAGGGAGAGGGAGAGGGAGCACAGATGCTCAGAGGCCTGAGGTGTTGGATCCCTTGGAGCTGGAGTTACAGGTGGTTGTGAGCCTCCTGACATGAGTGCTGGGAACAGAACTTCAGTTCTCTGGAAGGGCACAGTGTAGACAATTAGCCACCAAGATATCTCTCTAGTCCTGGTCTTCAGGTTTTTGTTTGTTTGTTTGTTTTTCAAGACAGGGTTTCTCTGTATTATTTTGGAGGCTGTCCTGTAGACCAGGCTGGCCTCAAACTCACAGAGATATGCCTGCCTCTGCCTCCTGACTGGGATTAAGGGCATGCACCACCAACACCAGGCTGGTCTTCATTTTCTTAAAAAAACTAAGCATAGTGTTACTAAACAATCCTGCAATGCCACTTGTTGGTATTTTTAACCTGCATGCTTTGAAAACTGTGTGCATACTAAAACCTGTATACCTCTTTATTGGTATAGCAGCTCCATCCACATTGCTGGGACTTTGAAACAACCAAAATGTCCTCCAGTGGGAATAGTAGTTATAATTTGCATCATTGCAATCAGACAACCTGATCTTAACAGTTCAGAGTCTCAGTCCATCATTGGTGGCATAGGAACATGCTGTCACCATGAACAGAAAAGGCCAGATCAAGAAGGGGGTATACCTTACTTCTCCCAGCTGGACTCCATCACGGCTCATGTTGGTTGTCAACCTGAACACATCTGGAATCACCTAAAACCCGAATGCTGGGCACTACTGTGAGAAAAATTTTGTTTTTTGTTTTTTGTTTTGGAGACAGGATTTCTTTGTGGCTTTGGAGGCTGTCCTGGAACTAGCTCTTGTAGACTAGGCTGGTCTTGAACTCACAGATATCCACCTGCCTCTGCCTTCTGAGTGCTGGGATTAAAGGCTTGTGCCACTACCGCCCAGCGAGAAAAAAATTTTTTTTGGTTTTTCGAGACAGGGTTTCTCTGCATTGTTTTGGAGGCTGTCCTGGAACTAGCTCTGTAGACCAGGCTGGCCTCGAACTCACAGAGATCCGCCTGCCTCTGCCTCCCAAGTGCTGGGATTAAAGGCATGCGCCACCAACGCCCGGCGGGAGAAAATTTCTTAATCATATTATTTAAAGCAGGAATACACCCCCAAATCTGGGCCACACCTTCTAATGGCAACCCACATGAAAGGACACAGAAGAAGGAAACTTGGTGTTTGCCTCTGTATCCTCACTGTCCAGGGCAAGTTCAGCTATCCTGTTGCTGCAGCTGGTATTAAATCCAATGTCTTCAGGATTCCAGTGTAGACTAAAGACCAGCAGCTCCCCAGGAGCCCTCCAGATTGGGACTGCTGAGACACTACCTTGTCAACTGAGACACTACCAGATTCTTGGCCATTCTGTGCTGAGACAGCCATTGTTGAACCACCTGGATCACATTCTGATAAATCCCATATATACATATATATGTATATATATAGTATATTATATATATTCAAACATATATGGATACATATTTATCCTATCAGTTCTGTTCCCTGAGAAAACCCTAATAGCAGCCCTCACCAGTTCTGAAGGTTCACATCCTTCCAAAACAGTCTTACCAGCTGGAGACCAAGCATCAAGCTTACCAGCCCATAGAGGACCTTTCAGAGTCAAACCATAAAATTTTGCCCCTGGACTCAGGGATTCTTTATCCTCTAATAACACAAAATGCATTTGGTCCAGCTTTGAAAATTCCCACAGTTCTGTCACTGTCCCAACACTGTTCATACGTAAATTAATGCACTGTGGTGCTTCCATCAAAAGTTATTGCTTATTGATAAAGAAATGTGTTACCAGGTCATAAAACAATCTGCAAAGAACTTGGATTTACATCATCAAGTGAGAGAAACCAAACCAAAAGTTGTATGTATTCATTTACAAGACATTGCCAAACCCACAAAGTGATAGAGACAGAAAGGTACAGTAACTGACTGACAGGAATTGTGGATAGAGAGATGAATGAATGTATATGTATATGTATATATATTATTTATTTATTATATATACAGTGCTTCTGTCTGCGTGTATGCTTGCACACCAGAAGAGGGCACCAGATCTCATTATAGATGGCTGTGATGTGGGTGCTGGGAATTGAACTCAGGACCTCTGGAAGAGCAGTCAGTGCTCTTAACCAGTGAGCCAATCTCTCCAGCCACCAAGTACGTTGGTTTTTAGGGAACTGAAATTTCCCTGTATGATATTGGTAGAATCCGTATGTCATTATCTATTTGTTCAAACATAGAATGTATAAATAACAGCAAGAGTGAACCCTAATGTGAACCCTGGACTCTGGCTGATAATGATATAAATATAGGTTGATTGGTTATAGCAAATGTCCCACTGTAGTACAGGATGCTGATAACAGGAGAGGCTGTATATGTGCTGTAAGGGTGTGGGAACAATATTGCTTGGATCTCTGTGTGTGTGTGTGTGTGTGTGTGTGTGTGTGTGTGTGATAAATAAACAGACAGGTAGATAGAGGGTCTTACTAAGTTGCTGAGGCTAGTCTTTATCTCCTGGATTCAAGGAACCCTTCTACCTCAGCTTTTAGAATTGTTGTAACTGTGGGTGAGTACCACAATAGTCCCTCGATAAAGTACACACACACACACACACACACACACACACACACACACACACACTAGGGGCTTTAGAGATGCCTCAATATTAAGAGCACTCGCTGTTGTTCCAGAGAATCTAAGTTAGATTCTCAGCACCTACATAGCAGCTCAAAGATGTATCTCTTCCAGCCTCTGCAAGCCCCAGGCACCCAAGTGGTACACAAACATGCAAAATACCCATTCACATAAAATAAAAATAGAAATTTAAAAATGATTACATTGTGGGTTTTTAAAGACTTGTTTATTTTATGTATGTGGGAGTTTTGTTTGCATGTACATCTGCATGCCAGAATACCAAAAGAGGGAATATGATCCCGTGAAACAATAGTTATAGATGGTTGTGAGTTGGTATCTGGGTACTGGAAATTGAACCCAGGACTTCTGGGAGCGCAGCCAGTGCTATCAACCACTGAGCCATCTCTCCAGGCTCCTACAGTGTGCTTTAAAACAAGCAAGCAGTTCATGCCGACCAAGAGAGTAGCTCTGTGGTAGAGAGCACTTGTCTAGTGTGAAAAAGGACTGGAGTTGCTGCAAGAATAACTGGATTAAAACATTTTTTTTGGTTTTTACGAGACAGGGTTTCTCTGTATTGTTTTGGAGGCTATCGGTCCAGCCCGGCCTCGAACTCACAGAGATCTGCCTGCCTCTGCCTCCCGAGTGCTGGGATTAAAGGCATGCGCCACTACCGCCCGGCTGGATTAAAACATTTTTAATGCTGAAGTATTTAGGAAGACATAGAAATAAAGTTGTGAAGTTTGATGTTAGTTGAAATGTCGCTTCTGTTGGTAAAATATTAATATGTCAGCAGGTAGGAGAACACAGAGGAGAGACAATATCCTTCCTTCCTTCTTTCTTTCTGGGGGAAGAGATTGAGACAAGGTTTCTCTGTGTAACAGTCCTGGTTGTCCTAGAACTCACTTTGTAGACAAGGATGTCCTTGAACTCACTGAGATCTGCCTGCCTCCTCCCAAGTGCTGGGATTATAGGCATGCGCCACTCACACCCAGCTGAGAGACCGCTTTCTTCTTCTTCTTCTTCTTCTTCTTCTTCTTCTTCTTCTTCTTCTTCTTCTTCTTCTTCTTCTTCTTCTTCTTCTTCTCCTCCTCCTCCTCCTCCTCCTCCTCCTCCTCCTCCTCCTCCTCCTCCTCCTCCTCCTCCTCCTCCTCCTCCTCCTCCTCCTCCTCCTCCTCCTCCTCCTCCTCCTCCTCCTCCTCCTCCTCCTCCTCCTTGGTTTTTCGAGACAAGGTTTCTCTGTATTGTTTTGGAGCCTGTCCTGTAACTGTAACTTACTCTGTAGACCAGGCAGGCTTTGAACTCACAGAGATCCTCCTGCCTCTGTCTCCAGAGTTCTGGGATTAGGATTTTTTATTTGTTATGTATACAGTGTTCTGCCTGCATGTATGCCTGCATGCCAGAAGAGGACACCAGATCTCATTATAGATGGTTGTGAGCCACCATGTGGTTGCTGTGAATTGAACTTAGGACCTCTGGGAGAGTAGCCAGGGCTCTTTTTTTTTTTTTTTTTTTTTTTTTTTTTGGTTTTATGAGACAGGGTTTCTCTGTATTGCTTTGGAGCCTGTCCTGGAACTCACTCTGTAGACCAGGCTGGCCTCGATCTTACAGAGATCTGCCTGCCTCTGCCTCCCAAGTGCTGGGATTACAGGCATGTGCCACCAACGCCCGGCCGAGACAATATTCTTAATGCAGAGTTGGGGGTGTAGATAAGTGGTGGAGTGTGTGCTTAGCATGTTCAAGGCCCTGTATTTGATTTCCAGCTCTTTCATTCTCCCTGTCCCCTAAGAATTTGCTAACCTAGCGTCCTTGTGTTGATCAGTTTTACATCAGTCTGACACAATCATTTTGGAAAAGAGAGCCTCAACTGAAAACAATTCCCCTACTAGACTGGCTTGTGAACATGCCTGTAGTATGTTTTCTTGATTGGCGTCTGATGTGGAAGGGCCCAGCTGACTGTGGACAGTGCCATTCCTGAGGTGGTGGTCCTGGGGTTTGTAAGAAAGCAGGTTGAGCAAGCCATGAGGAGCAATCCTGTAAACAACACTCCTCCATGGCCTCTGTTTCAGTTTCTGCCTCTTGATTCCTGTGTTGCTTGAGTTCCTGCCCTGACTTCCCTCGTTGATGGACCGTGACCTGGATATGTAAGATGAAATAAATGTTCCCCATGGTTATGGTGTTTGATCACAGCAATATAAACCTAACTATGGCAGCCTTTAACAGCACATAAGAGAATACTGCATGAAAACAAGATGGAAGAAATAAAAGAATATTACATAGAGAAACATGATCATCAGAGGCACTGGGATGGCTTATTAGATAAAAGTACTTGCCACATAGCCTGAGGACCTGAGTTTGAGTCCTGGAGCCCATAGCAGAAGGACCAAACGGACTCATAAGTTATCTTTGACCTCTATATGTGCACCATGGCACACATGTATACATACACACTCATCAACCACACACATCATATACATGTGTATATAAAATTAAAAATATACTATATAAAATAAAATAATAAAACAATAAAAACAGCAATTGTTAAAAAGTGACTGTGAAACATCAGACTTGATTCTGGGGGGATGACTAAGTGGATAAAAAGTGCTTGCCACACAAATGTGAAGACTGGGGTTCAGATCCCCAGAGCCCATGCCTATGGTGAGATGAGAGGTTCAAACAGAAGAATCCCTAGAGGCTCACAAGTCAGCCTGGCAGACCCAGTAATGAACAAGAGCTTCTTAAACAGCCAAGATTGTCCTCTGATCTTAGGCAGACAAACAGGCAGGCAGGCGCGCACATGCACACACACACACACACACACACACACACATACACACAACCACTTGTAGACAATATGAGACTTTGGAATACTCAGCTCTAAATGGGATGTCTGTATCATCCCTGCTCTCAAGGCTCTGGAATCTATGTAGAAGACAGGACAGAAAGATGGTAAGAGCCGGAGGTGATGGATGACTTCAAGGAAACAAGTGTTTTCCAGACACAGGGTAGACACATACATATATGTGTCTCGAAGACTGACAGTGTGAAGAAGGGAAGTCAAGACTAATCAAGCTCAAACCAGACAAAGCCCCAGCATGGAGGAGGAACGATGAGTAGTTCAACTCCTACCCAAGGAACCATCGTCATTTGATGATTGCGGGGTGAGGCAAAGTCAGTTTTCTTCAGTGGAGGGTCACTGGATGTATCGACCACACTTCAGGGAAGGCCCCACACCTTGGGGAGGCTGGTCAAACTGGCTCAGTAGATTCCAGATGGTACAGTCTGAATGTCTATCAAACTCCCAGGTGATGCCCTGTTTTAAGGACCAGATCACAGGTAGCAAGGCTGTAAGAAGACCCAGCAAATGCCAAAACACAAAGAGCATCCTACCCAGATTTTCCACAAAGGTCTCACAGCCAACAAAGCTCGTGGGGATTATGGAGAGAAATGTGTGAGGTAAAGTGGATGTGAACCTGAGGGACTGCAGGTGTGTGTAGGTGTGTCTCCACAACTGTTATAGGAGTCTGGGTCCAGGGCCAAATTCTGTCCTCTCTGCCTCAGCAGTTCTAGGCTACCTGTGGTCCAAGGAAGAAATCGGCTCTTTCAACCTCTGATATGTGAGGGAAATCCCAGGTAAGCAGGCAAAATATGTAAATGTGGGCTGGTCTGGGAATCTTCTGATGTGCATTTAGACTTCTTACGTTTGGGCATCCGTTTATGGTGCTGTCCTGGGCTTTACAGACCCTTGCAATGTGCTTCCAGGGTGTAATAATAATAACTGACACAGCAAGAGTTAACTTCATGCCAGCCTGAGCACTTTCCGTGAATCAGCTTGCATGGATTTCATAATCAGTGGTCAAGAGCTTGGAATCATCACCACCATCACCACCACCTCATAGCCATCCTCTTTGTTTTACCAGTGAGGAAACTGGAAGAGCCTGGATTCATTGTCAGACAGTCCATTCCCTTAGCCATGAAAATCTCAGTCAAGTCTTCTCAGAGAGGGGAACTCGGGAGGAGGAAGCCACAAAATGAGTAGGAGGCAGAGCACACACTGTGGTTTGAGGAAACAGACCGACTCCGTCAGAGGGGGAGAGAACCATAAGGAACCAAAAGTTACTGACCTTTGAAGGTACAGGGGTATTCTGATTTCTATCAAAAAAGGAAGAAAGGCCCAAGTTGATGTCAGAGAGCTCAGCAGGGGCTGGGCAGGTCATGTTGAACCTTGTTAGGACTTTATGCAGGGAAGTCACATGAATTTTCTTGTTTATGTATTTATTGGTGCTGGGAACTGAATCCAGCACCAGGGTCTGGCTGTGTGACCCAGGCTGGCCTTGAACTCGAATTTTTCTTGTCTTAGCTTCCAAAGTGCTGGGATCACAGATATGCACTATTGGGCTCATCTTCCTCATTTACTTCTAAAATGACTGTTTGGTGGTGTCTGGAGAACATGTTGTGAGGGTAAGAATGGAAGACTAGGTAGCAGGAGACAACCAGAGAGGAAGGGCTTAGGTGTTGGCCAGGGAGTGCACAGCTCCAGCACTCTGGATGACCAAAAGCAGAGGTACTGGGGACACAGGGAAATCTCTGCATTTGGGCTTGACAGAGAGTGGGTTTGCTTCCTGCTGTGGGGAAGTAAAGGGAGGGTGTGAACGGAACCCCAGGCAAGAGGACAAAGCTATTTGAGAATGTGTGAGTCTCCACTGAGGATGTGTCCTGTAGTGGCGAGAGCTGGGTGCTCTCAGAGCCTGGCCAGGTCAGAGCAATTCACCTTTGTGGACCAAATGGAGCTTTTAGGAAGGGAGCGATCCTCAGTGGTAAAGAAGATCCAAAGCCAGGTTTTCGGGGTGTGTGTGTGTGGTGTGTGTGTGGTGTGTGTGTGGGGGTGTGTGTGTGGGGGTGGGAACCTGGCAAACACGGCCTCTTGGCATTTCTTCTTCCCTCTTACAGCGTTTTGGAGCTTGAGGAAGCAGAACACATTGTCACCCTGAACGGATGCCAGAAAAAGCACATTTGACTGCAAGCCTCAGGATGGTACTGGGAGAGATTCTGTGCAAAGAGAAGAAGGGGTGGGTGTTGTTTTCCTAGAAAAGTCACCAGCTTGGCAGGGGTCAGGTGAGACGGTGGATACTGGTGGAGCGTCAGGGATGAGGTGCTGAGCTACCCACAAGTAGGATCTCATTTTGGGTGCGATGCCAGAAATAAGATCCCTAGAACGAGAGTCCCCTGCCTGGTGGACGCCTTCCTTGTCTCCCCGAGATGTTATAGCTCCTTAGACTTAGTGGCATGCCACACGTATTGTCATTTACGGTCATTACTAGACCCTCACTAGAAACTGCTGAGTGGCAAGGAAGAGCTGTCAGCAGGCAAATTCAGCTGACTCAGGAGCCCCTGCTTCCCCACCTACACGGTCATTTCAGGGCAGAGCCAGTGAGAGCTCAGGGGTGAGTCCTCCCTTTCTTTGAGTTATTTTGGGCAGTGTATTTGTTGTGTCCCATGTTCCAGTGTATTTGTCAAGTCCTGTGTCCCAGCGTATTTGTTGAGTCTCATGTTCCAATGCATTTGTTGTGTCCCGTGTCCCAGCGTATTTGTCAAGTCCTGTGTTCCAGTGTATTAGAGTCCTACACTGAGGAACTATGTACTGTGGACTGGATGGTGTTGGCATGAAAGTTATTTTCTTAGAATTCTAGAGCTGGAAAGCCTCCAGTCTAGCAATTGGCAGGGTTGGCTTCCCTGGAGATCTTTTTACTGGATTGAAGGTGGCTTTTTCCATGTGTTCCCACACAAATATTCCCTAGATATATCTGGGTCCAAGCAGATGGCCTCAGATTAGATTAATGTTCATCCTAAGGACTTCATTTTAACTTAGACACCTTTGAGGCACTTATTTCCAAACATAGTTACATTCTGAGGTAATGGGATTAGAACATCAATATATAAAAATTTTTGAGACACAATTCTTCCCATAATGAGTGGGTAACTTTCTCAGAACCATAGGGATAAGTTAGAACAATAATAATTCCTACAACCTCCAATAGCATCAATATTATGTAAAGGGTGTCTTTACTTGAATTGGGGGAAACATAGTATATTGCCTTACTTTGTTTGCTTATATATTTGTCTGGGAATGGAGGAAGACCTGAGTGAATGTGTAAGGAATGATAAAGCCCTGAGTGAATGTGTAAGGAATGATAAAGCCCTGAGTGAATGTGTAAGGAATGATAAAGCCCTGAGTGAATGTGTGTATTGTTGACATGGACACAGCCATGTTAAGGACCCCAATACCTCAGACCCTTGGAAATAGTAAAACTTTCTCTAGTGAGGATCAGGGAATGACAAAGCCTTTCTCTAGACCAAGTACAAGTGTTTACTAATGATTAACCACTGTGAGCAAAAACTAGCAACTGCAGTCTGAGACTGCTCCCTACAGAGCGACCTCCTACTTGGAAGGTTAACTCTCTCCTCCTAGTGTGGTCCATAATTTGATTTGATGAGATCCTGGGTTGCATAGTTAGTGTCTCCCCCATCAGAGAGAGCACAGCCCACCCCTCCCAGCTTTCCTGCAAGTGTGTTTCATTTCTTTCTTTTTTTTTTTTTTTTGGTTTTTCGAGACAGGATTTCTCTGTATTGTCTTGGAAGCTGTCCTGGAACTTGCTTTGTAGACCAGGCTGGCCTCGAACTCACAGAGATCCACTGGTCTCTGCCTCCCGAGTGCTGGGATTAAAGGCGTGCGCCACCAACGCCCGGCTGTGTTTCATTTCTTACATCCCCATCATTTCTTCATTTCTGAGTTTTCCCAGTGAGGGTTCCAGGACCAGCCATGAGGGATGTGGCAAGTGGCCACTTAACAGTGACCCTGTCTATAGGGAGCTCAACCCGTTCAGATTGTTCCAATTGGATGCACAAAAATAAAGGTAAAGAGAAAGATAAAAATGAAGGCAAAGAGGAGACCACAACTCTGTGTATTGGGTGTGGAACATTGGACAGACAAGACCTAGAGATGGGCAGTCAAAGGTTGGGGCGTTGAAGGAAATTTTGAGAATCTCAGTTGCAGAGTAAAAGCCTTATAGCTCTATCAGTTCGTAGACTAGGTCCAGGAGACGAACCTGTCCTAAAGGAGGGACAGTAAGTTTGGATACTTAGGAAAGAATAGGCGCAGAGTTGGGTATAGAACATGGAAGGACACAAAGGTCTTCACATTTTCACCTTTGGCTTATGAAGCCTTTAAATGAGACTCTGCAGCTCCGGGGCCATCTCCTCCCAGAGGAGTCCAACCTCAGAGGCCTTGCTCCTTGCTTGGGCTATGAAGGGGCTGGGAACTATCTTTTGCAAACCTATCCAATGAGTTAACATAGTTTCTCTAGGGGCATGGAGAGAATTGTTCTCTAAAGGGAAAAACCCTTATTGCTAACTAAGATTTACCAAGGCCTGAAAGAATTATACACAGACTTCGTGGCCAGGCTCTCACAAGCAGCCCTGAGAGAAGCATGTTGCTGGGGATACAACTTACTGATTTTCAAGCTTTTTCTCTTTTATAGCAGGATGACCCAAATAACACAGGTCAGAGGCCTCTGTGTTTTGTTTCTCTCTCTTCTCAGTCGGGTTCCAGAGAATATGGAGAGCTGCCAATGGCCCAGAAATCAAGCTGCATGGGGAGCATGTAAGAATCAGAAAGGGAGAGATGTGGGGAACCGATGAAGTCCTGCGTAAATGTGAATGTTGACATGGGCACAGCTGTGTTAAGGACTCTAGTACCTAAGGGTCATGGACATGGAACAGCCTTCTCCCCATCTGAAGTTCCGAGGAGTGAGTGGAACCTTGCTGGTTCAACCACCACTGTTTATGAGTGGCTGGCATTCTACAGCATGGCAAGGTAACTGTAGACTACAACTTATATACTCAAAATGTATTTCTAAATGACTAGGGTGAGTTTTAATGCTTCCAACAAACATATGGACACGATAACACTGGGGTGGAAACTCATTTCTCTGAGTTGATCACTGTATATTGCAGATGCATATTTGTTATATTATTGATTGTTTCATTATAATAGTGTATCACATAAAGAGGCAGAAATACTATCTTCAGCTTTGATTTTTGTTTTGTTCTGGTTTTTTGAGACAGGACTTCTCTGTGTAGCTTTGGAGTCTGTCCTGGTACTCATTCTGTAGACCAGGCTGCCTCTGCTTCCCAAGTGTTGGGGTTAAAGGCGTGTGCCAACACACGGCTTTTACTTCAGCTTTGAAAAGAACACTTTGTGGGCTGGAGAGACAGCTTAGTGGTTAGGAATGTAAACTGCTTTTGCAGAGGACCCAAGTTCAGTTGCAAGCACCCACACTGGGTGACTCACAACTGCCTGTAACTGCAGTTTCAGGGGATCCAATACCTGTGGCCTCCACAGGCACCTGCATTCACATGCATATAAATACACATAATTTAGAAATAATAAAAATACATATTAAAAAATCCAACTGAAGCCGGGCGTCGGTGGTGCATGCCTTTAATCCCAGCACTCAGGAGGCAGAGGCAGGCGGATCTCTGTGAGTTTCAGGACAGCCAGGGTTACAGAGAAATCCTGCCTCAAAAAACAATAAAAGAAAGAAGGAAAGAAAGAAAGAAGGAAAAGAGAAATATCAGAGAAATGAACCATGAGATAATAAGTCTTTTCACAGATTAGAGAAGATGACAGCAAAGGGGTAGCTCTTGTTTTGTTGCTGTTTAATTTTTTTTTAAATGAGACAGGGTTTCTCTGTATTGTTTTGGAGGCTGTCGGTCAAGTCCGGCCTCGAACTCGCTGTTTAATTTTTATTATATTTTATGTGAATGTGTGTTTTGCCTGCATGTATGACTATACACCACGTATGTGACTGGTGGCAAAGTAGGGCAGAAGAGAGTATCAGGTCTCCTGAAACGGGAGTTACAGATAGTTGGGAGGGAGCCACCATGTCTGTGGGTGCTGTGAATTGAGCCCAGTGTTCTGCAAGAGCATCCAACCACTGAGTCATCTCTCCAGAGCATTGCTTGTTTTGAGACAGGGTCTCACTATGTAGCTCTGGCTGTCCTGAAGCTCACTATGTAGACCAGGCTGGCCTCAAGAACCACCTGCCTCTGTCTCCTGAGTGCTGGGATTAAAGGAGTGTGCCACAATGCCTTACTACATTGTTTTTGAGATAGGGTATCACTATGGAACCCTGGCTGGCCTAGAACTTGCTATGTAGACCAGACTGACCTCTAGCTCACTTCAGTGTCTAGACAAAAGCAAAATTAATTTACAGAGAAGAAGACAGAAACACAACCAAAAAGAATGAAATAAAATGGCTAATCCTACCAAAAATGTGGGTCACAACATGTAAATATTTTAAACTCCATGAAAATAATCAATTGAAACATTGGAAATGCTTCCAAACCGAACTGATTAACAATATTCTGTTAGCCATGGTTGCCTTGAGGAGGGGAACTAGGTGAGGGGAGGGAAGGAAAATTACTTTTGTTATTGTATCTTTGTTTTTGTTTTGTGTATGTGTGTGTTTATTTGAATTCTAGGCTGATCTGGAATGAGCTGTGTAGCTGAAGGTGAGTGACCTTGAACTTCTGTGGTGTTCTGGATGAGAATGGCCCCCATAGGATCATAGATTTGAATACTTGGGCACCAGAGAGTGGCACTATTTGAAAGGATTAGGAGGTGTGGTGCTGTGGAGAAATCTCATTACCCTGTAAATATGTATTACTCTCATTTGTTAATAAAGAGATGACTATAGACCTATATATAGCTCGGCAGGAAGACATTAGGAAGGAGAGCCAGGCTAGAAGGACTCTGGGAAGGGGGTGTAAGCATTTCGGGCAGATTGGATGGGATAGGTATTCTGGCACTCGGGAGTCACAGAATACTGAGTGTTACACAGCTCAGATGGAAAGGTATCCTGGAGCTCCGGAGCCAAGGACTACCATAAGCCACAGTAAGCATTGCAGTTTACAGCCCTGCTTCATGGAAAGGCTTCCCCAGTGTATCGCTCTGCTGCAAAAAGAAAGGGTCTTCCAGCTGGGGATGTTTGCCCAGTGTACCAGTTTTGCTCTGGCAGGAGAATGTTTCCCGGGGGAAGTTGCTACAGTTCAGCTCTGCTCCCAGGAGAGTGGACAGCGGAGTGTAACAACTCAGCTCTGCTAGGGGAAGGTTTCCCCAGCCAAAGTGTTACAGCCCTGCTTGCTCTGCTCTGCCCAGGGTCGTCTCTGTGCAAAAGAAGGTCTTCACTCTCTGTGCAAAAGAAGGTCTTCACCCAAAGCTCATCAAAGGGGTTTATTGGGAGGTAAGAATCCAGGAGAGTGGCTGCCCTCTGCCACAGTGGCAGAAGACAGCCAGGTAGCACAAACAGCCACAAGCTGAACAGACACAGGGTTTATATAGGGCTTCCAGGGTGGGGATTGGTCAAATCTCAATTCGGAGCTCAGATTAGCTAGAGCTCCTGTTCAAGGATTGGTTAGTTTTCTGCACAGGGTTAGGGTCAGATTTGGCTCTGGTTTTAGGGCCAAAGTGTGTTTCTTTCTCTGGTCCTTTTTAGCCTTTTGGCTCTAGTTTTAGGGCCAGGGTGTATTTCTTCCACTGGTTCTGATTCAAGGGACAAAGTGTGTTTCTTTGGCACTGGTTTCAGGGTCAGGGTACTTTTCTTTGTTTCTGGTTGCAGGGCCAAAGTGTGTTTCTTTGGCTCTGCTCAGAGTGTCTTTGGCTGGTCCCTACAAGGGGGACTCTTAGGAGTCAGGAGCCAGATGCAGAGGAAGCAGGATGTGTAGAAAATGAGGCAACAAGCCATTTGGTTAGGCAGAATTAATTGGCACATCTGTGGTCTGGGATTCCACGGCTGGAGCACATCCTGCGAATGTGGGCTAAGGGAGTAGCTGCAGATAGCTGCTCGTGGGTCTGAGCTTCTGATCATGTAATCGCCCTCCCTTAGTTGGAGACTTTTGCTTTCCTTGTTATGTTTCATCAAGTACACAGATTTTGAGAGTCTCAGTGAGTGACTAAGCATGGTGTCAAAGCACTTGGAAGGTAGAGGCAGAAGGACCAAGTCAACACCATCCTCCTAGTGAGTGAGTTTGAGGAGATTCTAGGCTGCATAAGACCCCAGCTCAAATAAAACATACAAAGGAGCTAGGTTCAATGGGTAAAGAGCCTACTGTGTAAACATAAGGACCTGTGTTCAGATGTCCAATACTCACGTAAATGTCAGGTACTGCGGTTGTGGGTCTATAATCCCAGTACTAGGGAGGCAGAGACAGGTGGATCCCTAGAGCTGTTGGCTAACAGCCTGGATGAATAAAGAGATTGAGAACTTGTCTCAGAAAACAAGGTGGAGAGCCGGACATGATGGTACATGCCTTTAATCTCAGCACTCAGGAAGTGAAGCAGGCAGATCTCCAGGAGTTTGAGGCCAGCTTGGGTCACATGGTGAGCTCTAGGATAGCTAGAGCCACACAGAAAGGCTCTATCTCAAAACAGAATGAACAAACAAACAAAATAAATGTTGAATGTATGTCTGTAGATAAGAGCTTAATTTGACATTCTGGACAAGTACTTTTTCAGCAAAAGAACACAACAAAGGGAAAGGTATCCCAGCAAAGGAAATCTTTTTGTAAAAGAGTGGGCCAGAATCCCAGGAGAGCAACACAAAGGGTCTTTATCCTTGAAGTGGGTGGTGAAATAGGTGTGTGTCTTATCACATTGGTGGGCACTCCACAATCTACCCTGACTGCCAAATAGGCATAAAGAGAAAGGGATAAGTTCAGGAATTATGAGTTCTTGCTGGCTAACAGCCTTTGGATAAAAAATAAATAAACAAACAACTGCTTCTCACAGTGTGCAGGACAGATAGAATTGACTGACCTAAGGGGCACTTCACCTCATAACTGCTTGAAGTGGCCATAAAGGATTTATCGACATGAACTCCCTGACATCTGTCATTTCTCACCCCCAATACAGGATCAAATCACATTAAAATGGACAAACCTAACTCTAGGGACATAGGACAACAGTAGGCAAATGAGCAAACAATCATTAATGTGATGTTTTCAGAGTTGAGGGTGGGAGTTGTCAGAATTGAAGCAAGTCATGCTGGGCATGGAAATGCTTGCCTGTAATTTCAACACTTAGGAAACGGATCACAAGTTTAAAAACAGCCTAGGCTTTGTGAGGAAACACTGTCTAAAGCCACCAAGATTAAGTCGCCTGTGTCAGCCCTTCCAAAAGTAACTAAAAGCTAAGAAAGTATGCAGAAATGGTCTTTATGCGTGGTAACATGACTCTAACTAACATGTTTGGGCTTTGGCTCCTACTTGGATTCTGTTTCAGATGTTGTGAGGTATCCACCAGAGAAGGGGGGACAAGTCAATAAGGATGTCTTTATTACCTGTCTGGTGGCTGAGTACAAATGGGTGTTCGGGGCCCCAGAGCAGTCCTGAGCCTCTCTCAGATTGGGATTTTAAGCACAAAAACTATATCCTGAGCTGGATGGTAGCACACACCTTTAATCCCAGCACTCTGGAGGCAGAGGCAGACAGATCTCTGTGAGTTCTAGGCCAGCCTGCTCTACAGAGTGAGTTTTGGATAGACTCCAAAGCTACAGAGAAATCTTGTCTCGAAAAACAACCAACCAACAACAATAATAAATAAAAACCCCACATCTTGGGTTGACATACTGCAGTTAGCAAGAACAGTTATCCAGAAGCCAAAAAGCAAGATCAGCACATTTAGAGACCTCCCCCAAACTACAGACTTTGATGGATTAGTTTTGTTCTCATTTTTAGTAGATGTGAAAGATCCTTCAGTCTTTCTCTCAGGACCCTAGCCTCAAAGGCCATCAGGGAGCCAAAGTTTGTTGCAAAACGCAAAAGTTTTATTAAGCTTGGGCACAGCAGGGTACAGCAGCCTTGGGAAGGAGTGAACCCCAAGCAGAAATCACAGTGAGTTTTTAAAGTCTGAAACCACAAACGGGGTGGTGGGGGTACAAGGGGAGTTTGGTAATCGGTGCAAGACCTTCATGCAAACACGCATGCTTGTGGCTGACTGGCTGGTTATCTGTCTCAGGCAACGTCTGTGCCCTGGCTGAACTTTGTGACCGGCCTGGAACCTTGAGGTCTGGGGAATGTTCCCAAGTCCTTGAGGACTGAGGTCTGGGAAATATTTTCAAGTCCTTGATGACCATCAGGGGAGGATGTCTATCTTTAAATGCAGCAGCTCACGTCCGAGGACGGGACAACTTAGTAATTTTTTCAACCATTGAGGAGGCTAACTGTTGGGGCTCTTCAGATGTTGCTGCATATGTGCAGGGTTCCATTATGACATCAGTTGTGCTAAGGTCTGGGGGCCTGTTGCACAGGCACAGGCATATGACACCTCCAGATGGAGTGGCAAATGCAACCTGCTGGACAGACAGAATGAATAGTAGCTCTTTGGCTGACAGATGACACATACATACCTGAAATCTTGTGCTGGAGAGGAAATCCCGAACGAAGCCCCAAGAGCAGCCAGAGGAAGAACTCCCGGCCAAAGAAGGAAACTTCTCCAGGAGAAAGATGTGCCTCTTGTCAGTGACTTTGTAGGCCAGACTCAGAGCTGTGACAGTGGTGAACAGAGTCACACCTTGGCTAGACTGCTTAGTGATTCAGATCTCTCAGCTTCTTTTAAACCTTCCCCCTTGGACCTAGATGATAGACTTGGGAGGTGGGTAGGAGGGTGAGTGGGGGTGGGGTGTCACTGGGTCTCTTTACCCCTCTTCCGATGTAGCCACATTTTCACTGTTAATTTGGCTGCTTTAATTGGCTTGTCGGGGGGCAGGTGCCTCCTGGGGCACAGGCTGTGATCCTAAGTCTGGTACCAGCTTCATCTATCTGCCTCGTTATCCATAGCGGGGACAAAACCATTGCTAACCCCAGATTCACCGCTGGTTTTGTCATATCCTGCTGAATAACCCAAAACTGTGAGAATTCTTCCTCTGTGGAGATTCCAACAACACCCTCCTACTCCTTATAAAGACCCAGTGATGAAACAAAGTATAATTTCACCAAAGTTCAACTTGAAGAGCCAATGAGTTTATTGGCTGCCTACAGGAGTGTGGTTGACTCCACAACATTCACAGTGGGAAGGCTTCCTCCACCATGTGTGATGGTTTCTCCATAGCCACCCACTCCCCTAGTTAACTTTCACTAGCCTGTGCACCTAGGACTCCCCAAGACACCAGATTGTTGATGAAAAAAGAGTGTTTGCAGCACTCAGATGACCCAGCTTCCATTCCAAGTGTCTATGCTGACCATCCACAACTATCTATAACTCCAGTTCTGGGGGTTCAGTACCTCTCTTGTCTCCTAGGGCATCTGTAGGTGGTGTACTCACACAGAGATGCACACACATGCATAAATAAAATTAAATAAAGATGAAATTTACAGGAAAATGGACGGACCTAGAAGAAGTTATACTGGCCCAGAAAGGCAAACATTGTATGCTCTCTCTTATATGCAACTGCTAGCTTCAAATTTTTAGCTTTGACTTTGGATTGTTTGTAGAGATCAGGAAGTACCTCTGGCGGGGGTGGGGGCTGGGAAACAGTTGGAGAGAAAGGGCAATAGAGCATATATGAAATGAAAGTAGAAGGAAGCATTAAAGGGGGATAAAGGTTTCAGCAGTGATGGTTGGGGGATGACACAGAGGAAGGGGAGATGTTGGCCAAAACTAATGATATGTGAAAAAGCCCCATGAAGATCCACTACCTTGGAAGCTAATTTTAAAATATAATTAAAATAGGGGGTGGGGAGATGTCTTACCAGCTCAGAGCACTTACTGCTCTTGCAGAGGGCCTGGGTTTGTTTCTCGGTACCCACATTGGTGGCTCATGACCACCTATAACTCCAGTTCAGGGTTCTATCACCTGGCCTTGGCAGGCACCAGACATGCATGTGACACACACACACATACCTGAAGGCAAAACTATAATACACACAAGATAAATAAACCATTTAAAACTATGCAATGGACAATGGACATGCTCTATTAAAGAAAGTCTCAGTGCTAGGCATGAGATACTTGTCTATGAGGTATTGATCAGGGAAGCCTCAAGGCCCCCAGAGTATCATAGGCTATTGGTATTTTATTGTTCTTGGTTTGCCCGCCATAACTAGATAGGGAGACCCTATGAATGAAGACACAACCCACCGTGATTTCAGGACATAGAGAAATAACCTGATCTTGGAACTTACTCCCTTCTGGCTTGTTTTATAGTGCTGGAAGTGGCTGTGTAGGAGAGAAAAGACATTCCACGGTCTAACTCAGTGGTAGACCCTGCATGCTACAGTATCAACCTGACAGACACGATGTACATGAAATAGTGTCGTGGACGATATTTTCTGATAGGATTGAGGCTTATTCCACAGGAGGGAATTTATGCCCGGTACCGTAAACATGGTCAAAAGTCAATGCATGGTTGGGGAGGTCACAGACCCTAGAGGGGTACCTAGTACTGTGGTTTTGTTAAGTGGGCATGTTACCAAACTCCCCTCTAGTTATATTTATAGCCATAGGTTAGTGTGGCTCCCAGCCTTGGTCAGAGAAGTTGCTTTTTGCAGTGAGCAGTGGTTAATGCAGACACGTAACTGGTCAAAGTGCTGAGAATGACCCGTCCTAAGTAGGACATTTGTAGTAGTAACTATGCCAAGGCTCAGGGAATGTCGAGGAAGAGGGGGTGGAAGGAATGTAAGATGCAGAGGGCGGGAGGTGACAGTGAAGTGCGGTCCTCTGGACATTATACAGCCATTGTTCTCACCAATTCACTGCACCTGTGGTCTTGCAACATTCCAGCACTGATTGGGAGAGGCTTGGAGGGCTCTGCTCCTGACTGGTTCTGATTGGGAGAGGCTTGGAGGGCTCTGCTCCTGACTGGTTCTGATTGGGAGAGGCTTGGAGGGCTCTGCTCCTGACTGGTTCTGATTGGGAGAGGCTTGGAGGGCTCTGCTCCTGACTGGTTCTGATTGGGAGAGGCTCCTGGGGTCCCATCCATAACTGGTTCTGATTGGGAGAGGCAATTAGCCCTGCTCCGGACTGGGTCTGGTAGACGGCTCCATATCCACGCCGTGTGGGCAGAACTAGTTGGACTGAGCACATAGCCCAGCAACCAAAACGTGTGCGTGCAGCTAGCTGCCATGCTTCCAGGCTCCCTCCTGCCCCCACCTCCTGTCTCACTGTGAGAGCGCTGAGATAACAGGGGCATCACAACATCTGGCTTTTTGCATGAGTTCTGAGCATCCGTCTCAGGTCACTGGGTTTGTGCAGTTAGCACTGCTACCACAATGAGCCATGTCCCCGGCCCTTGTTTTTTTAATTATTAACATAATTTTAATTGATTCTTTGGGAATTTCACATCATGTGACCCTATCCCATTCATTTCCCAGTCCTTCCATATCTGCTCTACACCCTTGTAACCTCCCTGCCAAAAGGAAATTAAACAAAACAAACCGTCCTGCTGCGCCCCCAGGTGACAAGCTGCTCCTCCATTAACTGTGTTCCCTCGCATCCATCACAGTTGTCTTCAGATTTGCCTGCCTGCGTGCATGTGTGCGTGTGTGTTCGCGAATGCACACGTGCACTTTTCTGCTCCTTTCCTGCCTCTCCAACACATACTCATTCATTGTAATGGCATTGTGTCACTCAGTATACTCTTTCGCCCAAACAGCTTTGCTTGCAAATGTTCATTGCAGTGAGTCATTTGTTCAAGGCCTCAGGCTTCTGTTGCATCAATACTGGACCCTCAGTGGAATTCCTTTCTGCTATCTTGCTATTTCCTTGAGTCATGAAGATCCTATAGTTATGGTTTCACCAGCTCTCCCATGCCCACACCATTGCAGCACACACCCAGGACACACCCGGGCACTGCCTTATGGCAGCCAGTGAGGGGCTGGGCTAGCTCCCCCTGTCCCATGCCACTGGAGCCAGCTCTCCGTACCAGTGCTTCTGTGTGGCAGTTGGCGAGGGGCAGGACCAACTCTCCTACTACTGTCAATGGGCAGAACCAGCTCAGCATGGCCCTCAGACAGCAACATGGTTTCTGTTAGCTTTCCAGGCCATAGGCATCTGCATGGCTTTGGATGGTAATATAGGTGACTGATATCAAACAGACCCCAGGCTTCAGCAGGACCATGCACCCAGACACGGTTCTTGGCTGCAGCATGGGCCAATACATCACCATGGCCTCAGGTGGCAGTGCATGCCACTCAGATCAGGATGGCACTCAGGTTCTCTCAAGCCTTGAGCCATCTTTCTGGCCTATTTGTTTTGTTCTTTTGAGATAGGATCTTACTCTGTAGCTCAAGCTGGCCTTGAATTAACTATGTATCCCAGGCTAGCCTCAAAATGGTGACAATCCTCCTGATTCAAGTGAGTACTGGGACAAAAGATGTGCACCACTGTGCCTGGCTCAGCTTGCAGTGTTATAGTCAAGTAAAATGAAAGAGAAGAACTAAGTATACACACAGCTGGGTGAGGCTTATTCCATAATCCTAGTATTTTGGAAACGGGATCAGGAAGATCAGGAGTTCAAGGCCATCTTTAGCTACATAGTGAGTTAGAGGCCACACTGGAATACGTGAAACCTTGTTTTAAGCAAATAGTACTTAAAGTCCAGGCACTGGTGGTGCACACCTTTAATCCCAGCACTCAGGAGGCAGAGGCAGGCAAATCTCTTGTGAGTTCAAAGCCAGCCTGGTCTACAGAACAAGTTCTAGGACAGGCTCCAAAATTATACAATGAAACCCTGCCTTGAAAAACCAAAAGACAAACAAGCAAACAGTACTTAAAACAAACAAACAAAAAACCTTCCAGAATAAGCTCCAAAACTACCGAGAAACCTTGTCTCAAAAACAACAACAATAACAAAAAACACCAACAAAGTAGTATATGTAAAAAAGATTTATGGCAAAAGACAAATGAATGTCAACTGGTTTAGCTGAGCTGTAAGGATAAGAAGAGGGTGATACATGATACAAATGGTCCCAAAGAGCCTGAAGAATTGGAGACTGATAGGAGGGTGTAGGGAGGGGTCTGGAAAGAGGGATAATGAGGGGGTGCTTGTACTGGGGAGTCTGGAGCTGGTCTGTTCCTGCCTGACTCTGGGTTTTGACCACGGGAGGGTGTAGCTGAGATGGGGTGGAGGGAAAGATTGTACTAGAGTGCAGACAACAAGGCACTTAGAAGTCAGGGTATTAGCTGGATTGTGCAGGTGGACTAAATGAAGACACTGACAAAATCGGTGGGCGATGATGATAGGCAATGGGCACTGCAGCTTAGGTTTGGGGAACAGAATATGCTGGGAGCAAAAGATAGCAAGAAAGATGCCTGCGTTATTTCCAGGAAACAACATAGAATGTAGGAGGAAAAGAAAATAGCTACCAGCTCTCTCCGTGTTGCTGGGTGCAGAATGGTCCAGGGAAAACTGGTTTCTATGAGTGCAAGAAGGCAAATGGAAAGTAGAGAGCAGCTTGGTGACTTGGACATTGTGCTGATGCCTTACCTGGAGTCCCAGGAAGTCCAATGAAAGGATTTAAGGCAGGATGTGGAGGAGATAGGAGGCTGAACTCTCGAGGGAGACGAATAGAGCTGTTTGGGGCTAAGGCTGACTGAGGGTGAAACTTAAGCACTATTATTACACTTACTTTCATCTAAGGAGATAGATCTAAAGAAACTGGTCACTTGCCTATGGTTATTGTTGACTTTGCATCACTATAACAAAACATCTGAGATAATTAACCTCTAGAGAAGAACAGGTTTATCTTTGTTTAATATTTCTGTGTGTTCCTATTGTTGGGTGAAGTAATCTAGAAATACTGATTATACCCTGTTGGTTGAAGGTACTGAGTTTTTGTTTCCCTATTGGTTTTTGTTTAATTGGTCAATCAGTGAGGACAGGTGAGCCATGGCTCTGACTTCAGGGGAAACTGGTTTGAAGCCAAGCTCTCCTAGCTGTCAGCAGAGTGGAGAGGCTGGCTTCTAGAAAGGTGGACAAACTGATAACGAGGTAACTTGTGGGAACACCAGACCTTGAGCAGAGACCCACTTCCCCTTCTGCCTTGGAAGGCAATGCTTTCCAAGCCCCTTGGGCCGCTGCTGCCACTTGGGCATAGACTGCGATGTCATATTGCATTTGTTGCTGAATGGTGGCGTATTGACCACTCCCGGTAAGCATCTCCACATTTCTCTGGGGCTGTCCGGCCTGTGCATTTCTTTGGGCTGTCTGGCTGCATCTTTCCTGAAACTCACCTCTCCAAATCAAATAATCTCCCCCCGACAGAGCTGCTCTGCAAAGCTGCTGCCAATCGCCAGGTGTCAAATTAAGAGACGCAAAAGATTCCATTAAGGAAAGTGTAAAGGGAGCCTGTGCTCCATAATTTAAAGTTGCCTCTTTAAGTTGTTTTATATCCTTAAAATTTAAAGGGTTATGATGCCGAATGACCTGTTCAGAATTGTTCGGATCTGGAACTTCCATTACTGGGGCCACCACCGGGCAGCATTGGACCCCTCCTCTGGGTCTTCCCTCCAGGTCCGAGAAGGACTGGGTTATCTCATAGGAGGAGTCCCTTTTTTCAGAGTATGGGGAAGGGTTTCTCTCCCTGTCCTGTCTTTCCTTAATTCGAATCTTTTTAGTTCTTTTTTAAGGGCCGCGATCTCAGCAAGTAACCGTTCCTTTTCAGACTGTGACGAGTCTGAATCTGAGCTACTTCCATTTTCTAGGTCTGATAGGGAAGGATATAACCGATTCTGACCGGAGTCCTTCTTTTTCGGTCGCGCCCGGAGATCTCTACCCGTTTTTTTGTTGTTACTAAGAGACTCCTCCTCATCCTCACTAACAATGGAGCCTCTAGTTTCAGTCACGGTCTCTTCATCATCACTCTCTGCCCCTGAACTCAAGGAGGCTTGAGTCTCAGTCTCTTGTAACTCTAAAAAAGCCTCTTTTGTGTCCTGAACTACCTGGCGGTGACGAACCTTATCTGTCAAAAGTGCTCCCCTCACTAATCTCCATAAGGAGAATGTCGTAGGGGGCAAGGACTCAGATCCCTCTTTTCGTAAAAGTCTATGAAGATCACGGCGAACCTCCTCCCAATCTGGAATATTTAAGCTTCCCCCAGTAATGAACCATGGACTGGCTCGTTCGATCGATTTTAGAAAGCCTTCTAGGGTTTTAGACTTGACTGCAGTCCCATGTTCTTTAAGTAACTTTTTTAGTTGATACTGCAATGATTCTAGCTTCCCGGAACTATTCCCCATAGTTTCTTAACCCCGTCCACTTACCTCGCTTTCACGATCTCAGTGAGACCTCCAATTGTTCTTGAACTAGCTGGTGAGCCGCCCTTAGTTTCTCCGTTGGTAAGGGCCACTGTTCCACCCATACCGGATCATCTGATAGCCATGTGATGGGTATGGGGGCTGGCGGCGCAACAGTGACCCTCATCGAAAATGGCCAAAACCCTTCCTATCCCCTGGGGCCCTGGTCTCCAAAGGGAGGGATGTCACAGGGCAAACCTCTCCCTGTTCTAGTTTACCTAGTTCCCTCCCCAGGCTCCAGCCCCTCCCTTGTGTCATCTGGGGGCCCCTACTTTTGGACTTGGGTGCCTGGGTGGTGAGGACCACTCCCAGTTCTTGCATGAGGTCCCGTCCCCAGAGGTTAATAGGGAGGCCAGGCAAAACATATGGCTGGAAAAGCCCTGTGTGGCCCTCAGAGTCTTGCCACTTTAGGATTCTGAGGCTTTTTTGGGGCACAGCCTGTCCTATTCCCTGGAGGGTCACTGTCCCTTCCTCTTTCGGCCAGGCAGGGGGCCAGAATTTATCAGAGAGGACAGAAAAATCTACCCCAGAATCTAAGACGCCCCTAAAGGACTTGCCTTCTATCTTTAATGTAAGCTGGGGGCGGTTCTCCATAGTGGCTACCCAAAATGCTGCTGGGCCGGTACTTCCAAAACCTTGGTTGCCCCTTTTCTCTTTAATTTTTCTAGCCTCACAAGGAGCTGTAGGGAGAAGGAGTATCTGAGCAATCCGTTCTCCTGCAGGGATGGCAACAACCCCACTGCCCACTGATGTCATTATTTTAATCTCCCCCTCACTATCCTGATCTATAACACCGGGGTGTACCTGGATGCCTCGAAGAATAGTACTGGACAGTCCCAAGAGTAGTCCAACCGTGCCTGGGGGCAATGGCCCATGCACCCCAGTGGGAGGGCCTGGATCCCCATTTCCGGTGTTAGGATTGCCCGGATGGAGGGAGCGAGGTCCAATCCTGCACTCCCTGAGGTGGCTCTAAGGAGGTCTGAGATATGAAGGGGTTGCTCTGGGGGAGAAAATGAGTCCTGCCACTGCCCAGAGCAGGGGTCATTGCCCCATACACATTGGTTTTGGGGCCCTGGGACGGGGCCCTCCTCCCATTTCCCTGATTATTATTAGCAGAAAGGAAATTTCCCTCCCTGTCAGTTTTAGAGTAGCAGTTATTGGCCCAATGATATCCCCTTCGACAACGGGGGCATAAACCAGGTGTCTTGAGACCCGTAGTACTATTTTGAGGGCACTCTCTACGGAAGTGTCCCTCCCTACCGTAGCTAAAACATGTTTTTCTCCCTCCCAGAGTAGGTCTTTCTTTCCCCACTTGGGGCCGAATAGCAGCAGCTAACACTTGGCCCTGGATGAAGTTCCCATCAATGTCCCTACAGATCCGGATATAGTCATTTAGACTTTTATTGCGATAGGGGCGAAGGGCTTCCTTACAATATTTATTTGCATTTTCATATGCCATCTGCTTGATGACTGGCATCACAGGCCCAATGCCCCCAAATATTCTTTCTGCTACCTGACTGAGACGGTCTACAAAGTCTTGAAAAGGTTCGGAGGGTCCTTGAAGGACTTTGGACAGATGATCCCCTCCTTCCTTGGAGGTCCCACCGAGATTTCAACTCGGATCGCTGGATTCAGAGTCCAGAGTGCTGAGTTTCAGGAAAGATGCAGCCAGACAGCCCAAAGAAATGCACAGGCCGGACAGCCCCAGAGAAATGTGGAGATGCTTACCGGGAGTGGTCAATACGCCACCATTCAGCAACAAATGCAATATGACATCGCAGTCTATGCCCAAGTGGCAGCAGCGGCCCAAGGGGCTTGGAAAGCATTGCCTTCCAAGGCAGAAGGGGAAGTGGGTCTCTGCTCAAGGTCTGGTGTTCCCACAGTAACTAGACTCTAGAGAAACACTTCTCAGATCCAAGCTCTGCCAGCCCAGGATGGAAAACACAAATAGGAGGTCTCTGTCCAAGATCAGGTGGGCTATTGTTTGGGGGCCTGTACATTCTAGCAGGGGCACATGTGAAAATTCTCACCTGGTGGCCAAGGAGCAAAAGAAAACAAGGAGAGGCCCAGGTACCACATTTCCCTTCAAGGCCATAGACCAGTGACCTAAAGACTTCCCATCATGCTCTACCTGTGAAAAGTTCTTCCATCTTCCAATGGCACCTCTATGAGGGCCACATGGGTCTTCAGGTGGAAATTCCAGAGCTTAAATGTAGCTGTCGTGAGACTAGTCAGCTTGGGGGGGGGGTGGGGACTGGATTCAGTGTCTCTGATTTCTTTTTTCATTTTGATTTTTCTTTTTTTTTTTTTTCTTTTTTTGGTTTTTCGAGACAGGGTTTCTCTGTAGCTTTGGAGGCTGTCCTGGAACTCGCTCTGTAGACCAGGCTGGCCTCGAACTCACAGAGATCCGCCTGCCTCTGCCTCCCAAGTGCTGGGATTAAAGGCGTGCGCCACCAACTCCCGGCTCATTTTGGTTTTTCAAGACAGGGTTTCTCTGTAGACCAGGCTGGCCTCGAACTCACAGAGATCCGCCTGCCTCTGCCTCCCGAGTGCTGGAATTAAAGGCGTGCATCACCAATGCCTGCCTGGTTCTCTGATTTCTATGTCTTGTTTCCTATGCCTTTGCCCTTCGCACTTTGGTGGTGGGGTGGACAGGGCTGGGTTGAGGGGCAGTGGGGACCTTAGAGCACCGTGGGTCTCCTTTAGTCTCTCTGTGTATTTCAAAGAAGACTCGGTGTAGTGGCAACTTGCCAGTGAACTTGTAGTGGTGGCCGCACCCTTTGGGTGTGGTTTCAGGTCCAGACATGACCACTATAAGGTAGAGGAGGGGCTGGCTCATGCTCTCTAGGGTTGCGGAGAGCATCGGAAGGGCAGAGACTGCATCTTCTGGAGCAGGAAGACTGAGGTAGTTATTTACTCCTATCTGTGTAGGTGCTTCCCCAATAAACACCTATTTATCATTTCTCTTGGGTCTGATGGACTCATTTAAACCACGCCTCCAAGGGAGACCAGAAACACAAGTGTCTCTGATTCTCTGCATGGTTAGTCACTGATGCCTGGTTTAAGACATGCTGACGTTGGAGCTGGGGAGAAAGTTTAGTGCAAAATGCTTGCCTTGCAGGCATGAAAGTCTGAGTCCAATTCCCAGACTTTGATCTCTAAAACTCATGTAAAAAAGAAAAGTGCTGGCTGGTGTGGTGATGCTGGCTTGTAATCCCAACAATGGAGAAACAGAGCCAGGCAGAGCAGATCCTTGCGACTAGCTGGCCCCTCAGCTTAGCCTACTGGGCAAACTCCAGACCAATGAAAGACTGTCTCAGCCCAAAACAAAAAAAGGGTGTGACTCTAAACACACACACGCACACTCACATACACACTTTCACACACTCACACACACATTCACGCTCTCACATACATTCACACTCTCACACCCACACACTCACACATACACATTCACACTCTCACACCCACACACTCACACACACCTCCACACACACACACTCACCTCCACACACACACACACTCACACATACACATTCACACTCTCACACCCACACACTCTTAAGAGCATTTGCTGCTCCTACAGAACACCCGGGTTTGGTTCCTAGCACCTCTGTGATGTCTCACCAATGTTTGTAAGAGGTCCAACACCCTTTTCTGACCCATGTGGGCACCAGCCACACATGGGGCACACATACATACATGAAGGCAGAGTACTCATACACACAAATAAACAATTTAAAAATGTCTTAAACAATGAAATCCTTCAGAGTGTTCTCTGGTTACAGAGGGCTCCAACTAAAAACTGACAACAGAAAGGTAACACAACACTCTCCAAACACTAGGAAACTAAGCCCATGTCCCTGCCTTAGCACATGGCCATCAACTAGGGCTGTTTGCTAACAACCCACAGCTTGCCGACTCTTATCTATGATGCCTCAGTGAGAATGCAAAAGCTTTATAAGGCGTCAGTTATCCCTGACTGGGGCTAGTCTTGTTAATTCCTTGGAATCACTAGTACCTCCCAAAGTCACCCTGTGTGTCCCCAAAAGGGAAGACCCTGTTGTGTTCAGTGGCTCCTTAGATTTCTGCCTATGGTTCCTCTTTCCTGGGGTTCAGGCCTGAGGCAGAGAGGCTGGGCTGGGACTGACTCATAGTACCACCCACCCCCATCCCACACAGTTATCAGCTGTCTATAAAAAGTTTTCTTCCTTGATCAGAAAGGCTATGCAAAGTAGAGATATCAATTCCTCACTCAGCAGCCAGGCCCAGACTATCTTGGATCTAGTTTGGTAGCAAACTTTTACTTCATCTTTCACTTATCCTTGAGAAAATTTGGAATTGCCCACATGTCCAAAACCTGAACTAGTTATATTGTGATCTTAAATTAGTGTACCGTCAACCCAGAGAAGAGGCTGCCCAAAGTCTTTAAAAACTGACCATAATAAATGAACATCAAAGAGGACGTTCAGGGCTGGCTCAGCAGACAAAGGACTTGCTGCCAAGCTGGTGACCTGATTTTGATACCAGCAAATATTCTCTATAATCCACAAATAAACCATGGTGCAACCAGGTGCCCCCAGACAAATTAACTAATGAATGCAATAAAAATTACAAAGCAATTAGAATTACACACAGCATGATTAAATTTTTGTTTGAAGCAAACCCACAGTAGTTTCTGGTGAAAAGTGTCTACAAATATGACTAAATGGCCATAGTGATTCTTTCTGAAGACTGGGGTTGAGGGTCTTTTCTGTTTGCCTTGAGGGTAGTCAGTGGATGGGGTGCGTTTGGAGAATGTTACAAATGCTCAGGGTGTGGGGGGACAGTTTACTGTGTGCCTCACAGCAGCTGCACAAAGGATTCTGGATGTTGCTGACACAAAGTGATAGAAGTTTGAGATGAGATGACATCAGTCTCCCTGATCTGTCATTGCACATTATACTGGGTAAATAGTTGTAATTATATAGCAATTAAAAAATTAAAAAGTGAGCCGGACATGGTGGCTCATGCTCGTAATCACAGCAGTCAGGAGACTGAGGCAGGACAATTATTGAGAGTTTGAGGCCAGCCTCAGCTACATAGTAAACTTCAAGTCAGCCAGAGATAAATAGTAAGAACCTGTATCAAAACAGCAGCAATAAACAACCAAAAAAACTGGATGTGGTGGTACAGGCTTATAGTTCTAGCACTCGGGAGGCAGGAGGATTGAGAATTTTAAGTCAGCCTGGCCTAGTTAGCAAATTCTAGACTATGGGCTGGAGAGACCCTATCTCATAAACAAACAAATAAATAAATTAAAGAAGGCTGGACTTGTGGCACACACCTTAAATCCCAGAACTCAGGAGGCAGAGGCATGCAGATCTCTGAGTTTAAAGACAACCTGGTCTACAAAGCAAGTTCCAGGACCGCCAGAGTTGTTATACCCTGAAGCCCTGTCTCAAAAACGCAAAACCAAAACCCCAAAACAAAGAAAACAAAACCCACAAATAAATAAACACAATTGGAAGTATATGCACATTTAACTATAAAATGCATAGAAAGTACTAGACTAAAAGATGGAGGCATATTAAAAGTAAAATGAGCACGTCTTCCTAGTAACTTTGTCTGTGTCTCTTAGGAAGAAGCAGATGTGGCAGTGTTGGGCCCCAGCCCCATGGGGTCTCTGTGAGTTGCTGGTCAGCCTACAAGGGCAACTTGTTTTCCAGTCCAAGTGTTTTCTGTTTTCTAGTCCTGGCTTACTGCTCTGGCCTTGACCCTCTAACATCAACATTCAGCAGGAGGAAAACAACGATCTCTTCTACCTGGGGTTTTTCCACTGTGCTGTAAACCTGTATATAAAGCTCCTCCCTCCTACAAGGGAGAGACATCTTAGCACTTGCAATGAAGACACACACACACACACACATTCTCCTGGCAATAAAGGCAGCACATGCATTCTCTTAGTACAAACAGTTTGTACATCTGGTCTCTCTTTTCCTGATACCCTGGACTTGCTTGTGGCGCTGGCGCCACATGGCAGGTCATGGACAATGTAAAGATGTTGGAAGGAAGTGAAGGGCAGAGAAAGGTAGGGTATGGAGAATGGCTCTCACACACCCTCCCTCCACCTACACTCAATCTCCAGCCCGCCACCACCACTCTGAGGAATGTCAGTCTGCTGCCACCAACAGGGGTCACCTTTCATTCCATCCTACCTGGTGGAGCATCAGCTGATTCACTTCCTGTTTTTGGCCTCTCTTGATTTTCTGGTTCTCTTTCTTGGCCTCTCCATGGCCTTCCTGTCTTCTCTTTCTCTCAATACTCGTACATTTTGCCTTCCACATGAAAGTTCCTTTTTTTTCCCCACTGTTGGAAATCCTACCCAAAACCTTGGCTTGCCAGGCAAGGTCTCCACTGCTAAGCCACACTCCTAGCTCTTGTGGCTTTTAGGCGGTTCCTCAGTCCCTTCTGGAGCTCTCATCTATTCTCCTAGTCATGTGAGTTGATCTTGGACATCATTGATCATAATCTTCCCCAGAATGTCCCACAAGTACCTTAAGTGCCAGCACAAACTGTCTTTCTCCTTCACCCCTTTTAGCTGTCAGTGTTCTGCACTCTTATTGTGTCCTGGCTGTGGCAGATAAGTACTCTCTTCTATCCACCAGTCATTATCTGTCTGCTTCTGGGCTTCACTTCCCTCCAGCGCTGACCACATCCAATGTCTCTACCTCCTCGTTAGCCCTGTCTCTGTCTTCTCCAGTTTTCCCTGATTGTAATATCTTATGGTCTTTTGTTGTTATTATTTTGGGACATAATCTCACATATCTGGTCTGGCCTTTCTGTGTAGCAGAGGATGATCTGATCCTCCTGTGTCCACCTCCCAAGTGCTGAGTTTACAGGTACGCACCACCAGGCATGGTTTTATGTGGTGCTGGGGAATTATCCCAGATCTTTGCACAAACTAGGCAAACACTCTACCAATTGAGCTACATCTCCTCCCCACTCCAATAGAATAGAAACATCTTTCTAAGATTCCTGTAGTAATTGTTGAGTGCCTGTGATATCCAAGGCACTTTGCTAGGTTATGGTTGTAATCAAGATGTCCCCTTTGGGTCAGTGAGAAGGCTCATTGGGTAAAGGTACCAAGGCTGGCAACATGAGTTTGATCCCTGAGACCCAGCTGGGAGGAGAAAACCAACTCTGCTAGTTATCCTGTGACCTTTATAATATGCATTGTGATGCACACACACGCATGCATGCAAATAAATATAATCAAAATGTATTTTTCAAATATGGTCTCCTTTTTCATGGGTGTTATTTTTAATAGTTTTAATGTGCATAGGATAAGTAGTAAATGAGCAAATGAATGAAACAAAAAATGATAAATGCCTAAAGAAAAGAAAATAACTGTGATAAAGAGTGGTGGTGGGGTAGCCTGGCGTGGCGGTACCTACTTGTAATCTCTGTACTCTAGAGTCTAAGACAGAAAGACCCACAGTTCAATGCCCATCCTGGGGTTATACAGTTGAGACTCTGAGAGACTGTGTCTGATTTTAAACTTCAATCAGATTGAACTTCTTGTCGTTTGTCCCAAGTGCTTTGCCTACTTTTACGTTGACCCCAGGACCTTTACATATGCTATTATAGCTGCTATGTTTCTCCTCTTTCCCTGGTGAATTCTCATGTGTCCTCGGTCACTGCTTAAGAGGTCAGCTCTTCCTGGAAGTCTTGGCTGACCAGCCAGAGGTTGTCTGGGTGCTTCCTCTAGGTCCCAAAGAGTGTAGTTATTTCATTCTCACACCAGTCACACTGTGTTGTAACTTTCTTGTTTGTTTCCTTCAGGCCATGGCCTATAGTAAGAGAGTGTAGTGACCAGTCCCCCATTTTAGCAGCCATTACAGGCTAACATGTGCTTGCATGTCCTTGGGGCTCCTGTCCTGGTCCCTAGGAGGTCAGCTCCTTGTGGCAAGGAGCCAATCAGAAGTTAGTTGGCAGGGCTGTGCTTTACGGCTCTGGGTGTGCTTAACAGACCATAGCAAGTGCCCTGGGAGGGCCTATGGACCATAACAACCAGTTGACCAATCAACACAGGGCAGGTCACCCAAACCTGGAAGTGCACCAATCCTGAGACTGTTTCATACCCCTAGACACTCCCCTTATGCTGCCCTTTAAGATCCCTGCCTTGAGGTTGCTTGGGGTCTTTCTCCAGCCATTTGCCATGGTGGCAGAGTGAAGGGCCCGAGCTAATGATGTTAGCTCGTTAAACATCTACAATAAAAGACTCTTTGCTTTTGCACCGAAATGGGCCTCTTGGTGATTTTGGGGTTCAGAATTGGGACACAACAAGATGACATTTTGGGGTTTTTTATTTGTTTGTTTTGGTTTTTCGAGACAGGGTTTCTCTGTATTGCTTTGGAGGCTGTCCTAGACTCTCTCTGTGGACCAGGCTGGCCTCTAACTCACAGAGATCTGCCTGCCTCTACCTCCCAAGTGCTGGTATTAAAGGCATGCACCACCAACACAGGGCTCAAAAGAGACAACATTTTATATCACAATGTAGTGCATGAACATACGTGTAAGCATGTGTTGCATGTGCAGGTGAACTAGAATAATGCTTTCTAGTACTATACATAGTACACATTAACACTTCGTTTTATTCTATTTCATTAGACTCTTTCATTTTTAAAGGTTTTTTCTTTTCTTAAAAAACAAACAAACAAACAAAAGTCTTAGTAAGCTGTGTTGGTACATACTTTTAATCCTAGCACTTGGGAGACAGGCAGGCAGATCTTTTAGTTTGAGACAAGCCTGGTTTTACAGGGTGAGTTTCAGGACAGCCAGGTCTACACACAGAAACCCTGTTTCAAAAACAATAGATAAATATATAAAAAATAAATAGTCATGTAGCCCAAGCTAGCCTCAAGTTCTCTGTACCTGAGTGTGACCTTGGACTCCTGATGGTCCTACCATCACCTCCCAAACATGAGGACTACTGGTGTGTGCTGCCATGCCCAGCCGAGGTTGTGTTTTGAGACCTACTAATTGGATTTGTGATTCACACAAAATGTCTCAAAATCCACATTTTTCAAAATCCTACCTAGAATAGTCTGGCACACTTTTTCTGAAAAAGGCATGTTAGTACTACAGCGTTTGTATGCATAGGGTTCTTATTGTAGATCATAGTAGACTTCATTGGCGTCATAAAACACTGAGTAAACAACTTGAGAAAGGATTTATTGTTGTTGTTGTTTGTCACAGGTTTCTGTCTCAGAGCTCTGTCTCCATAGCTTGGGCTTGAGATAAAGCAGATTTTCCTGGCTGAGAGGACCTATGGGGGGAGGGGGGAGGCGACTGGGACAACATGGCTGCCCACAGACATGCCCCCAAGGACCTGCCTTCTCCAATAAAGCCCTGTCTCCTACTTTCCCACCACCTGGCAACAATTCAATAACAAGAATCCATTAAAGAATTAATTGATTAGGTCAGAGTTCTCACCACCCGATCGCTTCCAAAAAGACCATTGTCTGGTAGCTGAGACTTTCAGGGAAACATTTGGCATCAAATCACAGCACAGGTAGGAAAGTCATTTGTGTCCTAAAAAAAAAGGTAATATGCAAAGTGATGCTTATGGTTCTGGTTCAACATAGACTTATGGACACTCTAATTTGAAGTTCACATAATTTTAAAATTATGAAGTATTCTTTTCCTGGTTTTGTTTATTCTTTACCTTCCTTCTTTCCTTCCTCCTTCCTTCTTTCCCTCGCTCCCTCCCTCCCTGCCTTTCTTTCTTTCTTTCTTTCTTTCTTTCTCTTAAGCACAGTCTCAGGACCTGGTTTTTAATGAGACATTATCTGGCTGCGATCTTCTCAGTTTATGCCATAACAGGTATGAAACCAAGCTCGGGGGAAGCGAATTCATAAAGAAGCAGTTTACATAGCAGGGTTTCTCTGTGTGGCCCTGGCTGCTATGGAACTCACTCTATAGACCAAACTGTCCCTGAACTCATAGATATCTGTGGGCCTCTGCCTCCTGAATGCTGGGATCAAAATGTGTGTCACCACTGCCCAGCTATTCAACGTTTTTATTACAAAAGTACTGTCTGTTCACAGGAGAAAAGTGAATGGTCCAGTGAAACAAAGTGGATAAAGCAATCTTTGGCAATCCCATGACTTGCAGATAGCATATCCTTTCCTACTTTTTTTTTTTTTTTTGGCCATGAGGAGGGGAGGTTATTTTTGGCTGGGGAAGGAGCACTGAAACATTTTGTTTCTCTTCAGCTCACCCGGAAACCAAGCTTCTCCTCTCTGGCTGCAGAGACTGAAGCTGAGGAGAAACAATAAGGAGAGTGAGTGGAAATCATGAGTGTGTGGAGTAATTAGATAAACAGTATGATAAGTTCTTAGGCCTGAGCCCCCCCCCAGCCCTTTAGAGACAGATGTAGCGCCCACCCTCTGTCAGTGGGTAACTGAAAGGGTAGACTAGGAATTATGAGTGTGAGAAAGCAGAAATAAAAGGTGTTTTCAGGGCTTGGGAGATGTGTCTGTCTAGCTTTCAAGTATGAAGCAGGAAATGCCTCATACTCCCTAAGGAAGTGAAATAGTCATTGAGCAAGAAAATGGGTAATTCCATAATGACAGAATGCACATTGTTGTTTAGAGGTGTCTGGCTTGAGGGGACAGAGGAACCAGAAGTCATGAGTTTAGCTGGTTGTGGCTGACAAGGATGACAGAAAAACACGGTCAACCATGTAGACCTAATGGCCTGTTTATGGAAATTAAACACATGAAGAAAGGACAAATACACCCCAAGGAAGCAGTCAACCAGTTTCAGAACGAGGAACATTCTAGGGAACAAGGTGATTCACTTAGGTTCTCGCTGAGAGTAAGTGCCCTAAAAAAAAGAGAAAGGAGGCAGAGGTCTGTTGCAGAATAGCAGAGACTTTAAGAGGCATAGCCAAAGGCAGTGTGTCAATCTCAGTCCTCTCCTTTTAAAAAAAGTTTAAAAATGAGATTCATTCTATTGTATGTGTGTGCATGCTTTGATGGCTTGTGCATACTTGTGTGACTGGTGGCCAGGGAGGGGGGAAGATGGATGGCATCAGATGGCCTGGTACCGGAGTTACCAGTTGTGAGCCACAATGTAGGAATGAAACCTGGATCCTTTGCAAGTGCAACAAACTCTCTTAACCCCCCAGTCGTCTCTCTAGCCCCCCTCTATCACCCATTTTGGCAAGGTCTCACTTCATAGTTCAGGCTGGCCTAGAATTTGTAGAGATCCTCCTGCCTCAGTTTCCCAGGTGTTAGGATTACAACCATCTGCCACTATACCGGCTCTCATTATTGCTTGATCAGAACAAATCAACTTTAAAGGCGTATTTGAGGTAACTGGAGGAATTTCAATGTGAGCAGGACATTATATAAGAAATTACTGGGATTGGCGAGATGGCTTCTTAACTAAAGGTGCTTCCCCCAAGCCTGACATATGAGTTCCTTTCCTAGGACCCACATGGAGGAAAGAGAAAACCACCCCCAGACACATTGCTTTTAGTCTGTAGCATTGGTTGTCCGTGAACTGAAGGCAGTCCTCCTGTGTCAGAGTCTTGAGTGCTGGGATTGCAGGGTTAGCCATCACACTTGATTTGGGGGGTTCTTTAGCAGCTCTGCAGAGTTAATGACATGGAGATGCCATTTTTTTTTTACATTAAAAACTGGCCGGGCAGTGGTGGTGTATGCCTTTACTCCCAGCACTTGGGAGGCAGAGGCAGAGGCAGGCAAGTCTCTGTGAGTTCGAGATCAGCCTGGTCTACAAGAGCTTGTTCCAGGACAGGCTCCAAAGCCACAGAGACACCCTGTCACAAAAAAACAAAACAACAACAACAAAAAGCAACTTTAAAACTTATCAATTCATTTCTGTATACGGTGTGTTTACACTTGTCTGTAACTTTAAAACTTCCTTATGTATACAGTGTATGTACATGTGCCCGTGCCTGCACCTGTGAGGAGGGAAGACAGTTAGCAAGAACTGCTTCTCTCCTTCCAGGTGGGTCTTGGGGCATGAACTCGGTTTTATTAGGCTTGGCAGCTGGTGCCTTTACCTGCTGAGCCATCTTGCTGGCCTCTGGAGATACCGTTATTTTGACACAAAGGACAGTTACCAGTGCTCTTGACTGGCTTGGAGAACCCTTGAAAATCCAGGCTAGGTTTGCATGGTCCTGCTGTAACACATCTCACCAACCTCATCAGCCTCTGGTCCCCATGCAGGTATTACTGCTTTCCTATTTCTATCTAGTAAACCTCACTTCCAGCCTACACTGGTGCTGGGTGGGTGGGGTAGGGGTGGGGTGGAGGAGTAAGAAAGAGAGGTCCCGGAAGGGACGTTGGCAGGGAGGTCTAGGTTCTGGACGTGTGGGATTGTGAAGAATGAGGTAAGGTGGAGCTTGCATCCTGAACCTCTTCATTTACTCTAAACCAAGTGTGAATTGTGTCCCATGGAGGCCGTTTGCTTCCCAGTACAGTGAAGGGAAGCCTCTTTCTGCTGTTTGGTCTCTCATTGTCTTGGCAGGAGACCCGGATGCTAACAGGCTGGAAACGTCTTATCAACATATAAACTGGGAGAAGATTTTTGGGATTACCAGGAAATGCTGTACACCCCACTTCCCACCCACCTTAGATTACCAGGAAATGCTGTACACCCCACTGCCCACCCATGTTAGAGAGCAGAGTCATCCCTAAATCCTTCTCTTCTTTCCCAGGATAATGACCAATCATGTGGGTGAAGCCAAAAGGTCAATAACTCAGAGGTTTCAAAAAAGGAATTTTATTAACCTTTCGCGTCCTGATATTCAGTTTTCCCCCGGGCCTTGGAGTGTTTTCCTTTAGGAAGCATGCTTGGCAGGGAGTGGACGGCTGCCAGCTCCGCACTCATCTGCGCCGGCGGGGCCCGCGCGAAGCTTTCTTTTCTCCTCGGCGCCTTCGAACCGGGACAGGAGGAGCAGCCGGAGTTGGGGGTCGAGGTGCAGGGCCGGGCGCTGAGCGGACCGAGCCGCCTTGGGCAGGCTTGTAGACCAAATGGAAGATGAAGGCGTTGCAGTACCTGCAGCGAGGGCGTGGTCAGGGACAGGACCTGGCCTCCTAGCAGGCGAGGCTAGGGCACAGATTTAGGGCTAGATGCAGTAAAGAACAAGGAGTGGTGGTGCGAGGGCTGCTCAGCCTGACCCCTGGGTTCGATCCCCGGGGGTGCGGGGGGGAGAGTCTTTTTAGGAGTAGGGCGAGGAGCTGAGAGATGTTGTGAGCAGGATCTAAAAGGGTGTTTGTGTTGGAGGTTGTCCAGACCAGCAAGGAGAGAAATGAGGAAAGAGATGGAGGCTTGTAAGGCTGGGGCGAAGAGAGTCCCAGGAGTACAGAGACCTTTTAGGCTACAGGGTATATAACTCGCAGGTCAGGAGAGCAACAGGCAGCCATGGGCCCTTACCACGGCATACAGTTGTCAGCTGCTCTGAGGCGGAATGGGGAGCGGAAGGGGTTGGGCTGTGGCGAGCTGGTGCCCCCTCCTGTGGCCACCGCCATGATCTGGTCGTCCATCACACAGCCATACTCACTGCTCTCAGTGAAGAAAGCTGGCACTCGGAGAGACTGAGGTTTGAATAAGCCCTCAGACACTTCCTGGGAGGCTCCTTCACCCAGATACACCCCAAGCCGCACCCTCCCGGATAGGCAAAGCCCCAGAAGAGACCAAGATGCAGGAGAGGTAGGCAGTCCCCAAGTCTGTGGAGCAGTTGAGGGATGGGCGAGTGCGGTCCTTTAGAGGAGGAAAGAAACTGAGTAGGTGAGATTATCCACCTGTAATCGGGGCAGACAGCTCAGCCATGTGTCCTTGAGACCAAAGCCAGAGTTAAATCCTGCCAAGAAAGGGTAACACTGGTGTCCACTGTGTCTTTTACTTTCCCCGATCCCTGTCCTTGAGCCCCAGGCTCTTACCAATAACCAGGTCAGGCTTGGGTCCCTGGAGCAGGTGATAGGGCCGGGTGGACACCCTGATTTGCAGGTCCCTTCGCCCTCCCTTCTCCTTAGTCCCAGAGCTGAGCCGTGCTGATACCCCAGAACCGGGACGCAGAGACACCTCAGGGCCATCCTGTGGGGCCAGGAGTAGGGTGGGGAAGTTCGGGTCATGGGAGCACCAGGGAAAGAAGGGGAGGAGGGAAGGGGAGGAGAGGGCTCCACCAGGCTACCAGAGGCAGGGCTGGAGAATCAGGCCCTCTCCAGCTCTCACCCTCTGCATAGTAAAATGCTGCTGGTCACTCTCAGGTGGTAGGCTGTCACCCACAAACTGTAACTCCAGGGCCACGTGTGGGAGAAGGACCAAGAGCTCCTTAGAGACAGAGAGCAAAAAGGCCAGTTCAGGGTCCTACCCTAGGACTGCCTCCATCTTTACAACGCACACTTTGTGCGTGGGGACTTACCCAAAACACCATGACAAGATCAAATTCCTTCCCGGCCTCCACCACGTGGATCTTCAGTGACTGCTTGTTCTGGATGTTGAGCTCAGGGACTGGTGAGAAGTCCTCTCATTGAAGATGCGGCTCCCTTACCACCAGCCCCCCCCCCACCTCCCATCCCGTCTGCTCTCCTTACAGGACTGGGGTACCAGGTGGGTGATGACATAGTACACGGTCAGCGGGTAGGTGAGAAGCACAGCCATGGGGGAGTCCAGGCTAAGGCCCCGCCACATGTAGTAATCCTGCCATGAACCTGGGGAGAGTGTCTTAGTGGAGGGCCTGATCCTAGGCCCGTGCCTCAAACTCTAATAAGCCCCCACCCCCTTCTCAGGCACCAGGTTCCTATCTGCCACCCCCTCCAGGATCTATGTCTCAACTTCCAGTTCTTCCAGGACCCTCCAGCTCACCGAAGAGGCTCCTGGGTGGGTCTAGGGGCACCGGAGGCATCAAGGCAGGCCCGTCTCCCTGCAGAAGCTGGTAAGGATCACCTGAATGGATGAGAAGCAGTGCCTAGGGGCTGTAAACCCCTATCTGTCTCATCTCCCTGTTCCTCCCCGAAGAGATGTGCACCCTGGGAGGAGGTCTGAAGCTGTGTGTAGCAGGACTGGAGTTAGCCTAGGGACAGGGTTATTGGGTGGATCAAGCAGAAATGACTCCTTTGAGGTCTTTGGAAAGACTTAAAATAGCCCTTAATGGTGTTAGCACAGCAGTGGTATGTATATGGAATGGTTAAATGGGACCTGGTCCACTCCCCCCAGCCCCTCAACCTTCTCTCTAGGCTTAAGAGTCCATTCCTGGCAAGAGGCCTCATGTACCGTTGAGAAGGCGGCTGAGGGATGGTGTGCCACCCCAGGGGTTCCTGGGGGCGCCAGGCCCTGGAATCAGCATGCTGAGCTGGGTCCAATAGCCACGAGTGAGCCCCCGAGAGGCCAGGAAAGCTTCCTTGTTAAAGGTTTCACTGGTCACCTCTGCAGGAAAAGGGGTGAGGGTTTGGTGGCCCCAGGACTTCAGCTGTCCTCTATTATCCCAGACTTTTAGCCTGCTTCTACCCAGGGAGGGAATTTTCTTTTTGGAGTGTCTACCATGATCCAGGCACCAAGAGCTTAGGTAACCCTTGAAATAATTAAATGTGATTTAATATTTGCTAGTGGAAACTTGGGTTTGAAGAGGGAATTTTTTTGTTTTGAGACAGGGTCTCATTGCAGCACAGGCTGGCTTTAAAGTCACGATGTAGCAGAGGATGGCTTTGCACCCCTGGACCTCCTGTCTCCACCTTCCCAATGCTGGGATTACAGGTGTGCCTCATCAGGACCAGCTCTTGTTTTGTCTTGCTTTTGAGACAAGGTGTCACGTAGCACAGGAACATTAATTAGGTCCTCCTACCTCAGCCTCCCAAGTGCTGGGAATGTGTTACCATGCCTGGCTTAAGTGAAACATTTGAGGTCATGCAACTAGACCTTGGCAGAGGTGGGCAGCAAACATTTGAACTGATACCCTCAAATGCCCTGGTGCCTCTCAGGGCATACGCCATTCTGCCTCAGTTTCTCTGTCTCTGATCCCTAACACCAAATACACAGTACCGGTGCTTACTCCAAGGATGTAGACGTCAATCAAACACTCATTCTTCAGTCCCAAAGACCTGATCCCAGGACCCCCGCCCTGCCGCTATGACCTTCTTATGGTACCTGCAGTATAGGTGAAAGGCAGGCTTGCCAGTTCTCCTGCTCGCTCCATAAAAGCGGCAAGTCGTGGGCACCAAAATCTGTGGCTCACATCATCTGGGCATCGGCGCCAATCAGCCTGGAGACAAGCCTCTCCGCAGTATAAGACGGCACTGCACTGGGGGCTGGGTACACAGGGGTAATCAGCACCCATCAGTCTTCGTGGGTCCTGTGGGCTGTAATCTGCCGGTATGCCACCCAGCCTGTTTGCATTGAATTCCTACCCCTTCCGACCTCCAGGACCCTCCCTGTGTCTGTCTGCTGGGACCCCCCACACACACACCATTGGCCTGACTGGCTTTTCTACTTGGTTGTCTAACTGTTAGAATCTTCTTTTGACTCCAGCCTTGGGGTGCTCACCAGGGTGTCAACTTCACTTCAAAGCTGTGCTTATGACAAACATGGCAAGTTCGAGCCCGAAGAGAGGCAAAAGTAAAGCCTGGCCGAGGACCCCATGTCCTCATTGGGGTCTTTGCTAACTTCACACCCAACCTCGGGATCAGGCTCTCCAGGTCTCTGCATGGAGATGAAGATGGCGTCAGGATAAAAGGGCTCAGGAGTTTGGATCCCACACCTTCCTACTCTCTGATAGCAGATAGCTGTACCGATGCAGGTGGGCGTCTCCCACAGTAAGCTGTCGGGGCTTCCGGGGGTCCCCAGAACCCATAGGGCAGGCCATGCTATGGCAAAGGAGAGCATAGGCCCGAGGAGCCAGATTCTCAGTGCCTGGGTTCTGGCCCACACTCCCCTGGGTTCCATCCATTAGCAGATCAATGCCCAAGATGGTGCCATGCTCATCTGTCACCAGCAAAAGGCAGGAGAGGTGCAGCGGGGTAGCCTCTGGAGAAAGAGGGGAAAACTGGATGAGAGAGGCTGGGGCAGATAGTCGTAGTCAGATATACCAAGTTTAGATATCTGGGGGCGACAGACGATTTCAATGAATAGAAGAGAATAGATAAAAGAGGTCGTTCCCATTGAAAGGGGGCAGTGGCTAGACAGGGCCAGAATGTAACAAACATGGACACCTTATCAAAACCTGGAGTTTTCTTTCTTCTTTCTGCTTTTTGTTTTGTTTTATTTTTCGAGACAGGGTTTCTCTGTATTGTTTTGGAGGCTGTCCTGGAACTCGCTCTGTAGACCAGGCTGGCCTCAAACTCACAGAGATCCGCCTGCCTCTGCCTCCCAAGTACTGGGATTAAAGGCATGTACCACCAACGCCTGCTTATTTTTTGTTTTTTGTTTTTGTGGACTTTTCTTTCTTTAGGTTTATTTTTATTTTATGCCTATGGGTATTTTCTCCACCAGTATGTCTGTGCATCTCATGTCTGCATCTGCAGAGGGTGTTGGGTCCCCTTGGAAATGGAGTTACAGAAGGTAATCAGCCACCATGTGGGTGCTGGGGATTGAACCTGGAACCTCTGGAAGGGCAGTCAGTGCTGTTAACCTCTGAGCCATCTCTCCAGCCCTAGTTTTTCTTAAGATGCAAGGCCTCTGGACTTTCATTCTTCACAGTGCTTAGATGCTGATTCAAATTAAAAAACAAAGCCACATTGTGGCAGGTGAACTTTGGGTAACAGATTTTCGCAAAGGTGGCCAACTTGTGAGTCGTGGTTGGGTTTGAGCGACATGAAATGAATTCAGAAAGGTGTCGGGACAGGGGACAGGGCAGGGCTGCCCTGGGTTCTCACCACTCCTCCGTCCTTTCCTCCTCTTTTCAGGGGCTCTCTCATCCTCTGCTCTGTCCTCTCGGCAGCCATCATCACAGCTTGCCTCTTGCTGGGTCACCTCTGACTCGGCTGGTGGCTTTGCTTCTTGGAGGAGTTCCCTGCTTGGAGGGGCCGGCTCCCCACCCTCCTGCGGTTCTGCCTTCTCTGTGCCTGAGCTCTCCTTTCCATTCTCTTCTTCATCTTCTTCCTCCTCCCCTTCCTCCCCATCCTCTAGACTGACAAAAGTGACGTAAGGACTCAGATCTCGAAGGTGGAGTGGAGGCTCATCTCCCAGGAGCCGGGACGCCCCCAGGCCTGGCCCAGGACCTGGCTCTGCACCTTGCCCCAGGCTGATGCCCACACTACGGTTTGGTAAGACGTGGAGCACCCACAGGGCAGGGTCTTGGGGCAGCCTCCTTATCTGAGCCTCCAGTTGACGCCATCGGCCCTCAAGGTTGGTTCCCATGGTTCCCTTCTCTGTCACGAACTTGCGGAACCAGCCAAAAAGAAGAGCAGCGAAATCAAGGAACTCGTCCCGGTATCCAGACACAAACTCCATGTCTTAAGATGCACAGGGCCTGGGCCCAGACTGAGCAGAAAGGGATGTATGGTAACGGTCAGGTTTGGGCTGGGTCACAAACGGGGTAAGGGGGTAGGCCTGAGGTAAAATCTATAGAGGAGTCTCAGGAGCTGAGAATAGGATTTGCAGTTAACGAAGGAGGGAGACTAGATTGGAAAGTGGATATTTAAAGGTGAGTGATGAAATCATAGCTGAGGTATAAAACTCAATGACTCAGATCCTAAAGTGAGATTTGAATTAAGGGAGGACACGAGGTAAGGCTAACCCTATAGGGAAAGGTTTGCTGAGAAGGGAAAATGTTGAGGTCTGTTGGTCTGTGGGAACAGAGGTGAGAGTTAAGAACTGAGACATCTCTTGCGTGAGGATCAGTTTGGTGTGAGCCCCAATAAGCCCACCCTCTTTGTGGCCGCTCCTCTCCTCCGGTACCTGCAGCCGCCACCACTTTTCGAAGGTAAATACCTCGTGCTGGAGGACCGTCGTGACGTCAGGTCTGCCCGAGCCCACTGCTCATAACTTGGGTGGCACGCCCGCTTAGAGCGTCCGGCTGCACCCGGCCAGTGCGTGCGCACTCCCACAGGGCCATGTGACTGGTTCCACATTAACACAGAGGACCAGGGAAGTGAAAGCATCTTGGAGCAGGAGGGAGGATCCAGCAAGACGTCTGTTTTACAAACCAACAGACAGGCGACCACAGGAGAGGGCTGATATCCCCAACCCAAGCGAGTCATTCTTCCGGGGCTACTGCTTGCCCTCTCGGATTCCTGTGTCTCCACAGTCCGAGGTTTCTTTCAGTTTTGTCAGTCTTGGCTGACCCCACGCCTGGCTGTGAGTCTGGAGTCGGGTGAAGGAGCTCCGCCTTCAGGGGGTTCCCCGACGTGGGAGCTGGGCACAGCGCAGGCTCCCGGGTACTGACCAGGCGGTCGGTCGGTTCGGGACAGCGCGCCGCGCGGGGACGGAGGGGAGGGACGGCACCGCCGCCGCCACCGCCACCTCGCGCCCTGTCCCGCCTGAGCTTGGCACCGACCGCAGTGCCTCCGCAGAACTTTAGGCAATCGGGGTGAAGAATCGAAAGCAAGCGGATCAGCTGGATGTCGGCTAAGTGCCTTGGCAACCACAAGCTCCGCAGAGTCCGGAGATGAGGCAGAGCTTCGGACCCCTGTCCCTGGCGCTCTTTCTCTTCTTGCTGGCTCTGCTGACCCAGCCAGGTTAGTCAGGGGGCGAGGCTGGGGCCAGAATGGAAACTGGAGGGGCACAAAAACTGAGGGATTAAGAACTCAGGCCAGAGTTGTAAAAGGCAGCAGTCAGGACTAGGGAAGGCTGTCTGGGCTTGGGACTGGGGACCCGTGGGCCCAGGTGGCATTACCCTGGGGTGGGAAGTAGGTCTGGCGGGTAGGGAAGGCTGAATGAGACAGCTGAGTTGGAAGTCAAGGAGTCTGAGTCGGAGGACTGATCCCTCTTTCACCTTTAGGAGATGGCAACCAGGGCAGTGCCATCGGAAGCTGTTCGTGTGGTAGAACAATCGCTTCTGGCACCCCGGTACCGGCTGCTACCTTGACTCATATCCGAAAACACCTGAAAGCATACGATCACTGTCCATTCCTCATCAGGTACTGTCTTACCCATTCGTCTGTCCATCCGTCCAACTGCCCCCCACCCTGCGGCCCCGGGAGTTACAGGACCATCAACCTGAACACCCCGTCCAGATGCGGGAGCCTAGCTCCTTACCAGTTTCACTTATCTGGGGATTTCCAGCTCTATTAGGGCTTTACCTTGGGTGACTTCACACCTTTGGAATGAGGAAAAGTAGGGAGGGGAAGTCACAGGAGACTGGACTTATCATCTTACAGGTTCCACTTAAAGTCCACGAGTGTGTGTGGGAGAAGCCAAGACCAGTGGGTCCGTGAATTGATAAGCTGCTTTGAGAAAAAAGGTGAGAGCCTCTTTTGTCCTCCAGGGGCCACCATCTTCCAGTCTCCTTTGCCTCTGCCACACCACACAGCACTTTTTTTTTTTTTTTTTTTTTTTTTTTTTTGGTTTTTCGAGACAGGGTTTCTCTGTGGCTTTGGAAGCTGTCCTGGAACTAGCTCTTGTAGACCAGGCTGGCCTCGAACTCACAGAGATCCGCCTGCCTCTGCCTCCCGAGTGCTGGGATTAAAGGCGTGCGCCACCAACGCCCGGCTTAGCACTTTCTTATTAGAAGCTTCTAACTGGCTGAAATACTTTCCCTTAAGTTTGTGTCTTCTCAATATCACTTACTGTCAGCCAATTTGTTCTACCACATATGCCATTCCTTAATATTTTCCTTTTATATAATTAATTTTATTTCATGTGCATTCTTATTTTGTGTACATGTATGTCTGTGTGAAGGTGTTGGATCCCCTGGAACTGGAGTTACAGGCAGTTGTGAGCCTCCATGTGGTTGCTGGGAATTGGACCCAGGTCCTCTGGAAGGGCAGTCAGTGCTCTTAAGCACTGAGCCGTCTCTCCAGCCCTACTTCTTGAAGTCACTATTACAATATAAAGTGTACTTGAGATTGGTCATGCTAAATAAGTGTTCCACCACTGAACTATCCCCTGAATTTTAGGCAGTTTCAGCAGGGTCTGACTAAGTTGGCCAGGGTTGGCTCAAACTTGTTTTTGTTTTGTATGTGTGTAAAAATTACCTTTATTGTGGGATGGGGGATCTTAGCCTGAATAAGACTGACCCTCAGAATGCACAAGGCGCTGGGTAGAATGGGCCTTGCCTTGAAGGAAAATGTGAGTGCTCAGAAACTGAGACAACTCCCAAGGGAGTCTTCAGGCAAGTACGCCTATTTATTCTTTCCAAACTTAGGAATTAGTTAACTGACTTCCCATCTTGAGGATCGGGATGAGGAAAGGGAAGAAGGGAAACTGAGTGGGATTTTACAGAAAAATCCTTAGTGGCAAAAGAAAGTGGCAGTTCTCTTTTCATATTAAAAAAAAATGGACCATAGTATTTTTTTTCCGAGACAGACAGGGTTTCTCTTGGCTTTGGAGGCTGTCCTGGAACTAGCTCTTGTAGGCCAGGCTAGCCTCAAACTCAGATCTGCCTGCCTCTGCCTCCCGTGCTGGGATTAAAGGCCACCAACGCCCCGCTGGTCCGTAGTATTTTTAAAGTCACATAAAGAGAACACTCGAGCAAAGGCTGCAGTGGAGTATGGATCCTTGGGTATCAAAATACTACACAGCAGGGTTAGTGTGGTAGGGCTCAGTGAGGCTCCTGCCCAGAGAAGGCTCTGCTGGCTGGTGTGGTCCTTGGTGGTGTCCGGGTATGTGGATTTTACTCCCATCATGGACATAGCTGGTGAAAGCTGCTTGCTGTGTCTAAACTGTGTACACAGTATTCACTTTACTTCTTGCAGTCTAGAGTTTTCCTATGTGTTAAACAGAGAATGAGAATGCCTGCATGACCGGTCCCAGGTGAAAACTCTGAGGTGTGAGGTTAGTGAGCTTCCTTTAGTTCATCCCTGCTCACGTACAGAGCCCCAAGATTCCCTACTGGGAGCACTTCAGGAGAGTCCGCTAGGTCTCCTCTGCCCTTTTTCCACAGGAGACGCCTCTGCTGATTTTGTTTTGTGTCATTTTTGTTGTGACGACTCTTAGTTGTGGAGATCTGAGAAGCTCCCTGAAGAATCATTGAGCTGAAAGTGGTCTAGTGGACTCTTACACCTGGGCGCTTCCTGTGGTAGCTGAGTGTGGGCAACCCATAACTCCCACTTCATTTTCCTCCCATGTCCACCTCTGGACCCGATGCCTATTCTGTACTAGATGAAGGATATGTGTGTCTTCTGTAGGAGCTATTACAAAGGTGGAGACTTGAAAACAGAATGTGAGGCAGGCTCCCACTCATCTTAACTGAACTTCAGCTCAGTGTCCTGAACCTCACTCCACCATGGACTCTGAGTACCCTTGCATTCTTTTTTTTAAAACTTGTTTTTATTAAGCTATACATTTTCTCCCACCCACCTTCCCTCCTCCTCTCAACTCGGTCTTGAACTTGTCATCCTCCTGCCTCAACCTCTCTAGTAGCTGGGATAACAGGTCTCTATGACAGGTTTGGCTTTCACTATTGTATTTTAATTGAAATCACTTGAAGGTACTATTTTCATTTTTTAATACTTAATGATGAAAATAAACATTAAAGTTGAAAGAATTTACCCAGGTGTGGTGGTGCACACCTTTAACCTCGACATTCTGGGAGGCAGAGGCAGGTAGATTTCTGTGAATCTGAGGCCAGCCTGGTCTACGTAGTGATTTTCAGGATAGCCAGGGCTACATATAGAGACCTCATCTCAAAAGATAAAACACAAAGTTGAAAGAATTATACATTGAACAGCCCCTATGAACATTCTGCAATATTTGATTTTCAGTTTTATATTTGTTTACATAATAAAGCAAATATGCAATCAGTAATATTCACAATATTGTTCTACAGCATTTTACTGCATTTGCATTATTGCAAACTGGCTCTGTTATCCATTCTTCATCAATCTTTTTTTTTTTTTTTTTTTTTTTGCTTTGAAGTGATCCTCACAAGTTCTGGGATTACAGGCACATACCACCACTCTCCATTTCAACTCATCTTATTTTTTTTTTTTTTTTTTTTTTTTTGGTTTTTCGAGACAGGGTTTCTCTGTGGCATTTGAGGCTGTCCTGGAACTCACTCTGTAGACCAGGCTGGCCTCGAACTCACAGAGATCCGCCTGCCTCTGCCTCCCGAGTGCTGGGATTAAAGGCGTGCGCCACCAACGCCCGGCTCAACTCATCTTATTTTAAAAATGTTTTTCAACATAAATTGCAGATATTATTGTATTTAATCCCCAAACATTTTCAGCATGTATTTTACTGAGTTCAGTTTTTGTTTGTTTGTTTATATAAGACAGGGTTTCTCTATGTAGCCTTGGCTGTCCTGAAACTCGCTCTGTAGACCAGGCTGGGCTTGAACTCATAGACATCTGCCTGTTTCTGATTCCCTGAGCACTAGGATTAAAGACCCAACTTTGAGTTCAAATATTTTATTGTTCTTGTTCTTTCGAGGTTAAAAACAAAAAAATAACCTCAGTTAAATGAATAGATCTTAAGTATGCATAAGCCAGTTTTCAAACAAATTACTTAACAACTTGTATGTTTCTTGTATGGTAGCATACACCTTTAAGACCAGATGGTCTACACAACAAGTTCTAGGACAGCCAGGGATACACAGAGAAACCTTGTCTCCAACAAACAAACAAACAAAAAGATACAACTCTTAAAATATGAAATGTTCAATAGTCTACCTGGTTATCCATGGTACCCACACTGCCTTTCAGGCTATGGAGACCTACATTATTTCCTTCAACTCTCCCAGATACCCTGGGCCTTGGTGACCTGAGTCCCCCAACAGCTATAGATGAGAGGTAAAGTACTCTAGGGTCCAATGCAGTGTGGCACACCTGCTTGCCCTGTGACTGCACCTCGTGGTTTGTGAACTTCCTTGGCCCTGCCTGTCCCTCTGCCACTGTCTTCCTCCCATGGCCTTCAGCTACCCTGCCCCAAATCTTTTTGCACAGTATGTAGAATGAATCCAGGGCCTCACCTCATACATGCTAGGCATGAACGCTGACACTGAGCTGTATACACATCTCTTCAATTGTCCCCTGGATGCTCCCCATCCCCTCCTTCTGTTGGGCTCAGAATATAACACTCAAAAAGGGGATTTTAGCAGTTGAGAGACCCAACAAAGCAAGTCACTCTGACTTTCCCCCACCTTTCTCTGTGCCAGCTGCCCACAAAGGAATTCTATGACTTATGTCACCTGTAGCCTGATCCTTTACTTGTTTTCTCTCCAGAGTGTGGAAATGGCCATAGGAAGAGTCTCCACCACCAGGACCATTTGCCTCATGCTAGCACCTGGATCCCCGTGGCCACAGAGGGGACACCTCCAGACACAAGCACACCCGCACAGATTCAGAGTACCCAGCAGTCCACTTTTCCATCTGGAGCCCTGTCCTTGAACAAAGAGCTAACCCACCACAGTGAAACCCCTGCTCTCCCTTCAGGCTATGATCTGGAAGCTAGACCTGAGGCTAAGGCAAACAAAAAGCAGCAAGAGGACAAAGAGCAAAAAGAGAAACCAGAATCTTCGGCTGGCACACCAGCTGCGGTAGCAGTGCTGTCCCTCCTGGTCATTGTCTTCCTTCTCATAGCAGTCATGGTTTATATGCTGTGCAACAGGAAGAGAGTGAGACAGCAGAGCTCTGCAGGTAAATGAGACGCCTAAACCTCACCTCCAGGGACCTAGAGCCGTCCTGGCAAGGGACCCGCTAACAGAGGCATACAGATAGTAAGGCTGTCAGCACCATGGGCTGTGGGGGAAGAGTCAGCCTGTGTAATAGGTCTTAAGGTTAATTAATGTCTGGGAGTCTGATTCCCTAATTATTGGCCTCAGTTCTCCTTCATCTCAGAGTTCATCTACAAATTTCTCGTCCTTTCCAGATCTGCAGCTCCATTATGCACCTGTAAGCCAAGACTCCAGGGCCTGAAGCAAGAATGGAAGCTTGTGAGAAGGCTTGGGAGGTGGCAGTAGACTGTGCTCCATCAGCGAACTGTTCCTTTGCTCATTCTCCCTTAAGCTGTCTGAGACAAAGTATTCATCTCATAATCCAGGACAGCTTGGAGTTACTGATTCTCTACCTCTTCCTCTAGGCTCTGGGATCACAACACACGCCGCATCTGTCCTCATTTTCCTCTGTAAAGAATGTATACTGCCTCCGGAGTAGTGGATTAAAGGTGTGCACTACTTTTAATGACTAATAATGAGTGCCTCACTGCCCTTAGTGCTGCCCCTTGCTGCTAATAAAATGTAATACTCTAAATTATGTGGTCTAGAAGTGTGGTCCCTTGGTGGAGTGCCTGCCTAACATGTGTGAAGTTCTAGGTTCAGCACTCTCACTACGGATACATTAATTTTAAAAATGTCTGTTTTATACACTGTGTAACAACAAATTGGACACATTCTATGTTTTTACCTATAATACTAAAAATTGCTTTTAGACTTAGTGGCTGAGGGCTGGAGGGATGACCCAGCAGTTTAGATGGATCGATCTTTGCAGAGGACTGGACACCAACATCTGTAACCCAGAACCTGGGGATCTAACCCTCCTCTGACCTCCACAGTCACCAGGGATGCACATATACATGCAAAAGCAAACCATTATCCAGACACATAAATCTAACTTTAAAAAAAAAAAGAATTAATGAGCCGGGCGTTGGTGGCGCACGCCTTTAATCCCAGCACTCGGGAGGCAGAGGCAGGAGGATCTCTGTGAGTTCGAGGCCGGGCTGGTCTACAGAGTGAGTTCCAGGACAGCCTCCAAAGCAATACAGAGAAACCCTGTCTCAAAAAACCAAAAAAAAAAAAAAAAAAAAAAAAAAAAAGAATTAATTACTTCTGCAGACACTAGCTTCAGTCTTTGTCCCCTTAGAAGTGCTGATGGTGTCCCCAGGCCACAAGTTCCCTCCACACTATAACAGTTATTCTCCAATCCCACACGGGAAGCCTAAGTGTCTTCTCTCCCTCATTACCAGCTGCTGTGTTGGTTGATGCACGGTTTCTGTGCAGGCTGGACTCCCTTCCTCAATCCTGGATCACTCATAGACACCCAGAGAGAGTGTGATCCTATAAAACAAGTTACAAGCCGGGCGTTGGTGGCGCACGCCTTTAATCCCAGCACTTGGGAGGCAGAGGCAGGTGGATCCCTGTGAGTTCGAGGCCAGTCTGGTCTACAAGAGCTAGTTCCAGGACAGCCTCCAAAGCCACAGAGAAACCCTGTCTCGAAAAACAAAACAAAACAAAAAAAAAAAACAAAAAAAAAAAACCAAAAACAAGTCACAGCATTTATTACTTTGTTTGTTTCTTCTGAAGAGGAACAAAGCTCTCTCTCTCTTTTTTTTTTTTTTTTTTTTTTTTTGATTTTTTTGAGATAGGGTTTCTCTCTGTGGCCCTGATTTGTCATGGAAGTAGCTCTGGTCTCCAACTCAGATTTCTGCTTGCCTCTGCTTCCTGAGTGCTGGGACAAAGCCACCATGAGGCTCCACAACTTCTCTTTTTCTGGAAGGGTCCTACTATGTACTTAACCCCAGCTGGTCTCAAACTATAGCAATGCTCCCACCTCCCCTTCCCAAATGTTGGGATTACAGATGTGAGCCACCATGCCTCCTTATGAGAATATTGTTATTGGGGAGCTGGAGAGATGGCTCAGAGGTTAAGAGGGCTGACAGCTCTTCTAGGAGGTCCAAGTTCAATTCCCAGCACCCACATGATAGCTAACTACATCTGTGACTCCATTTCCAAGGGGATCCAACACTGTCTTCTGGCTTCCATGGGCACTGCATATATGTGGTATACAGACATACACGTGAGGAAAATAACCATACCTGTAAAATAAAAATAGATTTTTATTGGGTCAGGTCTTCTGGAACTCTAGGGCAGGGTGTGCATGAGGAAGTGGGTTGGGCAGCTGTATCGGACTCCTGTCTGCGCTGTGCAGTGGGAAGCAGGGCCATCTTGCCGGAGGGGCCACTTGGGTTTTAGAGTCTCCAGTTGTACTTCCTGCCCCGTGGTCCACATCCGCTCTGACCAGTAGGGCATGTATGTGTTACTCTGCTCCCGTCCTACGGTCCCTGGGCTCTGTTCCAAGGTGCAGGTCACACTGCATCATCCTTAGTTCTCCAGCATCTGTTCACAGGTTCGCGCCACATCGCTGATCTTGAGGCGGGCATAGTCTACACGCTTGAGCGCCATTTGACAATCCTTCCTGGAAGAGTAGCTGGAGCCCTCATGGGGCTGCCCTGTGGCCACCTGTGGACAGTTAGGTCTATCAGCGGGGCACTGCCTCTCTTGAACATCCCACAACCAGGCATCCCGACTCTGGTCTCATCTTTCTGAGTTTGATCCACTTTAGCTGTGATGTAGCTCAGTGATCTGAGCAAATGACTCCACCCATGTGAACCTCATCTGTGAAAGGCGGGCGGCACTGAGTACTTCCTAGAGTTAGAGAATGTGACACCGCAGAGTGCCCAGCACACCGCGACTGTCAGTAAATACTGGTAGCTAGAGTAAGGTCTTTGGACACCGTCTAGTACTGTCTCTTACTTGGTCCCCTCGAATAAGGGGCCTCACACACCACATCAGGCCATGTTTCTGGGAACAAGCTTCAGTGGCTTCATTTTTTTGTTTGTTTGTTTTGTTTTGTTTTTATACGAGACAGGGTTTCTCTGTATTGTTTTGGAGGCTGTCGGTCCAGCCCGGCCTGGAACTCACAGAGATCCGCCTGCCTCTGCCTCCCGAGTGATGGGATTAAAGGCGTGAGCCACCACCGCCCGGTCAGTGGCTTCAATTTTAAATTTTTTCAGTATTGGGTCCTCCTGTATGGTAAGGCAAGTGCTCTGGCACGGGGCCCCGCCCTCTTTTTTATGTACTGGGTCTAAATTGGCTCAGACAGGTTTTGAACTTGTGATCCTCCGGCCTCAGCTTCTTGATTGGCTGAGATTACAGGTCTATGTCACCTGGTCTGGCTAGGTATTGTTTATACAACCTAGGTACTTTTAACTCCTAGCTTTCAGACTAAACCTCCCCTGAAATGAAAATGCGTTAGAGGCAAGACCCAGCTAAAGCCCAGAGAATCTCTAAGGTTAGGGCTGCAGTGGGGAGCTGGAGTCCCCGCCCAGTACCTTCTAAACACACCCACCTGAGTTAGGTAGCGTATCTGAGCAGACAGCTCCGCCTCCACGTGCTGCACAGAAGCGGTGAAGGCTGCCGCCTGCCGGTCTAGAAGCCTCTCGTTCGTTTTTTCCTTGGACAGTTCCAGGATGGCCGTTCCTGCCAGGGCGGGGAGAGGGCGGGGTGAGAGAGAGAGAGAGACAGAGAGACAGAGAGATGGAGACATAACCCCGCCCTAAGGCTCGCACTCACGTCCCGCCCACACCGCGCGCGGAGTCCTGGCTAGCCTTCTTGCTGACCAGTCGGCTCCTCCCTTTCTGAACCTGCGTTCTGGAGGATGGCGCCGATTTCGCGCTCGATGTCCTCTAGGGCGCGCAGCCGCTCGTTCGCCAGGCTGTAGGTAGCCATGGTTCCCGTGGAAATCCCTACAGACGGTCTTTTTAGAGATGTGGCGCCGAGGCCCGGAAATGCCTGTTAGGGTGCGCCTGCGCAGAAGCCACTGTAGCGAACACTACAATTCCCAGGATGCTCGGCGCGGCCTCGCCCTTCCGGGTCCACCTGGTCTAGCATGACTTCCTGGGCCAGATTGCTGGTGGAAAGAGGCAGTATTAAATTTTTTTGTTTTCTGACAAGGGCTCACTGTAGACCAGACTGGTCTGGGACTTGCAGAGATGAAGATACTCTAAAGAAACACCTGTGTCTCTTAATTCTATAAGACTATTGAAACAATGGATCCCAAAGAAATGGGTATTTTCCTAGGAATCTCAGGCTGGGAGAAAGAAAGGGCACCATTCAGAAGAGGAATTTGTCTTCCGGAAAGAGATTTCACACAGTTCTAACAACTTGCAGACTACATTACGGAATGATACTAAACCCAGATAATGATGAGTCAGTGGTGGGTGTGACCACCCCTTGACTGGTACTACTTAGATGTACATATACATCCTTGGTCCCCTATTTAAACTTTGATGTTACTTGAGGGCCCTGAAGACTGACTTGAGGGGTTTGCAGGATCTCTTTGTCCCGTTGCCCAATGCGGCCACTGTCTGGTGGACTTACTGAATTTATAAGAATTTATTAAGCATTGGCCCTGTGCCAGGTGATGATGGTGGAAATTCGAGTGTGCTCTCCATACTGAGTAGTCACGGGCACTTTGCTGGCCAACCTCTCTCAAAAGATGAGTGACTAGGAGTGTTAGAGCTATTTTCCCTAAGGCTTCTTTCTGATCCTGAGCCTGGCTAGTTCTCAGGTCTTGGGTCCTTCCCTCCACATTTCTATCACCGATTATCAGTTAGGTGCTCGACTCTAGGGATATAAAGGTAAACAAGATGTTCTCTCACACCAGTATTTTGTTAGTGCAGGTACAAAGCCTTTTATAAGATTTATTTTACTTTATGAATATGGGTGTTTTGCCTGCAAGTGTGTCTGTACACAATTTGCATGCATTGTCCATGGAGATCTAAGAGTGCATGGCATTCTCTAGAACTGGAGTTATAGGCAGTTTTGAGTCACCATGTGGGTGTTGGGAATCAAACCAGGGTCCTCTGAAAGAGCAGCCAGTGCTCTTAACCATTGAGTTTTCCCTTGGGTCCCAGGAAAAGGATTCTTGCAGGAAGTATTTTTTGAACTGAGTTATAAAGGGCTAATGAGTTGAATGAGAGGTTGCAGCAGAAAAAGGAGAATAGTATCCTCCAAGAGACGGGGCTATGAAGGGGCCTGGTATAGTTGGAGTCCAGTAAGGAGTTCTGTTCACGTGGAGTGAGCAGAATGTTATTGGTGGTGATTAGGGGGGACATGAAGCTGCAATAGAGATATCAGGAAAAGACTCATAAAGCTAAGCAATTTATTCTGGGATGCTAGAAAAATGTCTTGAGCTGTTAACAGCACTGGCTACTCTCGCAGAAGACCTGAGTTCAGTTCCCAGTATCCATATCAGGTGGTTCACAATTGCTTATGTCTCCAGCTTCAGGAAATTGGATGTCCTCTTCTGGCTTCCCTGTAGGTACCTGCATGCATGTGGTACTCGTGTGTGTGTGTGTGTGTGTGTGTGTGTGTGTGTGTGTGTATCAAAGAGGAATGGGTGTAAATATTATCAAAATTCATTGTACAACATTCTCAAAAATTATTAAAAATATTTTTTAAAAATGAAAGAAATTCTGAAGGTATTTTGGGGGTCTTTGAAGAAAGTGTGTCATGACCAGATTTCATTGTTTTTAAAGAGCACTTTTGAGGCTTACAGAAGTCAAGAATGAAAATATTGCTGGTTGTGGCGGCCTATGCCTTTAATATAAGTGTTGTGGATGCAGAAGCAAGTGAATCTCTGTAAGCTTGAGACCAGCCTGGTCTACATATCAAGCCAGGGCTACATGGTGATTAGAGCTAGATGTATATAACTTCATGGTAGTGTACTCACCTGCTGTGTAGGAGGTCCTGAAAGCAGTAACCTGAACAGCCTAAAAACAACAGTAATAGTAACAAAATTAGTTTGCAGCCGGACGGTGGTGGCGCACACCTTTAATCCCACCAGCACTCGGGAGGCAGAGGCAGGCGAATCTCTGTGAGTTCTAGGCCAGCTTGGTCTTCAAAGAGAGTTCCAGTACAGTCTCCAAACCTACAAAGAAACCCTGTCTCAAAAAAAAAAACAAGAAAATTAGTTTACAAAGGCATATTAATGACAACTTGGTTATACTTGATGAATCTAGCATTCAAATTTTTCCTTTTCTAGATCCTAATAAAATGACAAAGATTTTTAAAATTTAAATTACATTTATTTATTTAGTGTGTGTGTATGTGTGTGTGTGTAGAGAGAGAGAGAGAGAGAGAGAGAGAGAGAGAGAGAGAGAGAGAGAGAGAGAGAGAGCACAAGAGTTCACAAATAGGTGTGTCTGCCCATGGTGCTCATGTGTCGATCAGAGACTACTAGGAAAGAGTCATCTTTCTGCCATGTGTGTTCTGGAACTTGATCTTGAGCTGTCAGGCTCAGTGGCAAATGCTTCAAAGATGTTCAAGGGCCGACCCCGTAACTAAGTTGGTAGAGTATTCGCCTAGCATGCAGGAAGCCCTGGGTTTGACATCTAGCACTTCATAAAACTGGGCATCTGTGGAGCGTGTTCCTGTCATCTGAGCACTCAGGAGGTAGAAGCAAGAGGGTCAGAGGTTCAAAATCACCCCTGGCTTGCTTCACAGCAAGCTCAAAACCAGCCTGAGCCAAGACCGTGTCCTAAGGGAAATAAAGAAGATGGAGGAGGTGGCTCAGTTGAAAAAGTGTTTGCTATGCAAACCTTTGAGGACTGAGTTTGGATCTCCAGAACCCATGGAAAAGCCAGCCTCTGTCTACCAGGTGCTAGGGTCATAGGCATGGCCAACTCATAGAGATACATCCACCTGCCTCTGTGTCCGAAGTGCTGGGATTAAAGGCAGGCACCACCATGTCATTTTTGCCCCTTCAACTGTACCCAGGTGCCCACCAAGGTGAAAACTGTTTTCCATTTCCAACAAAGAAGTCTCCAAGACCTTGGAAGAGAAATTGGGAAATTCTTCTTGCAAGTAAAGTAAATGAAAACAGCAACGGGACGTGTTAGTCCGTGCCTTTAATTCCAGCATTTAGGAGTTCAAAGTCAGCCTGGTTTACATGGGCAGTTCCAAGGCCATCCAGGACTACGTAGTGAGACCCTGTCTCATGAAACAAACAAAATGACAAAGAGGAATGGGAAAAGCAGGTATACTGTCATCAGAATTTCAAAGTCATCCTCAGCTAAACAGTGAGCTCGTGGCCAGCTTGTGCTCAATGAGACTCTGTCTGTAAAAAAAGAAGACAAACAAATGAAAGAAACAAGTAGTGATGGCACAGTCCTGGAACCTTAACACTAGGGGCCACAAATAACAAATTCAAGACTAACCATACTAGTTCTCAAAAACCTAAGTGCTGGCACTATAGCTTAGAAGCTTTGTCTGGGACTCTGGGATTTATCCTCAACACTGAAAAGAAAAATGGCCAAAGAGAAAGGGATGAGCATGAACATGGAAACATTAGACAATGGCTGGGGAATACAGGCTGAGTCTGGTTTAGCAGTGAAATGGTAACTAAACCAACAGGAAGTTTTAGGGAGCAGACTGCCCTGAAGTTAGTGGTAGTGACACGAGTTTGGATAAAGTTGGCACTAAAATTTGGAGGGTTATTTGAAGTGATTAACTACCAGATCTTGACTTCATACATTTTGGCAACTTCCCCCACCCCAGGAGAATACTGAAGTGTTTTTCTCTTCCTTCCTTTCTTCCTTCGTTCCTTCATTCCTTCCTTCATCCTCCCTCCCTCCCTCCTTCTCTTTCTTTCAAGATTAGAAACTTTGGGGGTTGGAGAGTTGGCTCCACAGCTAAGAGGCACTGGCAGCTCTTCCAGAGGACCAGGGTTCAATTCCAAGCACTCACATGGTGGCTCACAACCATCTGTAGCTCTTGTCTATCCAATGCCCTCTTCTGGCCTCTGTGGACACATACACTCAGACAAACACACACATTCACATAAAATAAAATAACAACAATGAAAGTTTAGGGTCTTGCTGGTACCTGACTGGCCTGTAAAGCACTATACAGATCAAGCTGGCCTCAAGGTTGCTTCTGTCCTATTTCTTCCTCCAAGTACTGGAGGTGTGTATGTGCCACCACACCTTGGCTCAGAGAGTTCTTTGTTGGAGATGGAAAGCAGGGATTTTTGCTTTGTGGGTACTTGGGTACAGTTGAGGTCAAAAGTGTGACACTGAAAAAAAATTAAGTGAATATTTATGTGTTGGGTTGTGGTTTCTACACTTGAAAGCCAAGTTTATAGCTTCCAGGTTCAAGATTCCAGGATGCTCCAGGGGGAACTTGATTATTCAGAGAAACAATCTGATTGACACCAAGGTTCTAACAAAGTCCTTAGCCAGACCAGACCATGTTGAAATTCATTGTTTGTAAGGTGCAGCTGTGTACATGGAATAGTTAGTCAACTTCTTTTCACCTCCGGCTCTTCTGGAATTGGACATCCTCTTCCTTCAGCCTCCTGAGTGCTGGGATTTCAAATTCACACTGCTACTTCACTTTTGAATATGCCCAGGCAGAAAAGGATATATATATATATATATATATATATATATATATATATATATATATAATTTTTTTTGTTTTTACGAGACAGGGTTAATCTGTATTGTTTTGGAGGCTATTGGTCCAGCCCGGCCTCTAACTCACAGAGATCCGCCTGCCTCTGCCTCCCGAGTGCTGGGATTTAAAGGCGTGCGCCACCACTGCCCGGCTGATTTCTATATTTTTGAGGAACTTTCTTGCACGAAAACAATAAATACAGAGGAAAAACAAATCCTAGTGGGCTCAGATAAGAGATTTTATATGTATGATTAATTAGTTGCTGTTATGATAAAGCTCATGGAACCTTTCATGGGGACCTTGGCAGATTCCATGGCAGGCAAGGTTGACCAAACATGCCAGGGGACAAACATGCCAGGCAGACAGAATTTAAGTGAGAAATTTTATTAGACAGAGAAGGGAAGGGGGGAAGGAAAGAGAACAGAGAAGACAGAAGAGAAGAGGGTGACAGGAAAAGTCCTGTCTGCCCCAGGGGAGCAGCAGGAAAGAGAGAGAGAAAAGAGAGAGCAGAAAGAGAGGAATGGGAAAGAAAGTGTAAGTAGGCAAGGTTCTTTCTTTTAAAGGGGTCCTTTGCAAGTGTGTGCAGACTACACCACCATGGAACCCTGGGCTGACCAGGGCACTGCCTGAGTGCATTCTGCCAGGTGACGGGCAGGCCAGCGTAATGCCTGAGTCCTTACAGTTGAGATGTAGCATATTCCTGCAGTCAGAGCTCAAGAGTTTGTGGGCAGCCTTGGCAACATAGTAAGAATGTCTTCATTTATTCTATTTTATTTATTTTCTTGGACAGGGTCTTGTTATGTTGTCCATATTCCTTGTCTCTTCTTCCAAATAAACACACAGGGTTGATTCTAGCACTTGGGAGACAGAGGCAGGTGGGTCTCTGCGAGTTTGAGGCCAGCCTGGACTCTATATCAAGTTTCAGAACAGTCAGGGCTACACAGAAACACCCTGTCTCAAAAAGAAAAAAATCGATCATAGGATGAAAGAGAAACTGAGGAACTATTCCTGCAGGAAAAGTAAGTGAAAAAATGGCATATAGCAGATTGGCATTGTGGCACATTCCTCTAATCCTGGCACCTGAGAATTTGAGCACTAACCAGTTCCAGGCCAGCCAGAACTGCAGAGTTTCAGAGTGAGATGATGCTCTCTCTCTCTCTCTCACACACACACAGACACACACAGACACACACACACACACACACACACACACACACACACACAGAGAGAGAGAGAGAGAGAGAGAGAGAGAGAGAGAGAGAGAGAGAGAGAGAGAGAGAGAATAAATGTAACCAAGAAAAGGCAATTGAGAAGCAGCGCAGGAGGCTTAAATTCTGATTGAGATCACAGGAATGAAGATGAAAAAGAACTGTGCTTCAGGGATGTAAGAGCTCATCAAGTACCCCATGTAACTGAGGAGGAACACAAACCACCCACACATCAGAACACCAGGCTCAACAAAAAGGCACTCAGGGAAGCTTTCAGAAAACAATGTGCAAATACTCAGCAACTGGAATGGTACAGGTCTCTTTGAAGCTACACTCCATTCCCTAAGACAAGAGTAAGGCTTCAACATTTGAGGCAGAACTGGTTCAACATCCAGAATTCCATGCCCCAGCTGCTTTGGGGGTGAAGGCTAAATGCTAGGGAATAATCTTTCTGTACACTATGTTTAGTAAACAAGCTGACTGGCCAATAGATGAACAAGATATAGGTAGGTGGGAAGGCCAAACTGAGAATGATGGGATCAGAAAGGGCAGAGCCAGAGAAGTCACCAGACACAGAGGGAGCAGGAGGTGAATGAACCATGCTAAGAAAGGTACTGCCACGTGGCAGAGCATAAATAAGGAATATGAATTAATTTGAAATGTAAAAGCTACTTAGTAATAAGCCTGAGCTATTGGCTGGGCATTTTTAATTGCTATAAACCTCGCTGTGTTTATTTGAGAGTGGCTGTGGGACAGGGAAACACATACAGCTAATAAAAAAGATTCCATTTTTCTTAGTGATTTTTTTAAAGATTTTATTTATTTATTTATTATGTACACAGTGTTTTGCCTACATGTATGCCCTTATGACAGAAGAGGGCACCAGATTTCATTATAGATGGCTGTGAGCCACCATGTGGTTGCTGGGAATTGAACTCAGGACCTCTGGAAGAACAGCCAGTGCTCTTAACCTCTGAGCCATCTCTTCAGCCCTCTTAGTGATTTCTTAAATTGATTTTCTCATAAAACAGTTACGTGCAGGCAGTTAGTTCAGTGTACTTCACAAGTCACACAAGGCTTGCAGTGCAGTTGCCCTTTAAAGTCTTTGCTGTGTAAGTTTGTATTCCTGGGTGTCAGCCTTACCCAGACTCTTTAGAAAGACAGTCTTAACGATCACCCCAGGCCAGCTGAATCACAGTTCCTGCTGAAAGAACTTCAGGTGACTTGTAAGCACAATAAAATGTGAGAAACACACCTAAGGGCACTGTGCATGTTGAGACCAGAGTTGTCCCTGCCCTGGGCTGGGGTTGGTGGAAAAGAGGAAGATGTGAGGGGGTAGATTCCTGTGTTAGGGGTCTGGCTGGAAAGTGGCTCATATTTCATCACAGGAAACAGCCGTCTGCTTTCACCTACCTTTGGAAAACTCAGGTCTTTCCTATGTAGCCAGCTATCGTGTCACCTCAGGAGAACAGATTTTAAGGGGGTGTGTAGAGATTCATAAAGCCAAACTCCCAATTAGGAAGACAGAATAAAGACATTTTGGTCTGTACAGATTGTCTGATTTCCCCAGTGAAGAGACAGCTATGACATCCACAAGCTGAGATGGAGGTCATTTATGAGAGGTGACCAGGAACCCCAGTTCAACAGAAAGATTCTGAGATATGTCTTCAAGGAGTGAAAGGGATGAATACGTTCAGTTTAGAAAGAACTGAAATCTAGACTCTTAGAAGAGAGTATAGGGCTGAACTCATGATGAATTTGGAGAATAAGCAAATTTCAAATGACCATTATTCAAGGAAAACAAAGTTGTATAAAAATAGAGAGGGCTACAGAGTCCACTATAAATGTTAGCAGAGGCATAATTCAATACTAGATATTGATCTGACCCCAGCTGATTCAATCGTCAGGGGAATAAGGGTGGGGCAGGATGAAAAGCACTATATGATGATCAGGAGGGACAAAGATGGGCTCAATCTTCATCTTCTGCCAGATTTGTTCAACCTGTGGCCTGCATCCATAGATTCATCTTTGAATGTGGCTTACAAAATCATGAAGTTACTTAAACCATTATGAAAAATTTTTTTAAAATCTTGCCCCTCCCTTTTCTCCTCCTCCCATCACAAGATATTTTTTTTGCAGTTTTTATTTTGCAACTCAATTTTGCAGTTACAGCATAGACTGCAGCATGAGCTTTGTAGACGACAACATTGTGTTACGGTGTCATAGTGGGGCGTCTGCTAGACGATACTGAATGTGGAAGTCAAGAAGGATGGAGTAAGGGGTGAATGTCCTCAGAAACATTTGAAGGAGGTAGAGAGAGATGTCCTCTTCAAGAAGAAAGAAATCAGGGACCTACTTTTTTTTTCTTATAAAATTCTTACAGCTCCTGGATGTGGTGGTGCACACCTTTAATCCCAGAGCTCAGGATGCAGAAGCAGACAGATCTATGTGAATTTGAGGCTAGCCTATTTAATATAGTGAGTTCCAGGATAGTTAGGACTATATAATGAGATACTAAATCAACCCACCAACAAAAAAAATCAAACAACAACAACAAAAAACCAAACATGGCTCATGCTTTTAATCCCAGCACTTGGGAGGCAGAGGTAGGTGAATCCCTGTGAGTTTGAGACCAGCCTGGTCTACAGAGAAAGTTCCAGGATAGCCAGGGCTACACAGAGAAACCCTGTTTTGAAAAACCAAAACCAACCAACCAACCAAGCAAACAAAGACCCAACAACAAAATACAACTAAACAAACCCAAATAAACACAACTACCATCACTACACACACACAAAAAATATTGTAGCACCATAAGACTCTTTTTTGTATGTATATGATGCTGGGGATAAATTCAGAGTCTTGTATGTGCTAGGCAAACCCTTTACCCCTAAGTTAGACACCTAGCCCTTATCTACCACCTTAAAAAGTTTGTACTTATTGCTTTGAAAATAAAAAGTAAATTAAAAAAAGAACCAAATTCGATAATAAATCCAAGCATTTGGAAGGCAGAGGTAGGAGGAAGGAGAGTTCAAGGCCAGCCTCATCTACTTGTCTCAAAAATACCAAACCAAGGGCCTGGAGAGATGGCTAAGTAGTTAACACTGACTGCTCTTCCAGAGGACCCAGGTTCGATTCCCAGCACCCACATAGTGGCTCACAACCAACTGTAACTCCAGTCCCAGGAGATCCAACACCCTTTTCTCACCTCCACAAGAGTCACATGTATGTGGTGCACAGACACACACGCAAGCAAACCACGCATACACATAAAATAAAAATAAAGGGTAAAAATAAAACAACAAAAATCTAACCAGAGAAAAATGAGAGAGGAATTGAAATATACTTTCCTGTGAAATAGGAAATAGGGTTTTTTTTGTTTGTTTTTTGGTTTCTTTCTCCTTTCTTTCTTTCCGTCCCCTTCAATGGAAAACACTGGTGTGGGTTTATTTTCGTTGAGGAAGAGCCAGCGGAGACAGATAGAGGTTGAAGAGAAGTGGTGGTTTGACTAATCAAGATCTGGGAGATGAAAGGGGAGACGTGAGCAGAGGTGGAGGGGTTGGCCTTGCCCTAGGGATGTACCATAGCTTTCCTGGGTTGAACTGGTATCTAGATCAATGTATGGGAGCAGGAGGTAGGATGCAGAGATCACTCATGCTTTTTTTTTTCCTAATCTGAATAAAAGGGGAGAATTCACTGAGCATGAGTAGGTGTGAAATTAGTAGTATGGGGGTAGAGAAGGGAGTTGACAGGGAGTTATTAGGCATTGAAAACCGCCTAAGTTATAGAGACCATTAAGTATTTAGTGGTCCTAGATCTCTATTCAGGGCTCAGCACAGTGTCAGAACTTATGTGTTCAAATATATTTGTTGAATGAACAAGTAAATGTGGCATGTGATTCCTGTCTTTGGCAGTGTACACCAGCCAGCCTCTGACCCTGGTGCCAGAGCAAAGACGCGGGGTAGGTAATGGATATGGGTGGGGGGTGAGGTTTGCATTGTGAAACGAGGAGTGCACCAGTGAGATAGTGGTTGACAAGATCTTGTTGTGTGAACGGGAAAGAACATGAAATGTCAACTTGTGAGCAATCAGAAGGGTAAAAAGCTTTGTGACAGAATGAACAAAGCCAGTTAGAAAATGACTATAAAAATGACTATAAGGGCTACCTCAAGATAAGAGTGTACGCATTAATAATATTAGAAGTGTTTTGCTGTAATCTCAGCACTCTGAAGCCTTAGGCTCAAGAGTTTAAACCAGTCTGGGCTAGAGTAGCAGCCTTGTCTCAAAACAGACAACAGAAATGTTTTAGAACAGGCCGGGCGTTGGTGGCGCACGCCTTTAATCCCAGCACTTGGGAGGCAGAGGCAGGTGGATCTCTGTGAGTTCAAGGCCAGCCTGGTCTACAAGAGCTAGTTCCAGGACAGCCTCCAAAGCCACAGAGAAACCCTGTCTCGAAAAACAAAACAAAACAAAAAAAAAACCAAAAAAGAAATGTTTTAGAACTAGATAAATCTAGATAAATGTGAAAGCCGTAGAGCACTGTGGAGATATCAAACAATGTCACACTGGGTGCTCTAAAATAAAGGAACAAGATACAAATGCAGAAGATGCAGCCAGGCCTTGGTGGCGAACGCCTTTAATCCCAGCAGGAGGCAGAGGCAGGCGGATCTCTGTGAGTTCGAGGCCAGCCTGGTCTGCAGAGCGAGTTCCAGGACAGCCAGGACTATTACACAAGGAAACCCTGTCTCAGAAAAACAACAAAGAGCAGAAGATATAACAAATGGGGGAAAATACCATATACTACAAAGGGTTAATTCCCTCTCCCCCACCCCCTTCCTTCATCATGTGCTTTGGGCATGCTAGATAAGCATTCTACCAATGAGCTAAGGAACCCAGCCTCCTGCCTGTTCTTTCCCCCGGGGCTGGGGGTTGAACCCAGGATGCACACAGCCTGGCCAAGTGCTTTCTCAGAGCTATACTCCAGCCTTTATTAGTATACTCATTTTATTTTGCATTTGATTTTGTATAGTCTACTTATTTATTTGATGCAGGATCTCCCTATGTAGCACTAGTTGGCCTTGAACTCACGGATATTTCCCTGCCTTCACAGAAATCAAAGGTGTGTGGCACCACACCCAGAACCTATTTGTTTTGTAGACAGGGTCTGACTGTGATGTATTTCTGGCTGTCCTGGAACTTGAAACATAGATTAGCCTAGCCCCAAACTGGAGGCAGTTCTCCTGCCTTTGACTCCCGAGTATGGGATTACAGGTGTATGCCATCATGCCCAGATTATTAGTGTATGTTTCTGTACAAAATAATGGTTTTCAGTATGCCATTCATGCACACATGTGATGTGTTTTGACCATATCCATTCACTGCCTTCTCCCCCTCTCTTGCCCCCTTTGCCCCATGGGCCCCTTCTTCTTGCCTGCCAGTCCTTTTCCACACATGTGAGAAAGGATGCAGAGCTCATCTGAGACTCCATTATTTTGTTGTTGTTGTTTTTGTTTGTCGAGACAGGGTTTCTCTGTGGCTTTTGGAGGCTGTCCTGGAACTCGCTCTGTAGACCAGGCTGGCCTCGAACTCACAGAGATCCGCCTGCCTCTGCCTCCCGAGTGCTGAGATTAAAGGCGTGCGCCACCAACGCCCGGCTCATCCTCTCTTTTTTAAAAATGTGTGTGTGTGTGTGTGTGTGTGTGTGTGTGTGTGTGTGTATGTGTGTGAAGGTTATGTGCACATGAGCTCAGTGCCATGGAGGCCAGAAGAGAGATCAGATCCCTGGGAGCTAGAGTTCTAGTCTATTGTGAGCCACTTGACATGGGTGCCAGCAACAAACTTAAGATTCTCTGCAAGAGCAGCCCATGCTCTTTAACTGCTGAGCCATCTCTCCAGCCTGTAGTCCCCCTACACATCCAAAAAGACACACCTCTAGGGGTAACTAGTACAAAACTGTTTGAACTGAAAAAACAAGTGGACATTCAGAATGTTCATTAGGAAACCAGTAAACATATATGACATCTAGTAACTAACAGAGCTGTTCCTTAAAATGATCAGGTGGATGTGAGCAGGGCTTCAGGAAGCCTCTTCTGGGTAATACCATCAAGAGAAAGCAGCACGATGTCAATGAGCTCATGGTTTGCTGCCCCCTGTATTTGAGATGAGGCAGTGAGTACATAAAGCCTGTGTATGTGTGACTCAATACAAAGAACAGTCTTTGAACAAACAAAAACGGTGGTGGTTGGTAGGAAAGAGAAATCAGGGTCAGGGAACGGGCAGGAGGGAGCTTGCTTTTTCACTATTTACCATTTTCTACTATTCAGACTTTTTAAATCATGGATTGCCTTTTAAACAGCACTAAAAACATAACTTTTTTTTTTTCTCTAAGGCATCATTCTTCAATCCATAGTCATGGGCTTTTCCTCTGAATCCTCTGACTCAGAACCTGAGACTGAAGAGCCTAATTCTGGATCTTTTTTTTTTTTTTTTTTTGAGACAGGGTTTCTCTGTATTGTTTTGGAGGCTGTCCAGGAACTCGCTCTGTAGACCAGACTGGCCTTGAACACACAGAGATCCTCCTACCTCTGCTCCCGAGTGCTGGGATCAAAGGCGAGCGTCACCATAGCCCGGCCTCTAATTCTGGATCTTTATCTTGCCTCCCAGAGGACTCTGATTTTCCCGGTGAAGTTAGGTCCATGGCCTTAGAGAACAAGGAGCAGGGTCACAGGAGTCAGGGACGCTAGAGGCTAAGACTTAAAAGGGGTTAGTTCCATTTGTGACAAATCCAGCAGGGGTAGGAGATGGCCTGTGACAGGCTAAGCAAAACCTGTGGATAAATGATTTAATTACAATTTCATGAGCGTCAACACAGACCAATGCCTGCAAGTTACTCTCATTTGCCTCAACAAAACCTACCTCACTTCTTGTTGGCTGCTCCGACCACTGGTCTGAGTTTACACACTACACCTTCCAGCCTTCACTTGAGGCTTTGCCATGGTCCCAAATGTTTATCCTTGTACATCCCCTAACTCATTTTCAGTTCTCTTCTTGAAGGTCACTTCCTCTAGGGAAATCATGCCCCAGCCCCAACCTACATCATGACACACTGATGCATTCTCAGTTCCCATTCTTGGGACCAGGGAGTGCTACCAGGGAATGACTTACTGCTCGTATATCCCAATATCCTGCTTGGCACACAGTAGGAACGTAGGTCACGACTGTCCACGGAATGGAGCCTTTAGGAAGGTTTCCTGGCTAATTTTATGTCAACTTGGAGAGGAGGGAGCCTTAACTGAGAAAATACCTCCATTAGAGGCAAGCCTGTGTGTAGGGCTTTTTCTTAGTCATCAACTGGAGAGGGCCCAGCCCATAGTGGGTGATGTCACCTCTGGGCAGGTGGTCCAGGTTCTGTAAGAAAGCAGACTGAATAGGCCATGGGGAGCAAGCCAGTAAGTAGCACTCCTCCACGGTCTCTACATCAGCTCCCGCCTCCAGGTTACTGTTTGAGTTCTTGTCCTGACTTCCTTCAGTGATGGGCTATGGTGTGGAAGTGTAAGCAAATGAACCCTCTCCTCCCCAAGTTCCTTTCCTTTGGTCACGGTGTTTCATCACAGGGGTAGCAGCCTTATCTAAGACGGTCACCTGCAGGAGTTGCAGTGGGTGATGTGAGAGGTGAGAAATGTCTGTAGTGTTGCTGACTCCTTCCCACCCAGCCTTTGGCCCAGTCTGACCCTTACTGATGTTGCTCATATGACATCTGTCTGGTGAGGTACGCAGATGTGGTTACACAGTCCCAGAAGCAGACTGCCTCACAAACTGGAAGGAACAGTGGAGACAAACCTAACAAGGTCAACTGTGGGCATGTGTTGCCAGACTCAGCAGAGAGGATCCTGCCCTGCCTCGCTCCCAGGACCATCAGGCCTTCGGGGAAGTTAGTATTTTCTCTGTAGATGACTAAGCTTACTTTGTGGCTTTACCAAGCTCTACCCTGGAGTGTGCCCCTACCAATTCAAGTTTGAATATTTACCTTGGGACACAGGCATAGCATGTTCATCCAGTAAACATTTATTGATAACCCATGTAAGGTACCCTGTGATGTAGGAAAAAAAGCATCATGGGTGGGCACACTGTATGCCCCTTAAACTCTGCTGAGAAAACACGTACACACTCATACCTATTCAAAGGTTTATTTCTTCCCTATTCTCTGAAACAAAGAAATGGCCTTGCCCCCCCCACCCGCCCAAAGTTTCATCTTCAAGGAATGGGAGGCAGAAGTGGTGGCTTGGGGGGGCAGGTTGGTATGAGGTCAAGTGTGGGAGTTCTTTCTACCCCTTGTCTCTGCAATCGCTCCTCACTTTCAGTGTTCCCTTCCCAAAACTCTAGGTGTGCACCCAGCTTGCCACCCTAGGGAGCAGGGCTAGGGCAGCAGAGCTGAAGCCAAAAGATCAATGCCCACTTTCAACAAGTGATGGGTCCAGTGCGCATCTTGGGTGGATGAGGAAGGAGGAGAGGCGGGGCCCCTCGCACAGTGGGGTCTTGGTTCTGCCCCTACCTCTCCCAGCCCCTTTTCCTAGCAGAATTGGTCGTCACAGTCGTCATCCTTCATCCCCTTCAGCCGAAGCCGGGCAAAGTCCTCAAACACAATGTCGTCATCTGTGGCATAGCTTGGTGACAATAAGGAGTAGATGAAGTGAGGAGGTGAGGGCTTCTGGCCGTTCTTTGAGCCTCCCACTCTGCTTCCCTCCCGCCCCATCTCACAGGAGACAAGGGACTTAAGTGGCAGCCTCAACAGGCTGAGTCATCGGATTTGATACATCTACCAATCTCTCCCACCAGAAGGAAACACCCACCAGGTAAGAGAGTGGATCTGAATGATACGGGAATCTCTGTCCCAGAGGATCAAAGTAAGAAGGCAGGGAGGGTTCCTTACTTGGTATCAAATTCGATGAGGTTGGTATCCACAGGAGCATCTGTTTCCTGGGGGACTGAGGGCAGAGAGGGGGTGGGTGGATGGGCACCAGAAGGAGCACCATTTCTCCACTGGCCCTGCTTCTGACCCGCTCTGAGGGGCTCAGGGGTTGGGGTGCTCACCTGACTGGGGTCTGGGAAGGGTGATGTGGTCATGAGGCTTGGGGTGCATGAGAACAAAAGGCAGCTCCACGGAGACATCCCTGGGGAGGGAGAAGGGTTGCCTGAAGAGGACAGCTACCACAAACCCACGGAGTCACAGACAAGCACGTGACCAGGCTTCCCCACTGTACTCACCCGCCTCGAGACACCACCAGCTTCACCTTGACCCTGTAGGATACCAGGATTCCCAGCACCTCCTTGTTGGCTCCCTCCTTCACGCTGCAATTGGGAAGAGGGAGCTGGGTCAGGGATCCAGGGCTCCCACAGCATCAGCCCCAGCCATGAAGGCTCATGGCATCCCCTACGCAGGACCCTCCTGGGGCTGCATCTCGGCCAGTCGCCGGGGTTGCTCTGATCTGCAGCTCCTCTCACCTCCTCTCTTTGTGGTCCCTTCTCACCATGTGGGCCTGTGTGGTGGTGTAGCGCGCACCCAGCTAGAAGGCCCCACTGGGTGAGGCTCTGGCCTCCTGGGGCCACAGGTGCCCAAGGTCATAGTGACATATCACAATTGCTCACGCACACTGGGGACCACTCCACCTGAGTCTCAAAGCTCGCAGATCTCTCTGCCTGGAGTCCTCTGCCTGCACATCCACAATGCCTCCTTCCTCTGGGTCCTTCAGTATTCACCCTTTGTGGCCAATCTATTTACAAGCAACACAGACTGACCCTTTCTATGCGTTATCCCTCCTGCTCCGCTTGCTCTTCCCACTTAACACTTGTTCCTAACATGCTATCCAGTTTACCACTTATCTGATTGTCTGGCTTCCCTCCCTTAGGATGTGAGAGGTTTTTGTCACTTCTGTTCACTGATACCTCCCTGGCACACAGCCTGTCCCCTGTCCCCCAGTCCTCCAGCCCTGCCCTCACATGGTACTGGAAGCCAAGTTGGTGTCTTCATGCTTGAGCTGGCCGTCCAGGGCAAGGCCACGCTTTTCCCGGTTGTCACTGAGCAGTGGGGTTATGGTGTACACCTTGCAGAACGTGGAACTGGGAGATACCTGGTCACTGGGGGTTGGGAACAAGGGAACGAGATTCTTGGAGAGACTGGGCTGAGGGAGGTTCATCTTACCACCTCAGGCAGCACCTCCTCCTTCACTGTCCATCTGGGCAGATTATGAGGGGGTAGGTTCTAACTCAAGCTGTTAACAGCCTGGAGCCCCCAGGCTACAGAGGGACACCCTTCCAAGTGCAATGAGTTCCGCAGAACCCTGCCTTTCACACCCTCCCTGAGTGTGGGTCCCGCGCCTGGCGCTCTCACACCCTCCCCGAGTGTGGGTCCCGCGCCTGGCGCTCTCACACCCTCCCCGAGTGTGGGTCCCGCGCCTGGCGCTCTCACACCCTCCCCGAGTGTGGGTCCCGCGCCTGGCGCTCTCACACCCTCCCCGAGTGTGGGTCCCGCGCCTGGCCCGTACTCACTCTTGTTCATGCTGAGCCACAGGGCACTTGTACTGCGCGGTGCTGAAGAGGCAAATGTCAGCATACTGTCTCACTGTGGGAAGGGGACCAAGTGGCTTTGGGTGAAGTATAGACTACTACCGTACCACAACTCCAGACCACATGGTGTGAACCCCACATGGGGGCAGCACACCCCCACCTCCTACCCCTGGCCAGCAGCCCTCCTATAATAAACCCTGGGACTGAGCATCATCTGGCAACAGACTAAATTCTTTATGCCCTGGTGGGTCTCCCACACTGGGATATGGCCTGGGCTGACATGGCAGCAGAAGCCCCCTGTAAGGAGGTACTTCCTCCCCCACGCCCGTGTCCACCCCCACCTCCTACCAGAGACTCTGATCTTCTTGACCGTCTTGGCCGAGTTGTTGGTGACATGGACGTTGACATTGAGTGGCTCCCCGTGGTAGTACAGCTTTTGAAGGGAATGGATTACATAGCTTGCACTTGCTTTCACTGGCTTCAACTTGGGTACCTCCCTGACAGAGGCTGCTCTGCCCCACCCCCAACCCCAGCCCATAGCACCTCAACCCAAGTGAGGCAACCACCTTAAAAAAAAAATCCCAAACCACCATCCTGCCTGTGACTTTGCCCCTCCCCCAGACTCTGGCCTGCTTTGTGGTATCTCTGTCACCCTCTCACACCTCTTTGTCCAGGGAAGCCTCTAGGTGCAGGGACCTCCGGTCAGACATGAGGAAGTGGCGTGTGGTTTCTGCTGAGGGCTGGGGGCCAGGTGTCTCTGGAGCAAACTGTACCTTTCTGATGATAAGCCGCACAGAGTTCCTGAGTCAGGGGTTGGAGGAGCGGAAGGGTTAGTTCCAAAGACATTACAATTCAACTCAGATTCCTACCTCCCACAGGGGCCTGGGGCTCCGTGAGCCTGGGAGGGAGTTGTTAAACCAGAGACCAAGTTTCTTACCTTTTGTGGCTTTTTTCTTCTAGAGATTTGGCACAGAAGGCACGAATCTCAAAGTCGACTCCGCAGGCCTTGGAAAGGGGAGGAAAGGCCACCTCTTACTCAAGGCTCCTGTTGCCACTTCCAACACACCCCTTCCTTCCTCCTTGCTTCACTCCCCTGAGGTTCGAACTTCTGCCCCATCACAGAAACAGGGACTCTCTTGCCCCCCTGTCTCCCTCCAGTTCGGCACCTGACAGAGGCTGGCTCATGGCATGGAGGAACCCCCACACCCAGGTACATGTTCCAGATGCAGTGACCACACCATGCACACCCATGTCCATGGGGACACCTCCTTGTCTTCAGGAACCCCCGAACTTCACCCTCTAGTTCAGCTGTGTTTTGGGCTTCTGCTGAGCCCAGTTCTGTTCACATACTGTGACAGTTGTCCCTCCCTTACCTTCCCTGTGTCCTCTGGTCCTGGCTGCAGTGTGACAGAGCAAGGCAAATTCTGGGGTATCTGTGGCAGAGAAAGGGAGGGTTTTCAGTCCCTGGTAACAGGTGCCTCATCACACGTCCATCCCACAGCCCTCGGAGAATGGGGAGCATCCTCACTGTGAAAAAAAACGGATGTGCATGCTGGCCCAACTTCTTCAGCAGTCGGTCTTGTAGCCGGGTGGGGGGCCGGGGTGGGTTGGGCATGGGGGGAAAGGCTTGGTAGGTGGCGATGAACAGATCTTTGCGGAAAGACAGACCCAGTACATCCAGGTCTTCTCGGCCATAGCGGAAGGCGCAGGTGAGGGTCACAAACACTGGAAAGTGAGGGCAAGGTGGGGTGACCAGGTGGTGTGATCCTTCATGTCACCCCCATCCATCCTCAGCATGACAGACTTCCCTGAATCCTACCCCCTGCTTCTGCCTCAGCCTTTCATCTCTCTGGGACACCCTACCAATGCCAAGCCATCAAATTCCTTCTTTTTCCTGCCTCCCCTCCAGCTCCTGGAGTTGGATGTAGTACCTTTTCGGTCCTTCAAGTAGTCAGGATCCACGAGCACCACCCCATCTAGGAAAGGGAGACGTGGATTCATTTTCCGAAGGCGCCCTTTCCCCATCCCCAGAACCAGGAGCCTCCTCCCTCTTGGGAGATGAGCCATCCCCTTCCAAACAAACTTACCCACAGGGTCCACTTTGTCCAGGTGATCTACAAAGTCGCGCTTGCCCAAGTACACGGTGAGCTGAGGATGTCAAGGGTCACAGGCAAAATTGGGGAGGATGGTGGCAAGCCACCAGAGCCCTCAAAGATGGAGGCCCTGTCCTGGGTTCTCCTTGGCTGGGTTATCAGGAAGGAGTTTCTCCCAGTGTTATTGGAAGGTGAGAGTGGTAGGGTTTTCCAGAATATTCAGTAAAGCTTTCATTTAGGTTTTTGTCTGCTCCTTTGGTCACTTTTCATACTGCTGCCCACCAAGCAAGGATAGAAGTGTATGTGTGTGTATATGTGTGTGTTCCCATGTCTTCAGGGAAGCACTCAGCCAGACCAGGCAGTTAGCAGCCGTCCCCACAAAGGGCTCTTCAATAAACAGGCCACAGCCTGGGGACTATTAACTTTTCCTAGCCCCAAGTACCCTGGGTTGGTTCCTAAGAGAGTTACAAGCTTGCTTAGGAACGTAGCCTGGTCCCCACCCAGCCCTGTGGCTTCTTCAGATTGTGGCAAGGGGCTTAAGGAGGGACGGAAGTCTGCTTTTAGCTGTCACAGGAAGTGGGGAGCTAAGGGCTGGGGATCAACTGGGGGTAGGTTGGGCTTTGATAGGGCCCAGGGAAGATCAAAGCATAAGCACTGTGGGTGACTCACCTTGCAGTTAGGGCTTGACTTCTTGAAGACCCTAACAAAACAGAAAGGGAGACCCCACTGCCTCCCTTAGACTCGGCAGGGACCACCACGCCAGGACTTATCCCTCCCTAGCCCGAGAAGTGGAATTCACCCAGGATCCCTGCTCTACCCTCCCCACTTCTTTTTTACGAAGCCCCAGTATTTTCCACACGGCAGCCCCTGAAGCCAACTGTCAGGGCAAACACTTGCTCCTTTGGTTTGATCTGCCTCTACAGTAATGGCCACCGGTTGCCCCAGGAACCATCTAGACTTTCCCAAAGGGATCTTCCCCAGAAGGAAATGTGAACTGGATGGCTACACAATGTCTGGGTCAGACCTAACACACTTTTCTTGTCTAACTATGTAACCCTGGCTGGCCTGGAACTTGATATGTAGACCAGGCTGGCCTCAAATCTGAGATCCACCTGCCTCTGCATACTCGATGCTGAGATGAAAGGCGTGAACCACCACACTCAGTTAAACTGCCTCTAGCTTCAAGGACCCCTGGGTGACGCCTGGAGCAATGCCTTGACTTTGCCCCTCAGTTTCTACTGAAGGCACTGCTCCTATCTGCTTATTTCATGAACCTCCAAGATCCCCATCTCTGACCTCAGCAACTTAAAAAAAAATCCATTTGTGGGTCAAGGCTTAACTCAGACATCATCTCCATCAGATTGAAGACTCAGCCTCGACTTTAATCACCAGCACACGCCCCCCACCCCAGTTCATTTTACATCTTGTTTATATTTTACTTGTGATTTCACAAAGGCTGACAGCTCTTAGACTGTGACCCTTGGGACCTTGTACACTGAGGTATACCAACACAGTAGCATTCATGTGACAAAGAGGATGCTGGCTAATATTTATTGAGTGACTGTTCTGGTCCTAGCAGTGTTCCAATTGCATTGACTACTCTGATAGTCCAATGACAGAAGTTGAAATAATTCCTGTTTTAGATCGAAGAAACCAAAGCATAGAGAGGTCAAGAATTTTGTCAAAGGTCACAGAGAATGTACATGGTGGAAGGCAACTCTGGCTTTACGTTCCTGCTGTCAACCATTAAATTGTTAAACTGAGTTTGTCCAGTTGAAGGGGGTTTTCTATACAGGCACTGAAATAATCTATGTCTACACTCCACCCATGCTGGGAGCACAGGGAGCTGTCTAGAGACCCCAGGGCTCTGGCCATTTTGAAGCACCATGCTACCTCTTTTTTTTTTTTTAAGTTTTTTTTCCTTCCCTTTTTTTAAAATTTAAGTTAGAAACAAGCTTGCTTCACATGTCAATCCCAGCTCATGCTACCTCTTCTAATGCACTTTGCTTCAGCAGCAACTCCTGGAAAGGGTCCCTAGAGAATGAACTGAAACACTACCCAGTATTCCATCCCTCCTTCAACTCATGTGACACATAGGGTCACATGACAAACTCATAGGGTACCCCTGAGTATCCCCCAAGCAAAAAAAAAAAAAAGTACTTATGGACAGGGTAGGAGTTGAATAACCCTTGTAATTTCTCTTCCAATTAGGGCTGGCAGCTAGTACATCACCTAGGCTTGGTCTCTCTTCTGGCCTCCCTCCATCCTGCGTTTCCCCCACTAGAAGCCCTGCAGGAAGGCTGTGACAGCCAGTGTGCCTCTAGGTTCGCTGCCCCAGAGTAATTACAGGGCACCTGCCCTCTACATGTTACCCAGCCATCTCTTGCTTGGTTAGGAAGGGGAATCGTGCACATACTGAGGCCGGCCATATCGGCAGAGTAAGGGAATTTCAGGGAGGTGCCCAGCTGTGGGAGGGATCAAAGGCAGATGCCCTTTTGTACTTCCTGCCATTCTTTCCATTTCCTATGGCCCACAATTTGATGAGACTGTAGGGAATTATGCCAAGTCAGCAGTGCCTCCTTGGTCCATCTATTCCCTCTCCTGAACCACGCAACGGAAATTTGGGGGCCTCCCCTAAGTAAGTGACTTCCCCTTTCTCTGGGGCGTTTTAACCCCAAATCCAGGAGGCCAATAGTCCCTCTGATCCTCTCTCTCAAATATGAGTCCTCCTGACGCTCAGAAGCCTAAATTCTCATACCCCAAGGGCAGTGGGAGTGGTAGGGTTGATCCTGCGTTTTGCAGAGAGACTGTTCAGGGTCAGACCCTTATTCCTAGTCCTCTCTGGCTTGAGGGCAGAGAGCCCCAACTCATTCTTTTGCTCTTGCTCCCTTGGAACTCAAGCATTCACCCCATGTCCTCTTGGGGGTGTTTGGTCACAACAGGAAGTGGATTTTGCTATAGACCGAAAAAGAGAACTCTGGTATCTGTGGAAGGAAGGAGCCTCGATTGCACAGAAAACATCCGGGGAGAGGATGTGTGTGCCCAGGGCAGATATTACCCCCCCCCGACAGGAATACAGTCCAATTTCATCTAGGGTCCCTATGCACTCTACGCCCTCAAGAAGAAGCTGTTGCTCCCAGCAACCTAGGAGAAGACCGAAGTTTGATAGCAGAGCTATCCGGCCCTTGGGACAGATGGGAGCAAACAGACTATGGGTTGTTGGACAGGAGGCTTTCCATTGGTTGGGCACCAGTCTAGGGGAATCCCTTCCCAGCATCCAGTCTCCCAGCACACAACCCCTCGGGGCCGGCCACCTGCTCCTCCTTCCTCCGCCTCTGCATCTCAGCCTGCACAGAGAACCCAGTAGTCCGACTCCTACATCTCTGCGAGAACCCAGGCGTGGGTTTCTCGATCACTATCAGCTCTTGCTTTCTGCAAGAGCCCAAGCACGCACCCCAGCCCCAATATCTTCCAGGACCTAGGCTTGCGGCCCCAGACCACTACCCTCTAGGGACCCAGGCATCCGGCCCCCGGGTTTTTTGCCCGGTGTCCTTGTCTGGGGATCATGCTGTCACCCTCCGCGAGCCGCCGCCCATGTCCCGCAGCACGGCCCCACCTCCCTTACCTAGTCCCGGGTTTTTCCCCCATGGTGCGCGCGCGCTCGCTCGCCGCCCTCCGCCCGCCGGGTTCGCGGTTCGCTCGCAGCCTTCTTGCCCGCTGCCAGGTTCCCCCGCTCCTCCCCGCGCCACTGCGCACGCGCGTCCTCTCTCTTTCTCCTCCTTCCCCTCCCCTCGGGTCTGGGTCTCGGTGAGCCCGGGCCAGCTGCGTCAGCCGGATCCCGCGCGCTGCGGCGCTGCCCGCCCTCCCCGGACTGACTCCGCCCCACGCCTCCGTCCTCGATCTCCCTCGGGGACGCCTCTCCGCGCGGTCCCTCTCCCGCTCTCCCCGCCCATCTCGCCTCCCCTCCTCAACCCCTTGGAACCAGATTGGGCCCCTTTAAATGGAGGCGGCTGCCTTCCAGGAGATTAGAGTCATCTGATTGGCCTTCGGTATCCATAGCCCTGCAGGGATCCCTCCCCTTTGTTTGCTTTCACAGTGGCGGTGGAGGGACGGGCTAGTGGGGGCGGTGGGAATGACCTCAAGCACTGTCTGGGTCTGAGGACCCGGTACTGCACACGTGGGTGAACCCTATCCATTGCATGATGATGCCTGCTTCGGTGTGCGCTGCTCATCCCTGAGCTTGCAGCCTTGTTTGTCCCGCCTTCCCGCGTTCTTATGGTCTTTAGGCTCCCCCTGGTGTTATTGTCTTTGATTTTTAGCAGGATCACTTTTAAAATCTCCGACTTTGCCATCTCCTCTACTATCTACCCCAGCTAACATCCATCCAATCCATCCATCTCTCTCTTTCTCCCCCCCCATATTTGGCGTTAGTCACTGTGCCAAGCCGTCGGGACAGCACGTTAATTACAATGGCCTAACTTTTCTGGGATCCTTGAGACTTAGAAGACAGGTATCATGCTCCCAGGAATGCTGTAATAGAGGTATGACTCAGAACATCAGGCAACTAAAAGCGCTTGGCCAGCGTGGGGGAAGGAATGGAGTTCAGTCAGCCACTCCAGAGGATAGGAAATTTGAGGACAGCCGCTCTGAAGGATGGGCAGAAGTAGGGAAAGGACGTCCTGAAGACTGCGAAAGGCAAAGTACACCCTGTTCTAAAGTGCTTGTGGGTTAGATGGAGCAGAGCTACGGAGGACTAGGAGGGATTGTGGAGACTAGCAGGTGGAAGAAAGAGCCCGAGGAAGCAGTCCTGTTAATTTAATTTAAATTTTCTGCTGGGGCCTCAAACATGCTTGGCAAGTGTCACCACTAAGCTATATCCCTACCCCCAGCCCCGGAGTGATTTGATTTTCATTTTGTTTTTCACCAGAAGAATGTCGTGATGAAATTGCTGTTTTGGGGGTAACATGGAGCATGGCGGGGAGGGGGCAAGACTGACAGAAATAAGCTGGCCGCGAGAAAACGGAGAAGGATGACATGGAAAAGAGGGGCCATATTAGAGGTTCATTTCTGGGGTGACATTGACTGAGTTTGGGGGAGGATGAAGGATGACCGATATTTCTAGACAGATTTTCTCTTCTTTGTCTTTTGGGCTCTTCCTCATTTTCCCCAAATGAAATACCTGTGTGCTTTTCTCTTGTCCACATGAAACCAGGTACATGAGGCGAAAATCTCAAATCACCTTTAATTTTCAAACAGAGGCCTTGCTTATCCCCTGTTACCCCGCCCCCTTCTATTGCCATCTCTTCAGTTCACTCTTTTATTATTAAAATTTGTTTTATCTTATATATATATATGAGTTTTGGCCTGCACTATGTAAGTTCACCAACATTTGTGCCCATGGAAGTCGAAGAAAGCATCAGACTCCTTGGAACTGGAGTTACAGTTGTAAACACCCATGCCAATGCTAGGAGTTGAGCTCAGGTCCTCTACACGAACGACAAGTGCTCTTCACCGTGGAGTCTAGCTCCGCTTCGACTCTTTGAGGCAGGTCTCACTAAGTAGGCCTGGCTGACCTGGAACTTGCTGTGTAGACCTGGGTGACCTTGAACTCACAGAGGTCCCCTATCCTCTGCCTCTTGAGTGCTAGGACTAAAGGTGTGAAACACGAAATTCAGCCTAAGTTTACTCCTAAGCTTTTAATAATTTTTGGGGGCTCACGAATGGCTTTTTATTCAAGTTTGACCCTTGCCAAATGGGTCATGATCAAAGGCAACACAGTCTATATCTAAAGTGATATTTGAGGGCAAGGGATATAGCTTAGTTGATGGAGTGCTTGCCTAGAACACATAAGAACCCTGTATTGGATCCCTGGCATTTTGCAAAACTGACTGGTAGTGTATGGGGGGTCAAAACTATAAGGACACACTCAGCCACATATCAAGTTTGAGATTAGCTTGGGCTACTTGAAGCATTGTCTCAAACACACACATCACACACACACACACACACACACACACACACCAACAAAAGGTAACAATAACCAACAACATCAACAAAATGTAAAGAGCTACTGGGAAGAGTAAAGAGAAAGGTGATAGGGCTGGAGAGACAGCTCAGGGGTTAAGAGCACTGGTTATTCCGGCTGGAGAGACAGTTCAGTGGTTAAGAGCACTGATTGTTCTTCCAGAGGACCCAGGTTTCATTCCCAGCACCCACACGGCAGCTCACAACTGTCTGTAACTCCAGTTCCAGGGGTTCTGACACTTATGGCAAAACACCAATGTATATAAAATAAAATTAAATAAGTTTAAACAAAGAGAAAGGTAATGGTCTGCACGACATGAAATCTGTATGGCTCAGTGGGTAAAGGCACTTAATGCCAACCCCGATGGCCTGTGTTCAATCCCTAGGCAGGAGAGAACCAACTCCCCACAAGTTGGCCTCTGATGACCCTACAAATGCTATGGCAAGCATGCTCCTCTCATCCAAATACACAACGAATAAAAATGTTATTTAAGAAACAAAGCTCAGGGCCAGGCGTTGGTGGCGCACGCCTTTAATCCCAGCACTCGGGAGGCAGAGGCAGGCTGATCTCTGTGAGTTTGAGGCCATCCTGGTCTACAGCATGAGTTCCAGGACAGCCTCCATAACAATATGTTATAAAGGAAGTGTTTCTATGAGTGAATGCCCGATAAAAACTATTATGAAAGATGCTGCCTAAATAAGAAGGCAGCTGGACTGGAGAGATGGCTCAGAGGTTAAGAGCACTGACTGCCCTTCCAAAGGTCCTGAGTTCAATTCCCAGCAACCACATGGTGGCTCACAACCATCCATAATGAGACCTAGTGCCCTCTTCGGGCCTGCAGACATACATGCAGGCAGAATACTGTATGTTAAATAAATAAATAAATCTTAAAAAAAAAATAAGAAGGCAGCATTTCTGAGACAGGGTTTCCCTGTGTAGCACTGGCTGTCCTGTAACTGGAACTTGCTCTGTAGACCAGGATGGTCTCAAATTCAGATATCCTCCTGCCTCTGCCTTGAGTACTGGGGTCAAAGGCATGGGCCAAGACTGCCGGGCTCAAATCAGAAGTTTTAACTGGGCCAGTTTGAACCTGATAGCAGATTCACTAAGGTCTACATCTTGAATTTTATTCAAATGAGAATAGTTTTAAGCTGGGTGTGGTGTTGCATGCCTTTAATCCCAGCACTCGGGAAGCAGAGGCAGGCGGATCTCTGTGAGTTCAAGACCAGCCTGGTCTACAAGAGCTAGTTCCAGGACAGCCTCCAAAGCCACAGAGAAACCCTGTCTCAAAAAAAAAAAAAAAAAGAGGGGGGGATGAAAGACAACAGGGAACAATCCAGAAAAAGATACAGCAAAATTACCTATACCAAGTAACTGCATGGCAGATGTCACTCCAGACTTTGTAGCACACAGACACACAGACAGTACAATGTTCATTTTCATTGATTCCAAATATGTTGCCATTTCTGGTGGCCATTGCCCATGGAGTCATTTACAAGAAGAGAGAGGCCCCGCCCATGATTTATCTAATTGATTGCTTTCTGGCTTTGACAGTCCTTTTCATTCTTTCAGTGCACAATGTAATTTGCCTTGTATTCTAAGCTGGCCTAAAACTTGACAGCCTCCTGCCTCAATCCTCTGAGAGCTGAAGTTACATGTATCCACTATCACATCTGGCTTATAATCCTATTTAAAAAAAACTTCATGCTTAAGTATCTGATATCATCTAAGATATGTTTTGATTGTCCAGGCACAATGACAGACAGCTAACACATTCTGTTATTTTACTGTAAACACCAATTAAAATCGTATAAGAAAAAAAATGTAGACCCACGTCCAGCCACTCCTGCCCAGCCCATAGTGGAGTGTTGGTCTGAACAAGAGTGCCCACCCTCCCCAGGGCTCAGAAATTTGATCTTGGTCCCCAGCTGTTGGAACTGTTGTGAAGGGTTAGGAGTGGGACCTTGGTGGAGGGGGTGTGTCACTGCAGGTGGACTTTGAGTTGTTTAAAAAGCTTATGCTGTTCCTAGTAGCTCTCTCTTTGCCACGTGATTGTGTCTCAAGGTGTTAGCTCTCAGCTCCTGCTCTAATGGCACGCTTGCCTGCCTGTTGCCATGTTCTTCACCATGGGGATCATGTACTCCCTGATACTGTAAGCCTCCAATAAACTCTCCGTCATGGTGTCTTATCACAGCAATAGAAAAGTAACTAAGATACAAGACATCACATGGTTTCTATTTTTTTGTGTGTGTGTCCCTTTGTAACAGTCCTGCTACTGTCCCTCTTAAGGTAGAGCAGCCTTGGCTGCCTTTTTTCATGAGTAAAAGGTTGGTGTTAGAAATAATATAGATTGGGTTGGGACCACAGGGGTCAGGTCCCCGGTCCCCGGGCGGGTAATGGATGGCGGGTGAATGGGGAAACAGACCTGTAGACATGACTCATATGTAAGTTTTATTGACAGGTAGGTAAGAAAAAAAAGGTAAAGAGACACAGAGACAGGACAGAAGAGAAATGGGGGGGGAGAATGAGGTTGGGGGGGAGTGGAAGTGGGTGAATTCTATCTTTTATTTATTTATTTATTTATTTTGGTTTTTCGAGACAGGGTTTGGAGGCTGTCCTGGAACTCACTTGGTAGTCCAGGATGGTCTCGAACTCACAGAGATCCACCTGCCTCTGCCTCCCGAGTGGAATTCTACCTTTTAAAGATCCAGGGTACACACACCTTCCAGGGGCAGGCGGGTGAAAGGCAGGACCAGGTATGCCTGGTTTGCAATAGCTGGAGACCATAAAGTTACAAAAACTGCACCCACTCAGGGAATATAAGAACAAACACCAGATGACATGTATACTACCAGGTGATAACCAGACCTATTTAAAGTTAAGTAGGCAAGAATGTCATTCTTCCATCAGGCACCTGATGGATGCTCAAATGGAGCTTGAAAAAGTTATAGAACACAGCAACCTTCACTCTTCAGCTCCTCTCTAGAATGAAGAGCGAAAGTAAAAAGGGACAATTTGTAACTGCCATACAGCAGGACTGAACATAGCCTAAATTATTGTCTAACTCCTTAATTATTCTTATGTCCAAGGACAGGATGGAGATGGACTAGAAGGTCCTTGTGACTAAACCAGCTAAAACTGGTTGGATCTGAGATGGCTACCTGAATTGTGATAGACCTCAAACCCTTATTGAGGAATAAACAAAGGCAAAGGAAGAAAGTGTTGGAAAAAAAACCAAAAACCTGTCTAAACCCCTAGCTCCACTTCACAATCAGTAGGATTTAAAACTGGTGTGTTAACCTCAAAATCTATTCGAGAGCCTGTTTCCTCATCACAGCATCTTACTTCGACACGACTGATTTAAGGCTGGGAGAGCTTCAGGTGATGAGCACATACTCCTCTAGATAGCAGAGGACCAGAGATTGGGTCCAACATCTAGGGTAAGCTTGCAACTGCTTGAAACTCCAGGTCCAGGAGACCCGACACCTCTTCTAAATTCTACCAGCATTGTTACTCACACATACACACAAATACCCACCCCTGTGTGCACATACTGAGTTTTACATAGAGGGGAACAGTTTGGGGGATGAAAAAACTAAAAATAATTACTAAAATAAATAAATGTTAAAATATTTGAAAATATAAAAATAAAATAAATCTTTTAAAAATGACTGTGTTTAAAAAGAATAAAGGAAAGACAGTTCAGTAGAGTAGCCTTGCAACATGTAACAGAATAATGTCCCATATTGTTACCAAGGAAAAATCTAAATAGATTTCGTTTACTTAGTTGATTTAAAAATCACGAACTTTGTAGGTCACAAAGCTGGGCCAAAACACTATTAGTTAGTTTCCCACTAACGCTGCGTTTGGTAACACCTCTGATATGTGGACTAAGATGATAACGGTTGCCTAGGTTACCTTTCAATAACTCAAGGCCGTTTGTGCTGAAAACACCAAATGTTCACTTGGACCTGCAAGCAAAGGCAGCTAGAATGGGATGAAACACTTAGTCCTCATAGTGTGTCTGTCTCCTTTGCTGTCTTAACCACTGGGTGAGAGTCTACTCAGCTTTTCATGTAAATATGCTGTTCATTTGAGAAATGTTTTGTCCCAAACTATAAGTCAAGGTTAACATGATCTAGACTTACCTTGTTTGTCTCTCACACCTTCAAAGGTTAAAGGTAACTAACTACCAGACACCAAAACTGGAAACACCAGACTTGAAAAGCAGCAAAAGGGGGGTAGAAATGAGTTCCTGGAAAATCTCAACCCATTTCTAGAAAAGATAAGAATTTTCTTTGTCTTTTTTAGCACGCCTCTCTCCCTCAATATCTGTATCCCTTGTCTGTAACCTGCCAACTCCCTGAGTTGAGGATTGATTGACTGATTGATTGACTGATTGATTGATTTGTGTTTCTGAGACAGGGTTTCTCTATTGTTTTGGAGGCTGTCCTGGAACTAGCTCTGTAGACCAGGTTGGCCTCGAACTCACAGAGATCCGCCTGCCTCTGCCTCCCAAGTGCTGGGATTAAAGGCGTGCGCCACCAACGCCCGGCTGGGTTTCTCTATGTAACTCGGGTTGTCCTGTAGTCCTGGCTGTCCTGGAACTCTCTGTAGACCAGGCTGACCTCCAGCTCACAGAGATCTCTGCCTCTGTTTCCCAAGTGCTGGGATTAAAGGTTTGTGCTTTGATATGTAAGCAAGGTGTTTCTCTATTCTTCATTTTATACTGTTTTTCCTCTGGGAAGAGTTTCCCGATGCAGGGTGTCCTGGCTAACCTCATGTCAACTTGACACAAGCTGGAGTCATCTAAAGGAGGGAACCTCAGTTGAGAAAAATGCTGCCATAGGACCCAGTGAAGGGACCAGATCCTCACCCAGGCTCCTGCTTTAGCAACCATGACAGGCTGCAGAAAAGAAACTAGGCCCTCTGCAAGCAGCCAGTGATCTTAACTGCTGTGCAATCTCTTCAGACCCTAGAACATCTTTCCTGTGCCAGACATAGTCTTAGGAGATGGGACCAAAACGGTGAAGATAGGAACCCTTTATGGGCTTTAAGAAAAAAATCATTCTTTTCTCATACAATACATTCTACCCCCAGTGTCCCCCGTTCCTTCTCCCTGTAGCCCCACCTCCCCTATCCCTCAAAAGAGCAGATCTCTCAGTGATATCACCAAACAGCAAAACAAGATGCAGTAAGATTAGGCATAAACAGCCGGGCGTTGGTGGCACATGCCTTTAATCCCAGCACTCGGGAGGCAGAGGCAGGCGGATCTCTGTGAGTTCGAGGCCAGCCTGGTCTACAGAGCGAGTTCCAGGACAGCCTCCAAAGCCACAGAGAAACCCTGTCTCGAAAAACCAAAAAAAAAAAAAAATTAGGCATAAACCCTCAATTCAAAACTGAGCGAGGCAACCCAGTAGGAGGAAAAGGGTCCCAAGAGCAGGCAAAAGAGTCAGAAACACTCTCACTCTCACTGTTAGGAGTCCCACAAAAACCCCAAGCTAAACAAACACAGCATGTATGCAGAGGACCTAGGGCACATCCATGCAGGCTCTGTAATTGCTGCTTCAGTCTATCAGAAATATACACACAAAGAACCCCAAGCTGAGGGCTGGGGAGGTGGCTCAGTGGTTAAGAGCACTGACGCTCTTCCAGAGGGCTCAGGTTGGATTCCCAAAATCTACCTTAGTCACAAACATCTGTAACTCCAGTTCCCAGGGATCTAGCTCCCTCCCATGAGGTGCACAGACAAACTCAGCAAAACATAAATATTTTCACAGCCAAACAATAGGTGGAGAAAAAGCTCAAACTGGAGATCTTTATCAGACCCCTCCCCTTGGAGCTTGGAGAGAGTACCCCTTGGAAGACAGGAGGAATAATTGTAGGAGCCAGTAGGTTGAGGACACAGGAGAACAAAATCACTTAGTTGATTCCCACAGAATCCACAAAGCAGGGCTCATAGGGTCTCACAGAGAGAGAAATGGCATACACAGAGTCTACATAGGTCTACAGTAGGCCTTTTGCATATATGTTTTAGTTTAGTGTTTTGTGGAATTCCTAACAGCGGGAGTGGGTGTGTCTCTGACTCTTGCCTGCCCTTGGGACCCTTTTCCTGCTACTGGTTTGCCACTCCTGAGCACACCCTGATGAAAGCAGACTTGAAGGGGCACCTGGAACCCACTATGGCACTGCTCACAATAGCTAGCTTTGATGTCTAGGTGCTCATCAAGGATGGATAAAGAAAATTAAGCTTATATTCAGAATGAAGTATATTTGGCCATGATGAAGAACAAAATCGTGCCTCATGCAGAAATCTGAATGTTACTGGAGATTATTCATGCTAAGTGAAATAAACCAGACTCAGAACATAAGGATCACATGTTCTTGGTTTGTTTGTTTGTTTTGTTTTTGTTTTTCGAGATAGGGTTTCCCTGTAGCTTTGGAGCCTATCCTGGAACTCACTTTGTACACCAGGCTGGCCTTGAACTCACAGAGACACCTGTCTCTGCCTTCCAAGTGCTGGGATTAAAGGCAAGTGCCACCACTGCCCTGCAGGTCACATATTCTTGAGTATGTAGAATCTATTTTTTTTTCATTTTAAAGACGTGAAAGTCAGTGTAGTAACTGGCAAGAGAAAGGGGACCAGTGTTCAGGGGAGAGAAAGCAACGGACAAGATAAGATGATAGGAGATCTGAATATAACTAAAGAACATGATTCACGCCGGGCGGTGGTGGCACACGCCTTTAATCCCAGCACTCGGGAGGCAGGAGGATCTCTGTGAGTTCGAGGCCAGCCTGGTCTACAAAGTGATTGAGTTCCAGGACAGCCTCCAAAGCTACAGAGAAACCCTGTCTCAAAAAAAAAAAAAAAAAACCCAAAAAACAAACAAACCAAAAAAAAAAAAAAAACCAAAAAACAAACAAACCAAAAAAAAAAAAAAAAAGAACATGATTCACATATATGGAAATGTGATCATGATAGCCAGGTGTGGTGGTACACGCTTGTAATCCCAGAATTTGGGAAATTAAGGAATAAGGATGCTGGTTCGAATCTAGACTAGGGTTTATAGTGAAACTCTGGCTGAGGAGTTCTGGGGGGGTGGCACAACAGTGAGTTGGGTGAGGTGATGCCAATCTAAGCCTTTAACACTGGTCTTCAAAACACAAAAACAGGAAGATTATGTTAATCCCACCAAATGAGAGTAACGGCCATTTCCCCAATTCTTTTAGTTGAATTAAGCAAGCTCCATTTTTACTCAGACTGTCTCCCTATGGTGGGTTTGAGAAAATAGCATCAAACACCAGAGGAGGCTGGGTTTATGTTAGCCCATAAACTGCAAGGGGATTTTCAAGGTTTCTTTGGTTATAAGAACTTGGCAGAATGTTTCAGAATTATTTGGCAGAGCAGCTTATCTTCTCAGAGTGGAGGTTAGAGTATTAGGGTGTGGAACAAGTCAAATTCCAGAAAATGGATCAAGACCTGGTCAAACCCAAGTTTTACAGAAAACAGGAATGAGCTTGTTTTGACCTTGTAACAAGATGGCTTCTAGTCTTAAGATGGAGTCAGGCTGGTTTGTTGTTTGCTGCAAGTTTGAGGTCAGCCTACTTGGAGAGAACTGGTCTCAAAGCACCTCCAAAATATAATCTGTAAGTGGTCCTGAAACCTATTGTGTTATAAAATTAATATATACTGTTCTTTAAAAAATGGGCCAGGCGTTGGTGGCGCACGCCTTTAATCCCAGCACTCGGGAGGCAGAGGCAGGCGGATCTCTGTGAGTTCGAGGCCAGCCTGGTCTACAGAGCGAGTGCCAGGGCAGCCTCCAAAACTACACAGAGAAACCCTGTCTCGAAAAAACCAAAAAAAAAAAAAAAAAAAGGAAAGAGGCCAGCTCAGCTGGTAGAAGCACTTGCTGAGGTGGCTGAAACTCCCTAAAGTTATCCTCAGGATGCTACAAGTACACTGTGGCATGTACCTCTTCTCCCCACACACCACACACACATACACACACCACATACCACACACCACACACACATACACACACACACACCACACACACCACACACACATACACACACCACATACCACACACCACACACATACACACATACACCACACACATACATACACACACCACACACATACACACACCACACACACATACACACACATACACCACACACCACATACCACACACCACATACACATACACACACACACACACACACCACGCCACCACTACCACCATTACACACAGACACACACCAATAATAAATGAAATTAAAGAAGGAGTCAAAAATAAGGATCAGGATTTAGCTCACTTGGTCAAACACCTGCCCAGCCTGCATGAGGCCCTGGGTTCAATTCCTAGCACCGAATGAACTAGGCATGGTGGTATAGGCTTGGAATCCCACCACTTGGGAGGTAGAGGCAGGAGATTCAGGAGTTTAATATCATCCTTAATTACTTAGGGAGTTCAGCAGCCTAGGCTTCCCTAAGACCTTGCCTTTAAAAATTGTGAGTCTGGGTGACAGGGATTGGCTTGAGGCTACTTAAAAAGAAGGCTTTTCTGAGTACAACAAGAGAATCAGAGGGCAGTCTGTTCAGAAGAACTGGAAGTCTGTGCAAAACCCTGGATTGGGAATAGACATTGCTGGAGGATATAAAAAAGGTTAACTCAAGACTAGGGGAAGAAAACAAAAACAAGCATTTCCCTGCCCCCCCCAAAAAAACATGAACAAAAGACTACAGGAAGAAAGGAGAAATGATACTTGTATATGTTGAGGTCAGATCATATAGATTCTAGTATGTGTAAGGCAAGAGAATTTTCTTCTGACATTTAGAAGCCAGTGAAGGACTCTAAGCTGGGAATGACAAGAACTGATTTATAGTAAGCAGTGATGGCTTACGCCTGTAATGCCAGCACTTGAACTGCCACGATCCTGATGCAAGCCTATCAAAAAGCAACGACAACAACAAAACAAATTACTGATTTATATTAGAAAAGCCTAATTTGTTTGCTGTGTGGTGTGCCCATTACTGAGGGAGATGATAGGAAGCCAATTACGGGGTTCTAAGAGGTCAGGAGAGAGGGTGATGATACAGACAAGGGTGGTGTTAGAAATCGGAAGTGGAAAAAATTAACCTTGTATGGTGTGGGTGTGTATACATAAATGCTTTTTGTTGTTTTAACTGGTGTTCAGGATTGAATAGAAGGATTCCGTCGCCGGGCGTTGGTGGCGCACGCCTTTAATCCCAGCACTCGGGAGGCAGAGGTGGGCGGATCTCTGTGAGTTCGAGACCAGCCTGGACTACCAAGCGAGTTCCAGGACAGCTTCCAAAGCCACAGAGAAACCCTGTCTCGAAAAACCAAAAAAAAAAAGAGAAGGATTCCGTCATGGTAAGTAAACACTCTACCACTGAGTTATACCCTCAGCCCAAGCTAATGTATTTTGAAAGCAGAATCTCAGGACTTGAGAATTGGATTGGAAACCAAGAACATACGCTGTTATTGAAACTGAATCTAACAATTACTTAAGTGCACGGTTATTAGGATATCGGTTAGGGTATCAGAGAAGAGTAAGGTAGCAGTTAAGTATTCAAGAATGCAATAATTAAATCATGGCATAGCCAATGAAATTAACAGTCCCACCACTTATAGAGGCCCACACTATGTGAGTGAACAAAGCCAAGGGCAAAATCCACTCTTGCAAAAACAAACTATGTTTGTGTATAGACTAATATAAGTTCACAAATTACTGTGGGAGTGCCTAGGGAACAGAATGGCACTTCTCTTTTTACTTTATGGCATGTGCACTGTTTGAACTTGTTTTTTCCTTGTTGGAAATGCAGTTTAGAATGTCCCTGATTTCAGTCTTGGGGGTTGACTCTTTAGAGAGGATTACGGAGGCATCATTGTAGGTGACCAGAAACTGAACTAGGTGGAAATCTTTCAGACTCCGCGCCTTTCCGGCGGTGACCACGTGTCTGGCCAGCGGAGCTCCGCCTCCGCCCCGCCCTGCGGCGCCTGGCCCCGGGCAAGCAGCTCCCTTAGTCGCCTTGGCGCCGGTACCGCCCACATTGCGCATGCTCCCTCCTGCAGCAAGGGCGCCAGCCCCCCATTCGTCTAGTGCGTGCGGTCGCAGCCCCCTCCTCAAGACCCCTCCCCGAGCGGTGTGCGTCGCGCCTGTGTTTGCGTCATCACGCTACGCCATTGCTCGAGCCTGGGAAGATGGCGGCAGCCGTTCTCAGTGGGCCCTCCGCGGGCTCCCCGGCTGGGGCTCCTGGCGGGCCTGGGGGTCTTTCCACGGTGGGGTCGGGCCCGCGACTGCGTCTGCTGCTGTTGGAGAGCGTTTCTGGGTTGTTACAGCCGCGAACGGGGTCCCCCGTTGCCCCTGTGCATCCCTCAATGCACTGGGCCCCGCATTTGCCTGGGCTCATGTGCTTATTGCGGCTGCATGGGACAGTGGGTGGGGCTCAGGTAAGTCCGTGGCTCGCGTGGTCACCGTGGGAAGGCTGGCGAGGCAGCCAGGACTGTGATCACGCCTTCCTGCTGAAGCTGCAGCTGTGAGCTGGAGGAGAGCCGAGGGTAGAGAGTAGTCCTCACTTAACATTCGGGATGAGATTCGCGTGTTTCATTATTTGCCGTTTCTCCAGGTAAAAATTAGGCCCTGTTTCTGTTCGGTCATTGATAGGCACGAAGGAGTGATAGGACTCAGTTCTGTGCTAGGTCACTTAGCTAGTTGAATGTTTTTCAGCATTTTTCTTTTGGCGAAACTTTTTTGGGGGGTTCCCTGGAGTGATTGAACACAAATATTTATTAGCTCTTAGCCTAGGACCTATTCCCCTTTTAGGAGCTTCAATTACAGCCACGATGACGATGAGCAAAATGCTGTAACACAAAATTGAATCTGGTATGAAGCCTCCTAACTCGGTATAGAGTATTGAGATTTCCCCCAAAGGACCTGGGACTCAAGATGAGTAGAGGTTGGATAGTGAAAAGAAAATGGCAGGGGTGGTTGCAATGTTAGGGGACACTTACGTGGGAAGCAACGGAAAATAAGGGCATTGTTTAGGGGTTTAGATGCTGAAGGAAAGAGAATGGGTAGAGTTGAGGCTGGTGAGGTAGGAAGGCAGGTGGTGAACATCTTAAGCCTTGTTAGGAGCCTGTGCACAAAAATTCACATGCATTCAGTCCTGCAAGCTAGAAACCCGAGTGTCACCCTCGGTACGTGGTTTCTCATACACTTCCATAAGCAGTCTGTGAAGTTCTGCATACTTTTTTTTTTCCTTTTGGAGACAAGGTCTCACTCTGTGGCCCTGACTGGTCTGGAACTCATTGAGTTCTAATTGCCCATGCCTGGGATTGCTGGGATGAAAGGTGTATGCTGTCTTGCCAGCTATGTGCGCTTGTTCATATTGATGGGTATGGACAAGGGTATAGTCAAAGGATAACTGTCAGGTCAAGCGCCTGTCTGTGGACAAGGTCTCTTGGCGCTGGTGTAAGCCAGGCTAGCTTAGTTCCAAGAGCTTCTGTTGATGCTCTGGCCTATTTCTCCATAGGGGACACTGGGGCCACAGATCTTATACTGCTATTATGGCTGGCTTTTGCGTAGGTGTGTGTTTGCCTGCGTCATGTTTGTATGTGCACTGCATGTGTACTTGGTGCCCAGGGAGGTCAGAAGGGCATTGGATCCACTGGAACTGGAGTTGAGGTGGTTGTCAACCACTGGGGTACTGGCATTTGAACCTGTGTCCTTTAGAAGAGCAGTCAGTGCTCTTAACCACTGAGCTGTCTCTCTAGCCTTTGTTTATGTATTTATTTCTGGGTGACCTGCGTCTTGCTCTGTAGACCATACTGGCCTTGAACTCTGAGATCCACCTTTTTTTTTTCTCTCCCTGGTGCTGGGGTTAAATGTGTGTGCCATAGACTTCACCTGTGGGTTTTGTTTTGTTTTGTTTTTGAGACAAGGTTTCTGTGTAGCCCTGGCTGTCCTGGAACTTGCTCTGTAGACCAGGCTGACCTCAAACTCAGAGATCCACCTGCCTTGATTCCTGTGTGTTGGGATTAAAGGTGTGCGCCACCACCTCCGACTTCACCGGTATTTTGAGGTAAAGTCAGATGTGGAGTTTCCACTTGTGTCAGGTCCTCAGAGCTCAGTGTTTTGTATTTGGAACATTTTGGATCTTCTGATTGTGGATGCTCAGCCATGTTTACCTTTTGGATTTCTTATTTATACTTTCCTCCACCTGGGAAGTAAGCTGCCCAGCACCTCAATGTTTGTCCTAAAGTAAATGTTAAGTACACTATTAAACATGTACTGAGTAAATGAGCTCAGTTTCTCCCACCTGAGTAGGGACCTTTTACTATAAAGGTTAACACTCATTTGTTTGTTTATGTACGGATGTACACAAGCCATGGTGCACATGTGGAGATCAGAGCAACTCTGGGAGTTGGTTCTCCCACGTGTACATTCTGGGAATCAAATGCATGCAGGTTGTCAGGCTTGTTGAGTCATGTAGATGGTCCTGGGATCTTGCTTTATTCAACTGTGCCTTCTTCCTTCATTTGACCAGTGCAATGTGGAATTAGAAGAAAATGAGGCAGAGCTGGGCGTTGGTGGCGCACCCCTTTAATCCCAGCACTGGGGAGGCAGAGTCAGGCGGATCTCTGTGAGTTCCAGACCAGCCTGGTCTACAAGAGCTAGTTCCAGGACAGCCTCCAAAGCCACAGAGAAACCCTGTCTCAAAAAACCAAAAAAAAAAGAAAGAAAGGAAGCGGATGTTGGTGGTGCATGCTTTTAATCCCAACACTCGGGAGGTAGAGGCAGTCAGATCTCTGTGAGTTTGAGGCCAGCCTGGTCTACAAAGCAAGATTCAGGACAGTCAGGGCTACACAGAGAAACCCCTCACCCCAAAATAAACAAATAAAAATGAATGAATGATTTCAACTGTGCCATGTGGAATTAGAAGGAATGATTTCCATCCTTCGGGAGATTGGGTGCCCGAGGAGTCTGGTGCTTTGGGTGGTGTGGTGAGAGGCTGCTTGTGAAAGGGCTGATGATACCTCTCTCTGTGTGAGAGGAAAGGGTTAGAAGGAGGACTGGTTGAGTCTGTGTTCATGTTAAGCTTGGAACAGGAGGAAGAGAGTTGATTCTCCGAGTGACACAAGAAGCATTCAGCTAGCATTTCTGGAAGCCTTTATGCTAGGTGCTTTGCAGGGATAAGGGATGTCTTCTGAGATAAAGCAAGCCTTATTAAATCTAATAGATGAGTTGGGCTGTCCTATCTCAGCTCTGATTTTTTTTTTAAATATTTCTTTGGTATGGGAAATGAGAACAGAGATCAGACAAGATAGAATTTGAGGAAACATTGAAGAACAGACCCCCTGTGATGGCCTTTTTGGACTCAGAAAGTGCACCTTTAGAAGTCTTCGTAGGTGCAGAGACAGTGAAGGGCTTGGAGAATTTTTTCTGCATCTTTAGTGACCTTTGCCTGATTCACTCCTGGTTTTTCCTCCATTTCTAGAATCTGTCAGCTCTTGGGGCTTTGGTGAATATCAGTAATGCACATCTTGGTTCCATCAAAACCCGGTAAGTCTTTAACAGTGTGTCTGATTTGTCTATCCTTTGTTCCCACCCCATGGATTCAAAAGGCTTTTCCTATTACAGGAGTTGAGAGAGTTTGCCTTCCGTGAGCTCACTTGAATTAAGCTCATCATTTCTTTCTCCCGTTCCCTACTGAGTTAGCTCTGCTCCCTTCTTTGCTTGATACTCCTCCACACTCTGAGTCCTCCCTATGTCTCAGGAGAGAGAAGCCACAGTAAATCTGGGGATGGAGTCTTACTACAGCCCAACGAAAATAAAAACGCAGTCAGTGGGTTTCTCTGAAGTCTAGTCTCCACCTCCACATCTCCTTCTTGTTGTAAGGTTTGAAGGCCTGTGTCTGCTGTCCTTGCTGGTAGGGGAGAGCCCCACGGAGTTGTTCCAACAGCATTGTGTTTCTTGGCTTCGGAGCATTCAGCAGGTGTTGCAGGTAAGGATCTGCTCCCCTCCATCCTGCCCCCAGTATGGGTCAGGTGTGTTTGGACGAGTGAAAACAATTTTCTCATTGTGGACAGAGAGTAAACTTCGAATAGAAATCTCTCTGAACTTCCCGAGAGTTTTATCTGTTACCTTATTTCATTTGCCCTTTCGCACTAACTCTCAGCTTCACTTTATGTCCTTTCCCGTGGAGCAATATCTCTGAAGTTCCCTCTGTCTCTGTCTCTCTCTGTCTCTCTCTCTCTGTGTGTGTGTGTGTGTGTGTGTGTGTGTGTGTGTGTGTGTGTGTGTGTGTTTCCGTCTATTGCCTCCCCTTCTAACAATATAACCTCTCTCCCCATGTGCAAAGCTTAGGGTAAGAGGTGCTTGGTGCCTGGATTTTGCTTGGATGGCTCTTTTTTCTTTTTGTTTTTTTGAGACAGGGTTTCTCTGTATTGTTTTGGAGGCTGTCCTGGAACTCGATCTGTAGACCAGGCTGGCCTCGAACTCACAGAGATCCACCTGCCTCTGCCTCCCAAGTGCTGGGATTAAAGGCTTGCGTCACCAATGCCCGGCTGCTTGGATGGTTCTTAAGTCTATGTAGTAACTGGAATATTTTCTTATGAACCAGGAATTTGCAAATAGCCATTTAGCCATGTGGTTTCTGTTAAATACTGTGCTTGATTCCTGTGAAAAATGGAAAAAATTCTTAGCTTCTGGGCCATGCAAAACCATATACTTACCTGCTGCAGTTGTAGCAGAAGTCACCTGAACTGACCGCAGAGTGAGACCTATTGTAGTACAGTTTAGTTATCTGTGGATAGAGATTGGGAGTCTGACCCCCACCAACGTAGGCTGGTGTGGGTTTAGGGGTTAGGGTGAGAAGTTTACAAGATATGTTTCTGTTCTGATCAGTAGTTAATTGGGCTACACAGTATTCTAAGAGTGTAAAAACTCCATAGAAGAAGAAGTTGGTCATTTGAAGAATTGTAAACATGGCAGGTTGGTGGGGTTGAGATGCAGTTGGGAAGGTAGGTGTATGAGAGCCAAGCCATAGACTTTTACTTTATTTTATTTGGGGGGGCATTCAAGACAGGGTTCTCTGTGGCTTTGGAGGCTGTCTTGGAACTAGCTCTTGTAGACCAGGCTAGTCTGGAACTCACAGAGATCCACTTGCCTCTGACTCTCGAGTGTGCTGAGATTAAAGGCGTGCACCACCACAGCCTGGTGGCTTTTATTTTATAAGGAATTGGTTTTTATTTTCTGAGTAGTGGGAATTTGTGAGAGGTTCTAAGATTTCTTGCTGCTATAACAAAATGCCACAGATTGTGTGTGTGTGTGTGTATAAGGTTTGTCTGAATCATGGTTCTAGAAGCTGGAATGTGCAGGTTGAAGGGGAATTATCTTTTGAAGACCTCCTTGATCCATTATAACGTGATGGATGGCAACTATGGGGTCTGGGGGTAGGAATGAAAATGTGTGTGTGTGTGTGTGAGAGAGAGAGAGAGAGAGAGAGAGAGACAGACAGACAGACAGACAGACAGACAGACAGACAGACAGAGTTCTGCAGTAACTGTTTCTTTCTGACTCGGTGAACTATGCTGCCTCAGCACTATTGTGTTGGATTAAGAATTCAGTAGATGTAATTTGGAGGCTATGAAAAATGTAGTAGTGACCGTGAAGTGGTGGTGATGACATCTTCACATTTGGAAATGTCACTCTGGGTGCTGGTAAAGAAAGAACAAGTAAGGAGAGGACGGGACGCAGAAGGACCGGGTAGATGGCTTTACAGGAGCAGAGAGCATTTGCAGTAGCCTGGAGGAGGGTGGGAGTAGTGGAGCTGGGAGAGGTAGGTGGGTTTGGCAAAGAGCCAAGTGAGCAGTCTCATGATTGATGGGCTTGAGGGAGAAGATGTGACCAACATTTGTGGTCTTCAGAAACATTGGAAGGCAGTCAAGGCTCAGAGGGAATAAAAGAAAACACTGTGAGCATTGAGTAGACATCCTCTGGATATGACCTATGACCTGGGAGAGGGCTTCTGTTGGTATGTTTTACCATGGATTATCAGCATTTAGTCAGGAGTGAAGGTGAGGGTGGGTTTTGGGGTGTGTCCTTGCCAGCATAAGTGTCCATCATTCTGAATGGTTAGTGGAGGAGGAGTTTACTGAAGAGACTGAGACTGACAGAGCAAGCCAAAGAAATAACCAAGATTGTGGGTTGGATGGAACCCAGTGGAGAGGGAGGAGTAAGTAAGATTGTGGGTTGGATGGATTGGGGGGGCATGAGGAAAGAGGGAGTAGTCACTTCTGTTTATCTTCCTGGGTGTGACCTCTGTTTATACTCTTGAGGTGACAAGGCTGACCCAGAGTCATCTAGAGTATTAGCTCTGGAGACTGGTGGAAGTGGTATTTGCAGAGCTGTGGACACAAGCTAGACTCGTTTGGGGGTGAGAAGCAACTGTGAGGAGAGGGAGGTACAGATCCTTTCAGGAAAGATCCTGATTGCCAAGGAAGCCGGAATTAGGCAGTCTTGGGATTTGGGGGTAGAGTTGTATTTGCTCAAAGGATTTCTAAGATGGACGCAACTTGAGCCTGTGCACATGTCAGTGGGAAGAGAAGAAAGGTTAGTATTAAGTCCAGTGAAGGGATCATGTATGGACAGGAGCAGGGATTTGTAAGGCAGGAGGAGGAATGGGGGCGAGTAAGGATGGGTGAGAATGCCTAAGTTTTCAGGTTTGGAGGTTGAAGGCTAAGGTAGCCCCAGTCTTTGGATTCAGTTTTTTCTGCCAAATTGAAGGTAAGGATGACAGTGATGGGGGAGGGGTAGCGATTGGGATTTGCAAGTTCAGTGGAGGAAGGTATCTGAAGAGAAATGTAGTATTTCTGGACAGTGTTGAAGGCCTGCTTGTAGTTCATGGGCCCAATTGTTCTTTCTTTTTAAAATTAAGGGATTTGCCAAGATGGCTTAGTAGGTAAAACCACTTGCTGCCAAGCCTGGTAACCTTAGTTCAGTCCTGGAAGTGATGGGAAAGTGGCTCCTGAAAGTTGTCTTTGGACTTCCATGCTCCTGCCTTCACACATAAACACATAAGTTACAAAGAGAGAGAGAAGAAAAGCAAATGAATTATTCTGAGCTAAGATAAAACCCAGGTTGTCCTCCCAAGTCCTGGTCTCTGGCCACTCTCCTATCTTAGCTGTTTTGGTAGCTGGGACTGTAGGCACAATGGCTGCCTGCCTGTTCATATTTTCTTAGTTAATATTCTTGAATGTGTTGTTGGCACATAGTCTCTTCTGGTTTAGAGGAAGGTATATGCCAAGTGATTTTTTTTTCCTGTCAATTTTCCAGAAAAGTTCTGAAATCAAATAGCTTTTCCTCATGAATTTTAGGGTGGGTGTGAATCTAACTTGAAGAGAAATGCAATATAGGTAATAAAGACTTTGATATATTTTTTCAAACAAATTTCCTGGGACCCAGATATATTTTTGTAATTTATTATTTTTGAGATTCTGGGGATGGAACCCAGTGCTTTATGCATGCTAGGCAAGTGGATGTCTCCAGTTTTCCAGACACTAGACACTAAAATGTGAGTGAACACATCCTTTCTACAAACACAAAGTTCCTTTTGTCATCTCTTTTCTCTTTCTTGGTGATGCTAAATGTGATGGTAATGTGGATGTTAGCTGTGGTGGTTTAAAAGCCCTGTGTTGTTAACACCTCCTGTCCCATTTTGGGTGACAGTGAAGGTGAGGTTTGCAGCATGGGTGCCTTTGCTTTTAGTCCCAGGACTCACCACCCACAATGGAGCTGGCCGTGGCTATCCTGAGGGATCTGCTCCGATATGCATCCCAGCTTCCTACGCTGTTCCGGGACATCTCTACCAACCACCTGCCCGGGCTTCTTACTTCCCTGCTGGGCCTCAGACCAGAGGTGAGGCTGTGCGGTTCTGGTTCTCATACTGTTTGGATTAAAGAATGTTATGGAACTGCTTAGGGAGTAGGACTTAGGACGTGTGAGGGTAAGAAAATAGTGACTGACTTGAGGAGAAGGGACATTATGGGCCAGGGATGAGATGGAAGGGTATGGGCCCTTGGTGCTTGGCTTCTTCCTTCTGATTTCTGCTTTTCCCACAGTGTGAGCAATCAGCTTTGGAGGGAATGAAGGCGTGTGTGACCTATTTTCCTCGGGCTTGTGGCTCTCTAAAAGTAAGTACTAATGAAACTGTGATAGCTGTCCATCTTAGATCTATCCCTGCTGTTTCTAAGCTCTTATTGTATAATGGTACTACCTTGGAGTACTTATTTAGTTCTTACAATGAAGACATTGTCGTAAATTGCCTGCCTAAGATGAGTAGGGTTTGGAACTTGTTCTGTCTGATGTTAGGGCCCATTCTCTAACCCATAAATCCTTCCCTCTTATCTCTCCCACCCTCTTTTATTAATTAAAAAAATTGTATGTGTATGAGTGTTTTGCCTGTGTGTTTCTCTATGAGCCACATGTGTCTGGTGCCTGTGGAGGCCAGAAGGTGTTGGCTTTCCTGGAACTGGAGTTAACAGGTGTTTGTGAGTTGCCACGTGGGTGCTGGGAATCAAACCCGAGACCTCTGCTAAAGCAGCTGGTGTGCAGCACAGCTGAACCACCATTCAGCCCCTGGCGCCCCCTAGTGTCTTTTTAATGACTACCCTACCACTGACCTACACTCCAAGTCCCACCCCATCGACCCCGTTCACTTTCTGTTCTGCCTTTTAGATCTCTAGAATGCCCTATTTTATATATATCATAAAAACATAACCTCTTTATGGTTTCCACCATCTACTGGAGGTGTTCATACATATTCTTTGTGGGTAGGGGGGTATGTCAATGTAACTAGTTACCTACAGTGTCTGACGTCTCAAGGCTGGTACTTCTCAGTGAACATATTTGTACTGATTCTTCATTTTCATATGGGTGCTCTTAAATCACAACTAATAGAAGTTGTAAGTGATCAGGACAGGATTTTCTTTTTTTCTGCTGTGGCATGAACTCAATCCAACCACTGAGTTACATCCTCAGCCTCCTCAGAGTTATAGTTTAATTTCATGAAGCAAAAATGTATGGAATTACAAGCATTCTATTTCAATTAAAGTGCTCAAAACAGTTTAAGACTTGTAGACTGGGCTGGAGAGATGGCTCAGAGGTTAGGAGCACTGACTGCTCTTCCTAAGGTCCTGAGTTCAATTCCCAGCAACCACATGGTGGCTCACAACCATCTATAATGAGATCTGGTGCCCTCTTCTGACCTACAGACAGACATACATGCAGGCAGAACACTGTATATATACATAATAAATAAATGAATCTTTAAAAAAATAAAGAATTGGAGACTATGTCTGCAAGATGGCTTAATGGGTAAGGCACTTGCCACCAAGCCTAATGACTTGGGTTTGACTCCCAGAACCCACATGGTAGAAAGAAAAAAATGAACATCTACATCAGCATCTTTTAGTTTTTCGAGACAGGGTTTCTCTGTTGTGTGGCTTTTGGAGACCATCTTGGAATTAGCTCTTGTAGACCAGGCTGGTCTTGAATTCACAGAGATCCACCTGCCTCTGCCTCTCGAGTGCTGGGATTAAAGGTGTGCACTGCTGCCACCTGGCTAAAAGTAAATCTTTTAGAATAGCATATGTAAATTAACTAATAGGTTAAACAAGATCTTTAAGAAAATTTGTATATGCATGTATGCTTGTTTAGGCAGGCATGCGTATTCCATGGAACACATGGGAAGTTGGAGAACAACTTTTGGGAGTAGATCTCCTAAGCACTTTAACTGGATGAGCTGACTCACCAGCTCAGATCATGTTTTAATGTAGTAATTTTAAGGTAGAGAACATTCCTTCAGTGACTAGGGGAAATATAGAAACAAAAGTTCTATTATATACCTGTCCACCAGGCATGGTAAAGCACTGGGAAGACAGAGGCAGGTGGTTCAAGGCCAACCTGGTTTACAAAGCAAATTCCAAGACAGCCTGTCTCAAAAACAAAAGGAAAAAAATTGAGAGATGTACTTCATTTTACTTGTAGTTATTGAAACTAATGATGGACTTTCCCCCACTATTACTCATGTGTTCACAAGCCCCCTTTATTCTACTCCAAATAAACTGTGGACCATAGGCTGAACACTTATTCCAGACTTCCTTGTTTGTATCAGGCAGATGGCTTGCTCACAGACAGGTGGCAGCTCTGAGATTTGCTGCCTTTGCTCTGCACCTCCCCCCCCCCCAGCCTGTTCTTGTGACCCAGTCCCATACCCATCCCTCTGGCAGCACATTAATTCTAGCCTGGATCCTCATTTCTCTGTCTTAGCTCGTCCAGTTGGACTGTGAGTGTTTCTGTTTTTCAGAACTCTCTCTTTGACTTAAGAGAAAGATGACAGTCATTTGCAAAAACTATCAGAGGGAGCCTAGTTGTTTTGGGGGTCAGGGGCCAGGCCCTTTCTCTCAGGAAGGAGGCTAAGAACCAGAGCTCATGTGCGGGGTGTCTCTCCACCACAGAAATGCACCTGCTAATACTTGTCCCTGCCCCGTGGATGCATCATGCTTCCTGTGTCTATAGGAAAGCAAAATCGCAGGTGGAAAGACTGCTGCGGAGAATCTTGGCACTGCCCCATAACCTCTTTCTTTCCCCCAGGGCAAGCTCGCCTCCTTTTTCCTGTCTCGGTTAGATGCTTTGAACCCTCAGCTCCAACAGGTAAAGGGAAAGGAGAGGCACGGAGCCCAAGGGCTCTGACCTGGGCTGTCTTTTATGGCTAATTCTTTGCTATTATTTGTTACAGCGTTTGTATGCCCTCTTGCTTTCTTCCTGTTAACATACACAATTACTGGCTTTTGTCTTCTTGGAGACTTCTGCCCCACTGTTCCTTGAGCTCCTGTTGATCTGTTTCTCTCGGGCGTTAGTGGTGTGGGAGGCCCATGGCTGACCTAGTTCTTTCTAACCAGCTTTCTGCCCTTTTGCAGCTGGCCTGTGAGTGTTACTCCAGGTTGCCCTCTTTAGGTGCTGGCTTTTCCCAGGGCCTGAAGCACACAGAGAACTGGGAGCAGGAGCTGCACAGCCTGTTGGCCTCACTGCACAGCTTGCTGGGGACCCTGTATGAGGGAGCAGAGACCGGTAGGGACTTTGTAGTCAGGAGACAGATGGGCTTCCACGGGCTGTGGCAGGAGGGCATAGGAGGATGGTCCAGAGAGGCAGGACGGTAGTGGGTTTTGGGCATTAGGGATGAGAACGTAAGTGGGTCATGTACCACAAATGAGAAAGGATGGGGGCTGGAGTGGAGATGGTGCAGTGGCTCAGAACACTGCTCTTCCAGAGGATTGGGGTTTGAGTCCCAGCACCCACATGGCAGCTCATACAAATGAAAAAGGAGGGATGGGAGAAAGACAGAATATACAGGTGGTTGTGTTGCTGCCCAGATCCTGTGCAGAGTGAAGGTCCTGGAGTGGAGACGCTGCCTTCCCACTCAGAAGATGGTACCACTCATGTCCTCCTCCAGCTTCGGCAGAGGTTTTCAGGGCTGGCCCGTTGCCTGGGGCTCATGCTCAGGTGTGTACGTATTGGAGGGAATGGCCTTAGGGCTGGAGAAGTTGAGGTGGGTGTGTAGTCAAACTGGGGTAACTGCTCTGAGATTCTCTTTGGTCTGGCTCTCTAGCTCTGAGTTTGGGGCTCCCGTGTCCGTTCCTGTGCAGGAGATCCTGGACCTTATCTGCCGGATCCTCAGCGTCAGCAACAAGAGCATTGTGAGTGGATTTGGTCTTCTACGCTTAGCCTTGCTTAGGGCCCTGGGCACCTGGACAACACCCACACTGACATCTCTGACATTGTGTCCCCGACACATGTGCAACTGTGGTGGGCTTGCCCCCACACAACCTGCAGTCAGTGCAGAGAGTGCATTTGGGGATGAGTCAAGGCATTGTTGAAGGGCTTGACTATCCTCTCCTGCAGGATGGGAGACGGGTCTGGGTTGAGTTGGAACAGGGAGTGGGTTCATGGTATATAGTCTGATACACCTGCTCTCTGTGTCTTTCTCTGGTTCTCCTTTTCTTTTCCACCTTACTTTTGCTGAATTTTTCTCCAGAACTTGCTTGGAGATGGTCCCCTCAGGCTGCTACTGCTGCCCTCTATCCACCTTGAAGCCTTGGACTTGCTCTCTGCACTGATCCTTGCGTAAGTGGGACTGGTCACAGTGTGGAGAAGGGAATGAGTATACTGGAAATGAAGGCCACTGTTCCATCCTCTGCCCCCAGGTGTGGAGGCAGACTCTTGCGATTTGGGGCCCTGATCATCCGCCTGCTTCCCCAGGTCCTCAATACCTGGAGCACTGGGAGGGATACTCTGGCTCCAGGCCAGGAGAGGCCTTACAGGTGATTGTCCAGGAAGGGATACAGTGCAGAGGGCGGTAAGGATACAGGATACGCGGATGCCCCAGGGCCTTGGGCATGTCCGTCCTCTACTGATACTCTGCTTTCCTTGCTCCTACTGCAGCACCATTCGGACCAAGGTGTATGCTATCTTAGAGCTGTGGGTGCAGGTTTGTGGGTCCTCAGCAGGTGTGCTCCAGGGAGGAGCCTCAGGAGAGGCTTTGCTCACACACCTACTCAGTGACATCTCTCCACCAGCGGATACTCTTAAGGTGAGTGAGACCTTGACTCTTGTTCCCTCAGCTCTTGTGCCTGTTTCCTGACTTCCTGTTTGCCTGTACTTATGTTTCCTTTTATTATAAGCTGTGCGCTACCAGGGGAAGCTCCGATGGAGGTTTGCAAGGTGGGAAGCCAAGTGCCCCTAAGAAGCTGAAGCTCGATATGGGAGAAGCTTTGGCCCCAGCAAGCCACAGGAAAGCAGATAGGAATGCTAACAGTGACGTGTGTGCAGCTGCACTGAGAGGTGGGTTGAAGTGAAGTGATAAGCCAAAACCAGCTGGCAAAGTAGAGCGTGCTGGAGCGGAGGCAGTCAGGACGCTCTGTATTGCTTTTAGATGGGAATCTGGTAGTTTTTCCTGATCTTCCAAGGTCTCAGTTTAATCTATTCAAGCACTTTGCATATGCACTGTGTGTGGCAGGGGCAGTACAAGCACTTGGGGAATCGTGGATCCATGCCAGCGGAGCTCATGTGCATCTGAATGCCACACAGTTAGGATGACTTTCCTCTGGCTCTCATGTATTCTTATTATCTGTTATCTCACTGTCAAGGTGAGGCCAGTTCTCAAGTATACAGATGTACACTGATAATGTCCGACTGCATTATCTATCATCCCCACTTTATACCAGTGGAAGAAAACTGAGAGGGTAAATGCCTTGCCCCGGGTAGGCAGTGGCAAAACTGGGTGCCGCTGCTGGCCTGTGTGCCTTTGCATCTCAGTCTGACTCTGACATGCTGTTCTGTTTCAGGCCTGAGCCGGACCATCCTCATGTGTGGGCCTCTCATCAAGGAGGAGACTCACAGGGTTAGTGGAGATGACCCTCATGGAGCCTGGGGAGGGGCTACTGATCTGTGCACTTGGGAGTGTTTACCTCAGAGGTGGGCCCATTGAAAGCGGGGAACAAGGCCCTGGCCTTGGAGGGTTGGGTCGTCTTGGTGACATTTCTAGACTCACTGTTTGCTTTTCAGAGACTTCATGATCTAGTCCTTCCCCTGGCCATGAGTGTCCAGCAGGGTGAGGTTCTAGGTGGCTCCCCTTACAACAGTTCCTGCTGTCGCCGAGAGCTCTACCGCCTGCTGCTAGCGTTACTGCTGGCACCTTCCCCTCGCTGCCCACCTCCTCTTGCCTGTGCCCTGAAAGCTTTCTCTCTTGGCCAATGTGAAGATAGTCTTGAGGTAATTGCTGACCTGGCCAGCTCTCTCTTTGGTCCCTGAGTTTTTATTCTGACGCTGCCTTGTGAGCCCCGGTGTCCCTGATGCTCTTGCCCTTTCTTCTTCCCTAGGTCTCCTCTTTCTGCTCGGAAGCACTAGTGACCTGTTCTGCTCTGACACACCCCCGAGTTCCTCCCCTGCAGAGCTCAGGCCCTGCCTGCCCCACACCTGCGCCAGTTCCTCCTCCCGAGGCCCCATCTCCATTCCGGGCACCACCCTTCCATCCCCCGGGGCCCATGCCCTCCATAGGTGCTATGCCGTCTCCAGGCCCGATACCTTCAGCAGGCCCATTGCCCTCAGCAGGCCCCCTTCCCACAGTAGGCTCAATTTCCTCAGCTGGCCCTATGCCATCCACAGGCCCGGTGCCCTCTCGCCCTGGTCCTCCAGCAACAGCCAACCACTTAGGCCTCTCTGTCCCAGGCCTGGTGTCCGTCCCACCCAGGCTCCTTCCTGGCCCTGAAAACCACCGTGCAGGCTCCAGTGAGGATCCTGTCCTTGCTCCCAGTGGGACCCCTCCACCTAGCATACCCCCAGATGAAACTTTTGGGGGGGAGAGTACCCAGGCCAGCCTTTGTCCACTATGATAAGGAGGAGGCATCTGACGTGGAGATCTCCTTGGAAAGCGACTCTGATGACAGTGTGGTGATTGTACCCGAGGGGCTTCCATCCCTGCCTCCTCCACCGCCATCAGGCAGTCCCCCCCCTGTGACTGCTACTGGCCCAGCAACAGCCTCCCCTCCTGCGCCAGCCAAGGAGGATTCTGAAGAACTGCCTGCAACTCCGGGGCCTCTCCCCCCACCCCCACCCCCTCCCCCACCCGTTTCTGGTCCTGTGGCACTCCCACCACCACAGCTGGTCCCCGAAGGGACTGCCGGAGGGGGGAGGACCCTCAGCTATGGAAGAAGATTTGACAGTTATTAATATCAACAGTAGTGATGAAGAGGAGGAGGAGGAAGAAGAGGAGGAGGAGGAAGATGAAGATGAGGAGGAAGAAGACTTTGAGGAAGAGGAGGAAGATGAAGAAGAGTATTTGGAAGAGGAGGAGGAGGAAGAAGAATTTGAGGAGGAGTTTGAGGAGGAGGAAGGTGAATTGGAAGAGGAGGAGGAGGAGGAGGAAGAGGAAGAAGAGTTGGAAGAGGTAGAAGATGTGGAGTTTGGTTCAGCAGGAGGAGAGGTAGAAGAAGGTGGACCTCCACCCCCAACGCTGCCCCCTGCTCTGCCACCCACAGACTCCCCCAAAGCACAGCCCGAGGCAGAGCCAGAACCTGGGCTCTTATTGGACGTGGAGGAGCCGGGGGCAGAGGAGGCGCCAGGGCCTGAGACAGCGCCCACGCTGACCCCAGAGGTGCTCCCCTCCCAGGAGGAGGTGGTGCAGGGAGCCGGGAGTCCTGCAGTGGGGCCTCCTCAGGAGCTTGTTGAAGAAGAGTCCTCTGTTCCCCCTACCCTTCTGGAAGAGGGGACTGAGGGTGAATGTGACAAGGGGTCACCCCCACCTGAGACACCCGCAGAAGCAGAGATGGAGACAGAAGCAGAAGCTGCAACTCCACAGGAAAAGGTAAGAGGGTCGGCCAGGCAGGGCACGGGGTGGAGCTTGGGGCTGCCTGGGACAAGACTATGGTTCTTAGGAACAGGCTTGTTCCAGCCTGACCTACTCTCCTGTGTGTGACTGTTTGAATTTTGTGTCTTTGTCCCTAAAAGGAGCAAGATGACACAGCTGCCATGCTGGCTGACTTCATCGATTGTCCCCCTGATGATGAGAAGCCACCACCTGACCCAGAGCCTGACTCTTAACCCCTTCTGTACCCTAACACTTTGTATCCAATAAAGTTATGTCTGTAGATATTTCTGTTGCTTTTGGTTCTTGTCACACTGTTCCCTGCTTGGAGCCTGAGTGAGTGTTGGGGTTTGTTGCATCCTCTCCAGGTGTCCCCATTGTTGACCTGAGGAAGACCCACCAGCTTCAAGAAATAGTAACTGTCCTGTCAGTGTTAGTGTTGGAGTTCTCAAGTCTTGTCCTTTGTTGTTTTCTTCAGGAGCTTGCTATGTAGCCCAGGCTGGACCTGAGGGAACTGTGGTCTGCTTTTGAGTTGTAGTACAAGTTAAACTAATTTTTTGAAAAATTTCAAGCCCTCAGAGAAATTGTGAGAATATATAACCTTTAACTAGATTCACCAGTTTTCAGTATTTTTAACCTTATTAGTTTTTTCCCCACCTCTATATAGACCTGTATCTATAGATATCAGCCTGTATATACTTAAATAATCTTATGTGTCTATGGATTATGTTGTTGAACTTGGGGAGTAAGTACACATCATGGCCTTTCTTAGATCTTCGGTGTTACTTAAAATTAACATAATACTAGTTGGGCAGTGGTGACACATGTCTTTAATCCCAACACAAGGCACGATCTCTTTGAGTTTGAGGCTAGCCTGGTCTACAGACCAAGTTCCAGGACATGTAGGGTTACACAGAGAAACCCTGTCTTGAAAAACCAAAAAGAAAGATAAAAGAATATAACACTGGGAGCTGGGGAGGTGGCTCAGTGATTAACGGCAGCTGCTGTTTTTCCAGAGCACCTAGGTTCAGTTTCCAGTGCCCATATGGCAGCCCACGTCTGCCTGTAACTTTAGTTCCAGGGGCTCTTACACCTGGTTTCCATGAACACTAGGCTTGCAAATGCTAGACAAACATTGGCAGGCAAAAGCCCATGCACATAAAATTAAAAACACCAACATCCCCAAAACAAACTAACACAACCATGGGCTGGAAATGCACTCAGTTGAAGAGAACTTGTAAAGACTAGTTTTTCACTTTTAGTTCAGTGTTGAGTAAATTGTTGGATACTTTTATCCAGCTGTCACAGTGTTGTGAATGTGCTGGGTAGATTAGGTATAGATGATGGGTTTACGGGGGTGTAATTCCATTGTCTGGAAGCTTGGTATGGTCCAGATGGTGACAGGGTTATTCATAAAATTTCATGGCTGGGTATTTACCCCTATGGGTCAAAAGGTTTTATTTGATGGAGATGACTATATAAGGATCACTGATGGCAAGATTCCTTGTGATTCTCTCAGAAGGGGAAAGAGCCTGCTATCTGGAAACTGTACTTAGGATATCAGCAGTGGGGATAAACTAGAACAGGGTTTTTCCATTTAAATTTTATTCTGAATAGATAACATGTTACTTCAAGAGATCCTAAAAGGTTTGTTGAGAAGTCTTCTGATCTGTGGTCTCTACTAGGTTGTCTCCCGGGAGCAGTTTATGTGCTCAGTGTTAATGTATTCTAGATATAATTGTATGCATTTGTGAACAATTTTGTATAAACATGACTGGGGCCTAGTCTTGTACCCTTTCGACACTTTCATTGTGTCTTACTGGCAAACAAAACACTCAGCGCCAAGTATGCTATAGCCAGTTCTCATAGTCTTATAGCAGCATCTTCTACTGATAGATGTCTATTTTTGGAAGAAAAAAAAAAGCGAAGATCTACAGGAGGTCAGGAAGCTGAATAGAGATGACAAGTTCTGTTCACCCAGTTTCTCCCACCTTCTATCCTACTAGATTATAGCACAGTGATAAAATCAGTCATCTGATAATGTTACAGTAAAGAGCCTGCTTTCCTGACTGGAAGTGGATGAAAGTCCTGTACAGAGGTGTGTTTGTTGACAAATGATAAAATCTGTGTTAATGCAATGGGAAAGTAAAGCAAGGAAAAGAGGTATAGTTTTGTATGTGAGTGCTTTGTTTTTCAACATTGAAACATTCCAACAAATTGAACTAGAACATTACTCTATGTACCAGTGAACTATATTATATCCCTAACCTCTCTTTCTCTGTCTCTGTCTCTCTCTGTCACTCTGTCTGTGTCTGTCTCTGTGTGTGTGTGTGTGTGTGTGTGTGTGTGTGTGTGTATGTGTGTGTATGTGCGCGCACATACTCGAATATGTGTGCAGGTGCCTGCAGAGGCCAGTAGTGTAGGATCTTGTGAAGCTGGAGTTATCAGGGCTATGTGAACCACCTGATACAGTGCTGGGAACTGAACTCTGGTCCCCTGGAAGGACAGTAAGCGCTCTTAACCACTCATGTATTTTTCTAGCCTGGTAGTATTTAAAAGCCTTGGGTGAGACTTGGAAGTACCTGTGTTTTTTCACACTTTTTTATGATGCTGTGTTCTTTTAATATTGACAATTTTTTTTGGTTTTTCAAGACAGGGTTTCTCTGTATTGTTTTGGAGACTGTCCTGGAACTAGCTCTGTAGACCAGGCTGGCCTTGAACTCACAGAGATCCGCCTGCCTCTGCCTCCCGAGTGCAGGGATTAAAGGCGTGCGCCACCAACGCCCGGCCAATATTGACAATTTTATGATTTTAGTTTTTGCTGTTAAGCTTTTTGCTCTAGTGCAAAGTATAAGGTACAAATTAAATCTTAGTATTTTATCTAGGTGCCATTTTGGAGATGTGCATCTTTTCACTCTTTGAAAGGTGTGTGTGTGTGTATTTACATTTGAAATTCCTATCTGGGTTTATTTCCTGTGTTCTGTTTTCATTGATCTGTATACACACTTGTACCTTTATGATGTGTCGATGTGTCTATCTGGTAAGATGAATACTTTATCTCGTTTTTTTGTTTTTCAAGACAGGGTTTTAAGTGTAGCCCTGGCTGTCCTCGAACTTGGCTTTGTAGACCAGGATGGCTTCTAACTTACAGAGATCCTCCTGCCTCTGCCTCCTGAGTGCTGGAACTTAAAGGCATGTGCTACTACCACCTGGCTTTTTATTTATTTATTTATTTAAGAGTAACTTTTATGTGCATTGGTATTTTGCCTACATGTGTATGTCTGTGCATGATGTTCATGCCTGGTGCCCAGACAGGCCAGAAAAGCATGTCAGGTCCACTGGATATGGAGTTACAGACAGTTGTGAGCTGCCATGTGGGTACTGGGAATTGATCTTGGGACCTCCATAAGAACAGCAAATGCTCTTAGATACTGAGCCATTTTCTCCAGCCTTGAAGAGTAGTTTCTTAAGGTGTGTTGTGTGTTGCCTTGGTTTATGGGGGTGGGGAGCACTTGGTAAGGGCCAGAACGGGACAGTTGTTCAGACTGTGGTTTCAGACGAGTCCGAGATTTCAGGGTTGGGAGTGAAGGGAGTAATGAGAGTACTGGATCACATCAATCTCTCTGTTAGTCCTTTAGAGTGTGCTTCTGGCCAGAGGAGTGAGTGCTGGATAGCTAAGTTGTTCAGATGATCAATAATCATTCTGAATGGGTTAACAAATCACTTCTTTGGGATGCTGTATGCTTGTCAAAATCATTTGGTTCTAAATCTCGTCAACTATAAGCCACATTTGGAAGTTAGAAGACTGATCTTTAGACTCATTGGACATGTAAGGATTGAAAAAAAAAAGCATAAGTGTGTAGCCCGGTGTGGGACTCTATGCTTGATTCCACAGTACCACCAAACCAAGTCAAAGAAAGCCACCCAATGGAGGAATCACTGCAATCTCAGAGCTCTTGAGCTTTGTCAACACAGAAGGAGGACATGATTTCGTACGAGTAGAGATGCCAAGGGTCAGTGAAGGAGACATGAGGGGGAGTTACCTGGGTGTGTGTGTGTGTGGTTGTGGTAGTGTTTAGAAAACCTTGCTTGGGATTTGGTGCCTTGTTCTAAGAAGCAGGGATTCCTTTGAAAATTTCTTGAGGGAAGTGACTTGATTCAGTTTTCAGTGATCCTTGGGAATCTGGAGGAGAGTCCAAGCCAGGAGACCAAGCTGTGTTGGCAGACCAGCTGCCCTTGCACGCCAGTTTGCTCCTCAGTGCCTGTGAGGTGCTGCCGTGTGGCTATGCACTTGTTTTCTGGCCTCTCTGGATATAGCCTCCCAGCCTAGGCCTTCAGGGTTTTGTGGCTACTCGGTATGAGTTAGCTTCCTTATTGCTTATACTCCCTAGAGGTGTGGCTTTAGGAGAAGACGTAACTGGAGCTGTAGATGACCCAGTCTAAGAGAAGGACCAAGAGAGTGGTTTTCTTTTGTTTTTGCAGTGGTGTGTGTGTGTGTGTGTGTGTGTGTGTGAGAGAGAGAGAGAGAGAGAGAGAGAGAGAGAGAGAGAGAGAGAGAGAGAGAGAGAGAGAGAGTGAGTGAAGGAGTGGGGGAAGTAAAAAATTTAAGTATTGAGTTTATATTTCATCAGCAGGTTTGAGGCTTTGGGAAACAAAAGATGCTTCTGGGTTCAGTATATTTAGTATTTGAATGAGTTCTGTGTAGCAGTAACTAAGAATATGGGTTTTGAAGCTCAGGAGAGCCCATGACTAATGATTTGGGGGAGGGATAGGTCACCCAGGTGGTGGAGCTGAAGATAGAAGTGTGAAATGGAGTTCAGACAGCACCACATTCAGGGGCAAAAGGGACCCTTCAGGGGCTCCATGTGGCTGTGATCAGACACTGACTGAGGGCACACAGCCAACTCAGAGGACAGGGTTTCTTGGTGCAGCCCCAGCTGTCCTGGAACTCGTTCTGTAGACCTGGTTGGCCTTGAACTCTGCCTCCTGAGTGCTGGAATTATAGGTGTGTGCTGCCACCAGCACCTGGCTCAGCTGGAATCTTGTTAGGATTGTCAGCTGGAACCTCGGGTCTGAGTGTCCATTGCATGGTTTCAAGAGTGAGCATAGTAAAGGAGCAGGGTGGAGGGAATGATGCGACTCGTCTCAGAAACCACACAACATCTCTTCTACTGAGTTCTACCGAGAGTCGAAAGGTCTAGGCAGGTGCAGGAAGGAAAGATACAGGAGTGTCAGTGTCATAAAAAGGAACACGAGGTGCTGTGTATGTGGCCATCTCTGGAAAACAACCTGACACTGTCCAGCCTCTGACCAGAAGCCACACACACCCTTCCCACATGCAGACGACATTCAATCCCTTCTCAGTCATGATCTATGGCATCAGTTGAAGGTCCAGGGTCTCATCCAAGTGCAGACAAGGATCCCTGGGTATTGTTCTCAGGGAAAACTTTTTACTTCTTATGAGTTCTCTGTGGCTCCTGGCTTCAGCTATAGGAATTCATTTATTTGTGACATGAGTATAGGTATGTGTGTGAGGAGTGTCACACACATTCAGAGGTCAGAGAACAACCTTCGAGTGTCTTTGCCCACCTTTCCACCTTGTCTTCCAATTTCTTTGTAAGCAAGGATGACCAGCACGTGAGCTCTGGAGTCTCAGATCTCTGCCTCTGGTTTTTATATCGGTTCTGGGGGTCTCAACTTAGGTGATCAGGCTGTGGGCAAGTGCCTTCCCTGCCATCTCCCAGGCCAGCCTTGAAGATTTTAGTTCCTCTTATGAGTCATTCTGCTACTATGTTTATCAGTGATTAGCGCTTTTAGTGTGATTCTTGCATACAGAAGTCTGCTGGTCCAAAGCTTGCTTTTGTCTTTGTACTGTGTCTGTCCCTTTCAGTCCAGGCTTGTTAGTCATGAACAAACAATGACAGAGTCAAATTTGTATATGTTGTATGTCTCAGCTCTGATCCAACCTATTCATTAAAACACTTAGGTGTTTCTCTATGGTACCCTTTTTAGTTTGGATTGGAGTAGTCTTTTATGTTTTTTTTTAAACAGGTGAGACAACATCTCATGTAATTCTGGCTGGCTTCAAACTTGTTATATAGCAGAGTCTAGCCTTGAACTAGATTCTTCCTTGAAAATACTGGGAAAATAAAGGCAAGCACCACCATGCCAGGCTCATTGGCCTTGATTTTCTGTTTTCCAGGCATGCCCTGAAGAGGCTTGGATTTTATCTGTTTAAAGCAGTGGCTCTTAACATGTGGGTTGTGACCCTTTGGGGTCAAATAACCCTTAAACGGGGGTCACCTAAGATGATCAGAAAGCACAGATATTTACATTACAATTCATAACAGCAGCAAAATTACAGTTCTGAAGTAATAATGAAAATAATGTTATGGTTGGGGGATCACCAGAGCATGATCACCATGTTAGAAAGGTGGAGAACCACTGGTATAGAACATCACCTGGAAACTTCCTGAGGTTTAGCAAGTAATCTCACAGATCTTTGGCCTAATCTTTGGATCCTGTTTTCTGAAAATACCTCAAACTTTATGTATGCCCAGAAGTCATTTCTTAATCTTGTCAACCATCAATCTTTGAAAGTGACTTACAAGGGGGAAATAACTATTTAGAACTTAGGAAGCATTGTGTTGTTTACATATAACATTTTATTTGAACTCATCCTTCACCTCTTACATGTCATCATAGTGATGATTGTGGTAATTTTAATACTAAGCCATGAAATCTCCTTGGATTGTTGTGTTTCTATGTTTCCATATTCAATGCTACTGCAGGGAGGAGTAATTTTTACTATTATTTCATAATGTTACATATGTAAAAATTATTGCCACTGAATGTGTAACTTTGGCTTTAAATTTTTTAGACCTATTAATGTTATGTGATGCGTGTTTTGCCCGCATGTATGTGTGCATCATGTGCATGCCGTGCCTGTGGTGATCTGGAGAGGTTGTTGGATCCCCTGGAGCTGGAGTTATGGATGGTTGTGAGCCACTGTGCTGCTGCCGGGAACTGAGCCCTGGTCCTTTGCAAGAGCCAGTGCCCCAATCACTGAGCTGTTGCTCCAGATCCATTGTTTCTTTAGCTTTTGATGACCCTTTCCTTTAAAACCCCAGCACAGCTTCCTCTGGTGCTAATTCTGTAATAAATTACTCCAAAAGTTGGAGATTTAATTTTTTTTTGTTTTTGTTTTTTTTTGTTTTTCGAGACAGGGTTTCTCTGTGACTTTGGAGGCTGTCCTGGCACTAGCTCTTATAGACCAGGCTGGTCTTGAACTCCCAAAGATTCGCCTGCCTCTGCCTCCCAAGTGCTGGGATTAAAGGCGTGCGCCACCAACGCCCGGCTGAGATTTAAAATATTAACAATTTGTTATCTCAAATGGCTTTGGGGATTAACTGGACCAGAGGTTCTTGTGCAGGGTCTCATGTGGGTATAGTTAGATTGTGCCTGGAGCACCCATCAAGTGGTGGATGCTGGCCACTGGCTGGAACACTTACATCTGTTCTTGACATGAGGCTTGTTCTCCTGTAGTGTGGTAGTTAAGTTCCAAAAGAACAGGGTGACATGGGGAACGGTTGTACATGTATGTAATTCCAGCACTTAGGGCGAGACAGGAGGATCAGGATCTCAAGGCCAGCCTTGGCTGAATATTGAGTCCGAGGCTACAGGAGACCCTATCTTAAAAATACCAACCATGGGGTGGTGGCACATGCCTTTAATCCCAGCACTTGGGAGGTAGAAGCAGGTGGATCTCTGTGAGTTCGAGGCTAGCCTGGTCTATAGAGCCTCCAAAGTAATACAGAGAAACCCTGTCTCAAAAAAAAAAAAAAAACCAAAACAACAAACCATGAAACAACAAAACAAAAAGCTAGGTAAAAGGACATGTGTGGAATTTGGGTGGCTTAGTCTTAGGCGCCAAAAGTCATTAACTTCTATGGTAGTCTACAGGTGGAGGAAGTCAAGAGTTCACTCAGGAACAAGGGGCTTGAAGTTTATACTACTCAGTGAGAGAGAAGGGGTCTCTCCAGGGGCTACAGAGATGGCTCATTGGGTAAGGATATGCAGTATGAGCATCTGAATTAGGATTTCCAGAACAGGTGCAAAGCTGTGCACAGCTGTGCACATCTGTAACCCGGCATTTATGGCAAGATGGGTGAGAGACTCTCTGGAAGCTTGAATGCCCGCCAGACTGGAGTATGTAGTGGTAACGGGACAGGACTGGTACCCACAGTGGTCCTCTGACCCCCACATGCACACACATGCCTGCCAAGCCCCACCCCAAGATTAAATCAAGAATAGTGTGTGGGATGGGACTTGTGAGGCAGCCATGTCTTCAATGTTCAAGGTAAAGTTTTCTTTCCCTTTTTAAAGATTTATTGTTTTATGTGCATGAGTGCTTGTGTGTGTACCACATGTGTGCCTGGTATCTATGGAGATGGGAAGAAGACATCAGATCTCCTGGAACTATAGTTAGAGATGGCTTTGAGTCACCATGTGGATGCTGGGAGTTGAACTTGGGTCTTTGCAACAGCAACAGGTGTTCTTAACCACTGAGCCACCTCTGTAGCTCCCAAGGTGAAGTTTTAGTCACTATCCTTGCCTTGCTTGTTACATTAAAACTAAGAAGTAGGGCTGTGAATGTAGCTTGGTGGAGTGTTTGCCTGGCAAGCCCTGGGTCTCTAGCACTATGAAAAGTTCTTTAAAAAATTACAAATTCTTGCTTTCAAAGTCCAATCAGTGCATTTCTAGGAAAAAGAAAAAGCTTATAAGTACACATTTTACTAATGTTTTTTACTAAACTTTTTTCATACAATGTATTTTGATTATGTTTCCTCCTTCAACTACTACTACAAGATCCTCCCCACCTCCCTAGGTACTCAACTTCATGTTTTCTCTCCCTCTCAAAAACAAAACAAAGTCCCCCAAACCATAAATCAAAACAAACAACAACTCAATAAGACAAAAAAAAGTCAAAGTAGAACAAAAAACACCCTCCTTCTGAATAAACATGGAGGAGTTTCTTTTGTGTTGGTCAAATTCCTGGGCATGGGCCCTGTCCTGGAGCATGGTTGATATATCCAGTGGCACTCCATTGGAGAAAACTGAGTTTTCCTTTGCCAGCAGGTGTCTGTTAGAAATAACTTCTTGGGTAGGTGTGGGACTTCGTGTCCAGCTCCCCCACTCTAGCTGGAACCTGTGCGGGTCTGCATGTGCAGTCACAGTGTCTGTGAGTTCTGCGTGTATCAACTGTGTTGTGTCTGGAAGATGGTGTTTCGTAGGAGTCATCCTTCACCTGTGGCTCTTACTGCCTCTCACTTCCTCCTACTCCACTTCTGCAGATTCCTGAGCCATGGGTTTGATGACTATGACCCATTTGGGGCTGGGTTCTCCTAAGTCTCTCACTCTCTGCACATTGTCACATAAGTGGTGAATATTAATTTTGTTCTTAATCCATTGCGAGTTTGTTATGCTTTAATAAAAATTTCATCCTGTCATATTGGCATTCAATATAGTTTATGATAATTAAACTTAAAAATATATTTAAAATATGGTTGATATCTTGGTCACAGGAAATTCAATGATGGGGCCAGTTTGGGCACTTGGCACCCACCCTCTTAAGTGGAAATCCACATTTGAGAGTAAAGGAACCTGGATAAGAAGATCTTTGGGTTGCAGAGTGCTTAGTGTCTCCCTTTATCTCATCACTCGCACCAGAACAGTCCCAGCTGTGCAGAACTGAGTAGCACAAGTGCCTAAAGCTTGGAGATGTGCCTTGCCCTGAGCAAGAGGGCTAAAGGAAATGGACCTCTGGAAGTTGACAAGAGTAGGGGAATACTGAGCAGGAAAGAGGAACCTTGAGTTGTGTTTATGGATTTATACAAGTATACCTTGGGTTAATTGCAGAGATGCACGTTTACAGAACAGGTTAACATTAGCACAGCAACCTGTGCCTTTGAGAGACTGGATTATGACATAAGCCGCTATTTGGGTTCCAGACCATGAAGAAGGAGCAGGCAGAGCAAATCTGAAGCAGTGTAGGCAAAGGTTTTGACACTGAAACCACAGAAAGCAAGATAGATGGTGAACTTGAACCTCACTATCGTGTGGCTTCCCCTGGGGAATGCAGATAGATATCTAATCACCTGAGCCAGTGCACCAACAACCAACCAAAGAAATCATTCTACCCAAGCTTGGCGGTATGGGTGACTAAAACACGACAGCATTCCCAAGAAGCAGCACAGCATGCGTGACAACTCACAAAGGCTGTGTTTTGTGTTTGCTATTTGTTTGTTTTAAAAGACATTTGTCCTCCCACACCCCACACATGCATCATGTAGAAGTCAGAATGTATGAGGCGGTTTTCTTCTTTTAGCATGTGGATACTACATGTCAAACTCAGGTCATCAGGACTGGCAACAAGCACCTATACTCACTGAGCCATCTCACCTATCAAAAACTCAGCTTTCTGACCAACTTGTAGGTGTCTGTGTTTTATCGCTTTGGTGAGAGACCTCATGAACCCTGAAACATGCAGGAGCTCCTGAACTTTGTAAATTTCCTTTGCTTCCTGGGCCTTTTATGTTCCAGTTACATCCTGAGTCTTATGAGCTTCCTTCCCTTCTCCAGGAGAGAGTATTTTAGTTTGGAGGAAATACCTCACAAAACAAAACAGTCTCCAGAAAATTAGGACTGAGGATCTCTCACTGTAGTTTTCAAAATGTGCAGGATATAATTCAATCTTCATATAAAAAGAATCTGGAAGATTGGTTTAATTCTTACGAAAAAGGCAGTTGACAGAAACCAGCCATGAAATGATGCACTTACTAGATTATTAGTCAAAAATAAAGCAGCTCTTAAAACTGTTCTGTGAGGTAATGATAATGGATATTCTCACAGAACAGTGGAGCTAGATGCAGATTTTTGAACTGAAGAAAACCGTATCTGAAATAAAATTTAGTCAGGATGACTCAGGGAAATGGAGATGGCAGAGGAGTAAATGAATGGTGAGACAAATTTCAAGCTGACGAAAATAGGAAAAAATGAATTAAAAAGTAATGAACCTCGGCTTCGGGATCCACGGGGCAATACTAAAATGTCTGACCACCACGTCAATGAAGTCCCTGAAGAGAAGAGAACAAAGTACAAAATGGTTTTTGAACAAGTGATGATGGGAACTCCCCAAATTTAGCAATAGACAAGTGATCAGATTCAAAAGAGTAGCCATGAGTTCAGGTCTTCTTACTCTTCTCTATTCGTTCTGTTTTCTATCCCTATTTTCTGCTTCACTGCAGAAATTGTTAGGGCTATCTAAGTATTTTGCTGTCACATTTTTAACTTCCCTGTATTTGTGTTGTTTTTAGGGAATGCTCTAGGATTTGTGATAGACCTTCCATTGTCTGTTTAGAGTTAATGTTTTTCTCGAAGCAAACCATAAAAGCTTTACTACCATGTAATTCCCTTTTCCTTCTTCTAAGATTTATTTACTTTTGAATTTAGAAAAAAATGTATTTATTTTATATCCCAACCAAATTTCCCCTTTCCTCTACCCTGCTCAGAAAGGGGCAGGTCTCCCATGGGTATCAATAAAGCAGAGCATATCAAAGTGCTTTAAGACTAAGCACCCATTGTTTAAAGGCTGGGCAAGGCAATCCTGTATGAGAAATATGTAGGTTCCTAAGAGCCAGCTAAAGCCTTAGGGACTCCCCTGCGGTTCCTAAGTAGACCAAGCTACATAACTATCACATATGCAGAGGGCCTAGATCAGTTCCATGCATGCTCCATGGTTGTTGGTTCTGACTCTATGAGCCCCTATGAGCCCAGGTTAGTGGATTCTGTGGGTTTTCTGGTGATGTCCTTGACCCCTGTGGCTCCTACAATCCTTCCTCCCTTTCTTCAGCAGGATTCCCACAGCTCAGGTTAATGTTTGACTATGGGTCTCTGCATCTGTTTCCATCAGTTGCTGGATAGAGGCTCTCTGATGACAATTGGGGTAGTCACCAATCTTTTCACAGGAGATGGCCACTTGAGACTAAGTATCTGCTATTGCTAGGAGTCTTAGCTGGGATCATTGTTGTCAATTTGCATCAGGGTCTACCTGACACCCCTCCCTCCAATTCCTATCCCCACCCATCCCCAGTCTACCCAGGAGGTATCTTCTATTTCCCCTACCCAGGGAAACCCATGCATCCTCCCTTGAGCCCTCCTTATTACCTAGTCTCTCTGGGTCTGCGGATTGTAGCTTGGTTACCCTTTACTTTACAGCTGCAAACAACCTAGATGCCCGTCAACCGAAGAATGTATAAAGAAAACTGATAACATTTACATAATGAAGTATTACTCAGCTGTTAAAAACATTGGAAATTTGAAGATAAATGTGCCAGAGACTTGCTTCAGTAGGGGGGTTCAGATCCCAAAGAGGGTATATGGAGTCGGTGGGAGGGAGGGAATGACACAACATGTGTGTGCAGGGGCGCGCGCGCGCGCACACACACACACACACACACACACACACACACACACGAGGATCTGAGGGTGAATCAAGTTTGGCTGCCTTGTCAGCAGCCTTTTATTGAGAAAAGATTACACCTTTTTTTCCCCTCCGTTTAGATATGTACCCCATATTAAAAACTGGAATTTTTTTATATCTAGTTTGAGTATTTTTTTTTTTTTGTCTCTGTATTGTTTTTGGAGGCTGTCGGTCCAGCCCGCCCTGGAACTCACAAAGATCCACCTGCCTCTGCCTCCCAAGTGCTGGGATTAAAGGTGTATGCCACCACTGCCCGGCTTCTAGTTTGAGTTCTTATATATTTTGGATATTAGTCCTCTATTGGATGTAGAGTTGTTGAAAATCTTTTCCCATTTTTTTCAATTTTTTCAATTATTTTTTATTTTTCAGTTAAGATTACACCTTTTATACTGCATAGTTGCACATAGGAGTAAACAAGAAGACGAGGGACATGTGACTGGGATGTGGCTTGAGGAAGCTAGCCTTGACCTTGACCAGGCACCAGTCATTGTTAATGAAAGGGCCACAAGCTCCTCTCGTGAGGGATAAGAAGAATGAACTGCTTCAGCAAGCAGGAACTTTCCTCAAAGCGCCCAAGGAAACTGAGACTCTTCTCCAAATGACCTTGGGAAAAGGACTTCTGGGGAGTAAACAGTATACTACAATTTCCTAGTCCCCCTACATGGGCCTGTTCCCCTCACAATGCTCCCAAAAGGGAAGGGCTTGATGTCTTACTCTTTTCCCATTGTACGGGACCATTCTGATTTCCTGTATTTATTAACTGAAATCTTACCTTGAATGGCCTCAGGCTCTGGATCTGAATTGTCGGCACTTCCTCTTTGCGATCAGGTGCGTCTAGCAGTAAATCTCTGACTTTCCAGTATTGGTGTAATTAGGAGGGCTCAATGGAATTCCTGGTTTTGTGGTGGAGGGGATTTTTTTCCAAAGAATTATTTTGTCTAGAGAGGCTACCATTATACACATTTTTATCCTTTATCAAAGCCCACACAAAATTTCCCAAAGAAAAAGGCACTAATACTGAGAATCACTAAAAACGAAAGTAAGAAGGCGCTGGAGAAGTGTGGTCCACAATGTTGAAATGCTGGAACTTGGTCAAGCAGCAATGGTCACCATTCTGTCCATGCCACAAATGGTTGAAACTAGAAAAAAATCATCCTGAGGTAACCCAGACCCATAGACAAACATGGCATGTACTCACTCATAAGTAGATATCAGCTGTAAAGTAAGATTTATTTATTTATGAGTGTTTTGCTGACATACATGTCAGTGCACTGTTGTGCCCAAATCACCAAGAGACCCGTCCCAATGCTAAAGCAAAGAGTCTTTTATTATTAACGAGTTAATTGCATTAAGATGATAATGTTTAATATAGATTGACACACAGACAGGCTTTTAAATGCTCTGAAGGTGCCAGTCTATTGCCTTCTGCCTTCTTCATTCCCAGAAAGAAGTCTCCGTGAAAGGTTTAGGCATTACGCTGGCCTGCCCGTTACCTGACAGGATTCACTCAGGCAGTTCTCTGGCCAGCTCAGAGTTCCATGAGAACCAGTCTGCACGCAGGTGCAAAGGACCCCTTTAAAGGACAGACCCCTGCCCACTTAAGGCTCTCTCATCTTCTCTCTTACCTTACTCTCGCTCTCATGTCTGTCTCCTCTCTTCGGTCTCGCTATAATAAACTATGGTTAACACACTCTCCATGGCTCATGCTGTACCCTGCGGGTTACCAGCCCCGGTTCCCATCTTCTTTTTCCTTTTTTCTAATTTCTAATCTTAAAAAAAAGAAAACACTATGTCATGCGAGCAGTTGCTACCCTATCCTGTATGTCATGTGTCATTTTGCTCTTCTATATTTAACTGGAAATTCTAGAGATTTCTTTATCTTTGGTTTCAATAATATGCTTGATTCCTGGGTACTGGGGCTTACACACACACACACACACACACACACACACACACACACACACACACACACACACACACGACTTGGGAGTTAAATATGGGGTAAAAATCTGATCAGAGAAGAGATAGAGAAGTGATCTGTGACCTCCTTTCTCTCTCCTTTCCCAATCCAAAAGGGCCTACAAATCTTTCTTTCTAAACCCCTCCCTACTGCTTCCTGTGCCTCTCTATATGTATCCTGGGTCCTCCAAATCCTCTGTGGCTAATTCTGGTCAGCTAGCCACTAGCTCCGCCCTCTGATTCAAAGTAAACTTTATTGGCAGTCTCGGAGTGTCAAAGGGAACAAATAGCCTACAATATTTCTCCCTTTTTTTCTAAATAAAAAGGAAAGGTTTTAACTGTAGTATAGCAAAACTAAATACAATAAGAACAATTATCAAGCATTGTCTATATAAAAAGAAAAGACTTTAATTTTAAACAAAGCAAAACTATATGAAAATAAGAAAAATTATCAGGTAAGAATTACATTCACAATGCCTAGTACATGTTATTTATTTATTTTATTTTATTTTATTTTTGGTTTTTCGAGACAGGGTTTCTCTGTAGCTTTGGAGGCTGTCCTGGAACTCACTCTGTAGACCAGGCTGGCTTCAACTCATAGAGATCCGCCTGCCTCTGCCTCCTGAGTGCTGGGATTAAAAGTGTGCGCCACCAACGCCCAGCAAGGCAGGGATCTTATAGGGCAGTGTGAGGGGAGTGTCTAGGGGTCTGCAACAGTCTCAGGATTGGTGAGCTTCCAGGCTTGGATGACCTGCCTGTGCTGATCGGTCAACTGGTTGTTATGACCCAACAGGTCCAACAGGACAGGAGCAGCAAGGTCAGACCAGCACATTTTAGCCTGTCATAGCTGCTAAAATGAAGGGGGCGGATATGGTCCCTTCATAGGGTGAGGGGTAGGGGCCCAAAGCTGATTGGTTGGGGTGTCCAGAGGAACTTGGGGGAATTTCCAGGCCCCTGCTTTTTTTTTTTTTTTTTTTTTTTTTTTTTGGTTTTTCAAGACAGGGTTTCTCTGTGACTTTGGAGGCTGTCAGGCTGGCCTCGAACTCACAGAGATCCGCCTGCCTCTGCCTCCCGAGTGCTGGGATTAAAGGCGTGCACCACCAACGCCCGGCCATTTTATTTATCTTGGTGAGTCCTAATTTACTTTCTTTCTTTTTTTTTTTTTTTTTTTTTTTTTTTGGTTTTTCGAGACAGGGTTTCTCTGTATTGTTTTGGAGCCTATCCTGGCACTCGCTCTGTAGACTAGGCTGGCCTCGAACTCACAGAGATCTGTCTGTCTCTACCTCCCAAGTGCTTGGATTAAAGGCATGTGCTACCAATGCCCAGCCATGTCTTTTGTGAGTTTCTTTTCTGAATTTGGTAACAAGGAAAACTGTAACTATATCTGTTCTTCAACCCATTACCTGGGTAAACAGGAAGTGCAGAGCAAACAACTTGCCAAACTATAGAAATGACAGAGTCATCTGGTTGCCTGGACAGTCATCCCAGGTTCCTATGCAATGTTGAGGCATCTATCTTCAGCCTACAGGTCTAGACTATCTGACAGACTTTTCTGTGAACTGGGAATTTTTTTTAAGGATTTATTTATTTATTATAGATACAATGTTCTGTCTGCATGCCCAGAAGAGGGCACCAGATCTCATTACAGATGGTTGTGAGCTACCATGTGGTTGCTGGGAATTGAATTCAGGACCCTTGGAAGAACAATCAGTGCTCTTAACCTCTGAGCCATCTCTCCAGCCTGTGAACTAGGAATTTTGAAGGACTGACCTACCTTGCATTGGCAAAGTCTCAGAGTTGTCTTCTTTTGTGTCCTGCTGGTCCAATTTGGACAGCATACTGTCAGTAGTTGAGACGCGGGCAGTTTCTTGTACAGTGGCTATCTTTGCCACAATGAAAGCACACTCCATATGGAGGTTTCTTGATGCCCATCATCCTTTTTTGAAGTAAATTGGTGCTGCCAGGAGCACACATGTCTCACTGTCATAAAAAGCCTTATGTCATTAAAACTTCTTAGCCAGGGCCGGGTGGTGGTGGCACACGCCTTTAATCCCAGCACTCGGGAGGCAGAGGCAGGCGGATCTCTGTGAGTTCGAGGCCAGGCTGGAACGACAGCCTCCAAAATAATACAGAGAAACCCTGTTTTGTAAAAACAAAACAAAAAAACTTCTTAGCCAGGAATGGTGTTTTCAAGGTCAAACAGAGATATATATTTTTAGACAGATGTTCTTCAAACACTTCAGAGACCTACATTTCTCTGTGTAGTCATGGTTGTCCTGGAACTCACTTTGTAGACCAGGCTGGTCTCAAACTCACAGAGATCCACCTGCCTCTGGCTCCCAAATGCTGGGATTAAAGGCATGAGCTGTATAGAATAGAAACACAGAGCCAGTGCCCAGCGATGGGCATCTCTCAGGACAACTGGCACAAGCGCCGCAAGACCAGTAGTAAGAGAAAGCCCTACCACAAGAAGCCGGAGTACGGCTGGATGGCCTGCTGCCAGCACCAAGATTGGCCCTCGGCGTACACACACAGTCCAAGCTGGAGAAGGCAATAAGAAGTACCGTGCCCTAAGATTGGATGTGGGAAATTTTTCCTGGGGCTCTGAGTGCTGCACTTGCAAAACAAGGATCTTTGATGTTGTCTACAATGCATCCAATAATGAGCTGGTCCACACCAAGACCGGTAAAGAGCTGCATTGCATTGTACTCATCGATAGCACACCGTACCGGCAGTGGTACAAGTCCCACTGTGCACTGCCCCTGGGCCGCAAGAAGGGGGCCAAGCTGACTCCCCTTGTCCTGAAGAAATATTAAACAAAAAAATGATGAAATAAAATTCAAAAGAAACATGATGAAAGGAAAAAGAACGCCAAAATCAAGCGGTCTTCTGGAGGAGCAGTTCCAGCAGGCAGGCTGGATGACCTGGGGACCAGGCTGTGTGGCAGAGCAGATGGCTACGACAGGCTGCAGGAAAGACTTAACATGTATGTACCTGACCTTGCTGGGCATGTCCCAGTTTAGGAGGTTAGATGCCCTCCTCGGCAAGGAACCAATCAGAAGGAGCTGGCAGGGCTACGCTTTACTACTCTGGATGTGCTTTAAGGTACAAATGCGGAACAGTGATGTGCGGAGCATAGCAACCGCCCTGGGAGGGCCTATAGGCCATAACAACCAGTTGACCAATCAATATAGGACAAGCCCAGATGTGCACCAATCCTGAGACTGTTGCATACCCCTAGACACCCTTTGCTCTCTACCCAATATATTCCCCACCTCATGCTTCCCCTGGGTCCTTCTCCAGTCACCCACTGTGATGAATGGATGAAGGTCCCCAGCTAATGGGGTTAGCTCATTAAACAATAAAAGACTTTTTGCTTTTGCATTGGAATGGGTCTCTTGGTGATTTGGGGGTTCAGAATTTGGGCACAACACCTATATCCCCACTTTTCTTTTCCGAACAGGATCTAGATCCCTGAATCTAACCTTCTTTGTTTAGTTTCTTCCCTGACCATGACCCAAAACAACTTGCAACCAAACCCCCTAAATGATAATCATCTATGATCCACTGAATAGCCAAAAAACTACCCACCCTACCTCTTGGGAGTGTGGATGTTGTGTTCTTAGGATTACTTCCTGCTGTCTGGGAACAAGGGCATCTTTAGAGGCTCCCTGCTGGGCTTCGCCTGGCCTGCCTCCAGAGTGCTAGCACCTAGCCCTAATCCATCTTTTATTTAGCAGATACCTGTTGTTTCCTTTGTTGCCCCATGAGGATCTTGTCTGAGAGTTTCCCAAGGATACAAGCTTACGTAAAACTTGGTTGGGGGGGGCTGGAAAGCCATGGTACCATCCTTTATCAAGAATTTGCACTTGGCATTGTCCGTTTGGAAGCTTAGCCAGGTTGTTTTGCAGATACGGAAATCGACTTGCTTAAGTTTAAATATGGAGAACAATAAAATGCCCTAGGTGAAGGGAAAGTGTTCCAGTCCTTAGAGGCTGGATCCCTCTGCATTCTAGAAATGCTAAATTCATTCTTACGGTGCTTCTGAGTCTTCTTTCCACAGACCCCTGTGAACCCAGCACCTGCACTGTGACAAAGGGACCCTGAGAAAATTGAGATAATGGTTAAGTCCTGAGAGAACTAACTATTGTCCAGTCTTGATGTGATGGGAAAATGCAGGGCTTCTCTGAAGTCCTAGCTGGAGTAGTCTATGAGGCTGGACCATTCTTATCTAGCTACTTGGAAGTTGTCCTGAGGTGTTTGTAGTCCAAACTTGATCTTTGGGTAGTGCTTGTCAGCTTAGTGGCGTTGCCACAATCCAGGTGGAATCCTTGTTGCAGGGCTCCACCATCTTCTTGGAGACCTCAAAGGACATTGCCAAGAATGATCACAGTTCACGGCAGAAAACGAAACATTAAAAATGTCATATGCAGCACATCTCTGGGGTGAAAGGTCCACAATTTGTTAAGTTCATCTGGGGTACGTAAATTTAGTTCTTAGTTACCTGTTTCAGACTCAAGCCTGATATCACATACAGAATGCTAGATGAAGCATATTTCTAGAATTAGTACTCTATATGACCATTAATATCACAACAGAAAGTTTAAATATATGTAATAATCTTATAAATTTTGAGATAATATTTATAACTTAAGAAAAGTTTCAGAGTCAAAACCAAAGAATTATGGGATTAGTGGCAATAGAATAATCCCTTAATTTTTAAAATTCTGACACGAGAAAGGGATTTTGGGTTTTTCTTTAATAAACATGTTTGGATACAGAGAAGAGAGAGCCACACTCCACCTCCGAAACCAGCTTTAATTTTTAATTACTAATTGGATTGTGACTTGGAAGACCATTTGTCTTATATGTCTGTAGAGAACAGTAGAAATAAACATTTGGGAGGATTTATGAAATTTTATCCTGTTGGAAGTGTGTTATACCATTAGGCCAATTTATTCTTTTTCTTGGAACTTTTTTTAGTGATTGTCCTTTTTTGATGTCTCATTTGTCCAGTGGTCTTCAGATTTCTTAGCTGTGTTATGCCCAGTCCACAAGACCCCCAGAAAGACTATCAAGGAGCCGACTCCCTGAATATAAGCACAAGGTTTCTTTATTCAAGCCTAGACAGGGACTTTGTCCCACAGACTGACAAGGCAGCTGCAGGAGAAGGTCCTGAGTCTCATAAGCAAGACTAAAAACAAGGATAGGTATCGTGCCCAAAATCTGAACCCCCAAATCACCCAGAGGTCCATTTTGATGCAAAAGCAGAGTCTTTTATTGTAGTTGTTTAATGAGCTAACCCCATTAGCTGGGGCCTTTCATTCATTCACTGCAGTTGATGGAGAAGAGACCCTAAGAAACCATGGGGCAGGGATCTTTTTTAGGGGGGAGGTGTTTTGAGACAGGGTTTCTCTGTACTGTTTTGGAGGCTGTCCGTCCTGGAACTCGCTCTGTACACCAGCCTGGCCTCGAATTTACAGAGATCCTCCTGCCTCTGCCTCTGCCTCCTGAGTGCTGGGATTAAAAGTGTGCGCCACCAACGCCCAGCAAGGCAGGGATCTTATAGGGCAGTGTGAGGGGAGTGTCCAGGGGTGTGCAACAGTCTCAGGATTGGTGGGCTTCCAGGCTTGGGTGACCTGCCCTTTGCTGATTGGTCAACTGGTTGTTATGACCCAACAGGTCCAACAGGACAGGAGCAGCAAGGTCAGACGAGCACATTTTAGCCTGTCATGGCTGCTAAAATGAAGGGGGCGGATATGGTCCCTTCATAGGGTGAGGGGTAGGGGGCCAAAGCTGATTGGTTGGGGTGTCCAGAGGAACTTGGGGGAATTTCCAGGCCCCTGCTTTAGCAGCCATGACTTAACATGTGCTTGCCTGACCTTGCCCCTCCTCCCAGTCACTAGGAGGTCAGATGCCCTCCTCGTGGCAAGGAACCAATCAGAAGTTAGCTGGTGGGGCTGTGCTTTACAGACAGTGCACAACAGTGATGAGCAGACCATAGCAACCGCCCTGGGAGGGCCTATGAGTCATAACAACCAGTTGACCAATCAGCACAGGGCAGGTTGTCCAAGCCTGGAAGCCCACCAATCCTGAGACTGTTGTGTACCTCTAGACACGCCCCCTTGTTCTACCCAATCACGCCCCCTTGTGGTTTCTTGGGGTCTTTCTCCAAGCATTCACTGCAATGAACGGATAGAGGAAGGACCCGAGTTAATGGGGTTAGCTTTAAATAAAAGACTCTTTGCTTTTGCATCGAAATGGGCCTCTTGGTGATTTGGGGGTTTCATAATTTGGACACAATAGTGCCCATAAAAGTTGTTTTGCAACTCTGTTGATTAACCCGGGGTATCTGTTCTTTTTGTGGGAGCCAGGGCCGTGTGTGTGTGTGTGGGTGTTACGTGGGTGGGTGATGTGAGCCAGCTGCACAGATTATGGGGTGAGGTTCCCATGTTCTGCTTCTGGCCCTCTTTTCTAAAATCACCCTGATTTTGCCCTCTCAGTTGAATGTTTTTATTTTCCTGGAAAGACAAAACAAAGCCCTGCCTCATCCCTAACTTTGAGGGGTTCCATTTTTTGGAAGATTATGTCTGATCAAATGAAAGGCATTTGTTAGTCTTAAAAGTTAGTTTAGGTTGAATGGCACTCTGTTTGATGAATTATCACCTCTCCTAATTGAGGGGTCTCTCTTGTTTGAATATAATCTTTATTGTTCTTGATGGTATCCATAGCTTTTCTTCTGTGGAAACAAAAGCAAAACCTCTTCCACAACCTAACCCATATCCTTGGTTTATTCTGACATCAACACATCTTTGAAGTAGCATACAGGCTGATTTAATTCAGCATTTAAAAAATTTAAAGTTAATAAAGAATTGTATAATCTATCTGGGGGAGCTTTATTTCCTCTTTTTGCTTATTAAGTATATCTTTTAAAGTGCAATTAGGCCGGGCGGTGGTGGCGCACGCCTTTAATCCCAGCACTCGGGAGGCAGAGGCAGGCGGATCTCTGTGAGTTCGAGGCCGGGCTGGTCTACAGAGAGAGTTCCAGGACAGCCTCCAAAACAATATAGAGAAACCCTGTCTCGAAAAAAAAAAAAAACCAAAAAAAAAAAAAAATAAAGTGCAATTAGATCTTTCTATAATGATTTGTCCTATAGGATTGTATGGTATACCTGTAACATATGCTTTATGTTGTAATATGCAAAACACTATTTTATTAAGACACCTGTTGGAGCATTGTCAGTTTTAATTGGTAAGGGTATTCCCATAATGACCACAACTTTAATAAATATGGTTGAAGGTCAAAGACAACCTGTGAGAGCCAATCCTCACCTTGCAAGCGCCCTTACCTGGGGGACCATCTCACTGCTCCCAAATGATTTTTTAATGAAAGTTTTTTAAAAATAATATCTTTTGGGCTGGAAAGATGGCTCAGTGTTTAAGAGTGATTGTTACCCTTAGTAGTTAGGGTGACTGCATCCAGAGGACCTGAAATCAGATCCCAGCACCCACAACAGGCAGCTCATACCACCTGCAACTCCTGCTTCAGGGGACCCATGGCTCCTGCAGACACAGGCACACACAGACTCTCTCTCTCTCTCTCTCTCTCTCTCTCTCTCTCTCTCTCTCTCTCTCTCTCTCTCTCTCTGTTTCTCTGTCTCTCTCTGTCTCTCTGTCTCTCTCTCTCTCTCTCACACACACACACACACACACTTTAAAATGACCTTTTTTGCCAGGCATTGGTGGCACACGCCTTTAATCCCAGCACTCAGGAGACAGAGACAGGTGGGTCTCTGTGAATTCGAGGCCAGCCTGGTCTACAAGAGCTAGTTCCAGGACAGCCTCCAAAGTCACAGAGAAACCCTGTCTTAAAACAAACAAACAAACAAAAATCAAAATAAAAAATAAGCAAAAATAAATAAAAACAAAACAAAAACCCCCCAAAACAAAAAAAGGCCTTTTTACACGTGGAATGTGTGTGCTTGCATGTGTGTGTGTGTGTGGGTGTGCATGTGAGGGTGGAGGCTGACATTTGGAGTCTTTCTCCAGGGCTTGTATTAAATGCCCTGATAATCCCAGCACTCGGGAGGCAGAGGCAGGCAGATCTCTGTGAGTTCAAGACCAGCCTGGACTACCAAGCGAGTTCCAGGACAGCCTCCAAAGCCACAGAGAAACCCTGTCTCGAAAAAACCAAAAAAAAAAAAAAAAAAAGCAATTTAAAGCCAGGTGGATCTCTGTGAGTTCAGTGTGGTCTACAGAGCAGTTCTGGGACAGTCAGGGCTACAAAGAGAAACCCTGTCTCAATAATACTACTACTACTAATAATAACAACAACAACGATGATGATAAAAGCAACTTACAGAAGGGTTTGGCTCATGGTTCCAGGTCCAGTCCCTGGTTGGGGAAGAAAGGTAGCAGGATTGGAGCATCAGGCTACATTGTGTCAGCGTTAGGAAGAAGACAGGGAGTGAATGAATGTGCTCAGCTCACTCTCTCCAGTTACATGATCCAGGGTCCCAGCCCAGGGAATGGCGCCCCCCACAGTGGGTGGGTCTTCCCGCCTCATCACACCCAATCACAGGCATACCCAGAGGCCCTCTCCCAGGTAATGCTAGAACTCATCAGGCTGATGACTGAAATTGATCCTCACTGTCAGTCTTCGCAAACTTTCCTCCCATAGGGAAGAGTAAACAGCTAAGAAGCATCAGCCTTTGGTCAGAAAATAACTTCCTTTGAAGTTATCTGGGGGCAGCTGCCCAATGCTGGTCTAGCCTAAGGCACGCATGTGACAGCATTCCACTTCCTGTGAGGAGCAGAGAGACTTGACCCAGCTTGGTCGTCAATAATGAGTCATAACAGCTCGTCTCAAAGGACGAGATCATCTCTTTGAGGAAAATGGATGGCACTGGGGAACATTGCATTATTGAAATAAGCTGGACTCCCTAAGACAAACACCACGCATTCCCTCCCACATTGGGTGGTAAGAAATAGCCCTGACCTGGATCTAGAGTAATGACTACAGGAGGCTGGGGAGGGTGATGGGTGGAGGGATGGGAGAGGCTGAATAGCGGGCGCTCACACAGAATGAAGGAAGACAGAACAAGTGCTAGTTTCCCCTTACACAATGGAATGACTTGCTCATAATGGCTCATTATATATTTTATAAATAATTAGAAGAGAAGAACTTAGGGTAAGCAGAAGGTAACAATGGACTTGAGATGTGAATGTCAATGGTCTTGATTTGATCTTTACGCATTGCATACATACATGGAATTATTGGAGTAAACTACCTTAGCAATACAACTAAAACAATAAGTACTTACACATAAAACATTTTGCTCCAATTGCCGAGTGAGCACAAATGGTTCATGTATGATTTAAGACAGAGAACACAAGTGTGGCGCTCTGTGTCTGGCTTTGCCCTACCAAACAAGTTTTATCTAAGCCATAAGGGGGAAAGTGGTTCTTTGCGGTCAGCCCTTCCCTAATGCAGAATGGGTGGAGACATTTCTTTCTTTCTTTCTTTTTTTTTTTTTTTGGTTTTTACCAGACAGGGTTTCTCTGTATTGTTTTTGAGGCTGTCGGTCCAGTCCAGCCTCAAACTCACAGAGATCCGCCTGCCTCTGCCTCCCGAGTGCACCACTTGCAGGCCTGATGCCCAGGGGGCCAGAAGAGAGGTTTGGATTTCCTGGAACTGGGGCTATAGATGGCTGTCAACTGCCCTGGGGGAACTGGGAACCCAACCTGGGCCCTCTACAAAAGCAACAAGTGCTCTAACCGCCGAGCCACCTCTCCAGCCCCTGTGAGTTTTATTATTGTAATGATGATAATGATGGCATAGACATCAGAGATGGTTCAAGAGCAGCTTCTTTTCATGACTGTAAATGCCCTTTGGAGAAGCAAGAATCATGATGGCCGGGCGGTGGCTGCGCACGCCTTTGATCCCAGCACTTGGGAGGCGGAGGCATGTGGATCTCTGTGAGTTTGAGTAAGTTCCAAGACAGCCTCCAAAGCTACACAGAGAAACCCTGTCTCAAAAAATAAAAACAAAACAAAAAAAACTAAAACCCTAACCACCCAAACAACAAACAAACAAACAAAAACACATGATCGATGCCAAATGGCTGTGAAAAGCCTGTTTTTTTGTTTTTTGTTTGTTCGTTTTTTTTTTTTTTTTTTGGCTTTTTTTGGCTTTTTTGAGACAGGGTTTCTCTGTGGCTTTGAAGTCTGTCCTGGAACTAGCTCTTATAGACCAGGCTGGTCTCAAACTCACAGAGATCCACCTGCCTCTACCTCCCGAGTGCTGGGACTAAAGGAATGCATCACCACTACCCAGCTTGAAAGGCCATTTTACTGGAGGTTTTTTGTTTTTGTATTTTACTCTGTTTTTTTTTTTTATTCTATGTGTATGGGGGTTTTATCTGCATGTATGTCTTCTCATCATGGTACCTGCAGAGGCCAGAGAGAGTGTCAGATCTCCTGGAATTGGAATTACGGACAGTTGTTGCTGCCATGTAGGTGTTGGGAACCGAATCTGGGACCTCTGAAAGAGCAGCCAGTGTTCTTAACCCCTGTTGCTCGGATGGATGATGGTGGAGTGTGTCCAAGTCAGTTACCGGGAGCAGTAAATAAAGTCTGGACGATCCTGTGAGGTTCCTGAGTGTCCCACATGGGGGCAGCACTGGGCAGAAAAGTTCTGAGACCAGTCCATAGCAGTGGTTAAGCATTTAAATTCAATCTTAGTTATCTGAGCTTTATTTTAGTCTGTCCCACAAAAAGATTATCAGTAAGATTATTAAAGAGAAGCGGTGCTATAAAAATCAAAGAGATGGGGATGTTTAAAAATGTTGTTCTTGAGCTGGGCATTGGTGGCGCACGCCTTTAATCCCAGCACTCGGGAGACAGAGGCAGGCGGATCTCTGTGAGTTCGGGGCCAGCCTGGTTTACAGAGTGAATTCCTGGACAGCCAAGGCTACACAGAGAAACCCTGTCTCCAGAAACAAAGCAAAAAAACAAACAAACAAAAACAAAACTCTGACCAAAACCAGGAAAGAGTTTATTTTAGCTCATAGGTTATAGCCTCTCATCAAGGGAAGTCAATGTGGGCAGAGCCCATGGAGGAACGCTGCTTCACTGTCTTTCTCTGAGGCTAACATTCAGATACCTTCCTTATATAGCCCAGACCCATCTGTCCATGGGTGGTACCACTCACAATGGTTGGACCCTTCTACATCAATTGACAATTTTAAAAAATGGCCGCAGGCCAATCTGATGGAGGCAACATGTCAGCTGCGGCTCCCTCCTCCAAGTATGTCAAGATGCCATACTTTTCCCTCACAGGAGGTAAGGATTTGGATTTGAGGCATGAACCATGTGAAAGAGTGCTATACATTCTGGGGGTTTGGGGGACGCATGGAGGAGTTACCAGAGGGAAGTTAGCAGGGAAGCAGAGAATCATGGGAGACTGTTGCTGCAATGGGAGGATGAATTGACACACGAGTGTTGTGGGCTAGGAGGGTCCATGGTAGAATGCTCGCTGCCTAGCGTGCTCAAGACCCTGGGTCCAACACCAGCACTGCCAAGAGGGGACTCTATGTCATCTTCATCTAATCTACATATCTATATCATCTATATCTATGCCTGTGTCTGTATTGATCTCAGTGTCAGAGAGAGAGAGAGAGAGAGAGAGAGAGAGAGAGAGAGAGAGAGAAGGAAAGAGAGTGGGAAGGGTGAAGATGAGAGTCCTCTGATGGAGGAAGGGTGAGGTAGGGTGGGAAAGGTGTCTCTTGAGAAGAAACTGCTTCAAATGACCGTCTGTACCATCTAAAACTCTCCAGAGCCCTGGCCCTTTGATAAAGTCATCTCCTATAGAGTCCCAGTTTTCTGGGGGACTGTATTCTCACCCCTACCCCCCAAATAGGGGCCTCAGTATAGAGCCAGGTTGGCTTTGAACTTGGGGTTCTGTTCCCTCAGTGGCTCCAGTGCTGAGAGCTGGAGACAAGTGTCCCCATTCTGTCTGCACATTTTTCCATTTCTGTCCCCACCAGCAGCACTTGTACCTTTTAGTTTTGATGCCCCCAAGGCTGTATTCGCAGTAAGGAGGGCAGTGGGGGATCTTCCTGATGGTCTCAGTGGTGGTTTTCGGGGATAGTATTTCCAGGGAACTGAACCAGCATCCAGGCTGTGGCATGGTCAAAATGGAAAGATGGGAGCCAAAGCCTTCATGAGGATAAATGTGGAGATTACCCTAGGGGTATTAAGGAGTGTGAATGAACTTAGTTGAGGTTTCCTATTGCTTATTGCTTATGCTGCATAGGGAATTCACATTTCTTCAGTTGATAACCCTGAAGGCATACTGTGGTCTATTGGGGAAATCTGCAGGCTCGTCAAGGCTGGGACAAAAGCTTAGACCATGGAAGAGTGAGTTACCCTAATAATCTTTCTTTCTTTCTTTCTTTCTTTCTTTCTTTCTTTCTTTCTTTCTTTCTTTCTTTCTTTATTCTTTTTCTTCTTCTTTTGCAAATTTTAGTTTGAGCTGTTTATTGGCTTGCTCAATAATTTGAGAAGTTTGGGGATGAGGACATGTGATCTGGGGGATTGTGGATTTGAGTATTGAATTTTTGCATGACTTTACTGGTGAAATGAGTCCCTGGACATGTAAACAGGCAACTGGATTTTCCCAAGGGGCAAATTCATCCCAACAGAAGTTCAGCCACTGTAGAGGGGCTCTTACCTGAGGGGGCTTTCTGTTAATGCAGGTGCAGGCAAATGATGCCAAGAGCATAACCACACCCCAAGACTTAGGGCAGTGAATAAAATCTACATGTCAGTAGGGAGAGCGCTGCCAGAGATGTTGTCTCATTCTACACCTGCAGACTTCCCAGGGTTACAGGAGTTTTTGCAGGAGAGATGGAAGTACACTGCTTGACTGTAAGGAGTCAAGTCACCTGACTAGTAATGACCCTAACGAAGTCACCTGACCAGTGAAGATGGTAAGAAGTGAAGTCGCCCCACCAGTGATAGCTGAGAGATTGATTCGGCTTTCCTGTCTGATGAAGAATAGTTTTGTGGAACACTGAATTTGGTGAGAGGCAAAAAAGATGCCAAGTAACTCTCTCAGTGTCACTAAAGGCGTTTTGGTAATTCTGAGTGAAGAAGCAGTCGTGTTGTTTCCATCTGGTCTTTGCATCTTCAAGGGCTTTTAGATGAGATCTTTAAGCTTCTCCAGAATATTCCAGACACGTGCCTCCATAGCTAGATTCTGGTGAGGTAAGTGGATGTGTTAGAACAGATATACATATTACTGAGGTTGTATGTTAACTAATGGCTTTCTTCTAGCCTTGGGTGGTATAAACTTCCATTTTTAGTCTGGCCAGAGCTTGTTCTGAAAATCAGGTCTTAATGGTTTGGAATTTAAGATGATTTGCCTTGAAATCATGGAAACCAGAGATGAGGTGTCAGCACGCACTTGTAACAGGCTGTGTGGCCAGAAAACACCTGCACCTCCATTCCATAAGACCCATGGCCTACCCTGGCTTCTGTGTGCTTACAGTGCCCTCACAGTGCACACACACACACAGACATACACACACAGACACACATGCACACACATACATACACACATGCACACACATACATACACACATGCACACACAGAGACACACACATACATGCACACACACAGACACACATACACACACAGAGACACAGACACAGACACACATACACACACAGATACAGACACACATGCGCACACAAGGACACAGACACAGACACACAGACACACACACATACACACACACATTTTAAAAACCAGGCTTCAAGGCAGTCATCCACCTGCTAACTCACTAAGGTCACAGAATATTCGGGAAAACACCCCTGCAGTCTGTGTGAGTGTTCTGTTTCCCACAGCTAAACTGTAGGCTCTTGTAGGAGTCAAAAATTCTAGGTGAGTGGATTTTGCTTAGGTAGGGCTCACACTCTGTGGACTGATGAGGTTTGGATCTGGACTGTAAGGGTGAGTCTTCTTGGACACTTTCCAGGGTGCAAAAATACCAACTATCAACAAAGAAGGTGAGATCTAGGGGTACAAGCGGAACTTCAGCTAGATCAAATAAGGAAAGAGCTTGGGTACTTGTGACATAATTGGCTTTTGTTTCTTCAAGTGTGAAGATAAGCCTTTGGTCATGGTGCAGCATAATGGAAGGGGTGAACAAAAACATCTGATAAAAAGAAGGTTTGGGAAATGCCAGGTGCCACCTAATATGCAGAGTATGCAGTGCAGTGCAAACTCAGTTGTGTCTTGAACCAAATTTACTGTTGCTGTGACTCCTTGGGCGTATAGAAGGCTCATGCTGTAGGGACTAGTGTCAGGGTAAAATGTCAAGAGACTGCTGTTTCCCATCTTTGTATCCTTGCTTGCTTTGTTTTTTGTGATGGGAATCTCATGAAACTCAGGCTGGCTTTGAACTTGTCGGGTTGCCGGGAATGCCTTGAACTCCTGATTGTCTTGCCTCTCACTTCCAGACGTGCTGGGATTCCAGACACGTGCCTCCATAGCTAGACTCTCAGCTTCCCTTTTCCTGAGATGGACTTTCTAAGGTATACCTTTCTTTCTTGTAGGTGGGAGATCTGAACAGAGCAGAAGGAAGGGAGTTTTTACAGGGTGCAGTACAGAGAATGACCCCACTAAAGGGGCCAGACACTCGTTTAGCCACAGTCTGTGAAGAGGAATGCCATGGAACAGACATCAGGACTCAGGAGGAGACTTGTTGATCTGAATAATAGATATTCAGATAATAGCAAGGATGACCTCAGTACATCTGGGGACAAAGTTCTTTATGGGGGGATGGGTGTTGTATTGAAGCCAGTAACACTTGTAGTTTATCTCTCTAAGTCAGATCTTCTATTTATTGGGCAAGTGCCACTGGATTATATGTATACAGATGAGGTCATCTGCACACTTGCTGGGCATTCAATTATGAAATGAAACCAGATCCTTTCCAGTTATTTCATAGGGACTTTGAGAAGATTAGTGACATTCCGTGGGTAGAGCGAGGATGGAACTGGACTGCAGCGTGTACTCAAAAGCCTGTGCCCTTAACCACTGCTCCCGTCTTCCTCCTCCGTTATCTTGCTTCCAATTTTTTCCCACACAGCGATCACAAAATCTTAGGTCCAACTCTTGTATTAATGCATTCTAATCTTACTTTGATTTGGAGGAGTTTTTCTACTGCCTAATGTTTTGAATTGGTGAGATGAGAGGGGCATCCCAAAGACCCCCAGGGAAGCTCATGTTGATTTGGGAATTCCCATTTTCTAACTTGGAATAATAGATACAGAGGAACTCCCCTGTGTGTACAGTACTACAGCAGTCTCTTGGTAGTCATGCCTATATGCCTGTGGTATGATGAAAAACAGATCTAGATACACAGCTAGAATAGATGTGCTTAGACCTGCATCACTAACAACCGAGTGCAGGGGCATCTGTGGGTCGAACTATCTCTGTGGTCTTTGAGAAGGAGATGTACAGAGTAGTTCAGTACCCTAGTTAGCATGAGACAAGATTAGAAACCTAACAGCCAGAACTGAGCCGGGTGGAGCTTAGGTTTCTTAGCACAGAGAGGGCTTTGAATCTCCATGTGCTTTCTTCATCATCTGTCCTATTGTCTTGACCTCAGGGCCTAAGGAGGGAGGAAAGGGTGTCAGGGTAGCTCAGTCCTGAAACACTTCCCTCCTGTTCTCAGGGGCGGGGTCCCACAGTGATGGTGAAAGCACTCTATAGGAGAACACTTCACCATCTTTGACTCTCTGTGAGGGGCATGTGTAGAGACAGGATTCGGAATAGAGTGGCTGAGTTGAGAGCGGGCCCCCCCCCCACTCCCTAATGCTGACTCAGCTTCTTTGCCAGGATTCTCTGTCTTCCCAATTAATTCATCAACTTCTCTGATCTGGGAGCCAATCTTCAATAAAACTAGCAACCATTTTATTATTTGGCCCATTTCAAATGACGGAGTATGATAAAGAGAGTGTGACTTAGCCAATTACACAGATTCCCTGCTTCCCTCTGTCTGCCTTCAGATGGACAGGTGTAAGCTGAAATTTACCTCTTCGGATGCATCTTACAGTCACAACATTGGTATCACACTTCCCCAAATCTTGTCTCTAGTGGTCATGTAGATGAATGTCCCCACACAGCTCACTGCTTAAGCAATGTCTTTGTCACTGCTTACTTCTCACTCTAGAATGGCTGAGGGGAGGGTGACACTTTTCCTTACACCTCACCTCATAGAAATTTTTCCACCTCTTGCCCCGACTGGAAGTGATAGTTTCAAAAGTATTTGGGGTCAGTGAGATGACTCAGTGGGTAAAGGTGCCACCGACCTGGTGACCTGAGAGCTCGAGGTGGAAGGAGAGAACTGAGCCCCACATGTTATTCTCTGACACTGAACATGCTGTGTGAACACACACACACACACACACACACACACACACACTGTGGCATGAGCACTACTCCCCTAAATAAACAAAAATGTTGAAAATGATCCTAACATTAACAGCCTCACTCTGATGAGGATAAAAGTATGAACAGAAGGGTCGGCAGCACTCCACTGTGTCTGGTGCTTTCAAATGGAAGAGAGGGGAAGGGTTCATTTGTTCCTAGAGCCGAGGTGGGGACTCTAAGAGACATTTTCATCAAGACTGGGGATGCCTACAACAGAAACATTATGCCCAAATTATTTTTGTGTCTCTCTGTCCTAATTTGCTGTTCTGTTGTTGTTATAAAACACTGACCAAGCCGGGCGTTGGTGGCTCACGCCTTTAATCCCAGCACTCGGGAGGCAGAGGCAGGCGGATCTCTGTGAGTTCGAGACCAGCCTGGACTACCAAGCGAGTTCCAGGACAGCCTCCAAAGCCACAGAGAAACCCTGTCTCGAAAAAGCAAAAAAAAAAAAAAAAAAAAAAAAAACACTGACCAAGAGCAACTTGAGAGGGAGGGTTTATTTCCTCTTACAGCCCATCATCAAGGGAAACCAGGAAAGGAGCTCTAGGTGGAAACCTTGAGGTAGGACCTGAAGCAGAGACCATGGAGGAATACTAGTTACTCACTGGCTTGTTCCCCATGGCTTGCTCTGCCTGTTTTCTTTTTTTTTTTTTAAGATTTATTTATTTATTACATATACAACGTTCCGCCTATGTGCCAGAAGAGGACACCAGATTGAATTATAGATGGTTGTGAACCACCATATGGTTGCTGGGAATTGAACTCAGGACCCCTAGAAGAGCAGTCAGTGCTCTTAACCTCTGAGCCATCTCTCCAGCCCCTCTGCCTGTTTTCTTATACAGCCCAGGCCCATCTCCCTAGGGTGGCACCATTCACAGTGGGCTGGGCCCTCCATATCTATCACGAATCAAGAGATTGACACACAGACTTAGACTTACGTACAAGCCAGTCTTTGTAGGCCACTCCTCAAAACTTAAAACTCAAAATTTGCGACTACCTGGGGTTCTGGACTATAGGCTGGTTATCCTTTGTTTTATGTCTAATCTCCACTTATGAGTTAGTTCATAGCATGTCTGTCTTTCTGTGTCTGGGTTACCTCACTCAGGATGGTTTCTTCTAGTTCCATCCATTTGCCTACAAATTTCAAGATGCCATTGTTTTTTTTTTTTAATCACTGAATAGTACTCCATTGAGTAAATGTACTATATTTTCTTTTTCCATTCTTCAATTGAGGGTCATCTAGGTTGCTTCCAGGTTCTGGCTATTACAAATAATTCTGCTATGAACATAGTTGAATAAAGGTTCTTGTTGTATGAGTATGCATCCTTTGGGTTTATGCCAAGGGTAGTATTGCTATGTGATGGGAGATGTCATTCTGTAAATATGTCTCTCTTATTGGTTGATAAATAAAGTGCTGTTGGCCAATCAGGAAGCAAGACAGGTGGGACTAGGAGTCCAGGAGGATTCTGGGAAAGGTAGTCAAGAGTGGGGAGTCACCATGTGATCCCAGGAAGAAAGGGCGCAAGATAGGTCCTTATAAAAATATATATTAGTAATTATGGGTTAATAATTAAGTCAGAACTAGCCATTAAGAAACCATAGCAAATGGCCAACAGCTTCATAATTAATATAGCATCATGCATGTTTATTTGGGACTGACTTGGCTCTGGGACCAGGCTGGAGGGAAGAATGCACGTTACAGCTATGTCTTTTTTTAAATTTTATTTTACACGAAGTATTTTTACCAGCAAGCAAAATTCTGCATCATAAAACTGCATTTTAATTATTAAATTAACATGACTTCTAGTCTTCAGCTGACAAATTTAAGCATGTATTCCTCTTTCCTCCACAATGTTTTCTCACCTAATATGACAATTTTCTGCTCCTGATTTCCTAGATTAAAGACTTGTGAGATACTCTCCCCTCTCAACTGAAGCTGATGGTGCTTTTAAGCAAGAAGGGTCTAAAGTGGGAGCAAATTAAACCTAAAGAAGCAAATTCTCTAGATACAGCTGTGTCTTGAGGTGAATCGATTCCCAATTTTCTGAAAAACCGACTTATTGATTTCCAAAGTGACTGTACAAGTTTTCACTCCCACCAGCAATGTGTTCTCTGATTCCACATCCTCTCCAGCATAAGCTTTCATTAGTATTTTTGATCTTAGTTATTCTGACAGGTGTAAGATGGTATCTCAGAGTTGTTTTGATTTGTATTTCCCTGATGGCTAAGGATGTTGAGCATTTCCTTATGTGTCTTTTGGTCATTTCAGATTCCTCTATTGAGAGTTCTCTGTTTAGATCTGTACCCTATTTTTAAATTGGATTATTTGGTCTTTTGATGTCTAGTTTCTTGAGGTCTTTATATATTTTGGAGATCATCCCTCTGTCAGTTGTGGCATTGGTAAGATCTTTTTCCATTCTGTGGGGTGCTGTTTTGTCTTGTTGACTGTGTCCTTTGCCTTACAGAAGCTTCTCAGTTTCAGGAGGCCCTGTTTATTAATTGTCGATCTCAGTGTCTGTGCTACTGATGTTATGTTCAGGAAGTGGCCTCCTGTGCCAATGTGTCCAAGGGTACTTCCCACTTTCTCTTCTAAGAGGTCTAGTGTGACTGGATTTATGCTGAGGTCTTTCACCCATTTGGACTTAAGTTTTGTGCATGGGGATAGATATGGATCTATTTGCATTCTTCTACATGTCAGCATTCAGTTATGTCAGCCTACAGTTCACAACCCCAGAGAAGCCAGGAAACAAGGAGGACCCTAAGAGAGACATAAATGGACCCTTCCCAGAAGGGGAAATAGACAAGATCTCCTGAGTAAATTGGGAGCATGAGGGGAGGGAGGAGGGTGGTAAGAGAGCAGGGAGGGGAGAAGGGAAATGGGAAGGTCCAGTTGGGGGAAGGACAGAGAGGGAGAGCAAGGAAAGAGAGGCCTTGATAGAGGGAGCCATTATGCAGTTAACAAGAAACCTGGCACTAGGGAAATTCCCAGGAATCCACAAGGATGACTTCAATGAAGAATCTAAACAATAGTGGAGAGGCTACCTTAACTGCCCTTCCCGTATAATGAGATTGATGACTACCTAAAATGCCATCATAGAGCCTTTATCCAGTAATTGATAGAAGCAGATGCAGAGATCCACAGCTAAGCATTGAACCAAATGCCGGGAGTCCAGTTGTAGAGAGGAAGGAGCGATAATATAAGCAAAGGGGTCAAGTCCATGTTGGGGAAACCCAACAGCTGACCTGAGCAAGTGGGAGCTCACTGACTCCAGACTGACAGCTGGGGAACCTGCATAAGACCAAACTAGGCCCCCTGAATGTGGGTGACAGTTGGGGGCTTGGGCAGTTTGTAGGGCCACTGGCAGTGGAACCAGTAATTACCCCAAGTGTTGGAACTAGCTTTTTGGAGCCCATTTCCTATGGAGGGATTCCTTGCTCAGCCCAAATACAGGGGGGAAGAGCCTTGGTCCTGCCCCAAATGATGTGACAGACTTCGATGATTCCCTATGGGAGGCTGGGAAGGAGAGAGAACTGGGATTGGTATGTAAAATAAGATTGTTTTAAAAACAAAGAAACAAACAAATAAGTAAAATATTTGGTTACCATTTCTGAAATGTAAAACAACAACAACAAAAATGAGCCTACCTCTTCTTTTTGTGTCAGGTTGACAAAGACTAGGTAGCACATTCTCCAAAGCCATTTTCTACCCTTCTCTTCCCTGGGAGGAAGGTTATTTTAATAGGCTCTAATGCTCTCTGGTTTTGCTGGGCTTGCTCAATGGGGGCCCCAGCAGATCACAGGGGGGCAAGGAGGTGAACTAGAGCATAGTCTCTGGCTTCCTTCCTAGGAGGACAGGAAAGACTGGATGGGGCTGGAGAGATCGTTAAATGGTTAAGAGCACTTGCTGCTCTTTCAGATGACCTGGGTTCAGTTCCCAGCACCCACATGGTCTCACAACCATTTGCTACTCCAGCTCCAGGGGCTCCAATGCAGTCTTCTGGTCTTCCCGAGCACTGCATGCACACGGTGAACTTATATATGTGTAGGCAAAACACCCATGCATATAAAATAAGAAATAAAAATAATAGCCAGGGGGGAGTGGGAGCAGGGAAGAAGAGAGGGGGAGAAGAGGAAGAGAGAGTAGGTCATGGGGGAACAGGAAGTTGAGTGGGTGGGGGTAGAATAGGGGGAAGAGGGACTCATAGGTTAGACGACAGATCAGGCACCAGAGTGACCTCTAGTGATCTAAAGGGATGGCACCAATTGGCAAGCTAAGCAATAGTGGAGAGACCACCTCGAATGCCCATTCCTGATAATGAACTTGATGTCTATAACCATCCGGGAGCCTTCATCCAGTGATTAATGGAGGCAGAGGCAAACACACAATTAAGCACTGAACTGAACCCAAGGAACCCAGTGACAGAGAGAGAGGAGTGATGAGCAAATTGGCAAAGAATGGGCTGGCAAAACCAGCAGAGACAGCTGATCTGAACAGGGGAGAGCTCTTGGACCCCAGACCGACAGCGGGGAGGCCAGCATGGGACTGATCTGGACCTCCCAAATGTGAGTGTCAGTGAGAAGACCTGGGCAACCTATGGGGCCCTGAGCAGTGGATCAGTGTCTATCCCTGGAATACAGACAGTCATCGTGTGCCCATTGCACAAAGAGGGATGCTCTCTCAGCCTGGACTCTTAGGGGGAGTGCCTGGACCCTACCCTGAGTGAAATGACAGACTCTAGATATCCCCTATGTGGAAGGAATTGGCAATAGGGTGGGAGGCTGGGGGGGGGAAGGGGAGTGCGGGAGGAGGGGAGGGAGAGGGAACTGGGATTGACATGTAAAACAAGCTATTTAAAATTAAAATAAAAATGATAAAAAAATAAAATTAAAATAAAAAAAATAGCCAGGCAGTGGTGGCACATGCCTTTAGCCCTGGCATTTGGGAGGCAGAAGCAGGTGGATCTCTGCAAGTTTGAGGCCAGCCTGGTCTACAGAGTGAGTTCTAGGACAGACGAGGCTACAGAGAGAAACCTTGTCTCAGAAAAAAAAAGTAAAAATGGAATTAAAATAATAAAAAACAAAATAGATAAGGTTCCTCCGCTCACTTTAAATAAAAATAATTAATCTCATGAAAGTTGAAACTAGCTGGGCAGTGGTGGCGCACGCCTTTAATCCCAGCACTCAGGAGGCAGAGGCAGGTGGATCTCTGTGTGTTCAAGACTACCCTGGTCTACAAGAGCTAGTTCCAGGACAGTCTCCAAAGCCACAGAGAAGCCCTGTCTCAAAAAAAGGAAGTTGAAAACAGAGTGGTAGTTATCAGGCAACTCAGGCAGTAGAGTAATAGGAGGTACGTGAAAAGATTGGCCAGCGGGTACTACAAGGTAATTCTAGAAGCAAGATGTTCTGGGGTAATGTAGATGCTTTGGGGTAACTATAGGCAGTAATTATGTACTGTACACTCCAGAGGGCAAAGAGAAAAGATTTAAGTTTCATTGCAAAGAAATAGCAAACGTTTGAGGAAGCAAACATGTTTAACCTGCATTAAACGGAGTATACATGCATCAAAATTACATGGCAGGCTATTAATGTGTGTACCTTTTATGCTTCTGTGTAAACTAAAACACAGAGAAAGAGGCAGATGGCGGGGTGGGGAACTGGGAGAAGCAGGCAGTTCTCTCTTTTACTCCTCTAGGTCCAAACAAGTGTGGGCTGAGTCAAACCCGGTAGAGAGGATGATGGAGGCAAGCAGTAACAGAACGTCTAAGCCGAGGAAACCAGGAGTCCGGCTGCTGAGGCGGTCTTGCTGGCCTGGCCTAACCGCTATCAGTCAACCATATCTCACTGGGGCAAGCAGTTCCTAAAGATAACACTGCCCTGATGGGACAAACAAACAGCCACAGAGGAGGAAGCCATTGCAATCTGCTTTTCTCAACCTGAACCCTCTGCCCTGATCACCCCCACCCCAGACTCTCCATTCCCAAGGCAGACACTGCTGCTCATGATCAGCTCTAATAAATGCAATCTCATCGGCTGAGGTCAAACTCTGGCCTCCTTCCTGACTTAAGTCCCTTTATTCTGGTCCTCTAAATTTAACAAGAAGAGCTTAGTGTGGACTTCAAGATTTATTTGATTTGATTTGTCAGTATTGCGTGTGCATGACGAGTGTGTGTGTGTGCCTGTATGATGTGGGTATGTGTGTGTCTGATGTGTGTACATGAGTGCGTGCATGATGTATGCATGTGAGTGTGTATGTGGGGGGTGTGCGTGAGGGTTTGTGGGTGTGCATGGCAGGTGTGCATGTGGAGGTCAGAAGATAACTTTTGGGAATCCGCTTTCTCCCTCCACCATGTGGTAAGTCAAATTCAGCCCATCGAGCTGTGTGGCAAGCACTTTCTCTTGCTGAGCTATCCCTCTGGCCCTAGACTGGACTCTAACTTCTAATATTGAAATGAGATTATATTACCGAACAAGAATGATTGAAAAATCGTTGATTTGATCCAAGGAGTCATTGAGCAAGCTACCAGATAAAAGGCATGGGGGTTGCTAGGGAAGGGATGCCGCCCGCAGCCAGACTTCATCTCTTGAGACTTCCCACTACTGAGTCCCTTACTTCTCCCCCGCTCATCTTGTGCGTGCTTTTTAAGCGTCCTTTTTTTTTTTTCGAGACAGGGTTTCTCTGTGGCTTTGGAGGCTTTGGAGACTCCCTTGGTAGTCCAGGCTGGTCTCGAACTTACAGAGATCCGCCTGCCTCTGCCTCCCGAGTGCTGGGATTAAAGGCGTGCGCCACCAACGCCTGGCTTAAGCTTCCTTTTTATTTATTCTTTTTTTTTTTTTTTTTTTTTTTGGTTTTTCGAGACAGGGTTTCTCTGTGGCTTTGGAGGCTGTCCTGGAACTAGCTCTTGTAGACCAGGCTGGCCTGGAACTCACAGAGATCCGCCTGCCTTTGCCTCCCAAGTGCTGGGATTAAAGGCGTGCGCCACCAACGCCCGGCCCTTTTTATTTATTCTTTATGTCTTTCACATCATGTGTCTTAATCCCATTCATTTCCCTGTCCCTTCATATCTGCCCTCTGCCCCTGTAGCTTCCTCCCCCAAATAAAAAAAAATTTTTTAAAGGGAAAAGGAGAAATCAGTCTCATCCCGGAAGCTGCAGTGTGACAAGTGAGTCCCGGAAGCTGCAGTGTGACAAGTGAGTCCCGGAAGCTGCAGTGACACACACAGTGAGTCCTGGAAGCTGCAGTGTGACACACACAGTGAGTCCTGGAAGCTGCAGTGTGACACATGAGTCCCGGAAGCTGCAGTGACACACACAGTGAGTCCCGGAAGCTGCAGTGTGACACAGTGAGTCCCGGAAGCTGCAGTGTGACACATGAGTCCCGGAAGCTGCAGTGACACACACAGTGAGTCCCGGAAGCTGCAGTGTGACACAGTGAGTCCCGGAAGCTGCAGTGTGACACATGAGTCCCGGAAGCTGCAGTGACACACACAGTGAGTCCCGGAAGCTGCAGTGACACACACAGTGAGTCCCGGAAGCTGCAGTGTGACACACACAGTGAGTCCCGGAAGCTGCAGTGTGACAAGTGAGTCCCGGAAGCTGCAGTGACACACACAGTGAGTCCCGGAAGCTGCAGTGACACACACAGTGAGTCCTGGAAGCTGCAGTGACACAGTGAGTCACACAGGAAACCCTTTCATCCATGTGTCTTCACTGGCAGGTGTCCATTGCAGAGCCATTGGTTTGGTTCGAGGCCTCTGGTTTCTGCTATGCTATGGATGCTGGGGCCTCACTGGACTCCTCTTGGATATCCTGCTGTTGCCCTGTGTTGTAGAGATCCTGCAGCTTTGGGTCTGCAGGACCAGTCCCTCCCCGTGCTTCAGTAGATCATAGATGGGATGGATGTTGGGGTGAGCCAACTCAACCCCAATTTGGGGCCTGGGTAGTTTTAGGTTGGTCAGCCAGCCAGCTCTCTCCCATCCTCACCATCAGGCCCAGTGCTCCATCATTGCCCTGGCTAGTTCACCTCTAGCAGCAAAGAGCGAGGGGCGGGGCCAGTTCTCCTGCTTTCAAGTCCTCAGGGTTGATTCTCCTGTGTTTACACCTTCAGGGCCGACTCTACTGTGTTGAGGTGAGGTGCAGGGCCCACTTTCCCCAATGCTGCAGTTGGTAGGGGGAGGGTCAGCCCCCTCATCTTTCCATGCTTTGAGGGGCAAGGGGGGATCTCTTCCCTGCCCAGGCTGCCACATGACACACGAGTAGTGGAGGCATCTCTCCCACGCTCACAACTTCAGGGCTGGCTCACCCACACTTCCACCAACAGGGCTAGCTCCACTGTGCTGCCCAGGAGGGGTGCAGGGCTGCTGAGGGCAGGGCCGGCTCTCCCACTTGCCTCAGAAGTAGAGGGCCATCTCTCTCACCTAGGCCACCACATGGCAGGCGAGGGGTGGGCCCAGATCCCCCACACTCACATTCTTGGGGCTCATCCACACCCCAGTCAACAGAGTCAGCTGTACTTTGGTGACCAGGCGAGGCAAAGGCCTGTTCTGAGTGCTGCAGCTGGTGGGTGGTTGAGTCAGGTGGTGAGGCTCGAGAGGAGGGGTCTTTCTGTCAGCACATGGCATGCACAACCTGCTGTCCCCTTCTCACACCCTCAGGCTCCCCCCCCCCCCCCGCCCCGCCCCTGTGAATAGGATCAGCTCTATTGTGCTGCCCAGGTGAAGTGTAGGGCCCTCTTTCCCACTGCCTCAGAGGGTGAGGGGGCAGGTCTTGTTCTCCTTAGTGTTACAGCCAGTGAGGGGGGTGGGGCCAACTCTGTACAGCCCAACCCTCTTGTTCTTTGGTGCTGTCAAGAGCCACAGACATCAACACAGACCGAGGCTAAATCTGGGCCATGAACCCAGACTTGGACCTCGGCAGCAGCCCAGGCCCAGACATCACCACGGCCCTGGGTGGCAATTAAGCCACCCACCTCAGCCTGCTCCTCACTGCTTTCACCTCAGATATGCCTCTGTGCACAGGCCATGCACCTCTCTCTCTCTCTCTCTCTCTCTCTCTCTCTCTCTCCCTCTCACCCCACACCATACCTTTGCTCACCGTGATAATGCCCATCTGCTTGTCGCCACAAGGCACCGGGAGGCCTATGTTTTCTCCTCAGAGTCCCGGCAGACTGTCATGGGCCTTTGTGTGGGTGTGTTTATCCTGCTCAGTCTGTCGAGTCCCTCATTTCTTTCCATACATCTGTAACTTGGACTCGGTCCCCATAGGAGTTCAGTCTTGTTCTGGAAACACACGTTAAGGTGACGTAAGTAACAAAGGGAGGTTTGTTGGGAGGGTGCGTGGGCATCTCCTGGAACCCGTTGGTGTCACAGGACATGGGGAAACTCCAGGAGCATCATGATGGCCTGCTTCTCTTCTCCGTCCCGTCTCAGTCCTGGGGAAGGGGGGCGGGTGGCACGGGCTGAGAGACAAGTCACACTCCGCGCAGCACCACGGGTGATGAAGTCTAAATTGTGACCGGTGCAAGGGTGATTCAAATGTGAGAAGTGAAGGCTCAGAGGCAGAGTCGGGGGGAGGAATTCGATCCAGTCACCCCCCCAGAGACCCTCCCTCTGAGCATTGCGCACTGGGGGTGAGGCTGGGAACACAGGAGCTCTGGGGGGACACTTGAGATCCAACCCCTCAAGCTGACCTTTCGGGCGCTCACCCAGTTATCAGCTCCAAAGGCTGGCTCGTCTTCAGCGTGGCAAATGCAGGTAGTGAGGAGGAGGTCATGTGACACTCCCGTGCCTGCCAGGTAAAGGGTATGCCTGTTGTGAACAGTTGTTTGGGGCAGGGGAGATGGATCTGTGCTCACTCTGAAAGCACCAGGACCTAAGCAATCCTCAGCATCTACAAACAAGCTAGGCGTGGCTGTGTGTGCCCGTGCTCCCAGCACTGGGGCGGAGAGGTGAGCAGGTCCTGAGAACTCACTTGCTAGCCAGCCTAGCCGGAGCAGTGAGCTTCTGGGTCAGTGAGAGACCCTGACTCAAGGAGATAAGGTAGAACAATAAAGAAAGACACCCCCAGAAGTTCTCCTCTGGCCTTCACACGCACTCACGAGTGTGCACGCACATCATTTAAAAAAGAACAGTCGTTCAGGACTCAGGAGGCTGAGGCAGAAAAATTGCAAGGCAGAGGTAGCCTGGGCTATGTGGTATATAGGGAAGAGCCAGTCTCAAGAAAAAAAAAGTTATGCAACCTTTCAACTGTTTATGTCAGCTGTGGTCACTGTAAAAATTTCCAATTCATAGACAAATATTAGCAATGGAATGGTAGTAATAGCCATATATAATAACATAGCTATAATTTTTATTAGAACCAAATAGAATTTTACCCAACTGTATAAACAAGGATCATTTAAAAAGCACTGTCAGGTTACTGACGAGAAGTAGCCAAGACAACTTTAAGAAAGGCCAGGTGTGGTGGTGCGCACCTTCAATCCCAGCACTGGGGAGGCAGAGGCAGGCAGGTCTCTGTGAGTTCGAGGCCAGCCTGGTCTACAGAGCAAGTTCCAGGACAGCCAGAGCTATACAGAGGAACCCTGTCTCAAAACAAAACAAGCAAACAAGGTTGAGAGAAAAATGCTAAAGGTCTAGACGGATTAGTGTTTGTTCCACAAGATCCTTCAGGCACCTGCTTCGATGTAAATTAATTCAACTCACCCTCGATGGTTTGTCCAAGAGAGCAAGCACCCTTGTACACTTTTAGATTCAGGTCTTAGCCACCTGTTTTGACCCACACGAGGCAAGAGTAGTTCTTAAGCAACAACCACAGTGGATTCAGGGACTTTTGCCCAGAGTAGCACAAGAGGACCTGGACAGAGGCAGGTATAGGGCCGGCCGGAGTGCCACGGAAGGGGAGGGTGTACCGGTGAGCTGTACTTGTTCTGAAGAGGAAAGTGGCCAAACCCTGGGAGGGGGGTGGGAAGACTTAGTCCTGAAGGGGGTACGCCTAAAGCCTTGGCCTCAAAGATCCCATTTCAGGGTGGTCTAATGGGAACTTCAAACTCCCTCTCCTGGCTGTCCTGTTCTAACAATGAACACATCTACTGTACCTGACCTCAACAAAACCTCTGCGTCTTTGTCAAGGGTATGCTCATTTCCACTGAAAAGCACGCCCCTATCCAAAGCCATTCCATTCCCCTTGGGTGGGTGTGTGGCTTAGCCAGCTGTTGTGCTGGGCATGAAACCCTAGCCAAGCGACTAAGGTGGGGCTGTATCTTTGGAAACTGCCTGGAAACCCAGAAACAGCGAGGGTAGGTATCGGTATCAGATACCTGCCCTCCAGTGGGGTAGGGACTTGTGGGTGGGGGAACTCAGACACACCAAACTCTGGTCTAGGAATGGCTCCCTGGAGGCTGGTTCTCAGATCCTCTTAAAAGTGCTTCTTCCAGGTCCCTCTAGAGGACTAGCCGAGATGGGCAAGTACACGATCCGGGTGGTCACTGGAGACTCGCTTCTGGCGGGCTCCAGCAACCTGGTGCAGCTGTGGCTGGTGGGCGAGCACGGGGAGGCGGACCTCGGGAAGCAGTTTCGACCACTGCGGCGAGGGGTTCGTGCGGGCAACGGCTGGACTTGCAGAAACCCGGGGGACAGGGGTCCTGGGGACTCGGGGTAGGAGAGGAAGTCTGATCCCAGAGAAGGTGGGCCAGGGGTGGTGTCAGGCGCAGGTGGACTGACTGTGAGGAAAGCAAAAAGTGAAAGGAACCGGAGAGACCGGGCTGGGCAGAAAGAGGGGCGAGGATGAGATTCCGCTGGGGCGCGCAGCAAGTGCACAGGGAGCCTGGAGCCCAAGAGAGACCTGCTCCTTTCTCGCCACCGCTTGGTTCAGGTCTCTGTCCTGGGGTGCTTCTTAAAAGGACAAGCGGAGCCTAGCTTCTCTGAGGGCTCGCGGACACCGCTGCCCTCACTGAGGACCCAGACTTGCTGAGTTGCTGTGTCCTGTCCCACAGACCACGGAGTTGGAGATCGACATCCCCGTGCATCTAGGGCGCCTCCTGCTGGTGAAGATGCACAAGCATAAAGGCCTGTTGGATTCTGACTGGTTCTGCAAGTGGGTCACTGTGCAGGGCCCTGGGACCCAAGGAGAGGCCGTTTTCCCCTGCTACAGCTGGGTGCAGTACAACGAGACTATCTGCCTATCCGAGGGCACTGGTGAGGAGCCTGGGGGCGCCGCTGAAGGAAGCAGGAGGTCGTTGGGCGTGTTATGAAATAAAGGGAAAAGATTAGAGAGACGAGGGTGAGGGGAGAAGAGAGAGGATGAGATTGAGGAGAAGGCAAGATGGAGTGACCCTGGCAAGGAGCGGTGTCCTGGGAGGATGCAAACCCTTGTGTTGGCCTCTCCCAGCCCTAAAGGTAAACGACGACACTCAGAACCTGTTTAAGAAGTATCGAGAACAGGAGATGGAGGGCCGAAGGAAGGTGTACCGGTGAGTCCAAGAAAGCCTTTGGTCGCCCTCCACCCTGCCCCCAAACCAATATCTCACTCAGGACTCTATTCGTCCTCTAGGTGGGGCTCCTGGAAGGAGGGTTTAATCCTGCCTGTAGCGGGGAGTACACAGCAGGACCTCCGGAGGAACCAGAGATTCATGGAGGATAAGGATTTAGATTTCTCCCTCTCTCTGGCCAAAGTGTGAGTACTAGGTTGAGTTTGCGCAGTTTCGCCTTAAGCTGCAAAGTGAACTCTTTCTTGATCTTTTTTTTTTTCCTTTTTTTCATGTTGTTCTTTGCACAGGTTGAAGGAATTTGCCATTAAGGGGACTCTAGATTTTATAAGTCGTGTACAAAAACTGGAAGATTACCAAAAAATATTCCCATATGGAACGACTGCTCTGGCCGGTCAGTTACCGTAACTTCCCTAAGTCTCTACCCAGAATTCCAAGTAGGGCATCTGAAAGAAGAGGGGAGGGCTGGGCTAGTGGGGGGCCAAAGTTAGAGATCACACTGGGTTCTCAACTGATGCCCTCAGGGCGGGTTCGTGATTCCTGGAAGGACGATGCCCTCTTCGGGTACCAGTTCCTCAATGGTGCCAACCCGATGCTCCTGAGGCGCTCTAAGAGCCTTCCGGTTCGGCTGGTCCTGCCTCCCGAGATGCAAGACTTACAGATCCAGCTGGAGAAGGAGCTCCAGGTGCGGAGTCGCCTCTGCTTATCCCCGCCCGCCTGCCACTGTTCCCGCCCCTTCTATTCCCGTCCCGCCTTCCTTGTCTTTTTCATGCGCACCTCCATCATTTGTGCCCACCTCCATCTGCATTTAGAGCTTCTTTTTAAAAGCAATGTCTTCAGGCTAGCCTACAAAGGGACGAGTTTCATCAGCACTTGGGGGTTCTCAGCTTTGGTACTCTGTCATCATCATGACCTACATTGTTTTAAGACACTTTCCTATATAGAAAAGGTCTAGCAGTAGTCCTGGCTCTTACCCATTAGATGTCAGCAGCACATCTTTGTGGCAACCAAAAATGACTCTAGACATTGCCAAATGTTTGAGGGCAGGGAGGCACAAAATTACCCGTGGTTGAAAACCATGCTCAGTAAAGTCTTATGGACTTTTCTGCCCCCGCCTTTATCCTTTCCTTCATGAGACAGAGCTTAGCCTTAGTCCTAAGGAAGAGCTTCTGGAGGGAAAATCAAGACTGAACAAGCTGGGTGTGGTGGCTCTTGCTTGTAAGCCCAGCATTTAGGAGGCAGAGGCGGAGATATTGACACAAGCTTAAGACCAGCCTGTTACACATAGTGAGCTCCAGGCTATGTTATGAGATCACGTTTCAAAGAGACTGCCCAAAGAAAGGAGAGGAGGAAAAGGAGAAGGAGGATGGGGAGGAGAAGAAGGAGGAGGGGAAGAGGGGGAGGAAAAAAGGGGGGGAGAAAAGAGGGGAGGGAGAGTAGGAGGAAGGGGAGGAGGAGGACTAAGTCGAGCCTGAAAAAAAACTTATTCTTTGTAGAAGGGAGTAAAGGAGCAATTTGTGCTACATTTGGCTAAAGCCTGTGTGTGTGTGTGTGTGTGTGTGTGTGTGTGTGTGTGTGTGTGTGTGTGTGTACATAGGTTGGGAATTGTGGTCCATGGTAGAAAGCAAAAACTTCGCCTTGGAGAAGTCCAAGCACCAAGTGGTACATCCAGGGCTTTACTTCTGGGGAGATTGGCTGCTTAAAGTAAACTTGTTGGATGGTAGAGAGAGTCCACTCTGGCAAGTGAAAGAAGTGGGGTTCAGGCCTGACTCCAGCCTCTCCATCTGCCCGTGACCCCTCCCACAGGCTGGATCTCTGTTTGAAGCTGATTTCTCCCTGCTGGATGGAGTCAAGCCCAACATCATCATTTTTAAGCCGCAATATGTGACAGCCCCTTTGGTCATGCTGAAGCTAGAGCCTGATGGACGCCTCTTACCCGTGCTCATTCAGGTACGACACCAAATGTCCTCCCCAACAGTGACTCCCTTTAGGGACTTAGACACACAGGTTCTCAACTCCTACTCGCTCGCTCTCTCCTGCTCCAGCTCCAGCCTCCTCGACATGGATGCTCCCCACCTCTGCTCTTCTTGCCCTCGGATCCCCCCATGGCCTGGCTCCTGGCCAAGATCTGGGTCCGAAGCTCTGATTTCCAACTGTACCAGTTACAGTCACATCTGCTAAGGGGGCATCTAATGGCCGAGGTTATCTCTGTGGCCACAATGAGGAGCTTACCCAGCCTGCATCCCATATACAAGGTATTTCAGGGCATCTGTCACTGTGCATCTGTTCACAATTCACACTTACAGCCTCAGGGTCTGCTCTCCAGAATATGCGGAGAAGCAGCCAGCTCAGTCTCTATGTGGATACATGAACACGTGTGCACCTGTGCACACGCATGCGCACACATACACATACATATGCATGCATGCACACACAACACATACACATGCATGCATGCGCACGCACCATACACACACACACAAACCCTCCTATGGAAACCATGAAGCCCTTGCTATGAGCTGGGGAAAGAGTAAGAATAGGTTTTACATGGGAGTTGAAATTCAGAGTGAGGAGGTTGTCGGAGGGGTGGGGAGGTGTGAGGACATTTCAGAAGGAGTGATACCTAGTGGTGAGGCAGGAAGGACTATGGCAATGCTGGATATTAGGTGTTACTGAAATATTAGAAAGTGATTAGCTTGTTGAGCAGAAGGAAGGGAAGAGGGAAAAGACAAGAAAGAAAGCTGCAGAATTTGGAGAGGAGACGCCAGAGCCTTGTTTTGACCACATATTTATGCCACCTGTCTGAAAACATTAGCGAGAAGGAGGTTATATGAGGAAGGGCTTGGAGACACGGGTTTCAGTTAGCAGGAAACAGAAGTAACTGAAACCACTTTGCTGGAGTAAATTGTCTAGGATTTAGGCTTGGTGCCTCAGTAGCACAGTTAGCCTAAGACATGATTCTAGCTAGCCTCACCCTCTAAAAAGTGAGAAGAGGAGGAAGAGTGATGGAAGGAGAGACAGAGGGGCATCCACTGATGGGGGGAGGGGCAAGGAATGGGAAAGAGTCAGAGGCTGGTTATCCACCCCAGAGTCAGCACGGGTGCAGAGGAGGGGTGCTCTGTCACTATGGACATCACTGGTTAACCTGTTGACAAGGGCTGCCTTGGGGAAGTGGAGATGCAGGGAGTCAGGTTGTGGGCTGAGCAGAACCTGCGAGTCATGGAGGTAGAGACTCCTCAGGAAGCTAGCTGAGAAGGAGAAATGAAAGACTAGAATCCTTCTGGGAGGGGAAGGAGAGTCAAGGAAGAGGTTTTTTGTTTTTTGTTTCCTACAGGGCATTAAATACCCAGAGAGGGAGGGAGAGAAAGGGGAAGAGGACGGAGAGAGGGAGGGGGAGAGAGGGACAGACGGATGGATGGATGGAGGGACAGACAGATGGATGGATGGAGGGACAGACAGACAATGAGAGACAGTGGCAGACAAGAATTCAAAGAGAGACAGAGAATGTACGTCCAGGCAGGCAGGCGGAGATGGCCTCAGAGTGGAGGATCCCACTGAGTTCTGTGTATGAGGCCAGTGATTGCTAGAATTATGACAGCGAACACAAGATTGTGCAAATCAGCAGTGAAACCCTGAATCTTTGACCTTGGATGCCTCTGGGGAGACCCTACCCAGTCCTCCAAAGGGAAGCCCTCTGTCTCATGCCGCCTTCCTCCCCCTCCCTTATCATCCCGTCTTTTCTCTCCCCTTGTCGTGGAGCCTGCCCTTCCTCCTATTTGACTGCGTCTCGTTTCTTTTCCCCACAATCAGCTGCTCGTCCCTCACTTTCGCTACACCATGGAGATCAACATCCTGGCGCGGAATAATCTTGTCTCTGAATGGGGAATTTTTGATCTGGTATAATGGGTGAAGGGGAAGGAGTCTGTCAAGGGTGTCTCCCCCACTCATTCTTTTCGTACTGAAGGCTGCCCTTCACCTGGCTCATACTTGAATAGCCTGCTGGTCCCAACCTCCCTCACTCTATTCCCTGGCTTGGCTAACCCTGATCTGTCCTCAGGTGGTGAGCACAGGGAGCGGAGGCCATGTGGACATTCTCCAGAGAGCCACAGCCTGTTTGACGTATCGCTCCTTTTGCCCCCCTGGATGATCTGGCTGACCGTGGGCTCCTGGGTGTGAAATCTTCTCTGTATGCTCAGGATGCCCTCAAGCTATGGGAAATCATCCATCGGTGAGGACAACACAGAGGGGAGAGGCGTGTGTGTGTGTGTGTGTGTGTGTGTGTGTGTGTGTGTGTGTGTGTGTGTGTGTGCAGCGGGTCCCAGAGGCCCTAGCCTGGCCCTGTAGCTGAGACCCTCTTCTCTGGGGAGCAGGTATGTGGAAAGGATGCTCGAGCTTTTCTACACGAGTGACAGTGACGTGAGGGGTGATCCGGAGTTGCAGGTCTGGTGCAGAGAGATCACCGAGATCGGGCTGCAGGGGGGCCAGGACCGGGGGTAAGACACAGGATCCCCCTGAGTTACCTTGCTTCGTCGCCCACACATCTGTCAACATTCCTTGTCCGATATCTTGAAACACTTTCCTGGGTGTCTCCCGAGCCTCTGGAAGCCATGACCTTCACTCTTTCTCTGCAGCTCCTTTGCCTTCTCATCCTCTGGCAGTAGTCTCTCTCCTCACGCACCTGGAGCTTTCTCTGGAGCCAAAACTATTATCCTCTTAGATATTTCCCTTATTCATCCCTACCATAGAGCTGGAAAGCAGCTCCAAGGCCCAACCTACATGCATCAGTTTTATTGACTTTTATTTTGGGGGATTATTTTATCTTTTTCCTTTCATCCCTCCCAACCCTCCCAAATTCCCCTCCTTGTTCTCTTTCAAATTCATGGCCTCTTTTTTCATTATTTGTTATTATATACATATATGTACACACACACATTTTCTTTTTTTTTTTTTCAAGACAGGGTTTCTCTGTGTAACAGTCCTGGCTGTCCTGGAACTCACTCTGTAGACCAGGCTGGCCTCGAACTCACAGAAGTCTGCCTGCACCTGTCTCTTGAATGCTGGGATTAAAGGTGTGCACCACCATTATAATATATTCTTAAATGCGTAAATACACCCTGCTCAGTTACTTGTGTCTATGTGTTTTCAGGGCCCCGTTTGGTATTGGATCGCCACTTGCTGGGCTATTTCCTGTGGACGATTGTCTCTCGGGCTCTCAGCTCCTTAGTGGTCTGTGTGCAGACCTGAAGCCTCCTGGGCTTTCCCTCACCCATGCTAGCGTGTCTGTTCTTGTTCTTGCTCAGTTCATGGTTAGGCAGTCATGTTGGTGACACTTTATGGCTTCTGAATTCCCAGGAGACACAACCTCACAGCAAAGTCCCCGATTTTCTGGATCTTACAATCTTTCTCTTCGGAAAGAACCCCGAGTCTTAGGTTGGGGAGTTATTTTATCGATGTGTCCACTGGGGCTGGGCTCCGAAGCTCTGCATTTGGATTGCTTGTTGTCTTTTCTGTAATAGTCTCCATTGGGTTTTGACTGCACACTACTTGTGAACCATAGCCTCTAGAGGCTATGACCGGAACAAGGCCAGACATTTTTGCCTACCTGAGATCTGCTTCCCATGCTGGTCTCAGATCTAACTCTCCGTTTCACCAGGATCCCAAATGGCCCATGCACCATGCGGAAGCCCCCACCGACATCCAAGGATGTGACAGAGAGGGACATATTGGATGCGATGCCTACTCTCCAGCAGGCACGGATGCAGATGACATTCACCAAGTTCCTTGGCAGACGCCAGCCTGCCATGGTTAGACACAGATGCCTGGGCTCTGGCCTGGGGGTGGGGAAGGCAGCTTGACTGAGGCACAGTATTCTTGCCTGAGAGAGGCTCAGTGGCCTGAGCCATTTTGTTTTCTCCTTCTCAGGTGGCCCTGGGGCAGCATAAAGAGGAGTATTTCTCCGGCCCCGATCCCCGGGCTGTGCTGAAGCAATTCCAGGAGGAGCTGGCAATTATGGACAAGGAGATTGAGGTGCGGAACGCAGGCCTGGACCTGCCCTATGAGTATCTCCGGCCCAGCATGGTGGAAAACAGTGTGACTATCTGAGAGGCTCCCCCACTGTCTTCCTTGGTCACATCCTTTGGTGAATAGACAAACTGCCCATCCCATCCTGGGCAATTCACAGTGATCATTCCCATTGCACTTCAGAATCTGGAACCTTCCACGGTTGCCCTAACTCTATCCAGCTGTGTGCTTCCTTACCCTGGAACCCTGCTACCCACTCCTCTTCCCCAAAAGGATCTGGTTTATACACTAATTAAAAGTCTGAAAAAAAAAAAGCACCGGGCGGTGGTGGCGCACACCTTTAATCCCAGAACTCGGGAGGCAGAGGCAGGCGGATCTCTGTGAGTTCGAGGCCAGGCTGGACCAACAGCCTCCAAAACAATACAGAGAAACCTTGTCTTGTAAAACCAAAAAAAAAAAATTCTGGTCATGGTGTGTGTGTGTGTGTGTGTGTCTGTGTGAGTGCGTGTCTGTGTGTGAGTGTGTATGTGTGTGTGAGTGTGTCTGTCTGTGTGTGTCTCTGTGTGTGAGTGTGTGAGTGTGTCTGTGTGTCTGTGTGAGTGTGTCTGTGTGTCTGTGTGAGTGTGTCTGTGTGTCTGTGTGAGTGTGTGAGTGTGTCTCTGTGTGTGAGTGTGTGTGAGTGTGTCTGTGTGTCTGTGTGAGCGTGTCTGTGTGAGTGTGTCTGTGTGTCTGTGTCTCTGTGTGAGTGTGTCTCTGTGTGAGTGTGTGTGTGAGTGTGTGTGAGTGTGTGTGAGTGTGTCTGTGTGTCTGTGTGAGTGTGTCTGTGTGTCTGTGTGAGTGTGTGTGAGTGTGTCTGTGTGTCTGTGTGAGTGTGTGAATGTGTCTCTGTGTGTGAGTGTGTCTGTGTGAGTGTGTCTGTGTGTCTGTGTGAGTGTGTGTGAGTGTGTCTGTGTGTCTGTGTGAGTGTGTGAATGTGTCTCTGTGTGTGAGTGTGTCTGTGTGAGTGTGTGTGTCTGTGTGAGTGTGTGTGTGAGTGTGTGTGAGTGTGTCTGTGTGTCTGTGTGAGTGTGTCTCTGTGTGTGAGTGTGTGTGAGTGTGTCTGTGTGTCTGTGTGAGTGTGTGAGTGTGTCTCTGTGTGTGAGTGTGTGTGTACCAGTGAGATGGCTGAGTGGATAAAGGTACTTGCTATAGTCCAGCAACCTCAGTTCAACCTTCAGATTTATGCAAAGGTGCAAGGAGAGGCCAACTGCAAAGTTGCCCTCTGACCAAGACATGAAGGCTGTGACATGTGCAGTTACAAGTCCAATAAATAGAAACATCATAATTAAAAATATGAAGTGCTAGTGAAAATGAAGGAAAAGGAGCTTCCCAGTGCATCAGTGGATAGCTCCACATCCATGGTCACATGGGTGGTCCTCGCTAAATTCACAAAGCAAAACAAAGCCAAAAGAAGAAGCAGAAGGGGGAGAGGGACTTGGGAGGAAGGTGAGATCTGATGGGTGGGAGGGGGTGAGAGAGGGGGGGAAGTGTGACAGCAATGTGGTATACACATGTGTGAAACTGTCCAAAAATAAATTAAAATAAAAAGCTACATACCAACCCTACTACTCAGTATAGATGTTAAGACAAAATGAGTCCTTACTTTAAAGAGACATCTGGAGTCACCTGTTTATTCTGCCAGGATTTGTAAAGGCTAAGAACTGGGAACTACACAAGAGCCCACTCACCAATGGGTGGGTAAAGCACGATCCCTACGCATGATGGAATAATGTAAGCCACGAGAAGAGATGAAATCCATTTATTCACAACAACAGAGACAAGACAGAGCTAGAGAGCAGTATACTAAATAATGAAGTAAGCCAGGAACAAAATGAAAATGACTAAGTGATGTCACTCATAGCTGGAGTAAAAAAAAAGAGTACATGTCACTGAAACTGAATGTAGGACAGGGGCTGCCAGCAGCTGGGAGAATTAAAGGAACAGCGAATCGGGAAGGAGACTGGTCAGGGGGTAGTAAGTTGCAGTTAGCGAAGAGACAAATGAGTTCTGCTTTCCTACTGGCATCGTGATATAGATGCGACGATGGTGACATGGTCTGGTTATTATTACTTTTTACACTAGGAGAAAGGCTGTTGAGCACTTTCCCCGTAAAGAAGGAATAAATATCTAAGGGTATGCTTACCCTATACAATGCATGTACGTATCAAAACATGACATGGAAGCTGAGCAGATGACTTAGCTGGTAAAGCACCCTGCCATGCAGGTGTGAGGTCTTGAGTTTGCTCTCCAGCATCATGTGAAAACAGCAGGTGTGGCAGGGTAAGCCTGCACTCCCAGTGCTAGGGAGGCAGAGGCAGGAGGGGCCCTGGGGTTGCTGGTCAGCTAGTTTTGTCAAATCAGTGAGATCAGGTTCAGTGAGAGATGCTATCTCAAAAAGTAAGGAGGAGGGAGAAAGACACTTGGTGTGAACCTCTACCTCCACATACATGCACAAAACATGTGTATGCACGTGTACACACACAGGTACATGTAAGAATATGTGCACACACACATACACACAGATCAAGCAAACAAACAAAAGTTAAACACTTAAATACAAGACATAAAACTATGAAATTGATGAATGAAAGCATAGGCAAAAGTCCATGACACGGGTCTGGGCAAACACTTTTGTCATATAACCCTGAAAGGTCAGGCAGCAGACACAAAGATGGACAAATGGAATTACACCAAACCAGAGAAGAAGCAGAGTGAAGACACAACCCACAGGCTGGGGAAATATTTGCAGTCTTGGCCAGTTCAACAGTACAGCTCATCGTGGTTGAATATATTATATGAGTGCCGTTTGCAATGAGTCTCCAGGATTGGGTGTTGGCAAGGAGTAGTTTGTTCCGTGTTTGGCAGCCCTCAGCCCTTGAGTGTTGGACAGCTGGCAGACAGAGGCTCATAGCTTCAAATCTCCAAAACCAGAGACTTAGAGTTCCAGGCATTAGAAACCAGAGGCTTAGAATTCAAAGTGCTGCAATTAGACACTTACTACTTTCTCTAGGTTCCAATTGCCAATGGCCTGGCACTTAATAGCTAGTGAAAACCACTGCTCACGAGCAGCCAGAGCAGCTGCAGTCAAATGCAACAGTGGTGCTTGTCAGTGTTGCAACCCTGGGGAGACTTGGCATTGGGTTCCCAGTTCCTTCAGCAGCCAGCAGGACACCTCCAGGTGTAGGATGCTGCACCCTTGACTCTTCTCAGCAGCTAGTATTCTCGCTGTCATTCCTGGCATGTTAGGACCCCTGGTCCATGTGATGGCTATCCTTGTTTGTCAATTTGACTACATCTGGAATTAACTAAAATGCAAGTGGCTCGGTTTACCTGTGAGAGATATTTTTCTCAATTAAGCCTTTTGAGGTGGAAAGATCCAGTTTAATGTGGCCTACATCTTTGGGTGGCAGCCTATGTGGAGGTCATGGAAGAAGGAAGCTCTCTGTCCATATGCTCTCACTCTCAATTCCTTCATTGGCGTTACAGTCTGTCTCTTCTGGATTCTGACGCATACCTAAGACCACTGTAGCATCCAGCTTCCTGGACTGAACAACTACTAAAGCTTTGGACCTTCGGTTGTAGGCAGTCATTGTTAGACTACAGCCTGAAAGCCATTCTCTTAATCCTGTTATACACACACACACACACACACACACACACACACACACACACACACACACACACACGGGAAACATGTAGGAAGCAGCATGTGCGCACATTCTGTAAGTTTTGTTTCTCTAGAGAACCTTGACTAATACAGCTCAAGACGCTTGGCTGCTTCCTACATGTTTCCCAGTGGCTAGCACCCACAATTCCAGTTTCTCATCTCTGCCTCTTCACAGATGTCTGTATTTCTTCTTCCTTGTCCGTCTGTCCTCTCCTACCTACTCTATATCTCTGCTGCTCTTTGTGGTCTCTCCTATGTATATTCCCAAGTCCCCCAATCTCTCTCTCTCTGTCTCTGTCTCTGTCTCTCTCTCTGTCTCTCTCTCTCTCTGTCTCTCTCTCTCTGTCTCTCTCTCTCTGTCTCTCTCTCTCTCTGTCCCTCTGTCTCTCTGTCTCTCTGTCTCTCTCTCTCTCTCTGAGAGTTTCCAGCCCTCCTCTCACTATTACTAACATTTAGGGTTTTTTTTGTGTGTGTGTGTCTGTGTGTGTGTGTGTGTGTGCTATCAGCTCAACCCACTGCACTTAAAAAGAAAAACTTTGTGTAGGTTGAAGCCTCGTGGGCTTTCCTGCATCTGCTTTGTCATGTCTATTGGTGTGGTTCTTGTTCGACTCACGTTTGGTAGTCCTGCTGGTGAGACTTTATGGGTACAGCTCCTGACATTCCTAGGAGACAGTCTCACAGCAAATTCCCTGATCTTCTGACTCTTAATGTTTCAGGCCACTCTTCAACAGTGTTCTCTGAGCCTTGGGTGTGGTGTAGATGTTTCCATTGGGACTGAACCCCACAACCCTGTTTTGATTAGTTGTGGTTTTCTGTAGTGGCCTCTTTTTGTTACAAAGAGAAGTTTATTTGATGAGGGGTGAGGACTATACTTACCTTTGGGCATAAGGACACCCCTACACAAAGATCTACAGGCAATGGAAAAATGCTGAGAACAGGAGACATAGTTTTCTTTAGGGACAAGCATACTAATTAAGTGGTTATCCAATACCAAACGGTCAGCCTTGAAAACACACACATATAAGTAACATTATATATACTGAGCAGATTATATTTAGGAATATATATGTATATGCATGTAGTAACAATTAATAAAAAGAGAAGCCATGAAGTTGATCAAGGAGAGGCATATAAAAGGTTTTGGAAGGAGGAAAGGAAAGATAAGAGATGTTGTAACTATATTATAATCTAAAAATGAAATAACAGACAAAAACTACAAATCATGATTAGGTAAAGACTATTGAAGAGAAAGTTTTTATTGAGTCTACTGTTGCAATGCCAGAGAACAGCATGAGAGAGGGATTTCCTGCTGACCAAAAACAAGACAAAAGGAGTATCCAGAAAAGGGTGGGACAAAGGTGTTCGCAGTCCTTCATGGTGGGCCGTCAGAGAAAGTGCTTCATCTCTGGCCTGGATGAAAATGGCTGCTGCAGTCCACGAAGGCTATTGGTGGCAAAACATCCAGATTGAGCTGCTCAAAACAGTTACAGCTAGAACACGCTTTGAGGGGCAGAGCTGGCTTCCGCAGCAAAGGCCATAGTCTCGGTGTAGCGTACTCAAAGCATCGGGGGCATGCGCAAGGCCCACGGGCTACCATGAAGGCAGTCCTGCCAGCTGCCAGAGAACGGTTGTCTGCCTTGCCAAGGCAGCCAGGCATAAGGAAAGCGCCTGGCAGACGGTCTGCTCTTGGCGGTTTTTATCATTCAGTGAAAACACTAATGAAAGATCAGCACACAATTCACAATCCTAGTCACACTGGATGATGCATAACATGAAATGATGCTTCGTGCCTGTGGTCCCCAACCTTCCTAACGCTGCACTTCTAACACAGTTCCTCATGTGGGTGACCCCCAGTCACAGAATTATGCTATTGCTACTTCATAACTGTAATTTTGCTACTGATTGTGAATCGTAATGTAAATATCTGATTGCAGGAAAGGGTTGGTCTTCCTCAAAGGGGTCATGACCCACACATTGAGAACCGCTACTTTAACGCTTAAATCTGCTCTAGTGTCTGAAGGTCCCTCTGTCCTGTCCCATACAGACTACTATCCTATTTATCTGTTCACCTGGTGGTGGACAGCTGTTTCGTTTCTACCTTGTGACCTTTGTGAACAATACTACAATGAACGTGGATGCTAAAATAGCCCTTTGAGGTCCTATTTCAATCCATTAGAATATCAAATCAGGCAGGCGGGGGTGGCACACTTTAATCCCAGGCAGAGGTGGGCGGATCTCTGTGAGTTTGAGGCCAGCCTGGTCTACAGAGAGAGTGCCAGGATAGGGTCCAAAGCTACACAGAGAAATCCTGTCTTTAAAAACAAAAAACAAAAAATAAAAATAAAACAAACAAGAACACAAAACCAGAAATTGGATTGTTGGATCTCTATGGTAGTTCTACTATGTTTCTAGATCTTTTGTTCTTTTATACTAGGCTCAAAAAAACTTGGGAAGTCTTAGTTACTTTGAGATAACTTTGAGCAATTCTTCATTCTGTACCTCTGCCAAGACAGCACTTTACACAGTTGTGGGGCGGGAACTCTGAGAGTTCTGGTTTCCTTCTGTAACACGGGGGTCATTCACAGATTGATAGAAGAAATGACTTAGAGTTCCAGTTGACTCGAATAGCAAGCCCTGTTACTCTCAAGATGACCACTAGGGGGCGCGCTCTTTAAACAATGGACACTAATCCTGGGGGCGGGGGTGGGGGTAAGAGTGGGGGTGGGCGGCGGAGCTGAACGCATTGTTCTGGGATTTGTTGCTGGATCTCCTCACCAGGCAGTTTATACTTTTCTCTTTATGGGTGTACGGAAAACAACATTACAATTCCAAATGTGAGCTTTCTCCAACCTCCTTTTTGTTTCCAGCAAAATAATTATGACGATTTAAAAAAATGAGACAACAAACAAACAAAAAATTATACACATAGTTATGGTCTTCTCTCTAACAAAGCTTTGCTCGGAGAGGAGCAAAAGTTTTAAAACGAACAGACTAAAGATTATTGCTTGTTTTACTTTAAAATGCCTAATTATGTGTATTCTTATTGTTTTATTTCCTGGTATTAACTTCTGTTTCTTCCTATTTTTTGTGCTTTAATTATATTTGTCTAATTCCGAAAAAAAAAGCTCACCCATCAGTTGGGGTGGGATGGGACTTGAAAACAGAGCATCCCAGGAGACAATTGATTCACTTGTGCGTGCGTGCGTGCGTGCGAGCGTGCGTGCGCGTGTGTGTGTGTGTGTGTATGTCGCTAAAGTTTTTAATTTTCCTGTACTCTTTTATCCATTTTTCTTTGCATGAGTCATGCTTGCTAGTTGAAGTCTGAGAATTCTTTGACTATCTCTTGATACTATTTTTCTATTTTTTTCCCCTGATGGTTACATTGGTTTATGTTTTACACATTAGTATACATTCTGAGGTAATTTTTATACAAGGTATGAAGCAAGTATCTCTTTCAGAGTTCATAGATACCAAAATTCTAGAAAGTTAAGAGCGAGCACCGGCGGCTCTGGTAGAGGACCTGGGCTTGACTCTCAGCGCCCTCTTCTGGCCTCCGCAGGCACTGAATGCATGTGGCGCACCGACATGCACAGGCAAAATACCCATGCATGGAAAATAAAGCAAAGCAAGATGAAACGTTACAATGCTATTTTCTGAGAAGGCTGTGCCATAGCTGTGTTGATCTGCTCTGGGTTCCACTGATCAGTGTCCTTACCTCCTGAAGTTTAATTCTGGTTATTACAGTTATAAAAGTCTCACAAATGAGCAGATTGACCCTACCTACCAACATCCACACTATTGCGGGGAACTCTAAACAAATTGCTTTAGTGTATTGGGAAGGACTGGATGCTGACCAGGCCTCCGGTCATCAGGTATAGTACCGCTATTGACGCCTGCCTGACTTCTCCCATCAGGACTGAGGCACGACTGTTGGACTTACTATTAAGCACTCCTTGTTAGTGGTAAATGGCATTATATTTCAAAGTGTCGTATTCTTGTGTTTACTGTAAACATGTAGATGCATAACCTAATTTTATAAGTTTATCCCATGTTGGGCAGCCTTATTCGTCACACTTGCTAACTCCACAAAGCTTATCACTGTGTGTGGATTACTAGGTATGTTCTATGCAGCCATGTCATCAAACCAACAGGGGTGGGTCTCTTTCTCTTTATCTGTGTGGTGTATGGGGGGAGTCTGTGGGTATGACCCTCTCTGTGTGGGGGTGTCTCTGATTGTGTATGTGTGTAGGAGTGTGGGTCTGTGTTATGTGTGTCTGTGTTGTGTGCACATATCTATATTTGTGTGTGTGTGTGTGTGTGTGTGTGTGTGCAAGCTCCCATGTGAACACACATGGACACAAACATGTCTGCTTGGAAATGACTTACCTACTCATTCTACTCCCTCGGGCACAACTGGCCTCTGGTAATGACTCTGGCAGTCCCGGGGAATGTGTGTTCTCATTCTGACAAGAACCAAGGGTGGCTGGACATGTGATGTAGAGGCAATGGCAAGTGGAGGACCAGTCTTAAGTCCCAAAGCCAGGTCCTTTGTTGCTCGGGTCTTACAGGTGGCCAAATCTTTGCCGGAATGAAATTTCCACCCGCTATAGTCCAGGGAAATACATGAGATGCTGGGGTCTCGGTTGCACTGCTGAGTCTATGTGGGAGGGGAGCCCGGGATGCTGGTGTGATGGAATACAAGACCGCAGGGGAGGATGGTACACAGCCACGTCTTTCTTTCTTCCGGGGAAGTGGGTTCTGACAGTGGCTCTGAGGGTGTGAGTGCGTCAGAAGGCAACACAAGTTAATCCTTTGAAACAAAGCTACCGGGATCCAGGTAACTCCCCTAACTCACTTTAGCCCTGTGACAGCTGCTGAATTGCCCTCTGGCCGGTTAATATCATCTGAAGGGTGAGATCTGCTGGGCCCCCTTGTCCAACCCTTCCCTATCAAGAGGGCAGCTTCCTGCAGGACCTGGTTGCCCGTGGGGTTTGCTCCCCACCCCATGCTCCCAACTGAGGTATCAGTGTCTCCAAGAGTCCCCTTGTCTCCTTTGTTCCCATGCTCTCCCTCAGCCGTGCAACTCCAATGCATTCATTGTTCTTTCTTGTAGAGAATTTGGGGTTTATTTGCTAGAGCTTCTCATGAGGAAGGGATCCTTGGGGCGGGGCTTTTTCTCTGTTGGGGTTTTCAAAGCCAATTTGCAAAAGGAAAGCTGAGCACAAACAGTGCAAATTCAGAGTGACCACTGGATGTCACGTCAGGAGCCTTCCTCCCGAAGGATTCATCAGCATGCTAGTGGCAACAAGGATGGGAGAGGGAGGGGCAGGCCAGAGTTCATGACCTTTCCTGGAGCAAACAAAGATTACCAGAACGTGAACACCGCTCCCTTTTGCTCCCTTAATGGCCCAGTGCTTCCTGTCCTGTCTGCTAGTAGGTGTGTCACTCAGAATGAGAATTAAAATATGGGGAACCTAGAGGTTATCTGATGGCCACTCTGGCAGCCACTTTAGATCTATCCAGTGTTGATAAGTTACTTGAAGAGGAACGTCTGGCCTTTGGGCACCCTGTTCTCAAGCATTAGGGTGGGGTAGAAATTTAGCTGGGTCATGTAGACAGCTCCCTGGGTAACAACCCACACATGAAACTCCACGGCTATTTCAATCAAGGACATTTTCTTAACCCCACTGAGAACCCTTTCACCACTGGGGTCTTAGCAGTCACTCCTCCAGAAGATGGTTGTGAGCCACCATGTGGGAACTGCTGGGAATTGAACTCAGGACCTCTGGAAGAGCAGCCAGTGCTTTTAACTGCTGAGACATCTCCCCAGCCCCCATCTGTCCAATTCCTGGGCCCTCCCAGCCTGCCGTCCTAGGCACCAGACAAGAAGCAATGGGACTGATTACTGACCTAGCGGTTTCAGCCTTGCTTTTTGTCTGTGTCTTTCTTCCTATCCCTCCCTTTTAGAAGGTAACTGCTTTCTCCATGTAATTGTATCTTGGAACTGCCCCCTTTTAATACAGGGGATCAGAGCCAGACATGGGCCTTGGATCTCAGAAGAGACTCTTGAACTAAATTGGAACTTTTGCAATATGAAGAACTAACTCTTGGAGATGGACTAAGTGCACTGTTCATTATGCAATGGGAAATGAGTACTTGGGGGAGCAGGGGTGTCATGGTTTGAGGATGAAATGTTACTCCAAGACCAACCAAGCACAGAAATCCCCGTAGCTACTGGGAGTTATGTAACTCTTAGGACACAGGGCCTAAGCACGGAAGTGAGTCACTGGGGACGCTCTTGCCACTCTCTCTGCTTCCTGCCACCTGGAGCCCAGCCACCCTTTAGGGTCTTTTGCTGCAATGGTTTTCTCCCTTGGCACAGGTACAAAGCACCGAAGCCACCATGGACTGAAACCTCTGAGCCCCAGAGACAAAGCAAAGCCTTCCTCTTCTTAAATTAATTATCTGAGGTGCATTGTGACAGTGACGTAAGCCTAACGGATACGTTTGTCTCTTGTAGAAACTTCCCGGGAGTAATGACGTCTTCTCTTTCTGAACCAGGAGATCTGGTACCAACAGGAGGGAAGAGGAAGAGGAGAGCATCTTCAAACAGTCCGTTAGAAACTGACTTGTTAGCCTGTGAAGGTGGTGAAATTCTAGATCCTTCCACCACTTACTTTTTCATACTGTCTACCCACCATACTGACAAAAGAAGCAACTAACACTTGTGCTCATACACTCTTTGCAGAATGTTTTATTTATTTATATGTGTACCCAATGGAATAAAGAGAAATGTAAGTCATTATGTCATAAAGAGGCAACATCCAGAGGACAGGAGGAACTCCAAAAACTCACATGCAAAACCAAATCAACCTGTGGGGGGGGGGAGACACACCTTTAATCCCAGCACACAAGAGGCAGAGGCAGGTGAATCTCTGTGAGTTCAATGTCAGCTTGGTCTACAGAATGAAGTCCAGGACAGTCCGGGCTATACAGAGAAACCCTGTCTCAAAAAACAAAGCAAAAACCTCAAAACAAAAGAAACAGAAAAACCAGTTGAAACCAGAAAACTACAAGAAAAGAGTACTGGAGGAAAACAATGGGTGATGATCATGTAGGCAGGATGCCCAAAGTATAGGAAAAAGGAATGAGCCATGTTCCCATGAAACGAATAAGATTTGGGGAAACTGAGAAGACAAGGGTGTGCAAAAGCACTCATCTGAAGAAAACTCGTCTTGCTAGACGCAGAGAAAGGAGTCCTTGGCTGCACCAGATGGGAAAGCAATTCTTGCCCTTCCAAAACCCTGTGTCCACAGGAAGCCTCTGCAAATAGTTGATAGAGAAGACTCTAACTCATTCCAATGAGACTTTTAAACAGGAACCAACACAGCATTCATACACAGAGTACACACTTTCGTCTTATTCTTTTGTTCTCTGCCTTCCAAGTGCTGGTATTAAAGGTGTGCACTGCCGCTGCCTGACTAGAGTACATAATTTTAAGTTTGAGAACTAACACACAGTGTTTCCACCAAAGTGGTCGTCAGAAATGAGAGCATGGCCAAGGCTTCTACGTGAATTAAAAGGAACACTTTACAAGGCAAGTGCTGGGCTGGGAGGTGGCTCAGTCATGAAAGGCTAGGCTCACAACCAGAAACACAAGAAAGCAATTTCTACTGATTTTTGTTTTTCGAGACAAGGTTTCTCGTATTGTTTTAGAGTCTGTCCTGGAACTCGCTCTGTAGACCAGGCTGGCCTCGAACTCACAGAGATCCCTGCCTCCCAAGTGCTGGGATTAAAGAAATAAATCTTTTTTTAAAGAGGAAGAACTAAACACCTTTAGTCCTGATGTTCAGGATGTAGAGGCAGGAGAATCTCTGTGAGTTCAAGACCACAGCCTGATCTATGTAGCTAGTTCCAGGCCAGCCAGAGTTGCATAGTGAGTCCCTGCCTCAAGCAAACACACAGAAGTTTTTAAAAGAAGAAGAAGGAAAGGAAAGGACTGAAGCGAGGCTTGGGGAAGGCTCCTTGGGTGAGGGAGCTTGCTGCACAACCTAGTCACGAGGAGCCAAGTCTGGCCCAGTGGCCCCCACGGGAAAAGCTGAAGCCGGCAGCACAGGCACCGTACTCCGGCACTGTGGGAAACAGAGAAGGAGATCTCTGGGGCTTGCTGCCTGCCAACCAAGCTCCTGGTTCAGTGAGGGAACCTGCCTTGGGGTACAGTAGATAGCAATAGAGCAGGCCCCACACCCTCCCTTGGCCTCTGTGTGGCATCCATGGACGTGATCAGCTGCACACAGATGAAAAGAAAAAGAACTGAAGGTTAGCTGGCAAGATGGCTCTTGCCTCCAAGCCCAAGGATCTGAGTTCAATCCCCAGGACCCACACAATGGACAGAGAGAGCAGATTCCCTCAAGTTGTTCTCTGACATCAACATGCATTCTGTGGCAGGTATGTGCCTGTCCCTATACCCCCTGATATTCATGTGAACACAAGATAAATTAAAATGTATTTTTTTTTTGGTTTTTCGAGACAGGGTTTCTCTGTATTGTTTTGGAGACTGTCCTGGAACTCACTCTGTAGACCAGGCTGGCCTCGAACTCACAGAGATCCGCCTGCCTCTGCCTTCTGAGTGCTGGGATTAAAGGTATGTGCCACCACTGCCCGGCTGTAATAATTTTTAAAAACTAAAGGAATACTGTTCTATTAGCTCTGTGTGAGGGGATGGGTGTATTCCTGTGTGTGTAGGGGTGTGAGGGGATGAGTGTATTCCTGTGTGTGCAGGGTGGTGGCAGCATGTTACCTGTTAGTGTGAGTGTGTGTGCACTTGCCTGTGAAGGCCTGAAGTTAGTTTTGAGTGTTTTTACTCAATTCTTTTTTTTCATTTTAATTAATTTTTACATTCCAATCCCAGTTCCCCCCCTTCTTTTCTCCCAAACCCTCTACCCCCACATCTACTCCACAGAGAGGGTAAGGCCTCCCATAGGAAGTCTACTAAGTCTGTCCCATCATCTGGTTGAGGCAGGATCAAGGCACCTCTCCACCCCCACACCCCTGTGTCTAGGCTGGGCAAGTTATGTCTCCATATAGAATGGTCTCCACTAAGTCAGTTTGTGTATTAGTGTTAGATCTTGGACCTACTGCTAGTGACCTCATATATTGTCCCAGTCACACCATTGTCACCTATATTAATGGAGTTTAGTTTGGTCTTATGCAGGTTCTCCATTTGTCAGACCTGAGTCAGTGATCTCTCACTATCTCCAGTCAGCTGATTCTGTGGGTTTCCCCATCATGGTCTTGACTCCTTTGTTCATATTTTTGCTTCTCCCACACTTCGATTGTGCTCCAGGACCTTGGCCGAACCTTCATGTCCTCCTCCTTTTTCTCTTGCTTCTCCTTTTTTTTCCTCCCAGATTTCTCCTCTTATTTATTCTATCTGCCTGCCAGCCCCACCTATCCTTTCTTCTGCCTAGATAGCTATTGGCCATTCAGCTCTTTATTAAACCAACCAGGTGTTTTAGACAGGCAAAGTAACACAGCTTCACAGAGTTAAGCAAATGCAACACACCTTTGCATCATTAAAACAGCACAAGCAAATGTAACACATCTTAACATAATAATCTACAACAAGTGTGGTCTACATACAGAGTCCAGGTCAGTCAGGGCTACATAGTGAAATGATATCAAATTAAAACCATAAAATAAGTGTGAGGCAAACAATCCATTTATGAAACAATTTAAATATTTTCTGCATAAATAGACATACAGACGTATGGAATAAAGACACGTGTGTAAAGAGAATCAAGGAAACCAGGGGCCGATGTATATGACAATAAATTTAAATACATTTATCTTGCCTACTGAAAATAAGATTGTATTAGCTTTTGTGCTGTACATAAAAGACATAAAATTAACCAGGAGGCGTGGGCGTTGGTGGCGCATGCCTTTAATCCCAACACTCTGATGACAGAGGCAGGTGTATCTCTGTAAGTTCGAGGCCACCCTGGTCTACAGGACAGCCTCTAAACAATATAGAGAAACCCTGTCTCGAAAAACAAACAAACAAAAAAATTAACCAGGAGGCTAAAATAAGAGGGTTGGTGTTTGTGGGTAAGTTTGAGACATTGGTATGAGCCCATGTGTAGCTTTCTAGATATAGATGGTTATATATTAAAATATTCCTGGTGATGCACACTTGTAATCAGAGCATGGGAGGCAGAGGCAGGAGGATCACAAGTTCAAGGTCATCCCCAACTACATAGCAAGTTCAAGGCCAGCTTGGGGTACAGGAAGTCAACCAAAGACAAAGCAATATTGATAGGCTTGTGTAAGTGTATTGGTTATCAGGCACATACGACACCAGCACACTGGCAGCCGAGGGGAGCTAGAAATAACAGCAGCCTAGTAGAAACAAGCAACTGCTCTTGCTTATTGAACAGAACCAAGGTTCCTCTCTGTGGAGAGATAATGATTCTAAGACCAGGGCTTATACAAGATGAGCTTGGAGCATCTTTTTAAATTTGTGCGTATGCATGCATGTGTGTACGTGTGTGTACATGTACCTGTGCGTGTGTGTGTACATGTACCTGTGCGTGTGTGTGTGCATGTACCTGCGCGTGTGTGTGTACATGTACTTGCTTGTGTGTGTGTGTGCATATACCTGCGCACGTGTGTGTGTACACGTACTTGCTTGTGTGTGTATACATGTACTTGCTTGTATGTGTGTGTGTGTGTACATGTACCTGCTTGTGTGTGTGTGCATGTACCTGCGCGTGTGTGTGTACATGTACCTGTGCGTGTGTGTGCATGTACCTGTGCGTGTGTGTGCATGTACCTGCGCGTGTGTGTGTGTACATGTACTTGCTTGTGTGTGTGTGTGTGTGTAAATGTACCTGCTTGTTTGTATGAGCACCGCATGCATGAAGAAGGAGTCTGGCTCCTAACTGGAGTTACAGGTGTCTGTGGATGGCTGGTGCAGTGTGGGTGCTGGGAACTGAGTCTGCGTCCCCTGCAGGAACAGCAAGTGCTCTTAACTGCTGAGACAGCTGTGTTAGTCAGGGCTACTATTGCTGTGATCAAACACCATGACCAAAAGCAAGTTGGGGAGGAAAGGGTTTATTTATTTGGCTTATACTTCTACACCATAGTCCATCACTTAAGGAAGTCAGAACAGGAACTCAAACAGGGCAGGAACCTGGAGGCAGGAGTTGAGGTTGTGAGGGCTGCTGCTTACTGGCTTGCTCAGCCTGTTTTCTTATAGAAACTAGAACCACCTGAGCAGGGATGACACCACCCACAATGGGCTGGACCCTCCCCCATCAATCACTAGTTAAGAAAATGCCCCATAGGGTTGCTGACAGCTGGGTCTTGTTGAGGCATTCTCTCAGTTGAGGCTTCCACATCTCCAATGACTCCAGCTTGTATCAAGTTAGCATAAAAGTAGTCAACACTCCATCTTTCCAGTTCCTTTTAAACTTTTTAATAGTTTAGTATCAATGTTCATTTGTGTTCATGCACGTGTGTGTAGTCACACATGTGAAGGTTGCAAGGTTTAAAGGGGAGTAAATGGGACAGGAATGGGTAAACTGAGGTGGGAAAGTGGAGAGTTGGGTAGAAGAGAGTGTGGGGAGGGAAAAGAACACTAAAGACCTTTTGAAAAAGACACATGAAAACATACTATTGTAGAATCTTCCACATATATATGACATATATATACATATTTATGTGTGTGTACATATGTATATACATATTTAAAATGAAGCTTCCGAGGACGGAGACATGGCTCAGCAGTTAAGAACACTGGCTGCTCTTGCAGAGGACCTGGGTTCAGTTCCCAGCACCCACGTGGTGGCTCACAACTATCTGTAACTCCACTATAGGAGAACTGATACCCTCTTCTGCCCTCTGAAGGTACCAGGCATGCACATAAAATACTAAATAAATAAATCTAATTTTTAATGGAGTTACTCTATTATAGGGCAACAATGACTCTACTAAATACCAGAGACTAACAAATTGAAAGTGCCAGATATGAGTTCCTTCTTTTGGAAATGTTGGCCATAGAAGGAACATTGCTAAATTCTTTTTATAAGGCTACAGTTACCCTGATACCCAAATCACACAAAGATGCAACTAAGAAAGAGAATTACAGACCAATCTCCCTCATGAACATTGATGCAAAAATACTGGCAAATCAAATCCAAAAAAACAAAAACAAAAAAACAAAAACAATAATCCACCATGATCAAGCAGGCTTCATCCTAGTGATTCAGAGATGGTTCAACATACAAAAATCTGTCAGTGTAACACCGTATAAGCAAACTGAAGGAAAAAAACCACATGATCATCTCATTAAATGAGAAAACCTTCACCAAAATCCAACACCCCTTCATGATGAAGGCCTTGGAGAGATAAGAATACAGGGAGCATACCTAAACATGATGAAGGCAATATACAGCAAGCAAACAGCCAACATCAAACTAAATGGAGAGAAACTCAAAGCCATTCTACTAAAATCAGGAACAAGACAAGGCTGTCCACTCTCTCCATATATATTCAATATAGTACTAGAAATTCTAGCTAGAGCAATAAGACAACAAAAGGAGATCAAGGGAATACAAATTGAAAGGAAGAAGTTAAACTACCACTTTTGGCAGATGATATGATAGTCTACATATGTAACTCAAAAAACTCTACTCAGGGAACTCCTACAGTTGATAAACACCTTCAGTTTTGCAGGATGCAAAACTAACTAAAAAAGAAATTAGTAGCTCTCCTATACACAAATGGTAAATGGGTCGAAAAACAATTCAGAGAAACATTACCCTTCACAATAGCCACAATATCTTGGGGTAACTCTAGTCAAAAAGTGAAAGACCTGTATGACAAGAACTTTAAGTCTTTAAAGAAAGAAATTAAAGAAGATATCAGAAAATGGAAAGATCTTCCATGCTCTTGGAGAGGTAGAATCAACATAGTAAAAACAGCAATCTTACCAAAAGCAGTCTACAGATTCAATGCAATCACATAAAATCCCAGCACAATTCCTCACAGACCTCAAAAGAACAATATTCAACTTCATATGGAAAAAGAAAAAATCCAGGATAGCCAAAACAATCCTGTACAATAAAGGAATTTCTGGAGGCATCACCATCCCTGACTTCAAGGTCTACTATAGAGCTATAGTAATGAAAATAGCTTGGTATTGGCACAAAAACAGACAGGTAGACCAATGGAATCAAATAAAAGATCCTGATATAGATCAACACACCTATGAACATCTGATTTTTGACAAAGAAGCTAAAATTATACAAAGGAAAAAAGAAGCATCTTTGACAAATGGTGCTGGCATAACTGGATGCAGACATGTAGAAGACTGCAAATAGATCCATTATCTATCCTTATGCACAAAACTCAAGTCCAAATAGATCAAAGACCTCAATGTAAATCCAGCCACATGGTACCTCTTAGAAGAGAAGGTGGGAAATAGCCTTGAATGCATTGGCACAGGAGACCACTTCCTAAATATAACACCAGTAGCACAGACACTGAGAGCAACAATTAATAAATGGGACCTCCTGAAGTTGAGAAGCTTCTGTAAGGCAAAGGACACAGTCAACAAGACAAAAACAGTAGCCTACAGAATGGGAAAAGATCTTCACCAATCCCACATCTGACAGAGGGCTGATCTCCAAAATATACAATAAATTAGACATCAAAAGACCAAATAATCCAATTGAAAAATGGTGTACAGATCTAAAAAGAGAATTCTCAATGGAGGAATCTCAAATAGTCAAAAGACACTTATGGAATTGCTCAACATTCTTTGCCATCAGGAAAATGCAAATCAAAATAACTTTGAGATACCATCTTACCCCTGTCAGAATGTCCAAGGTCAAAAGCTCTGATGACAGCTCATGCTGGAGGGGATGTGGAGTAAGGGGAACACTCCTCCATTGCTGGTGGGAGTGCAAACTTGTACTGCCACTTTGGAAATCAATATGGTTTTTCAGAAAATTGGGAATCAATCTACCTCAAGAACCAACAATGCTATTCTTGGGCATACCCAAGGACACACACTCACACCACAAGGACATTTGTTCAGCTTTGTTCATAGCAGCATTATTTGCAATAGCCAGTAACTGATGGAAGCAGATGCAGAAATCCACAGCTGAGCGCTGGTCTGAGCTCCTGGAGTCCAAGAGAGGGAGGAGTGATAATATGAGCAAAAGGCTCAAGGGCATGATGGGAAAACCTACAGAAACAGCCCACCTGAGCAAGTGGGAGCCAGCATAGGACAGAACGAGGCCCTCTGCATGTGGGTGACAGTTGTGTGACTTGGGCAGTTTGTGGAGCCCATTCCCTGTGGAGGGATACCTTGCTCAGCCCAGATATGGGGACGGACGGACTTGGTCCTGCCTCAACTTGATGTTACAGACTTTGTTGACTCCCCATGGGAGGCCTCACCCTCTCTGAGAAGTAGGTGGGGGGGACTGGAAGGAGGGGAGTGAGAGGGAACTGGGGTTGGTATTTAAAATAAAGAGATCATTTTAAAAAAGAAAGAAGAGAGTCATGGGGACACACACCACATTTTTAGGAATAGAAGGGGATGGTGAGGGCACTCCCTTCAATTCTGAATAAACTTTTACAGTTAGTAGACATTGAGCTTTTAATTACTGCCCTCCCCCAGTTTAGCCAAAGAACACTGGTGACAGACCATTTTACTTCTATCATTCCTTCCAGTCATCCCTCTTATCCCTTCTAAGTCAGTGCCCTTTTTTTTCACAGCATACCCCTAATCATGACACTCCAGACTACCCTAATTTCCTCTCAGTGTCAGTTAGCTAGCTGATTTTTGTTGGGTGGGAGAGGTGGGAGAGTAAACTCCCCAAAGGCCTAAAGTGAGCTCGGCCCTGGCATAGTGGTATACATCTGGAGGCTGAAGTAGGAGGGTGGAGAGTTCAAGTCTAGGCTGGGCCACACAGTGAAACCCTGAGGAACTTGCTTCTGCTTCTGAGGTTCTGTTCATGGTGTCTCTGACAGCCACTCCTTCCCACATTCTTGTGGGTAGTGTCCTTAATGACGTCAGTTTCAGGAAGGCCTCAAATGTGTGGCTTCAGTCAAGCCCGGTGCCCTCTGTTCTACAACTAGCCATCTTCTAGGTAAATAACAACAAATGCACAGTGGTAATTTCCCTCTGTATGGTGGGAGGGGCCTCTCCTGGGAGGCCCAAAGGATATACTTTGCCCATGCAACAAACAATGGCGCAGAAGAGTTGTAAGCTGCATAGGCCTAGATAGTAACCAGAACTTAGAATGTCTGATTCTGAGTTCAGTGTTTCTCTTGTGTTTCTCATGTGTTTCTTTAATGTGACTTCTTAGGTATTTAATGTTAAATTATTTTTATGTTACTTATATATAATTTGTTATTCAGCATTGTCATGTTTTCTTCATCTGACTGAATTTGTTAAAAATTAAATGGCATTACCATTACATGATCTGGACAGCACACACACACATACACACACACACTCACACACACACACTCACACACACTCACACACACACACACATAAACACACACACACACACAGACACACACACACATGCCATATACAAGCTCCTGTTATTCATTCCTATTGTCCATCATAAATTCATTCCTTCTCTTTCCTCTCTTCCTTTCTTTTTATTTATTTATTTATTTTAATTTTAATTTTAAATAGCTTGTTTTACATGTCAATCCCAGTTCCCTCTCCCTCCTCTCCTCCCGCACCCCCCCACCATCCCCCTCATCCTCCCACCCTATTGCCAATTCCTTCCACATAGGGGATATCTAGAGTCTATCATTTCACTCAGGGTAGGGTCCAGGCACTCCCCTAAGAGTCCAGGCAGAGAGAGCATCCCTCTTTGTGTTATGGAAACACGATGTCTGTTAGTATTCGAGGGATAAACACTAATCCACTGCTCAGGACCCCATAGGTAGCCCAGGTCTCCTCATTGACTCTCACACTCAGGGGGTCTGGATCAGTCCTATGCTGGCCTCCCAGCTGTCGGTCTGGGGTCCAAGAGCTCTCCCCTGTTCGGATCAGCTGTCTCTGCTGGTTTTGCCAGCCCATTCTTTGCCAATTTGCTCTTCGCTCCTCTCTCTCTGCCGCTGGGTTCCTTGGGTTCTGTTCAGTGTTTAACTGTGGGTGTTTGCCTCTGCTTCCATCAGTCACTGGATGAAGGCTCCAGGATGGTTATAGACATCAAGTTCACTATCAGGAGGATTTTAGACATGGATCAGGAGAGTGCCAGTCTGCACTTCTACTGACAGAGAGTCTGGGAAACAGGAAAGAACCTAAAAGATATGCATGGTACCCAAGAGAAGAGAAATGAGGCAAGATCCTCTGAACAGATGGGGAACATGGCGAGGGGTGGGGGGGAGGGGAACCTGGGAAATAGAGAGGGGGAGAAGTGGAAGAGAGAGTAGGACGTGGAGGAACCTCTCTTCCTTTCTTTAAAGGGGCCTTTCTGAGAGCAAGATAGTACACTCTTGTGTACATATCAACACACACACATACAAATAATTAAAAATAAAACAGATTTTTAGCATATTATGTATACATGTATATATACATATATCCTAAACCCTGGCTGGGTGTGGTTGTGCATGCCTGGGATCCCAGCGTCAGGAGACTGGAGGCTGGGTTAGGAGCTCAAGATTAGTCTGTGTCCGAAAAAACAAAACACCAAAATTAGATAATTTGGGAACAAAGATCTATATATTTGTATGGTGACCAATAATCCTACTTCTCAATTTCATTAATAACCTTAAAAATACTGATGAAAATTTCAACAAGCAACAGTATATTTTCAGAATAGCTAACACTAAAACTCAATGCCAAGGATTGCCAAGGACATGTACCAATGGAACTGCTTACACATTGCCAGTAAGACGTTGTATTCCCAGGGTCACTGTGGGAAGCCATTTGCTATTTTCTCATGAGGATGAACCTGCTCAGCTCCAAGTATATATCCATGAGCAATGCACACACATGAAAAAGACCACACTACTCCATAGCCAATAATGAGAAGCTACCCAACAGTCCCTCAACAGCAAAAACAAGGAGTTAATTTGGGCTCATCCATATAATTGAACACCACAAGATAATGAAAATGAGTGAACTGCAGCTATGTGTAGCAATGTAATTTCATAAGATAAACTGAGCCAGGGAAACAAGGGAAATTAGTTCATTTACATAAAATTCAAAACCAATTGCAGCTAAGCAGTGCGAGTATAAATGGGAATCTATAACTGTGTGAGGAAGTGGTTGTCGGAAGTTTAGGAATGTGGTTATTTATGGCTTGGTAGGGGGAGGACACAGAAACGTAGATGATGGGATGCTGCAGGGTTCTACTTTGTTTTACATTTTTCTGAAGCTATTTCTTGCCTTTGAAGAGAATGAACTTTTGCTGAACCTTGCAGCCAAGTTAACAACACGCCTAGAGCTCACTGAAGACTATATACTTAACCTGCTGTCCTACTATGTACTCAGTCTGTTTAAATTTAATCTGCCTTTAAGAGAACAATATAACTGACAAGCAGTGGTGACACACACCTTTAGTCCCAGCACGCAAAAAACAGAGGCAGGCGGATCTCATGGAGTTTGAGGCCAGCCTGGTCTACAGAGTGAGTTCCAGGACATCTAGAATTACATAGAGAAACCCTGTCTCAGAAAACCAAAGACGGAGGAGGAGGAGGAGGAGGAGGAGGAGGAGGAGGAGGAGGAGGAGGAGGAGGAGGAGGATGACGACGACGACGACATAACCAACCTTACTATGCCTTGGATTTCCCCTGCAAATCAGTGCTGTAATCATTTGCTGAAAGAAGCCAAGAGGTCAGGAGAAACTTTAAATAACAAATATCCAAATGTTGAAAGTAACATGGGCATGTAGGTAGACCTCAATGTTTGCCGTTTTAAGTGCTGTTCTGTGTCAGTTGGGGTTGGTAAAGTAATTTCTCCCCTTGTAAAATTCTTTAAGGCTTTGTATGCAGATCCCTCATCCCTTTCCCAAGCTATGTTTTCTGTGCTGTTCGATTAATACACAGCAAAGCCCCTTGTTAGAGACAGGAGACACAGGAGAAGTGGAGAATTCAAACTGCAAGCTCTTGATCAAACTGCTCCAAGAGGAAGTTGCTTTGTTTTCATTCTTTAATGTGTTATCAATGAACTTGAGCTGGTTCATATTTACCCCGGAGCTTTTTAAATTTGTTCTGATTCATTCTTTGATACAAACATGTACAGGTGTGTATTTTTTTTGTTTGTTTTTACGAGACAGGGTTTCTCTGTATTATTTTGGAGGCTATCGGTCCAGCCCAGCCTCGAACTCACAGAGATCTGCCTGCCTCTGCCTCCCAAGTGCTGGGATTAAAGGCGTGCGCCACCACTGCCCGGCTACAGGTGTGTATTATATATATGTACATACATATACTTATTTATTTCATATTTTACTTGGTAGACATAAGAAAAATGAATTGCTGAATTAGTTAATTGATGGGGGATGTCCTTCTGTATATATGTTTCTCTTATTGGTTGATGAATAAAACACTGGCCAATAGTCAGTAGAGGCAGGAAGATAGGCAGGGTTAGATGAGGAGAAGGCTGGGAGAGAGGTGCTGTGAGAAGATGACAAGTAGCCACCAAAGGAGCAACAGGTATGGGCATTCTCCCGTAAGCCAAGACCACGTGGAAATAGATTTATAGAACTGGGTTAATAATTAAGACAGAACTAGCCAATAGGAAGCCCTATCCATGAGCCAATAGTTTATACATTATTATAAGTCTCTGTGTGTTTATTTGGGGCTGAAGCGGCAGTGGGGCCTGGTGGGAAAGAAACTCCAGTTACAGTTAATCTTTGTTTGCCCATCAGTTTTTGCAGAATGGGCTGAAAATAATGGGGGTAATTTTAAAAGAAACAAATCTGGAACAGCCAAAATGAGCAGGTAAGGTGTTTTTTAAGCAAGTTTGGCAAGCCTGAGTCTGATCCCCAGAACACAACTAAAAGTAGAGAGGAAAGAATCAACTCCGTGGTCAGGCAATGGTGATGCACAACTTTAATCCCAGACGGATCTCTGTGAGTTCCAGGCCAGCCTGGTCTACAGAGTGAGTTCCAGGACAGCCTCCAAAGCTACAGAGAAACCCTGTCTCGAAAAACAAAGGATCAACTCCATGGGGTGGTCCTCTGATCACACATGCACAGGCACCCAGCCTTCACAGTAATAATGATAGTAATAATGATGATGATGATAGTGATAATACATAATAATAAACAACTCTTGAAAAGAGTCACATAGTAACATGTCATCTGTACGTGTGCTCGAATATGTGAGTGATATGAAGCCACTGAGAAGGATTAACCAGTCTGACTTTTTCCCTCCCAGAACTATTTTCTCAGATTTTTCTGTTATTTCAAGGAAATGTCATTATCTAGGTGGGTTTTGCTCCAATGAGACCTTTACTCAGGTTGTAAGTTGGGAAAGAATGAAGATAAAGAAGTAATTAACAAGGAAACTAGGCAATGGAGGCCCACACCTTTAATCCCAGCACTCGGGAGGCAGAGGCAGTTGGAGCTCTGTGAGTTCGAGGTCAGTCTGGTCTATAGAATGAGTCCCAATAGAGCTACACATAGAAACTCTGTCTTGAAAATAATTAGCAAGGAGATTTCTGCCAAGATATGTAACATTTGGCTTGGAGATAGTCCAGTGGTAAAGCAAGGCTTCCCAGCATGCACAGGGCTCCAGAGTTGGTCCCCAGAACAGCATGAAGTCTGTGCATGTCATTTACTGATAGCTATCTGGGATAGTTCTCTGCCTTTGCATGATGTCACACACATTCACCCCAGCACTCAAGACGCAGAAGCTAGCAGATCTCTGTGAGTTCCCGGCACACATGCACACACACACACACACACACACACACACACACACACACATCACACACACATGCACACACATGCACACACACAAACACACCACATGAAAGTAGAAGCAAGAGGCTCTGTGGGGGAATGAATGAAGGGAGGGAATAAGCAAAAGATGATACTGGGTGGGGGAGGCTAATACCATGCTTCCTTCATTGTAACAAAATTAATAAAAATCCAGAGACAGGTATTAGGATTCAAGCTGAAGATCAGAAAAGCAAAGCAGCCAGCCACTAGCTCTTACCTCTACCTCAGACCAAAATGGGTGATCCTGTCTCCACAAATCCTCAGAGTGCACTGCTCTCCACCAAGCCTCAGAGTGAAATCCCCTGAGTTCCTGTCTCCTCTACCTTATACTCCTCTGTCTGCATATCACTCCTGTCTCCACCTCCCTAGTGCTGGGATTAAAGTTGTGTGATCCCAAGTGCTGAGATCACCTTCGTATGAGCTGTTTCTCTTTTAGACTGGAACAATTTCATGTAGCTCAGTGTAGTCTTGAACTAACAGAGATCTGTCTGCCTCTGTCTCCCGAGTCCTGGGAATAAAGGTGTGTATCACCACTGCCTGGCTCTATGGCTGCGGCTAGCTTTGCATTTTGATCTCCAGTGGCTTTATTAGATCATAAACAATCTATTACCACAATTCTCTTCCCTTTTTATTTTTCACAGTAGATGCAACAATCTACCCTTTTTACCCTATTATACATGTAGGTCCTGGGAATTGAATCTGGGTCCTCTGGAAGAGCAGTCATTACTCTTAACCGCTGAGCCATCTCTCCAGCCCCCCAACCCAGATTCTTTGGTAACATTAAGAAAGTTTTATTTTCTGTCAGACAGGGCTATCTCCACAAATCAGGGTTTGAGAAAATAGCTTTGAACACAGGAGAAGATAGGGCTTATATTAGCCCCAAATAACTGCTAGGGAGTTTTCAAGAGGTTTTTATTTACATAGGAATTAAGCTGAAATCTCAAAAGTATTTAGCAGAACATCTTGTCCTCAGGGTAGAGGTTAGGGTGTAGGGCATGAAACATGTCAAATTCTAGAATATAGGTCAAGACCCAAGTTTTACAGAAAAAGGGAATGAACTTATTTTGGACTTGTAACAAGATGGCTTCTAATCTTAAAATGAGGTCAGACTGGTCCATCATGACCCTCTTGTTTGCCCACTTTAGAAGATTTGAAGGCCAGAATGCTTTCATGAGGGTAGACTGTTTCTGAATTGCCTGATTTACTAAATATAGCATGACAGCAATTTTTCTTTAATAATAATAAATATATACCTTATTAGATATATATTTTAAAATTTAGCCACCCTAACATTATTGTTTTTGAATTTTTGAGTATAGGTCAGTAGTGCTGACTATGCCTTATAAAAGATTCCCCTTTTATGGCCATGCCACCCGTGTGGCTGTATTTTGTGGTCTGTGGCCCTATTCCACAAGACATGTGGATTAGGACAATGATGAATACCTACCTGAATTAGTCACTGTTTAGTCAATAAAGCCGACACCACCCTAGGTTTTCAAGCCAAATCGAGAAGAACGTTAATGGGAACAGTGCGTACACAGGAAATGGAGAAGCTGAGAACCAAACCCAGGCGGATGAGACAATGGAAAGGGTAGGCACTCAGAGGCCAGCACTATCCCAGAGCAGAAGGAACAAAAGAAGTAGATTTATTGAAGTGAAATTGTGGCCAGTCACAAGGAACAGCATGAAGAAGGAGAGTCTCGCTGGAACCCCACAGGGAGGTCTGTTTATGGATTGTGGGGGCACAGAAGAAGCAGCCATAGCTAAAGACTCCAGAAAAGTCAGGGAAGACCCTGCCCTTCCTTTTCCTCTACACTTCAGTTACCACCATTGTCTTGGTGGTCTTGGCCAAACTTACCCATAAGTCCCTGGCCAGAGGACCTGGGGAAATTATAGGGGATGGGATGGGCATGAGCAAAGATAAGCAGCTGGCCAAGGCTGCCGAAGGCTGTCAGTCAATGCTATAGCCACAAACACTAAAGCAGAATGGGGGCGATCTGGGGCGTGGCTTAGTTGACAGAGTGCTTCCCTAGCACACTAGAGACCCAGGGCTCCATCTCCAGCCCTGCATAACTTGGGGCTGGCAGTACGTGCTGGTAGTCCCAGCACTTGGAACGTGGAGGCAGGAGGATCAGAAGTACAACATAACTACAACATCAGACTATATTATATGTAAAGGTTAAATTTCTTGAGCGTGGTAATTTGGCTGTGGTTGTCAACTGGTTAGCTGTAGTCAGAAGTTTCTGTTCTGCCTGGTCCCGCAGCCAATTAGCCCCAAATAGACACACAAAGACTTATTGATTTATAAGCTGTTTGGCCGATGGATAGGGCTTCTTACTAGCTAGCTCTCTCTTAATTATTAGCCCATTTATATTAATCTAAATATTTCATCGCGCTCTTGGCTTATCCAGTAATGCCCTGGCATGTTACTCCTTCTGCCTCTACATGGTGTCTCCTGTTTCTCTCTCTGCCTCTCTCCCCAGCATTCTCCTGCACAATCATTGTTTTATTCACCAACCAATAAGAGAAACACACACACACACACACACACACACACACACACACACATATATATATATATATATATATACATACATATGGACATCCCCCATCATTGGACAATGCCCTTGTTCTCAGGAGGAAGATCTGAAGAATTTGAAGGTACAAAAAAAATGTCATGATCCTTCCAACCAGCTCCATCTAAGTAAGGGGAGAGAGAGAATTTGAGACCAAACAAGCACTAAGATTAGCAAATCTCAGCACATGGCATAGAAATTCAAAGTACTATGACTGCAGCTATCCTGGGGGCTTAATTTCACCCTGAAAAAGCAGGAGACAGAGATCGGAATCAGGTCTTCCATTCCTGGCATGGCATGAAGAAGAAAGACTGAACCAATTCATTCTTGGGAGTTTAATATTGAAGATTCATGAAGGATTTGCTAGCTAGGGATAAAATTTGGAGATAACAGAAAAAAACAAAAACAAAAAACAAGTAGAGACAGGCAATAATAGAAAGCTAAATTTCATGCAAACCTAACTGACAGAGAAACAAACAAACAAACAAACAAAAAAAACCCAGCAAACTGATTGAGAAGTTGCCTCAGACCTGCTGCTTTTCCCATCAAGAACCAGCCCTGTGGCTTGCTGTAACCAGCAGAATAGGTCACATGCTAGCTCCTAACTGTTTGAAAACCTACATCTTCTTCCCCTTCCCCTCTCTTGAAGTCTGAGCTCCCCGTTGAAGAAGGATGTCTTTCTGGAGAGATTGAGGTCAGGGTCCTTAGCTGTTCTCCCACTTCAGCCAAAGCTACATCCCCACCCCACCCCCACCCCACCCCAGTCAAGCCAACCCAGCCATCACCTCGCCTCATAGAGCAAACACAAGGTGTTCCTGCCAGTCTATTCTCAAATTGCAGCGGCGCATACCAATAAACAAAGGATACTTGCCATTTAAACCAATGAACTGTGGGAAGATTGGTGATGCAGCCAATAGACAAACAGAGCAGACAGACACACAGAGATGCCTGTGAGGCAAGTGGAAAACTCTGACTTTTATATTCTAGTTAATCCTACGTTTTGACTCAAAGCAGCTCCTATTCCTTTCTTGGTTAACACTGACTAAGCTTGTGTTCCTTGCAATTAAACTAGAAAGAAAGAAAGAAAGAAAGGAAGGAAGGAAGGAAGGAAGGAAGGAAGGACCAGCAAGAAGCGGCCCTTCTTGTCCTCTCCTCTTGCAAATATCATTTTCCAAAGATTCTGAACAAATATTTCTTTCTTTTTTTATTTTGTTTTATTCTCTATATATGAATGCTTGCTTGCTTTTATTTTGTTTTATTCTCTCCATATATGAATGCTTGCTTGCCTGTATGTGCACCACATGCATTGTCTGTGGGGCCAGAAGAGGGCTTCAGGGACTATGCAACTGGAGCTACGGGTGGTTGTGAGACACCATGTGGGTGCTGGGAATTGAACCAGGGTCCTCGGGAAGAGCAGCCAGTGCTATTAACCACTGCACATCTCTCCTCTCCTTCTTTTCGTGTGTGTGTGTGTGTGTGTGTGTGTGTGTGTGTGTGTGTGTGTGTGTGTGTGTGTGTGTAGCCTTGGCTATCCTGGAACTCGCTCTGTAGACCAGGCTGGCTTCCAGCTCACAGAGATCCGCCTGCCTCTGCCTCCAGGGTGCATCACCCGCCTGGCAAATGAACACTCACTGTTTCTTCTTGCTCTCTGTTCAGTCCCCTTGCACTGGGTAACAGCAGCTGGTTTTACAATGATGCGCTGTGGCGGGGACCACACAGACCGAATGGGAAGTGAGGTCGGTGGGACCATTCAAGCATGAGACGGGGGTGTACATTCCGGATTCTTCCACTTCGTTTGGAAAACCTGACAGCTCTTTGAAGTGTTCAGTCCTCCTCAGTCACTGTCACTTTACCCATCATGACCTCTGTGTTAAGTCACTGTCATTTTTCTTTTACAGAGCACTTAAAAGCTGGGTGGTAAGTGGCAATCTAGGAGAGGAAAGAAACTTCCACTGTTAGAGAAGGCAGGAACGGGGCAAATAAACCGAGCCGTCAGTCTCTGGGTGGTTGTCTGGCTTGGCCTTCTCAGCATTCATTAGCACCTTTTATGGGAAAGGCGTTGAGCAAGCTGGTGAGTAACTCTGGGAGACAGGGCTTGGCACCGCTGAGACATGTAGTGACACAAGAGCGTGAGCCAGGCTTCAGATGTTTGGCCAGGTCACAGTCGGAGAGACAAGCTGTCCACTGTGACTTCCCTCTACCTTCCAGGAGAGGTCAAAGCTGGTGTTTCTGTACCCAGCCTACCTTGTCAACAGATGATCAAAGAGGAACTAGCACAGAGAAAACCCTGGGCCACTCTAGGTATGTGGACCTAGCTTTAAGGTTAGCATGATGGAACTCAGAATGGTGGGTGGTGCGTGCCTGGAAGGCCAGCACTCAAGAAGCAGAGAGGCAGGACCACGGGTTTAAGGACAGCCTGGTCTGTGTAGTAAAGCCTTGTCTCAAAAAAGAAAAAAAGAAAGAAGGAAAATAAAGCAAGCATGGCGGTAGTGGGGAAATTGTGGTATGGGGCCTCCATCCCTCCATAGACCCCATACACCCGGGAGTCTGAACCTGATACATAGTTGTCTCTTCACTCCGAGGACTGTCCTCACCGCTGTCCTGTGTCTCTTGTGGATGTGGTGTTTCCCAGGCTCTCTTCTGGTTTGTTCTCTCATCCAAAAGGTCCAGCCTCCAGGAAGTTCTTGAGAAAGGCTACATGAGAAGCGATGATCACATATGGGAATGTGTTTTTATTTTGTCTTTACATATGATTGATAATTTAGCTAGGAACAACATTCTAGGGAATTGTTTTCCTTCAGGATTTTGAAGTAATGCTCTTGTATTCTTGCTCCCAGTACCATTCAAGTACACAAAGCTAAGTCCTCGTCCTCGTCCTCTGCATACAACCTCTGTTCTCTCCCCAACTCCCTTCCTCCCTTCCCCCTCCCTCCCTCCCTTTGGCCCATCAAGATCTCCTAGCAGCTGTGTTCTGAAATTTCACAATAATGTGTCTAGATGAGCTGTTACCATTCATTTTTCCTAGGCCCTTCAAGGACCTTTTACAGAAAAGATCCCATTCTGGTAATTAATTCTCTCTCTCTCTCTCTCTCTCTCTCTCTCTCTCTCTCTCTCTCTCTGTGTGTGTGTGTGTGTGTGTGTGTGTGTGTGTGTGAGAGAGAGAGAGAGAGAGAGAGAGAGAGAGAGAGAGAGAGAGAGCATGGGTGCATTTGTGCTATGGAGATCAGAGAATGATCTGTCAGTCTGTCCCTCCACCACCAGTGGCAACCCTTCTATTACATTTCCCAGATCTAGTACCCTGCTTTAATATTAAAGTATGGTTTTACCCACGTTATCACAGTCACATTCCTGTTCTTATGGATATAACTTTTTCTCTTACCTTTTCTGAATATATTAACAATATCTTTTGCAACTGGGGGTTTTGCTTTTATTGGGGGCCCTATCTTCATTGTCTGAAGCAACATCTGGTCTCTTTGAAGACCTGCTGAGTCTCATAATCTCAGTTCATAGGGGTGAACTCACCATTTGCTGATTCTTTTATCTTTATAACACACTCGACCTGCATGGGCTTCAGTTTCTTCACCAATAAAACATGGATGATGGAAGCTGTTTCATGAGGGTTGCCGAAGTTACTCCTGCATCAGGGACCTCGGACTCATAATTGGACACAACTGGCTCAATAATTACCACACAGCTCAGGTGAGATGCACAGCACTTCTCAGCTGGAGAGAGTGCGCAATCCGGGCCAGCGAGTTTGAAAGAAAGTCTTTTGGTTCTTTTGTCAGGTTATTAAGCTGATAAAAACACAAGCTCAGGGTGGGTCTGTGGTGGTGCACGATTTTAATCCTAGCACTTGGGAGGCAGAAGCAGGTGGATCACTGTGAATTCGAGACAACCCTGGTCTACGCAGTGAGTTCCAGGACAGTCAGAACTATGCCAGAGACCCTCTCTCAAGAACACAAGCAAAAGCCACAAGCCCAGAATTTGGACTGCCGTCGTTACAGCACTTGTGGAAAGTCTATCAAGAGCAAAACCAACATGAAAGAAAGCCGAGCCAAGGGCTCGGGACATAGTGTACAGGTACGAGGGACGCTGCTCAACTGGAGGGCAGTGCTAGGGAGGGGGCTATGGAGTCAGGATCCACCCTTGCCTGAAGACATTATAACCTCTGGCCTTTCCAACACTACAGGTCAGTGCATTTCTTTCTCTTTCTTAAGCCATTTTTTGTTGAATTTTCATTGCTAGCCACAAGAAGAATCTTTTGTAATACTAAAAAATTGAGAACCTACATTTAAAGCCTATGTATTTAACTTGGTATGACATTATCATATTCTTGTGTTATTAAAATCAATTTTCAGCATTATATTTTGTCTAGGATTTGCCTTATGGTGTCCATACTAATGGGCAGATCACTTATTAAAATTTTAACACTATAAATAACATTAGAATGAAGATGTCACCAAATTTTTGTGAATGGTTTCATTATTTTCTGAAAATAAACTCCTAAAGGTGGACCTTCTGGGTAAAAAGTTGCACAAGATACTAACAGTTTTGCTACATGGAGAAAAATTGGCACCACTCCCCTGGAAAGGCGAAACTGATTCACCCTCAGGCCACAAGCATTCGAGAACACCTGTTTTCTCTGTCATTGCATGGTGTGGTTAATATCATTCTTACACTCTGTCAGATAACCATATACACAGTGAAACAGTATCTCATTTTACTTCCTATTTCATTATTAAGTGACTCACCAGCCATGTGCAGACTTAGACATAGTGTGCCACTGGGGACCTGGTAATTAGCTCTTTTAGCGTTCTGTTTGCTATGGTTTCTTGAGTTTTATTCTAGTTCTGCAAAGATAGAAACACAGAGGAGATTTAAAGATGAATAAATGTGGATTGAAGCTTGGGTTTCACATTTAGATATGTGATTCTGGCCAACTTAACCCCAATCCTGAAGAGGGAGAGGTGACCCAGAGGAAATTGAGGGGGACTCCAAAGAACCTGGAATGGCTGAGCCTGTGGGGGCGGGGTTGAAGGTCCTGCAAAAGGTGATACACAAAGCCAAAACCAAAGGACATGCTTGAAAGGGTGTTATGAAGGGATACGTCTCCCCATGTACCCCGCAACACACACAATCCTATTCAGACTAGTACCTTTCCCCATGCAAAAGACAAGCAGTTTATTCTTGGAAAATGGAGATGGTCCAACTTGGAGAAACCACAGCAGAGGGAATGGGATGAGCTACGTGACTGACTGCAAGAAGACTGAGTAAAATTCTACACTCTGAATTGCGCAGCTCTAGTCCTACACCAGGCTACTCCCCGACTTGCAAGCAGCGCACACCTACCAAACAGGAAGGCAGGGCACTTCTTTTCTGCCCTCAAGAGAGCTGGCCTCCCAGTTCCCACATCTGCAGCCAGGTCCAGAACAGAAGCCACTGCCTCTGGTTTCCTGCGTGAGGCCCAGCCGTCCACACCTGGTGCTTGCAATGGATGCTGCTTCCCACTTGGAGGAAGTTAGTCACTATGGAGTGCAAGACCTTGGGGACGAGCTTCTGAGACGAGAGAGAACAAACAACAAAGAGCAGAGAATGTGTGTCCTTTCGTTAGAACCCGTTTCCTTCTGCAGTGTTAGGGCCTGAGCCCAACACCTCACACCTGCTGGGCAAATGCTAGACCCCAGCTACTTTCCAACCCCGAGTCCATTTTTATTGTGGGTTTTAAAATACAATTTATAAGAAATTTACTTCCTTAATCACTGACATATTCATTGTAAATAGTGGTGAGTTCTATAGGACATTTCTATCCAGCTATATCATGTACTTTATAGCATAACTTTTTATGCTATCTATATCCATTAATGTATACAAATTTATTGTAATTTTTGCTACAGCTTACCCTTTTATTATAACTATACTGGTATTTATATTATATTATTTTTTAAAAATATGCCAAAGTAATTTTAAAGGCCACGTGAAAATATTCAAAACACCCTCTTGATGGGGGTGCCAAACACCCCCTCTTTTGTTGTTTCTGTGAAGAGGAAAATCTTCCTTCATCAGTGCAGAGTCCTAGGTCTCAGAGTTGACAGAATGACTGTGTAATTGTCAACAGGAGAAGAGTAACGTGGGATGCTTGATTCGACTTCTGCAAGGTGTTCTGCCTGGGAGTCAGGGCCAGACAGAGAGCATGACAGTCTTAGTTAATGCCCACCAAGCTCGTGGTTACATGAGGTGGTGGCCTAGTTTGCTTTCTGTTGACGGGATAAAACACTCAGAAACAACTCGGGGAGGGAAGGGTTTATTGGACTTACACATCCTCATTACTGTCCATCACTGAGGAGTCTGGGCAGGAAGCATGGGGAAGAGCTGTTTACCTGTTTGCTTTCCATGGCTTGCTCAGCTACAGTTTGTTTGTTTCTCTTTTGAGACAGGTTCTCACTATGAAGCCCTGGCCAACCAGAAACTCACTTTGTAAACCAGGCTGGCCTAGAACTCACAGAGCTCCACCTGCCTCCTGCTCCCGAGTGCTGGGATTGAAGGCGTGCGCCACCATTGCTGGCCACCTTTCTCATGACTTCCAGGACCATCTGTGGCACAGCCTACAGTGGGGACCCTCCCACAGCCATCAGCAATAAGGAAACATCACACAGACATGCTTGCAGGCCAGGCTGATGGTGGCATTTCCTCGTCTCCTCCTTCCAAGAGACTCAAGTTGATTAAAAAAAATTAACCACCATCTGGGAGAGAGTGATTGCAATCGCTGCATAATAAATTCCTGAAGGCTGGGAGGTGGTGGTACACGCCTTTAAACCCACAATTTTGGAGGTTTTGTTTTGTTTGGTTTGGTTTGGCTGGTTAGTTTTTAGAGACAGGATTTCTCTGTGTAGCTCTGGCTGTCCTGAAATACCATCTGTAGACCAGGCTGGCCTTGAATTCACAGATTCACCTGCCTCTGCCTCCTGAGTGATGGGATTAAAGGTGTACACAGCCATTGCCCAGAAGATACTTTACAAGTGACAAACTTTCCTCCCTAATATTCTCTCATTTGTTATATACTAAATAGGAACACATTTCAAAAAAACACCCTCACCAGTTTTAACCCTTTGTGGCTTTCCTGTCCTCTGACCTTTCCTGTTTTACTGATGTTTCTTGAAGACTGTCTATGAGTTCCTGAGGGTCAACAGCACCAATCAATCCTTCAGGGGCAGGGGACGGTAGCTGTGACAGCTTCACATCTGAGCATCTGTTCAGTTGTTCCCTCATTTGAGACACTGAGGGCCTCCTTTAAGCAAAACTTCTCGTATAGGCAGCAACAGTAAAGTGTAAGTGGAGTGGAGTGTGACTTGATGTCAGACATTCTGGAAGAGCTCTACAAACAAGGGACTGCTGGTCTATTGTGAGGAGGGGGAACTTAATACAATTTGCTTACTTCTGAATCTATGACCTCCATATTTTTTTCAACAAAGCAAAGGAAACTCCCAATTTGATGACTAATACTAAGGAATTTTTAGACTCAGAAGAGGAATTTAAATGGTGCTCTCTGAGAGCTGTCAGGTGAGTCTCTTAAGCCTGGGTAGCAGAGGAAAACCTAAAATAGTTTACATTTTCCAGGGACACTGTGGTGCAGAGATCCTGGGGTTCCTCAGACAAAGCCATGTGCCAGAAACAGGCTTTGACTGGAGACTGAAGCAACCCAAGTACATGGAAAGTTCTCTTTATCTCAGCATGCATCTGTGCCTCTTTGTATTAGCTGAGTTTAGTTTTCTATTGCAACATAAAGTACCTTTGTTTTTCAATCCACTTGTCTGAGTATACTTTCTGTTACTGTGACAAAGGTACAATGACCAAGAGTAACTTGGGGAGGAAAGGGTTATTTGGTTTACAAGTTACAGTCCATCAGCAGGGAAGCTGAGGTAGGAACCCAAGCAGAGACCACGGAGGAATGTTGACCACTGGCTTGTTCCCTATGGCTCACTCAACTTTAGTTGTTTTTTTTTTTTCAAGACAGGGTTTCTCTGTATTGCTTTGGAGCCTGTCCTGGAACTCGCTCTGTAGACCAGGCTGGCCTCGAACTCACAGAGATCCGTCTGCCTCTGCCTCCCTAGTGCTGGCATTAAAGTCATGCGCCACCAAAGCCTGGCTCAGCTTAGTTTTTTTATACAACAAAAGACCACAAGCCTCGGGGATGGCATCACCCAGAGTGAGCTGGGCCCTCCCCCATCAATGACCAACCAAGAAAATACCTCCACAGACTTGGCTATTGGCCAAGCTAAAGGAGTTGTTTTCTCAGTTGAAGTCCCTCTTCCTAGATGACTCTAGCTTGTGTCAAGCTGACAAATACAAACAAATAAACAAACAAAATTAACCAACACAAAGCTTATTGGAAAAAGAAATAAATGGCACCAGTAGTCCCAAGTTTGTAACTTACCAATTCTAGAGAATATTCCTCTTTCTCACTTCCAAATCCTGAACGACTGACCTGGTGCTCACCTTCAAAGCTACAGCAAGGCATGAACTTGGCTCTTTCACTTGTCATGCCAGCAAAGGATGGGAGGAATTCCCAAAGTCCTGAGGGATGGGAACAAAGCGGGAGATGACAAGTTCCTTTAGATGGCTGGGAACCCTGAGGGCTCCTTAGGAAAGGAACAAAAGTAGGGGAGGGACTGACTTCCCAATTTGACCAAATGACCTGGACACTCCTTTTTGGATGAACAAGGCTGGAATTTGCTCCTAGAATTAGCACACACCCTGCCTGTTTCTCCATCTGCCAGCTGTACATAGCCAGTCCTGCAGAAGTGCTCTATTCCAGCCTCAGCGGATCTCTGTATGCTGGCAGTGCAGAATTAGGGTTCACTGTGCGGCAAGAACACCGTTGACTGGGACCAGCCATAAGAATCCTGAACCCCCTTCTTGGATAGAGGAACAGAAGAAATAGGTCAGTGGGGAGGTGGTGGTGCACACCTTTAATCCCAGCACTCGGGAGGCAGAGGCAGGTGGATCTCTGTGAGTTTGAGGCCAACCTGGTCTACATACAGAGTGAGTTTCAGGATAGTCAAGGCTGTTACACAGAGAAACCGTGTCTTGAAAAACTGAGAGAGAGAGAGAGAGAGAGAGAGAGAGAGAGAGAGAGAGAGAGAGAGAGAGAGAGAGAGAAGAGGAGGCTGCTAGTGGCTGTTCTGCTGCTTCTCCCTCATGAACATTGATATAAAAATACTCAATAAAATACTGGCAAACAAAATCTAAAAACCATAAAAAAATTATCCACCATAACCAAGTAGACTTCATCCAAGAGATGCAGGGATAATTCAACACACAAAAATCTGTCAATGTAATCTACCATATAAACAAACTAAAAGAAAAGAAAAACATGATCATCTCATTAGATGCTGAAAAACTATGTGACACAATCCAACGCCCCTTCATGATAAAGGTCTTGGAGAGAACAGGGATATAAGGAACGTACCTAAACATAATAAAGGCAACATACAGCAAGCCAACAGCCAATATCAAACTAAATAGAGAGAAACTCAAAGTCATTCCACTAAAATCAGGAACAAGACAAAGCTGTCCACTCTCTCCATATCTATTCAATATAGTATTCAAAATTTTAGCTAGAGCAATAAGACAACAAAAGGAGATCAAAGGGATACAAATTGGAAAGAAAGAAGTCAAACTATCACTTTTGCAGGTGATGTTATAGTATATGTAAGTGACCCCAAAAACTCTACCCGGGAACTCCTACAGCTGATAAACACCTTCAGTAATGTGACAGGATACAAGATTAACTTTAAAAAATCAGTAGCTTTCCTATACACAAATGATAAATGGGCAAAGAAAGAAAAATTTCTTTACAATAGCCACAAATATAAAATATCTTGGGGTAACTCTAACCTGTGGTGATACCTTATTTGTACAAATAAAGTGTGTCGAAGATCAGAGGATGGAGCTTGCCACTAGCTAGCAGACAGACAGGAAGTGAGATGACTGGGCAGAGAAAGGATTATAGGCAGGAGGAAACAGGAACTCGCTCTTTTGAGCTGGGAAATTAGTGAGGTAAGGTGTGGCTGTGGCTGTCTCCTTCATCTCTGTGATCTCTCAGCATTTCCCCTAACTCTGACTCCAGGTTTTTATTACTTTTATTACTGAGACCTATTAGAACTCGAGTTACACTAACGAAACAAGTGAAAGACCTGGATGGTAAGAACTTCAACTTTCTAAAGAAAGAAACTGAAAAAGACATCAGAAAATGGAAAGATCTCCCATACTTTTGGATAGGTAGGATCAACATAATAAAAATGGCAATCTTACCAAAGGTAATCTACAGATTCAATGTAATCCCCATCAAAATCCCAGCACAATTCTTCACAGACCTTGAAAAAACATTACCCAAATTCATATGACAAAACAAAAACCAAGACTAGTTAAAACAATCATGTACAATAAAGGAACTTCCATAGGCATCACTATCACTAACCTCAAGCTCTACTATGGAGCTATAGTAATGAAAACAGCTTGGTATTGGCATAAAAGCCTACATGTGGATCAATGGAATTGAATTGAAGATCCTGACATTAACCATGCACATATGAAACCAGATTTTTGACAAAGAAGCCAAAAATGTACAATGGAAAAAGGAAAACATCTTTAACAAATGGTGCTGTCACAACTGGAAGTCAACATGTAGAAAATTGCAAATAGATCCATATCTATCGCCTTGCACAAAATTCAAGTCCAAGTGGTCCAAGAACCTCAACATAAAGCTAGTTACATTGAACCTGATAGAAGAAAAAGTGGTAAGTAGCCTTGAATACATTGGCACATGAGACCACTTCTTAAATATAGCACCAGTAGCACAGACACTGAGAGCAACAATCAATAAATTGGACCTCCTGAAACTGAAAAGCTTCTGTAAGGCAAGGGACATGGTGAACAAGACAAAACTATAGCCTACAGAATGGGAAAAGATCTTCACCAACCTCACATCTGACAGAGGGTTGATCTCCAAATGTATAAAGAACTCAAGAAAGTAGACAAATAGCTGAAAGACATTTAAGAAATTGCTCAACATCCTTAATCAACAGGGAAATGCAAATCAAAATGACTCTGAGATACCATCTTACACATGTCAGAATGGCTAAGATCAAAAACACTGATGATAGCTCATGCTGGAGAGGATGTGGATTCATGCTGGTGGGAGTGCAAACTTGTGCAGCTATTCTGGAAATCAGTATGGTGGTTTCTCAGAAAACTGGGAATCAATCTATATCAAGACCCAGCAATCGCTCTTGGGCATATACCCAAAGGATGCTCAATCATACCACAAGGACATGTGTTCAACAATATTCATAGCAGCACTATTCATAATAGTCAGAACCTGGAAACAACCTAGACACCCCTCAACTGAAAGATAGATAAAGAAAATGTGGTACATTTACACAATGGTGTACTACTCAGCTGTAAAAAATAATGATATCTTGAAATTTACTGGCAAATGGATGGAACTAGAAAAAAGCCATCCTGAGTGAGATAACCCAGACTCAGAAAGACAAATATGGCATGTACTCACTCATAAGTGGATATTAGATATAAAGCAAAGGATAACCAGACTACAGTCCACAGCTGCAGAGACGCTAAAGCCTTCTTCCTGTAATTGATGGAGCCAGATGCAGAGATCCACAACTAAGAACCAGTCCAAACTCCGGGAATCCAGTCGAAGAGAGGGAGGAGGAACATGAGCAAGGGAGGTCAAGATCATGATAGAGAAATCTATAGAGACAGCCGAAGCAAGCCCATGGTAACTCATGAACCCTGGACCGACAACTGTGGAGCCTCCGTAGGACCAAACTAGGCCCTCCACATGTGAGAGACAGTTGTGAAGCTTGGGCTATCTGAGGGGGCCCTGGCAGTAGAACCAGGTTCTGTCCCTGGTGCCTGAACTAGCTTGTTGGAGCCCATTTGCTATGAAGGGATGCCATGCTCAGACATAACACTGAGAGGAGGGGCTTGGTCCTGACCCAACTTAATGTGCCAAACTGTCTACTTCCCATGAGAGTCCTTACCTGTTGGGAGGAGTGGATGGGGGATGGGCTCTTAGGGAGGCGAGGGGGGCTGGTGGAGGGGTGGGAGGGGAAACTTTGTTTAGAATGTAAAATGAAATTATAAATAAATAAATATTTTTAAAGATCCTGAGCCCTTCATATGAGACTAGCCTGAGTGTGATAGTTAAATACAGTGAGCAAACATGGATCTTGTAACTATTGCTAGGCTGTTTTGGCATGAGAAAAGAGATACAAGACGTAGAGAAACTAAAGGATTAAAAAAATGCAAGAAATAAGATCAAAGCTGGAGAAATGGCTCAGTGGTTAGAGCACTGGCTGCAGAAGATTGGGGTTTGGCTTCCAGCATCTACATGGCGGCTTCCAACCATCTGTAACTCCAGTCCTGGGGAATCTGATGCCCTCTTTGGACATCTGGCATACAGGTGGTACACAGATATACACACAAGCAAAACTCTCACACACATAAAATAAATGCAAAACAAAAAGAAATATGACCCATGAAGCTTGGAAAATGGAAAGAGGAGAGATGGATGACTTCCACATAACTGGATTCATGGTGAAAAGGACTCGGAGTAATGGAGGGTGCTGGGGTAAGATTAGGTTTGAGAGGTGAAATAATGACTGCAGGTTAAATGTGTTAAGTCTGAGGTGGTTTTTAATATTTGCAAATTGATATCTTGATGCAGTGGTACACACCTGTGATCCCAACACTTGGGAGGCTAGGAGAGGAGGACAGTGAGTTCAAGGCCAGCCTGGACTACATGACAAGAGACTGCCTCAAAAACTAGAGCAAATAACCAGCAAGTTGATATGCAGGAGGAGTCTGATCCTTGAAACAGAGGTCTGGGCTGGAGGGAAATGGGGATCACTTATTTGCCTTCCCCGTGTAATGCTGTAATTCAACCTGATGTGTGCAGCAACCTCTTGACAGCCCCAGACTCCCCTGGTCTCCTCTAGTCTCCAGCCACAGCAGCAGCAGTGAATTTCTACCAACTTTAAGATAAGCAAGACAGAGAGCTACGCTCTCCCAGCGATAGCAGACCACATCACAGACAGCTTGCCACTGCTGTGAACAGGCAGCCCTCGGCAAAAGACAATGAAGGACACCTCATTGTAATTCTCCACTATCTTCAATCCGCATGTCTGGATTGCAACGCAATCTGTATCTTTCTTTTAAAGTTTTATTAAAATATAGCCTGGCAGTAGGGGTACCTGCTCTTAATCCCAGCACTTGTGAGGCAGAGGCAGGAGGAGCTCTGTGAGTTAGTGATCACCCTGGTCAACAGAGTGAGTTCCAGGACAGGCTCCAAAGCTACACAGAGCAACCCTGTCTCATAATAATAATAGTAATAATAGGGATATCTATAATGTATACACAGAAAATTCCATATCTTTTGTATACAATTCAATGAATATTCAAAGACTTTATATAATTGTATAATCAACATCAAACCCTAAAGCTTTTCATGTTGTCTGTCTATTAGAACAATGAACATCCAGGGCTAAAAGCTCTCATAAAACCAGACATGATGGCACATGCCTGTAATCCCAGTAATAGGAAAGGGAGACAAGACAATCAGTAGGACAGGGCTAGAGAGACAGGACTGGTTTAGGGCACTTGTTGCTCTTCCAGAGGGCCTGGGTTCAATTCCCAGCAAATTAGTGAACATATAGCAATATGGCATCTGAAGTATGTATGCAGTCAGGCATTTTGTTGCCAGTGTAATTTTGTCATGATGAACCCTTAGGTTAATGGAAGAGTCCAAAAGCAGACCCATACATATATAGTCAGTTGAGTTTCAAAAGGTACTGGAGTCATTGCATGAGATGTATCAAAGGATACATCTTATTACTTTCCTCGTCACACAGAGTCAGTCAGAGCGGCTTAAGAGCCTCAATACACGGGTCAAGTCTATAAAACTTTTAGACAAAAATGCAAGAAAAAAATGTGACTTCAGCTTTGGCCATATTTTCTTAGACTATAAAACTATGAACCACAAAAGAAAAATGAATAAAACACATTTCATAAAAATGATAAACTGTACTCTACAAAAGCTGCAATCAGGACAATGAAGATGCAAGGCATAGACTAGGGTGAAACATTTGTAAAATGTCTAATTTAAAAAGTTGTATTCCAAAGATATAAAGAGCTTTTTCAATTCTATAGCAAGAAGACAAACAACCCAATTAAAAAAAACTAGGCCAAGCATTTTAATAACTTCACCAACGAACATACATAATGGCAAGTTAGTCCATGAAGAGATGGTTAACATTGTCAGCCACCAGGGAAATGCAAACAGAAACTAGAATGACTAAAATACACAAGGCTGTGAAAACCAAATGGGGCTGTATTATGTCTGGAACTTAGCAGGAGGGGGAGTAAGGTGAACATATGTAAAAAAGAGCCTGACAGACTGCCACATGACTCAGTGAATCCACTCGTAGGTGTATACCCAACAGAAATAAAAACATATGCCCACAAGAAGATCTGATGGCATATAGTCATAACAGCATTAACCTGTGTTCAAAGCAGCAGCACTTCATAAAGCCAAAATTTGGAAACAGACCAAAAGCTCCAGGTAGGTAAACAGATAGACAGACTGCAGTATTTCTATCTGATGGAATAATGCTCATCTATGTAAGGAGTGAATATGACAGGCTTGGTGGGCACAGGCCTGTAATCCCAGCTACTTAGGGGACTGAGGCAGCAGGATCACAATCATGTCCAAGGACTGCCCGAGACACAGAGCAAGTCCAAGTCTGTCTTGGGCATCTGAGTGAGGATCCAACACCTTCTTCTGACCCCTATGGGCGATAAGCGCACAGTACGTATACACACATGCAGGCAAAATACTCACACACAAAATGAAACAGTGAAATAAATTCATCTAAAACATTTTAAGAGTTAGCCATGGTGATGTACACTTTAATTCCATCACTTAAGAGCAGACTTGTGAGTCCGAGACCAGCTTGGTCTACATAGCAAATTCTAATCAAGCCAGAGCTACATAATGAGACCGGTTATGAAAACAAATAAATAAATGATAGAGCTAATTTAAGAAGCATGGAAATGAATATGAATGAACTTTAGGTGAAATGGAAGCACTCCTTCCTAAGCCTGCCACTAAGTACAACTTAAAACTAGAGACACAGTAGAGAAGAAACTGGGCCTGATGGTGCACACCATAACTACAGCATTTAGGAAGATAAGGAATTCAAGGTCACTCTTGGCTACATAGTGAGATCTAGGCCACCCTAGTCTATGTAAACTGTCACAGGGTTTCTCTGTGTAACAGCCCTGGCTGTCCTGGAGCTCACTTTGTAGACCAGGCTGCTCTCTAAGTCCCAGACACCCACCTGCCTCTGTCTCTGGCATACTGGGATTAAAAGTGTGCATTACCGTCCCTGGCCTTCTTTATTTTTTTTAATTTATTTTGCTTTTTATTTTATGTGCATTGGTGTGAAGGTGTCAGATCCCCTCGAACTGGAGTTATAGACAGCACTGACTGAGCTGCCATGTGGGTGCTGGGAATTGAACCTGGGTCTTCTGGAAGAGCAGTCAGTGCTGCTAACCACCAACCCATCTTTCCAGTTCCTCTTTAATTTTTTTAAGTGAAGATAGAGACCTGAAATCTTGGGAAGAACATGGCATGAGTTCCCTGGATTGTCAAGTTGTTTGTTGTTGTTTGGTTGGTTGTAGTTGTCTAAATTTTAATGGTTTATTGCCTATTCCACGGATTTATTAGTATCCACTTCACCTTTGAACTGTATATAGAGCAGGGAATCACTAAAAGCTTGTTCGTATTCTTAGGGGTTTTTAACTTTTTAGTGTGTTTGTGTGTGTACATGATACTATGTATGTGCCCATAGATGCCAAAAGAAGAGTTAGATCCCTTGGAGATGGAGTTATAGGTGGTTGTGAGCCACCAGAAGTTGATGCCAGGAACCAAACTTGGGTCCTCTGGAAGATCAGCAAACACTCCTAACCGGGGAGCTATCTCTTTAGTCCTTTGTCTGGGTCCTGCATATCTAGGGTTGGATGTTAGAGATGCTTCTGTAAACACCAGTGACCAGTACACACAAGCAAAATTTCTGATAAGCTTTCCCAGGTCAACAGACCAGGCGAGGGATAGTCTAACAAAAACAAAACCCAGACATGCTCACTGGTGCAATAGAGGCATGAGCTAACCTTCAGTGTCCATTTGGATTTAAGGCCCACACCACAGAGCAGAACCACGCTTGGAACTGTTAACCTGGCCTAGAACCCATGCTGGGAAGGAGAACCTACTACTGTTATTTTTGCTAAATGGGCCTATTATCAAATAGCCTTCTAAATGATTATTTCCAGCTCTGTAGACTAATACAACTCTCAACGCTCATCAGAGAAGCTTTCGCAGTGCTTACCAACTCACACAGAGCATTGCACACAATTAAAGTGCAGAAGATGAGTTACCGGAGTCCCCAGCCCAAAATGATACATCCATTTCATGCTCCCTCCCCACACTGGTCAAGGAACACTGCAGAAGAGCGATGGAAAGACAGCAAGAGCCAGAGGTTACAGGGAGTGCTGAGAAACAGCATCAGAGGTTACAGGGAGTGCTGAGAAACAGCATCAGAGGTTACAGGAAGTGCTGAGAAACAGCATCAGAGGTTACAGGGAGTGCTGAGAAACAGCATCTTCTGGATACGGCAGAACCACTGTGCCATGGACTTACAATGGCTGTGGCTGCCTTCCTACGACCTTCTCCAGATCAGTCTAGTCAACGTTCCGTCAGGGATGGGGAAAGGCTGACAAATGCACCCCTTGCCTGAGGTTACAGGGAGTGCTGAGAAACAGCATCAGAGGTTACAGGCAGTGCTGAGAAACAGCATCAGAGGTTACAGGCAGTGCTGAGAAACAGCATCTTCTGGATACGGCAGAACCACTGTGCCATGGACTTACAATGGCTGTGGCTGCCTTCCTACGACCTTCTCCAGATCAGTCTAGTCAACGTTCCGTCAGGGATGGGGAAAGGCTGACAAATGCACCCCTTGCCTGAGGAACTGTTAGTCCCACCAAACAAGAGTACACACCATTACCCAAATTCTTTGCTCAAATTATGTAAGCTTTGTTTTCTGTCAGATAGGGCTGTCTCCCTAAGGTGGGCTTTAAGAAATTAACATTGAACACAGGAGAAGGTGGGGTTTATATTGGCCACAAAACTGCAAGACTGGGGGGCAGGGGGTCATGTAAAGGTTTTTTGTTATGTAGGAACTTTGCAGAACATCTTGTTTTATCAGGGTGGAGGTCAAAGTGGAGGGTGTGGAACATGTCAAATTCCAGAAAATGCGTCAAGACCTGGTCAAACCCAAACTATATAGAAAACAGGAATGAACTTACTTTGGTCTTGTAACATCATGACTTTTAACCTTAAGGTGGAACCAGGCTGGTCTATCAGAGCTTTGGCAGTTGAAGTCTTTTGTGGTGTGGAGAGTCAGTTTTGCTCAGAGAAGAGGCCTCTGTAGGACATTCATGCTTCCATGATAGTCCTGTACCCATGCACATAAATGTAACATTGACTGGACTCAGTGAGTTATAAAAAGAGAACACAAAATTGAGAGGAGGATGTGGGGGAATGTTGGGGAGAAGTTGGAGGAAGAATGGGGGGAGGTGATATGATCACAATACATGTGTGAAATTCTCAAAGAATAAATATTTAAGAAACACAAAACCTTTTAGACAATAATCACCCTATACCAGCAAATACCAGAAACTGACCACAGTCCTGTCACCCCACCAGCCAATGTTGAGTCAAGAGTCAGACTCCTATCACCAGTGACAAACCATATGTAACAGCCTTCTTGCCAGGGTGGTACCAGGTAAGATGGAGTGCAGACCAATCACTTTATCCCCACGTGGTGGTGATAAGGACCATCCTCCAAAATGTGTGGGGAAACCACTGGGGATCCTTGACTTCCATTCCCATCAAGCAGAAACAAGCTACTCTCCCTTCCATAGGAGTCAGAGGAGGTCCAGTAGGAAGATGACCCTTTCAGATGTCCCAGGGTGTCTTCCAACCCATTGCAGCATCCCTGGAAGCCAAGCGGGAGCTGTGGCCAGGTGCTTTTAATCTCCAGACAGACTGGTTTAGGGAGGCTTATTGTGGAGTTGAGGGTAGACAGCATTTGCCTAGCATGCATGAAGCCATGAAATTGACATCTCCACCAGAAATAAAGATTTAAAAAAATGTAAATTTTGAACTAAAACACATGATAATCTAGATCTAACATACCAAAAAAAAATCAGGCTTCACTTCATACAGAATAAACTCAGAGAAATCTAAACCAATACATGAAGTGCTCTAATCCCTAAAAACTAAATACAGGTTTAAACAAGAGAAAGAGAGAGTGTGTGTGAAGAGAATTACACCAAGAAAATAATTTGACAGTGGATTTCTTTTTCATCAGCAACCCCAGGCATTAGAAAAAAAGTAGCACTTTTTTTTTCATATACTAAAATAAAGGCGGCTGGGGAAATGGGTAGTGTTTGTTGCACAATTGTGAGGATCTAAGTTCAAATCCCCAGAACCCATGTAAAAGCCAACCATGACAGAGCATGTCTGTAACTCCAGTGCTCCTATGGAGAGAAGGGGGAGGAAATGAGAATTCCCAGAATACCATCGGCCAGCTGCCTGGCCTACACAGCAGCCAACAGCAAAGAAACCCTGTCTCAATTGAGAAGGCAAGGACCAATACCCAAGATGGTCTTGGCTTTCACTTTGTGTGCTATGGGAGAGGTGCATGCCCACACAGTTGAACACGGACACACACACAGGTGCAAACACATCACACATGCAGAATAAAAAGAAAACAAAGAAGGAATGGGGGAAGGAGGGTGGTAGGAGAGCAACTTAAAATGTCCTGTCTGGTAAAAATTACCCTTTAGAAATAAAGAGGAAATAAAAACATTGTTAGAAAAAGTAGACGGAGTCTCATTATGGCTTAGGAACTTGCTGTGTAAATCAGGATGGCCTCAAACTCAGAGACCTGCCTGTCTCTGCCCACTCGAGTGCACAAGCTCAGGTGCTCCAGCCTCGAGACTATCCCTTGGCCTTACCATTCTAATGATGCACAGTCCATATGTGTGTGTAGCAGAGTGGGCTCCAGCTGAATTGTTGTTTAAGGCATGCACTGGTTTCTTTAACTTAAAAGACTGGGGCTGGCCTGAGTGCAGGTACAGCTAGATCAAGGCGTTCAAATTATGTCATCTCCTCCCTCCCCGCCTTCCCTCTCCAACGTCTGTCCTCCCTACCTCCCCTCTTTTAAAATGTCGGGGGAAACTGCACGGGGCTCCTAGACTTCCGTTTCCACTTCCAGGACAAGGTACTAGTCTTGCTTCTGCTCGAGTCAGCAAAGAAAGCTAGAACTGTCTCTGTGCTAGCAGGCCTCTTTCCAAATTCTCTTCTTGTCTTCTCTGGCAGGCTCTGAGCAGGCAGAGCCAACTGGACTCAACATGTCTAGAGTCCACAAGCTTGGCAGCCACGGTGAAAACAAAGACTTCATTCTCTTTCCAAAAAAAGTTCCAGGAAAGGCCTGGTTGGCTCTAATTAACCCCTTTCGACCACATGTCCGTCTACCTCATACTACTAAAGAGCGTGCAGCACCTTCCTCGCTAGTTAGTTTCTGTGGATTGCTGAGCAGTAGGTAGGCAAAACCACCAGTCCAGCTGAGAGTCAACCTCAATACCAAAGAGAGCAAAGCAACACTAAGAAGGACTAAGCAGCTCTGCAGACTTCATTCTCCCCAAGATAATGATAAGCACCTCTCCATTAAACCTCATAAGCGCCCCCCCGAGGAACCTGTCATGGGTTAATATTATAAAACTCACTTAAAAGATTGTCTGACTTGGTCAGAAGTGGTGACATACACCTTTGATCGCCAACAGATCTCTGCTAGTTTGAGGTCAAACTGGTGCACATATGAGTTCCAGGACGTAGTGAGACCCTGTCTCTCACACACAAAGTTCGGCACAAGTGTCAACACTGGACCCTGAAGCACGGAAGAGGGACCCTGGAGAAAGAGGTGTATCTTCACACAGAGAGTGGAAGACAGAACAGTTTCAGCACGAAAAGCAGGGTGACCTGATTTTCACCAAACTGGTAGAACAAGATATACAGGTTAAACTACTTTTTGCCATTTTGATTCATCATTTAATGATTACAAGACGGTTCTGAAGTGCCTTCTTAATCAGGAATACAGCCTGGTATAGAACATATCTTTAATACTGGTTACAAGACAAATTCCACACTGAATTCTAACCAGAGAAGCAACAAAAGCGGGCTGGAGAGACGGCTCAGCGGCTAAGAGCACTTGCTGCTCTTGCAGAGGACCTGTGCTCCCTTCCAGTTATCGTCAGGTAGCTCACAACTGCCTTTAACTCCAGCTTCAGGGGGTCCTATGGGCTCCAGCGAGTGAAAGGGCAGAGCAGATGCCATAACAGGCTGCTCCGTCTTCTCTTAGAGGCCGGGCTACAATCTCAGTTTCCTGACGCTGAACAAGCAGCTTCTGAGGAAAAGCCACGAATAAAAGACAATCAGCCTCCAACACCCCCAACAGCAAGGAGGAGGCCTGGTCCCTGGGCCAGCCTCCACAGCAGCTCAGGGACAGGGCCTGGAGGCCTTCCCAAAAATGGAAAACTGTAGCTGGGTGCACACCCTCACGTGAGAGACTATGGGGAGAGATACACTCCTGCGAACAGGGCGGCAGAGAGTTGACTGCCTTTAGCTGATGAACTGCACAAACCCTGAACAGGGAATCTGGGGCTGGGCCAGAGCGGTTAACAGTCTTCCTTGCAGGACCCCCAAGGGCACACTCTGTGCCCACCGGCACTGCTCCCCTTCTCTTCCCTTCCTAAACCAAGCTCTCCACTGTGAAGGTCTAGTCTTGGCTGCTAGCTTGACAGTCAAAAAAAAAAAAAGGTTAAAACTTTGACTTTAAAATAAAAGTCAAAGATGCATTATGTTTTTTAAAAAACAGCTGGACAGAGGGTGGTACACACTTTACTCCCAGCACCCGGGAGACAGAGGCAGGTGGATCTCTGTGAGTTTGAGGCCAGCCTAGTCTACAGAGTGGGTTCCAGGATAGGCTCCAAAACAATACAGAGAAACTCTGTCTCAGAAAACAAACAAACAAAAAAAGGTTATGCTTTTGTTTCCACAAAGGTTTTGGTCATTTAAATTCAATGGGTTACAAATACTTGTCATTTTTTTAAAAATTGGGTACAAATTATTATTGATTAAGATAAAAATCTACTAGTTCCAAATGCTTCAAACTAGTGTTATATGTTATGCATTATTCCTATTATAATACCTATACACACACACACATATATACATATATATATATTTCTGCTTTTATCTTTTATTCTAGACTGCTGAAAGAAATCACATAAATGGACTTTGATGGAAATTTGTATGTTGTCTGAAAAGCAAAAACAAAAAACGGAGTACAAAGCTTGTCTGTATCTGGCTGAACCAGAGGAACAAAGTTGTGAAAGGCCAGAGGAGATGTGGACAGTACCAAGTCTAAAGAGCACTGGGGAATATGCTGGAGACCTGACCACATTAGGGTAATTCTGGCTGGCTGGCTTCATTTAAAAAAAAGCTAGTGAGTCTTTTTTCTTTAATTTTTAAAAAATGTTCATTTTACTGTAGTTAACAAACAAGGGATAAAAAGTCAGAGAAAGCCAGGCAGTGGTGGCGCTTGCTGTTACTTGAAATCCAAAACCTTTTTTATTTTTTTTCTTCCTTTTTAAAATTTAAGTTAGAAACAAACTTGCTTCACGTGTCAATCCCAGTTCCCTCTCCCTCCCCTCCCCCCCACCCCCCACCAAGTCTCCCAGGTCCCCCAGTCCCCCACCTAATCTCCACTCTGATCCCCAGGGAGGGTGAGGCCCTCCACGGAGGATCTCCAGTAACCGTCATTTCATCCAGGGCAGGGCCTAGGCCCTCCCACAAGAGTCCTGGCTGAGAGAGCATCCCATATTGTGGCATGGGCACTCAAAGACTACTTGTACGCCAGGGATAAATACTACTCAAGGCCCCATAGATTACCTAGGCCTCCTCATTGATACCCATATTCAGGGGGTCTGGATCAGTCCCAGGCTGGCCTCCCAGCCATCAGTCTGGATTCAAGAGCTCCCCCTTGTTCAGGTCAGCTGTTTCTGTGGGTTAAACCAGCCCAGTCTTAACCTCTTTGCTCATCAGTTCTCTCTTTCTGTCACTGGATTCCAGGAGTTCATTTCAGTGTTTAGCTGTGGGTGTCTGCCTCTGCTTCCATTAGTGGCTGGATGAATGTTCTGTTTCTCAGACTCTCTGGCAGTGGGATTGTATGCTGGCACTCCCCTGATTCATGCCTAAAACCCATCTATGCGTGAGTACATAACATGTTTCTCTTTTTGTGACTGGGTTACCTCACTCAGGATGGTTTATTCTAGTGCCGCCCATTTGCCTGCAAATTTCAAGATTAAGCTGGTGAGTCTTTGCTGCAGAATATTTATGTTAAAAATGAGATCATGGCTAAACACTGAACTGAACTGAACTCTTTGGAATCCAGTGACAGAGATGGAGGAGTGATGAGCAAAGGTGTCAAGACCATGATGGTGAAACCCACAATGAGAGCTGACCGGATAAAGGGGAGCTCTTGAATCCCAGACTGATGGCTGAGAGGCCAACAGGGGACTGATCCAGACTCCATGAATGTAGTCTCAGTGAGGAGGCCACAGAAATCACTGGGGCCTTGGGTAGTAGATCAGTGTTTACCATGGTGTATGAATGATCTTTGGGAGCCCATTCCAGATAGAGGGATGCTCTCTCAGCCTGGACACATAGGGAAGGGCCTGGGTCCTGCCCTTGACGAAATGGCAGACTTTGGAGATCCCCCCCAGGGAGGGCCTCACCCTCCCTGGGGAATGATGTGGGGATTGGGTGGGGGGCTGCAGGGGCTGGTGGAGGGATGGGGGAGGAGGGGTGGGATTAGGATCTGGGATTGGCGTGTGAAGCATTCATGTTTCTAATTTAAATAAAAACATATATTGAGGGAAAAATGAGATCATGGTCTTTAAAGGTATACAATTAATAATTATTATCATATAGCAACCTCTGGGTTATGGGGTTCTGTACAATTGGCCTCCTATGAAATGACAAGGCTAAAACTCTTTTTTAATTAATTTTTATTTAAATTAAAAACAATCTTATTTTACATACTAACCCCAGTTCCCTCTCCCACCCATCCTCCCATTTCCCCTGCCAACCCCCCCATCCTACCCCTCATCCACTCCTCAGGGAGGGTGAGGCCTACCCCTGGGAGATCATAAAGTCTGTCACATCATTTGGGGCAGAACCTAGGCCCTCCCCCATGTTTCTAGGCTGAGAGAGTATCCCTCCATAGGGAATGGGCCCCCAAAGCCCATTCATGCATTAGGGAGAAATACTAGTTCCAGAGCCAGCGGCCCCATAGACTGCCCAGGCCCCCCCAATTGACACCCACGTTCAGGGGGCTTTGTTTGGTCCTATGCTGGTTCCCCAGCTGTCAGACTGGGGTCTGTGAACTTCCACTTGCTCAGGTCAGCTGTCTCTGTAGGTTCCCCAGCCTGGGCTTGACTCCTTTGCTCATCACTCCTCCCTCTCTATAACTGGATTTCAGGAGTTTGGCTCAGTGCTTAGCTCCGGATCTCTGCTTCTGCTTCAATCAGCTACTGGATGAAGGCTCAGTGATGGCATTAAGGTAGTCATCAATTTCATTATAGGGGAAAGGGATTTAAGGTAGCCTCTCACTATTGCTTAGATTCTTAGTTGGGGCCAGCCTTGTGAATCCCTGTAGATTTCTCTTTAAACCCATAGCGTCCCCCTCTATTAAGGTCTCTCTTTTCTTGCTCTCCTTCTCTGTTCTTCCCCCAGCTCAATCTTCTTGATCCCTCATGTTCTTCCTCCGCCCTCCCCTTCTCCCTCGAAAGAGGGTTAAAACTCTTAACTATTCAGAGTTTCGTAGAGAAGTCCAAACCTATTTCTTAAAAAATGTCAACATCACATCTATGGTCTGTAAATAAAGGTGCAGTCTAACTGCTCCTATGATGTCTATAAGAAATACTTATCAAAGAAAAAAAAACCCAGGACCTGAGAGGTCCATTTGACTCATATATCAACAGAATAACATAATGGCCTGGTTGTTACCAAACTTGGTGATGTTTTCAAGATTAGGTCTAAGTTTTTTAGCCCAAGTATATTTAATACATAATGGTCCTCAAACCTGTCAAATATCTGATAAATATGGCATTTAAATTATTTAGTAAAAAGCTTAAACAATACAACAACGATGACGAGGACACCTGAGTTGTTGATAACACTGACTACTGGACAAGGTACCCCAATACAACACCCGCTGCCAGGATCCGTCCAGACTGTGGACAAGTGAGACACTGACAAAATAGGGTCAGTCTCCCCCAAGTTCCTCCTCAGCAGGAGAAATAGTCACCGTATGAGTCTTGCAGCTGAGACTGTTGTCCTGCCAGTGCTGTGAAGACTACGGGAGCCTGGGGTGACTGTCTGGGTTATAGTCAGTCAGTTCCTGTCATCTTTTAATAGATCTAAAACGGCTCAGTCTACCCTAATCAGATCTCTGGAGGTATTGACGACTAGACTAGCTGTAACTTTGTCGGGATAGCAACAACAGACAACCAGAGTGTTCTACAAGGTTACACTCACCTTGACCAAGTTCACTGATCAATATGTTAGTTAGCTAAAGCTACCAAGTTTCTTGGACTTTTAATAAAATAAAGGACAAACAGGTTTGCCATACTCATGGGCTTCATATTAAGGGATAGACAGGTTTTAAACGTAACTTAAAATGACTGTTCTTACTAATAACTGCTTATATCTGTGATAAATAAATAAAATATAAAAACTAAGTTCTGAGTGTCTGAGGACATAAAGGCTTGAGTTATAAAGGTCTAAAGTATTTTAAAATATTAATACATGTATAAGGATATAAAAATAACTTAAGGTATATAAAATACTTCAGATTTTGTTCCCCTTTGATAGTTTTATTATACTAGGATTTCAAAAGTCAGAGTTTAACATTGATAGAATTCTGACAAGCTAGTAGAGCAATGACTGATTACTGTTTGGGTCACAAGTTCAAGATTTTATATTTCTTTTGATTGTCTTCTAAACATAGACTTAGATGCTTTTCATTGGACTAAAATACTTCAGTTCAATCTATACATGGCTCTCTGGACAAATGAAAAATGTACAAACGTTGCTTTTGAACACAAATCTATAGCTTTTGCTAGGACTCAAGGATGTAGTCTACTCCTGCTGTTTTACAGACACCTGTTACCTGCATTTTCTATAATGAGGAAATGCTATTATATCTAGAACTTTTATGTCTTTTCATGAAATGGAAATTCATATACATTTCAGAAAATTGAGAGTCATAAAACTTGGATGTATTTCTCACAAGTCAAAAGGATTCCAGATAAATACACCCTAAGTTTCATCACTTGTCTATTGCTGAAAATAATATTTGTCTCTCTCCTGGTCTTGGGAATCTTCCCCTTCCTCAATTACTGAGACTATGGGTCTAAAAGTTTTGGATAAGTTCATAAATGTTAACTTATGTTCCTAGTTTGCATCTGTCTTGGCAGGTTTCCACTTGGCTGACAGAAACATCTAAGCATCAATTTCTGACAACAATCTGCTCAAAAGACAGAGCCCTAACCTTGCTGAAAGCTGATGTGGACCAAGTCAACCGATGTAAACGCTGTCTTTTCAGCTGATCAATGAACCAGAAGCTTCTAAGTTTCCTCCTTGCCTTTGACTAACATTCTAGCCTTCCAGGGCCCTGATAAAGTCTCAACATCAGCAGGAAGTAATTACAGAAGTGAATATGTCACCCTTGTCCCCCCACCCCCAAATGTGAGATGAAAAAGAAGTTCCCTGTGATACATAACCTAAGATAAAATAACTGTCCCCATTCTCATTTCCAAGTTCCTTCTGGATAGGGAACTCAGTCAGCCATCACAGGGGTTTTGGCCCTTCTGCTTCTGTTAATTACTATTGACTTTTGTGTCATTAAAGCCTTAACTAAATGATAATTCCTTCCAGGGTACCATTAAGTTGACAATGCTAAAATCATATTATCAGCCCCTGGACCAAATCCATCTCAGGGATTTGAGATGACATGCTACTCAAGTGGGGTGGGGTGGTAGGGGGAGTGAAAGGACCAAGCAGATGTCTTAACAAGCTGCTCAGTCCTCCCTCAGAGATCAGGCCTCAGTTTCAGTTTCCTGAGACTGTCTCCAACACCCCCAAGAGCAAGGAGGAGGCCTGGGCATGCAGGACTAGGCCAGACCAGGTCTGAGCCAGCTTCCACAGCAGATCAAGGACAGGGCCTGGGACTTGTCCAGGCCTTCCCAAAAACCAGAAAACTGTAGCCCTGAGCAGTTCCTGACTAGCCTCAGCCAATTAGAACATACCAATTCACTTGCTTAAGTCAGTCATATCTAAAATGACTTAACTTCCTTAGACTCCCCTTAGTAAGGCTTAAAAGAAGCCCCCACCTCCTTCTCGGGGTTGTAGTCATGTTGCCTTTATGTAGGATGGCCGGCCCCAGCATGCTGGAATAAAAAAAAAAAAAAAGGCTCTTTGCTTTTGCATCGGATCTGGTCTCTTGGTGGTCTTTGGAGATCTGGACTCAGGGCACAACACAAACACCCAAACACACAGTACACGCGCACGTGCGCACACACACACACAAAATTTTTTTAAATCTTTAAAAAATAATTAACAACAAAAAGAATATTACAAACAAATTGATAGTGTGCTGCCAAATAGAGCTGTTCCTGGAATACATCTACATTGAGCTGACACAGGGAACTGAAGCTTCGCACATCAAATGGAAAACAGACAATTTCCTGCTCAGGTAGAAACTGGACTATGCCCTGGGGGACAACAGCCACAGAAGCCCTGCCAAAACGGAAGAAGGAACATTTGCACACAAATTCCCCAAGTATCTCACAGCACAACCCACCCAGTCCCAGCTTTCAGTGAAAACAAAGATGGTGTGAAAACCCATCGGCAGTATCGCCCTCTCCACCACCCTAGGCTGTGGAAAACAAGACACTCTTTAAAATTTCATCAGCCATGAGAAGGAGCAGGTGGAAATATGCACACACATTCCCCCCCTCTCTCTCCAGAAACCCAGGAGAAAAACTAAGAAAGAATCATAACAGGACTTTAGAATAAGTATAATTAATATCATCAAAAATAAGGATGATGTGGAAAGAGGGAAATTTTCCTATGTCACCTCCCTCTCAGCCCTAGACAAAGAAAGATTGATAATTAATAACTGTAGGGAGAAGGAGAATTAACCTCTCTCCAAGGGCGAGTCCTGTTATTGGTTATCCAATACAAAGTGGTCAACTCTGAAATCATATACACACAAACAGTCGGATTTGACTCAGCAAGTTGTAGTTACAGATTTCTGAACACATGCATACATGTATGTAACAATTATAATCAAAGAAGCTCTATCAGTTTGAGATGGGGCATGGGAAGGGTGGGAGGGAGAACAAGGGAAGGAGTAAAGTGATACAATTCTATTTTAAATAGATATTATTCTATTAAAACAATAAATAAGTATAAATAAGGTGGACAATGTGACCATGACACAGGAACTGGAAGTTGTAAATGAAGCAATGAGAGGCCTTGGAAGGTGACAACTGTCGGAATGGGAAGATGGACAAAGCTAAAGAGCCAGCTGTTGCTCTAGAAGACTTGGCCACAGAATTCCTTGGAAATGCAACACCCAGAGATAAGAGTTTATAACCAGAGGAACAAAACCCTGAAGAAATACGGAAAGTACACTCAAGAGTTCAAACATTAACCTAAAAGCTCAAAAAGAAGAAAGGAAAGCAATGGGGCGTGAGACACTGTTTTGAGTAAGACTGTCCTTCTGGACATGGTGGTCCGTGCCTATAATCCCAGGGCTTGAGAAGCAGAGGGGAGGATCAGGAACTCAATGTCATTGATGGCTACCTAGTAAGTTTGAGGCCAGCCTGAGCTACTCCAGACTGGAGGGGGTGAGGGAAGAGGGAGAGACAGAGACAGACAGAAATAGGCAGAGACAGACAGAGGGAAAGGAAGGAAAGATGGTGTGAAAAGAGGAGTTTCCTGTGTTTCATCCTGAAGAACAGCATTTCCTTCCTTTTTTGCTTTCTTCCTTTCTCAACTAGACTGAGGGCTAATTGATTTAAAAGGCAGTTATAGACCACTAGTACAGAAAGAACTGGGAATGGTACACAGCAGATATGAGATGAGATCTCCTGGTTCTGAAAGTAAGTGAGCCAGCAGTAGCTAACACAACAGACCAAAGACCATCCAAAGTCAAATGCTGGGGCCGGAGAGATGGTTTGTGGGTTACGAGCACAGGATGCTCTTCCAGAGGACCTGAGTTTGGTTCCCAGCACACATGTGGTGACTAACAACCCAGTTCCAGGGGATCCTATGTACTCTTAGGCCTCTGCAGGCATTGTTCATATGTGGCACACAGACATACATGCAGGCAAAACATACATAAAATAAAATATTTAAACATAAAATACTTGCAGCCTGTGGTGGTTCAATCAGAATTTGTATTCAGAGTCAGGGATGTGTGAATCGTTAACCCTTGAAGGTGGAACTACCACTGTGCATAGTGAGGCCTGACTGAAGACGAGCCTGAACATCTATCTAGTGTCCATCGCATCCCTGGATCGTCCCATTGGGTCAGCCAACTCCTTCACCACCTCCTCCTCTCTCCACCTCCTCCCTCTCAGAGGTCTAGAAGTTTATCCTCTGATACAGAAGAGACTCTGGGCTGTGTACATTAGCAGACATGTCCTGTTGAACACAGAGGACCCAAGAAAAGCCACACACTGATGGTTGAGTCCCTAGTCCTCTTCTTCCCAATGCTGATGGTCTAGCTTCTGTGACCCAAACAGGCATCTAGAAAGTTGATCTCTGGAGAAACCAAGTGTCCCAGTGAACAGACTTACTGATCCTGGCCACAAGCAATCTACTATTTTACCTAATTTTAACCTATATGCAGAACTACTAGGGAAGACAGCACATTCCTGCCAGAGCAGTGGGGTTAAACTACATAAGACAGAGGAGATTTCATAGTAGAATCAATAAAAATCAGCAAAAGATGGGCAAAGACAGGTGTAGTTTAAAAGAAGTAACGACAGTGCGGGAACTTAATACCAGAAGTCGAAGTTGCTGTTTTGTTTTGTTTTCTCAAGACAGGGATTTCTGTGTAGCCCTGGCTGTCCTGGAATATGCTCTATAGAGCAGGTTGGCCTTGAATTCACAGAGATCCACCTGCCTCTGTCTCCCATGTGCTGGGATTAAAGGCGTGCGCCACCACCCAACTAAACTGCTGTTAAGCTAAAATGTCTCACTTTCACCTACAAAACTAACTTCCAAATTCTGAGTGACTCTTACTTTTCACCCACAGTCCTCTTCTCACACAAAATTGCCAGTAAAACATGAGTTGGATAAAGGCAAGTTCAGTTATGAAAAATCTCAAAATGTCCTTCTTAAGCGTTTCTCTCAAAGAAATTATGAGAGTAAATGTCGATACCAAGCTCCAGTTACAATGGTTGTCTGAAGATGTAAACAGTTCATCATCTTACAATATATATTTTTTCATATTCATTAATAAGTCATCATACTTTTGTACAGGCCAATGAATTTTGTCATAAAATTTTAAGCATAACATTTGTACGTGGGCTGGAGAGATAGTTCTGTAGTTAAGAACATTTGCTACTCTTGCAGAGGACCCAGGTTCAATACCTGATACTCACATGGTGATTCATAAACATACAGTTACCCTCTCTAACTCCAGTTCCTGGGGATCTGGTATCTTCTGTGGTCTTTGTGGACACCAAGCATGGGGGGGGCAAAACATATATTTAAAATAAAAAATTTTTGCCAATGTTTTTTGTTTGTTTGTTTTGTTTTGTTTTTGTTTTTGCTTTTCAAGACAGGGTTTCTCTGTGGCTTTGGGGGGGGCTGTCCTGAAACTAGTTCTTGTAGACCAGGCTGGTCTCGAACACACAGAGATCTATCTGCCTGCCTCTGCCTCCCAAGTGCTGGAATCAAAGGTGTGTGCCACCACTGCCTGGCTAAAATAAACTCTTTAAATTAATCATTTATACAGGTAGGGACCTACAAAAAATAAATTTGTCTGAGACCCCACATACCCTAAGGATAATTTTAGGCAAAGGGACTTTTTAACTTTTTTTTTCATTTTGTGGGTATGAGTTTTCCACCTGCATGTGTGTATGTGTACCACATGTATACCTGGTCTATGCCGGCCAGAAGAGAGTGTGAGCATCAGATCCCCTGTAACTGGAGTTATAGATAGTTGTTAACTGCCATGTTGGAATTGAACTTGGTGCTGGAACTGAACCTGGTTCCTCTGCAAGAGCACTCAGTGCTCTTAACCACTGAGCCATTTCTCCAGCTCCTGGCAGTGACTTTTAACAAGATCACCTAAAAAATTAAGAATAGTGAGGTTCTCATTACTTTATATGCTGACATGAAAAATTAATTTTAAAAATGAGCAACTTAGGAAGAAGTTTGGGAGCAGATTCATGATAGTGACAGGACAGAAAGCAACCCTGAAAAACCAGTGTAAACTGTTCTACCTTTGTGCTGTGGGACTTTAACAGAATCCGTTTTGAGCTTCAGCCTGAAAACAAAACCAGTGTAGTAACTTGTCAGAAATTTGTAGGAGTAAATTAGACACACTGATTTTCTTAGTTCAAACACACCTTTGTTCAAATAAAACCTGTGTGGCTGGCCTTGAACTCCTAATCTTCCTGCCTCTGGCTCCCAAACCCTGGGATTACAGGCATGCACTATGACCCTGCCTTGTTCAGTTTATGGACACTGGGAGAAAACAGTTAACACCAGAGAGTTTGACTTTGGAAAACCATTGATTAATGAGGTTAGTAGATGACCCATATTTAACTTACCTTGAAAACCATCTTGGTTTTGGAAACATGAGAAGCAGGGCAGACCTTAAAAAATAAGATTTTTGTTTTGATTTTTCGAGACAGGGTTTCTCTGTATTGTTTTGGAGGCTGTCCTGGAACTCGCTCTGTAGACCAGGCTGACCTTGAACTCACAGAGATCCACCTGCCTCTGCCTCCCCAGTGCTGGGGTTAAAGGTGTGCACCACCAACACCTGACAAAAAATAAGATTTTTTAAAAGCTAAGTTTTTTAAAACATAATAAAATATTAGGATTTGGGTATAGTTCAGTGGTAGAGTACATGGTTAGCATTCATGAGGCAATGGGTTTGGTTCCTAATACAGAGAAAGAAAGAAAGGAGGAGGGGGGAGGGAGGGAGCGAAGGAGAGAGAGAGAGAGAGAGAGAGAGAGAGAGAGAGAGAGAGAGAGAGAGAGAGAGAGAGAGAGAGAGAGAGAGAGAGAGAGAGAGAGAGAAACTAACTGCCTTCAGTTTTGCCATTACTGAGGTGAAGGCCTGGAAATAAAAGACAAAGTAAAGCATTTTTAGGACAAGCCATTATGATGTGGGGAATGCGGGAGTTGTAGGTCAAGTCAGCAGAGGGACATTTCTGATTACAGGAATGGTTCAAAATGTCTTAAAAATGTAGATAGCAGCTGAGCACGGTATCACTTCCTTGCTGTCAGTCTCATAGAACAGGAACGCGCGCGCACGCACACACACACACACACGCACGCACGCACGCACGCACGCATGCACGCACACCTGACACGTTACCAGTACCCAAACCTGATTTCCCATGTACTGCCTCTTGGGTATTCCCTTACTCGCCCCTGCTATTCAGGGTCACGTTTCTCTATCTTTCTTCTACTATTGCCCTGCTCCTGGAGGCTTTAAGACATTATTTTCTAATTGCTACCTGTGACACCTCATAAAATGTAATACCTTCACACAGGTTTACACACAGTGCTCTCTGCGGGGGGCGCACAAACCACTGGAATAGCTAAGATGTTTTCGTCCCGCCCCTTTTGACGAGAATAAATCACTGAAAGCCTGCTCTTCCTCCGCACATCCTCAGAATGTGCTCTCCCTCTACAGCAGCGGTTCTCAACCTGAGTCACGACCCCTTTGGGGTTGAACAACCCTTTCACGGGGATCGCATATCAGATATTCTGCATATCACATGTACATTATGACTTATAAGGATAGCAAAATTACAGTTAAAAGTAGCAATGAAAATAATTTTATGGTTGGGTCACCACACCATGAAGAACTTTAATAAACAGTCACAACATTAGGAAGGTTGAGAACCCCTGTCCTACAAGGTCTTCACTCTTTCTCCAGTACCTCAGCATCTGCCTCTTGCTAGCCCCTCCTGATCGCCCTCTCTAGCTCTCCTCCTTTCTTCCCAACATGGAATTACTTTCTGGAAGGGTCACTGTGCTCCTGCCTGCCCTTGAGCATAGTCTCCACTGAACTGTCCATCCGCATACACGGAAGAGCTCAGAGCTCTGCACCTCCCTCACGGAGGTGCTTCCGGGCGAAACAATGCTAGCTGTGTTAGCCAGGGGAAAACAAAATCATGTGCCCCGTGAAACTTTGCCCCTGCTCTATGGAGGCATGATGGGAAAATGAAAGTTGTGTATTTTAATAGGGCACGTGTGACCGTTACATATACACGTTGTAAAATTACTGCTGTAATCAAAATAACTAACACGCCTACATCTCATCTAGTTGCCACTTTATTCCATGTATACTGTTATTACCACGGTGGGTCTGGGGTCGTGCAACGATGTGGGGAATGCGGGAGTTGTAGGTCAAGTCAGCAGAGGGACATTTCTGATTACAGGAATGGTTCAAAATGTCTTAAAAATGTAGATAGCGCCAGGCGTTGGTGGCGCATGCCTTTAATCCCAGCACTTGGGAGGCAGAGGCAGGCGGATCTTTGTGAGTTCGAGGCCAGCCTGGTCTACAAGAGCTAGTTCCAGGACAGCCTCCAAAGCCACAGAGAAACCCTGTCTCGAAAAACCAAAAAAAAAAAAAAAAATGTAGATAGCAGCTGAGCACGGTATCACTTCCTTGCTGTCAGTCTCATAGAACAGGAACACGCGCGCACGCGCGCGAGTGTGCACACACACACACACACACACACACACACACACACACGCACCAAAGTCTATAAAGTCAGAAGCAAACTTTATTCCAGAAAAAAAAAATCACTGAGGGGCACACATAGCTTATCAGCTAGCTAGGACCACAGCCAGAGTTCTGACACTGTGGCAGTGGGGGCTGCTTTGGGGCCTCCTCTTATAGTAAAAGCAAGCACCGGTGTGGGTCAAAGAGCGTTTACAACATTGAGGTCAGACTTAAAGTCACATAGCATTTTAAGTTTTACAACTTTTGGTTATAGGATGCTAACTTGGGGTGTTTTCGAAAGCCTGTGACTGGCACAGCTGCTTTTCGCTGTCCCTGAAAGGATGCAAGGCAGAGTAGAGTCATATAGGAGGACAGTTAGAAATTAAGGGAATACAACGCAGAGGGTCCCATAGAGGCAATAGTTAGAAGTCAGTCTTTCATACCTGCCTAGCTGTGAAGCTGGAAGGCAGGAGGCCATTGTTAAAAGTTTACCTTTCTACACGTTGGCTGCCAGGGTGTCTGCTCTTAAGGTAGAAAGTGGTTGTTAAAGGTTAACAATGGCTGCCAGCTTCATTTCTCTCCAAAATGTGTTTGGGCTTATAATTTTATTTTCCTATATTCTTGAACCCTTCAATTTATATTTATTATTCGTATTTTATAATGAATATTTATTCGTTCTGAGAACACCTGAATTCTCTCAGTAAATTTCAGGTACACATTATTACTAACTGTGCAGTATTGTTGATTCTTACTCATCTTTATTATTATTATTACTATCATTATTTTGGTTTGTTGAGACAGGCTCTCTCTGTGAAGCTTTGGAGTCTGTCCTGGACCTCACATTGCAGACCAGACTGGGCTTCGAACTCATAGAGATCCGCCTGCCTCTGCCTCCTGAGGGCTGGGATTAAAGGCACGTGCTGCTCGTTCCTACTCATTTTATAAGTGAGGTCTTGTATACTGTGACAAATATTTCCCCTTTTCTTCATCAGACTGTTCTGTGGGTACTTCTCTGGGCTTTTTGTTTGTTTGTTTGTTTTTGAGACAGGGTTTCTCTGAGTTCTCTGTGTATCCCTGGCTGTCCTGTAGACCAGGCTGGCCCGGAACTCGGATATTCACCTGCCTCTGGGGCATATTTTGATTGCTAAATTTGACGTGTGATGGCTCAGCCCATTCTAGGCAGTGCCGCCCCTAGTCAGATGGACATGGGTTCTATAGGAAAATGAGCTGAGTAAGTCATAGCAATGCAGTGAACAGCTTGCCTCCAGGGTTTCTGTCTCTGCTCCTGCTTGAGTCCTGCTTTGCCTTCCCTCAGTAGTGGATTGTGACCAGGGCATATAAACAAACCAAACCAAACCAAACCCAAAAACCCTTTCATCCCTAAGTTGCTGTGGGTCAGTGTTCCATCAGAGCAACGTCAATCAAACAAGGACATGCCAGCTTCCAGTAGCCACTGTTTTACTGTTAGAAGTTCAACTTTTCTGTAGGTTCTATATAAGATGGAAACCAATTAAGGGAAGTCACCAAAGTCAAACTCTGACCTACACACACACATACATACACACACACACACACACACACACACACACACACACTTAAAAAAAAAGAATCAGATGTGTAACTACAGCGCTCCAAAGACATCTATATGTGAGTCAGGCCACACACACCCTTTTCTCTTTGAGACAAGGTTTTACTATGTAGCCTAGGCTGGCCCTGAACTTACAGAGACAAGTCTGCTTCTGCCTTCTAAGTACTGGAATTAAAAGTGTGAACCAACCATGCTCTCCACAAAAGCTACAGAAAAAAAATAGACAGTATAGCACAGGGTTTTTGTTTTTGTTTTGTTTTGTTTTCTCCTCCGTTCTTTTTTCTTCCATAATTATTATTTTATTTATTTATCTCTCATACATTACATCCTGACCACAGTTTCCCCTCCCTCCTCGCCTCCCAGTCCCCCTCCCCCACCCTCTCCTCCTCGATTTCCCTTCAGAAAAGGGCAGGCCTCCATGTACCAGGCTTTTTATTTTAGGCCACTACCCAGCTCCCACATCACAACACAGGGATTCATCATAAGCTCTGAGTGCTCGATGTAGCTTAGGCTCATTTCTGGCTAGCTCTTTTAACTTAAATTAACCTGTTTATCTTTATCTACCTCTTGCCTTGGAGCTTATTGCCTTCCTTTCTTTTCTTTTTCGAGACAGGGTTTCTCTTTGTTGCCTTGGCTGTCCTGGAACTCACTCTGTAGACCAGGATGGCCGGGAACTCACATAGATCTGCCTGCCTCTGCCTCCTGAGTGCTGGGATTAAAGGTGTGAGCCACCACCACCTGGCTCACTTATTGCCTTTCTTACATCTGTATATCTTACTTTCACTGCTTCTCTATGTCTGGCTGGCATTTGCCTGGCTTCCTGCGCTGGGCAGACCCCTTGTTATCCCTCTCTTCTTCTTCTTCTTCTTCTTCTTCTTCTTCTTCTTCTTCTTCTTCTTCTTCTTCTTCTTCTTCTTCTTCTTCTTCTTCTTCTTCTTCCTCTTCTACCTCTTCTTCTTCCTCTTCCTCTTCTTCCTCTTCCTCTTCTACCTCTTCCTCTTCTTCTTCTTCTTCTTCCTCTTCCTCTTCTACTTCTTCCTCTTCCTCTTCCTCCTCCTCCTCCTCCTCCTCCTCCTCCTCTTCTTCTTCTTCTTCTTCTTCTTCTTCTTCCTCTTCTTCTTCTTCTTCTTCTTCTTCTTCTTCTTCTTCTTCTTCTTCTTCTTCTTCTTCTTCTTCTCTCTTCTACTGAGCCTAGAGTTCTTCTATTTATTCTTTCTGCCTGGCAGCCTCACCTAGCTATTGGCTGTTCAGCTTTTTATTAGACTAATCAGGTGCCTTAGGCAGGCAAAGTGAAACAGATGCAACACATCTTAACATAATTAAACAAATGAAGTATAAAAAAAGCAACACACCTTTACACAGTTAAAGTAAGAAAACACCTTTGTCTAGTAAAAATATTCTATAACACATGGCACATCAAGTTGCAATAAAACTAGGTACCTCTTCTCATATTAAGGCTGGGCAAGGTCACCCAGAGGGGGAAAAGGGTCCCAAAAGCAGGCAAAAGAGTCAGAGACCACCCTGGGTCCCGCTGTCAGGAGTACCACAAGAAAACCAAGCTACAAAGCCATGTAAAATAGTGAAAACCAACCATTCTGAACAAACCCTCCTGGTCTCTTCCCTGAGACTTGAGTGTCCCCCCTTGTACACCCTCCAAAGGCACACAGTCCCCTCCTTCCTGGTCCTCCCATTTCCATGCCCCCTCCTCCACTCCAACACTCCTGTCATACAGTTGAGGGTGGAGGAAAAGGAAAGAAATCTTCTACACTGTTCATTATCACGTCCTCTCTGAAAGCCTGGGGAGATCTCGGGAGAGGGCTGCATCAGGGAAAGACCCCCATGATTCCAAGGGAGAACCTGCCATGATCCAACTCAACTCCAAACCTCGGATTTCAGGACACTGAGGATGGATGGACAGAGCCTTGCACAGTTACCTAGCACCACAGTCATGCTTGGGGACCCTGTCCAAATTTGTGTGAACCTGGAGTTTGGAAGCTCTAGTTTGTGTCACTGCTGTGGCCTATACAAGACACCCCAGAAGCATTAGGAAATGACTTTATTAGATTTCACAGGACAAAGTTTCTCCTGCCATACCAGGAGACACCAGATACCAATGACCACACTCAGAGAGGGGAATCCTGGTTGTCCTGCACGTAGAGACAGGTTTCCAAATTAGTAATTAGAAAAGTAAATGTTACATTATCTGCCTTGAAATCATATCCTATGATCAAACGCTTAAAATTACATGGTTAATAATGACTTTCTTATGAGTAAATGCCTCAAGAAACCAATATGAGTTTATATAGCCCCATGCCATACATGAGCTCCAAGTAATAGCACAGCGAAGACAATAGAGGCGCTGCCCCAGAAAGTGACTGCAAAGGGAGACACACTGGCATGGGGGAGAGAGAAAGGATGGATTGTTGTGTTTAGAAAAGGTTTTAAGAAGCATTTTTGGCTATGGAATTCAAGGGTCACCCTGCTTGTCCACATCCCCAGGGCATAACATGGTGAAAGAAGCTTTGATCAAGAATTTAAAAGTTGCAGAGACAGGTCACGGGGATGTAGGAGTTGGCTTTTGGCACAGACAGTAGGCACTGGAAGTCTGGACTGAGAATTTAGCTTTGAAATGTACACCTGTGAATTTCTCACAGCAAAGGGCCAGACAAAACCAAGGCCTTGCTCCTTCTTGTGTCATGTGTACGTAGAACATAGCATTAGAGGACAGATTTAAAATACGATGCTGAATTCTCTCCATTAAAAAGTAAGGAAAGGCCAGGCGGTGGTGGCTCACACCTTTAATCCCAGCACTTGGAAGGCAGAGGCAGATGGATCTCTGTGAGTTCGAGATCAGCCTGGTCTACAAAAGCTAGTTCCAGGACATCCTCCAAAGCCACAGAGAAACCCTGTCTCGAAAAACAACAAAAAAAAAAAAAAAAAAAAAAAAAGTAAGGAAAGGAGCTGGGCATGGTGGTGCATACCTTTAATCTGAACACTCCAGGGGCAGAGGCAGGTGAATCTCTGTGAGTTCAAGGCCAGCTTGGTCTGCAGAGTGAAACTCTCCAAAACAAGCAAATAAATAGAAAGACATCTGAGAGGATGTGTTAAGAAACTTGCAAGTTCTTTTCTGTCTCGGAGGAAGTTGTGTGAATCTACAGCCCTGTGCAAGCCTTGAACCAGCTTTATGTGTGTCTCAAGGACCTGGAGATTTGCGGTATGCATGCAAAGGGAGACAGGGCCTCCATGGCTAAGCTTGGTGGAGAGTGAGATCCTAACTCAGACATGCATTTTCTTTGCACTTCAAATTAGTTTATCAGAAATACAGGAGGATTTTGTTTGTTCCTCTGATTAATCCATTTAAGCAAATACAGATGCTCACTACAGGCCCAAGTGGGTCCAGGACGTACTGTGTATGACACAGGATACCATCAAGTCCTCTTACCTGAGACTTGGGGAAAAGGGAAGGGGTTTGTTTGATTTATTTAGAAGTTGTTGTTTCTTTGTTTTAAACTTTGTTTTTATTTTATGTGTATGAGTGTTTTGCTTACATGAATATCTGTGTACCATGTGCATACCTGGTGTCCATGTCTAGTCTTAGGACTAGAGTTATAGATGATTATGAACCATCATGTGGGTGATGGGAATCAAACCCAGGCCCTCTGCCAAGAGTTTCCCATGCTCCCATCCTCTGAGCCGTCTCTCCAGCACCTGCTGGTTTGTTTTTTAATCAGGATCTCACTCTGTAACCCAGGCTTCCCTGGAACTCCTTATGTAACCTGAGCTGACTTTGGAATTCTGATGATCCTCCTGCCTCAGCCAGTCAAATACTGGCATTATAAATGGGAACCACCACGCCCGCCTTACGATTAGCTATTATTTTCACTGGGGACTGCAGTGGGCTGTACCTGTGTGTCTGTACGGGGACTGCAGTGGGCTGTACCTGTGTGTCTGTACGGGGACTGTAGTGGGCTGTACCTGTGTGTCTGTACGGGGACTGCAGTGGGCTGTACCTGTGTGTCTGTACGGGGACTGCAGTGGGCTGTACCTGTGTGTCTGTATGGGGACTGCAGTGGGCTGTACTTGTGTCTGTACGGGGACTGCAGTGGGCTGTACCTGTGTGTACAGAGGAGTTCCACATCTTCACATGTTCTTCACATGTGCTGTATGTACATCACACTCCAGTTTCAGGCTCATTTACTAATAAAGCTGTTTTCTTTCTCTAATACAGTTGTGAAGAGGTTTTTAGGGTTGGGAGAAGATTTTTATTTTAAATATATCTGCAGCACTAGTTCTAACTGGTCTTAATAAGAAAAGCCTGGAGTCAGATAGAGGTTAATGCTGAAAGATCAGACAGACGAAGGAGGAAGCCACAGCCACACGGCACCTCCTCGGATTCCCAGCTGAAAAGAGACCAAACTCCTGTCCTCTCCCACCTGTACTCCTCTCTCTGCCCAGCCATCTCACTTCCTGTCTGTCTGTACAGACCTCCAGACCTCTATGGTTAGCTAGTGGCTAGCTCTGCCCTCCGGTCTTCAGGCAAGTTTTATTTTGCTAGAATACAGACACGATATCACCACATATATCCTCCCTGACTTGAGGTGTAGCTCAGTGGTAGACTATCTGACTAGCACACCTGAGATTCTGAGCTCAATACTCAGCACCACAGAAAACATTTAAAATTGGATGTATCTTCCCAATGTACTTAAAATGAGTGGAAATGAAGGAGGGAGCAGGTCTTCAGAAGCGAGGATCCTCATAGGAAGCAGGGCCTGTGGAGGAAGCAGTGGTGGTAAGAAACAGGGGAGGAACTTCTAAGAATAATACATTAATACATAGATACATAGAGCGCTGTGTGTCAAACTGTGCTAAGTGTTTGAACATATTAACTCATTACTTTATGCAGCAGCTCAGATATTTTCCTTAGTTTCTCTCTCTCTCTCTCTCTCTCTCTCTCTCTCTCTCTCTCTCTCTCTCTCTCTCTCTCTCTCTCTCTACACACACACACACACACCTCATAGCACACCAAAGTGGCAGAAAACTAGTCACAAGGCACTAGAGAAGCAGTTTTGAGTTAAACAATCATCTAGTAGATGTGACCCAAACTCCTTGAGAAGGTGAAACAGAACCTATGAAAATACATGTGGAGAGGACCACACCCTGCTGCTATGAACCATGGGGAATGTACAGGAAAGGGTGACACCAAAACATTGAAAGAAAGGGGGGCCGGGCGTTGGTGGCGCATGCCTTTAATCCCAGCACTCGGGAGGCAGAGGCAGGCGGATCTCTGTGAGTTCGAGGCCAGCCTGGACTACCAAGCGAGTTCCAGGACAGCCTCCAAAGCCACAGAGAAACCCTGTCTCGAAAAACCAAAAAAAAAAAAAAAAAAAGAAAGAAAGAAAGAAAGGGGGCTGTCACTCGACAAGAACACGGAACATATAGACAGAAATGGGCCTAGATGTGGAATGATAGCCCACCAAGGACCAGAGGCTTCAAGGTTTGGAGGCTGGAAACCCCTGTGACTTTCCTTACCAACCGTCAGAATGCCAACTCCAGGAAATGGATCTGCTTGGCCCTAGCCTACTCCAAGTCACCAAACTACAACATCTTAGTTCATAAAAACCTACACAGGGACTTGAATAGGTGACAAGGCCTGAGTGCTAAGCCAGTTTTTGATGTTTACAAAGTCCCTAACAAGCATCACTCTAAGTTCATGACTTTCCTATTCTGAGAACCACAACCAGGAGATAGCTTGGGAAGAAAATCCAACTTGGGATCCACTAAAGAAGGGCTTACCTGAGAGGAAAAAAATTCATGGGACCCACTCATAGATGCCTAAGTGATTGTACACCACACGCTCGTACAGACTGGTGCTCTTGGGAGCCTGTCATTTTTGGCACCCACTGTCTGGAGGTTAGACAAAATGAGGCATGCACTGTCTTTAGCCTGCCTCAAGATGTGTGGCCCAGGACATTTGGGGTATTTCAATCTTAAAGTCTTGATATTAGTGGGTGGGATAGAAGCTGGGGGTGGGGAATAAGGGGGGCTAGGGTTGTAAGTCTGAAAATGCTGTCTTTTTTTGTTTTGTTTTGTTTTGGTTTTTCGAGACAGGGTTTCTCTGTGGCTTTGGAGGCTGTCCTGGAACTCGCTTGGTAGTCCAGGCTGGTCTCAAACTTACAGAGATCTGCCTGCCTCTGCCTCCCCAGTGCTGGGATTAAAGGCGTGCGCTACCAACGCCCGTCGAAAATGCTGTCTTTTCAGGCTCAAGGCAGCCTGGGAATCCCCCAGACCCTCCCAGGCTCCCATTATAGAGGCACTATCTGGTCTCAGCCCAGAAAGACACTTTTCCCTCCTCTGTTTAAAAACTGGTTTCAACCCCTCTGCAAGTTCTCATAAAGACCCAGAGACTTTGGGAAGTCTCCTAATAGGCTTTTTTTAGCTCCAGCCTGAATGTTCCCACCTGGGGAATCCGATCTAAGGCTAGAGCAGTTGTTCTCAACCTATGGGTCGAGACCCCCTTTGAAGACTCTTTCACAGGGGTTGCCTAAGACCATTGGAAAACAAAATATTTACATTACAATTCATAACAGTAGCCAACTTACAGCTATGAAGTAACAACAAAAATAATTTTATGGTTGGAGGTCACCACAACATGAGGAACTGTATTTAAGGGTCGCAGCATTAGGAAGGTTGAGAACCACTGGTCTAGACACACACACACACACACACACACGCACGCACGCACGCACGCACGCACACACACACACGCACGCACACTTACTTCCAGGGCATCTTTAGATTCTCTCACACCATAGCTAACCCAATGGCACAGCCCTTCCCCAAAGCCTGCTAGACTAGCAGGTTCAGGCTAGTCTGGGGCGGGGACTTGGGAGGAGTGCCTAAAAGTTGAGAGGGCGGGGATACAGATCCATCTTTTAAAGCCTTGGGACTGGCCCCTGAGGCGACGGTGGCCCTGGGCTGTCTTCGAATTGAGCTTCACTTGGATCGCCTCCCGAGAGGCCAGAGAGCCAAAGGGCGCCATGGGCCGCTACCGGGTCCGCGTGGTCACTGGAGCCTGGCTCTTCTCGGGATCCCTCAACCAAGTGCGGCTGTGGCTGGTTGGGGCGCATGGGGAGGCGAAACTGGAGCTGCAGTTAAGGCCGGCGCGGGGCAAGGTTAGCGGGCAAGAGCTGAGCCACCCAGGGTCCGGGCTGGGCGTGGGAGGTTGGCAAGGAACGGGAGGCTAGGGACTGTGACAGCGCGACCGCAATGGAGTTTTGTGGTGGGACGCCAGGAGTGAGGTCAGCTACTGGACTGGGCTGGTCTCCTTTCCTGGACCCCGACCCAGGCTTAAAGAGCCCCAGAGCAGTCGTACTTGTGGTCAGACTTGAAGCTGCTCTGAGCTCCAGTGTGTTGGGAGCTCAGTGAACAGAATGAGACGATGCTCCATCATCAGCTCAGATCTCTGGTCAGCGCTCTGTAGTCTCTGGTCTTCCCACAGAAACGGGACACCTTAGACCCACCAGACAGGTTAGGGGTGAAGAGGGAGGGAGAGCAAGAGCGAGGTGTGTTCTTTGACAGCTCACTGCGGTAAACTGAGGCTCCACAAAGGGCGGCTCCGTTTCCGAAAGGCTTCTCCCAATTCCTGCTACTAAGTCTGGCGAATCTGGTCCCCACAGGAGGAGGAATTTGACTTTGATATTCCCGAGGACTTGGGACCACTGCAGTTTGTGAAACTGCACAAACAGCACTGGGTGGTGGACGACGCCTGGTTCTGCAATCTCATCACGGTCCAGGGGCCCTCAACAAGTGCAGAGGCAGTGTTCCCCTGCTACCACTGGCTGCAGGGGGAGGGAGTACTGAGCCTGCCGGAGGGGACAGGTGAGCAGGCAGCATCTCACCCTGCGGAAGTGGGCGAACGGGGAGTGCTGGAGGTGATGGGGGGGGGCTAAAGGAACCTCAAGAAAGGATGGGCAGACACTAGCACAGAGAATTTCCGGGATGCAAGTGAGGAAATGGGAAGAAGTTATGAATTCCCCCCAAGTGTTTTCCAGAATAAGTGATATTGCCTTAAAGAGGGAAATAGGCGATCTGGAGACCTCGTTTTCCTTACTAGGAAGTAGGTCACAGAACTGTAGACAGAAGCAAAGAACAACAGGATGAGTTCTGTGACTCGGGACAAGTTAGGGCACAGACAGGTGGAGGGCTCACAGAGCAGGTGATGGCCAACGAGCCACGGTTACCAACTGGTTTGATTGGAGTAGTGAGGATCACCTGGCAGGAGAGGGCATGCATGAGAGCTACAAAACTTCAAATATTTGCCATGGCAACCAAGAGAAAGAGCTGCACAGAGACGAAGGAAAGCTGGGGTGGTAAGGCCGGAAACATGATGGGAAAGGCCGATCTAATCCAGGTGATGGCACAGTAACTGCAGAGTGGCGATTGGCTGGGGAAAGTGAAAGCAGGCAATGAAAGGAAGGGTGAAGGTGTCTAGGGTAAGAGATTAGCCAGAGCAACACGGAGCAATAGAGAGGTGTGGTGTCGGAGACCAAGATGTTATCGCCTAAGTTAGGGCGATTTCCCTCCAACTTTAGACATTGGTGAAATGTCAGATAGGAGATTAGGCACTTAAGGAACAAGGACACACGGCAGATATCTGATCTGGAAGGAAGATGTGGTTTGAAGTTGGCAAAACCAGATGAATGTCCAGGGGTCATCAAGTGAGGCAAAGCCACAGAGATAAAAGCAGCGGAGCTCAGCAGAAAACATGGACTGGCGACAAAAAGAGCAGGGGACAAGTGGAAGAGTGCTCAGAACCAGACAAGGAGTACAACTAATTCTAACCTTCCCCAGCCCGCCTGGCAGGAGGCAATGACTTGGATGTCTTCCAGAAGCATCGAGAAAAGGAACTGAAGGAAAGACAACAGACTTACCGGTGACAGTCTACCCACAGACCTCCCAACTGTCCCCCCTCCCTTACCCATCCCCACCACTTATCTCGACACTCTCCCTGAAGTGTTATCCCCAACTTCTAGCTGGGCCACCTGGAAGGAAGGCTTACCTCAGACAATAGCAGCAGACTGTAAGGATGACCTACCTGTGAATATGAGATTCCATGAGGAGAAGAGGCTGGACTTTGAGTGGACGCTGAGGGCGGGGTAAGAAACTTGCTGAAGCTCATGGCATGGGAGTTGGGAGACCCAGGTGGTGTTTAGTGAGGAGATAAGGATCAGATGATGGGATCATGTTTTAACACCTGTCCTAGGGTTCTGGAAATGCGTCTCAAACGTGTTTACACCCTCCTGAGAACCTGGAACCGTCTGGAAGACTTTGATCAGATCTTCTGGGGCCAGAAGAGTGCCTTGGCTGGTCAGTGGCTTCCCCAGATCTCTATAACATCCCAGTGGTCCCTTTTCATTACAATGCATGGTTCCCATAGCTCCTCACCAAATTAAAATATATTATGCCTGGCTGGGCGTCGGTGGTGCACGCCTTTAATCCCAGCACTTGGGAGGCAGAGGCAGGCGGATCTCTCTGAGTTCGAGGCCAGCCTGGTCTACAGAGCGAGTTCTAGGACAGCCTCCAAAACAATACAGAGAAACCCTGTCTTAAAAAACCAAATATATATATATATATATATATATATATAATTATGCCTGATATCCTCACAGAGGCCTCAAAAATGACAAAAATAAAAATGGCTGAACATAGGATAGTCTTAATCCCCACGGTCAAATGTGAAGAACAGAAACATCTAGGCTGTGGTAAATCCCTTCCTCCTTTCTGTGCCTTACCCCTGCACCACAGAGAAGGTTCACCGCTGCTGGAAGGATGATGAGCTTTTCGGCTACCAGTTCCTCAATGGTGCCAACCCCATGCTGTTAAGACGCTGCACCTCTCTGCCCTCCAGGCTGGTACTGCCCTCTGGGACAGAGGAGCTCCAAGCCCAGTTGGACAGAGAACTCCAGGTACCTTCCTCCTGCCTGGCACTGTTCTCTCATTACTAGTAAGACCTAGTGAGGTTGAGGATGCCAACGGCAAGAGACAAGAAAGGAGGCACCCCTTGGTGCATGCCTTTTGCTAGAAAAAAAAGTATCTGAAAAGTGGCAATGTCATGTAAAAGCTACAAGGAGCTCCTGTACGTAAACTAGGGAAAGAGGGTGGATCCTTACGGCACAGACTAGATCCAGAGACATTAGAAGGAGTAATGACACTCTTGCTGCTGTCACTGTCCTGGATCCTAGTGATCTTGGCAGGGGAAAGGGCCATGCCTGTGTTGTGGAGGGAGAGGATTCAGGAGGTGTTCTGGAAAATTTTAGAGAGCTGAGTTTGGGAAGGATGAACTGGTTACCAGGAGGATAAGCCTATGCACGCTGTGTTCAGTGGCAATGGTAGTTCAGGGAGCTCTGCGGAATATCTATCCATCAGAGCAGGTGATTCTTACAGAGCAGAGGAGGTGTTGTTGAGCTGATGGGAGCCAAGAGCAGAGAGAAGACAAGAGCTAGGACAAGGGACTGGCCATCTAGACACAGAGTCAAGTTGATAATGCTTGTGCTGCGAACTGGAGTGAGCAGGCCTGTTCTGAACCCAGATCTGCTACAGAAATCCCCACACAAGACATCTTCATCCGGTGCCTTGTGGTTTGCCATTGTTGTTGTTTGTTGTTACTGTTTCACTTTAAGATTAGAGGAACTGAACCAACTGTAGCTCTATCAGTAGAACTCTAGGACTGATGAATGACAATGACAAGAAGCTGGAAACAATGTCTTCAAATATCTTGCCTTCGTCTTGGCCTCTCAATGTGTGAACTTTGAACTCTAAAAATGGATGCATTCCTTTTTCCAGAATGGTTCCCTGTTTGAAGCTGACTTTACCCTGCTGGATGGAATTCCAGCCAATGTGATCCGAGGAGAGCAGCAGTACCTGGCTGCCCCTCTTGTCATGCTGAGGTTGGACCCCAATGGGAAGCTGCTACCCATGGTTATCCAGGTAAGGCTCCCTAAGTATCTCATTCCTAACATTGTTCTCTGTCACTTAAACCTCTGCACCCAGAAACCCAGTTTCTAGGTGCTTGGCTCCCAGGCTGCACCTCTTCTGAGAGCTACCTCATTTCATTGCCTAGTCCCAACTCACCCAAATGGAAGGGCTTGTTCATGAGTCACAGAAGCAGCTGGGTGTATGGTGCATACCCATAATCCCAATACTCTGGAGGCAGAAGGATCGTGAGTTCAAGACTACACAAGGATACATGACAAGTTTTAGGTCAACCTGAGCTACATAGTAAGATCTTTAAAGGAACAAACAAACAACAAATGGCCTCTTGAGTTCTCATCCTATTACCAGCAGTTCTCAAATGTCAGTGTGCTTCTGAATCACTTCAAAAACTTGTTAAAAGCACGGGTTTCTGGGTAGGGGTGTAGCTCTGTGCAAGGCACTCACCTAGCATGCACAGGCCCTGGGGTGGGGTTGTTAAGACCCACCCCCAGACTTTGTGGTTCAGTGTATCTGAGGTGGATCTAAGAAAGTGCTTTCTTTACAAGTTCCAAATTGATGAGATTAAGTAGCTGAGGACCGCACTGAGAACCACTATTAAGTCTGTGTCCTCCGCTCTATAGGTCCGTTGTCACTTGACTCTTCACCTACACTCCCACCAGCACTGTCAATAGTCTGACAGCTCCACCTTTGTTCTGTTTTCCTTGTTCTTTTTTTTTTTTTTTTTTTTTTTTTTTTGGTTTTTCGAGACAGGGTTTCTCTGTGGCTTTGGAGGCTGTCCTGGAACTAGCTCTTGTAGACCAGGCTGGCCTCGAACTCACAGAGATCCGTCTGCCTCTGCCTCCCAAGTGCTGGGATTAAAGGCGTGCTGTTTTCCTTGTTCTTAAGACAGAGTCTCACTGTGTAGTTGACTGGCCTGGAACTCACCATGCAAACCAGGCTGGCCTTGAAGCCACAGAGATCCGGGAATTACAGAGGAACGCCACCACACCTGGCTCACACCCATGCAGCTCCTGCTCTCCATCCCATCACCTGATTTCTGAGCCCCACCACATTTTCCCACAGCTCCAGTAGGACCTCCTCTCTGGACCCCTGCTTCCCATCTCTCCTGCATTCAGTCTGCCCATGGTGGCACCATAGCTGGGGAAGCAGGGCGATGGGTCTCTCGTTCCTTCTACTTAAGTGTGAGCTGCTACAAGGAACCATTTGTGCTTAGTCGTCGATTTCCCTGGGTACTGTGACCGTGTCATACAGAGGGGGAGTTCCATAAATACTCAATTTCTATTTCTCCCAGATTCAGCCTCCCAGTCCCAGCTCCCCAGCTCCAACACTGTTCCTGCCCTCAGATCCTCCACTTGCCTGGCTCTTGGCTAAGATCTGGGTGCGAAGTTCAGATTTCCAACTGCACGAGCTCCAGTTCCATTTGCTGAACACTCATCTGGTGGCTGAGGTCATCGCTGTTGCCACCATGAGGTGCCTCCCAGGACTGCACCCTATCTTCAAGGTACAGACTCTACCCTCTGTCTGTCTCCCTTAGAACCCAAATGAGATGTTTTGAGACAAAGTCTCTGACTAAACCTGGAGATCACCAATTTGGCTAGACTGGCTGACCAGCAAGTCCCTGGAATCCACCTGTCTTCACCCTCCACAACTCAAAGGAGGTAGATACAACGGCAAAATCTTCATAGCAATCTCTGGGTGAAGGGGTGGGGGACCGTGGCAGAAAACTGTATCAACACCTTGGAACTTATTTTAATCAAGCTGAGTCATTTAACACCTCTTCAGGACTATCATAAGGGAGATCTCAAATTCTCAAACATCTGACCATGTCACAGTAGGCTTACAATATAGCTGAGACACTGTCAATTGGGAGTGGAGAGAGTATTACTCCTTCTTTCGAAGGCAAGTGGCTAAGGGCCAACTAGGGGCTTGGACAGCGGATAAAATGCTTGCCACTCAAGCATGAGGACCTGATTTAGATGCCAAGCACCCATGCAAAAATCCAACTACGGCGGCTCATCTGTAGCCCCAGCAGTGTGATGATGGGAGAACAGAGGGGAACGAACTTTCAAAAGTTGTTCTCCAACCTCTACATGGGCACCATGACACACATGCGCCCATACACACATACTCACATGCAACTAAAATAATATAATGAAGATAAAAATGTTTGAAAACCTTGATAATATTTCACATATAGAGAATATGCCAGGCAAAAATGGTGCAAGTGTGTAAAAGCAGGTGATTGTCAGGGCTAGTTTAAGGGCAAACTGAGGTGTCTGTTTTAGCTACATGGTGTATAAAGTGTTGTCTGAGTATTTAAGTGAGGAACACGGTAAGAAGAACAATTAAATCCCTCCGGCTGGGTGCTTCCATCTGACTGTCCGAGCCTGACCAATATAGCTGTGACTCCTTTTGAATTCCCCTTTGGGTAACACGGGCTGATTATTAGTATCCTGGGTTTCATTTATGCCATGATGCCTCCTGCACCTGCACTGCCTACTCCGTGTGTCTAGTTAAAGCCTATGTTCACACTTGAAATTTTCCCTTCTGGCTCCATCCACCCTAGCAACTACATCCTGTGACAAACTTGGCAAACTACTGTGTATCACAGGACACACAGGAGGGCTCAATGTGCTGATGTCCCAAGGACCACCTCTGTGCAGAATCTGTGCTTCCATTGTCAGGGTCTAAATCCTACATCTGACCTTGATATTTTCCAAATGTTCACTCTTTTGTTTTGTTTTGCTTTTGAGTCAGGGTCTTCTACAATCCAGGCTGGCCTCAAACTCTCTATAACCAAAGACTTCCTTGAGCTTCTCTGATACTCGTTGGTCCACCTCCCACATTCATGGATCAGAGCATGCACCACCATGTGACTTGGGACATTCTATAACATTCAGAATTTTGTGTAAATCTCAGACTAATGTGAGCTGCTTTGATGTCTCAAAGTCAAAGAGATCGCTTGAGCTATTCCTGTGTTTGGCATAAGCAATTTAAATTAATACCAAAATTAGACAAAATATGAATATCAACTGTGTAAAAACAAGACAAAAAGAATGCATGAGAATGAGGTAGATTTTTATAACAACCAAGGAAAAGGAGAGAGGAGACCCAACAGCACCATCAAGGCTGGGGGACAGAATGGACACTGACACCACTCTGTAAGCAGATGGCTTCGTATACCCTCCCCACAAGCCACTTCTAAAGAAACCCAACGTCCAATAACCAAAGAATGGAGATGCAGTTTTGATAAGGAATATACAGGCTAATTTAAGCTAGGAGGATATAAATGATAGGATGTAAGAAAATCAAAAGGCCCTGAGCTCCTAAAAGAAACCCATACTCAAGGTGGAAGAGAATGAGTAACAGTTACTATTGGGATTCCTTCATGTAGACAAACACTTCACCTACATAGTCACACAGGCTATAGCTTCCTAAGACAAGAGTCTATTATTGCCCCCTGTTGGCAGATGGGAATATTGCATATTAAATAGAAATTAACTTGGCTAAGTATCAGAGTGGTAAAGTGTAGGTTGAAATCCTAGTCACCATGGTGGACAACTCCTGGTGAATTTAGAGAATGTGAACGAGTGATCAGAGAAGTAAGAGTCCAGCCTGTCAAGGTAGCAGCGTAACAAAAACATCAAGAGTATAGTAGGACGTTACACTTGGTGTCAGGTCCTACGAAGATCTCAATACAGCTCCCTTTAATCCCCACTCCAGTTCATAGTTCCCCACATTCGCTACACTATGGAAATCAACACACGAAGCCGGACCCAGCTCATCTCAGATGGGGGAATATTTGATCAGGTAAGAGGGATGTGGTGCCACCTGATCTCCCAGCTCCCACTGATAGTCGGAACACTTGGGGACAACAGACCAACTTCCATGAAAATCTCTAGCCTTAACCTATGAGTCCTGTTTATTTATATACATGACTTTAAATCTGAAAACTCTATGCCTGATCACCATAAAGCCCTTGGCTCTCTGTTGCTGCTTCCATCCATCAAGACTTATCAACTCTCTTGTTCCAGGTAGTGAGCACAGGTGGAGGGGGCCATGTTCAGCTGCTCACTCGGGCACTGGCACAGCTGACCTACTGCTCCCTCTGTCCCCCTGATGACCTGGCTAACAGAGGCCTGCTGAAAATCCCAAGTGCCCTCTATGCTCAGGACGCTTTACGGCTCTGGGAAGTCACTTCCAGGTGAGTGAGAGGGAATGGGTGAGATCTGACTTGGGGAAAAAAGTATCTCCCCAGAGCGAGAGGTAAGGAACAGGTGGAGTCAGTTGTCAGTTTAAAAACAGAGAGACTGGAGTAGGGCCAGGACACCGAGGAGGAGAGCTGTTAGAGCAGAGGCTGGGGGATCTGGAAGAACCAGGGTTTTGTCAGGAGTGACTAGCAGTCATGTGTAGATGTGTAGGAAGACTAGCTATTATCACTTTTCCTGACCTCAATCTGCCTGAGCCCTGGGTGTAGCTCAGTCACAGGATGCTTGCTTAGCACGAGCAAAGCCTTTGCTTTGATCCACAATGCTACAGTAAATTAATTACTTGAATGGAGATTAAAACTTCAAAACACAAATCTGGTAGGCTCCAACCCAGGCACGGTGCGAGGTGGCCCCAGGACAGAGTGCAGCGTGAGAGGCTGAAGCCTCTGCTCTCAGCTCCGTTCCCTTCTCTGGGCAGGTATGTGGAGGGGATGGTTCACCTCTTCTACCAAAGTGATGATATTGTGAGGGGAGACACAGAGCTGCAGGCCTGGTGTTGGGAGATCACTGAGGTGGGACTGTGCCATGCCCAGGACAGAGGTAAGACCTGTCCCAGTGACAGGTGTGCCCCTCCCCAGACCTCGAGGACAGAACTCCCTAGTCACCTGCCCTTCCATTCATGAAAGCGCCCTCCAAGCCTCCAAACACCCAGAACCATCCCACATACCCAGGTTGTCCTCGTAAAGAGGCCCTGACCACCAACTCATTCTCAGGTTCTCAGCTACAGCAGAACCACAACCAGTGATTTCCCCCCAGTCCCTGCTGGGGCTTATGGAGCTCTGCACTCATGGTTCCCTGGTTTTCTACCTGAGACATAAATGAGAAAAATTCCCCACCAAAGCCCATCGTGTCTCGCCGCGGCTATCCCTTCCCTTCCTGCCTGCTGCTGTCCACACACAGGTTTGTGGCATGCTGCACATTTGCCAGACTGCAATGTCATTTCTAGATGTCACCTCAACACTATCTGCATGCTATGGCTCCAGTCAGTCCAGTGTCCCCATCCTTGGGGCTCAGGTTTCTTTGGCTAATCCAGTTCTCAGTCTCCAGCTCCCCTACCACCAGTCAGGGTGTAGTCATTACTCTAGTCAACCTTCATCCTCCTCCCTCAACTCCTCAAAGAACTAGCCTTTCCTGGGCTATTTAAACACAAGGCCTCCTCCTCTCTGGCATTGAGGTTTCTTTCAGCAACTGCTCCTCCACAGTTCAGACCTTGAATCCCATCCACTGCTTCTTTACGGCATAGCAGGACCACCATGGCAAGACCCTGCATGCAGCACACATTTGTGCCCTGGAGCAGGCCTCTCCTTTAGGAGGCAAGGGGTTCACCCACCGGATTCTTGCCAACCATGAGCATCTCTAGTGTCTTTCTGTCCTGACCCTTTGACTTCATGTGTCCAAAAAGGCCCTTCTTCTCCCTGGCCATCTCCTCAAGCAGCATCTACATCTTAGAATTTATCATAAATACTCAGTGTCTTTGTCTGGACTGAGATAATGAAGTGAAACACACAGGTGGCTTTAACATCAGAAATTTATTTCTCACCACTCTGGAGGCTTAAAGTCTGAGGTCTGAGTGCAGCATACTTGTGTTGTGGTGGGCGCACTTCCTGGTGACACAGGTGACCTTCATAGTACCACATGGCAGAGAGAGAACAAACTAGATCTCTGTCTTGTCTCATAAGGACAGTGCCATTACTCATTAGAGCTCCAAACTTATGACATTATAACCTTCCAAAGAATCTTCATGTCTAAATACCATCACACTGGCAAATAGTTTCAGAATACTAACTTGGGGGTGGAAACACAACCCTTCATTCCATACCATAAATATTAACTCTAACCTCCACAAATAGCTTCCCAGCCCCTCCTCTTTCTATTCAACTCACCGAGCCCACTTTTGCCTAATTTTTCTGTTGGACTTAGAGGAAGTATGCTAAAATGAAAATGGGTAATAGAATAGCAGTTGGGAACCCCAGTTCAAAGTCAGCCTCTGTTTTCCCGTTACTGGGTAATCTTGAAAAACATTTAATCTCCCTGGCCTTTGATCTTCTTATCTAAATAACAGGTGTAATTATATATGTACCAGCTCAACTCAGAGCTCCCACACACACTGTGAATGACTGGCATGAGGTAAGCTGAGGACTTTACTGTTTTCAGACAGGGTCACTTAGTCTAGCTGGACCTCAAACTTCCTATGTAGTGAAAGCTCGCCTTGAAGTCATGCTCTTCCTGCCTCAGCCTCCTAAGTGTTCGGGTTACAGACATGTGCCACCGGCCCAGCTCAGGACTTCTTATTCTCCATTGTGCAACTAAGAAACTATAATTCCCTTCTTAACTAACTAGGGATAACTGATTGCCCAGTTCCTAATCTTTCCACAACGACAGTGTCTGTTATTGGCTGAGCACTATTTAAAAACAGATGATTTTGATGCTTTTTTTTTAAAGACAGGATCTCACTGTGTAGTCCAGACAGTGGTGCAGACTGGTCTGGAACTTTACATGCAGGCTGGGCTGGCCAGGAACTCCAAAGCCTCCTGCCTCTGAGCTGGGATTACATACACTATATCCATTGTGTGGATGGGAAAAACTGGAATGCGGAGAGGTTAAGTAAATGGTCTTCTGCAATGGTTCTCAACCTTTCTAATGCTACAACTCTTGTAGTGAACCCCAACCATAAAATTATTTTGTTGCTACTTCAAAACTGTACTTTTACTACTGTCACAAATCACAATGTAAATATCTGATATGTAGGACATCTGATATGGAACCCCTGTGTGGGCCAAGACCCACAGGTTGAGAGCCTCTGGTCTAAAATAACTGAGAAGTAATTAGGCCAGTATTGGGACCTATATCTGATACAAATATATCTACATGAATAAGAAACCACACATCTGCTCTAAAATACAGACCATCCTTTGTTTCTTCTCTCTTACTCTGTAACGTTTAAATCCTTTTCTTTTCCTGGCCAGGTTTCCCTGTGTCCTTCCAGAGCCGTGATCAACTCTGCCATTTCCTTACCATGTGTGTCTTCACGTGCACTTCCCAGCATGCGGCCATCAACCAGGGCCAGGTATGGAGAGCTCAGGGCCCAGGGAGCAAGTGTCTGGACCTTGGGACATCCAAGGGAGAAGTGGGGATTCAAACTGGAACACTTGGGTTCTAGAGCTACAGTTTCCTTCCCCAGCTGGACTGGTACGGTTGGGTACCTAATGCTCCATGCACAATGAGGATGCCCCCACCCACCAACAAGGAGGACGTGACAATGGAGATGGTGATGGGGTCGCTACCGGATATTCAGAAGTCCTGTCTTCAAATGACCATCGCATGGCATCTAAGTCGCCCCCAGTCGGACATGGTGAGTGAGAATCAAGAAGAGGGAAGTAACAGTTGGGGGGGGGTATCATGTGAGGGGCTGGGTTTCTTCAGGCTGGAACCTGAATAATCCTTTCCATTTCAGGTACCTCTAGGACAACACAAAGAAAAGTATTTCTCAGACCCCAGGACCAAAACTGTGCTGAGCCGATTTCAATCAGATTTGGAAAATCTGGAAAGAGAGATTACAGCCCGGAATGAGCAACTTGACCTGCCGTATGAATACCTCAAGCCCAGCCGCATAGAGAACAGCATCACCATCTGAGCCCCAGGTGCCTGCACCCAGGAGAATCCCAGGAGCTCTAGGGCTGTCACTGCCCTCGAGTCCCTGCCTCCTTACGTCTGCTGCTAAGACTCAAACTCCTCTCCCGACTAAACCCTCCACAGGGCACTAACTGTTCTGCTGTACCATTAAAACAACCACCGACATTATGAGTGTGACTATGTTACAATAAAACTTTATGTGTGGACACTGAGATGCGAATGTCACCAGATAGTATTTTGGCTGTTTTGGCTTTTTTTTTTTCATTTAAAAACAAAAACAAAGCCAGGCGGTGATGGCACTCACCTTTAATCCCAGTGCTTGGGAGGCAGAGGCAGGCAGATCTCTACAGAGTAAGTTCCAGAACAGCCAGAGCTGTTACACAGAGAAGCCGTGTCTCAAAACAAAAGAAAAGAAAAACAGGCAAGTGAATGAAAATGAAAGTGCTGTGCTTGAGGGACGCGCACTATTTCAGATTATATTTGGTCTAAGCTCACAAAAGCTTCAGCCCCAAAATTCCAGTGTCAAAACACCCAAGAGTCAGGATTGCAGAGAGGAAAATTATATTTCTGGATGAAATCAACTATTTTGGCTAATTCTCCTTTACCAGGAAATAGACTTGGTGGCCAACTTGTAAATTCTTGACTCTCTTAACAATCCCCTCCACCCCTACTTCTCCAATTCGAACACATACTCTGAATAGCCCTTAGTGGTGTTGCTGGCCCCAAATAAAAGACATTTCCCCAAACAGCTTCCTTCCCGGACAGTTGCAAAACAAAAGAGGCAGAAAAGCCCCATGTTTCCTGGCTGCTTAGCACCTGGTAACCATTGTGTGCCTCACAAATTCTCTTTCACAATCATTTCGAGACTAATATCCACAAAATAAACAAAATGCCTCAAGATTCTAGTCCATAGCAGTGTTTTGCTTGGTTCTGGGGTCTTGAAATTAAAATGTATTCTCAAAATTATCCTGTGGCTATTGCCCTTAGTAGCATGGGTACACCAATCTGCATTTTTTTTCTTCCTCAGTGGCCTTGAGCTTGAACTCCAGCCCTGGAGAGGAGGGGGTGTTCTTTAATCATATCTAACTACCTAAAATAAGTACTACAAATATGTTTCTCACTAGTTAATGTTTCCAAATTTGTTTTGGAGAGGAAAGCCTATTATTTGTACATTTTGAGGTGGTTTTAAGGAGAATGGCCCATAGGCTCTTATTTTTGAATGCTTGGTTAACAGAGTGGAACTGTTTGAAAGGTCACAGGATTAGGAGAGGTTTGGCCCCGTGGGGAGGAAGTGTGTCACTGGGGGTGGGCTCTGGTTTGAAAGGCCCATGCCAGGCCCAGTCAGTCCTGACACGATTAGGGTGTAGCTCCGCTCCCCACCATGAGGATAATGGACTAAACCTCTGAAACTGTAAGCGAGCCCCAATTAAATGCTTTCTAAGAGCTGCCTGGGTCATGGTGTCTCCTCAGCACTGGGACAGTGACCAAGACACATCTTATGTTCTGTCTTACTCAAAGTACCTGCAGCTTTTTAGCGGGGAGAAGCAACAGCAACTTTTTGTGCATCTACTCCTTTCCACTTGCCTTCATGTCTAACGAGTCTGCTTTTCTAGTACCATATTTTTCCTGAAAGCGGCATTTAGAGCGACGCTGTATTTCAAGTGTAGCATTTCCAGGGTCAAGAAGTCCGCAACTATTTAAAAGCGGTCCTCCGAGCAGGATGCTCAGTCTTAGGAAGGGGGTCTTCCTTTTTCCTCTCAAAGTGTCAAAGCATCTTTCAAAGGGAGACCTGGATAGAGGGGATAGACCAGCATGTCAGTAATCTCACCGTCTCGCTTAGCGTTTCCCCCATCACAGAAGACCACCGGAGACTAAGGCGTGCGTGTATGTGTGGGGGAGAGGGATTAGACGACCCCCAGCTTCCCGACGTAACAGAACAGCCCACTGCTCAACTCAGCAGGCGCTCATCCCGGTAACTCTCCAGACACCAGGTTAAAGCTAGTTCCTGGTCATGTGATCTGCCAAGTCGGTCACGTGAGATGCCTGCTCCTTCCATTCCAAGACAGGGGTCGAGAAAAGGAAGAACCATCAGGCCCTGGTTCCTGCATCCCTCACGTCCCTACCACCTGGGTCAAGGAAGAGTTGTGGAGATACTGCTTCGAATTCTGACACCGCATCCTTGTCCGAGGCTTGGCCCGCCGCGTGGAGCAGCGCTGTCTCCCAGCCGCCCCCTCCGAGTAGTCCGCGCCTAAGGCCACGCCCCCTGTCGCTCGGCGCCGCGCAAGTCCCCAAATCCAGCTCCCTGTCCCCGGCGTCTCCAGGGTTCCCTGTCTCCGCTTCTGCTCCTCGCTCAGTCTCTGGAGCTCCCTCCCTCCCTCCCTCCTCCATGGCGTCGCTCCTGTGCTGTGGGCCTAAGCTGGCCGCCTGTGGCATCGTCCTCAGCGCCTGGGGAGTGATCATGTTGGTGAGGGGGCTGCCCCGCGAGAGTCCGAGCGGGCCTGAGGGGCTCCGGGGTTGAAGGGTTGGGAGGCCAGAAACCCCCAGGCCTTTGGAAGCAGCAGACAGATCAAGGGTCTGGCTAGCTAGCCGCCGAAAAACGAGACGGAACTTAGATCGAAAAATTGGGAACTAGAGCGAAAGGGTGATGGAGCGGGACCCTGGGGAAGGGAAGCCAGCGCTGGTAAATCTGCCGACCCCTCAAGGTAAACGAGAGCTAGGTCCCTGAGACATGCTTGAGAGGAATGGAGGCGAGGAAGAAGCGTGCTCTCCCGAAAATGGTAGCTGAGGTCTTGCTTCTCCAGGGTCCTACCGGCCTTCACTTTCAGAACCATGAAGTGTTGGGTCTCCCTCGTCTCTTCCGCCTAGTCCCATGATAGTGACGCGTCTGGAGAGCTGTCTGCCATACCTCCTTGTACCCAGCCACCCTTCCCGGTGCCCTACCTCACGCCCTATTCCAGATGGCTGCGTCCGAATCCAGCTACAACCACCCTGCTCCTAGCCCTGTCTGATTACCCAAGGGGCAGGTGTCGGGAGGAGCTTAGGGAGCGACCGAGAGGTAAGGTGCCAGAACTTGACAACCTACCTATTTCTTTGTCCTTCCAGATAATGCTGGGGATATTTTTCAACGTCCACTCTGCCGTGTTAATTGAGGACGTTCCCTTCACAGAGAAAGATTTTGAGTAAGTGCTTGGGTGCTTAGGCGGATGCACACCAGGGCAGGCAGTTATGTGGGGGGCACTGCTGAAGGCGGAACGTTGACGGCCCTAGGTTGGGGGACCGCAAGAAGAGCCGTTCTCTTTTTAAAGTAGTGCAGTGGCAAACGTGTGCTTAGAACGCAAGGGCCTATTGCAGTCCCCAGTACTAAAAATGCACTTAGGAGCAGTCCTGCAAGCCAGACTTCCGTGGCCACCCACCCCAAGCCCACCAGCGTAGACGAGGCCTCTTCCAGTATTCTGCCTTCCCGCGCCTCAGTCTACCTCTGCAAAAACGGATCCCACGATAGAACTCATCCCGTACGATTGTCAGCAGGACTAATAGGAGTCGGAGCGTTTAGCGCGGTGTCTGGTGCACGGTGCGTGCACATTGGATGCTCTGGGTGACTGACATTTCCCTGCTTGCTCGCCACCCTCCAGGGACGGCCCTCAGAACATATACAGCCTGTACGAGCAAGTCAGCTACAACTGTTTCATCGCCGCGGGCCTCTACCTCCTTCTCGGAGGCTTCTCCTTCTGCCAAGTTCGGCTCAATAAGCGAAAGGAATACATGGTGCGCTAGAGCGCACCGGCTCTCCCTCCCTCCCCATCCCTCCTCTATTTAAAGACTCCTCAGCCTCAGTCTGTCCCACCCATCTGGCGTCCTCTGGACCGAGCTACCCCGGCGAGACCGTATCCCTGGCCCTGCAAATCCTGCTGTCCAGCCCCTGGGGGGCACCGCGGCTGACCCCGCCCTGTCCTGAACCACAATAAAAAGAAGCGATTCTCCTAAGCTTGGTGTCGGTGCTTTCAGGGAGAGGGCGGGCCTGGGCTTGCACGACTGAGCGCAGCCTCAACGAGGAGTCCCGACCCTTCGACGGAAGTGGAATGAAGCCAGCCGGAAGTGAGGCGACGTCTTCCACCTCGTCTTCCTCCCAGCGGCGAGGCGACCTGAGTGACTGGGGAGAGGTTGAGCTCCGGCCAATCGGCTGCAAGGAGGGCGGGACTTCCTGCGCGGGAGCCAGAGCGGCCGGCTGCCCGGCTCTCCGTGGTTTCCAGCTCGCGTGGTGGTAGCGGCGGAGCGTCTCCGTGAGGAGGTGCGCGGGGCCATGACGTCAGCGTCCACCAAGGTTCGACCTCCCTCGCGGACTGCGCTCCCTGGCGGCCACGGGAGGGTGGGCCCCCTGCCTGGTTCCCGGCTGGTGCGCGCTGGGCGGGGGGCGGGCGGATCCGAGGCTGGGGTGGGACGGCGCGCTGCCGGCCCCCCGTAATGCTGCTCCGCCCCCAGGTTGGAGAGATCTTCTCCGCGGCCGGCGCCGCCTTCACGAAGCTCGGGGAGCTGACTATGCAGCTACATCCAGTATCGGACTCCTCCCCTGCCGGGTACGTGAGACCAGCCTAGGACCTGGAAGCCGAGAGCAGGCGCTGGGATTCAGTCACCGGCACGACCCTCTCTAGAGCAGGGAGATACATTAATTCCTCTGTGCCTGGCCCGGCGCAGCGCAGTTGTTAATCATTGTTGAATTAGTGAATGACAGGTGACGATACTACCAGGTCCACAACCCCCCAGCTGCAAACCGACACACTGCCTCCCACCCACCCCAAGCCGTGTGGAACCCCCAGCCTGCTGCTACACGTCTTTGAAGGGTTCTGTTTGTGAGGTCCCTACTCGTTGCACTGGTTTCCATGGGTTGTTTATGGCAGCTGCTACATGATGGAGAGAGAGAGGTGTTTTCAAGTGGCTCTGGATGCAATTTCATGTGGCCAGCGGTTTGTCCCCAGGGCTTTTCTTAAGGAGGTCCTCTTTCCGAATCACTGAAAGGTGCCGCAGAGACAGAGGGAAGAGGCTGCTTGTGTGGACGGAACAGCCTGTGGGCCGGCCCCACACACTCCTCCTTCCATTTTTGCTATCACCCTTCTCCCCTTCCGACAGTGCCAAGTGGACGGAGACGGAGATAGAGATGCTGAGGGCCGCTGTGAAGCGATTTGGGGACGATCTTAATCACATCAGCTGTGTCATCAAGGAGCGGACAGTGTGAGGGGGGGTGGCCGGCAGAGAAAGGGGAGGGGTGGGCAACCTTCTCCTCCTTACCCATTCTTCTTCCTCAGACTCCCTCAGCTCGCATCTTTCCTACTTGTTGCTAGTTGTGTTAGCATTTCCTTGAGGGCTGAAAGAATATAGTAACTGTGACATTTGGTCGGGAGTTCAGGAAATGTGATGGTAACTAGGACCCTCAGAGAATTTTATCTTCAGGTGCCCAGATTCTCAATGGGTGTATTTGATGATGAGGGCTCCCTAGCTGTCTAAATAAACCCCGAGACCAGCACATCTGGGATGCATTCTCAACTAGTTAGCTGGTCTGAATCTGAAAAAACTCAGTTTGCCTTTATATCACCAACACATACCCGGTGGCCCTACACATCCAGACATCTCTCCTTTCTGACTGCTCCGTTCAGGGGCTCTAATCTCCATGACCCATTTGCCCTAATGGGGTACAAAGTTACTAAGGGTAGGGGGACCCTTACTACACATGGATTAGGGCCTTGATCTGGGTATTTATGAAGGAACTAGAAGTCCTTCAGAGTGGCCCATTATTCCCTCCCCTCCCCTCTTCCCTCAGCCTCTCTGGTGACAGTCTCCCTAATCTGCTTTCTCTTATCTTCAGGGCTCAGATAAAGACCACTGTAAAGCGAAAAGTATATGAAGACTCTGGCGTCCCTCTTCCAACTGAGTCACCCAAGAAAGGGCCCAAGAAGATGACATCTGGGGTCCTCTCCCCTCCCACTGCCCCTCCACCCAGCAGCTCCAGTGTCCCTGAGGCTGGGGGTCCTCCCCTAAAGAAACAGAAGGCTGGTGAGGGCTGTAGAGTTGCTGCCTAGGGTAGGGGTTAAAGGTCCTACCTGAGATTCAATGAGAGAATTGGGCCTGGGTCAAAGGACACATGACTCTTGTGTGCTCAGTCGTCAAAACGGGTAGAGGGCTGTGTAGAACATGAAGCTTTGGGAAACTGGGACGAGGGAGAGCAGTCAGGAAACCTAGAACCTAGCCTATGCCCCCTCCCAGATGTGACACTCAGTGCTCTGAACGACTCCGACGCCAACACTGACCTGGTGGATGTTGAAGGGCTAGGAGAAACTCCTCCAGCCAAGAAACTCAACTTCGACCAGGGTAGGAGTCCTCCTCCCCCCACACTGCCTGGGGTGGGGAAGAAGTACTCACCTGGATGGTAGGGGAGGGTCCCAGCAGAAGCCCCTTTCTCGTACAAGGGTTTCAGACCGAAGATACTCAGTGCAGGGGGCTGGGTCAGTTAGTAATACGTTGTGTGAGGAGGAGAGGGTTTTCTTGGAGACATACTCCGTGTTTGCTCCATCTCGGCCCGTTTTACTTCCTGTTCCAGACAGCCTGACCCTGGACTCTGGCCTTCTCTCGACCTCTGCTGACGCTCCTCTGCTCTCCTGCTGAGCCTTCCGCCTCTGACCCTCACTGTTCCCCGTGGACCTGTGGACCACCTGGGACTCTAAGCAAGGACTGCATGAGAGAGGGTCAGAACGCCACTGGAGCTGCCCATCTTGTTCCCGAGAAACGTGCCCACACCCTCTGACCTCCGTCTGATGGACATTTTTATACAGAAAATTATAATAAAATTGCCTCAGCATGGTGCTGCTCTTCCCTCTCCTCTCCTCAGCCCTCAGGGGCCCAGCCCCTTCTCAGTAGCTCTCACCACCCTGCCCGGAGCAGCACAGCCAATATTGGCAGACTCACATCCCAGTGCCAATATTTCTGTGCTGCTAGAGCCAGGAGAGCTGGGAGTGGGCAACAAGGACTCTGCTCTGCTCGGCTCTGCGGGACAGAACTTACTCCCGGGTGGCTCACAGAGACCACCTGGGGATTCGAGAGGGGCTCTTTCCGGAGTCCCATACTCTCCCGCCCCACCTTGTCAGAACTCCTTTACAGGACCCAGATGGGATGCTTTGTGCTGCTTCTCCAGGGTGGCCTCCCCCACCCTCGCTCTAACACCACAGTGTGGTTTGGACGTGGCCACAGTGCCGTACAAACCACAGTGTGCTGCTGGGGCGGGAGCAGGACTTGGGTTGAGAGGAAGACAGCACATGACGGCGCCATGAAGACCCCCACCAACCGCGAGGCGATGGAGAAGGGTGAATGGCAAACATGGCCCCCAAAAGGTTAGCAGAGGCCAGGGTAGGGCCCTGGGGGATGAGGTCAGTGTGCTAAGCTTGGAACATTCTTCACCTCTATAGGAATTCAGCTCTGGGCATCCTTAGGACAGAGCCGGAGGAGACAGGGAATGGCTAGGGAAGACCAAGAAACTTCCTCCCAACAAAGGCAAGGACCTAAGGCTTCCTGTGTCCATTCCTCCCTCCCTGGGTCAGAACCCAAGAGAAACGCTACAAGAGTCAGGGCCAAGGACAGCAGGGTTGGGAGTTGGCAGTCCAGAGGTGGAGGGGCTGGAACACGGTTGAGAGAGGGGGGCCGGAAGTCACCCTGGGCCCTGGGCCTGCCACAAGATGGAGGCCAAAGGCAGGAAATGGAGGCCAGGGAGGAAGGGGAGCAGCAGAGCCCAAGAAAAGGCCCATCTAAACCTAAAGGCCAAAGTATTCAACCCCCAAGTGCTGCTTTCATTCCCCATGGACCCCCAAGACCCACGCCCCACCCCCAAAGCAACACTCATTAGCCCATTCACCAGGCCCAGGCAGGGAGGCCCACCCCTGAGAGCCACGTTTAAGCAAAGACAAACATGTCTCTCCCCACCCCCAACCCTAGGCCTTCCCTTAGCCTTTTCCTCCTGTCCAAGACCTGATTTTAAAGAGAACCTCCCAGAAGGCAAAAGTTTCTTCTGGAAATTAAAAACAAAAAACTCTATAATACCCAAATATTAATCTCCCATCTCTCATCCCACCCTTCACTACACCAAGCTTCCGACACACCCCCCAAAACTCTTAGCAATCAAAAGAGCTAAGATGGTGTGTGTAAGCAGTCTTTTTAGGGCCCCTGAGGATGTCAGGCCCTCTCCAAGGCTACCACCGTCCCCCATCAAGACTTGCCAAGGCCTCCTGCTCCTTGCACCCCAGAACCCCCCAAATACTGCTGCCCCCAGCTCCTGTCTCAGTGAAGCTTTTGTGGGGGTAAGAAAATCAAACACTATCCTAATGTCTGGGGTCACTGGGGGCTCTCAAGTCTCAGACTCTGGTTCCAATCTGGGGGGTTACATCTTAGGGGTTCAAGAGAAAGGTTCTCTGGTCATCCCCCCAATTCCAAGAGTTATAGAGCCCAACCCCACCCCAGCACGCACCTCCAAACCTCCCCCCCAACCGCCACGTCTCTCCTGAAAACAGGGGACACTTTCCTCCCCACTTACCTCAGCTACTCTCCCCTGAGATCCTGGTCCCCTATTTTGAAAGGAGCAAATTTGGGGGTGCATCCCTCACATTTGGGGTGCAGGAGAAAAGAGCCGCCCCAGTCGCATCGCTGGCCTCCTTCCTTTCAGCTGGCTCAAGGACTGGGGAGTGCCCTGGGGAGGGGGACCCCCACAAGAGAGCTCTGAAGGGGTTCCTCCACTCCCAGTCAGAACTGGGGACACCCCCCCAAAACCCGTCCCAGCCCATCCGTCTCCAACTCGGCGGGAGAGGCAGCTGCAATGCCCCAGTCAGATTCCCCCAACACTACATTCCTCACCCCATCTAGAGGGGTCCCGGGGCCCCCAAAAAAATCCCAAAAAAATCTAGGATGTTGGGAAGACGGTCCTGAACTAGCTACCCAAATTTGGGGTCCTTAGATACCCCCGTTTTTTCAGGAAAATTCTGTCTTTCTCCTGCCTCCCGCCAGCCCTGCTCTGTCCCGATGCCAATTTTGGAAGTCACTCCCTCCTTCCTCCTCCCCGTTTCTCCAGGCCCCCCCGCTTGGGGGCTAGGGTCCAGGACACCTGGCTTCCAGACCGGGGGACACTCTTTAGAGGGCTAGGGGCCAAGAGGTCAAGCTCATTGCCCCTGTCTCAAGGAAGCAGGAAAGCCCGATTCTCCCCTCCCCTCCCCTCCCCCCTGGCTGGTCTCGGTGGTGGTTTAGGAAAGCCTGGAGGACTGGAATCTGCCATTGCTATTGCACAGGCAGTTTTTTTCCTTGGGTTGGGGGGGTGGGCGGTGGGAGGGAGAGAGGGGAGGAGAGCCGAAGAGAACAGGGACCTAGGCGGGAATATCTGGCCTGGTTTACCCTCTAGCCCCTGCTGCCGTTAGGAACCCCTCCCCCCCTCAGTTCACCCTCATTCCTAGTCCTCTCTCTGCTTTCTGTTTGGGGCTTTTATCCTAAAAATCAGGGTGCAAGAATCACCTCCTTGTAGCCCACTACAGCTCCTCCTTGCCAGTTCCAGCAGCACTGCATTGGTCAGAAGCACCCACTTTAACAAGAGACACCCCACTTTCCTCCAAACAGATTTTCTTCCATAAGAAATCGGGGTTCAGGGTGTGAAGCCACCTTTCCCCCTTAGCTCAATGAGCCGTGTACTAATAAGTCTGTGATGAAACATACTGCTTTTCCAGGGTTCTCCCTTCAAAGCCTCAGCTTGTTTGGAGGTTCACTAAAATAGAACTTTCTGGAATCTGGGATGAGAGGGGGCTATCAGCAAAAGATAACCTAAACCAGAAATGTGCTCTAGAATAGGTGAACTTCTAAATTAATCTCCATTTCACCAAATGTGACCAGTGACAAAACACCCCAAAACCAGACAGCCCCAAATTATCCTGGGAGGTGCTTCTCATGGTCTGTTCTCTGGAAGAGTTTCATACCTAAACATATACACAGGAATATCCTCCCCCCTCAAAATGAGTTTCCACAGGATTCAAATGCAAAACTCCCCCACAAGTCCTCAACTAAAAAAGCCTTCAAACTTGACCCTAGCTTCCTGCTCTGCCTCCAACTCAATGTAATTTTGCCTCTTAAAACCTCCAAACTGAATTTTATGTCCCCAATCTCATCTAAAACTTGAAACAGAGAATACTCAGAAAGCTCTCCCAGTAGACCAAAATAACAAGATGACAGTCTCAAAATCATGATCATCACACACCCTCAACCTTTAAAACCACCTCCACACTTCCAACCTGCTATTAGCTCTCAAGACTAAAAGACAGGCCCCGTGGACTATAACAACATCCTATGGCAAGTAGCACCCCAGAACTGACCACATTCCTAACTCCATCCTGACATCAAAGGCAGCCCTTGATGTTTTCACCTCCAAACTGGAGGTAAAAATTGGATAGAGACCAAAATAACCCTGACAAAGGGAAGACACATCTTCATCCTGAACCCTTAGGTTATTTATCCCCAGGTGTCTTCTGGGCTGCTGTTTTGTTTGTTGTATGTCTGCTTAAATCAATAAAACAAACAAAAAAAAAACGCCCCCTCGAACAGAAAGGAGAGGCCTCAGGCCTGCTTATGCAGCTCCATGGCCAATGCTATCACTCTTGACTACACATGTTCCTGACCCCGTAACTACAGAGCTCCTCTTCTTCAAATGAACCTTGTCCTCCCACAAGGCTCTCCAAACAAAATCTAAGGGTGTGGTCTCTGCCTATCTCCTGAACAGAGTACTTAAAATAAGGTTCTTCCTCCCTTCTCCTCAAGTCCTCCCTTTGTTTACTCCACTCAAGGTTCATATAATGTTCACTAAAAATTCACGTCTACAGACATCTGGATAACAGTATCCACCTAATTAGAAAAGAAAAACCTGTGTTTGCAGGCACAAGACCCCACTCCTTGTCCCAACCATTTCCCTCATTCCAAGACCAATTCCACAGGAGTTCCAGCTTTCCTTCGGAGACCCTAACTCTTCTGTCCTCTCCCTAGTGCCCCACTAAGAGACAAAGGTGCAGAATAAACTCTCGCAAAGAGAAGGCAACAGAAGATTGAACGCATCCAGCTCCCTGGTCTGAGCACATCTCCAGCCAGGAGACCTAGAGGCGAAGCGAGGCTATAGTGCTCGTCCGCCCCCTCGTGGAAGGATGCAGACATTGCCGAGCTTTGCCTACTTGCCGCGCTGGACCCCGGCGTCCCGCCAGACTCTGAGCGCAGCCGACCGGCGGGTGCTCGAGGCCCTAGTGAGCTAGGACTGATGGAGAGCAGCAGGGCTTTGGGCGGGAGTCTGTCTCTCTGGATCCCTAAAAGGGTTCAGAAGAGAGTCAGGAGTAAGAGGCCGGACGCCTAGGTCTCCCGAGCGTCTCTCGGTCCCCACCCGGGGCTTTCCCCACCTCCTCGAGGGGAAGCAGCTGCAGGAGCCGTCCGGTCGCAGGACAATGGAAGGAAACGAACTAGAAATCATATCCGCCCTTTCCTTACCCCGCTTGGTCAGAGCCCCCTCCTTTTGTGGACCCTGCCTGTCAATCACGCCTCCTTCTCCTACTGTCTGAGACCCCAGGAGAGTCCACTACCGCCTCCCCAAACCCGATATCACTTGGGCTCCCTATTTTCTCCCTGAATCCAGTACTTTGGAAAGGGGAGTTTTACGGTATTTCCTTTCTCCTTCAACAAGCTCTTGGCACCCTCTTCCAAAACCCAAACTCAATTCTCGCTGTCCCAGGTCCTCCGACGACTCAAGGCTCCCATGTTACCACCTTCCACATCACTAACCTCCCCAGTTCTAATATCCTCATCCTCGGGTGCTCATTTAATGAACCAAAGGCCCCCACCCCCAAGAGACGACCACCCCGCGATTCTGAGATACAGCGTTTGAGACAGAGACCCCGCCCCGGGCTCACCATCTGGAGAGCGAAAGAGGAAGGAAGGATACGGACCCACGAGTTCACCCCACCTCTACCCCCGCCCCCGACATCCCGGCCGGATAAAGGAGCCGAGGCCGAAAGAGAAGAGAGACCCCGCCCCCCCTCGAGGAGAGAAGCCACAGCCCCTGCAGGACAGGGGTAAGAATCAGACTTTGAAGAAAACAGACTTGTGGGTCCCCAAAGTGGGGTGGGGTTTGTTGATAGTAATAAGACTTGAATCCCAGAAATTGTGCTTAAAAAGAGATGCGGAGTATTGGGTCTAACGATAGGAGTCGCATGGGCATGGAAGGCTACTGATCATATGTGGTCCTCAGGCAAGGTCTGTGACCCAGGCGCAGAGAAAAGGAAGGTAATGGGTAAGGTAGCTAGAGTCGAACCAACGCACAGCGTGCGGGAGTGTGAGAGCCCTCATACTCGTCCTCCAGACGGAGGTACCAGTGTTTTTAACTTCTTCCAAGAGCTCTGCGATCCGGCAGCGGGAGGGAAGAGACCGTTGAGGGCAGAGTGAACGAGATGAATTAAGAGGGTCTGGTGATGCTGGACCCACTATCTGATGGTGTTGGCGCTAGGGTCACCCCGGGAGGAAAACACCGGCAGAAAAGGGAATGTGTCTTAGGCATGCCTGGATCCCATAACTTTTTTCGTGGCTGGCGCAGGCCTGGGTCGCTATGGGTTCCACAGCGGCCCCAGAAGAAGCGCTGGGCTACGTCCGAGAGTTCACGCGCCACTCCTCCGACGTGCTTGGCAATCTGAATGAGCTGCGCCTGCGCGGGATCCTCACTGACGTCACGCTGCTGGTCGGCGGGCAACCCCTAAGAGCACACAAGGCAGTTCTTATCGCCTGCAGGTTCGAGGGGAATAGGGGTCCTGGGACTAACTGGGTAGAGAACAGAGTCACAAGGCCGTTGAGAGGTAATTCAACACAGGGGGGAAGTTGGGAATAGTGGCCCACACCTGTAATCCAGAACTGGGGAGACAGAGGGGAGGGGATAGGAAGGAAGGAAAAAGAAGCATGGGGGATCCTCCAGGAATTGGGGCAGCAGTGCTAGCGGAGAGGCAAGACTCTAAGGCATCTTGTGTCTCCTTTGGTCTCCCAGCTTCTAACACGGCCCCGTTGTCCTCTCTCCAGTGGTTTCTTCTATTCAATTTTCCGAGGCCGAGCAGGAGTCGGAGTGGATGTACTCTCTCTGCCTGGGGGGCCAGAAGCCAGGGGATTTGCTCCTCTTCTGGACTTCATGTACACTTCAAGGCTTCGCCTCTCTCCGGCCACTGCACCAGCTGTCCTTGCGGCTGCCACCTATCTGCAGATGGAACATGTAGTCCAGGCATGCCACCGCTTCATCCAAGCCAGGTGAAAGGGCCACGGGTTTGTGTTCCCCGTACAAGCGGTGCTCCTGGTATTATGGGCCAGAGCAACGATTAGGAAACGGTGTTAATGGCCATCATACTTTTTCCAGCTATGAACCTCAAGGCATCTCTCTGCGACCCCTGGAGGCAGAACCCCCAAGGCCCCTAACAGTTCCTCCACCAGGCAGTCCCAGGCGCTCAGAAGGACACCCAGATCCACCTACTGAGTCTCGAAGCTGCAGTCAAGGCTCCCCTAGTCCAGCCAGCCCAGACCCCAAGGCCTGCAACTGGAAAAAGTACAAATTTATTGTGCTAAATTCGCAGACTTCACAAGCAGAGAGCCTGGTTGGGGAGAGCTCTGGTCAACCTTGCTCCCAAGCCAGGCTCCCTAGTGGAGATGAAGCCTCCAGTAGCAGCAGTGAAGAAGGACCCACGCCTGGTCTCCAGAGCAGGTATGGAATCTATTAACTCCTAAGAGTTTCAGAGGCTGGCCTGCTGTAGGATGCAGAGCCACCGAGGGTGCCATCTGGGGATGGGTTTCAGAGAAACTAGCCCACCTTAGGTAGTTAGCCAAAGGCCAGAGGGGACATGACTTACTGACTAGTAATTGCTCACTTCCAGAAGGTATAAATCCCCATTTTCCAGGGAAAAAAGCAGCGCACCACACACATTTGAGTGCGCACGCGCAGCGTCCCCCCATACTCCCTAACTTTTTCTATGGTTCCAACTGTCTGCCTAGACTATCTCTAGCTACTACCACTGCGCGATTCAAATGTGGGCCTCCAACAAATGCCCCCTTCCTCTTCGCACCCCGGGCTCAAGAGATTTCTGGATCAACTTCTAAGCAGGCTCACCCACCACCAGGTAAGGGTCCTTCTTTCTCTTCTGGCTTCTCTCCTGTGGCTGTTCCAGGTCAACCTGGACCAAAAGACCTCAGAAAAAAATCTGTTTAACAGTTCCCCAACCTGACTGCAAATTAGACCCTTCTGTGAAGTTTGCACCTCATCAGTCAGAATGTCAGAGAGAGGGGACGAATCATAAAGTTTTTTAAGCTCTCCATGTCCTTACAAAGAGCAGAAGATTTGGGAAGTTTTGGCCTACCCCAATCCAGGACTGAACAGTCTGCCCAGAGTTTGGCAGGGCCTCTCTGGCAGTCTGTCACCAAGTGAGGCAAGAAAGGAGAGAAACAGAAACATCCACCCACTTGCAAGAACTTTCACATACTGTCACTACCATCGAAAATCATAAGCATACTACTAAATCAGATGTATCTTACTGAATATACAGCCATGAACAAGCCAAGTGAGTCCCCCAATAATAGCCTTCACAGTAAGTTAGGGGTTAAAAAGGCAAATAGATCCTGGTACCTGGGAAGTCCTCAATAAATAAGATTGTCATTATTCTCCACCGTTCCCAGGAGGTGAGTTTTTCAGCTGCCAGAACTGTGAGGCTGTGGCTGAGTGCTCATCGGGGCTGGACCCCTTAGCTCCGGGGAGAGAGGACAAGCCTTATAAATGCCAGCTGTGCCGATCTGCTTTCCGCTATAAGGGCAACCTGGCTAGTCACCGCACAGTGCACACAGGTAGGAGGGGGTCTTAGTCTTCGGGCCCATCGTTCTCTTAAGGCGATCTGACTGTCTTCCTCCTTACCTGCAGGGGAAAAGCCCTACCGGTGCTCCATCTGCGGAGCACGTTTTAACCGACCAGCTAATCTAAAAACGCACAGCCGCATCCATTCTGGAGAGAAACCGTACAAGTGTGAGACGTGCGGCTCGCGTTTTGTTCAGGTAAGGAGAGGGCTGGCAGGCAAATGGGAGGAGCGGAGAAGGTTATGTCCCTCTCCGAGTCGATCTCCGGGCTCCTTCCTCAGGTGGCACACCTACGCGCGCACGTGCTGATCCACACTGGAGAGAAACCCTATCCGTGTCCCACTTGCGGAACCCGCTTCCGCCACCTACAGACGCTCAAAAGCCACGTTCGCATCCACACAGGGGAGAAGCCATACCACGTGGGTACCCTATACCACCTAACCCATATCCCCCACAAGCACGCAGGCAGGGCCAGGTCTTGCCACATGCTAGATTTCTTAGAAATAGGCGGCGGCCTAAAGAGTTGGAGTGAATCAGGGGGCTTGGACTGGGGAGAGGGGTGGGGGTAATTATATTCCAGGACTAGGGACTGTTGTCCCAAAGGGCTAACGGGTGTTGGTGCTTTTGTTAAGTAAGGCAATGCCCACCTCCAGGGCGCCTCAGAGGAATTACAAGGGCATGAATGCTAATGGGTTGATTGTCATCAGAGAGCTGGACAATTCCCCCTTACTGTTCCAACTAAAGGGTGGTTGTGGAAGGGCAGGGACCTAACAGACCTGTCCTCCCACAGTGCGACCCCTGTGGCCTGCATTTTCGGCACAAGAGTCAACTACGGCTGCACCTGCGTCAGAAACACGGGGCTGCTACCAACACTAAAGTGCGCTACCACATCCTCGGGAGCCCATAGCGGGCGACCCTCTCCGGAACCACACGTGCTCCCTGGGGGCGGCAAAAGCTGCAGGCTCAGGCTTGGCTTCCCTGATGGTCTTGATAAGGGAGTGTGACAGGCCACTCTGGTGTCAGAAACTTCTGTCACCTTAATTTCATACTGGGGAGAGCAGGGGTGGCAGATCCTGGCTAGATCTGCCTCTGTTTTGCTGGTCAAAACCTCTTCCTCACAAAACAGATTGGGTAGCTAGGGGCTGGGGAAAAGGAGACACAAGGGATTTCTTCAAGGGAACTGTCCCTGCCCTCCCCCCATTTCAAATGGTTTATCTGTAAATATAATTTATTAAGGCCTGCGGGTGGCACCAGGGCCTTCGTTCTGTCTGCATTGCCGACCTCCCTCTTCCACGACTGTGGTCAAAAGTGACCCGAAGCGCAGGCGAGGGCACGGCTCTGCTGGCAGAGCTTCTTAGCGCTCGGCTCTGTCCTTTGGCTTGAGGGTTGCACATTGTTTTTGTTGTAATTTTTCTCTCTGGAATCTATTCGTTTGCTTGTTAGTTTGTTCCTTCAGTTCTAGGACTGCAACCTTTAGTTTTCCTAAGGCAAACCCTGAGAACCTGTAAGGTTAGGTAAGGAATCCTCCCTGGTATTCTGGGTGGTGCAAGTCCTTTAGCAGACTAGGCTTGGAAAGAAACTTTTCAGCTCTCCGTGGCTGGTGGGAACCATTTTGATGAACACAAAATGTAGATAATAAATTCCTCCTGAAGGCTTGTGAAATGGGAACTGGATCCCTCATCATTCTCAGTGGAGGTAGGTAGTCGTTCCCGCAAAGAGGGTTAGCATCTAAGCTGTTCCATTGATCTACCCGCCTTCGTTTGAATGTACTGTGTTCATCTCTAAGACAGAGCCGGCGAAGGGTCTCAGCTGAGCTCACGATCCTCCCACTGGGGCTGAGTTAGTATGCCCATAGGGAGAGAGAGCTGAAGATCTGTACCAGAGATTCTGTTCTTATCTGTCCAGTTTCTAAGAATGTTGCGACCTAGGGAGAATTAATGACATTCCTTACCTTAACTACAAGTCTGACCCATCCTCTACTGCTCGAGCAGCTGGATTTCAATGTTCCTTGGGGGCTTAATAGCCTTTTGTCTTCGAATGTGCTTTTTGTTTTGTTTTGTTTTTGGACAGCTTCTGGAAAGTGTCCAGATTCCAAAACTTTGATCTTTCGTGGGTGCTTGGTAATTTTCTTACCTGAGAAGCTGGGTCTGTGACTCAGTCTTCCTTTCCCCACTACATTCCTGTCTGCGACCAGTGAATGTACTAGGACTTTACACGGGAAGATAGAGGGGGCTGAGTTCCATGTGGATTTGTTGTCGTTGAGGATTGTTGTTGGAGTTAGTGCTTCAAGGCTTTAGAAGGCTGGTTCCTGGCTTAGCCAATTGCCCCTTTCTTTGTGAGCAGGTTGCCAGATAGTGTGTGAGGTTACTGAGTGCTGCAGTTTCTGGTGTAGACCGTGTAGGTAAAAATGTTAGGATGGGGTGTCTGGAATGTTAGATATTTGGGAGCCTTGATTTATAGTCCTGCTTCTTGCTGCCCTGGGGCCTATTTGATGATAGGACTTGGGTATGAAGACTTGAATTTGTAAGGCAGAACTTCCGGAATTAAGGCCATCAGATGGGAGCCCGTGAGAAACCCATTCTTCGCTTTCCCCTTTACTCCCCTACCACTTGAATGCAGGAGAGACTGAGCCGGTATTGTGGCTTCTGTGTAGAAGCCTGGATGGGCATGTGGGAAGTGCTGTGTGAGATGTTAGATCCTTTGAGGTCAGATCCTTGGAATAAAGAAGCCTCTCTTGCCCTCTGTGTGTCTTGGGCTGTTTGTTGGGGGAAGGGGGCACGTGGGGACTTGGAAAGTGGCTCCAAAATATAACAACTTGGATCCTGTTCATTTCACTGTTCCATCCCACTGTCCTCTCCAATGGTCCTTGTTCTCCCTCCCTGCCCTAGCCTTCCGGCTCATTGTGTAGGAACCGGTGACTTCATGGTGCGTATCCGGAGCCACCTGCATCCTGCTGGTGTGAAGTCACTTCCTGACTGAGGTGTGGAGCTGCAGGGAGAAAGTAGGAAAAGCCCCAAGGGTTTGGGAATTGCATCTGTACAAGCACAAGCTCTTAACCCTTGTGACCCGCCCTCCCGTCACACACAGCTGTCACCAAAGAAAACGGGTAGGTCTCGGGTCCCACAAGGACAGCAGAGGTGAGCTAGAGCAGCTAGGAAAAGGCCGAGTATGTAAGTGCCTGTGTGCCCCTCCCCCTCCCAGCCTTAGTGCCTTGCCGTCTGTCTAATGTCCAGTACACATGTCTTTTCCCATGGCCCAGGTGTGCAGGGTGCACAGGTGTGTTCTAGTCCAAGGTCAGAAGTCACTAATTGTGAGGTTACCTCCCTGTGAACTTTCCTCTGAGACAAAGATGAATGTGACATCAGAAGCTCCCCAGTGACTACAGGCTGTGGTCCTGTTTCTTCAGTCTAATGTTCTCCCTGATAATCCATTTTAGTAACTGCCTGGATTTCTTCATTAAAAAAAAATAAGTCCATAACCTAGGCTATATTTAAAAAATAAAAATTGGCAAAATACTAAGCAAAAGTTTCACCTTCCATTCCAGCTTGTCACCTATTGAAAATAAGACCAGCTACTATTACTTAACCACCTATTAAATGCCAGGCCCTAAATAAAGCATTTTAGTGCCCAGACTTACTAATTTAACCCCCTGGAGGCCCTCAGAAGCAGGGAATATTCTCTGCAGTTGACAGGTGAGGAAGCCAGCTAAGAGGAAGGCATCTTGACAAAGTAATAAGTGATAATCAAGATTGGGACTGTAACCTGAATCTAGAGATCTCAAGACTGGACTCTTGACTCCTGAGATTCAACTATTTCCTATACCATTGCCATATCCCTACCTATGAGTCTACTTACAACAAGATTGCAGACCCATAGCATTTTGGTATAATTATTTTCCACAAATGCAACTGAAAAACTTAATATGGTTCGGTTTTGCTTGGTGCCAGGGATTAAACCCAGGGACTTCCACATGTTAAATAAAAAAATCCTTGGGTTTAGGAAGGGGGCTATTAGTTTCATAAATGCAATTAATTTATTATAGTGCATGTGTGTATGATGTTTTTGTGTGCATACATTCATGTGACGATTAGAGGTCAACTTTGTGGAGTCAGTTCTCCTTCCATGTTTCTGTGGGTTCCAGGGATTGAACTCAGGTCATGAGGCTCCCAAAGCAAGTCCTTGGCCTGGTAAGCCGTCTCTAACCCCTCCTTGGGTTTTTGAGACAGTCTTTGGTCACTCAGGCTGGCCTCCATCTCACTCTAGTCCAGGCAAGCCTCGAGCTTGCCACCCTCTTACTTCAGTCCCTTAAATAGCTGGGGTTGCAGACAGACCTGTGCAAGCAAACTTGGTGTGTATCTTTATTTTTGTGTGTATGAGTGTTTTGCCTCCATGAATGTAAGTGACCCTCATGGGTATGGTGCCTGTGGAGTCCAGAAGAGGATGTCAGATCCCCCTGGAACAGGAGTTACAGCCCACTGTTTCACCAGTGTAGGTGCAGGCAAGAACTGAACCCCGTTGCTCTGAAAGAACAGCAAGTGTGCCTTTAATCCCAGCACTCGGGAGGCAGAGGCAGGCGGATCTCTGTGAGATTGAGGTCAGCCTGGTCTACAGAAGCAAGTTCAGGACAGACTCCAGAGAAACCCTGTCTCCAAAACAAAACAAAAAAGCATAAGCTCCTTATTCCCCCCACCCCACCCCGCCTGGGACTGGCCTAGGTATGAATTCTGAGCTCAAGGCTGCAAGTTCAGTCCTGGGGAGCCTGAGATATAATAAAGGCACAGAAAAGTCCAAGTCATTGTTGTCATGAGGTGAGGGAGTGCTTGCTAGGGGTCTGGCTAGAGGAAGAGGCTGACGCCTCCAGTAGCCAGGGTTCTATCTCTGAGTACTTTAGTATGAGGTCTAGATTCTCAACGGCGGGCTGACCAGTCCCAATGGGCGTGGTTAGGAAATGGTCATTGCTAGAATGCAAAGGGAAAGCGTCCAGCACCACGAAGGAAAGGGATGGTACCGAGGAACTCTGGATGGTCTGACAGCCACCCTTCCTCTCCCCAGTTATTTTTGCTCTCTGTGACCTGCAAGTTTCCTGTCAGACGGGACAGAACAAACCCCTGTCACTGAAATGAATGCCAGGGGTCCGACAAGTCTGCCCCACTACCCTTTAACAGAGCAGTACTAGGAGTTGAACCCAGGACTTAACACAAAACTGTGTACCCCCTTTCATTATTTTTAAATTTTGAGACAGGGTTTAGCTAAATTGCCCACGCTGACCTAGAGCTTGCCTTTGCCTCTGGAGCAGCTAGAATCACAGACTCTCCTGTCTTCCTCTGCCTCTGCCCCTCGCAGACCCTGCGAGAATTTTCAAGGCTTTTCTAGGCGCTCCAGGTGCTCTATTAGTTTTCTTGACTCTTACCTCATAACCTATCCCTTCGTACCCACTCTGCCGGGCAATTCTTGGATCCCTGGCTAAGCAAGTGAGTTCCTGCCTGGCCAGGACCAGTTTATCCACCAGCAGCCCTTACATGCAAGTCTTGAAATGTGAATTACAACAGCTCCCTCAGAACCCTCGCGGGAATATCCCTCGTCACGTGGGATCTAGTCTAGCCACCTCATGCTCCTTACGCATGCGCCTCGCTCACTGCAGGGGTAGACCCAATGCTGTAAGCCCCGCCCACCCCCTCCGGGCCCACCCCCTGCTCAGGAAATCTGCATCCTAATTGGCTATCTTGGGGTTGGATGATTGCCCACTCAGGCAGGTGCTGAGTCCTCAAAGATAACATCCAGACGCTTTCCTCAGGGTTGTGGCCCGAACCCAGTTTTGTTATCTGGCTTCTGAAGAAATCATCTGGCCCAGGTCTAGATTCTCAACTGCGGGCTAACCGGTCCCAGTGGCAGTGGCAGGTCCTGGCTCATAGGCCTCCCTCCTCTTGGGGGAAAGGCGCAGGCGCCCCACGCTTTCTCAGTAACTTCCTAGCCACCAGCCACAGTTAGCGCCGAGCGTCCTGCAGGGTGGGTGGGTCAAAGTGGGCGGTTTAAAGTCCTGATCAGGCAGGGGCTCTAGCTTTGTTCTTTCCCTAATGGCGCGCAGGGCTGAGCCCCCCGATGGGGGCTGGGGATGGATGGTGGTGCTCTCGGCGTTCTTCCAGTCCGCGCTCGTGTTTGGGGTGCTCCGTTCCTTCGGTGTCTTCTTCGTAGAATTTGTGGCGGCGTTTGAGGAGCAGGCAGCCAGAGTCTCCTGGATCGCTTCAATAGGGATCGCGGTGCAGCAGTTTGGGAGTGAGTGCTGCGCCTGGGTTCGGTGGTCTACGACCCTCGGAAAAGAGGGGATTGGGGGACCGGAAAAGGGAAAGGCGAAGGGTTGGGAGGATGCTGAGGGAGGACGGCGGAGACCACCTCGCAGAACCCCTTCCAATTCCCTAGGCCCAATAGGCAGTGCCTTGAGCACGAAGTTGGGGCCCCGGCCTGTGGTGATGACTGGGGGCATCTTGGCTGCGCTGGGGATGCTGCTCGCTTCGTTTGCCACCTCCTTGACCCACCTATACCTGAGCATTGGGCTGCTGTCAGGTGAGACCCTGGGCAAGGACAGACGGCCAAGGCCTGGATCTTAAGCCTTCTTCCACCCTTTTCCAAAAAGGCTTAGAGAGAACCTGTGCCCTGAAGGGAATTCTTTAACCGGACGACTAAGTCAGACAGAGATAATGAATCCAGAAAATACAAGCCCAAACCCATCGGACAGAGTATAGACAGAGAATTTCTTTAAGATTGTGCTAGGTATCGACTTGAAATAGATATCACTGGCCTATTTAAAAAAATAATAAGGCTTTCAGTGTTTATCGATGTTTATACATCTGGGCAAAGGAAGATTAACGCAGCCGGAAACGGTAGAGATGGGGCTCCAATTCCAAAGTTCTGTTTTAGTTATTTAAGACCACTGCCTTCCAAGATCCCATAAAGCAGTGGTTCTCAACCTGTTAGTCGTGTCCCCGTGGGAGTTGAACGGCCCTTCCGCAGGGGTCCCATTCAGATATCCTGCATATCAGATATTTATTTACATTATAATTCATAACAGTAGCAAAATTATAGTTATGAAGTAGCACTGAAAATAATTTTACAATTGGAGGGTCACCACAACATGAGGAACTGTATTGAGTGGTTGCAGCATTAGAAAGGTTGAGAATCTCTGCCATACAGTGTGTTAACCCCATTTTGCAGATGAGGTAATTGAGTCTGGGAGGGTAAGCAGAACACTCAAGGTCACACAGCTAGAAATTGTCAAAGCCAGCACTAAAATAACCTAAGTCTGTGGGAGGCCAAAGCAGGGGCTGGTTTTCTGCTAGGTCGTGTTGGGATTACTGGGTGTTCTGAGAACCTCCAAAGTCCACAGCTCCCCCACCCCCTCCCTGTTTTCCTTTTTGACAGGCTCTGGCTGGGCCCTGACCTTCACTCCGACCCTGGCCTGCCTCTCCCGTTACTTCTCTCGACGGAGGTCTCTGGCCATGGGGCTGGCACTGACTGGAGTGGGCCTCTCGTCTTTTGCATTTGCCCCCCTCTTCCAGTGGCTGATCAGCAACTATGCCTGGAGGGGAGCCCTCTTGCTAGTGTCTGCCCTCTCCCTACACCTGATGGCCTGTGGCGCTCTGCTCCGCCCACTCTCCCTGACTGAAGACACTTCTGTGGGTGGCCCTGGAGCCCAGCTCACCTCCCTCTTCCATCATGGCCCCTTCCTCCGTTACACTATTGCCCTTACTCTGATTAACACTGGCTACTTCATTCCCTACGTCCATCTGGTGGCCCATCTGCAAGACCTAGGTTGGGACCCACTGCCTGCTGCCTTCCTGCTCTCGGTGGCTGCTATTTCTGACCTTGTGGGCCGTGTGGCATCTGGTTGGCTGGGAGACGCCGTTCCAGGGCCCGTGGCTCGACTGCTGATGCTGTGGACAACCCTGACTGGGGTGTCACTAGCCCTGTTCCCTGTGGCTCAGGCTCCCACAATCCTGGTGGTTCTGGCTGTGGCCTATGGCTTCACCTCAGGGGCCCTGACCCCAGTGGCCTTCTCCGTGCTTCCTGAACTGGTGGGGACTGGAAGGATTTACTGCGGCCTGGGGCTGGTGCAGATGATAGAGAGCATCGGGGGGCTGTTGGGAGCTCCACTGTCAGGTAAGGGAAGTCGGGTTGCCGGCTGGGCCGGAGATGTCATGCTGCATAATTGTAAGAACTGTTCCCCCTATGGTGTATATTAATATTGCCCTCTAGTGTGTTACAGTGTACAGCTTGCATAGCCAGTCACAGCAGTTCTGAGGTAGGTTCACAGGAGGACAGAACTTGGGTCTGAGAAGGTCTCAGTGGAAAGACAAAGAGGACCCCAGTGAAACTGCAGGCTAAGTTTGAAGAAGACCTAGTTTGGCCTAACATTATCTTTTTTTCCTTTGGCCCACTGGGGCCCTGCCCAAATGTGTGAAACATCTGGTTAAAGTTCTCCATGCTCTAGATGCCAGAACCTTCTGATCTTTAAACACCTTCCTCTTAACTATTAACTGAAGGCTTGGAAGGGCCACTGTTGCCAGGACAAATCACACAGATATGCTTGACTTACTATGGCTCACCAAATCCCTACAGGCTGGTCTGGAGGTCCTACGGGGAGGGTGGTAGCTGAAATGGCGTTTTGAGGCTGTTTAAGCAACTAGGGTCTCGAGTTCATTCTGTCCTACCTTGGCAAGTCCATCTCTTCTGAGACAGTGGGTCTTCCTTTGCCCCCAGATGGATCTAGGCCATTAGCCCCAGTATGCAGGTCACCCATGTGTGTTTCTTTTTCTCTCTTGGACCCAGGCTACCTCCGGGATGTGACAGGCAACTACACAGCATCCTTTATGGTGGCCGGCGCCTTCCTTCTTGCTGGGAGTGGAGTTCTCACCACTTTGCCCCATTTCTTCTCCTGCACCTCAGCTTCTACCTCCAGACCCCAGGACCTTGTAATAGAGCCACTGGATACCAAAATTCCTCTGCCCAAAGAGGAGGGCTTGGGAGAGGACTGAACTCCCCCAGGAGACAGAGCTGACGGAAAGCCAGAGCTTGGCAGCACGAGGTCTTCTGCCCCATCAAGGCATCCACACAAGCACAGTGCCTTAGGGTCCTTAATCTGCCTCCACCAGCAGACCTGGGCTCCCTGCGATGGATGTGCCAACCCTTTGTATTTTGTCGATGACTCTCATATCACCTCCTTTGTCCTCCCAAGCTTTTCTGAAGGATCCAGGAGATCTCAACCCATTGAGTTCTGAATCAAATCTGAGAATCAAAGGCCAAGAGTCTTCTCATGTTTTATATATGGTTTCTGGTGTCCCTTGGATATAAAACAAATAAGGAAACTGGACAATAATTGAAACCTCAAAAAGAGCTGGAGGTCCAGGTGCTTGGGGCAGCTAACAGGGTCATGGCTGAACAAAGGAGTGGAGACGTCCATGAGCTCTGGCGACACAGTTCTTCCCTCCATCCACTAAGCTCCCTCTTCTCCACTATTCCCGTGATAGAGGGGAAAAATGAAGAGAAAAATCTATGTATGGAGGAAGGTGGCTTGGGAGCAGAATCTGCAACCTAAGATTCTGGTACTTTTGAGACAGAGCCTCACCATGTAGCCCAGGCTGCTCTCGAACTTGAGACCTGACCTCCTCCCAAGTGCTGGGATTACAGGTGCTCACAACCACATCCAGTGGATTTTTGTTTCTCTCAGGCTAACAAAGGCAAATCAAATGCAAGAAGAAGTATGACATTTGGGAGCTGGAAAAAAGGCTCAGCGGTTAAAAGCACTTCCCACTCTTCTGGAGGGCCAGAGCCACCCACACATGGTGGCTCACAACCACCTATTAATCCAGATCCAGGGGATCCGATGTCCTCTTCTGGCTTCCGTGGACACACACATACAGCATAAATAAAAGTCAAACCTTTTTTTTTTTTTTTCTTTCGAGACAGGGTTTCTCTGTGGCTTTGGAGGCTGTCCTGGAACTCCCTTGGTAGTCCAGGCTGGTCTCGAACTCACAGAGATCCGCCTGCCTCTGCCTCCCGAGTGCTGGGATTAAAGGCGTGCGCCACCAACGCCTGGCCAAAGTCAATCTTTTTAAGAGTAGGTCTGTAGAGAGAGCTCAGCAAACTGTTTGCTGCTCCCCCTGGTGACCTGTTTGGCTCAGGGTGTCCACACCAGGCAGCTCACAACTGCCTGTAAATCCAGCTCGGAGAGATCTGGCCCTCGCAAACCCACATAAATAAAAATGTAAAGTAGGGGTTTAGATATGCCCCCTAACAAACTTTACATGATTAGCTCGCAACTTCTCAAAGACCCTCTTAAGGCAAGGATTGAGCAAAGGAAAACTGACTGGACAGGCATCCTTCCTCACTGCCAAAGCCACTGGGGTCCTGTTGTTTTCAGCTAGTTTGTTTTTCAACAGAGTCAGATAAAAATCCTTTATTAGGGAAGGGGCTCAAACAAGAAAGCGATCAACAAGTGCTATCCCGGGAGGAGTCAGCGCCCCCTGCCGAGAGCAGGGAGACCTGCGGAACTGGGAGCAGCTCCCCTCTCTCAGGGGGAGGGGTAGCTGGAGGTGAGACTGGACGGCAGGTGGGGAGGGCTCTGGGCAGCCCCATGTAGATGAAGCTGCCAGAGAGGATGAAAGAGCTGCACACCAGGAAAGAGGTACTGAAGTCTCCTGTCTTATCCCTTAGGAAACCTAAGGAGAAGGATAAAGGAATTTAGAGGCGTGGCATCCCGGGGCAGAAGTCGTAAGCCAATCCCCGGGCTCAGCCCTTACCTGACAGGGGAGGGCCCAGGAGTCCCCCGAGGCTCATCAGCATCATCACCAGCCCTGTAGCCTGCACCACACCTCCAATGCCCACCAGCCCCGGGAGCACACCGAAAACCAGTGGGGCATAACTCCCGGCGCTCAGGCCGTAGGCTCCAGCCGCGGCTAGCAGGGGAGCCCCCCAGCCTTCCTCTGTCCCCGCAGTGGGCACTAGTCCCACTGCCAGCACCCCTAACCCAGTCAGAGACCCAAACACAACCAGAAGACGCGGAAGGGGCACCCAGCCCTGGTCTGCTAGCCATCCGCTGACCAGTCGGGCACTCGCATCTCCCACTGCAGCGACAGCCACCACCAACGCTGCCCCGTAACCCCCCACGCCCTGGTCTAAAGCGTGCGGGCCCAAATGCACATAGGGGACGAAGTATCCGCCCCCAATCAAGGCGGTGCCCAAAGCAAAGATTGAAAAGGCTCGGCGCCTGAAGAGACCTAGCCCAAGGGCAGCTAAGGGCGTTCGAGGTGGGGCCAGAGGGTCACCAGAGAGAGCTAAGGGTCGTAGCAAGGCGCCACAGGGTGTGAGGTGGAGGGTGACAGCGCCAAGGAGGAGCAAGGCACCCCGCCAGCCGAAAGTATCAAGGAGGAACTGCAAGGCAGGTGCCAGGAGCAGCGAGGATGCCCCGTTACCCGTGAGCGCCAACCCTACCGCCAAGACCCGACGGCGGGAGAAGTACCGAGAGAGGGTACCCAGGGCAGGGGCGAACACCAGGGCCCAGCCGGAGCCTGAAAATGGATAGGACAGGATGAGGGTATGAGAATGCTTTTCCTAGCATTCCTTAGCCCTTCTCTCTCTCTCTCTTTCTCTCTTTCTCTTTCTCTCTCTCTCTCTCTCTCTCTCTCTCTCTCTCTCTCTCTCTCTCTCTCTCTCTCTCTCTCTCTCTCCCTCCCTCCCTCCCTCCCTCCCTCCCTCCCTCCCTCCCTCCCTCCCTCCGTCCCTGGTCCCCTACCCCACAAGAAGCTCCTGTCCCCATTATAACCCATACGGGCATCCCCTTCTTACCAGCGAGGAGACCCAGACCGAGGTAGAGGTGTAGAAGGCTTCGGGCGAAAGCCGAGAAGACCAAGCCAAGCGAGGTTAGGACGCCCCCAACCATCACCACGGGGCGTGCCCCCCAGCGAGTGCTCAGGGCGCTGCCCACTGGGCCTAGAAGGGGGCGGAGTCAACGAAGACATGCCCCGGGACCCCCAAACTATCTCCAACACTTCTTATTGGCTGCTTTGCCTGGCCTGGTAACTCCTCCCTTTGACCTCAAGACCCACTCTTCTAGAAATTGGTTCCACCAGTAGCTCTCAGGTTGTCTGGTAATCAAGGCTCCTATCTCCCATCACTACATTCACGGCCTCTCCACCCGGTTCCCGCCTCCCACCTCGAGGGCCCCCCCTCACTGGCTGCCTGCTGCACGGCCAAGGCCAGGGCGCTGACCCACGCAGTGTCCTGGGCGCTTCGTTCAAAGTGCTCCGCGAGGTCGGGGAGGGCAAGGCCCAGGGAGCGTAAGAGCCCGTAGGAGAGCCCGTTCACGGCGAATGCTGCGGCCGCCACCACCCAGCCCCAGCCCCCGTCCGGGGGTCCGGCCGGCTTGGGGGTCATCGCCGTCTGCTGGGGTGGGGAAACACCTGTGAATGAAGTCTCCACGCCTGGGCCTCCGCTAGGGAGCTGACGTCCCTGAGATCCAGCCTCGGGCTGCTCGCCCAGGGTGGGCACGTCGCCCCGAGCATGGGCGCGGGAACCAGGCCTAGGGATAGAAGTCCTGGGTGCGCGTGAGGTCCTGGAATGGGGGACAGCAGGATCCCCCGGGCCGGGGGCTCCTCCTTCCCAAACCCTCTTTTTCTTACCCGACCTCTCCCCGCGCTGGAAGTAGGGAAAGGGCGAAGGTGAGTTCAACCGGATTTTCTCCGCAGGTTCCAGGAAGGCAGGGTTCTGCCGAGCAGCCAGCCAGTGCAGAGATGGAGCCCAACTTGGACCCGCTCTCTCGGTAAACAGAGATCACCACAGGGGCCCGAGCCACCTGGGACGCGGATGGGGGTGGGGGTGTGAGTACCGAGGGCGGGGGCAAGCGAGACAGCCAATCCACCAAGCCTGGGCCGAGGCCTGACGCCGAGTCCCACGGGGATTGAATTATCCACGCACAACCCCCGGTCCTGAATAGGGAACCGCGAGGAATGAGTGTGCCTGGTGGCTGAGCCCCGCCCCTCCCCGCGCCTCTCGGCGCCGCGGGGCTCACGCCCACGCACCTGCAGCCGGCTGCGCACGCAAGAGCCGGGTTGCAATCCCTGCTCGGCCAGCTGCCCACGCGTGAAAACAGCGGTGGATGATCTCCAAAGCCTAAAAGAGTTCTTCGATTCTCGGATTGTTGCTGAGGATTCTGTAAACCTCCGACATCAAATCACTGGCCTCCAATGGACAACGCTAGCAAGTCCTCACCGGGAAGATAATTTCCAATACCAAGACCCGTGATGTTCCAGGCAGTCTTTACACACTTTTGTCATTTCATCTTTACAATATCCCTATGATTAAGGTGCTATCCCCATTTCACAAATGGAGTAACTGATGGTTTAGGTTAGATGACCTACCCCAAATCGTTCAGTTTCAAAAAAGAAAGTGGAAATAGTTGAATTTAGGCTTAGCCTACCGTGGGAGGATACAGGGCGAACAGACCAAGGAGTGATAGATAACAGAGCCTGCCACAGTCGAGGGAAATAGCCTGGAGACAGACTGGCGTGAGCTGCCCTGGAAAGGGTAGCGTCTTATGCAGAACCACAATGCGTAGGATTCTAAACCAATGTGACTGGGAATAGATGGCATCTTTGCCACCAGAATCTGTAAAGCCTCTGGCTAGAGTTTTAAAAGCAAAGTAAGCGTTCAGAGAAATGAGGCCAGGCGTTTTTGTTTTGTTTGTTAGTTTGATGAAGACTCTAGAGAGCATCCCTCTTTACAGGTAACTATTGCTTTTCTTCAGCCATTTGACTCAATAGGTGTGCTCTTTGGTTTAATCATTAAACAATGCCATTGAAGTTTCAGCGATTTGCTGGTTGGAGCGTATGTCAACCCATAGCCACAGGATGGCAGTGTTTCCTAATTGATGAGAAAGCATCTGCCTAGAAAGGGAAAAGTAGCTCAAAAGTTGTGATATTGGAAGGCTAAAGAGTGCAGATTTTCAACGATTCTCCATTGTGGGTAAGGCCCACAGTCGTCAAGGGCAAGCCAAGCTGTTTTCCATCTAAATCCCCCACCCTGGGGAATTAGCTTCTTCCCTGCTCCTGTCTCTTTTCTCAATTCTAGGTTCAGCAGACATTGTTTTTCTCTGCTGAAATGTCCTCATATAGGAGGCCCTGAAGGTTTGAGGCCCTGCTACATACACTTTAGGAAAGTGACTTCACTGTCTTTGGGGCCGGCAGGTCACCAGGAAGGCAGGGAACTGGTTTTCCGAGAAGGCTAGTGAGGACTCTGTGTAAGTCGAACCAGGCCAACCGAAAGGAATTGCTCTCTCCATGGTGAAGTAGAAATATAGCCAGGGAGGAGACTGGGGCCTCTAGATCTGGGCAGTACCAAGTAATGCTGTGCACTTCGGCAGGGTCTGAGCCCCAGAAGCCTGGGATTATCAGTTGTGTAAGGGCACATTCCTCTTCTACCCTATGTTTTTAGCCAGAGTTGTGTGTTGTGTGCGGAGGTAATACAGCTATGGAAAAGTGGACTCCCAACAAAAAATACTGAGCCTAACTTTCAGATCTATTGCTTAGCTATCTGATGGCAAACAAATGTCTGTTTCCTCATTTTTAAAAATGGTTATAATAATAGTTACCTGATAGGGTTGTTGAAAGGATTAAATTTGTCATGGTGTATGCATGTGAAAGAGACTTAGGACGGTGTCTGAATGTGATCTGTGCTAGCCCCATGGTCACCACAGTAACTCAGGGCAACTTGATTAGACTCTACAGCATTGTTTCCCTTTGCCAGGTGGCTACTTCAGGCTCAAACTGATCTAGTAAGTTCAAGGTCAATGAACCACAGCAATCCAGTGAGTTTTAGTAGAATCACATGGGTTAGAAAATATGAATATTTATAGGAAAATTAAATGGAAATTGTGACACCTTTCCTTTGCGGGGGTGGGGGGCTCATGAAGACCAGGCTGACCCCAAGTTCACTGCATAGCCAAGGATGACTTTGAACTTCTGCTGCCTCCCACACACCGGGACTACAGGAATCCCCTTTGAATCAATATATAATCCCACATCTGACAGTTTCTCCTTCCAAGCAAAACATATGACCATTGTCAGAAGTTCTCTTGACTGTGAGGATTTCCCTTCACCTGTCCCCTTTAAGGTTCCCTAGTCCCAGGCAGAGACTAGAATGTTGCAGCCACCCACTTCTTGGTGGTGCCTGCACAGCATGCCGAACATCTGTAAACCAAACATTATAAACCAGGGCCTAGTCTTCCCTTCCATAGTCAACATACCAGAAGGCTTTGTTTTCCAAGTTTGTGAGAACATGCCAACTTCCTTACCCTGACTGTAAAACCAAAAGAAGAATCAAACTAAGTTGTATTCATCTTTAAACAAGATGTTTACAGAGTGGTAATGTACACCTATAATCCTAGCACTCAGGTGGTAGGGAGAGAGGGTCACAAGGTCAAGGCCAGCCTTAGCTACATAAATAGTTCCGGGTCAGCTGTATTGTTGTGGAACTCTGCCCATAAGGGATGACATGGCTTTTGCCATCTTGACACCAGAGTAGCTGTGGCTGCTCTAACAGACGCTTATGGAAGAGGACGCACGAGGCTGCTGTGGAGACACCAGGAGGGACAGAGGCAGTGCCTTAGGTACTCACAAGGCTCCACCACTTCACAGGCAAGTAACCACTGCAGAGAAGGTTCTTTTTGGTCTAGCTGTCTGTAAGTTGCCCTGTCACCCCTTCAGGGATGTGTTGCACGTTTGGGTTTGATTTTGCAGTGATGAGGCTGAAACCTGGGCTTTCCTAAATTCATCCTCACCCATGCTTCTGTGGGTAATCCCAATTCAATTCTTTGACTCAGCAAGCTAGATTTCAGGGGCACCTTTTGGGACCATGGGGATGACGACAGAATTTTAACCCATTACTCTGACTGGCCTGAAACCTATATGTATAGTAGACCAAGCTGGCCTCAAACTCACAGAGACCCATCTAGTGATGAAACTGGGCTTAAAGGTGTTTACTGCTATTTCTGTCTGGAAGCATTTCTTTTGTCTGTCCTCAGTGCCCTACCTGGGGTGGACAGACTTTTTTGTTTTGTTTCTATACATCTTCCCTGGAAAATTATGCACTAGTTGGCACCAACCATATGACAAAACCAAAGATAACTTTGGGAGAAGCAGTTGCCTTGTCCCTGCTATGGGTGATAAGACAGGTGGTAAGACTGAAGATAATGTTTGAAGGTGGAGTATTTTCAGAGGTGATCTTGATATGAGCCCCCTTCCCTGTTAAGTATGGTTTCCTTCTTGCTGTAGCAGCAATTGGATTCTTGTTGCTATGCAACTAAGGCTGTGTCATCCAAAGGTGAAATGTCTGTAGAAGGGGCCCCAGTATGACCATCCTCATCCAAGTGGGATAAATGACACACCTCCTTGATGAATGGAGTCTGTCATGTATGAGGATCATTTCCCAACCCCGCCAAATGGTTGACAGGGAGGAAAATACTTTGTATCCCCTGAAGTAGCATATATGGGACAAGTTCATAAGAAGGCTTTGGTATCAGTTGTGTGGCCTTTACTATGATAATAAGGCATGAGGCTCAGTGGGTAGACACTTGTCACCATGCATGATGACCTGAGCTTGATCTCCTACAGCCACATGGTAGAAGGAGAAAACTGACTCCCACATGTTCTTCTGACTACAAATGTGTACACACACCCGTAAGAGTGTGTGGTGGAGGGAAGACATGCGTACAGCAGTGGCTCAATTGTCTGCCCAGAAAGAACATGCTCGTCTAAGGGAGAAGCTGCAACATGAAAAATATGTTTGGATTCTATCCTTCACAACAGCCTCTTAATTGGTAGGAAATGTGGAAAAACCAAGAAGGGAAAAAAAGGAAGGCATTAACTTGCTGTTTCTAGGGTGGGGCATGTGAAGACTATAAGGGAAAGATAATACAAATTAGATAGTGTTAAATAGCCCCTCCTGAGATCCATAAACTTGGAACCCATAGGAACAGTCTGACAGTGGAGAGAGACAGAGACAGAGACACAAAGACAGATGGGGGGGAGGGAGAGAGACAGGGAGGGAGGGAGGGAGGGAGGGAGGGAGGGAGGGAGGGAGGGAGGGAGGAGATGACAGATGCCCTTCAGGGCCAACCTTCAATACAGAGGAAGGGAAAACCCATGCTTCAGCAAGCAGGTAGAAGGTAGAGACCTTAATAATGATCCAGTGCAGAAAACCACGATGATTGGAGACTACTCTGAACGGCTTTAACTGGAAAAGACTGAGCCAAAAATTATACAGTGCCTCCAACCCTGGCTGGTGAGAACATGAGACGTGGGTGTGGGTGGAATCATTGTGAATGGTGTTGAATCAAAGAGACTGAGTAATACAGCTACTCCTTCATCCTTGTCTCAAAGATTGTGTATCTGAGACAATGTGAGAGAAACCAGTCCTGCTAGGGACTCTTAGTTATTACTGCCTGGGATCCTGTGTGTATCAGGGACTGGAAGATCATGGAGGAAGGATAGCATTACTGAGGGACTTGGTGTGGGAGGGGGCGTGTTTGTGGTTAAGTTCCCGATATGTGTACGGGCGAGTTAGGAAAGAAGCTAATGCTGCAGGGACCTCAGGCCTGGCATTGGTGCTTAGTGGTTTTGTTGAGCCCCATGGTGGGCTGTTTTCTTTATAAGACAGGAGAAGCACCGGTGGATCTGAGAGATCATTGCCGGCATGTAAATCGTGCTCATAAAGAGCGAAAGCAAGCAAAACAGGATGAGAAAAAGAAAAGGCAGACACAGGGCTTTTCCAGGTCACACAAAAGCAAATGTGGCAAGATTTTTGTGGAGTCGGAGTCCCTAGGGGGAAAAGCTGTCATGAAGCCAAAGTCAGTGCTTGTGAGCCTCCTTGGGGGTAAAAGGACTGAATGACAGAACAGTAAATATGAAACCGAATAAGTTGTTCCCAGGGGTGGGCAATTATCTCACCAGAGGATGCAGAAAACATTTCTTCTCCAAGGCCGGAGGTTGGTCACCAAACCCAGGCAAGTGTGATCAATAGAAAGGAAACAACCACTCTAGACTCTGTCTGATCCAGGAAGCCAGAACTTGTGTGGCAAACAATAGTACACTCCTGCTCCTGGATGGCCTCCTAGCAGACGGAACAGTGTGAGCCACACTTACTGGACCCTTCTGGAGTGAAGACATGTGGCGACTTTGCTGCGATACACAAGGTTGAGGAAATGGAATGGCTATGGAGAATGACCGTGGGATACGGAAGCCTGTATCAGACCATGCCTCTCATCCATGATGCCATAGCCAGCACCGCTCTTTTGAGGAAATGCTGGTGCAAAGTGATGTGATATCTTCATGCTGTCTTGGACCTTACTAACATTATTTTCTGACATTGCCTTAGCTGCTAAGTTCCAAGAGCAATTGACACTTGCTTGAAATGGTCGGTGGTGGGACACCAACCATCCTGACCACCCTTTGCAAAAAGGTTTTATTGTATGATGCTAAACTCAACGCATTTTGCCTGTTTAGAAAAGCGTTGAGAGTGGTACAAGGTCCTAAAGGAGCAAGGATGGAAACAGTCCACAGGATGCAATGGCCAGGCATATTGGTGCTGTTTGGTGGGGTGGAGGGGTGGGGGTGGGGTAGGGGTTGGGGGTGTTACAGTTGCCTAAGGCATAAGTGACACCCAACAAGATGACTGACAAGAATCCTACAACAGCCAGTGCCTATAAGTTAAAATAATGGTTAAAGACTTTGAATTAAGGTATCTTGCCTGGATGGGAAAAGGCACTCCCAGAAGCTATGAGGATTTTTTGTTTTGTTTTGTTTTTTTGGTTTTGGTTCTGTTTGGTTTGTTGTTGTTGTTTTTTGGTTTTTTTGTTTGTTGGTTTGTTTTGTTTTTGTTTTGAGACAGGGTTTCTCTGTGTAGCCCTGGCTGTCCTTGAACTCACTCTGTAGACCAGGCTGGCCTCAAACTCATTGATCTGCCTGCCTCTGCCTCCTGAGTGCTGGGGTTAAAGGTGTGCACCACCCCCACCCAGTGCCGTAAGGTTATTGAATGAAAATCTCAGTGCCAGAATGGGCCTCCATCTTATGAGACGTTGGTCAGAGATGTCCTTGAGGCCCCGTACACAAAACTTTTTTGGTGCCAGAAGGTACTGCTCTGGTGGAAGCTTCACCCCAGTCTCTGGTATCCATAGACCCAAAGAGTCTGGAATGTTATGGTGGAGGTTCCAACCAAGCGCCCCTCCTCATCTCCCTCCAAACCCTGCTGCATCTCAGAAAGTCCACCAAATGCTGACCCTTCCCCCAGAGATGCTCAAGACCATTCCCACAGGGTATTTAAACTGCCCCCCCCCACAAAACAGATGTGTGTTTTTTTCCGGTCTCTCTTTCCCATCTCCTCCTGGGGGGTGGGCTGGAAGGCCATCCAGGAGCGTTGTATCCCTTAAATGTGGGTCTTTTCTAATTTGGCTTGACTCTGTCTGATTTGGATTGCCGCATTGGTGGTGCAGAGACTTTTCAGGTACTCTGCAGACCGCTGGGGGAGAATTGTCATCCACAATCTTGTTTGGTTATGGACCCTCATGCTATACTATGATGTGCCAAACAAAATGTGCCCACTGGAGCCATAGTGGAACAACTGTTATGGGTGCAACCAGCTACTTCTAGTTGAATTTAAGGCCCACTTTACAGGAAGGGACACATGTTTGGTATCGTAAGACAAAAATCCCTAGTGAAGAAGTTACAACTGTTGTTTCCTGAAATGTGTAGTATATGCCTATCAAATTGCCTTCTAAACATTATGTTTACTCCTCTAGGCTATTGCTCTTGTGGGTCTTGGCTATGGAAGCTTCTTTATAGAGTGGGTGGAGGTTACTGTTGACAGTAAAAATGGCTATTACTCTGGTATAGTGGAACAATGCTTAGCTTTAAGTGAGAAAAAAATAATCCTGCATCCATATCATCTCCTCCAAGGCTCAGGAAGCATGGCAGAAGAGAGAGCAGAAGGAACATAAGAGCTGGAGAAAACAGTGGGGTATTGTGGAAATGTGCTCTGGACACGACAGGGCTGTTTCTGTCTTGGAACCATGTGACTGCTTGAGACACTCACATGACAGGGCCCACTAATATCCCCCACGTGGAAGTGGGCAGAACTCACAAAGCTCACAAGGTAGCATGAGTGGTGTTTGAAGGACTCATAAGATGTCTCAGGCACCCATCCTTCCTCGGGGATATGCAGTGGCTAATAATTGCTGGGGAGGGAGTGTTTTTTCCATGGTGTCACCCATAGCTTGCCCATGCTCCTGTAAATAACCCTAATTAAACTCATCATTTCTCCAAGCTGGATTGTTTTCTGTGTTCTGTCATCATTGCACTGTTCTGGGGCTGAACAGGAGTTTGTTCACATTTCCCCAGGAAAAGTCATACACAACTATACACACTGGGATTAGGGGTAAAGATACATGCATGAATAATAGTGAAGTCTTCCCTCTCCTAGCCCCCACAGTCAAGTCAGAGAAATAGTCATAGAAAAGAAGTCTCAGCACCAGGACAAAGAAAACTACTCTGGAGTGGCACATGGGAAGGAACTGACCATTTAGTTTGAGCCTGCTTGGAGCCTTCACACAAGAGGATTCTTTAAGCAAGGCCTTGAAGGATGAGTAGGAGTTTGCCAGATGAATGTGGCAGGTAGGAGGCATTCCAGGCAAACGGCACAACTTGGAGAAAATTGAGAAGGCATAAAGTAACTTGGCATATTGTTTACTGTTTGCAGAGCAGTAAAAAGTTACTGTGTAGGGCAACGGTAGTAGGACAGTCTTGGGGGCAGGGAGGCCTGAGTGAAAGGCCTTGAGGCCAAGCAAAAGAATGTCAATGTTTTCCAGAACGTATGTCTCCCTAGTTTCCAGGGAAGGACGAGCCACTAAAATGGGAAGCTGGACACGGGAGAGAGGAGTCATGCCATGGTCAGAGGGTCAAAGAGAATATGGAGGATAGGCTTTTACACATTTTACAAAGTTCTCAAAGTGTCGTGTTTAATGTTGAAAATTCAGAGGGAATTTCACATTTTACTTTGATGAATATTTATAGGAAACTAATACTTAGACATTGCCTCCTCAATTCCTCAAAAGAAAGGAAACACTCCAGGAAGATGGACACATTTGTTCCAAGCTTTCGTTTGCCTGACACACTGCCATTAAGGGTGAAACACCCATAGATTGAGCAGAAGGACTCCTTGGGAAGTCTCACCAAACCACACCTACACCAAATCTGCCTATGGCAGTGGTTCTCAACCTTCCTAATGCTGAGACCCTTTAATGCTTGTGGTGACCCACAACCATGAAAGTTTTTTGTTGCTACTGCATAATTGTAACGTTGTTACTGTTAGGAATCGTAACAGTGAAAAGATCATTTGACAATACACCCCCCCACACACACCCACACACATACAGGTTGAGAACTTCTGGCTACTGTATTTGTTTGTTATGTAACCGAGGCTGCTCTGAAACTCACTATGTAATCCAGACTGGCCTCAAACTCATGATCCTCCTGCCTTAGTCACTTGTGTGCTGGGATTATTGGTATCACCATCAGGCACTGGCTTCGTCTGCCTGTGTTAACATCCTTGAGGACACTTATAGCCTGCTAGGAAATTTTCTGTTTTGTCTTTGGCTCTTCATTGCTCTGTGTTACACTGTTCTACACCACGAGGCCCTGGAGGCTAGAGCTCAGATTTTGATCTCTGGGTCTTTCACATCCAACCGTGGTAAAGGTGAATGCTGAGTTGTTGAATGGGATAAACACCTGAGAAGAAATGATTGAATGAGTGGACAAGGTGCCTGAAGTGCCACAGCATATGACAACATGGACATGCCTACCCGTGTGGGGAGAGCACAGAGACGGGTGAGGGGCCAGGCAAGGGCTCTAGGGAAGCAGTAAAGAAGATGGCTCAGAGGTTAAGAGCACTGAATGCTGCTCCCGAGGTCCTGAGTTCAATTCCCAGCAACCACATGGTGGCTCACAACCATCTATAATGAGATCTGGTGCCCTCTCCTGGCCTGTATACATGTAGGCAGAACACTGTATACATAATAAATCTAAAAACAAAAAAAACCAAACATAGATACAAACTCTAACATAGTTAAGGAATGATTGGTTACATTGTTTCACCCAAAGTCTGATTGATTAGGCCTGCCCCCCTGTGGGGTAGCTTGGGATCGGCTGCCCCTCTGGGCTAAGGTCCAGAAAAGGTCAAGGTACTCTCTAGGCTAGGGGTGACTACCTCCCTAGGCTTATGGGGTGTTGTGCCTCTAGACCAGTGGTTACTACTTCACTATTTCTAGGGGCGGGAAAGGTCACTCCCTAGGCTAGAGGTTACTCCCTTACTACTCAGGGATTGGTGGGTTTTCCTGCTCAGGGATTGGCTGGTTTTGTGTCAGGGGTGAAGATGGCTTTGATTCCAGGGCCAAACTGTGTTTCTTTCTATGGTTCTTTTTGACTTTTAGGCTCCAATTTTAGATCCTGGACAAATTTCTTTTACAGGTTTTAATTCTAGGGGCAAAGTGTGTTCTTTTGGCACTAGTTTCAGAGTTAGGGTGTTTTCCCCTGACTCAGGTACCAAACCCAGGGTGTGTTTCTCTCTCTGGGTCAGGGTTCAGAGCTGAGCCGTTCAGGGACTGTGTAGGGGCTGTGGATCAGGGATCTGCAGGGGCCTAGGTCTCCCAACATGATAGTGCATAACTCACAAAATCATCAAGAAGGCTACAGAAATTGGTTTGGCAGGACAGGACTGACACAGAATAAATGGGTTGTTCAAGCCACCGCTAGGACAGTAGGTGTCGCTGCTGGCAGCCTTCTGGAAACATTGGGTCTTGTGACCTTTGCTCCTCTTCCAAAATATTCTCTGCTTCTTGGCATGCAAGCTCCCAAATTCAAGTTCAAAGCCTTGGTCCTAGCCTCTTCAGCCTTAGTCCTGTGTGCTCATCCTAGATTGATGGAGCACCAGGAAAGCAAACATGTTTTTCTGTGTCTGCAGATAGACGGGTTCTCCCTCCTATCAAAAACAATAAGGTAGAGCCAAGCCCAGAGTACACACCTGTCATCCCAGCTGTTCTGGAGACCGAGGAGGGAGAAGGGGTTAAGTCAGGAGTTTAAGGTCAGAGTAGGAAAAACAGCAAGACATTTTCTCTGAAAACTAAATGAATAAAAGGCAAATATAAAAAACAAACAAAAACCTTGTGAGGAGGTGTAGGCCTGTGATCCCAAGACTCAAGAGGCTGAGAGGAGAGTTCCCAAGGCCAGCCTGGGCTACACAGCAAGATCTTGTCTTAAAAATAATATACAAATAAATGAACAAAAAAGTGGGGGATTTCTAAAAGGAAGGAGTTCAGATTCAAGACAGCTCACAATGTCTTTTAACTGTTTTAGGCAAGTAAGTGGATTGTCTCAATCAGAGAGGGAGCTGAATCATGACAATGGCAGATGTGCATCTTGCAAGGGCATCCGGGACCTGGCGACTTATGAAAAGTATTGTTCCTGACTCTCACAGTTCCTAGGCATCTATAAAAGAAGGTTAATGAACACTCTTAAGCAAGCATGGCCAGTGATGCTCTAGTGAAAGAGACTTTGTAAGGGACCCATCCCGAGTCCAGGCACACAGTAGCCCCACTACGTCCCAGTATGGGCGGCGTCCTGACAGTTCATTTTTCCTAACTTCCTCCCCCCCAGCTCTCTCTCCACCCCAGGCTGTGGTGCTTTTCCCATTTGATCTGAGAAGGGCAGAGGGCCCTCAGACATACTAAAGCACAGAGTGGATCTGTCATTTTTCTAAGAAGGGCCACCCGACAGACTAGTAGGGACCAAGAATGGTCTGTCATTTTTCTCTCTACTGGGCCCATCTTTTCAGTTATCACTGAGTTTTCTGTGCCTATTTATCGACCTTTCCAGTCCCAAAATGGTACCTCAGCATGCAACTTACTTGGCCTCTTAGAGGATGTGTTTAGATAAACCTTAGATAACCCCACTGGGATGGAAGGGCTTGGCCCAACCCATATCTCTACTTAGCTGAGTCATGTCAACCCTGACTAGGAGCCAGAAGTGGGAGGAGACGAGGAGTTGGATAACAGGTTTCCCTGCCGTTGTGGGAATGTAAACTAGACACCCTGTGGGCGCTAACAAAACAGGAGGTCGGTCAGTCAGCCCCGCTAGAAATAACACTACTCCAGGCAAAAACATGCCTTGTTCAACACTCCAACCAAGGCGTTCTTCTGGACCGTGGAAGCTGGAATCCTGCTTTCTTCATCGAGGCAGATGCCTGGCTGGGTGAAGCTGGAGGATTGGTTAAGCCTGGGAAAGTCCCCAGTAGGCAGGTTTCATGACCTGGAGGTGGTCACACCCTTTTCTTGTTTATCCTCAAGCTAATTTTTTCCCTTCCAGTGCACTTGCTCCTCTTATCAGCCACAAATCTCCTTTACCCTCGTTCAGCCCACTGTTATTTCCTCTGAGCGTTTTCTCCTGCCCTGCTCAAGTTTTCAACCTTTCAAAATCCTGGCAGCCGCTCTCCCTAGGGATCCCTCCTCTCTAGCACATTCAGACAAATAGCTTTACCCAGTTTTATGTCACTGAACTTCAAACTCCTCTTTCCCTGGTCCATAACAAGGAGTCACTTGCAAGGAGACTGCCCTCATTCAAAACATATTTGTGAGAGTGGTGTCATGATCTTACCTGGAGGTGAGGTGAGGCCAGGCTTTGAGCAACTGGAGATATTCTAGGTAATGTGCTTACACCTCACTGAATCTAGAGATTTGGGAGATAAGTTGATGCCAAAGGCTTTGGAGCAGATGCTTTAGGACTGGGACCAGCAAGTGCTCAGAGCAAAGCTAAGAGGCTATACTGAACACCGCAATATGTAAAACCAGCCGGCTAGCCTTTCTTTTCTCCTTCCTTCCTTCCTTCCTTCCTTCCTTCCTTCCTTCCTTCCTTCCTTCCTTCCTCCCATCCTCCCTCCCTCCCTCCCCTTCCTTCCTTCCTTCCTTCCTTCCTTCCTTCCTTCCTTCCTTCCTTCCTTCCTTTTCTTCCTCTCCCGTCTTTTGGAGGGAAGGTCTCGCTGTGTTGCTCAAGCTGACCCTAGGCTCCAGGGTTCAAATGGTCCTCAACTCCATGAACAAGTAGCTGGAACCTACAAGTGTGTGCCACCTCTCCTGGCTTCTTGATGGCTCTTGGGAGGCTTGGGGTTTCTGAGTTTATTTCCTTGTTGTCCTTAGCAAAGGTGACTTGTCCCTTGGGTAAGCAGGGCTTAGAACTAACCTTTCTCCAGTGTTTACATAAATGCTTGAGTGGTGGACACCTTTATGGACTCTAAAATACGGAAAGGAAAATTCCGAAATAGTGAATGCTTAGATACGACTCTACAAAACGTAACAGTAGCTGGCAACCCCTTTATTTGATTCTGTGTTCCTAATGTGTCTACACTGGAAAACAACTTGAAGGCTGATTTTCTTTTTTCACTGCCCAAGAATTCATTTCATTATGATCCATAATGATTGATGAGAAATCAGTCAACACTAGATTCAGTAAGCTCTTTGTAGACACATGTGGTTTTTAAATAATACAAAAACTTAACAGACACTGAGCCTGGCAGTGCAGGCTGATAAACCTGGTTACTTGAGAGCCCAAGGCAGGGAACGTTTAAGACTTGCCTGGGCTACAGAGTGAGCTCAGGACCTGCCTGGGCAATTTAGTAAGCCCTTATCCCCAAATAAAATGTGAAAAGAGCCAGGTGTGATAGTGCATGCCTTTAATCCCAGCATGTTGGAGAGTGTAATTGGATGACAGTGTAGTCTACATACTGAACTCCAAGCCAGCCAGGGCTACACATTGAGATCCTGTCTCAAACAAACAAACAAACATAAAAGTCCTGAACTGGACCATGGTCTTTAATCTCAGTACTGGGGAAGCAGAGGCAGGTGAATCTCTGTGGGTTTGAGAGGCCAGCTTGGTCTACAGAGTGAGTTACATCCAGGACTGTTACATAGAGAAATCCTATCTTGAAAAACAAAAAACAAACAAAAAAAAAAAAAAAAAAAGAAAGAAAGGAAAAGGCCCAGAGAGGCATCTTGGCAGTGGGGTACTTGTTTAACACGTGTGATGCTCTGGGTGCCACAGAAAATGAATTAGCAGTAAAAATGTTATATTCAACATGGAATACAGGTGTTTTAACACACACAGTCTCAAAGGTACTGTCAAATGATGGTTAGGATATGAATCCAGAGTGGAGGCCAGCTGTCTTCCAGCGGCGGCCCTATGAATGAGAGGAAGTATTTAATCTTATTATGTAACAATTTCCTAATCCACCAAAAAGGATGGTAACTTCTATGGGTTGAATGTCTATATCCTTCCAAAATCCGTATGTTGAGACCTAATCCCCAGTGCAATAGTATCTAGAGATGGGACCCTTAGGAAGCAATTAGCTGAAGAAGCCTGGGTGAATGAGACCAGCATCTTTGTAAAAGGTCTGAGTCCTCAGTTAGAAGGCACCATCTGTGAAGCAGACAGATGGCTCTCACCAGACACTGAATCTGCCGGCTTTTCCGCCTCCAGGTTGGTGATCGACACATTTCTATCATTTATAAATTATTTATCTACAGTATTTTGTTACAGCATCTCAAATGGGTAGAATAACACCTTGTTTGTTTGTTTTTAATTTTTGTTGATTCTTTGTGGATTTTATATCATACATTCTAATTCTACTCATCTCCCCATCCCCTCACACCCGCCCTCTGCCTTGCAAACTCTCCTCCATTCAAAACCAAATTTAAAAGAAAAACCAAAAAAAACCAAAAACCCAAAAAACAGCAAAACACAGAGGGGGGGGAGAGAAAGAGAGAGAGAGAGAGAGAGAGAGAGGGAGAGAGAGACCTTGTCATGGAGGCTGTGCTGTGGCCTGTTGAGTCACACAGTTTACTCTTTAGTCCATTCATCTTTACTTGCAAGTGTTCACTGCCATGAGTCACTGGTCTGACTCCAGGCCTCTGGCTGCTGCTACACCACTGATAAAGGGCTCTCACTTGGATATCCTGTTGTTCTGTGTCGTGGAGATCCTGCTGTTTTTGATCTGTAGGTTCGTCCCCTTTGCATGCTCCAACAGTTCATAGATTCAGTGGATGTTGGGGTGGGCCAACTCATAGCCCTGGTTCTGGGCCTGGAGGGTAGCTGAGCTAGTCAGCTTGCTAGCTGTCCCTCATCATCACTACCCGGATGAGCTCTCCAGCATTGCCTAGACTAGCTCACCCAACACAGCAGCCTACAGTGAGGAGCAGGCCCAGTCCTGCTCTCGATCCTCAGATCCGGCTCACCCACAGAGCCAGTCCTGCTCTCGATCCTCAGATCCGGCTCACCCACACTCGCACCACCAGGGCCAGCTCTACTACTGTTTTGCCCAGGCAAATGTGCAACAGGGCCCTCTGTCTTGATTGCTGGGGTGGGGTGGGGTGGCGTGAAATGGGCTCAGCCCTTCTGCTCTTATGCCCTCAGGACTGGCTTACTTGCATCCCCCTGACAGAAGGATCAGCTCTAGTGTGCTTCCCGAGTAGGGTGCAGGGCTCGTTCTCCTGTGTGCTGCAGCTGCTGTGAGGCAGGGTTAGCTCTCTCACTCTCGTGACCCTGGGGCCCGCTCTCTCACCTGCCACAGGTAGCAAGCGGGGGAAGGGAAGGGCATCTCTCCTTCACCCCTGCTACCGCATGGCAGGCAAGGGGGCTGGGGCAGGGTCAGCTCTGCTGTTCTCACACCCTCAGGGCTGGCTCACCTTCATCCCCAACAACGGGTCAGCTCTAATGTGCTACCCAGGTGACGTGCACTCCTATGGTGTGGGGTCATCTTTCCAGAGTGCCCAGTGCCAGGGTGAGCTCTCCCTTTCAGGGTAGGGCCAGCCATCCCAGGATCAGTGAAGGGCAGGCGGGCTCAGCACTGCATGGTTCTAATGACCTCATGCTAACACAGGCCATGGACATCACCACAGACGCCAGCTGCAGCAGGACCATGGATCCAGAAATCATGGCCCTCTGCATGTATCCATGGCTCCTGGTTCCACGAGGGCTCTTTGGATGACCAGAGTCTGGTCACTCGCCTGGGACCATGTGGGTGCCTGGGGTCCATGTTGATTACAAAGTTGGGAGGCCCAGCTTCCAACTCCAAGCAAGGAAGGTAGTTCTCGAATCTCAAATAGGAAGAGTTGGAGAATGTGTGACTTAATTAATCTTTGCTGCCCCCTACCACCAGCTTTTTTTTCTCCTTTTTTTTTTCTGAGTTAGGGTCTCTTTATCTAGTCCTTCCTGTCCTGTAGCACCATGTAGAGCAGGGTGGCCTCGAACTCACAGAGATCCTCTTGCCTCTGCCTCCTGCATGCTGGGATTAAAGGAGTGTGTCTCCATACCTGACCTCCTCTCTGCCTGTGGTAAAAGGGATGGACATGATCTTACTTCAAAGGAAGCCAGACTGGACTGGAGAGGTGGCTCAGTGGTTTAGAGCACTTGCTTCTCTTGCAGAGGATTGGGTTTGAGCCCCAGAATCCACATGAAGGCTCATACAACCATCCCAATTCCAGTTCCAGGGTTTCTGACCACTCCCACCCCCACCCCCAGACACCAGGCATGCACATGGGACACATCCATGCAGGCAAAAGTTCATGCACATAAAATTAAATAATTGCTTAAGGAAAGAAAGATCTGCTGTGTGTGGTGGCAGAGGACAGGGAAGGATTCCAAGCAGGAAGGAGGCTTATATTGTTGAGACTTATATTGAGGCCTCAGTATGGACTCCAGTTAGCTCTGAGGCTGAACTGGTAATGGTAACATGGTAACATGAGTGGTCAAAGGGTACGAAAGATCCCTTACTTCCCATTCACTCCCACCCTCTGCTGGCAGCAGAGCCCCAGGAGGAGGAAAGAAAACAGCTTTGCAGGTACAAAGGAACAATGGGCTTTCATTTCGCAACTGATATGGGTACAATTTTTTCTGCCAAGGTCAAAAGCTGCCTGGTTTATATGTGTTCTACTCTTAGGACGTTCTGGAACAGACTGTCTCCATTCCTAGTTCTGGTTCTTGGTACTCAGGGTATACACTGGGCTATGCGTGTACTCTTTGGACACGGCTGATTTTCGTGGTAGTGGCTACACCTGTGTGTTCTGAAAGGCTAGGGCATGGCCCATTTTCTTTTGCTGTGAAAAGGTGTTTGAGCCTGCTAACTTTATAAATTCAAGAGTCCTGCTTAGCTCATGGTTTCAGAGGCTCAAGGGCAAAGTGTTGCTATTGGCTCAGCTTTTATGACGGACCCCCAACAGATGAGATCATGGCAGTGTGGCCCTTGCAAGAGCAGTCACAGGAAGCCCGAGCAATGCAGAGGTCCCAGTTGCTCCTTTCCGATGCCCATTCTTGTAGGAACTAATTCATTGTTCAACACCAGCAGTAACCCTTTCTGAGGGCAGTGCCTTCAAAGGCCTCCCTGCACCACCTCTTAAATGTCACACCACCTTAAGGACCAGGCACCCAACGCCTGAGCCCTTAGGGAATACATTTGAGCAATACCCAAAGCATAACAGATGGTTATCTTGGCCCCTCCCCCCCTCCGGTGCTGGGAGGGGAAGAGGTACCCACTGCTTGCTGTGTTTTGTTTAATGGTTTTCTTCTCTCATTCAGCAACCAGCCTGTCAAATGGCAGTAGATTGTTCCTCTCTACCCCCGTGAAGCAATCATGCACACTGAATAATACACAATAGAATTGCTTTTTAACTTATAAAACATGACCAGCTATGACTCACGCTGACATTTCAAAGCCTAAGAATCCTGGTGGCATCAGAGCGACTTGTCTTCCTTTCTACCCGATGATTCATACGTTTTCCTCAGAGTCTGTTAACTCGAGTCATTCCTCTCCCCAGAACCCGTCTGAGCGCTGACTGTAAGACATGCATGTAGTTCTCAGTTCAGACGAGAGGCACGAAACACAAGGACTTTGCTCAGTGCTTGCCATGGCTGCCAGTGGATCCATTAGACATTCAAGCCTTTCGTGTGGGTAGGGGATCAAACCCAGGGCCTCCAGCCTGCTAGGGAGTGCTTCCTCCTACTTCCTACCCATTTTCTAGATACCTGTGACCTACTACACTCCAGTCCTCACCCTAACCAGACTGGAGTTGTTGGATTTTGTTTTTGCTGTGGCTGTATTGATTATAGTGTGAACTTGGAGGGATTGCAAGATTTGGTGGAAGTTCTCAATGTTTTCCAGCATTGTTTTACTGCTGCTGCTCATCTTCATCTTGGGTTTTTTGTTGTTGTTTTTTTTTTGTTTTTTGTTTTTTGTTTTTTTTTGCGAGTGTATTGATGAGAGAACTCCTAGACAGCTGTAACTGGCTCCTGAGTGTGGGCGCATAGCCCTAATCTGCTTTCATGTCCAGCACCTTCTGTTTAACATACGTGAGTTGCGTGTGAGAGTTCCCAAAGGTGCAATGCCTGTGCAAAAGTGTGTGGAGGGTGTGTGTGTGTGTGCACGCGTGCGTGCATGTGTACACAGGTGGGGACATGTGAGTGTGTGTGTAGAGGCTTGAGGTTGATGTAGGAGTCTTCCTAAATGGCTCTTCACCTCCTTTATTGAGATTTGAGGGTCTCAGCTGAACCCAGAAATCAGCAATATGTTGACTCTAGTGTAATGGTTAGCTTGGATTACCAATTTAACACAACCTAGAATCACACAGGAAAAGAGCCTCAATGAGGGACTGCCTATATTGGATCGGCTTGTGACACGTGTGTAGGGGATTGTCTCAAGTAAGTTATTGATGTAGTATGGCGAGAGACCCCACAGATTTCTGCACCCCCTTTTGATCTGCGTTTTGTGATTGCTACCCTGTCTCCAGTACCTTCTGTTTGAAGTCTTATCTGAGAGTTTCCTAGGGGTACCAAGCCTATACACAACTTGGTTGGGAAAAATCCAGCAAACTGTGATATTCCTTAATCTAGAATTTGCATTTGGCACTGTCCCTTAGAAAGACTTGGATAAGATGTTTGGGGATATGGAAATGAACTTGCTAAGGGTGTAAATTGGAAAACAATAAAAAAAGCCTAGGGCTAAGGGAGAGGCTGAGTTTTCCTGCAGCTGGAAAGGCTAAAATTATCCTTAGAGTGCCTCTGCCTTCTTTCCAAGGACCTGTGTGAACCCAGACCAAATCCACAACATTGTAGGAAGACTTAACCCACTGTGGGCAGCACCATGTTCTAGGCAGGGGGTCTTGAGCTATGTAAGAGTAGAAGAATTGAATGGACCACAAGCAAACACACGAGCGGGCAGACACAGATTCTTTTTTTGCTGCCCCGACCATGATGTTTTACTCCCGTCACCTTCACTTCCCTGCTGGACTGTAAACTGGGACTATGAGCAAAATAAACTCTTCCCCACGTGTCTTTCTGTCAGGCTGTTTTATCACAGCAGCAGAAAGGAAACTAAGACTTTTAGCTATCCAGCTTGCCCTGGAGTTTCCCTGTTTTTGCTTTCTGAGTGTTAGACTTACAGCCAGGCCTCTGTACCCTCCCAGCATTGATGTAGGTTCTAAGGATCTGGTCTCTGGTCACCTTTTATACACAGCAAACATTTTATCCCCTGAACCACCTCTCCCACTGTGTGTGTGTGTGTGTGTGTGTGTGTGTGTGTGTGTGTGTGTGTAGGTGTCCATGGAGACCAGAGAGGGCATCAGATCCCCAAGAAATGTACTTAGGTGGGTGTGAGCTGCCTGGTGTGGGTGCTGGGAACTGAATCTAAGTCCTCTGTAAGAGCAGCAAGCACTCTTAACCAATGAGCCATCTCTTCAACCCTATTTTTTTAATATAGGTATATATATATATATATATATACATATATATCATAAGTACACACACCTATGTGTGTGTGTGTGTGTGTGTGTGTGTGCATACCATAAGCATTTCATGGTGGCATATGTCTTTAATCCCAACACTTGGGGGATAGGAGGAGAGAAGTAGGAGAAACCCTATGAGCTTGTGGCCAGCCTGGTCTACATAGAATGTTCTGGGACAGCCAGAGCTACATAGTGAGACCCTCTATCAAAACAAAATCCATTTATTCAGGCAGAAAATCTGAGCACTTTGGAGTCACTAAATGAAAGGCTTGTAGTAGATAGATTGTATTTGGGACTGTAAATTAGCAGCCCTCTGTGTCCCCAACATCAAAGTGCTGTGTCACATGACCCTGTCCCACCATTGTCATCAGTAGCAGCTGTCCATAGCCACAATCCTGTATTGGGTGTAAAGACAACTAAACTAAGAGAATTCCTGAATAGAAGATGTCCAAAACTCCCAATATTCTCTAGAGATATCCCAAAAGCTACAGTAGCTCCAGATGGCCACCATTGGGCCATGATGGGAAGAAGAGAGAAAATGCTGTTCAGAAATCAAAAGTTTGACTTTTCATAACAACTAAAGATTCAGTTAGGAAGACCAGAAGATCAATGCAATAACGCAAGTCCAGAAATGAGACGAAATAACTCTGGAGCAGTGCCAACCTGAGTTCCCAGCCACCAGAGTTCCTGCATCTCCTGCTTGATACTACCTGATAAGGCCTTACTGCCTCCCCACTCCATCCTTCTGGGAGGGCTAGGAAGAAGTGTGCAGGGCTCTGGAACATGCTCACCCCAAGCCATTCCCAAGTCTGCAGGGCTCTGGAACATGCTCACCCCAAGCCGGTCCCATGCTTCTAGAGCAACCTGTGAGTACCTGGCAGCCCAGATCAGGTACTCTACACAGTGCAGCCTGTTTCAGAGCCTTGCTCTTCTGGTCCTCGGGTCTGTCCTCTGCACAGCACACTAGGTTGTTGGGATGGGTTACATTCTGTATCATACATACACATGGAGAGAGAGAGACACACACACACTTAAAAGTGAGGTGCTGTCGTTCTGAGAACCCTGATGGAGCTGTTAGGTCCTGAGGAATAAGCCAGCGCCACATGATGACACTCATACCTGGGATGTGAAAACAGTAATCTCGTAGAAGCTGAGCTCATTTCTTTTCTTTGTTTTAAAAAACGTGCCTTAAAAACTACTCAAAAAGTGTTAAAAATTATTTAAGCCCTAATCTGTCAAAGCCCCATCCTGTAACATTTGGACGAACTGGACTGAATAAGTTTGATTTTTTTCATACCATGCACTGTACCAGAAAAGGCAAGGCGTTTTACCAGTCTGTGTTAAATGTGTGACTGGCCACCAAATCAAACCTCTTATATTCTTTTTTTCTTTTCTACTTTGTTAAAGTATCTTCCATGGCATTTTTCCTGGGAGTCTCTCTCATCCATCTTTTAGGCATCTTACTTGGCTTTGCCTATTTTGTTCTCACCCTGGGCCATTCTGGGATTGTGCCCCTGTGGTAGCCGTGCACAGCAACTGTAGATGAACATCTTCTTATGGACTGTCACTGTCATCAATAGCCAGAGGGAACCATAGAGCGGTGGATGAGGACAGTGGTGGGGACACTGGTGGGGATGCTGAAAGACTCATGATGGGAATGGCTGTTGGCTATGTCACTCACGGGGTCATGACAACACCTTCTAAGCCATAGTTTCCTTACATGCAGTACTGATGTTAATAGTGCCTGCCTGAATTGGCTTGATTCACCCTCTGAGTCCTAGAAAAGAGATCATATGATCAATCCCAGCCATCTCATCAGACTCCCAGTTACTAAGGCAACTAGTTTCCACAATCACCCCTCAAATACAGGGACTGAAATCCAGGCCCTGACTTCCGAGAGTAAGGAGGCCTTGGATGGGGTCCTGAACTGGGACAGACCCAGGTATATAGGATGACTCCTAAGTTGCAGTTCTCTGTTTTTCAGGCCACACCTTGCAAGAAACGACCATATATGAAAACCGAGGCAGAGAACATTAGGCAGGAACTGGAAGCAGGTGAGAGACCTTGGTCTTCCAGAGTGTGAGCAGGGACAACTTCCTGTGCTGAGCTGCTCACACCTCTAGCCTGCTGTTTGAACCCAAAGGCAGTTTCCAAGGAGAGATGCTGGAGGAAAAGAGGCAGGGACCCAAAGTAGGTCAAATGCTGTGTTCCTGTGCCTGGGAATGGCACATGTAGGAGTCAGGGAGGTTCCTGGACTGGGCTCCACAAGGCATCCGTGCTCTAGAAGGCCACTGAGAAAAGAGAACACTCTGTTCCCTGACCTTACTCTCATCTATGCATCTCAGATAAATGGTTATGATACTGCAAATCTAGCAGCAGGTGACACGAAGTCCTTGGCTTACCATCTGACTGATGTTAAGAGTAACAATAAGGAGGGTGATGGGTGTAGTGGTCCCACTTTCTGTCCATGGCCCACTAGAAAGAGCCTCCACTTTTTTCATCCTCACTGGCCCCACCAGACTCTGGAAGAGCTCGGCTGAATTGTACAGGCAGCTGCTACTGTTTTTTTCAAAGAAGTGCTGGTCCGAAGCCAGCAAGCACAGGCAACTGAAGAATGCTTACCTCATGGTTATTACTCCAGGAGGACAGGTAGGGGCTTCTGCTTTTCGGTTCCCAAGGCTTGTTGCATTTATGGGGCTGGTCCTCAACTTTGCCTTCACATTAGATTGGCCATGGGAGCTTTAGAAACCGTGGCCTTCTGAACAGCCCTCAAGATGCTAATGGGCTTGGGCATTAGGACGAGCATGAAAAGTGACAATGTCCAGAATGGCTCGTCTATGCCTTGGTAGAATGGGAGATGTCACCGCTGTCTTTCTGTCAGTCCTGGCAGGCCTCTAAGGCCCTGAAAGAGTCTGGAAGTGGTAGACAGGATGAACTATGAGTACACACTGGCTTCCTGTGCTCTGTGACTTTCCTCAGGTCTGTTCTTTGGAGAACTGACCTATATTGCTCTCATCTAAGACCTAAATTCTTTTTTTTTTTTTTTAAGATTTATTTATTTATTGTGTATACATTGTTCTGCATGCATGTCTGCCTGCAGGCCAGAAGAGGGCACCAGATCTCATTACAGATGGTTGTGAGCCACCATGTAGTTGCTGGGAATTGAACTCAGGACCTCTGGAAGAGCAGTCAGCACTCTTTTTTTAAATATTTTATTTATTTATTATGTATACAGTCTTCTGCCTGCGTGACAGCAGAGGGCACCAGATCTCATTCAAGGTGGTTGTGAGCCACCATGTGGTTGCTGGGAATTGAACTCAGGACCTCTAGAAGAACAGTCAGTGCTCTTAATCGCTGAGCCATCTCTCCAGCCCCTGAGGCCTAAATTCTATCTACTTGATCTGCCCCTCCCAGCTTGTTCTTGTCCTTTTTGCCCAGGAACTAGGTGACAGAACAGTCAGACAACAGGCATGGGTATGAGCTGGGTGTCCCACTTCTACCTCCAGAGTAAGCAGAATGACAATGGCTGTCAGATGCCCCACTGGTAGGTCTTCAAGTCCAAGACAAGCCAGGAGTCACTGAGATGCTTTTGTGACCACGGAAATGGCAGGGTGCAAATGTCCCTTCCTTAGAGAGCCCCTAAAAAGACTTAGATGAGAGGATGATGAAAGCACTGACATTATTTTGAATTTTTTCTCCTTTACTTTTATAAATGTAATAGAACTCCTAAGATGCCCCCCCCAACTTTCTGAGGAACCATAGCAACACAATGAAACGTTGGGTATAATAGTCCCTGAGTTGTCTTTGCTGCTTAGGCTTATCTTTAGCTTAGTGACTTTCCTTAACTGGTTACAAAAACATCTGCATTTGTTGCCACATGTGGCCACTGATGACTTGGAGTCCTTAGCGTTGCAGACCTCTGTATTAGTTTTCTGTTGCTGTGACAAAATACTACGGCCAAGGCAACTAATAGAAGAGATTACCAGGGCTGTGGTTCCAGAGGCTGAGAGCCCATCATGGCAGGAGGCATGACAGCAGGAACAGGAAGCTAAGTGCTCACATCCTCAACCACGGTACCGAGCAGAGAGGCCACTGGAAGAAGGGTGAGGCTCTACATTCTCAAAGCCCACCCCCAGTGACACACTTCCCCCCCGGAGGCTACACTTCCTAAAATTCCTGTTTTAGGGTTTCTACTGCTGTGGTAAAACACCATGACCAAAAGCATGGGGAGGAAAGGATTTATTTCATCTTACAACTGTCAGGTCACACTCCATCACTGAAGGAAGTCAGGGCAGGAGCTCAAGGCAGGAACCTGGAGGCAGGAACAAAGTAAACGCCGTGGAGAAACAGCGATTGCTGGCTTGCCCCTCACGGCTTGCTCAATCTGCTTTCTTACAACCTAGGACCACATGCACAGGGTTGGCACCACCCACAGTAGGCTGGGCCTTCCCACGTCAATCATTAGTCAAGAAAGTGACATGACGGAGAGACTTGCCCCTATACCAATCTTAGGGAGATAGATTTTCAATTGAAGAGTCCCTCCCAAATGTCTCTAGCTTGTGCCAAGTTGGCAAGAAACTAACCAACACACCTCTCCAAGGAGTGCCAATTGGAAACCAAGTGTTTTAATGCCTGAGTCTATGGGGGACATATTTTCATTTGAACCTTCACAAACTCAATGACTAACATATATGCTATTTTAAAATTGAGTATATATTAATATAGTAATATTGGTGAAAATTAATGAATCTCAGGCAACATTTTCATACATGAGTATAACATACTTTGATCATTATCTACCCACAAATCACTCTTTCTCATCCCTCCTCCCTGAACAGAGAAGTTCTCTAGAGATCTATTTGTTTATTTTTTGTGACTGTGTTAGTGAGTATATGCACACAGGAGCCCAGAAGAGGACATGAGTATGCTCCTCAATGGCTCTCTGCCTATTTTTTTGAGGTGGGGTTTTTCCCTGAGCTTGGGGTTCTGTCCCAGCTAGGCTGGAAGCCCCAGCAATCCTCCTGTCTGCCCCTATCAGAACTGGGCATGTATGTGTGTTCCAGACATCAGCTTACATGCTAGGATCTGACTTCCGGTCTTCATGTTATCCAGCAAGTGCTCCAGGCAAGAAGAGGACTGACTCAAGATTAAATCGTGAAAGCTTTTAAAAACAAAAACACAATCAAAAGCAATGCTAAAAATACAATCAAAAGGAGACGTGAGGTTAAAAATTAATGAATACTTGAACTATTCCCGCCTCTAACATTAGAGCCCTAGCAAGTGAGTGTTGAGGTCTGTTAGAGCCCCCACTGTGGAGCACACAGCTGGTCTGAGCTGGTCCAGTCTCACTTCAGTGAAACATTCAATGAAGCTCTGCGAGCTTCTGCTGGTCCCAGGACCTAGGCGGCCTCTCGGGCGGCAGTTTCCCCACTCACTTCAGAGGCTCACCATTTTGTGCACCCAGGCGAAGCGAAGGTCCAAGCCTAGGAATGTCCGCTGAGACCCTCCCAGAGTTAGGGAAGTAAGCAGCTACTCGTAAGTGTCCTGGAGCGAAAATACTAAGGGAACTCAACACGCTGGACTCAGTATCTTCAGTTCGCACCCAGCAACGAGCTGTTCTGAGGGAGAGGAGAAACCAGGGAAACTGGGCAATTCTCAGCACCTGTGTTCAGAGTCCCTTGTCCCTGAAAGCAAAGCCTGGTGACAGAGAGGCAATTCCAGAAGCCAGGAGCTCAGATGGTACTTGTCCCAGAGCTCAGAGCCACTGAACACGGTAGCGCAGACTTCCAGCAGATCTGTGAGGGATCCCCCTCCCTTGCCACAACCTCCTCCCTGGCCCCTCCACCCTGACACTGCAGTAGAATTGCCAAGGCGCCTGGGTGGCAACTGTTCCCTGTGTTTGGTCTCAGGAGTAGCCCCGTCTGGGCCAGGAGAGATGGCTCGGCAGTTAAGACCAGAGTTCATTTCCTGGCACTCATGACTGGGCTCACAACCCTCTGTACCCCCAGCTCCAGAGATTCTGACATCCTCTGCTAGGCTCGGTGGGAGCAAATACACACGGACACAAACATATACACTTAAATTTAAAAAGATAGAATTTTACTTTTAAGTCTCAAACAATTGGCCCTTCTCTGGAGATGATGACTAGCCGTGGAGAAGACACTGTCACACAGCACCACCACGTGGTTTAAGGTTTACAGTAACTGCAGGCAAACCCTTCAGCTAGAACCGCCACTCTGTTGGCACCATGCTGCTGGGTTACCTTCTGGCTGGGGCCTCGGCTTCCCCTTCCTGCTGGGGGTTGGAACATTGGGACTGGGTCCTAGTTTTCCATTTCTTGGTGACTTCCAGCTGCCTTGTCACCTCTTTCTTGATCCCCAATATCCTTTTTCTTATTCTCCCTTTGGAGTATAATCCTTGTTGCCCTCACTGTCCTCACTCACAGGGCCACACAGGACATGTCTAACCCACCATCTCACCCTTCACAGGGCCACGCAGAAGTACCATTCAGTGGCACCCTTTCCTAGATGCTTGATAGAATTCACAAGAAAAAAAAAATCACCTCAAACTGGAAGTTTTCTTTGTCAGAAATTTTTAAATTATAAACTCATCCTAAATTCATATCAACCTGCAGAGATTCCCTATTTCTTTTGGAGTTGGTTTTGGCAATATGTACTTTTCAAGAATTGCATCCATTTCACCTAGTTTATTGATGAATTTTTGGCAAAGGCTGTTCATACTTTCCTTTTCCTGAGTTGAGGATCTATAACAATATCTCTTCTTTATCATAGCAGTTTGGTTTTCATTCTCTTTCTTTTCTCTTTCTCTCCTCTCTCTCTCTCTCTCTCTCTCTCTCTCTCTCTCTCTCTTTCTTTCTTTCAAGATAGGGTCTCGACATAACCCTGGCTGTCTTGAAATTCACTGTGTAGCCTAGGCTGGCCTTGACCTCACAGAAATCTGCCTGCCTGGAAATCAAACCCAAGTCCCCCGGAAGAGCAGCCGGCGCTCTCATCTGCTGAGCCGTCTCTCAGCCCTTCTTTCTTTCTTTTGATTTCAGTATGCTCATTACTTTCTTAGTTTGCACATAAATTGCTTTTCTTCCTCTGGTCTGTTAAGACAGAATCTTAGATTTTTAAAAAAAAATTTTATTATTACTTTAATTGTAAATAGCTTGCTTCACATGTCAATCCCAGTTCCCTCTCCCTCCCCTCCTCCCTCACCCCCTACCACCACCCCCAGCCTCCCACCCTATCCCCACTTCCTTCCACATAGGGGATATCTAGAGTCTGTCATTTCACTCAGGGCAGGGTCCAGGCACTCCCCTAAGAGTCCAGGCTGAGAGAGCATCCCTCTTTGTGTTATGGACACATGAAGTCCGTTTGTATGCCAGGGATAAACACTGATCTACTGCCCAGGGCCCCATAGGTTGCCCAGGTTTCTTCACTGACTCTCACACTCAGGGGGTCTGGATCAGTCCCATGCTGGCCTCCTAGATGACGGTCTGGGGTCCAAGAGCTCCCCCTTGTTCAGATCAGCTGTCTCTGCTGGTTTTGCCAACCCATTCTTTGCCAATTTGCTCATCGCTCCTCTCTCTTTGTCACTGGGTTCCATGGGTTTAGTTCAGTGTTTAACTGTGGGTGTTTGCCTCTGCTTCCATCAGTCACTGGATGAAGGTTCTAGGATGGCTATAGACATCAAATTCATTATCAGGAATGGACATTTAAGGTGGCCTCTCCACTATTGCTTAGCTTGCCAGTTGGTATCATCCCTTTAGATCACTATACGTCTCACTGGTGCCAGATCTGTCTTCTAACCTATGATTCCCTCTTCCCCCTATTCTACCCCCCACTCAACTTTCCTGTTCCCCCATGACTTACTCTTTCTTCCTCTTCTCCCCCTCTCTTCTTCCCAGCCCCCACTCCCTCCCCACCCCTCGCTGTGTTCCCAATCTGTTCAGGAGATCTTGCCTCATTCCTCTTCTCTGGGGTACCATGCATATCTCTCTTAGGTTCTTTCCTATTTCCCAGACTCTCTGTCAGTGGAAGTGCAGACTGGCACTATCCTGATCCATGTCTAAAATCTGTATATGAGTGAGTACATACCATGTTTGTCTTTTTGTGACTGGGTTACCTCACTCAGGATGGTTTCTTCTAGTGCCATCCATTTACCTGCAAACTTCAAGATTCCATTGTTTTTTTTTCTGCTGAGTAATACTCCATTGTGTGAATGTATCACATTTTCTCTATCCACTCTTCAGTTGAGGGGCATCTAGGTTGCTTCCTGGTTCTGGCTATTACAAATAATGCTGCTATGAACATAGTGGAGTAGATGTCCTTGTTGTATGAATTTGCATCTTTTGGATATATGCCTAAGAGTGGAATTGCTGGGTCTTGTGGTAGATTGATTCCCATTTTCCTGAGGAATCTCCATACTGGTTTCCAAAGTGGTTGTATGAGTTGGCACTACCACCAGCAGTGGAGGAGTGTTCCCTTCTCTCCACATCCTCTCCAGCATAAATTGTCTTCGGTGTTTTTGATTTTAGCCATTCTGACAGGAGTAAGATGGTATCTCAAAGGTGTTTTGATTTGCATTTCCCTGATGGCTAAGGATGTTGAGCACTTTCTTAAGTGTCTCTTGGCTATTTTAGCCTCCTCTATTGAGAATTCTTTATTTAGTTCTGTACCCCACCTTTTAATTGGATCCTTTGGTGTTTTGGAGACTTGCTTCTTGAGTTCTTTGTAAATTTTGGAGATCAGCCCTCTGTCAGATAAGGGGTTAGTGAATATCTTTTCCCATTCTGTGGGCTGCCTTTTTGTCTTGTTTACTGTGTCCTTTGCCTTACAGAAGCTTCTTAGTTTCAGGAGATCCCATTTGTTAATTGTCGATCTCGGTGTCTGTGCTACTGGTGTTATGTTCAGGAAGCAGTCTCCTGTACCAACTCGTTGAAGAGTATCTTCCACTTTCTCTTCTAAGAGTTTCAGTGTGGCTGGATTTATGTTGAGATCTTTGATCCATTTGGACTTAAGTTTTGTACAAGGCGATAAACCTGGATCTATCTGCAGTCTTTTACATGCCAATACCCAGTTATGCCAGCACCATTTGTTGAAGATGCTTTCTTTTTTCCATTGTATAGTTTTAGCTTCTTTGTCAAAAATCAAGTGTTCATAGGTGTGTGGGTTAAAATCGGCGTTTTTCAATTCGGTTCCATTGGTCTACCTGTCTATTTTTGTGCCAATACCAAGCTGTTTTCAGGACTATAGCTCTATAATAGAGCTTGAAGTCAGATATGGTGATGCCTCCTGAAGTTCCTTTATTGTATAGGGTTGTTTTGGCTACCCTGGGTCTTTTGTTTTTCCATATAAAGTTGATTATTGTTCTTTCAAGGTCTGTGAAGAACTGTTCCGGAATTTTGATAGGGATTGCATTGAATCTGTAGACTGCTTTTGGCGAGATTGCCATTTTTATTATGTTGATCCTACCAATCCAAGAGCATGGGAGATCTTTCCATTTTCTGGTATCCTCTTTGATTTCTTTCTTTAAAGACTCAAAGTTCTTGATATACAGGTCTTTCACTTCTTTGGTTAACATTATCCCCAGATATTTGATGTTGTTTATGGCTATTGTAAAGGGTGATGTTTCTCTGATTTCTTTCTCAGCCACTTTATTATCTGTATATAATAGGGCCACTGATTTTTTTTTAGTTTACCTTGTATCCTGCCACTTTGCTGAATGTGTTTATCTGCTCTAGGAGTTCCCTTGTGGAGTTTTTCAGGTCACTTATGTAAACTATCATATCACCTGCAAATAGTGAAAGCTTGACTTCTTCTTTTCCTATTTGTATCCCCTTGATCTCCTTTTGTTGTCTTATTGCTTTAGCTAGAACTTCAAGTACAATATTGAAGAAATATGGAGAGAGTGGACAGCCTTGTCTTGTTCCTGATTTTAGAGGAATCGCATTGAGTTTCTCTCCATTTAGTTTGATGTTAACTGTTGGTTTACTGTATATTGCTTTTATTATGTTCAGGAATGTTCCTGTTATCCCTGGTCTCTCTAGGACCTTAATCATGAAGGGGTGCTGGATTTTGTCAAAGGCTTTTTCAGCATCTAGTGAGATGATCATGTGGCTTTTCTTTCACAATTTGTTTATATGGTGGATTACATTGATAGATTTTCTAATGTTGAACCATCCCTGCATTCCTGGGATGAAGCCTACTTGATCATGGTGGATGATTTTTCTGATGTGTTCTTGAATCCGATTTGCTAGTATTTTATTGAGTATTTTTGCATCGATGTTCATGAGAGAAATTGGTCTATAGTTCTTTTTCTTAGTTGTGTCCTTGTGTGGCTTGGGTACCAAGGTAATTGTAGCCTCGTAAAAAGAGTTTGGCAGTGAGCCTCCTGCTTCTATTGTGTGGAATACTTTGAGGAGTATTGGAATTAGCTCTTCTTTGAATTTCTGGTAGAATTCTGCACTGAAGCCATCTGGGTCTGGGCTTTTTTGGTTGGGAGACTTTTGATGACTGCTTCTATTTCATTAAGGGTTATAGGTCTGTTTAGATTGTTTATCTGTTCTTGATTTAGTTTTGGCAAGTGATATCTATCCAGGAAATTGTTCATTTCCTTTAAATTTTCAAATTTTGTGGAGTACAGATTTTCAAAGTATGTCCTGATGATTCTCTGGATTTCCTCAGTGTCCGTTGTTATGTCCCCCTTTTCATTTCTGATTTTGTTAATTAGCATGCTCTCTCTCTGTCTTTTGGTTAGTTTGGACAGAGGTTTGTCTATTTTGTTGATTTTCTCAAAGAACCAACTCTTTGTTTCATTGATTCTTCTCAGTGTTTTCCTGGTTTCTACTTGATTGATTTCAGCCCTCAGTTTGATTATTTCCTGGCGTCTGCTCCTCCTGGGTGAGCTTGCTTCTTTTTGTTCTAGAGCATTCAGCTGTGCTATTAATTCTCTAGTGTGACTGTTCTCCAGTTTCTTCATGTGGGCACTTAGTGCTATAAACTTTCCTCTCAGCACTGCTTTCAGGGTGTCCCATAAGTTTGGGTATGTTGTGTCTTCATTCTCATTGAATTCCAGGAAGTCTTTAATTTCTTCCTTTACCCAGGGATGGTGCAATTGTGCATTGTTCAATTTCCATGAGTTTGCAGGGTTTCTGCTATTTGTGTTATTGTTGAATTCTAATTTTAATGCATGGTGGTCTGATAAGATACAGGAGGTTATTCCAATTTTTTTTTGTATCTGTGGAGGTTTGCTATGTTTCCTATTATGTGGTCAATTTTAGAGAAGGTTCCATGTGGCACCAAGAAGAAGGTATATCCCTTTGTGTTTGGGTGGAATGTTATATAGATGTTTGTTAAACCCAGTTGGGTCATAACTTTTATTAGCTCTTTTGTTTCTTTGTTAAGTTTCTGTCTGGAGGTCCTGTCTAGGGGTGAGAGTGGAGTGTTGAAGTCTCCTACTACTAGTGTGTGAGATTTTATGTGCGACTTGAGCTTTAGTAATGTTTCTTTCACGAATGTGGATGCCTTTGTATTTGGGACATAGATGTTCAAAATTGAGATTTCATCTTGACGGACTTTTCCTTTGATGAATATGAAATGTCCTTCTTCATCTCTTTTGATTGATTTTAATTTGAAGTCTAGTGTGTTAGATATTAGGATTGCTACAACCACTTGTTTCTTGGGTCCATTTGATTGGAAAATCTTTTCCCAACCCTTTACTCTGAGGTAATGTCTGTCTTTGACATTGAGATGTGTTTCTTGTATGCAGCAGAAGGATAAGTTCTGTCTTCGTATCTATTCTACTAGTCTGTGTCTTCTTATAGGCAAGTTGAGATCATTGACATTGAGGGATATTAATGACCATTGATTGATGATTCTTGTTTGTGCTTGATTTATTGGTAGAACAGTTATTGTGTGTAGGTTCTCCTCCCTTTTTCTTTTGGTGCTTGGTAAAGTGGGATTGTCTATTGCCTGTGTCTTTGTGAGTGTAGTTATCTTTGTTGGGTCTAGGTTTTCCTTCCAGCACTTTATGTAGAGTTGGATTCATGGATACATATTGTTTAAATCTGGCTTTGTCCTGGAATATTTTGTTTTCTCCATCTATGGCAATTGAAAGCTTTGCTGGATATAGTAGTCTGGGCTGGCATCCTTGTTCCCTTAGTGTTTGTAGGACATCCGTCCAGGATCTTCTGGCTTTCATAGTTTCCATTGAGAAGTCAGGTGTAATTAGGATAGGTCTGCCTTTATATGGTACTTGGCCTTTTTCTTTAGCTGCTCTTAATATTTTCTCTTTATTCTGTAAGTTTGATATTTTGATTATTATATGGCGAGTTGACTTCTTTTTCTGGTCCAGCCTATTTGGTGTTCTGTAAGATTCTTGTATTTTCATAGGCATATCCTTCTTTAGGTTAGGGAAGTTTTCTTCTATGATTTTGTTGAATATGTTTTCTGTACCTTTGAGCTGTATTTCTTCACCTTCTTCTATACCTATTATTCTCAGGTTTGGCTTCTTCATGGTATCCCATATTTCCTGGATATTTTGTGTTAGGGATTTGTTGGTTTCGAGATTTTCTTTGGTTGACGACTGTATATCCTCTAATGAGCCTTCAACACCTGAGATTCTCTCTTCTATCTCTTGTATTCTATTGGTGATACTTGCATCTGTAGTTCCTGATCGTTTACCCAGCTTTTCTATTTCCAGCATCCCCTCGTTCTGTGTTTACTTTATTATTTCTATTTCAGCTTTCAATCCTTCAACTGTTTGACTTGTTTCCTTCATTTGTTTGGTTGTTTTTTCTTGGTACTCTTTAGATTCTTTGAGAGATTTGTTCATTTCTTGAATTTTTTGGTTCGCCTTTTCCCCCATTTCATGGATTTTTTTGTTTGTTTTTTTCTTCTGTTTCTTTAAGGGATTTCCTCGTTTCCTCTTTGACGGTCTCTATCATCTTCATAAAATAATTTTTAAAGTCTGTCTCCTCTGCTTCGTCTATGTAGTGCTTTTCAGGTCTTGCTGGCATTGGGTCTCTAGATTCTGGTGGAGTCATGTTGGTCTTTCTATTACTGAGTGAGCTCTTATTCTGTCTTCTTCCCATCTCTTCCCAGTGGGAGCAGGTGGGGTCTTTCTGTCTCCACTGGTCTCCTTCTTTCCTGAAGCTGAAGCTGGGGATGCTGAAGCTAAAGTTGGGGTCACCAGGGGTTGGGGTCTGGAAGGACTGATGTCTTTCCTGTGTGGGCGGGTCCTCTAGATGCCAGGAGCTGGCCCCCCTGAAGATTGAGGGGATGGGTGTTGGGCAGGGGACAGGGAGTGGCCCCAGGGAGACCCAAGTTCACCTGAAGCTGGGGTCACTGGAGGTTGGGGCCTGGAAGGGCTGATGCCTTTCCTGTGTGGACAGGTCCTCTGGATGCCAGGAGTGGGCCCCCAGAAGATTCAATTTTCTTTTTAATTTGGAGACTTCTTCTCACCTAGTTAGCTGTGTGTGTTCTCAGGGACTCTGCACACATGAATTCCACCAAGTGTGAACCAAATATATTTTGAAAAATTAGTGCTATATCAGCATGTGCAGATTTCTTTTCTTACCATTCCTTCAATGGTATGAGAACAACTTATGTGACATTATGCTGTGTATTAAGCATTATAGTAACCTAAAAATAAGTTACAAAAGAGGATGGGTAGGGTCATATACAAATGGGACACATTTTGCACATGGGACTTGCCCATCTGAAAGATTTTGACATTCACAACAAAGGACCTGGAGTCAACCTCCCACATTGCCAAGGGATGACTGTCCCTGCATTGGAGGTTATAAAGCTGTGACCAACGTTTTGACAAACCATTTTTTTCAGTTTTCATCTAGTTCAAAATATTATTGTCTTGTGATTTCTTTCTTGGTCCAGAGATGATTTAGAGGTGTGCTACATAATTTCAACATATGTGGAGTTTCTTTCCACATATCTTTATTATTAATTTAATGTTTAATATTTAATTTCATTCTGATCATAGAACATTTATAATTTTAAGCCTTTAAACATTATTTGAGGTCTTCTGGTTCCAGGTAAGATGAAATAACACCATCACCTTCACCTGACAACAATAATAAAAGGTAGTTGGAACATATGCATCAATTCCTTGAAGACTTTGAGAAATAAATTTCAATAAGGTCACTGAAGGAAAAAACCATCAGAGTGTTGTATGTGGTGGTGCACATCTTTAATCCCAGCACTGGGGAGGCAGAGGCAGGTGGCTCTCTGTGAATTCAAGACCAGCCTAGTTTGCATTGTGAGCTCCAGGTCAGCCAGGGCTACATAGTGAAAACTTATTTAAACAAACAAACAAAAACCTACCAGAATTTGTCAGTGCATTGATACATGAGGCCCCAATCCCTTCATTTATCCAGACAAACAGACTGATGTCCTCTAGTCTGAGTGTCACACAATCCCAACCCCAGAAATCAGCACACGGCATGTTCAGAGAGGGTTCCTGGGGATGCCAGCTAGCGCTCATGCCAGGACTCTAAGTAGGAACTTCTAACAGCCCTAAGAAATGTGGAAATAATATGGCTCCCATGACTTTTCTTGTACTGAAGCCCACATGTGTCTCAGAAGGACAGTAGTGACCCAGCTGGGGCCAACACAGGCAGAACTCAGGAAGTTCCAACAGAACAAGGAAACCGTTGATCATGCTTCTGTCTTCTCTCCACTTAGGCTCAAGTTTCTGACTAGGGGACAAAAGGAGAACCACAGGGGATCAGGAGAACATGTGCTGTGGAATGTTGAACCCTAATCTTGTTTAAAGACTCCAGGACAACCATGGGAGCCCAGCATGCAATGAGCTAATCCTCTGCAAACTGAGCACTGAACCAACAGAAGAAAGACTACCAAGCTGCTATCTCAGACCTACCACTGGGTGGCAAACAACTAAAGCAAAGGATGAAAACGCCTAAAGCAGGGGGTTATTAGAATAAAAGCAGGGGTATTAGGATAAAAGCAGGGGTATTAGGATAAAGCAGGGGTATTAGGATAAAGCAGGGGTATTAGGATAAAGCAGGGGTATTAGGATATGCCTAAGTGACAAGTGCTCCATCAGCTGTCCTGGCACATAGATTTCTCATGCCACATACAGATTCAACTCTATGGTGTTGCAGGGAAAGTTCCTTGAATTGTGTCTTGAAATGTTTGGGTTTTGCTTCAATGTCTATAGTTTCCACTGTCTTTCCTGCACAGATCACATCTACACGTGGCACATGCTTAAGCTCTTTTGTAAGTCTCATATGTATTGCGTTTACGTTTTCTTACTGCTAGCCTTTGGGTTTTGTTTTGCCTTGCTTTTGAGTGTTTAAGCGTATATGATGTACATGGATGGTTATACTCATGTTCATATGTTTGTGGGTGTGCACATACGTGTACATGCATGTGGAGGTAAAAAACTAGCATCACGTGTTTTCCTGGATCACTGCCCGTTGGGTTCACCAACTCACCTAATTTAGCTCTCCAGCTTGCCTTGGGGATCCCACCTTTGCCTCCTGAGCACTGGAGGCCACTATGCCCAACAGCTTTTGTGGTGTTCTGGTGTTCTGAACTCCAGTCCTGATCCTTGAGTGGCAAGTTCTTTCCCCACCGAGCTGTTCCCCTCGCCTTCCCTCCTTTCACGATGTCTTCCACGGGGAGCACCCTTCGCACTTCCAATTTCATTTCAATTTTTCTAATGTCCAAGAATTTTCCCTGTTTCTTTCTGAAATTTAGTTCCCTCCTCATCTGCTCATGTCCCAAATCTCCTCATGAGCTCTTAACTTTCTGCCTTACCACTTTCTCCTTCATCAGATAATTCTCTAATTAATTTTAAAATTCATGCCAAACGTTTAATCACACTTTTAAATTGCCCCACAACAAATGAATGTCCTGGCAAATGTACTTCTTCCATTGGCAATGTCTCCTGCTGTTTGCCACAGTTGCTTTTTAAACTTTGGCGTATATTGTCAGGCTTAGTTACTCGGGCTTGTCACCAAATGGGGAGATATTCCTGGGCCAATGATTAGCATACTTGCCATGCTGGCGTCACAAAACCGAAGCTTCCCCCTTCAGCTGTGAAGAACTGGCCTGCTTTCTCTAAATAAGGCTCAGCTGGGAGACTCTCCGTTAGACAGCAGGGAGCTGGAGTCCCCTAGCTCTGCTCCTGAGGTTCCTGACACCTCTCTCCCCCCCAAGAGCCCGGTAGAACTTCTCAACTTCAGGGAATGGTTGGGTGTTTTCAGAAGAGTACTTCTGTGTTTTAACCTTTGCATCTAAGTGCTGATTCAGTTGACTTGGTGTCCACTCATTACACTAAGACCCCCAAACAAGAAGTGTCTTTAATGCTTTAGTGGAACTTGTTTTAAGGCACCAGAATAAACATATAAAACCCGTCAGAGAACCCCAGTCTAGAAAATATGTCTCATTGTGTCACTGCATTGCCTCTTAGGGTGTCATCATTCTTTGAAGCTGGGGACTCGAAGGAAAAGCAATGAAGATACTGTAGGTACTGAGACATGCTGTATATACACGCCTGCGTGTTGTGCATGTGTGTGTGTGGGAGGCGTGTGGAGTGTGTGTGTGAGAGTGTATGTGTATGTGTGGTGTGTGTGATATGTATGTGATATGTGTGGTATTTGTGTGTGTGATGTATATAGTATGTATATATGTAAGGGTGTGTGTATTGTGAGTGTATGTGGAGGTGCGGTATGTGTGTTTTGTGAGTGTGTGTGGTGTGTATGTGTGTATGGTATGTGTGTGTGGTGTGAGTGTATGTGGTGTGGTGTGTGTATGGTGTGAGTGTGTGGTGTGTGTATGGTATGTGTGTGTGATGTGTGTGGTATGTTTGTGGTGTGTGGGCGTGGTTTCTATGTATAAAGTATAAAGCAAGGGCACTGACCAAATCACATGGCACTCTAAAGTTTAACACTCTCAAGTGTAAAGGGATAGAAATTCCTGTGAAAACCTCGTCATAACTAGTACCAGCCACCAGGCTCCAGTCTCCAAAGTTTTCTGAAGAAGTCGTGATCGGGGCTGTGACTGTCTTTTCAAATGTGTATGTGTGCTGGCTTTTGCCTGTAAGCATGTCTGGGAGGGCGGAGTCACCAGAGACTAGGGTTACAGAAGGTTGTGAGTCACATGTGGGTGCTGGAGACGAGCCTGGGTCCTCTGGACAAGCAGCCAGTTCTCTTAACCACCGAGCCATCTCTCCAGCCCCTGTGACTATCTCTGATGCCGTGAAAGTCTAGTCACACTAGTTGTCACACCTTTGAACTCCTTGAAGAAAAAGGACTCCTTCTTTTCTTTATTTCTTAAAAACTTAAACTGGGTTTTTACCGGACGTTGGTGGTGCATGCCTTTAATCCCAGCACTAGGGAGGCAGAGGCTGGTGGATTTCTGTGAGTTCGAGGCCAGCCTGGTCTACAGAGTGAGTTCCGGACAGCCTCCAAAACAGTACAGAGAAACCCTGTCTCAAAAAAAACTTAAACTGGGTTTTTAGCTGCATTTTCTATAAGACTGATTTTCATTCTGTATCAGAAATGACCGTTCCTCAAACGCCAGGGTTTAAATGTGGGCCTTTCATCTTCCCACAAAGCAGGTATTGTTTACACATTACTATTAATATAGAGGGTATTGTTTACACATTACTATTAATATAGAGGGTATGTTGGAATAGAACATTTTTTCCCATGAAAAACTCAAGGTATAGGTCAGTGGGAAATTTTTTTTTTTGGTTTTTACGAGACAAGGTTTCTCTGTATTGTTTTGGAGGCTATTGGTCCAGCCCGGCCTCGAACTCACAGAGATCCGCCTGCCTCTGCCTCTCGAATGCTGGGATTAAAGGCGTGCGCCACCACCGCCCGGCTGGGGAATAATTTTAATCAAAGAATATTACATTTTCTTCCTACACATCCCACTTTGTATTAGAAAATGACATTGAGATCTGTTTCACTAAAAGTCAAATATCATGAAACAGTTACAGAAAAAATATCAAAAATAACTCAAACACAAATGAAGATTATATAAATCAGGATAGGGTGGGGCACTTTTGTTTTCAGAAGTCTCTGCTCAGGTACCCACAGCACAGAGGAGAGTCAAAACAAGTAACAAAGAGTCTCTGGCAACTAATTCCAAAGCAGCAGGGAAGGGGACACAATGGGGGTTAAGTGATGATGTGGAGGGAATGGATGTTGGCAGCACTGCTCCAATACCCAGTCTGTTCTGAGCAAGACACTTTCTCTGTGAAGTAAAATCTAGGTAAACACTAGCATATTCCTCAAACGGAAAGAAAACATCCAGGCAGACTCAATCCCAGTGTCTTGTTCCACAAACCAGCTTGGTTCTGACATCAAAAGCTGCTGCGGCAATTCTTCCAGGTCTCTCATAAACGCCGTCCTTACGTGTGCTGAGGCTGAGACAGAGGGGCTGTGTGGGGGAGGGGCTGCCTGGTGAGAGGCATGGTGGAACTGTCCCTTAGCTTTCTTTGGAGAGCCATAGCAGCCCCTTCATCTCCTGACACTCACCATCCACAGTGTGCAGAGATGGAACCATCTGTGTTCCAGAACTGGTGATCTGTGGGTTGGTACTGTTGGTTGGTCCACCTTTCTTCTCACTGTGGCTGCATTCATATCATCTGCCTTGGGTCACTGAGTTAAACTGTTTGGGGCACTTAATACCCCCTGTTCCACTAGAGAGCTGGTGGGAAAAACCCAGTGGGGGGCAAGTCTGAATGGAGACACTAAGGGTCGGGGCACATCACTCCAGGACAAGATGGATGGACTCGACACTTGGAGCTACAAGGATGATATAGCCTTGGTGTTAGGATTCGGGTGTCTGTACTGGCCTGCTCTTGGGGTTCTGACATATAGGTCCTCAGCTGCAGCTGCAGCCACTAAGAGCACCTCCTGTGCACATTCACTATTTTTCCTTTTAAAAGGGCCCCGTCCCACCTCCTCCCTCTCTCTCTCTTGTGCTGTTCCTGTCTCCAAAGGCTGGTCTCTCTGCTCCCCTCCCCTCCTCTCCCATTCCCTTTCCCCTAATTAAAAGAAAAATCCCCCATGTGAGCTCTGTCAAATGGCATCTTTTTCTCTCGAGCAGCTTTTTAAAATTGCAACACTTGGTGGGGATCTTTGAGGAAGGGGCGCTAAGAAGGGAGCTGTGGAATGAGCCTGGAAGACGGACAAGAGGTCAGCGTGACAGTGATAAAGGTTGTGGTGAGAGCCCCCCATTCCTGACATCCCACGTAGTCTCAGGAATGGAGAGACCCCAGAATGGGCCAGATGGTCTGGAAGGTGGGGCAAGCTGTAGTTGGAGGCTGGCATGGGAAGAAGGAGGAGGCGGAGGAGGGGGAGGGGGAGGAAGGGGAGGAGGGGGAGGGGAGGCTGTGGGTGCCCGCTGCTGTGAAGACACCGGTGTGTTGTCCCAGCCAGCATCCTTCCCTCCTTTTGTGACTACTTTCCTGCTCAGAACCACCATCTTCATCAGGGTGCTCTGACTACTTTCCTGCTCAGAACTCGTCGTCTTCATCAGGGTGCTCTGAAAAGCTTCCTCTTCCCTTCCTCCCTCAGGAGTTTTCTGCCCTGATGTTAAAAGCATCAGGGCTTGGAGTCATCTCGGTATTCTTTTTCTTCCTTGACTCTCCAGGCAACCTGAGGATTGTGTGCTCAAGGCTGGACTTTTCCCCCTTCACCATGATCACAATGCGCAAATTCATTCCTTGGCTTTCTCTAACCGATCTGGCATTGTGACTGTTGTCACTACTGTCATTGTGCTGATATTTTTCATGTGAAGAAACCACGATCGAGGAGCATTTACCTGGGAGCTGGCTTACAGTTTCAGAGGGTTAGTTCATGATCTTCATGGTGGGAAGCAGACAGGCCTGGCACTGAAGTAGTAGCTGAGATCTTACATCCTGATCCAAAGTCAGGAGGCAAAGAGTGAGACTGGGATTCAGATTTTTTTCCCAGTTTTTCCAGACAGGGTTTCTCTGTGTAGCTCTGGCTGTTCTGGAACTTGCTCTGTAGATCAGGCTGGCCTCGAACTCACAGAGATTAGGATTTGGATTTTTATACTTCAAAGCCCACCCCCAGTGACACACCTCCTCTAACAAGGCCACACCTCCTAATCCTTCCAGAACAGTTCCACCAACTGGGGACCAAGCTTTTAAATACATGGGCCTATGAGATCCATTTTCATTCAGAAATCAAGAACCAACGTAAATCTTCTCTCCTTAAAGCTGTTCCTGCAGAGCCGGGCGTTGGTGGCGCACGCCTTTAATCCCAGCACTTGGGAGGCAGAGGTAGGTGGATCTCTGTGAGTTCAAGGCCAGCCTGGTCTACAGAGTGAGTTCCAGGACAGCCTCCAAAACAATACAGAGAAACTCTGTCTTGAAAAACCAAAAAAAAAAAAAAAAGCTGTTCCTGCAGACATTTTGTTACTGACTAAGGGGTGAGGGTTGTCTGTATTCTTTCTCAAGCTTTTGTGAGTTAAAAACACTTATTCTAATGAATTTTTATGACTTTATGCGGTTGTTCCTGAGAACTGCTTTATACCCACCCGTCTACAGTTTCAGTTTGCCAGGCTTGCATTATTCATACCTAGACCACTGGGATTTTCCTTTTTATCTCTTCTTAAGCCCAAAATTAATTAGAGAGGTGGTAAGATAATATATATCAATGCAGGTGGTAAGAGAATGCGTGTCAGTGCAGGTGGTAAGAGAATGTGTGTCAGGTGGTAAGAGAATGCGTGTCAGTGCAGGTGGTAAGAGAATGTGTGTCAGGTGGTAAGAGAATGTGTGTCAGGTGGTAAGAGAATGTGTATCAGGTGGTAAGAGAATGTGTATCAGGTGGTAAGAGAATGTGTGTCAGGTGGTAAGAGAATGTGTGTCAGGTGGTAAGAGAATGTGTATCAGGTGGTAAGAGAATGTGTGTCAGGTGGTAAGAGAATGTGTATCAGGTGGTAAGAGAATTGTATCAACGTAGGTTTTCTAAAGGACGCACGTTCATGTTCACTTCTGTTCTATCGTAGCCAGAGTACTTTCCTTTTTGTTCTTAGCTGAAGTCTTACTTATGGGCAAATACTTGACCCTGTTTCATTAATAATCCCATTAAGTATGAGTATAACCCAGCTTGTTTGTCTTCAATCCTGTCTTAAGATAATTGATTCTGTTAGTATTAGCATTTCTCATACTAAGAGCCACAGTGACAAAGATAGCATGGTACTAACACAGCAAAACAGACCTATATACCAATGAAACTGAACAGAGGACTCAGAAATAAACCTACACAGCTATGGACCCTAATTTTTGACAAGGTTGTCAAAATCACACACTAGAAAAAAGACAACCTGTCTAATAAATGGTGCTGGCAAAATTGGATATCCACTTTTAGAAGAACAAAGCTATATCTGTATAAGAGTCAATTCAAAATGAATCAAATTTAAATTAAAACCAGAAACACAGAAATTGCAACAGAAAACAGAGAGAACACTTCAGGACACAGGTATAATCAAATGATTTCCAGATAAGATTCCAATAGTACAGGAAATCGCGCCAAGAATTAATAAATGGGGCTGCATAAAACTAAAATGTTTCTGCATAGCAAAGGAAACTACGTAAGTAGTAGAGCAAACAGACAGCCCACAGGATGAGAGAAAATCTTAGACCAGACAGGGCTTAATATAGATCAGGGGTTAGAATAGAGCTTATCTGTTTAACCAAAAAAGTTGAACACAAAAGCAAAATAAAACTGTCAATCAACGCCGGGCAGTGGTGGCACATGCCTTTAACCCCAGCACTTGGGAGCAGAGGCAGGCAGATCTCTGTGAGTTCGAGACCAGCCTGGTCTACAAGAGCTAGTTCCAGGACAGGCTCCAAAGCCATAGAGAAACCCTGTCTGGAAAAACAAAAACAAAAAAAAATTGTCGATCAACAAAAGAATAAACAAATGAAATAAACAAAAAAAGAAACATACATAGCAAACAGGCATTTTTAAGTGTTCAGTGCCCTTAGCCATCAGGGAAATTAAAATTAACTACTTTGAGGTTCCATCAGAATAGCTATTATCAAGAAGAGAGGTGGCTGGTCATGATAATACACACTTTTAATCCCAGCACTTGGGAGGCAAAACTAAACAGATTTCTGTGAGTTCAAATCCAGCCTGGTCTGCAGAGCAAGTTCCAGTGCTACATAGTAAGACCCCCTTCCATAGGAAGGGAGAGAGGGAGAGGGGAGGGAGGGAGGGAGAGAGAGAGGGAGAGCAAGTTCCAGGACAGCCCGAACTGTTATACAGAGAAACCCTGTCTCAAAAAACAAACAAACAAACAAACAAAAAGCAATAACAAAACCTTAAGTCCTGGTTGAACTGCTTTGTTTTTTCAACTTGACACAAGTTTGGGAAGAGGAACCTAAATTGAAAAATTACCTCTATAATATTTTCATAAGAATGCTGTCAGGCATCTTTTTGATTAATGATTGATATGGGAAGGTCCAGCTCACTGAGGACAATGCCAGCCCCTGGGCAGATAGTTCTGGGTTGTGTAAGAAAGCAGACTGAGTAAGCCATGAGGAACAAGCTAGTAACAGCACTTCTCCATGGGTTCCTGGCCCCAAGTACCTGCCTTGAAATTCCTACCCTGACTTCCCTCAGTGATAGAGGGTATGACCTGAGAATTGTAAGATGAAATTAACCCTTTCTTCCCTAAATTGCTTTTGGTCATGGTGTTTTATCACAGCAATAGAAACCCTAATTAGGATGCTTTATCAATGTTAGCAGAGTATCAACTAGTGAAATCAGAATGGACATGCCTCAAAATAAGTAAATAAATAAATAAAAGCTAGAGCTTCAGTATGGCCGAGCTGTCTCACTCATGTCTATATACTCAAAGGACGCTCTCTATAGCCCACTACGGAGTTACTTGAACGTTGGAGTTAACTGCTGCCTTATGCACAGCAGCAAGGAAGCGGGATCAGCCTAGCTGCTCATCAGCTGATAATGAAAATGTACCGTGTATGCACAACGGAATTGCCAATAAAATGAACGGGTTGGGAAAATATTGTATTAAATGAGGTGGCCTAGACTCAGAAAAACAAAAATTACATGTTCTTTTTTGGTGAGGATCCTAACTTATATGCATAGGTATGTAAGTAGGGATAAGCATGGATGTAGAATTCGAAACTAGAAAGGAGACCAGGAGAAGGCAGAAAGAGTTAGGAGGGGGTGGGCAATAGACCACGGGTGACATGAGAATAGAAATGAAGTTAAATGGGGGTTAGAAGAGCAAAGTGGTCAGAGGATGGGAGAGAAGCCTGCAGAGAAGAGGAAACAAAAACAAATTTGTTTGAAAATTCCATAATGATTTTATAATTTTATGCTCTTATGTATGCTAATTAAAAAGAACTTTAATGCCATGTAGTTAAATCAGTGCTTCTCGCCTGCAGTTTCAGTGATTCTGGGCTGTTTGTTCATGGGATTTGCCACCTGTCTGCGAATAGGGCTTCTGTTTGTTCTGAGGAATGCAGCACTGAGAGGATTTCTGAAGCACTGGTGTGGAGTGGTTTGGCTCCCAGGAGTATTACCACAAGGAGGCAGTGGCCAGGGATAATCCTCTTTGACAGCTGACACTCAAAGAACAGAGCAAGCTAACGCAGCTCCCACACACCTAAACACAACAGAGCCAGATTCCTAGCCAGAACCCACTCTGTTCTCACAAGGCTACTGTGAACCCAAAGCTCCTGAATGCGGCCAGCTCTGCTAATTCCTAGTAACCAAACAACTCAGAATGGCCAAGGATTTTCTCTTTCTTTTTCTTTTTCTTTTTCTTTTTTTGGTTTTTAGAGACAGGGTTTCTCTGTATTGTTTTCGAGGCTGTCAGTCTAGCCCAGCCTCGAACTCACAGTGATCCGCCTGCCTCTGCCTCCCGAGTGCTGGGATTAAGGGTGTGTGCCACCACCACTCGGCTTTTTTCTTTCTTTTAAAAATTAAATTTTATCTTTATGTGTGTGTATGTGTGTCTGTGTAACATGTGCAGGCAGTGCCTTCAGAGGCCAGAAGAGTGCATTGGATCTCCTGGCACTAGAATTACACAGACGGTTGTGAGCTGCCCTGTGGATGCTGGGAATTGAATCTGGGTCCTCTGGGAGAGTAGCAAGTGTTCTGAACTTCTGGGTTATCTTTCCAACCCCAAGTATTTTTTCTTCATTATTACATCTGATACAAATTTTAATAAAGTAATAGATTTTAAATCAACATACAAAAACTAATAGTCTCGCCAGGCGTTGGTGGCGCACGCCTTTAATCCTAGCACTCGGGAGGCAGAGGCAGGCGGATCTCTGTGAGTTCGAGACCAGCCTGGTCTACAGAGCGAGTTCCAGGACAGCCTCCAAAACAATACAGAGAAACCCTGTCTTGAAAAAACCAAAAACAAACAAACAAACAAAAAAAAACCTAATAGTCTCCCTATATGGCAATAGCAGACACACAGAGAAAAAAAATTAAGGGAAAATCCATTGATATCTTCAAAAGAAAAAAATAGGGCCTGGAGAGATGGCTCAGCTCTTTAGACCACTGTCTGCTCTTGCTGACGACCAGGTTCCAATTTCCATCACCCACATGACAACTCATAACTGCCTATAACTCCTATCCTGGGATTCAATTAAATGCACATGATACATAGATGTATATGCAGGTAATATCCTCCCCCAAATAATACAATAGGCTATTAGATAACCCCAGGAACTGATATGGGATTGCATGGGATTAGAAAGCTTCTATAGGATCTGGAGAGATAGGAGCAATTAAGAGTACGAACTTCAGAGGACCTGAGTTCAGTTCCCAGCACCCACATAAGACAGCGTCATCTCGGGAGCCCACTCCACATGGACGGATGCTCTCTCAGCCTGGACGCATGGGGAAGAGCCTAGGTCCTGCCCTGGATGAAATGATAGTCTCTGGAGATCCCCCCACGGAGGGCCTCACCCTCCCTGGGGAATGATGTGGGGATTGGGCTGGGGGTAGAGGGGGTGGGGGTGGGGCTAGTGGAGGGGGGGGAGCTGGGATTGACATTTGAAGCATGCATGTTTCTAATTTAAATAATAATAAAAAGACAGCGTCACCTCCTAACGATCCACACTCTTCTGGCCTCCATGGGCACCAGCACTCACTTGCACATATATGATTTAGGATTTTTAAAAATAAATGCATGAAATCAGCCAGGCTTGGTGGCACACACCTTTAATCCCAGCATTCAGGAGGTGGAAGCAGGCCGATATTTGTGAGTTCAAAACCAGCTTGGTCTAAACAGTGAGTCCCAGGTCACCCAGGTCTACATAGAGAGACCCTGTCTCAAAACAAAACAAAATACCATGAAACCAGAAGTCTGGGGAAATGGTCTTGCAACTATGAATTCTTAACTGTGCCTACAGACCTTTAGAGGCTCAGAGAGGTACAGAGAGCTCTTGGGATCCTCAGTCAGAACATGGTGTGTGTGTGTGTGTGTGTGTGTGTGTGTGTGTGTGTGTGTGTATGTGCCTGTGTGTGTGTGTGTGTAGGTCAGAGAATAACTTGCACGAGTTGGTTCTCTCCTTTCACCATGTGGGTACCAGGTTCATACTCAGGTCACCAGGCTTAGTTAGCAGCGGGTACCTTTACCAGCTGAGCCTTATCACCAGCCCAGAACACAAATCTTAAAAGGTGTGTTCTTCACCTTCTTCAGTGACTTGAACACAAAATGACAACTCTTTCCTTTTCCTGAAATGGTTTACAAAGGTTCCTCTTTTTTTAGTTTTGAGACAGTGTCTCACTGTGTAGCCCTGGTACCTATTGTGGAGCCCAGACTAGCAATGATCCTCCTGCCTCTGCCTCCCAGAGGTCAAAATTATTAATATGAGGCACAATATCCAGCGCCATAATTTTCTTAATAGTGCAGTTATAGTCCCCTCACAGTTGCTGAACACGAGCTCTTGGGAACTCAACCAGAATGTTAACTATTTTCTATAAGTCTTTTGGGGACACTAGGCTAACCACTCAATGTTTTGAATTTGCTTTTATTCAGTCAAAGATGACAAATATGCTTTATATAGTTTTCTATATTGTAATCCAATTTTGATATGAATAAGACAACACCAAAATCAACAAAACGTATTTAATTTTTGTTACATTCAAAAGTTGGTTATACTAAGCTGCACACTGCACAAAATATCACAGATTTCAATAACCTCATTCTTCCGAACACCACACCACCCATCTCAAACACAATCCTTTCTCCTTGCCTTAAAATTCTCAATAAAAACCATCCCCAAGAATGTCAAGACTGGATAGGATTCCAAATCCCAGGCTTTAGCAGCTGAAGGCATTGACACTGAAGAAATAAATTAAGTGGAGCGGGCTTCTAGCTATTCTTGGTTAGCTTTGTCTCGCAGACCCAGCGGAAGGGCCTCTGGCAGACGTCATCATTCCAGCGGCCTTCGGAGGTGAAGTGGGCACAGTCCTCTCCTCCTCCCAGCCCGTGCCCATACCAGTTATCGGGCTGCTCTGAGGCCCAGTGCCTATGAATAGACACAGGTGTGAGTCTCCAGAGACCAGACTCTGAATCACATCCCCAGATTCTACCACCTGCCCCAGAGACAAAGCCTCGGGAGAAGAGGTGGTCCCAGGCAGATGTGCAGTGCACACTCACGTAAAGCCTTTCTCAAAGTCAGTTCCATCCACCCATCGCCAGGGCCCGTTTTGGTCCGTCAGGCCCATCCAGGTGACCATGTTGGATAATTGACCCTGAAGAAAATTCTGAAGAAAAAAAGAGTATGGTCATCTCCCCCTTAGACCAGAGAGCCCCCCTCCAAAGAGTCAACTCAGACATCACCTGCTCTGCCATGGAGTTGACCACCACCAGGTGAGCATTCTCCAGCTGGCAGTATTTGTCAGCATCAGGCCACGACTTCTCAGACTGAGAGAACCAGTAGCAGCTGCCTTCGTGCTCCACCCAGTGAAGAGGGCAGCAGGCCATTTCAGAGCCTGTGAAGAGAGGGAGGGTGGAGAACAGGGCGCTGCCTAGCGTGCCATCTCCCAGAACTGGAGCCAACTCCGCCCATCGCCATCCTCACCATTGTTCTTGAGGCTGGCCAACTGGCATGTCAGGAACTTCAAGTCCTTCCCCAGCTCTTGGACACGCTCCGTTATTTCAGACAGGCCTGGGACACACAGAAGGAAGTGAGAACAAAGCTCTGCTGTGACATCTGCTTGACAAAGAGTCCCTGCTGCTCAGACGGCCTGCACAGGGCTCAGTCTAGGAACTACACACGCTCATCTGCCCCCAGGGCACAGGAAGCCCAGGTCTTACCTGTTTTGAATTGCTGTTCCTTTTTCTCCACCGTGCTCTCCAGGGAAGAAACCTTCTGGCTCAAGTCTCGTCCTGGAAGACGGCAGTTCAGCACCAGGAACGGCTTCCACCCACACCCTCTGCACTCAGACACCAGGCCTCTCACCTGCCAGCAGCTCCTGCCTGTGGTCATCCACCTCTACCTTCAGGGAGCTGATCTTCTCCTGCAAGCTGTTGCCTGCACAGCAAGGGACCGGAGCTCAGGCCTCTGCCCTCCCTACCCAGCCACTGCTGCCCAGAACCTGGTCAGAGCCCAACTCACCCCTGGAGATCAGGGCCTGCAGTTCATCCTTTGTGTTGGAGGTGACGTTGTCTAAAGTGGCTCTCAGGGTGCCTAGGTCCCTCCTTAACTGGGAATCTGATGAGGGCGACAGAATGATCAGAACCAAGGCTGCTCGGTCCCTCTGTGCCAGCACTGAGCTGGGCACATTGCACAGAGAGTAGCGTTCTGGTCCCAGAGTCCCGGTGGGGCAGGTGCCATTGTCACCCAGTACTGCACATGAGCAAACCCAGTCTTAGGAGGTGAGGTAATGTGACCGTGTAACCCAAGCACAATAAGTGACACGGCCAGCAGCCATCCCCATCATGAGTCCCCATGTCCCCACCAGTGTCCCCACTGCTGCTGTCAGCTACTACCCACTCCAGTCACTGTGCTTCTCTGGCTGTTAACCCTGTCATTGCCATGGCCCTCACTGCTGTCCGCAGGTGCCCTCTGCACCCATCACTGCCCCATCGGCCTGGCCCACCACACACCCCAGTGACTCCCCTCTTCCCTGCCACACTGAGGACACCCACTTTGGGATCCAATCACAGAGACAACCACCAGCAGCAGGAGGCCGAGGACCAGGGAGAACAGGAGGAGGCGGGTCCAAGAGAAGATATTCCACAGGAAGGACTGGGGGGGAGCCGCTGAAAGAAAAGAGGGCGTCAAGACTCAGCGGATCCAGATTGTAAGAAAGGAAGGGAGAGAAAGGGTTTCTGGGGTGAGGGGGTTAGTGAAGGCTTGTCACTGGAAGTGTAGGGGACATAGAGAATAAGGGGACTCTGGATACCCAGGCATTTGATGCCTCCAATGTACTGGAAATTTATGGTTCCCTGGACCCCTCACAGTCCTGAGGATGTGGTTAGCACCTACTAGGAACCCACATGCATTTAAGCAAACAGAAACAAGCATAGCACTAAGGTCTTGTAATCAGAGCTCAGGGGAGTGGGGATACTGATAGGGCACAAATAGGGGCAGCAAGGTCCCTAACAGGTCCACACATGTCTGCATGATGAAATAAACACATTCCCCTCCAAACTCCACTGCCTGCATTGCACACTCCTCTTCTCCCTCACAGAGCACAGGAAGCCAAATCACTGAGGTCTTCCTTGGCCCTGTATCTTCTTCACAATGGGCCCTCGGTGCTAAGCCCTGACGCCACCAGAGTGAGGCACACAATACTGCCCAGGGTGAATACATACATAGACTATGACAACAGAAATTCCAGCGACCTGTTGGGAATGAGTGGCTGCTTTTCTCTCACCTTTTCCAATCTCTGGATTTTTCTCCTCGATTCCTGAGTTCTGGAAGTTTTCATATGTAATTGTCATGCTTGGACAAACACTAGGCTTCTGGGGCTGTCTGAACTGAAATTGAGAGACAGGATCCAGGCTGACACAGAGCTGGGACCAAGGAGAAATCTAGAAGTGGTGTAGAACCGAGATAAGTCTGGAGCTGAGATCAAATATGGCATATGCTATAACCAGAAGGAAAAGGCCTGGCGGGGGCAGGAGAGATGGTTCAGTGGTCAAGAGCATTTGCTTCTTTTTCAGAGGACCCAGGTTCAGTCACCAGCATCTACATGGTGGCTCACAACCATCCAAAACTCTATTCCAGGAGATCTAATACCCTCTTCTGGTCTCTGTGGGCAACAGGCACATACATGATACATATACGTATATGCAGTCAAAACACACACATTAAATAAATAAATTGCAATTGAAAAATTAAAAAGGGGGTGACATGCAGCTGTGCTAGAGATGGGGTCAGGATTGGGCTTAGTATCAGTTGAGTTTGGAATGTGGAGGTAATGCTAACAGCTAAACCTATTGCCATTGCTAGGTCTGACAGGACCTGTCTTGATACTGCGCCCTTTCCTTGGGCTGGCACCTGCACTGGACTGGAGCCATGGGAGAAACTGGGCAAAAGCTTGCAGAGAAACGGGAAGCAGAATAGGGATGAATTCAGTCTTCCATCACGGCTGATTGGAATGTTCAAACTGGATCTAGGACCGAAACTGAGATCAGGATAGGGCCGGTGGACAACAACTGGATCTAGGACTGAAACTGAGATCAGGATAGGGCCGGTGGACAACAACTGGATCTAGGACCGAAACTGAGATCAGGATAGGGCCGGTGGACAACAACTGGATCTAGGACCGAAACTGAGATCAGGATAGGGCCGGTGGACAACAACTGGATCTAGGACTGAAACTGAGATCAGGATAGGGCCGGTGGACAACAACTGGATCTAGGACTGAAACTGAGATCAGGATAGGGCCGGTGGACAACAACTGGGCTGCAATTGAGACACAGCTGGGTCTTTGTCTCACGTGGGACTGTGGCATCCACAATCCAATCTAGAATCCGATAAAGGGAAACTAAGTCCCACACTATACTCTTGTATCTCTTCCCACTTTAGTGCCACCGATGCCCAACGCCTCCCTCCTACCTGCAAATTATAGCACATTCCCTGTCCCACTGGTCCCCAGTCGGGTTACCTGTGCGAAGTCTGGAGACTGTGCCTCTTGGCTTCCTTGTGCAGCGATGAGCAGGGGTGGGAAGTCAGTCAGAGTGGAGAACTATATCCCAGAGGGCTGGTGTGGGAGGGACCAAATCAGAAGTCACTAACTAGTACACATGACAAAGTGCTTTTGTGTCCGGTGGTTCATATTTTGGGACAGGCAATTTCGACTTTTAACGGTAAATAGTACTGAGTGGATTGTGATTGGTACATGTGCAGGTTGTGTGTGTTGGGGGAGGGGTTGGGCTTGGGGCTAGCTTTGCACTTATTCTCAAGGGTGTGCCTTCTCCCATTCCTCTTTCTGGGAGCTCTCATGACTTCCTCATTTTTAGAGTGTTGGGGTTAACCGGAAAGAACACTCTGTTGTTTTCTCTTATGCCTTACGTCTTCATCCATTTCCTGCCTATGTATTTCCAAGAATTGTTGGCGTCTCCATCATTTACCCTCAAGCTCAGAGCAGCCTGTTCTCTCATCTTGTTCACTCCTATCACGAGTCCACAGCATCTGACTATTCGCATTAACTAACTCGGGCTCGTTTGCTCTGCCCTTGGATCATCGTGAGTTGGCAAGTGGCAGTCCTATGCCCTTGGATGCTCAAAGTTCAAGTCCTGAACTAGAGGCTCATGTTTCCAGGCTCTAGAGGCTTGGGGTGCTCAGATTGGAGGGGACTGTTGCTCTGGGATTTGATTGTTAATGGCCTGGCACCCAGCAGCTTGAATAATCCTGAGCTCTTAGAAGCAACTGCTACAGCAGCCTTGAGTGCTGGCTAATGTCACATGTCTCAAGTGTCAGGACTCTTGGCTCTTAGGGTTTAGAATCTCCATGTAACTCTTCCAGTGACTATGGCTTGCGGTCCCTTGTCTTTGTCCTTTCGAAGCCTTTCCTATAATACATTGTCCTTTGTTGTCTATGCCCCTCTGCCTCCTGCCACCCTTGCCCCTGGCCACTCGTCAGAATCGTGTAAGTGTCCTCTTGTCTCCTCATGTTGCCAGTCCAGAGCCTGCTTTACGTTCAGTGAAAACCAAAAGTAATTAAAGAAAAGGATATTCGGGTGAAACCTTTAACTGGGCCTAAGTTTGCAACACCTGGAGCAGCCTTTTAAGGTTTCTCCCCACTAAATAAAAGAGTGAGCCAAATAGCCTGCTCCTTTCGCCAAAAAGGGGTGTACCAGAGGCGTTTTTTTCCAATTGTGATATGGTCCTTCATGCAAACAATGGGATGTGTTTGCACCAACCATGTGCTGTTATCCAAGCTATCAGGAGACGCCTTCTGCTTCTGGCCAGGGTGAAAATGGCTGCTAGGGTTCACTGAGGCTTAAGATGGCAGAAAGTGTGCCACAAGCTGTTTGCGTTATATCTGCCTCTGAGAGCTGAAGTTGACAAGCAGCGGTGGTTGCAGTGTAGCTTCCTCAAGAAATCCGCGCAGTGTTCAAAGTAGCCAGATCGGCACACTCACTGATAGTCCTTACTCAAGGCAGCCTGGGTGTCAGAGAGAGGTCTAACACCTGTTACTATCACTTAGTTACATTGCCGGAACCGTCAACACCGCGGCTCACTGAAGGAGGAAACACAACCACGTCCGTCACCAGCAAGTAACAAACAAGGGTTGATATAGCATCCCCTTATTAACAGTTCAATCCCCACAAGCAATGTGAGAGACATTTGAGTGCTGGATAGTTTGTGGCTTATGGCATTTTGTGACACATCCTAAGTCAAACGTCTCTTACAGGAGACGGACAGAAGTCAACCCCAATGTTGCCACCACCCTGGCCTAGCTCTCTGAACATGTTCTGTCTTCAGAACATGTTTCCAATTCATTCATTCTTTGAGTGCCCTGAAGAGACTGTCTTGAATCTGTGAGCACATCCTTTTGAAATGGAGGGCAGTGGGATGTGCTCTGGATCTTGTTAAATGCAAATCTAGGTCAGAGGTCTCCCTTTGACTCAGTTCATCAAGTGTGCTTTACAGGCCCGAGTCTTATTTCATCGCGTGTACAGTTACTTGAGCATTTTCTTCTTTGTTGTTGTTTTTTGTTTTTTCTGAGACAAGGTTTCCTCTATGTAACCCTGGCTGTTCTGGAACTTGCTCTGTAGACCGGGCTGAACTCAAACTCACTGAGATCCGCCTGCCTCTGCCTCCTAAGTGCTGGGATTAAAGGTGTGCACCACTATGCTTGGTTCCATTTTCTTATTGTTAAACATGTAGGTTATTTCCAATTTGTTTCTGCTTTTGCTTTTGTCAGTGCTCTGAATAGCATGTTGTTAGTCAAAGATAAACACTATATTTTGGCTCTGTGACGTCCTCCATAGGCTCCATATTAGAGGCTGAGTCCCCAGCTTGATATTATAGGGAGACAGTGGACTGTCTTAGGGGGAGGGTCTCGCAAGAAGGACTTGGAGGGCTGGAGGATGGGGCAGTGGGGAACAGAGCCATACCTTCTCAGGGGAATTCTGGCACCAAAACCACTTTCCATTTCATTTCCTGGTCATCAGGTGGAGGGTTTTGTCTGCTACATATACCATCCTGACTCACCACTGGCCCAAAGCGATGAGGCCAGTCAGTCGTGTGCTGAGTCCTCTAGAAGCATGAGTTAAAACAGTGAGACATGAGTTAAAATAAACCCTTTGTCCTTGTGAACTCTCTTTGCCCAGGCATTTGCTTCAGTGAGATAAAGCTGACCAGCATAGCTTGGCCTTTAGAAGCTAACACTGAAACAGAATCTAGTTATGAGCTGTTTATAATCAAGCAGACCCTAAGGGGGTGGAGGAAGGTGCAAACCGAGGGAGACCTGATGCTCTTAGCTGCTCATTTGGAGAGCTCAAGCGGTTCATGCAATATTTCCACACAAATTGTTCTGATGGGGTGGGGGCCGGGGGGCAGATTTCCAGAAATAAGATTATCTCTTCCCCAGGGTTGTTTGTTATCACTCTTGGCTCCTGCTGCCACACCGTAGCTTAGTGGCTTTCCTGACCTAACTCTACACAATTTGTATTTATTCTCGGGCGTGGGCCTGATGTCTCTGGCTCCTTAGCTCGACAGATGGCTAATGATGAAACAAAGAGAAATCTCCCAGTCTTTGCCGAGGGACTCTACAAGTGTGTGGGACACACTGTGGTACCCTAGCATGAGACACCCCTGCTGCGGCCTTCACTTCCTGTTTGTGCAAAGCCTCAAGCTTAGACAGCAGTGAGAGACGGTCGGGTTCTTGGTGTGTAAACAACTGAGCACATGTACGTGGTCTTCTAGATCCCCTGAATACCTTGAAGCTTCTCTAATCACCTGTGAAAATTGTAATAAACCACATGAGAAAGGTACAGACAGGCCGAGCGTTGGTGGCGCACCCCTTTAATCCCAGCACTCAGGAGGCAGAGGCAGGCAGATCTCTGTGAGTTGGAAACCAGCCTGGTCTACAGCACAAGCTCCAGAACAGGTTCCAAAGCAATAAAGAGAAACCCTATCTTTGAAAAACCAAAACAACAACAAAAAAACCCAACCAAATAATAATAATAAAATAAAAAGGTACAGACAACCATACTGATTAAGCCAATTAAAAGTATATGAGCCAGCAACCAAGAGAAGACTCAGCCCTCAGAGTCTCCTTGTACCCAAGTTCAGGGGTACAGTGTTTTTACGCACTATGGAAATGATTCCTGAAAGTATAGTCTAGGTACAGTGTTTTTAAAGGGAAAAAAAGTCACAATAATCTCACATCAAACGTATATGAGGGTCAGAGTAACCTTTAGTAATAATTTCAGATTTAGCATGACAATTATTTTGGTTAGTATATGTAGACCACGGTCGACGCCATGGAAATGTCAAATGTGTTGCCAAGGCAGAGATCTGAGAGCTCGGCAACCAAGGCGGAGTCAGCACAGACGGTGTTTCCTCAGTCACCTCCCCATTTCTTTTGGTGACTCTTAAATCTTTGATTTTTATGAAGGGTCAGGTACTGGGTAACAATCAGTTAATTAAGCAGCGCCCAATTGTTAGACCTTGGAAGAGAAGGACAAGAGGACCCATGGGGCCAACGAGTAAGGAGGGCAGCCATGGAATCCAATCAAACCGGCGGCAAAACAATGAGCTGTTGGCCTTTTCTATCTATTATTTATAAGGGCCAACTGCTTTTTGGATGTATAACCAGGCATAATTTACTAAAGAAATTAGATTGTTTGTTATAAACCTATTATTTAGATACAGCACAGCCAATAACTTTTTGTGTTAGTGTCCAGTCTTGGGGAGCCATCAGCATAGCCCTGTAGGGAACATTATGGCTACTATTACCATGAGTCCAAAGGGAGAAAGGGATTTAATCCTCATCTCCAAATGGCCACAGCTGAGTTTCTGAAGCTTTTCCTTGTGAAGGTCCACAGGCTTCTGGATTTCTAACAGGAGCCAGGGTGGATAGTTGGTCTCCGATGGCCTCAAGAAGATGACATGAAGAGGCTGGTCTTCGTGGACTTTCATGGGCCACATTTCTTCCTCCTCAGGCAGTATTGTTTGTTGCCTCAGGAATGGAGGAGTCACAGGATGACACCTGTAACTCAGCGTTTACATGAGTGTATGTACTTGAGCCTGCTGTCCTGATGGCCCTGTGACAGAGCCTCCGTCTTGTATTATTTAAAAGTCTCTTGAGGACTTTTTGCAGAATCAGGTAATTACCTCTTGGCCCTGGAATTAGCTTGTGTTAAGAGAGAAGAATTGAAATCTGTGGTAGAAGTCATGTCCAATTGAACTAACAGGTAGGTCCCACACCAGTCAGGTGACAGACTTCGGGATAAGGTTTCCCTGTTCACAGCAGCCTCACATGTCAGTTTGAGAGACAATGACTGAAGACATTGCTCTCTGCTTCTGTTGTTTGAGACATTTAGGATTCTGACTCTAAGATCGTCTGTCTGTGTAAGAGGATCCCCATGGCATGAGACATGAAGAGTAATTCATCTTCCCTGTAGACAAGGAAGTTTTCCTGGTTTGTCGGGCCTACACGGGTGGAGTGGTCATGCCTACACAGCCGAGGCAGGAACACCAGGAAATCAGACAGTCTTCTTTCCCTGATCCTTCTCCGGTGATGAGGCTAGCATGCAGTGTACTCTGACGGGGTCTCAGTGAGCTCTCTAGTCATGCCAAATGAAGATGGCTGCTGCAAGTGAGAATGTCTAGACAGGTCAGAGGAGGAAAACTCTGCTTATCCAAGAAAAACTTGTGAGATTTGATTTTAAAGCAGAGTTTTATAGTTTTTAATTTCTCTTTCCAAAACCCAAGGAATCTTTGAAACTAACCTTAGACCTTAGGGAGGGAGAGACAGGAGAGATAAGGACAGCGACTGTCCCTTTCAGGAAAGTGTCTATAATAATGCCAGACACAGCAGGGGGCTGAGTGAGGTTTAGGTCCATTAGTTAAAAGAGATCTCTTACAGGAGGAGAAAGATCTGTACTATGAGGAAGCAGGCTTGAGGGTTATGCTACCTATGCTACATGTCCGTATTCCTATAAACTCTGGGTAGGGGAGTGGGGCTGGTTAACTTGTAAAGGAAGTCATGCTACCTCAGATCCATTTGGGAGACTGGATTTCTTTCATGCCCTGCCCACAGCCTTCTGCTCAAATGTGCTAACAGCCAATGGGAAAGAAGCAGAGAGGTGACCACCTGAGGGAAAGAAAAGAGGTCTGAAATTAAGTCACTCAACCTAAACAGTGTCCAGGACAGCCTTCAAAGCTACAGAGAAACCTTGTCTGGGAAAGAAAGAGTGTAACCCCTCACTTTTGAGAGAATTGCAGCATCCCCAAGTCCTAGCAGGCCTGGATTGCTACCTGCTGCTGCCTTCTTGGGGTCTCATATACTCCTCACCCTTGAATTTCCAGTTGTAGTTGCTAAACATAGAGAAGGTCTGCCAGCTGGAACCTACAGGCACACTTGCCCTGGGCATCCTATGGATAAGGGCCAGTCTTCAGTTATTCACCAATTACCAAGTTTTAGGAGAAATGCAAGTTAACCACAGAGCAGTCTTGTTTGAGCAGAAAGCTATCTTTAAAATAACTTAGTGACATTTTATTTCCTATGAACTTGAGAACTTCTGAGAAATGTCAAAACTGTTGATGACAAAAGATTCAGATTAGCCATGGCTAACAGTTTCACAACTAGGTCTGCAAAAAAGCCCTGCCAATTAAGAACAATGGTTCTCAACACCCACGCTGGGGGGCTCACAATCTCCTGTTCCAAGGGACCTGAAGCCCTTTTCTTGCTTCTGTGGAGTGGATGCCGGCATATGTGTGAGCACTCTCTCCCTCTCTCTCTCTCTCTCTCTCTCTCTCTCTCTCTCTCTCTCTCTCTCTCTCTCTCTGTCTGACTCTGTCTCTGTCTCTCTCTGTCTCTGTCTCTGTGTCTCTGTCTCTGTCTCTCTCTCTCAAGCGCACGCGCGCGCGCAGCGCACACACACACACACACAGATAAATAAATAATAAATCTTTTAAAAAGTGTCACAATTAAGCTGCTTTCACTGAACAGACTGGAATGAGAGTTATGCTGAGCCAGCAGTCCTTTAATGTATTAAAATCTCGAAGCGCCTGGAGCGATGACTCAGCAGTTAAGAACACTTGGCTGCTGCTCTTGCAGAGGACCTGGGTGTAGGGACCTCCAAGTCCAAGTTCTTAGCACAAAGGAGATTTATTTGTATGAGAGGGACAAAGGGCAGGGGTAAGGGACAAAGACAGGAGATAGAGGGTGAGGGAGAAGGGGAAGGGAACAAAGGAAAGGGGCGGGGACATTTGTTTTAGGGGGACAAAGGACTGCCTCTGGATAAAGGAGACAGACGTGGCCCATAGGCAAATGGCAGTTTACAAAGGCAAGGGGGAAACCCTGTGTTAGGATGAGGTGTTTAATTGTAATTGGACATGTTAATTAGGTGAGCCAAAGGGGGCTTTTGATTGCTGGACTTCCATACTTTGATAGCTGAACCTCAGAAGTCAGCCTCAAGAGGAGGAATGGCTAAATAAGAGAGCAGACCCAGGTGGCCAGCTTTAAGGATGTAATCTAACAGTTTTTAGGAGGGCAGAGGGAATGGGGAAAGGGCAAGGCCTGCCAGAGCCATGTTTGCTGTGCTCAGGTCACTGGGTTTGAATCCCAAAACCCACACCAGATGGCTTCAGGGGATCTGATGCCCTCTTCTGGCCTCTACAGGCACCTACATGCATGCTGTGCACACACAGGTAAGCAGGCACATGCATGCTGTGCACACACAGGTAAGCAGGCACATGCATGCTGTGCACACACAGGTAAGCAGGCACATGCATGCTGTGCACGCACAGGTAAGCAGGCACATGCATGCTGTGCACGCACAGGTAAGCAGGCACATGCATGCTGTGCACACACAGGTAAGTGGGCACATGCATATATTTTTTTTAACTTGTAAGTAATTTTCTTTTAACTTTTCCAACTTAATTACATATACCATTTCCTTTCTACAAAATTTGCCCTTCATTGATCTTCTAAAACTTCATTGAACCTTATGATGATTTCTACCCTTTTCCAGTCAAGGAACAAAACCCTTACTTTCCCAAATCCTTTCTGAGTCTGTTGCTGTTTTGAGACAGGGTCTTACTGGCCTGAAATTCAGTATGTTCACCAGGCTGTCCTCACACTCACAGAGATCCACTTGTGTCTGCCTCCCAAATGCCGGGATTAAAGGCATGCACCACCATGCCTGGCCCTTGCTGATTTTTTTTTTTTTTTTTTTTTTTTTTGGTTTTTCGAGACAGGGTTTCACTGTGGCTTTGGAGGCTGTCCTGGAACTCTGCTCTGTAGACCAGGCTGGCCTTGAACTCACAGAGATCCGCCTGCCTCTGCCTCCCGAGTGCTGGGATTAAAGGCGTGCGCCACCAACGCCCGGCTCCTTGCTGATTCTTAAACATCCTCTTTCTTTTGACTTTCAGAAAGAAACCCCCATCCCCTTAACCTTGTTCGTTCTGATCTCTCTTCCCACCTGCTTCTTCCTTCCTGTTTGGTTTCCTTCCTTTAAAATTTGAAAGTCTTTACAAAATCCTTCCCCTTTTCAACACAATGCTGTTTGCTTCTCCCAAGTCCTTCCCCAAACCACAGCTTTACTTTCCTCTCTATGCCATTTTGCATTTATAATTATACACACTCATTAAAGTTTTAACACCTTTGACAGACTCAAATGCATTGAGAAGCTTACAATGTTTCCATTTAGCTTAAGCTTTTACCAAAAATAGATACAACAACTCAGGAAAGGATATATACTAACAATTCTAATTTACCAACAAATTTGAGCCATTGCATCTGTCAAAACTGCCTTAGTCACATGAACCATGATGCATCAGGGATAACTTAATAGTCTTGATTTTATGAGCACGCTCACATAAAACGTAGCTGATCTGAACAGAATTTCCTAGAGGGCTTTACTTGTCTACCTTGTAGATATATGTATTTTGGGAAGTAACAATAGTAATCTTGTCAGAAGACTTACCAGCCAGGAAGAAAACTGAAACAAAATGAATCAGAAGTTATTCAGGCAGCTGCGCCCCCAGGCTCCCACTGTCGCTGCCCATAGAGAGAACTTTGTTCTCAAGTTTTTGTTTTGTCTTTTAGATGTGTGTGTGTGCTCGTGTGCATGTACATGTGTGTCACAGTGTGCATGTGGAGATCAGAGGACAACTTGCAGGAACTGGCTCTCTCCTTCCACCATGTGAATACCAGGGATTGAATCAGTGCCTTCACCCAATAAACCATCTTAGTCTCACAGTCAAAGTCAAACACAAGGACCCTCATTCACTGCTGGTGAGATTGCAAACTTTTGCAACCACTCTGGAGATCAATGTAGAGAATTTTCACAAAGCTGCACCACTCCCTGGCATATGCCCAAAGGACCAGACATCCTACTTTACAAATGCTTGCTCAGCCATGTTCACTGCTACTCTATTACAATGGCTAGGAAACAGAAACAGCCTACATGTCCTTCATTTGAAGACTGGATAGTGAAATTGTGGTGCATATATACTATGAAATACTGTTGAATTTTAAAGAAAAATGAAACCATGAATTTTGCAGATAAATGTATGGACCTAGAAAATTTTGTATTGAGTGAGGAATCCAGACCTGTAAAGACAAATGTCACATGTTCTCTCTTATGAATCCTAGCTCCAAATCTTCAGACATGAGTATATAACCTGGAATAACCACAGAAGTCAGGAAAGGATAAAAGGCCCCTGGTAACTCTAGAGAAGGGGACAGTAGGGCACGGACAAATCGAGAAAACCGGGTTTGGGAGTTAACTGGATATGAGAAAAGGGAGGGAAGGAGGAGAGATAACACTAAGGATGTTTTAAAAAACATAGGGAAGCATAATTATGTTTACTTAAATATATATATTTGCATATGCTTAATACACATTGTGTGATAATTATATGTGTGTGTATATATATATATATATATATGTTTTGAGTGAAGTTACACTACTTGGGAAACAATGCTGCCCCCAAGAGGCACAGGCTGTCTTACAAAAATCCCAGTTCTAGCATGAGAAATTTCCCTTTGAGTTATTGATGAAGAATCCAAGAAGCTCCCAAAATAATCCAGGCTATTACTATTGCCCTTGATTGCCTCCCAGAACCTGAAGGTAAGACTCTATTGCTGAAGACACCACACACTTCAGACACGGGAGGAAGTGACCTGGAAGCCTCCTCCCTGAGGATTGGCTCCCATAGTATCTGAAGGTACCAAGCAAGATGCCAGGGGAGAAAAGCAAACAATAGTCACAGCCTGCATGGCAAGATATTCCCAAGAGTGTAATATCTTGGGAGTAACAAACCTAAGGCCCACTCAGTAGGAAAGAATCCATGCCTGGTACTATAAATCTAGTCCATCACTCGTGGCCAGTGAGGTCCTGGACCCGAGAGGAGAACCTACTATTCCCACTTTCCTAAACCAGCATAATTCCCAACTGCATTCTAGATGCTTCCTTACACACACAGGTAACTGCAGCTCCCACCCTCATCAAGGAAGTTTCTTTTTGCAGCTGACAGAGACCATCACAGAAATCCACAACCTTTCAAATGTTATGGGGAGCCCAGAGAGGACTACTCACAGTTTATAGTCAAATGGAAGTGTGAAAGTCTTTATTCCAGCCAGATGGGACTACACTGAGGTATTTGGGACCCTCTTTCAATATATAGATATTAGTTTGTCAGTTTTGTTCTTCTAGAGAACCCTTACTGACACAGTATGTCTTTGGATAATGAAGGAACTGAGCTTGAAATCAAGAGTAAATTAAACTATACACTTTAAAGAATCTACAGACCAAAGAGCATCTCAAGAGAAATTAAAAATTCTTCTGAAGGAAACTAAGTGAAAGAATAACACATCAAAGCTTGTAATAAAGAAATCCTTAGCAAGGCATTCCATTGTTTATGATAAAAAGAAAGTTGGGGCTGGAGAGATGACTCAGTGGTTAAAATCACTTGCTGCTCTTCCGAAGGACACAGGTTTGGTTCCCAGCACCTGCATGGCAGCTTACAGCTGTCTCTGACTCCAGTTCCAGGGAGTCCAGTGTCCTCTTCTGACCTCTGTGGGCAGTGAATGAATTTGGTACACAGACAAACATGCAGGCAAAGCACCCACATGCATGTAAACAAAATAAATCTTAAAAAGTAAATAAATAAAAATAAAAGAAGTAGACTTGGCTTTGACTACTCTTGTCTGCCTTCTACTACTGTAACAGAAGCAAATGCACTCATTTTATCTCACTGTTGTGAAGGTTTCAATCATGGTTGGTTCTCCTTGTTCCTTTGGAAGCCTATGGTGAGTCAGCAGAAGTATATGGTAGCAGAAGTCCTAGCCTCATAGACAGAAGCAAAAGGAGGAAGACAGGGCTATGGTCCTATGTCCACATCAAGGTTTTGCCTCCAGTGCTTGGAAGACTTTCCAGGAAACTCCATGTCCTAGGTTCAACCAGCTCCCATTAGCACTGCATGCTGGAGACTAAGCCTCTCCCTTATTTCCCATATGTATTCATCTGTTGACAGACAACCAGGTTAACGCTGTAACTTGGCTATTGTGAACACTACCACTACACTGTGTGCAAGCATTTCTGTGTATGTCGACATAGATTCCTTTCAGTACATAGCCAGTAGTGAACAGCTGGATCACATGGCACTTCTCAGGCTAGTTGTTTAGAAACCCCTTCTCTGGTTTCAGTAGGGACTGAACTACATCACATTCCCACCAAGAGCAAATAAGGTGTTGGTCCACATCTTCACACATTTGCTGTTTGTTTTTCTTGATAGCCATTCTGACTGGGGCGAGATGGAATCTCCATGCAGTTTCCACCTGCATTTCCTTGATGACTAAGGAGCTGAACATTTTTTAACATATTAATCTGTACTTACTATTTGTGAAGCTATCTGACTTGCCTGCCTGTGTATTGGGTTGTTTTCCTTTTTTTTTTTTTTTTTTTTTTGGTTTTGTATTGTTTTGGAGCCTGTCCTCCTGGAACTCGCTCGGTAGACCAGGCTTAGTCTTGAACTCACAGAGATCCGCCTGCCTCTGCCTCCCGAGAGCTGGGATTAAAGGTGTGCGCCACCACCGCCCGGCGGGTTGTTTTCCTTTTAATGTTTGTTTTTTATTTCTGTATATACGCTGAATATCACTCTCCAGAAGAGTGAGTCACTAACAACTGTCCTCCCACATTCTGGAGCCTGGTTTTTCACTTTGATAATAGTTTCCTTTGCTACATGAAATCCTTTCAATTCATGAATACCACTTATCAATTCTTTTATTATTTCTTGGGCTATCAGAGTCCTTTTCAGAAAGTTTTTGCCCATCTTGAAGTGTTTCCTTCTAGTACTTTCAAAGGTTCAGGTCTCACATTAAAGCCTTTGATCTGTTTGGAATAGGTTTTTGTACAGAAAGATCTAGTTTTGTTCTCCTACCAATATCTAATTTTCTCAACACCTCGTGCTAAGGAAGCTATCTTTCCTTGGGTGCTGTAGTAGTTAATCTTGTCACTTGATGGTATCTGGAAGCAGCTAAGAGACACATCTCTGGGTGGATCTGTGAGGGAATTTCCAGAGAAATTTAGCTTAGGAGAGACTACCCTTCCCTAGAGTGGGCAGCACTTTCTAGCAGGTCGCCTAGATGACATCCGAGGAAAAAGGAATGCTGCCTGCCTTCATTAAACATTTTTAAAGATTTTATTCTCTGACAGTTTCATACTTATGTACAATGTGTTTTGATCATATTCACTCTATCTTAGCTTGCTTTCTGCTGTTGTGATAAAGACCATGGCCAAGAACAACTTTGGGAGGAGAGGGTTTATTTAACCTGCATGTCCAACCGTGGTCCATCACTGAGGGAAGTCATGGCAGGGGCTCAAGGCAGGGATCGGGGGCAGGAACTGAAGCAGGGGCCACCGAGGATGCTGCCTATGGTTTGCTCCACTGCTTGCGTGGCTTTTCTCCTCCTCTTCCTCTTCTTTGGTGTTTTTGAGACAGTGACTGTCTACTTAGCTCTAGAACTCACTCTGTAGGTCAGGTTGACCTCGAAACTCAGCCTTCTTTTTTACACAATCCAGGGCCACCTGCCCAGGGCAGGCAACAGCTGCAGCATGCTGAGACCTCCTATGCTGATTATTAATTTAAAAAAATGTCTCCCAGCACTCGGGAGGCAGAGGCAGGTGGATCTCTGTGAGTTCGAGGCCGGGCTGGACCGATAGCCTCCAAAACAATACAGACAAACCCTGTCTCGTAAAAACAAAAACAAAAAACAAAACAAAACAAACAAACAAACAAAAAAAACAAAAAAAATGTCTTCACAGACTTGGCTACAGGTCAATTTAATGGAGACATTTTTCCCAGTTGAGACACCCTCTTCCTAGATTATTCTAGCTTGTATCAAGTTGACAAAAAACAAAGCAGAACAAAACTAATCTCCACACGCCCGTATCCACCCATCTCTTTCCTACTGGGCACATTCTTCTCCCCCACACCCCTCCCAACTTTAATGATTTTTCTTCTGTACTTATTCTATAAAATGTATTTTGATCATATCTATCCCAGTATTTTTCTTTTTTTAATATCCCACAGAATTTAATCAGGATTGCTTGATGTACATGGAGGTGAAGTTATTTACTGGCTGGTGGAAAGGTCACTGTCAGCCACACCCCTCAGCTAGGGGCGAACCTCATAAGCCCCTCCCCTACCCATGCCGAAGCACCCACAGGCTCCATCTTCTGTGAGTTTATGAGTTTAATGGCCATGTCAAGCCCAGAAGACAGCATTTTTAGAGCACCCTCCCCATCTTCCACCTCTCACATCCTTGCTGTTACCTCTTCATGTTTCCTGAACCTTGTGTGGAGGAAAATGAGTGTAGGTGTTCCATTCAGAGCTGACCACTTAACAATCACTTTTCCTCAGGGCTTTGACAAGCTAGGAGTCTTGTATTAATTATTGTATTAATTAATACTACCCACTCCAAAAGAAGCTTCTCTAGCTGTGGTTATAAACATAAATATGTAGGAGGCCGTCGGACAATATGTCCATTTCACAGAACAACAGTAGTAGTTTTCCTCCTGGGGCCATAATGTGTCTAGCAAGGGGCTTTGACCAACTTTACAATGTCAGACATGAATTTTCTCCCATGGAGCAGACCTCAAATCCAATAATAAAGTGACTGGTTACTACCATAACAGTCATGCCACTATTACACTGGTAGGCACATCTTTTCTAGAAGGTTAGTATTGTCTTATGCAGAGCTCAATGCCAGGTAATATTATTGATTTTTTTTCTCCCTCAGTGGCCTACCTAGAATCTTCTAGCATTATAAAAGCTAACAGGGAAGAAATTTCAGCACCATTTCTCTATGTCCTGCAAGGTAAGTCTTCAGAAATAGGACCTGCTATCTAGCTGCAGTGGCAACCACGACCAATGGCAATACCCGGCATTATTTGGGGCAGGGTGCTCTGGAGACTCCCCGACCAACAACTCATAGGGAGGCATCCATCCCATGGCTGGCCCCGGGATTTGTTTTGTTTTGATTTGATTATTCATGTCTTCTGAGAATAGCACTGTACCCATGCTGGCACATCACTCAAGCTTTTTTTTTTTTTTTTTTTGGTTTTTATGAGACAGGGTTTCTCTGTATTGTTTTAGAGGCTGTCGGACCAGCCTCAAACTCACAGAGATCCGCCTGCCTCTGCCTCCCGAGTGCTGGGATTAAAGGCTTGCACCACCACTGCGGGCCACTCAAGCTTTTTTGTTTGCTATTATATCATTTAACTAGTTTACAAAGTAGCAGGTTTGCATAAGATACTTTCACCTCCACTCTTCCCATTTCCATGTGTGTGTGTGTGTGTGTGTGTGTGTGTGTGTGTGTGTGTGTGTGTCTGTGTCTGTGTCTGTGTCTGTGTCTGTGTCTGTGTGTGCGCGCACTGGTGTGCTGATGTGCCGGTGCCTATAGAGTCAGAGTATGGCATTGAATTCTTTAGAGCTATAGTTACAGACAGTTGAGCCACCCAGAATGGTTGCTGGGAGCCACACTCAGGTCCTGTAAATAAGTAGTGAGTACTCTTAACCACTGAGCTGGCTCTCTGGCCCCTCCCACTTTCTTTTGGTCAGTGTAGCTAAAAGACTGTCGATTTTCTTTTGTATTTTATGTTACTTTTTACTAAGAACTTTTTAAAGATTTATTTATTTATTATGTATAGGGTTCTGTTTGATTGTATGCCTGCAGGCCAGAAGAGGGCACCAGATCTCATTATGGATGGTTGTAAGCCAGCATGGTGGCTGGGAATTGAACTCAGGACCACAGACAGTGCTGTTAACCACTGAGTCATCTCTCCAGACCTATTAAGAACTTTTAAATTAAAATATAATTATATCACTCTTCCCTTTCCTTTCACCTCTGCTTCCATGTGCCCCCCCCCCCATTCCTTCTCAAATTGATGACCTCTTTTTGGTTAATATTGTTACATATCTATGTACATAAACATGTAAATATACCTGTTGAGTCCATTTCGTGTGGCTCAGGCATATATGACCTGTTGGTGTTACATAATCAACTAGGGGTTCACCCCTGGGAGAGGCTAATCCTCCCTCTCTCAGAAGTCTTTAGTTGCCTATGGTTTTTTGTCTAGAGTGGGGCCCATAATTTTCTCCTTCTGAGTTAGCACATTTATTGATATTGTCGGTCTTCAGGTCTTGTTTAGTCAGCCTTATTGTTGAGGTATCATGGATATAGCGTCCCTACATGTCATTTATGGGAGATACAATCTCACTTTGGTTCGTACAATCTCTCCGCCCCCCCCCCCCCCATTGGAACTGTTCCCTAAGCCTTTGGTCTAGGAGTTGTGTTGTAGATGTATATGTTAGGGTTGGGCTCCCCATGATCCACTCATCTCTGCACTATGTCCAGTTGTGGTTTTCTGTAATGGTTTCCATTTGCTATTGCTGTGGCCTTTGGTTACTTCTCAGAAGTCAACACCATGTACTTTGGACACAAGACCTGGAAGACTGAGCTGAATCTAACCAGAAATCCTCCTTCCTGTGGTCCAGATTTTATAATTTCAGAAAGTACTATGTAAATTGTCAAGAGAGAGACACAACCAATAACTCTATCCCTCTGTGATGCCTCTGAACCTCAACAATGATCAGTGTGGCCAGCTGTCGCTAAAGGTGCAATAGTGACACTCGTATCTCATTAGTAATCAACAACTGTCTAATTGGACTTAAGGTTCACTCAACAGGAGGAAAATCATGCCTGGTATTGGAAACCTAACTAACTACCGAGGATTAGTGAGGATATGGATCTTAGGTGAGAACCTACTACTGCCACTTTACTAGACCAGCATAATCCCTAACTGCATTCTAAACTTATCCTAAGAGTGTAGCTATCAGTCTTCATCAAATAATCCTCTCTTTGCAGCAAATGGAAACTATTACAGAAATCCACAACTTGTCAATTTTCTTTCCTTTTCAAAGAATCAACTGTTTCATTAATTCTTTTCATTTATTTCTTCTCTGATCTTTTTTTCTACCTACTGATTTTTCAGTTTGGCTTTCTAGGATCTTGAAACAGCATTTCCCTGTGTAACAGCCCCTGCTATCCTGGAGCTCACTCTGTAGATTAGGCTAGCTTCAAATTCAGAGAGATCCTTCTAACTTTTTAAGATAGGCATTTGTAGCTATAAACTTCTTAGAACTGCTTTCATTGAATCCCACAGGCTCTAATATGTTTTTGACATCATTCATTTCTAAGAATTTTTAACTTTTACTCCTGGTTTCTTCATGGGGTCATTCATCGCTCAATAGTGTATTGTTCAATCTCCATGAATTTGTTTATTTTCTGTAGTTTCTTTTGATATTGATTTCTAGTTTTAATGCATTGTGATCAGATACAAGAAATGAAATTATCTTAATATTTTTGTAGTTGCTAAGACTTGCTTTGTGTCCCAAAAACATGGTCTGGTTTTCTAGGGTATTTCATGGGCTGTTAAGAAGAATATGTATTCTATAGCCTTTGGGTAGAATATTTTATAGATGTCTGTTAAATCCATTTGATCTATAATGTCATGTAACTCTGATGATTTTATTTGCCTGCATGACCTGTCAGAGTCAGTCTTAAAGTATTGTTGTGTTGAGATCACTCTGTGCCATTACAACCAGCAGTGCTGTTTTGTGAAGTTGGGTATGCCAGTACTCAGGACATAATCTGGAGAATTGTTCTATGCTCTGAATAGAGTGTTCCCACAATCAATATGAAGTGATCTTTTCTATTCCTTCCTTCCTTCCTTCCTTCCTTCCTTCCTTCCTTCCTTCCTATCTCCCTGTCTCTCTCTCTCTGTGTCTCTCTCTGTATCTCTCTGTCTCTCTGTCTGTCTCTCTCTCTCTCTTTCTTTTTTCTCTTTTTCTTTGTTTTTTTGAAACAGGGTCTCACTGTGTAGCCCTGGCTGGCCTGGAATTCACTTTGTAGACTAGGTTAACTTTGAACTTGTAGGGATCCTCCTGCCTCTGCCTCCTGAATGCTGAGATTATAGGCATGTGTCACTAGCCTGGCTTAAGCAGCCTGCTTTGTCTCATCTCTATGTATCTGCTATTTTTCCTGCCAGTACCACACTGTTTTTATTACTATGACTCTGTCAAGTAATTTGATGTTTTGTTTGTTTGTTGTATTTTTGAGACAGGCTCTCAATGTATAGCCCTGGCTGGCCTTGAACCCAAAGAAATCTGCCTGCCTCTGCCTCCTGAGTGCTGGCATCAAAGACCTGCACCACCATGCCCAGGGCATAGTACAGTTTGAGATCAGGGATTATGACACCCAAATTATTACTCTTTCTGTTCAAATTGCTTTGGCTATTCAGAGTCTTTACTGTTTCCATATGAATTTTAGGATAGTTTAATGTATTTCTGTGAAGAATATCTGTGGAATTTTTATTACATTTATGTATTGGGAGGAGAGTTGCTTGTCATAGCACACATGTGGTAATCAGAGTACAATTTGAAGAGGTCAGTTATCTTCTTCCACCGTGAGTTTCCTGGGGATCGAGTCCAGGTCATTGGCATTGGCAGCAAGCACCTATATCCACTGAGTCACCTTCCCAGCCCCATGTCACTGGAACTGTGACTTCAGCTGCATACTCTTTTTTCATAGTAATACTGAAGTTCCACGAGCAAGGAACACCTTTTTACATTTTAGTATCTTCTTTGGTTTTTAAATTTAGTGTTTTAAAGGCCTGGCTAGCTCAGTCGGTAGAGCATGAGACTCTTAAATTTAGTGTTTTAAAGTCTTCATTATACAGGTCATTTACATCCTTGGTTATATTAGAACATAACTCTCTTTACAGGTTGATTTTGCATCCTCTAACTGATTAAAATGTTTAACAGTCTTGTGATGGAGTGCTCACTGAGTTACTTATTTCAGTGGGATTGAGGATGGACCCCAGAGCCTTGGGTTCTTAGGCAGGCTGGAAATGTCTCTACAGCTGAAATGCACTCTCAACATATGTGATAGAACACCCGATGCATTTATGTATATGACCATGTCACCTGCAACACCGATGCATTTATGTATATGACCATGCCACCTGCAACACCTATGTATTTATGTATATGACCATGCCACCTGCAACACCGATGTATTTATGTATATGACCATGTCACCTGCAACACCGATGCATTTGTGTATATGACCATGCCACCTACAATTAATGACAATCTGAGTTCATATTTTCTCTTGTTTGTACTCACCACATTACTGTGGCTGACATTAAAACACTGTGTTGAATAACACTGAAGAAAGTCAAAACAAAACCTTTTGTGCCCCAAGTTATTTTGAGTGTTTTGTCACAGGAACAGAGCAAACTCAGGCTGTCCACACCTCGTTGTTCTCTGCCTGGTCGTTCTTTCTTTTGTATATACATTTTGGGTTTGACATCCTTTTTTACCTTCCTTTACTCTTATTTTACTTATTATTATTTTTCCTTTGGGGGCTTTTCCCTTCCTTTCTAACTACTTTCTTATATATTTATTTTATTTTTATTTCATTTTTAACAGGGTCTTACTATATAGCTCAGACTGGCAGTGATCTTGCAGTGATCTGGCCTCAACCTCTCAAATGTTGGGCCTACAAGCATGTACCACCATACCCAGCTTCTGTTTTACTTTATTTTTTTTATTTCACATGATCTATGTGTTTGTTTGGAACTCTGCAATGTCTGCTACCAAGGAATTTACCTAAAATTTACAACAGTGACATTAAAACATCACATTTGTTTTGTGGGTATTTTTGCTGGGTATTTTTTTTAATTATGCATATGGATGTTTTGCCTGCACACACACACACACACACACACACATCACATCACATCACATCACATGTGTGCCTGGTACCCAAGGAGATCAGAAAGAGACATCAGGTCCCCTGGAACTGGAGTTACAGATAGTTGTGAACCACTATATGGATGCTGGGAAACACCATACAAGAGCAGTCAGTGCTCTTAACTTCTGAGTCATCTCTCCAGACCATCACATATTTCCTTTCTAAATCACTTAAAGTTTTTCTTTTTGATTTTCCTGTTAAGTCCAAAATTATCTTGAAAAACAGTAAGGAGATTACCTGTTGCCTCAGACCCTTTAAGATGAGCTTCTGTGCTCATTTCTAACCCTTGCATTGTGTTCAGAGAACCATTCCCTCCTGTGATGGGGAAGACCTTCTGTGTATATGTTTGATTGGTATAAACAAAGCACTGTTGGCCAATAGGGAAGCAAGATAGGTAGGGCTAGGAGTCTAGGAGGATTCTGGGAAATGTAGTGAAGAGTGGTCTCCCGGGAGGAAAGGACACGTCAGGAGGCATCCTCGGAAAGATAAGTCCTTATAAACATATATATTAGTAATTATGGGTCAATAGTTAAGTCAGAGCTAGCCAGTGAGAAACAATAGCAAATGGCCAACAGCTTCATAACTAACATGCTGCCTCGTGTGTTATTTGGGGGCTAAAGCGGCAACGGGACCCAGGTGGCTGGCAGGAAGAATGTACTTTACACTCCTGTCATTAGTTGAGTTTTATTTGTGGGAAAATTCTTTCTCTGTGTCTGCCAATTGTTCTGTGAGCATCTGGGAGCCCTGACTGGTGGGTCCCTGGGTCCCTACTACAACCCTTGGTTGTTAGTGTCAGTGACTCTCTTCTGACGTCCTCCTGGTTGTCACAAAGTGTTTGGTGATTTTGGGTTGCGTGTGGTATGTACCTGTCACCTGTCTGTGAATGCAGCTTCTCTCTTGTGATGAATAGAACAGATCAGTAGGATCATTCAATGCTTCTGAAGTGTTGGGCCCCAGCCCCACGGGATCTCTGTGAGTTGCTGGTCACCTATAAGTGCAACCTGTTTTCCAGTCCAAGTGCTTCCTGTTTTCTAGTCCTGGCTTACTGCCCCAGCCTTGACCCTCTGACATCAACATCTAGCAGGAGAAAAACATGCTCTCTTTCACCTGGGGTTTTTCTACTGTGCTGTAAGCCTGTATATAAGACTGTTCCCTCCTACAAGAGAGAGACCTCTTAACACTTAAAATAAAGACACACACACACACACACACACACACACACACACACACATTCTCCTGACAATAAAGACAACACATACATTCTCTTAGTACAAGCAGCTGATGCCTTGTCTTTCTTTTCCCGATACCTTAGACTTGCTTGTGGCATGGGCACCACAATTGGAGGTTCCACCGAGATCCAGAGAGACTTGGAAAGACTGGGAAAGATCAGCCAGAAAGCAGACTCAGAAGAAGAGAGACTTGAGAAAAAAAAGATTTGAAAACAGGTACCTCAACTTCTAACAGTAAAATTGAATGGTCAAATCTCCAGGCTTTTGCCTGAGAGCTCACCTTCTAAGGAGAAGGTGTATTAAATTAATCTCCAGCCTTTCACGTGATCCACTGAGGTAAAACAAAGTAAAGAGAAACTGAGAGACTGCCCTTGAAGGCTGGTGAACAAGTAAGGTTATAAGGGTATATTGGAAAAAGGGTACCAAGTTAGGGGTACCAGATTAAATCTCCAGGCCTTCGCCTAATACCAAGGTCAGGAAAGAAAGGGGAACCTGAAAGATCGCCCTCAGTTGGAGGGTGGATTGAGTAAATCTTCAGACTTTTGCCTGAGGGATCATCCTCTGTTGGAGGGTGAATTAAAAATGGGTAACAGTTAGTGATTGAGGTACTGGTACTAAGTGAAAGAAAAGGAAAAGATAAAAGTATATGGAATGGAAAATACATGGAGAGTCTGGATACCATGTGCTGTTGTCTTTAAATTGTTTAATTGCTAAGAAAGGAACAAAAACTGCTAAAAGACATTTGAATATAAATACTGCTAAATTAATCCATCTTATATATTTTAAAAATGCTTTGACTTCTAAATTTAAATATAAGAACAGGTTACTTGGGAAAAGAATTTTTGCTTTTGTTTCCATAGAAAATAAAAAGCTGTGGGTTCCTTTCAGACTAGTATGGTTTGATGAAGCAAGGCCACCTGAAGCAGTGACCGAGGTGATCCAACATCTAAAACAGCTGAGATGATGCAGCCTTACAGACCACAAAAACAAGGACTTCAATAGGTTTCTGTTTTTTTGTCATGATCCCCATGGTATTTCAGAGGCCCTTAACAGCAGAAAGTAGTTTTAAAAAATGACGCCCACATTCCCAATATTGTTTATAAATGTTTGTTTTCATTTATACAGGGTTGGTTATTTAAGGTCAATTTTGTGAATCATGTCTAAAAAATTTTGACCAAAAGCCTGACCTCTCCACCCTACATCTACAGAATTACAAGGAGTGGGTACAGCTGTAGCCCCTAAGTGTAGCTCAAAACTTCTCAAATGAAGGGATGATGAGGGACATACAGGACTTTTTCAACCTTTTCTTTTAATTCAAGGATTGGCTGGAGTTGTTTTGTCATAGAGATTTCAATTAAGAAAGTTTTATTTCAACAAACTAATCATGACCTAGGGAAACAGGATGACTAAAAGTATGTATGTTCTGTATGTATGGTGTGGCCACACCGGTATGTATAAAATGTGATTGTAAATGCGTAAGTGTAAACTGCTTAAATTGCCTTAGATATGATTAAAAGGATACTTAAGTTACTTTAGATATCGTTAAAAAGCTACCTAAATTACTTTGGATATAGCCAAAAAAAATCCAGCCAGTCAGTGTCTTAACAGAAAGGGTTGACGATTTGAGTCCTCAGAGCCAGTCAGTAAAAAAAATAACAAAAGCCTACAACATGGCCTGAGAGCCAAAAAAAATCTTTATAAAATATTCTATAGAGTAACAAACAGTTCAAACAAAATTTCAAAAAATAAAAAAGGGGCCGGGCGGTGGTGGTGCACGCCTTTAATCCCAGCACTCGGGAGGCAGAGGCAGGCGGATCTCTGTGAGTTCGAGGCCAGGCTGGACCGACAGCCTCTAAAACAATACAGACAAACCCTGTCTTGTAAAAGCAAAAAATAAATAAATAAATAAAATAAAAAAGGGGGAGTAATGTCCCTAATCCCCACATGATTAATTAAATCATACACTCCTCATTTAAAAATTTTAAATGTAGATGCCAGTGAACAATCTGCTGCAGACAGATTCTGACATGATAAAACTTGAGTGACTTTTGCTCAGGTCAAATGGAGACACCCATGCACTAGACAGTGGAAAAGATCCAATTCTGCCCTAATTTGGGGTCAAGGGCGTGTTTATATTTTCTTACAGGAAAAGAATAAAGCTCAGTGGCTGCCAAAACATTTGTTGAGATGCATGGAACAAAGAAAAACTAGGCCTAAGACCATGGGAGCTTGCGCAAGCCAGTTCCAGTGAGATCCCCTAAGCTAGTGTTCCTTACCCTTAATGTCATCAAATCTACGGGGGGGGGACCGGTTCGAGATTTCCAGTTTCTCAACAGGCCTGCTACACCAACCTCCCGGACCCCTGAGTTTCCATCCCAGAGCTGACAAAGAACTAAAAGATTGACAGTTTGCCCTTGATACACCTTAAAACACAAAATTCATTTTGCCAGTTTTTTCCCTTTGGGGAAAAAAGGACCCATTTAAAACAATTGGACACTGGTATGAACCATGATGAGTGACAAAAGCCCCTTTTCAGTATTTAAAAAGGACATGGCCGCTTAAAATATCAGCCTTAGTGGTTTGTGTTCCTAAAATTGCGCCTTTGCCAGTGTATTTTTCTGGAAAAATACAACTTGCCCTAATGCGGCCAAAAAGAGACTTTGTGATCACTGCTGGGGCGATTATAACTATCGCTTTTGCTGCTACAGCAGCCATTGTATCTGGGACTGCCATCTCACAGTCTGTAACTACAGCCAGCACAGCAGATAAACTGGCAGGGGAAGTAACAGAGGCTCTCAGCACTCAGAGCTCCTGAAATAACTTAGTCCAGGTAGGAATTTTACATCCTTAAACCTGTTGGCCTACCCTGGCACACATTTGTGTTACTCCTGCCAAAGTTTATACTCATCAATTGGCCAATCAAATTATTAGGATAAATGAGACCCGGGTTCCTCCATCCTCTAGAGAGATCATCCTTAGGAAACCCCAAATGACAGGCCATTTAATCAAGGAATAGGCCGGGTCCCCATCTCTGGGCCTATGTAGCCATAGGACTTATCATCATATACTTCATTTGGTTAAGGTGCCTTGGCACTAAGCCAGCCCAAGATGGAGTTGTCGCTCAAAGACCACAGAGAATCCCTCAGGCTTGACTACTATTAAGCCTACAGAAATATTAGACAGTTAGCGACAGGTGAGACTAAGGAGATGCCAGCCAACCAAGACAGGAGGGTCACACAGTCTGGGTGGTTTCTCCATTGACGAGTAAGGTTGACATTAACATCCTAGTCACCTAAGATAGGTGCTAATTTATATATAAAGAAGGGGGGAGATGTTGGGCCCCAGCCCCATGGGGTCTCTGTGAGTTTCTGGTCAGCCTACAAGCGCAACCTGTTTTCCAGTCCAAGTGCTTCCTGTTTTCTAGACCTGGCTTACTTCTTCAGCCTTGACCCTCTGACATCAACATCTAGAAGGAGAAAGCTCTCTTTCACCTGGGGTTTTTCCACTGTGCTGTAAGCCTGTATATAAGACTGCTGCCTCCTACAAGAGAGACATCTCTTAAAGACACACACACACACACATTCTCCTGACAATAAAGGCAGCACATACATTCTCTTAGTACAAACAGCTAAACGCCTTGTCTTTCTTTTCCTGATACCTTAGAGTTGCTTGTGGCGCGAAGTATTCAGTGCTGGGGTAGCTCAGTTTCCAGTGGGTAGACAGGTAACAGCAGTGACATGGATGACAGAATAAGTTGCCTAAGCGTATCTATAAATAATAAAACGGGGCTTCTAACCAGATCATCTGGCCAAGCGTCGTCCAATCCTCATGTTGCCGTCACCCACCCAAAGCTTCCCAATGCGAGCCGGCTCACCACCAGCTCCCTACAAACAACGGCCAGACAACTCTTAGAACGTATATTTCTCTTTTTTTAACCCTAAAAGAATAAGTTGACAATAATAGGCTGCACACTGTACACAGCATCAGGGTCCATACCATTCCAAACACAATGCTACATTCCTCATATACCATCCTTTATCTACCTCTTAAAATCCTAGAAAAAAAAATGTCCCGAGATGGTGGAGATACCCAGACCAGGGATGTGCCAGACATCCGGAACTTATGGTACTGAAGGTATAAGTTAGGGGTAAGGGACTCTTAGCTGCCTTTGTTCAGCTCTGTTTCACAAATCCAGCGGTACACCCTCTGGCAGACATCATCATTCCAACGACCGTCATTATAAGAGAAGTGGGCACAGTCCTCACCTCCTCCCAGTCCATGTCCATGCCAGTTATCGGGCTGCAGTGGCCTCCAATTCCTGAAAACAATTGGTTCTGAGCTCCAGGAGGTCAGGCCCTTAGCCGTGTTAGCAGGAGCTCCCCCCAAACCCCCAGGGTCATATGCTAAAGATAGGACAGTCCCAGGGAGAGGGAGCAAGCTGTAGGCCACATACATACTTGAATCCGTTGTCAAAGTCAGTCCCATCCACCCATCTCCAGGGTCCATTTTGGTCTGTTAGACCCATCCAAGTGGGCACAGGGCCCTTGTGATCATTGATAAATTGCTGAGGAAAAAAAGAAAGAGGGGGAAATGACTTCTCCTTCTAACAGACAACTTCCTGGAGAGCCCATCAAAGTCACACCTGCTCCGCCATGGAGTTGACCACCACCAGGTGAGCATTCTCCAGCTGGCAGTATTTGTCAGCATCAGGCCATGACTTCTCAGACTGAGAGAACCAGTAGCAGCTGCCTTCGTGCTCCACCCAGTGAAGAGGGCAGCAGGCCATTTCAGAGCCTGTGAAGAGAGGGAGGGTGGAGAACAGGGCGCTGCCTAGCGTGCCATCTCCCAGAACTGGAGCCAACTCCGCCCATCGCCATCCTCACCATTGTTCTTGAGGCTGGCCAACTGGCATGTCAGGAACTTCAAGTCCTTCCCCAGCTCTTGGACACGCTCCGTTATTTCAGACAGGCCTGGGACACACAGAAGGAAGTGAGAACAAAGCTCTGCTGTGACCTCTGCTTGACAAAGAGTCCCTGCTGCTCAGACGGCCTGCACAGGGCTCAGTCTAGGAACTACACACGCTCATCTGCCCCCAGGGCACAGGAAGCCCAGGTCTTACCTGTTTTGAATTGCTGTTCCTTTTTCTCCACCGTGCTCTCCAGGGAAGAAACCTTCTGGCTCAAGTCTCGTCCTGGAAGACCGCAGTTCAGCACCAGGAACGGCTTCCACCCACACCCTCTGCACTCAGACACCAGGCCTCTCACCTGCCAGCAGCTCCTGCCTGTGGTCATCCACCTCTACCTTCAGGGAGCTGATCTTCTCCTGCAAGCTGTTGCCTGCACAGCAAGGGACCGGAGCTCAGGCCTCTGCCCTCCCTACCCAGCCACTGCTGCCCAGAACCTGGTCAGAGCCCAACTCACCCCTGGAGATCAGGGCCTGCAGTTCATCCTTTGTGTTGGAGGTGACGTTGTCTAAAGTGGCTCTCAGGGTGCCTAGGTCCCTCCTTAACTGGGAATCTGATGAGGGCGACAGAATGATCAGAACCAAGGCTGCTCGGTCCCTCTGTGCCAGCACTGAGCTGGGCACATTGCACAGAGAGTAGCGTTCTGGTCCCAGAGTCCCGGTGGGGCAGGTGCCATTGTCACCCAGTACTGCACATGAGCAAACCCAGTCTTAGGAGGTGAGGTAATGTGACCGTGTAACCCAAGCACAATAATAAGTGACACGGCCAGCAGCCATCCCCATCATGAGTCCCCATGTCCCCACCAGTGTCCCCACTGCTGCTGTCAGCTACTACCCACTCCAGTCACTGTGCACTGTGCTTCTCTGGCTGTTAACCCTGTCATTGCCATGGCCCTCACTGCTGTCCGCAGGTGCCCTCTGCACCCATCACTGCCCCATCGGCCTGGCCCACCACACACCCCAGTGACTCCCCCCTTCCCTGCCACACTGAGGACACCCACTTTGGGATCCAATCACAGAGACAACCACCAGCAGCAGGAGGCCGAGGACCAGGGAGAACAGGAGGAGGCGGGTCCAAGAGAAGATATTCCACAGGAAGGACTGGGGGGGAGCCGCTGAAAGAAAAGAGGGCGTCAGGCTAAATGGTCAAGAGCAGATGTTCTCAAGCGGTGGAGTCCTTCCTCAGGTGTCATACATCAGACATCCTGCATATCAGATAGTTACATTACGATTCGTAACAGTAGCAAAATTACAGTTATGAAGTAGTAACAAAAATAATTTTATGGTTGGAGGTCACCACAATGTGAGGAACGGTATTAAAGGGTCACAGTATTAGGAAGGTTGGGAATCACTGCTCTGGAGTGTGACAGATTCAGGAGGTGTGGGCCCCAGGGGACGTATCTTGAGGTGAATGTTTGGCCCTGGTAATGCTGTAAGAGGGGGGAGGCCAAGAAGGATTGGGGTGATGGTGCTCCAGCCTCTCTCCTCTCATGGCCCAACATGCGTCCTCACTCACAGAAGCCTCTCCTGCTGTCAGGGCTCAGGTGCACACGTGTGAGACTGCACAGACATTAAGCACTTGCAGACAGGGGCTACAGTGTTCCATGAGGTCTTACATCAGAGTGATACAAGGACACAAAGGTACCTGGGACAGCCAGGCCATTATCAGGCCCTTAGCCTTTGCATGACTGTGTGAGCAAAGGGTGAACTTCTCCAAACCCAACTACCCACCATGCACAGCTTCAATCCCTGCCCACAACGCATGGGAAGCCAGGACACTCCAGGTCACTCCTGTCCCTGACCTTGTATGTGCAATGTAACGGACTCTCAGAGAGGGACTGAGCTTACCGGTGCGTGGTAAGAAACGACAGCAGAAACTCTGACAGACATACTCAGAGCCTGCTCAGGAGACTCCATTCCTCCTTTCCTCTTACCTTTCCCAGGCTCCTGGGTTTTCTCCTCGTTCCCCAAGTTCTGGAAGTTTTCATACGTCATTGTCTTGTTTAGGCAAATTCACAGAACTGAAATGGAGAAGCCAGGGTTCAGTTTGGGGTACAACTAGGTCTAAGAAGAAGCAGGGTAGAGCTGGGGCTCTAGCAGGGTATTGCAGTTGAGAATGAGCCTAGGGGGCTGGAGGGACAGCTCAGCTGTTAGAGGCTAGGCTCACAACCAAAAGTGTAAGAGAATGAGTCTAGGTTAAAGCAAGGATGGAGGTAGACGTGAGTTTGCAGCTGAGGCTAGACATGACCTCAGAATCGCAGCAGCCTTGAGTAGTGGTGGGATTTGGAGGTAGAACTGGAGCTGAGGACATACAACTCTGGGCTGCTTCTACTGGTGCAGCATTAGCCAGAGTGACAAAGCATTTGAAAGACCATGACATACTGTTTGGTTTTGATTTTTGGTTGTTTTGTTGTTGTTGTTGTTGTTGCTTTATTTTTCTGAGACAAGGCTTCTCTGTGTATCCCTGTATGTCCTGGAACTCACTCTGTAAACCAGGCTGGCCTCGAACTCAAGAGATCTGCCTGCCACTGTCTCCCAAGTGCTGGGATTAAAGGTGTGCACCACCACTGCCCAGCAACATACTGCTCTTTAAGACCATAGGATGCCTTGCCTGACTACAATCTGAACACACAAATATTTTCAAACACTACGTCTAAATGTCATGTGTGGAAGGGCTTTCTTTTCAATTTAACTTTGAGAAACCTCATATGTTGTGTCTATCTTTCTCTCTTTCTCTTTAACATGTCTATTTATTTATTTACTTAATATCCTGGCCCCAGTTTCCCCTCCCTCTTTCTTCCTAGTCCTGCCCCCATCCCCCCTCTATTCCATCCCCCAATCCACTCCTCCTCCCTTTCTGTTTAGGAAAGGCAGATCTTATAAGAGTATCAACAAAACATGGCATATCAAGTCACAGTAAGACTAAGCACCTCCCCATGTATTAAGGCTGGGCAAGGTGACCCAGTATGAGGAACAGGGTCCCAAAGGCCTGTAAAAGAGTCAAAGACAGACCCTGTTTCCCCTATTAGGAGTCCCACAAGAGGACCAAGATACACAACTGTCACATATATGCAAAGTGCCTAGGTCAGTTCCACACAGGCTCCCTGGTTGTCGGTTCAGGTTAGTTGATTTTGTGAGTTTTCTTGTGGTGTCCTTGACCCCTCTGACTCCTATAATCCTTCCTCTCCTTCTTCTTCAGGATTCCCCAAACTCCACCTTACGTTTGGTCTGCATCTGTTTCCATCCGATAACAAGTAGGCCAGGCACCAATCTGGTGACAGGGGATGGTCAATTCAGGCTATGTATCTACTACTGCTAGGAGTCTTACCTGGGGTCAACCTTGGAGATTCCTGGGAAAGTCCCTTGTGCATCCCCCTCTCCAGTAGTCTCTTTCGGTGCTCTCCCTCCATTGTCCCTCCCTCCCTCTGCCATCCCCACCTACCCTCAGTCCACTTATGATCTCTCTTCTATTTCCCCTTCCCATTGAGATCCGGGTTTCCCCCTTTAACCCTCCTTGTTACCCAATCAGCCTGGGTCTGTGGCTTGTAGCAGTTATCCTTTCTTTAATGGTTAAAATCCACTTATGAGTACGTATCATGTTCATCTTTCTCAGTCTGGGTTACCTCACTCAGGATATTTTCTAGTTCTATCCATTTGCCTTCAGATTTCCTGGTGTCCTTGTTTTTAACAGGTGAGTAGTACTCTATTGTGTAAATGTACCACATTTTCTTTATCCATTCTTCAGTTTAGGGACATCTAGGTTGTTTCCAGCTTCTGGCTATTACAAATAAAGCTAATACGAACATAGTTGAGCACATGTCCTTGTGGTATGATTGAGCATCCTCTGGGAGTATGCCCAAGAACAGTATAGCTGGATCTTGAGGTAGATTGACTCCCAGTTCTCTGAGAAACTTCCACACTGACTTCCAAAGTGGCTGTACGAGTTTGCACTTCCACCAGCAATGGAGGAGTGTCCCCCTTGCTCCACTTCCTCTCCAGCATGAGCTGTCTCTTGTGGTTTTGGTCTTAGCCACTCTGACAGGTGTAAGGTGGAATCACAAAGTAGTTTTGATTTGCATTTCTCTGATGACTAAGGATGGTGAACATTTCTTTATGTGTTCCTTGACCATTTGAGATTCTTACTTTGAGAATTACATTTAGATTTGTACCCCAATTTTAAGATTGGATCATTTGGTTTGCTAATGTCTAGTTTTTTGAGTTCTTTATACATTTTGGAAATCAGCCCTCTGTCGGATGTGGGGTTGATGAAGATCTTTTCCCACACTCTAGGCTGCCATTTTGTCCTATTGACAGCATCCTTTGCCTCACAGAAACTTTTTCTTGAAAGGACTCATACCACAGTTCCACTCTGAAGGGTTTAAGATACTACAGTTCAAAGAAAATGATTTTAACTAGCCCATCATTTAAAATAATAGGAAACCAAGAGGGGTTTTCTGTTGTTTACCACGCATTTGTATGCATTGCTTGAGTGTGTGTGTGTATGTATGCGTGTGAGCGCACGCGCACATGTGTGGCATGGCACATACATGGAAACCAGAGGATAATTAATAGGAGTTGGTTCTCTCCTTCCATATTGTGAGTTCCAGGAACTAAACTCAAGTCATCAGGCTTGGCAACAAGCTCCTTTACCCATAAGCCAGCTCACTAGCCCAACAACTTGTTTCTGTTTTTTCAATAATGTCTATTAATGTCTCGAGAATCACTTTGACTATTTGGAATACATTGTCTTCACGACCTTTCTTAACATTTTCATGGTCCCTTACTAGAAATTCTAATGGGGGGGTGGAAAGAACAAATAACAAAATTTTTTTTTGGTTTTTACGAGACAAGGTTTCTCTGTGTTGTTTTGGAGGCTGTCGGTCCAGCCTAGCCTTGAACTCACAGAGATCCATCTGCCTCTGCCTCCCGAGTGCTGGGATTAAAGGCATGCGCCACCACCGCCCGGCACAAATAACAAATTTTATGATGGTTTATGATTCAAAAATATAAACTATAAATAACTTAGAACTTAACACTCCAAATGAAAAATTTTAGCAAAGTCATGCTGTTCTTTGAAGATTTGTAAATAAAAATTAAATGTTAAGACCTCAAAAACAGGTGCCACTCCAAGGTCTAAAATGACAATGAACTTGTCCTTGTGTCAGCACCCAGTCAGGAGCAGAGGGAACCGAGCCTAAGACTACAGTAAAACTGGGAGTGAAGTGAGTTGAGTGTGGACAGTTTGGGGCAGGACTTGTGTGAAGATTCCAGGTGGATCTGGGGTGGAATCAGGTTAGAGTTGAGATAGGAGCTGGGCTTAGGACTGGGGTAAGGACCTGTGAAGGCAGCATTCTGTAAAGTGCTTCCTGTGCAGATATGAGGCCCTAAATTCAGTTTCCACAGCCCATGTGAGAAAGCTGGCCAAAGGCCTAGAGAGATGGCTCAGTGGGTAAGAACATGCAATACTCTTGCAGGTGATCTGAGTTCTACTCCCAGCTCCCCACTAGGGCAGCTCACAATTGCCCTTGCCTCCAGCTCCAGGGAGATTGAACTCCTCAGGCCTCTGAGGGGGCCTGCACTCACATGTACATGTCCACATACAACGACACATGTGTACATATAATTCAAATAATAAATAAAGTTTAGAAAGAAAGAAAGAAAAGTCTAGGCATGATACCATGCTAGGCATGGCGTTCTGTTTGTAATCCCAGCGCTGGGGAGGCAGAGACAGCTGGATCCCTGGATCTTGCTGTCAGGTCAGCCAAGCCTAATCAGCAAGTCCTGGATCAGTCAGAGACCCTGTCTCAGAAAACACATGCATGCGCGCGCGCACACACACACACACACACACACACACACACACACACACACACACACACACACAAACCAAAAACCAGTGTGGGACTAGGGAGATGGCTCAGCAGATACTGGGCTTCTTGTACAAGCATGAGGGCCTGAGTTCAGATCCCCAGCACCCATGTAAAGGCTGGTTGTGGTGGCACACTCTTGTAACCCCAGTGCTTGTGGGAGTGGGGCATTCACAGGTCATAAGAACTCACCGGCAGATGGACTAGCCCAAATGACAAGCTTCCAGTTAAGTGAGAGAACATGCCTTAAAAAATAAAGTAGAGAGCGATAGAGGAAAATACTAGACATCAACCCCTGGCCTCCACACATGCATTTACCTGCACACATAGTGCACGCACATGCATACAATACCACACACACACACACACACACAATGTAAATAGCTCCTGAGGAATTATAGCCATGATTATTCTTTGGCCTCCACATACATGTGCATGCATGCATGCATGCACCTACACATACATGAAGAGTTTGGATCTAGAATATCTCCAAAAGTCTGTTAAGCAAAGAACTGAGGTTAGGGCTGAGAATAAGATGGCAACTGGGCCCGAGATGGCGCTGAATTCGAGTGTGAGTGTAATGAGAATCCAGTGAAGGGGCAGTCACAAATCTCGCACAAAGCCTTCCCCCGTCTGCACACTTCCCTCCACCCAAGGCCCAGAGTCCATCCCTCCTTGTGTCCCCTTACTCATCCCCTGTCCCGCTGGTCCCCTGGCGACCCCAGCCGGGTTACCTGTGTGAAGTCTGCAGACTGTGACTCTGGCTTCCCTGTGTGGCAATGAGCAGGGGTGGGAAGTCAGTCAGAGTGGAAAACTATAGCCCAGAGGGCTGGTGTGGGAGGGACCACGCAGATGCCACATACGTGTCAGAGCTCATCCAGTCCTTTGTGTCTAGAAAACTGGGAACACCCAATTTTCTCAACTTCTAACAGGAAACACTGAGTGAACTGGAACTTGAGTGTTTGTGGACAGTGTGGGTGGGAGTGTCTTCCAGGGTATGCCTTCCTCTGGCCCTCTTTCTTGACGCTCCTGTGACTTCCTTGTTTCTCGCTAAGTGGGAAGGGTTGCAACAGAGGGACAGTCTGTTTTTCTTCGCCTATGCCTCTCATCTTCAATCGCTTCCTGCCCATGCCCAAGACACCATGAATTTTGGTGTCTCTCACTGAACACCCGCTCTACGGGAGTTCATGCACTGCTCATAGCCAAAACCTTGTCTGTCTCCCCAGCACCCGAGGACTCCAGCACCGAGCTCCACCTCCACACCCCTCACTCCACTCAGAAGGTTGGAGAAGGGAAGAAACCATGTCCTGACCAGAATGGAGAGAAGGAGTAGAGAGAGCATCTTGTGTTATTAAGCATCAATTAGGGAGGAGTGGGGGCAGTGTTAGAACGGGCAATTGATTCCCACTAGTGCATCAGGGGAAACAGCCCTAAGTCAAGCACCGTGACATCCAACACCCAGCCTGGCACTCTTGTTTGTATGCTCAGCCTTCATATCAGACTCCCATTTCCTCACAGGAGCCTTGCCAGCATGTGGGTCTTCAGAACGCATAACCCTTTCAATCGGGAACATGAGTGTTGAAAACCAAAATCCCTTTTAGTTTGTGGTTTTCTTTTTGTTGTTGTTTTCCATTTCAACTGCATTGTTGATTTGACACTTACTTGTTTTTATTGAATTGGTATGTGTCAGGACCATTTGTACACATCCAGTCATAAAATACGCTTGGTTCACCTGCATCTCATTCTATATGTTCGTTCCACCCTTTAGTTATTTTTTGTTGTTGTTGTTTTAAATTTTTATGTATTTATTTATTACATATACAGTGTTCTGCCTACATGCCAGAAGAGGGCACCAGATTGAATTGTAGATGGTTGTGAGCCACCATGTGGTTGCTGGGAATTGAACTCAGGACCTCTGGAAGAGCAGTCAGTGCTCTGCTCTTAACCTCTGAGCCATCTCTCCAGCCCCCTTTAGTTATTTTTTATTTCACTTTTTGTGTTTATGCTCTTCCATCATGGTTTTGATATTTTGGCTAGTCCGTGTTTCTAGTTAGAGCTCTAGCTTGGATCTAGACTCAGGTCCCCTCGGTCTAGACTAGGGTTCCCAGACAGCTGCTATCAGGAGGAAACCAACCCTTTTAGAGGCAACTGAGTGGGAGGCCCTGTCACCGATATGCTCTGGAAGGAGGTTGTGGGATCCTGGCCCTTTCCTCTTTCTCTTTTGCTTCCTAATCAGGAATTGATTGGCTCTGCTGCCACACACTCCTGATGTGATATACAGTCTTGCTGAGGACACTTGCAGTGGAATCAACCATAGGCTGAAAACACAGAAAATGTGACTCCAAGTAAGGCTGTCCTTTCTACAAGCAGATTGTCTTGGGTAGTTTTTATAGGATGGGATACAGAATAACACAAGTTTTGCAAGCTAATGCTGAAATTGAATGTGGTGCAGGGGATAGGCTTCTTAGCAGGAACCCACTCTTTGAAAAGGATGGCGAAGACAAGAGGGAGCCCCAACCAGCTGAATTCTACAAGTTTGAACTATGGAGGTTGCCCACTATTGTGATGGCTCCATTCTAGAGACATGATGGAGGTCACACCAAATCTGTACAAGACGTTCACAGTAATTTTTCACAGGGTTAACTCTGTTGGTTTGTGAACATGTGAGTACTTTGAATCTTCTCATGTCTTCTTCAGTTTCTTCCCTCAGGGTGGGCACAAAGTCCTTGTGCTCACAGATAAGCACCAGGGAAACCAGGAATGTTAGACAGCAGACTTGCCTCTTCAATGGGAGAGATGTGTAACTTATTTCCTACCCAGAAGGCTGAGGGTAGATGCTGTTAATAGCCTGGTGATCTATACTATCTGTGGGGCCAGGCCTCACCTGAATCCCCCAGACCATTTTGTTTGTCCCAGACTCTTCCTCCCTAGACCTTTATCTTGAGCATCATTTCTCAATCCATAGATCCCATCCTTAGGGGAGATGTCACATGTGCTCTGCAGCTCGGTGACCTCTGCAATGACCTAGACCACACCAGATCATCCCCTAAGCCCTTAAGCTATAGAGCCAGTGTTGTTAAAATGTCTAGGCTTGCCGGGCAGTGGTGGCGCACGCCTTTAATCCCAGCACTCGGGAGGCAGAGACAGGCAAATCTCTGTGAGTTCGAGGCCGGGCTAGACCGACAGCCTCCAAAACAATACAGAGAAACCCTGTCTCGTAAAACAAAACAAACAAAAAAAATGTCTAGGTTTACCCAGTAACGAGACATAGACTGTGACCCAACGATCCCACGTGGAGTTTTATTGGTGGACAGGGAGGAAAAGGGGGGGGTGAAAGGTAACCAACCCGTGCAGAGCTGAGAGAGAGATGTGGGGGGGGAATGAGAGTAAGAGAGAAGATGAGATGGAGAGGAAGATGAGAGTAAAAGAGAGCGTGAGAGGGCAGGGGCCAGTCCTTTAAAGGGGTCCTTTGCACCTGCGTGGTTCTCACAGAACTCTGGGCTGGCCTGAGTGCATCTTGCCAGGAAACAGGGCAGGCCAGCGTAAGGCCTGAACCTTTCAGCCAGTCTTTACAGAGGAGGTCACATGTACTTTGCAGGAGTTTCAATGTATCACACCTTAGCTTATTGTGCACATGGGGTTGAGATCTCTGTTACTAAAAAACCTTTCCCCCAAATGGTACGGTCTGAAATAGACTGCCCAGTGTCAGACTCTAGAAGCTTGAACCAACACCAGCTGACTGAGTCATGTTGAACTTTCTTGCCTCACATGGCTGGTTTCTCTGCTAGTGGTAGCGCTTGCTGGTGAGAGACCAAAACCAGGGCCATTTTAGAAAAGAGGGCTGGAAACAGAACATGGGATCTTCACCCCTTAACCTACAGTCTGGCCCACATTACCCACCCAGTTCCAGGAAAAGCAGGACGTCAGGATGAACAGATAACCACACACGGCCCTGACTCTGGCAGGAAGAACAGATACCCAGGGTTAATCAACAGAGTCACAAAACAACTTTTACATATCATAAACCCCTTGCTTACATGGCTCGGGGCCTTCTCCTGCAGCTGCTCAGTCAGCCTGAGGAACGAGGTCCCTGCCTAGGCTTGAACTCAAAAAAGAAACCTTGTGCTTGCATTCAGGGAATTGGCTCCTTGATGGCCTCTCTGGAGGTCCTGTGGACTGGGCATAACAGCAGAGACCCCTACAAGTTTCCACAGTAGAGGCCTTTTACCTCAATTTAGATGTGCTCCAAGGGTCTTTATTTATTTATTTATTTATTTTGGCTTTTCAAGACAGGGTTTCTCTGTGGCTTTGGAGGCTGTCCTGGAACTCTCTTGGTAGACCAGGCTGGCCTCGAACTCACAGAGATCCGCCTGCCTCTGCCTCCCAAGTGCTGGGATTAAAGGCGTGCACCACCAAGGCCCGGCTTTTTTTTTTTTTTTTTTTTTTTTTTTACCAAGGGTCTTATATAAGCTATTGTGAATGTGATTGTTCTCCTGACTTCTGTCTAGGAATGTTCACATGTTCAGTGTACACGAAACACCATTTTTCAGATGTTGGCTTGGGATCCACAACTCTGCTGAGCATAATTATTGGGTCTAAGGGTTTCATGATGGAATTTTTAGGGTCTTTTAAGTACAGGATCATATTGTTTGAAATCAGGGATAATTTGGCTTCTTCTTTTACTACTTCTACCACTTATATTTATTTCTGTCACGATTGTCCCAGCTGAAAGTCAAGTACTATATAGGTTAAGAGTGGAGAAAGGGGTACCCTTGTCTGGTTCCTGATTTTAGAGGAAATGCTTAGCTTTTTCCCCATTTAGTACAATGTTGACTATGGGTTTGTGTTAAGTGTTCCCTCTATTCCTAGCTACATCGTGGCCTTCATCACGAAAGGGTGTTACATCAGGCCCAAAGGAAACTCTAATTTCCCAAGTCCCAAAGGCAGCCCAACTATACAACTATAGGAGGATTTCTGGTGGCCAGATAAAAGCCAGCATTCCTCAGGAACTTGTGATACTGGTTCCCTCCTACCAAAAGGAGTGATTTCCATTATCTCATGCAGAAGGGACAAATGGTCACCTGTGGTGTCTACTAGAATAGTAACTCCCATGCTGGCCTCCAGGCTCCTTCAATGTCACAGGTGCCTGTTACACATTTCAGAGTCCATCTTAGCATCCTCACCCTTCTCGACTCCTCCCCTACCCTAAACAGGGGCTTCCCTCCACACAGCTACTCATTCTCCTGGGATCATAAGCATTCGTCACCATGCCTAGTGTTACACAGATGCTGGGGGTTGGATTTATATCCTTATGCTTGGTGAGATCTAGAATAGCTATGAGATGAGCCTCTGAGAATGACTGTGGGGTGCCTTAATTTTTTTTTTTTTTTTGGTTTTTCAAGACAGGGTTTCTCTGTGACTTTGGAGGCTGTCCTGGTACTAGCTCTTGTAGACCAGGCTGGTCTCGAACTCACAGAGATCTGCCTGCCTCTGCCTCCCGAGTGCTGGGATTAAAGGCGTGCGCCACCAATGCCCGGCGTGCCTTAATTTTATTAAGTGAAGTGAGAAGAACCACCGTGTGTGGGTGGTACCATTCCTAATGAGAGACCCCAACTCAACATTTTTAGGCCCCTAGCAACTAGCCCATCACAGAGTAACTTGTCCTTCTGCCCTCTCCTGAGAAACCGGTAACCTCCAGATAAACTTAGATAACACTCCCTGATCCAGGAACTAGCTCACCACATTCCTGCTCAATGTTTAACTGTACAATGCCCAAAGAATGCTTGTTTGAGATACCTATAACCTTCCCATTGAGACATGAGCTATCATTTAACTTCCTCATCCTTTATGATGTTTACCTAACTCCCCCATTCTTTATGACTTTTCCCTTTAAAAAACCCCAACTACAGCTACTGGGGGTTGAACTCCTCTGCCCCTGCGAGGGTTACAAGCTAGGCCCCAGTGCACTGGTTCCCCAAAGAAACCTCGCGTGCTTGCATCAAGAACGGTCTCTCAGCCGGGCGTTGGTGGCACACGCCTTTAATCCCAGCACTCGGGAGGCAGAGGCAGGCGGATCTCTGTGAGTTGGAGGCCAGCCTGGTCTACAGAGCGAGTTCCAGGACAGCCTCCAAAGCCACAGAGAAACCCTGTCTCGAAAAACCAAAAAAAAAAAAAAAAAAAAAGAACGGTCTCTCTTGAATTATTGGGGTGTCGGCTTATCCCGAGACTTGAGTCTTCCCACACTGGGGGTCTTTCACTAAGGCCTCATGTAAGCAGGAAAGGGAGCAGCAGCAGGCATCCTTTCAGTCTGCTTCAAGTTCCTGCTGCCTCGACTTCCCCACCTCACACACTTTGGCTAAACAAACACTTCCAGCCTGGAGTTGCTTTTGCCAGGATATTTTACCATAGTAACAGGAAAGGAAACTAAGGCAATCTCCTTGTCTTCAAGTCCTGATATTGTCTTCCTCTTGAAGCTTTCCACTGAGTAATGGGTGTCTTAGGGTTTCTATTGCTGTGATGAAACACCATGACCAAAATCAATGTGGGGAGGAAAGGGTTTGTGTCACTCACAGTTCCATACAGCTGCTCATCATCAAAAGCAGTGAGGGCAGGGACTCACTCAGAGCAGGAACCTGGAGGCAGGAGCTGATGCAAAGACCATGAAGGATGCTGCTTATTGACTTGATCCCATGGTTTGTTTAGCCTGCTTTCTTATAGAACCCAGGACCACCAGGCCAGGGATGGCCCCACCCACAATGGGCTGGACCCTCCCATTTCAATTGTCGTGCCCAAATTCTGAACCCCAAAATCACCAAGAGGCCCATTTCGATGCAAAAACAAAGAGTCTTTTACTGTAGTTGTTTAACGAGCTAACCCCATTAGCCCAGGCCTTTCATCCATCCACCACAGCGAATGACTGGAGAAAAGACCCTGAGAAATCACGAGTCAGGGATCTTATAGGCCAGCATAAGGGGTCTGCAACAGTCTCAGGATTGGTGGGCTTCCAGGCTTGGATGACCTGCCCTGTGCTGATTGGTCAACTGGTTATTATGACTCATAGGCCCTCCCAGGGCGGTTGCTATGGTCTGCTTATCACTGCTGTGCACTGTCTGTAAAGCACACCCAGAGCCGTAAAGCACAGCCGGCCAGCTAACTTCTGATTGGTTCCTTGCCACGAGGAGGGCATCTGACCTCCTAGTGACCAGGACAGGAGCAGCAAGGTCAGAGGAGCACATGTTAGCCTGGGGAGGGGGAAGCTGGTTCCTTCAGAATGACTACGCAAATGCTCTACAGGCTTGCCTACAGACTGATCTTACAGAGGCATTTTCTAAATCGGGGCTCCCTCCTCTCAGATGACTTCAACTTGTGTCAAGTTGACATAAAACAAGTCAGCCCAAGGGCATGCTGGGTTTTTTCCTTTCCACAAATTCTTTTATTTTATTTTAAAATTTCTGTCTTCTTATTTATTCCCTCCCTTTGTATCCTGCTTCATTGTCCTTATTTCACTCAGCTACTTATTTGTCTACATCTCTTTCAGTTTAACTGAGCATTCTCATAATCATTTTTTTTAGTGATTTGCTTGGTGTGTCATCTACTGCAGCCACCACTGAACACCCGACTGTGGGACTGGGAGCTTTGGAGGAACCATTTTTCTTTCACATTTCTAGTGTTTCTGCCCTGGGACTTAATGTCACTGGGACTAAATCTTCATTCAACTGGGCTTCTAAGTCTCCAGTACTCTTTCAGGTGAAGTGTTCCCCATGTTCCAGTGGTGGTAGGATAGCTGTGGGCAGGAGTAGCTCACAGGCACGAGCGCACGCGCACGCACACACACACATACACACACACACACACACTAAGCTCGGGGTCTAACTCTTGGCAATGTGCGTCTGGAGACACCAGCTCCAACCCCACACAACAGCAAGGACAGGAGACCAACTGCACAAACAACCACAATTGAAGAAAAACACAGCGTGAAAAGGCAATAGCAGTGGATTGAAAGGCGGTGCTCAGTGACGTCAGGGAAATGAAGGAGAGGCTGAACCCCAATTCATGCTCAGTGCATTAGATTAAGGGTAGAAATGGGGGGGAAGGAGGAGGAGGACCCGTGACAGTGTTAGAGCAATGGGGGAAAATGAACGAGCTAAAACCAGGTAAAAGTGAAGCGGTGACAAAAGGAAGAGGCACAGCCACCAACTCAGGTCAGAGAGGGAGGGAAATACAACAACTCACTGAAGGTCACACCCGAGATCAAGAACCCTGTGGGGAGAAGGAAAGAGAAAAGTGTTGATTTAATCCAAGTGCTAAGTAGAGCTCAAAAGCAGGGGAAAGAGGATTAAAAATTAAATATTCAAGGCTCATAACTGCCATCCCAGTACCCAGGAGGCTAAAGCAAAGAGTCCTTGAGCCCTAGGTCAGAGCTTGTCTCAAAAAGGAAGACCTAATTCACACAATTAAGTATTAAGTAGGAAATGTATGAAAGAGAACAGGAAATTGTTTAAGAAAATCAAACAGAAGTTTACCCATAAATACACCTTACTTTGCTGGAGGAACGCTGCAGGCCAGCTCTTGGGTCTAATGCTTGGCCCTTGACCCTGCCCTGGTCGTCATCGGAAGTGCAGGAGCTTTGTCACCCAGAACTGGCAAGTCCCTTGAGGTCTTTTCAGAGTGATTCCCACAGCTGTGCTAGTCAAAGACGGGGAGGAAAGGATTTTCCTAGCATCTATGTTATGAAGCTCCCAGGACACCACTCACACACACACACACACACACACACACACACACCACGCACACACACACACACGCACGCACGCACGCACGCACGCACGCACGCACCAGCTTTGGTGAGCTATACCTCTGCTAAAGGACGAGCCCACTGTTGATTGTGTTTCCTGAGTCCCTGTTGTTTCTTCTTGGTTTCCATCCCTGACTCTACTGTGCACCTCTGTCCTGCTCACAGTGCTATGCTATGCCAAATATTCTCTCTCTCTCTCTCTCTCTCTCTCTCTCTCTCTCTCTCTCTCTCTCTCTCTCTCTCTCTCTCTCTCTCTGTCTCTCTCTCTCTCCCTCTCTGTCTCTCTCTCTCTCTCTCCCTCTTCCCTCCCTCCCTCCCCCTCCCTCTCTTCTCCCCTCACAACCCCCCCACTCTTGGTAAATTTTCTGCTACTGAAAGTACAACATGTGTGTTCTGAGGCCCCTGCCCTCTGAGGTGACCATCAAAGACTCTCAGAGCTGAGCCTCCCGCTGAAGTGGACTTACTCTCACTGTTGAGCTTTCTGAACTTTTTTTTTCTTTTGTTTTTGTTGTTTGTGTGTTTGTTGTCTTTGTTGCCGGAATTTCCACGCCGCTGTGCTCCTCTACTTGGTAGAACAACCCAGTTTATTCTCCCCAGGTTCTAGCAGTTGGGGAGCAAGACCATCACCTACCACCTTCCAAAGCACCAGAGTGTAGTTTTCCTAAGCCGTCAAGAACAAGGTTCCATCACTAAACATGGCGGTTCAAAGCAGCCTTTCCCTTCCTGCCCTTCAGTGCAAGCACTTAAGAAGTTGGGCAGCAGGGCCAAAAGTTCAAGGCCATCCTGGAGTCTCTCTCCCCCTCCCTCCCCACTCCCACCCCAGATCAGGATGGAGCTCTCAGCTACTGCTCCAGCACCTGACAGCATGCCACCATGCTGTCTGCCAGGACAATGGACAAAGCCTTTGAAACCATAAGCAAGCCTCCGATTCAATGTTTCCTTAGACAAGAGTTATTTTAGTCATGGTGTCTCTCCACAACAACAGAAATAGGACTAAGAAGTTTTTCAATTATAAATTAATTTCCAACTCATTTACAGATTCCCAATTTCTTTGGAGTCTTGCTGTTTAGATCGGGCTGGCCTGCAGCTCACGCAGTCTCGCCGTGGTCTCCCAAATGCTGAGGTTGTTAGGCCGCCTTGCCCACTCACAAATCCCCTTTGTGTTCACACATGAGTGTGAAGACAGAAACAGGGACTTGTGTGTTGGGCAAATGCTCTACCACTGGGCTACATCTTAAACCCCATTTCCTTTTTAGTTAGCTTTGGTAATCTCTATCTTTAGGTAGAGAAAATCGGGAGGAGAAAGAATACAATCAAAATGTATTATATAAAAAAATAAGAATTTAAAAGAGAAATCTATGTTTTGCAAAATGTTCATATTATTCTTTCACTGTTTATAGAATCAGTAGTTATATCCTGTCTTCAGTTATTAACCTTGAAATTCAATCTTCATATTATCTCTTCATCAATCTATCAATTCTACAGATTTTTTTAACAACTGTTGAAGGAGGGCAGGATGACACACCTGTAATCTTAGCACTTACAAGCTGAGGCAGGAGAATCATTGTAAGTTTGAAGAAGTAGGCTCCAACGCCGGTGAAGGAAGGGATGTGCCTGCGAGGTGAGGGCAAGCAGCAGGCAGAGAGCGAATGGACCCTTCTTCCACTGTCCTTCCAGCAGAAGGCGTGGCCCAGTTTAAAGCTGTGCCTTCCCTCAAGGTCTGGATTAAAAACGTGTGTCCTCCTGCTTCAATATCCAGATCCAAGCTGTGTCTTCCTGCCTCGAGATCTGATCACATACAGGCTCTCATATTACAAAAGGCACTAAAGTAATTAGAGTAAGGGCTTTAGCTAAATCAGAAGGCTTTTACTGTCTTACTATTTCAATTATGTGTACTTGGGGGTGGACTGTAGGGGGTGGACAGGTACCCGATGAGGCTGGAGGCATGGGGCCCCTTGGAACTAGAGTTACAGGTGGTTGTGAGCTGCCAGATATGAATGCTAGGAACTGAACTCAGGTCCTCATGCCCTTCACCACTGAACCATCTCTCCAACTCCAAGATTTCATTGTCAAGAGCCAGCATCCATGCCTTTTCACCAGAAGACTGACTGTTTTCCTGCATCATCTGGATACACAGAGACAAGTTATTTTAGGGCTTGTGTTCTTGGAACCACAGCCACTGACGAAAAGCTGATGGGTGTGGTGCCAAGATAAAATACTCCAATTGCCTTCTTCCTAATAGGCAGAACTCAGGGATGTGACAAATACTGTCCTCATTGCTTCTCTGTGGGCTTGAGATGAAGTTACAGGATTACCACTCTCATCTTCACTAGGGACTTGGTTTGAAATTGCCTGCAATGCTTCCTAATGAATCACTTTCTCCAGAATCCTCATCTTACAGTCAGTACCCACTGACCTTTCTTGACCTCCTTCCCTTCCTTGTTCTTCCTCCCCTGACTCCTGACTTCCATTCCACGGAACGAATCTTTGTAACGAGTCACTTTCAAGGATCCTCATTTCCGGGTCTGTTCCAAAGAGGAGCAAACAGATGCGTTCCCCTGCCCTCCATCTTTTCCTTTTCTCCTCAGCAGTCCTCCAGAGCAGGGACACGGTCTGTGCTCTTCACAGCACCAGTGCTTCCTCAGAGCCTCCTCTGTCCCACAGCAGTGCAGGGTGAAGGTGGTGTTCCCTGAGTCACCTTGCTCCTGCTCTGTCCTTTCTGATGGTCTTCCTAAATGTCAGTCACTGGGGATCTGGCTTCCATCCTCAAAAGTTCTTATTCTCTGATATCCTTGCCCTGCCAGGCAGCCAAGTGAAGCCTGACTAACCAAAAAGCGAGGCAGGAGTTTGCCCAAGCGTTTGCTTTGAGATTTTCCACAAAAACCTCAAAAGCATAGCCACAGCCCCGCCTAAAATCAATCTTAAGAGACAGGGCTGGTGGCACGCACCTGTAACTTCAGACAGGAGAGGCTGAGGAATGAATATTGCTGCAAGTTCAAAGCCATCCTGGGCCACACAGTGAGGTTCTGCCTCAAATAAAAGTCTTGGTGTCTTAATTTCTGCAACTTGGCTCCCATGAAGCCTTCTGGGAGAGGCTTGTCTTACTCTCCACACAGATGTGCTCTCTGGACTCCCCCATCTAGCTAGAGAAGGTGTGAAGAAGCATTCCCCTTTCCCACAAGGAGGAAAAAGGGTGATTCTCCCACTACATGTAAGAATTCTCTAGAAATAATCTCCGTTGGTAGGTGCTTGTTTTTACCTCTTCCCAGGACCCCCATGATTCCGGCTTCCCTGGCTTTGGCACACACTGGGCACTTAGCTGAGAAGATCAAGTCCAATGTCCATGAAAACAGGAAAAAAACATTTAGCCTGTTTTGTGTGATGATGTTACTTTTCTCAGTTCCTTAAATAGGCTTGTTGAGATTTTACTAACCGTGCTGCATTCTTTTAGGGAAATGGATTCTGTTACAAGAATGACAAGTCATGAAATTGGAGAAAATATTTGCAGGCTACAAACCCAACAAGGGATTAGTGTCTAGAACAGATGAAGAACCCTGGGGTTGGAAATGACTCAGTGGTTAAGAGTGCTTTCTAGGCAAGCTTGAGAACCTAAGTTCGGATCCCCAGCCCGTATGTCACAGGCATGGCTATGTGCCTGCCACCTCCAGAATTAGGGGACAGAGGCACTGCAAACAGCTCTTCAGAGCTCCCTGCCACAGCAAGCTTTAGGTTCAGCAGGAGACCCCATCTCAAGGTGCCAGGCAGAGAGGAACAGAAAGACACTCGATTTCTTCTCCAGTGTGACCTGGACGACACTCGTGTGTGGGCCCCACAAACATATCCCAACACAAACACACACCAATTTTTTAAAAAAATTCTGAAAACTCAACAATAAAAAACACAAAAACCTGAAAACGGACTTAAGGAACATTTGCTGAAGAGGATTTTCTAGTAGAAAAGAAGCAAGATGAGAACGAGTGAGATGACTCAGCTGCAAAAGTGCCAACTGCCAACTCACAAATGAACAGATGACAAAGCTAAGGAAGTTAAAAGCTGCACACGGCTGGAGAGATGGCTCAGAGGTTAAGAGTTCTGGCTGTTCTTCCAGAGGTCCCGAGTTCAATTCTCAGCAACCACATGGTGGCTCACAACCATCTACAGTGGGATCTGATGCCCTCTTCTGGCATAAAGGTGTACATGCAGATGGAGCACTCATACACAAAATAGATAAATCTTTTTTTTAAGCTGTACATCATTACCCATCAGAGAAACTCAAGTTAAAACCACAGCAATATATACATGTTTCAGAACAATTAAAATCGCAAAAATAAAGAAATAATGCAACAAACCAAATGCTGCTGAGACGCAGATGTACACTGGATAGTGTGTGCCTGGTTGGAGAGACTGTAAAAGGGTTTGCTAACTCCGGTGTGGAGCCAGGGACGATGCAGACGTGAAATGAAAAGCCAACAGGAAAGACCCTGGTGACCACAGACATGTTCTCGGTTGTGACTGTGTCAACATTAAAGTCATAGTCATGCAGGCTGGGAAATGTGATAAAGATCACACAAGATCTCTGTCTACCTTCCTACAAGTGTATGTGAATTCCTAAATGTAAATGGTTTACTTCTTGTTTTGGTTTGTCTCTTTGTTTATGTCTCTCTATGTAGCCCTGGCTGTCCTGAAACTCACTCTGTAGACCAGGCTGGCCTCAAACTGACAGAGATCCGCCTGCCAGAGTGCTGGGATTAAAGGCGAGCTTCCCCATGCCCATCTTAAAACGTTTATTTCTTAAGGTGAGCTGTAGTCTTATTTATTCTACTTCTTTTGAGAATGTTCTATTATTCTATCACATTTTTTCTAATTTTTTTGTTTGTTTTTCGAAACAGGGTTTCTCTGTATTGTTTTGGAAGCTGTCCTGTAACTAGCTCTGTAGACCAGGCTGGCCTCGAACTCACAGAGATCCTCCTGCCTCTGCCTCCTGAGTGCTGGGATTAAAGGTGTGCACCACCAATGCTCCGCCACATTTTTTCTAATTTTTTTTATTAATAAATTTTGTTCCTTGTCGAGCCGGGCGTTGGTGGCACACGCCTTTAATCCCAGCACTTGGGAGGCAGAGGCAGGCGGATCTCTGTGAGTTCGAGGCCAGCCTGGTCTACAGAGCTAGTTACAGGACAGCCTCCAAAGCCACAGAGAAACCCTGTCTCGAAAAACCAAAAAAAAAAAAAAATTTTGTTCCTTGTCAGTCTCATCCATATGTATAATGCTTTCTGGTTATGCACATGCCATGAGTGTGCACACACACTTACTTCCCTCCCATCCTTGACAGACTTCCCTCTTCCTTACAGATCTAGTTCCAATATTTACTAATTTTTGTTTTGCTTAGTGAACCATGGAGTCTGACTGGGGCTAACTGTGGGCTCAGCAGTGGGTGTACAGCAACATGCTGCGCCTCCCTGTCCCACAGTCGTCTCGTTGACGTCAGTGAGTTAGATAGGGTTCATGATCCCCACCACCTCCAGAGCTGCCTAGTAGGAGGACATGACTTGTGTGGACCCAGGGCCAGGAGATGCAGCTTCTGTGAATTCATGATTGCCATAGCTGTGTCGTGCTTGGAAGATATCCCTTCACAGCCATCCTCCATATCTGTTTTGTGATTGTGTCAAAGTTAATGTCATAGTTATGGCAGGTTGGGAAATGTGATAAAGATCACATAAAATCTCTGTCTGCCTTCCTACAAGTGTATGTGAACTTCTAAATTTAAATGGTCTACTTCTTGCTAACATCTTTCTGCCCTCTTCGTCAATGTTCCCCGAGCCTTAAGGGGTCTTGTGAATGTCTTGTTTAGGACCAAGCACTCAACTGTCCTTTATTCTAAGCATCTTGTATGGCTTCACTGTCTAAGGTGGAGAGCAGCCTTTGCTTATGAGCACTAACACAGATATTTCATGGGTGACTTTGTGGCATGTCAATTCAGCTGAAGAGCAATTCCCTACTATGGTCTAAGACTTCTACAGTCATTGGGTTTGGACTGGGCTTCTAGTAGTAAGTATGGGTTAAATTCTATCCCTATGAACTCTTTCCTGATACATTTTGATTTTATAATTGATTTTCTAATTTTTAAGTTGGGTACTTGTATTTTTCAGTCTTCAGTTTTCACTTATTAAAAATCTTAAAGGTGTGCATTTTCCTCAAGGCTAGCACTAGCTATGTCCCATATGCCTTGATATAGTTCATTAGTTTATAGATAATTTCCTACTGGATCATGTAACATGAGAAATCACTTACTCATTTACAAATAGCTAATCCCTCTTTCTCATTTCTGTGTACAATTTTAATTTACTTGGGTTGTAACAGGAAAATGTAATCTCAAAATCCTTCCCTTTGGCAATTAGTAAGTTTTTACTGGGCTCGGTGATTAAGAGCATTTACTGCTTTTGTAGAGAACATAGTTCAATTCCCAACACCCATATCATCAGCTCCCAACTGCCAGTAGCTCCAGCTACAGGGGATCTAACGCCCTCTTCTGGTCTCTGCAAATACCTGCACTCACATGCACAAAACTTTTACACACACACACACACACACACACACACACACACACACACACGAAAAATACACAAAATAAGAACTATATACTTTTTTAAGAGTTCATTTTGCTTCCCTCCAGCAGCTCGTGTAAATTACTGTGCCGGTGATGATGCTAGAAGATATTGACTCCACAAATCGTTCATCTGTTGGAAAAATTTTTGGGTTTTGTTTTGTTTGAGATAGTCTCACCTTATAGTTCAGACCTGACCAAAACTCATTCTATAGCACAGGGTGGTCTTGAACTCAGAACTGGGATTACTGGCCTGCGGCACCATGCCCAGCAGCCAGAAGCAGTTTTAGCTGACCAAATGATCTGCTGCTCACCCCAGAACATGCGTATGCTTACATTCACATAAAACTCCTAATAGGAGCTAGAGAGATGGCTCAGTGGTTAAATGCACTGGTTGCTATTCCAGAGGACCTGAGTTTGATTCCCAGCACCCACATGGTGCCTAACAACCTTCTGCAACTCCAGATCTAGGGGATCTGACACCATTGTCTGTTGTCCTCAGGCATTGTATGCAAGCTGTGTACAGGCATGCATTTTGGCAAAACACCCACCCACATAAAATAATTCAAACTCCAGCAGGGGGATGGGGGTGGCACACACCTTTAATCCCAGCACTCAGGAGGTAGAGGCCAGCCTGGTCTACAGAGTAGTTCCAGAACAGGCAAGGCTACACAGAGAAACCATGTCTGAAAAAAATAGGAAACTGTGTGCTGCAGGATATTGGTCATACTGTGAACCCTGAAACTGTATTAGTTACCAGAATAAAACTGCTTCTAATCGTGGTGTGGCTCAACCCTAGCACATACCTTTAATCCAAGAGCTCTCTGCTTGAATATTGTAAATATAATTGAATAAAGTCAACCATGGGTTAAGAGGTGGAGCAAGCAACCGGTTGACAGGAAAAAAAATCATGGAGAGTAAGGAAGAATCAGGAGGAAGGATAGAGACACACAGGAAGCAGAAAGGAGGGGCATTGAGAAGGCACAGGAACAAGCTGTCTCTGGGATGTCTGCAGAGCAGGGTGTCAGCAGGTGCTCCCTCTGCCTCTCTGAGCCTGCAGGCTTTCACCCTAGCATCTGGCTTCTGAGTCTTTATTGGTAAAATTGAACGATTGAAATTTTGTTAAAAACATCACATGTGTGTTATAATTTTCCCTTTATTCATCTACTCTTTTAAATCCTTTGTTCTTTGTTACAATGGATAAACCAAGCCGGGCGTTGTTGGCTCACCCCTATGATCCCAGCACTTGGGAGGCAGAAGCAGACCGATCTCTGTGAGTTCAAGACCAGCCTGGTCTACAGAGCGAGTTCCAGGACAGGCTCCAAAAACCCTGTCTCGAAAAACAAAAAATAAAACAAAAAAACAATGGGTAAGCCAATACTGATACACTATAATTGACTGACTCCATAGCTTATGTTAGACTTTTCTCTCTTTTTTTTTTTTTTTTTTTTTGGTTTTTCGAGACAGGGTTTCTCTGTAGCTTTGGAGGCTGTCCTGGAACTCACTTTGTAGACCAGGCTGGCCTCGAACTCACAGAGATCCGCCTGCCTCTGCCTCCCGAGTGCTGGGATTAAAGGCGTGTGCCACCAACGCCCGGCCGACTTTTCTCTTTCTATTGTGGGTGTTGACAAATATATGCTGACACAAAGCCACTACCTCCATAGTTTTGCCTCTTGGGATGGCATATATTGACATTATGGTTATAAAATATTTCCTGGAGGAATGTGTGACTGTTTCCCCAGAAACTGAAGAGTCTCATAAGAGTTGGGAAGTCACAAGGCCACTGCTCCGAGGTAATCAAAGCGTCAGCAACAGCTGGAGGAGAGGAGAGAAGGCAGGACTCTCTGAAAGGTGTGCAGGGAGCCTCAGCCATCAGCTCACGTGAGACATCATTCATGCTGGGTGGGGCTTTTGGTGACACAGCTGCCTATAAGTCAACCATGCCCCTGAGCTAGACTTGGGTGGAATCCTTCCTTCGGTCTGTCATCAGTGCCCTGTCTGGGACTGACAGATACTGGTTCACTTCTCCCGAAGCCAAGTCTCAAAATACCCCCCAGACTAGGTCCCCAACAAGTGGCAGTGTTTTGGGAGGTTCCTGGGAAACTGTAAGAGGTGGGGCCTAGTGGAGGGACAAAGTCATCGGGGTGTAGCCTCAGGTTGTACTTTACCTCAGTGCCTGCCTCTCTGCCCCACGCTCCTGCCAGCAGGGTCCCAGAGACAGTGAAGCCAAGGATTATGGTCTGCAATAGTTCCTTTCTTCCCATAGGTTTTTCTCTTGGGTATTTTGTCAAGGCAAAAAGAGCCAATTGACAAAGAAAATCAGGGCCAAAGAAGAGGGTTGCTGCTGCAGCTATATGCAATGTGTCGCTTTGGTTTTGGAGCTGGTTTGCAGAGGGATTTGAAAGCATTTGGAGAAAGCTGGCGAGGAAAACCTTAGGCTGAAGAGCATAATGGACAATCCTCGGGTCAGAGGTTAGAGTGCTGGTGGAAACACAGATGATGGCTCAGGTAGCATCAAGGACTTTGTCGAGAACTGTATGAGAGGCCACATGAGCTGCCAATGGCAAGGTCACAGGACAGGGACGGCTGTCTAAATCGCAGTTTCCTGGTTCCCAGTGTCTTGTTCAAATTTGATGCAAACTGTGTTAACTTAAGGGAACAGTCATTGAAAACCTGTAACCAAGCATTGGAAACTCTTGACTCAGCAGACGCTTCCAACATTATAGATAAAGACAAACAAGAAAATGCCAATTCTTTATCTATTGTGGTGAGTAATTAAATAAAGCCGGGAACATTCAGATTTCAGATTTCTCTACAGCTGCTACATTCAAGCAAGTAAAACCCTTTCAGGTAGCAGTGTCTGTCAGAATAATCATAGACATTGCAAAGTGCCGGGGAGTGGGTATTTGTTTCTCTGCATCATTGCATATGTGGGTATACAGGAAACACCCCAACAAGACATCCTGGAAGTGGTTAACTCTGGGGCAAAGTGGAGGGAGGAGGGAATCTTGGGGGGTGCTCACACACGTGTGTGTGCCCTCCTTCCCCAGGGGTCTGGGTTAGAGTAAGAGCATTCCTTGCCAACAGTTTGGGAAGGCCTTGAATCCAGAGGTCCCCACAGCAGCTCTAACCATCTAGACACAAGCCACGGAGGATCCCGTTTCCCGCCTCCCTCTCTGAACATCAGTGTGTCACAGAATGATCATCAGGGACTCACACCTGGCTTCCTCCAAACCCTCCCAGCCCCCTCTCTTTTGCCCCAGTTCCAAATACCCAGGCCACATGACTTTCAAGTATCAACTTTTTCTTTTCTTTTTTTTTCTAGTACATTCTGAAGGCTGGAATTTGTAACAATTGCAGTGTTGTGGAGAGAGCCAGAATACCAGCCTTCCCAAAGAGTGAGATAATAAAGCCGCCCCCTTGCCATTTTCCCATAACTCCTCCTCATGCTACGGACTCTCTTCTCTTCCTTGCTTCAATGTCCCCAGTGAGGAGGTTGCGGTGACGCAGTGAGGGGTGGAGGGGAGACTAGGAAGACACGGTAGAGCAGGCTCCTAGTGGGTGATATTGCGCCTCTTTTCACAAGCCCAGCGGTTCACCTGCTGGCAGAAGTTGTCATTCCAGTGCCCATCGGACAAGATTTCAACACAGTCTTCACTTCCACCCTGTTCATGGCCCTGCCAGTTATCTGGCTGAGTGAAGTCCCAGTTCCTAAGAAGGTAAGCCAAAGAAAACTCAGGGCCCAACCTCCCTACAACCCTGCCCCCGCCCCCAAAAAGCACAGCCTTGGAAGGGTTCAAGGATTGACGATATACAGGCTTGGAAATGGGGCAGGGGCAGGAAGGAAAAGGTTGGGGAAATTGGCCCCCAGGGACCCAGAGGAGTGCATTGAGGTGAAAGCCAGCTGGTGTCCCTGGAGAGAACAAGGACAGGCCCTCGGGGAGGCACTGACTTGTAGTTGCTTCTGTATTCGGTTCCATCCACCCATTTCCAGGAGCCATCCCTGTCAGTGAGACCTATCCAAGTGTGAAATGAGGCCGTGTGCTTCGCAACGAATTTCTAGAAAAACAATTGTGAGAGCAAATTGCTTCATCCCTGATCCATGAGAGTGAGCATCCAAGTGTCCCCACCATACCCCAGCCTGACCTGCCCAATGCTGAAGTCTCAGTTCCCAACAGCTAGGCCCTCGGTTTGCCCTCTGTGAGCATAGCTAGTGTTAAATGAGCATTTACTGGGCCTGACTCTGTACCAAGTGCTTTGCAAGGGTCCTCTCATTTGAGCCTTAGTAGCTCCCCAAGGTGGGTGCCGTAGTAACTCTCACCTTGCAAGGTAGTTATTAGAACTTAGAAAACCAACCCAGCATCTAACTTGTGATGACCACCCTGTTTCCAGCCTGGGCCCACTTCCTGCTTCACTCCTAGCCCCGCTGCTATGACAACGCTGGCCTTCTCATCTTCTGCACCAGAATCTTGGTGATCCTGCCCTTGCTGTCCCACAAATCCCAGAACTCACGAAGCACCTTGGTTTCGCTGTCCTCTCTGTTGTACCCTAGGTCTCTTGCTGTGTTTCTGATGTCATTCCCCGAGGATTGTGGACTCCAGCACTTTTAAACTTGGGCTCACTACCCAGAACTACATTTTGACCTGACTGCAAAGGATCTGATAGTTTCCATTGAAAAAAGAAAGATGCCTGGGTAAAAGGCAGCCAGCCTAGTCAGGGGACTGTCACCGGCTTCAGTGCAAACCTCCCTGCTCTTACAACTAGATTCCTAGGACTAAAGCTTTTTCTAGGGGCTTGCTCTTACAAATGTGACTGCTCTGGGAATTTAAATCCCATTGTTCTGGATGATTACAAGAAATGTATGGTCACCTGGCTTTATAAAATAAACAGAGTCAGTTTGACTAGCCTGCACTCTAATAATCCCCTTTGATAGCATGTGAAGAGTCCCCACTGCATTTGGAGAAAAACTGTCCAATTCCACTCACAACCTCCAGAGACCATGGTTGCTCACTCATCCAAAAAAGAGCCGACTCAGTGACAACCATAAAGTCTAGAGTTGTGCACATATGTCCCATTCGTGAAGAAGCAGCCACTCAGGCTGCTCCACAGATTCAGAGGTACCAGCAGGGATGGCACAAAGGGATCTGAAGACAGGATGTTCTGGTTGTTGCTACCTGATGGTGCAATCACACTTCCCATCACCAAAGAGACAAATGTACACAATCAAAAATCCCAAGCTCAGTGCTCAGAGGAGTCAACAGTGCTAGATGACCAAGGAAAACCGTCCAGACCATTCCTCTACCCTTTCCTACGTGAGCATAGAAGGAACTGCACCAGTTCACAACTGTGACAGGAGGGAAATCACCATGGAATCCCTGCCCCACCTGCAAAGAGGAAGCTGAGTATTTACATTATAAGCAGCTGTAGACTGTGCACCAACAGTTGAGCATATAAGTAAGTCATTTGTCCCAAAAACCATTGGCTGGGTCATTTTTGAGGACAAAGTACTTTCTTTAAAAGTAAGAAGCACTGGGTTAACATTTGTTACCCAAAGCTAAAAACCACTAATTTAAAACACAGAGACCCAAAAATGGTTGTAACTAAAATGATGGACAGAAACTAAAAAAATTTAAGTACCACACCCTATACGTCAGCCAAAGATGAGTTCAAGGCTGAAAGTATTAAGTGGGGTGGTCAGAATGACGACAGAAAACCACTGTGAAACTGTAGTCATGAGCTCGTGAGCCAAATCTTAGACGGAATTACATAAAATTGATGTTTTCTTATGTCAAAAGTAACTAAATGCTAGCAAACTTACCTAATCAGTAAAGTAAAATATGTTAGAAATTACAGTGAAGGAGCTTCCGTAGTGCAATCGGTTAGTGTGCGTTATTTATAATGTCCTTAGAAATTACAGTGAAAATCACTTACATAGCTGACAAACAGCCAATACTCAGTAAGTACATTCTGACTTCTGTATCAAATGGTTTCATTGCGTGAGCACTGTAACTCTTCCAAGTCCAAACAGAACAAAGCCCCCACAGACCCTTTAGTATTAAGGTGGTGGGCAGCAGTTGAAAACCCTGAGCAAAGAGGCCAAGTGGGTCTCAGTCCTGGTTCCATGATGGCTTGCTGACTCTAGTGCATCACCTTCCCTGGGGTCCTGAACTCCAGGGGGGATGATAAGGGTGCACACCCAACATGGCAGTGGGGATTAAAGAAATGAACTCATGAACACATCTAAATTGTAGTGAGACTGGCATGGAATTCTATCATTACCCTCCTTGTGCAAAACTGTCCAACCATTCTACCAAACTTGTTCCCCTCCATCAACTTAGGTTTTCAGTCACTATCTGGAAACAGCAGTGGGGAAGGAAGACACAGGACACCTATGGTCAGTGAGGACCCAATGACCCACTGCAGGAGAGCAACTTAAGTCTTCTATTGTGTTCCTTTTGCCACAAATTGAGTAAATAAGGAAGAAATCCAAAGGCCAGTGAGATGACTCAGTAGATAAATGCAAGCTCAATCTCCAGAACTGGCATAGAGGAGGAAGGAGAGAACCAACTCCACTAAGTTATCTTCTGACCTCCATAAGCATGCCACGGCATACACACTTGATAATAATAATAATCATAAACAATAATAGGAAAATAACAGAAGCTTGACCAGGCTGCTTGATCAAGGCTGCCTTCAGGGTTGCTCACCTGCTCGTCCCATGAGTTGATGACCAGCAGGTGGGCATTCTCCAGCTGGCAGTACTCCGAAGCCTCAGCCCAGGTCAGCCCAACCCGAGAAAACCAGTAGCAGCTACCCCCATGCTCCACCCAGTTAACGGGACAGCATTCTGTGCCTGAGGGAACAGAAGGGCAGAGGGAAATGAGATCCACCTGGAAGAGACAGACACACGGGAATCAGCCATCCCTGTCCTACCATTGCTCTGGTAGAAGGCCAGCTGACAGGTCAGGATTTGTAGATCCAGTGGGAAGTGCTTCAGGTGCAGGAGCAGAGTGGAGTGATCTAAGGGACAAACACATGGACAGAGATGCAGCAGACACGTGACTCCACACCTGCACAGAACTGCAGCCATTGTCTGGGGAAACACACAGGTACACACCACTCTACACATCATCATGACCCAGAAGTGGGGGTGGGGTGACCTCTGACCTGCTTTCAGTTCCTGCTGCTTTTTCTCCAGTTTGGCTCCCAAGGATGTCAATGTGTCATCTCTGCCACCTCCTGAGAAAGAGGGATGACAAATGGTTCCCTCATCAGTCTGCCTCCCGAATTCTCCAGCTGTTCACTCCTGGGCACCTTGTCCCACAAGCTGCTTATCTGCGCCTAGACTCCCAGCCTCGCCCATGTGAGGCCGCCATGTTGCTTACGTTCTTTCGCTGGTCCCCCATGTTTTCAGACAGGGCTCCTTTCACTCAATCCACACAGCTGGCTGTGTGACCTTCGCCTCTCTGACCCCTCACCTCTGTCCATGGATCACCACCCCCTGCCACACTAAAAGTGTGTGTGGTCCTAAAATGTCCAGTGGTCCTCTTCATCCCGGACATCCTGGCTTCTTGTCTCTTCCTGGCACTAACTGCCTCCACAGTCTCCTGCCCAGACTCACCTTCCTAGCCCCTTAGATCAGGGCTCCCATCTCTGGAAGCCTTGCCAGTTCCCCTGGCTGGATTGTCTGTCTTGGTTTTTATGTGCACAACCCGTGAACACACTCCTACTGCAGCCCCAGCACCGTGTCCAGACAATCTACACAGACAAACATACATGGATAAAGTCTCAGCCACCCCACCCAACTCACCGTGGGAATCCAGAGCCCTGAACTCCATCAGGGTGCTGGAGGAGAAGTTGCTGAAACTTTCTTTCAGGGTCAAAAACTCCTCTTGCAGTCGCATGCCTGGTCAGGGAACATTTGGGGCCAGCTGAGTGTGGGACTGCGTCCCAGGGTGTCACGTCACTGTCCGTGCGACTAGTCCCATGTCACCCATCACTGTTACCATCTTTGATCCCATCACTTCCCCACCATTGATTCTGCACCCAGAACCTGCCCCAAGCTGCCTCTGCCTCTCCTTTTCTTCCCCCCATCTGTGCCCCGTCGCTCCCCAGAGCACTTCTCTGTGCTGGCCTCTTCCTTGCCAGGCCATGACCTCACTTTGGGATGAAATCACACAGATGACCACCAGCAGCAGGACATTGAAGGCCAGGGCAAGCAGATTGAGGTAGAGCCTGAAGCCGAGGCTCTGTGGAAAGGGCTGGGAAGGAGGCTGCCCTGTGAGAGAGAGTGCATGTGTCAGGAAACAATTACAGAGGACTAGAGACAGAGAACAAGACACAGAAGGGGCCAGGAAGTCTAAGGAGACACAGCCTGGGAAAGGGAGAAAATCAGGTGGGGCCTGGAGAATTGGATGGATTTGATCTCACACACAGTTGCACACGCACGCGTGCGCGCGCACACACACACACACACATGTGCGAGCCATCACATGCACGTGACACAAGGTGTGACAGCTGTGTGCACGGGTGAGACCTTACACTTGGGGACAGGGAGCACAGAAGATGGGTGCAGAACTGGCCTTTCCTGGACACCCTAAAAAAGGAGCTCTACAAATGGTTCTTATTCCTGTCCACGAATGAAAAAGACCTAGAGATAACCTCTGTCCTTCACAGCCCCTGTCCAGTCACCCTGGGGTGCTGACAGGCCAGATCATGTCACACAAGCCCAACACTGCAGTGATGCCTCCCTTCACAATTCCACCGGGATTCCCCACCATGAAGCAGGCCCCCCAACAGCCGCTGCCCAGGCCCATCCACTTTACCCATCCCCCCATTCCCACCCCCCTTGTCCTCACCCGCAGAAACCCCAGTGTCACTGCAGTGCTGCTCCCCTGCCCTCCCAGCGTCTCCCAGCTGCCTCCACTGGCCTCGCCCCACCTGCCCACACTCACACCTCTTTCCTGTTGCTCTAACAGACGCTCGTCTTCTCACACGGGCAGACTCGTGCGCGCATCCACGCCCTCACCTTCGTTCTCACTCATCTTTACCTGCACCAACCCGCTGGCCTCTTCCGGACCACGGTGGCTCCTCTCAGCCCCTCCCCCTGCATTGGTGCCACCCACCTGCACTCAGACCCCTCTTATCAGCCTGTGACTCTGTGCCCCTCTCTGTCTCGATGCCAAAACAGCCCGGCATCCTGGAGATGACCTCAGTGAGGAGCCAGGGATCCTCCCCAGGTCATTTCCTACTGCTACACTGCTATTTGCAGCCATACTTAAAACCCACTCTGAGTTCTCCCCAACCCCCAAGCCCCTAAGCACAGCCTCCCCTGCCTCTCACCTCCTCTGATATCCTCCTGAAATCCTAATTCCTCTCTGTGGTGATTGGCATGATCCCCAGCATAGCGGTGTTGGGAGGGAGAACCTAGTGGAAGGGGGGTAATCCTGAGGACTCTGCCCTCCTGAGTGGATTATTGACATCATTACAAGAGAGCAGCCATATTAAAAGCTTCCCCCTTCAAAGTCCCTTCACCCTCCCCATGCCTCCCCAACAACTAGGGTTGATGCATGAGAAAACCCTACCAGACACGGCCCTCAGTCCCGGGCTTCCCAAACTCAAGAATCATAAGCCTGGCTATTATAAGTTTCTTAGTATTGTGTATTCTGTTTTAGCAGAACAAGACAGGATAGGTTATACTCCATCCAGAAGCACTTTCCGACCAGTCTTCCCAGATGGAAATCCACAGCTAAAGCTCTGACTGCTTCCCTTGTCCTGATTCCCAACTGACCTGTGACTTATCAAGCCCCAACCCAGTCAACCAGAATAAACCAGCTGAGCCCCAACTCGGTATGACATCATGGACAGGCCATTCAATCTCCTAGTGTCCCCATATTTTTCATCTATATATTGACAGTGACAAGAGGAGCCTCCTGACTTAGTGGGTCTGGGAATTATATGAGTTAAAACGTATAAAGCACCATGTAGGCAAGTTTGAAATGCTCTACGCAAGATGGAATAGAAGCTGCTAGATTTAACATTCTTTCAGAAAAAAATTAAAATACACACACATTGTGCGGACACCAGACCTTGAGCAGAGACCCACTTCCCCATCGGCCTGGGAGTAGGCAGCTGTAAGACAATGTTTACTAAAAACATGTTTACTAAAAGCAATCCAATGCCCGGGGCAATAAGTTCCTGAAAAGGGCTGGCCCACAGGAACCGCCCTGACCTTGACCTTTCCCAAAGACTATCTGCCTCTTCAGACCCACCCACATCCACCTCTGGTGTCAGGGTATATAATAACCAGCCAGAGGAGGAATAAAGGAGAGCCTTCTTGAGGAGCCTTTGGGTCTCTGTGTTGTCAATCCCTGACCCCCTCCTCACGTTCTCGGATACAGGCTGCGCAGCAGACGCGGCAACACATATATACACATGTGTACATATGTATACATGTATGTATGAAACAACAGTTTTCAAGACAATTGACATCAGGCCATAGAGGCATTGATCCCTGAAAGATGGGGAAATGAAGGAGATGAGTCCTCCCATTGCCCAGGTCACTACTCATTACCTTGAGGAACTTTTCAGTTCACTGGGCAGAGAGGAAAACTTGGGACAGAGTCTAGCAGACTCCCCAAGTTGAGAAGATAGCTTGAAAGCCTGAAACCAAGACAGTTAGGGCCAAGAGGTCAGACAGGCCCTAAGCCACTTACCCACATCCCAGAGAACACTTAGAGGAATACAAAAGCATCCAGCACCCAGCACCAGCACCCAGCACCCAGCACCCAGCAAGACAGAAGTCACGATGCTCAGCATCTAATCATAGGTTACAAGATGCGTATAGGAAAACACAATTCAAATGAAGGAGATGGGTGAATCGACAGAGCAGACAGGGGGTGTCTCAGGGATATGACACTTGCCTATACATGTAAGGTCCTGGGTTCAATTGCCAGCATCAAAAATAAATGATTAATAAATGAATCTATCAAAATGAGATCCCAGGATCTTTTGAAATGGACTCAGAAGTGACACTGGTGTTAGGACAGACAGGACACTGACACAGATGCTATGATTGCACCACACAACTGGAAAGCATTAGGTATGAACGATAGTTAAAAGGTCTAGGTTAGCTGGGCATGGTAGTGCACACCTGTGATTCTGGCACTCAGGAGGCTAAAATAGGGGGACTACTGAGAGTTCGAGGCTAGCTGGGGCTACACAGTGAGTTCCAAGCCAGCCTGGGTTACAAAGTGAGACTCTGTCTCATAACAACATGCCCTCAATTCTGGATTCTGCAACCCTCCGAGGCACATACATGCACACATGTAGTCTAGAGGGAGGACTCGTCTCTGGCCCCAGGTGTTCTGTCACTTCTAGGCACACACCCTTTCCTGGGACTCTGCAGTCAGTGGTGTCGGCAGCTCACATGTAGAGGGACACGGCACTGGCTAGTTTTATGTCAACTTGACACAGATAGAGTCATCAAAGAGGAGGAAGCCTCAGTGAGAAAATGACTTCATAAGATTGGGCTGTGAGCATTTTAATTAGTGATTGATGGAGGAGGGCTCAGCCTGTGGTGGGTGGGGCCATCCCTGGGCTGGTAGTCCTGGGTTCTAGATGAAAGCAGTTGAGCAAGCCATGAGGAGCAAGCCAGGAAGCAGCACCCCTCCATGGCCTCTACATCATCAGCTCCTGCCTCCAGGTTCCTGCCCCGACTTCCTTCAGTGGTGAACAGTGACGTGGAAGCATGAGCCAAAGAAGCCCTCTCCTCCCCAGCTTGCTTTGGTCCTGGTGTTTCGTCACAGCAGCAGTGGCTCTGACGATGACAAATGCACACCCTGCTCACTGAGTCAACGTGAGAGAGACAGAGGAGCTGGCCTCGGAGACAGGGATCCGGGTGAGGCCCCAGAAAGAGGATACTTGCCTTTCCAAAATGGATTTTCTGTCCTAGGATTCTGCCCATGAGTGCCTTGTTCCTCATTGCCACTAAGCTGATGGTCATTTTCCTCGGAATCCAGCTGCTGGATGTCGTGAAAATCCTTCTCCATGGTGGGTAGGCCCCGAGGGCTGGAGCTAGGCCTGGGACTGAGTTAGATTTTCTTAGCTGGAACTTGGGTTTGTGCTAAGATGCGAACTTCTGTGGAGGAACCCATAGGTCAGGGTGAGCGTTTCAGAGGTTGGAGGTTAGTTTGGGGAAAGACTTGAAATACTGCAGGGTCACATCTCCTCCCAGGAGATGCTGGCCCTTGGGGCAGTCAGGAGCCTTACTACCATACTCTCGTGGACCAAACTATACAACATGTTCCCATTCCTCCCTCAGTGCCCCTGAGCCTGTTCTTTTTTAGCCCTAGACACCCCAGTCCTACCGGCTTCCCCCATCTCAGTTACCTGCTCAAGGTGTAGAGAACCGACTCTGGCTTCTGAAGGCAGCTCACGCACAAGGAGAAAGGGGGGTTAAACTGGGGCAACTGGACAGGTGGTACTAGAGAAGGGAGCAGGGGGTTGGTCTGGGCGAGGGCTGGGTCCCTGTGTCTGAGTGTCGAAGTCCACCTAACCTGTCATCTCCTGCCCCCGAGGACTTTGGACAGTCAATAGAAATAGAAACACAGTTGGAAACATGGCCAGTGAGTGTTAGGGGTGAAGGACATGTTTCTGTTCTCACAACCAGAGAAAGGAGAAGGGAGGTCTCTTTGTGCGCGCGCGCGCACACACACACACGCACACACACACACACACACACACACACACACACACACACACACACACAGTCCCCTCATTGCACAATGTAGGAAGGGGAGCCAGGTGTGGAGGGGCCAGGATACAATTTGCTGTTTCTTTCCATCCCTCCCCTGTTTCACTTCCTGCCTCTTCATTTTCCAAAACTGTTGATGTCTCCAAATATCTCTGGCCAGAATCAGAATGACCTACAGATCAGTTCCCTGTTCTTACCCAGTCTGAGCCTGTGGCCTGGCAACCAGCCACAGCTTCCTATGCACCAGGCTCCCCAGCTCTGGCCTGTTCACTCACATTCCCTTTCCACCCCCCAACTTCTCCCAGATCCTCCTCATCTCCTACCCCCTAGCTTTATGTTCCCCTTCTCTCAAAAGAAAGAAATGAAGGAAGTCAAAGCAAACAAGTAAAAGACCAATAAGACAAAACAAACAAACAACAACAAAAAGCCCACCATGAAATTCATTTTGTGTTGGCCGGACACTCCTGGGCCTGGTGGAATGTGGTTGCTATACCAAGGGCACACCATTGAAGAAAACTGTTTTTCCCTTTGCTAGTGGGTGTCAACTGCAAATAGTTCCTTGGTTAGGAGTAAGACCCAACCTCCCCCTTTAGTGGTGAGGGGTTTAATGAAGACACCCCACGTAGGACTGAGTGCTCCAAACTTCTCCCTCTCTGCTCACTTCTCAACTGTGGGTCTTCACTCTTGAGTAGGGAAGTTCCTGAAAATATAGAAGTTGTGACCCGGGCACCACACTGAGTCCAGGAGATGGCTCAGCAGGTAAAGAACTTGCTTGGGAAGCATGAGGACTTGAGTTCGAATCCTCAGCACCGGTATAAGAAGCCAGGCATGGCAACACACACCTGTGATGTCAACACCGGAGGGAAAGGAAAGTGACAAGGAGATCCACAGGACCAGAGTAGCAAAAACAGCAAAGAGTTCAAAGACACTCTGTCTCGAAGAATAAGGAAGAGAGTAATAAAGGAAGATTCTAAAATTCTACCTCTGGCCTCCACACGAACTGGCACAGGGAAGCATACACAGCACACACATAAATTATCTATAGATGTTTTCTCCCAACAACACCCTATGAGGTCAATACATTTGTCACTGGAAGAAAGGAGATTAAGTGACTTGGTCCAGGAGCTGATACTACAGTTTGGATCTGAAATCCCCACCCCCCCAAAACTTGTGTGTTAAAGGCGAGGTCCCCAGGTGAAAGCACTATTGGAATATGAGAAAATTGTGAGAGTGAGGCCTGCTGGGAGGTCTTCCAGCATTGCAGGTGAGCCTTCCAGAGGCGACAGAAGGCTCAGTTCTTTGCCCTCCCCATTTCCGGTCAGGAGCCAAGCAGCCTTGCTCTCTGTCATAATGTGCCACCTCACCATGGGTCCAAATCAACAGAGCAAGTTTATCATGGATTGAAACCTCCAAAACCATGAGCCAAAATAAATCGGTAGCTTTATCTCAAACAGGCGTAGTACTGGATCCAGTTCTGACTGCTGTTCAAAGGCCAGTACTCGGGACTTGAGAGCTGGAGGAAACGAGGTTGTCTTTATTCAAAGGCTGGCACCTGGATGATGGGAAGCCCACTGTCTGTAAGAACCATCTTAGAGAGCCCAGGCCCATGAAATGGCTTTTCTGGGTAGAATGGGGGCAGTAGACCATGCACTCTGAGTCGTGGATCTAGATTCTACAGCAGTCTTTGTTACAGGCCAGGGATCGTTTTCCTTTCTCATCGCCTAGGCCGGTTCCTACAATACTTTACAAAAGATGGAGAGATGGCTCAGTGTTTCAACACACTGGCTGCTCCTCCAGAGGACCCAGGTTCGATCCCCCAGCACATGGTGACTCACAACTGTCTGTAGCTCCAATTCCAGGGCCTCTGACAAGTTCATCTGGCCTCCTCAGGCACTGCACACAGGCAGTGCACAGACACACATACCGGCAAAACACCTACACATTTTTAATTTTAAAAAGCATGCTGTTTGGGGCTGGAGAGATGGCTCAGAGGTTAAGAGCACTGTCTGCTCTTCCAGAGGTCCTGAGTTCAATTCCCAGCAACCACATGGTGGCTCACAACCATCTGTAATGAGACCTGGTGCCCTCTTCTGGCATGCAGGGAACACATGCAGATAGGACACTGTATACATAATAAATAAGCATTTAAAAAATGCTGTTTTCTGCAAATTAAATTAAAGCCACACTTCCCCTCTCAGTGAATGAGCAGGGTTAGACGGTGTTTTGTGTTAGTTGGTGAGCATCCTATGCTGTGTGGGGATCCCCAGACGACCTGGAGTCTGTTAGAGAAGTCACTTCGGACTGTTTTACAGCTCATGTCTTTTTAGTCCTTTTTCCAAGGAACTGCTAACCTGGAAGTTTGAGATACAAAGCAGAGAGGGCCGCAGCAGGCAGCTTGGGTCAGAGCCGTCATCTACAGCAAAGCTACAAATTAGTGATCTCCCACCACCACCCCAATTTGTTTTTTGTTTTGTTTTGTTTTGTTAAGGGTTTTGTTGTTGTTGTCGTTTCGGTTTGGTTTGATTTGGATTTGGTTTTTCAAGACAGTTTCTCTGTATTGTTTTTTGGAGGCTGTCCTGGAACTGGCTCTGTAGACCAGGCTGGCCTCGAACTCACAGAGATCCACCTGCCTCAGCCTCCCAAGTGCTGGGACTAAAGGCGTGTGCCACCAACACACAGCCAATTTGTTATTTTTAAAGGCAAAAAAGAAAATGTAAACTTTTGCTTTTTCTCCTCCCAGCAGGCTCTACATTTTAAAGACTTTCTCTAACAAAATCTCCCCCAGGCCCCACATTGCATATGAATAGATTTTTCTTCCATCAGGATGTATGTAATGAACTGAGTCACCCCCCACCACTCCACCCAAATGTTAAAGTCCTAGTCCCCTGGAGACTACACTGGATGAAGACAAGGCCTTGTAGGAGGTAGTTTAGGTAAATGAAGTAATAAGAAAGGGCAGTAGAGCCAGGCAGTGGTGGCTGGGGCCTTCAATCCCAGCACTCAGGAGGCAGAGGCAGGTGGATCTCTGTGAGTTAGAGGCCAGCCTGGTCTACAGAGTGAGTTTCAAGACAGCCAGGGCTACACAGAGAAACCTTGTCTTGAAAAACGAAAAAAAAAAAAAATCCAAGAAGACCAGTGCCCTTATAGAAAAGGAGGACAGAGACTGTGACTCCATGCTAAAGCGTTTGCTTAGCATTGCAAGACACTCAATTTGATCCACCATAAATGCACAGAGAAAATGCTTGCCATGGAAAGTCTCACCCTCCCTGGGCAGCAGAAAGGGGATGGGATAGGGGGTCAGTGGGGAGAGGCACAGGAGGAGGGGAGGGAGAGGGAACTGGGATTGACATGTAAAACAAGCTTGTTTCTAATTTAAATTTAAAAGAGAAAAAAAAAAAAGAAAAGAAAATTCTTAATGCAGACACTGAAAGTGGCTGTCTATAGCCAACAGATCCACGCCCACCAATGATCTTGTGGTCTCCAGAACTACAGGGAAAAAACCACAACTTAGGTTTCATATTTCATTATGGAAATCCAAGTAGACTAAACAATAGCCAAGAAGACTAAAGAAAACTTAACATATGAGGTTCAGCAGTAAAAATAAAGAAATAGAAGTTACGATCTCTTAAGACAGTCTTAATGGGGAGAGAGACGAGATACTGGATAGAAACACAGACAGAACCAGTGGGGTCTAGTACTCTACAGAATATTAACTATGGGTAACAGAATTTACCATATATTTCAGATAGCCAGAAGCCTGGACTTCTTTTTATTTAAGATTTATTTATTTATTATGAATACAACATCCTGCGTCCATGTATGTCTGCATGCCAGAAGAGGACACCAGATCTCATTACAGATGATTGTGAGCCACCATGTGGTTGCTGGGAATTGAACTCAGGACCCCTGGAAGAGCAGTCAGTGCTCTTAACCTCTGAGCCATCTCTCCAGCCCAAGCCTGGACTTCTAATGTTCACAAAGGTGCTATATGCTCAAAATGATGGAAACACTAATTACTCTGAGGTGATCAACACTGAAATGTCACACTGAAACCCCACAAATGTATAAATCTAGAAAGGAAAGGAAACAAATTAGCAGTAAACAGAGAAAAAGGTCTTATAATCTGTAATCTATATGATAAATGATTAATCTTACATATATAAAGCAAGAATAGGAAACTACAAGAAAGAAACAATTGATAAAGAAAAATAATTTCTGAGGAACTTGAGTTCAATGAGGAATTGTTCATTTTTGAAATACAATAAAGATGTGAAGTGCTGATTGATTAATAGCAGTCCTAAATCTGTGACAGTTAAAACAGAAATGCTTAAGTTCCCCAATCTCAGAGCAGCCAAAGGTGAAAGGAAGGCAAGTGCCTACAAATGTCCAGCTGATGAATGGATGCATGTGGATTATCCATAAAATGCAACATAATTAGTCATAAAAGGAAGGAAACTCTGACACGTGCTACAATGTGGATGTAGAATAAGTCATGTGTTTAATGAAACAAATTGCTCACAAAGGAAAGCAAATGCTTTCTGACTCAATTTTTATGAGGGGCTTAGAGAAATCAAACTGATAGACAAGGAAGAATTGCACTTATCTGGGGCTTAGAGAGCAAGAACAGAAAGTTAGAGTACAGAGCTTCACTTTTGCTGGATAAAAACACACTGTAGGTAGATGGTTGGTGGCTGGTATCAATATCTTTTTTTTTTTTTTTTTTGGTTTTTCGAGACAGGGTTTCTCTGTGGCTTTGGAGGCTGTCCTGGAACTCGCTCTGTAGACCAGGCTGGCCTCGAACTCACAAAGATCCTCCTACCTCTGCCTCCCGAGTGCTGGGATTAAAGGCGTGCGCCACCAACGCCCGGCGGTATCAATATCTTGGAAACTATGCTGCACACTTGAAAATGATTTAGAGCCAAGCATCACATAACACTAAACCCAACATCAGGAGGCTGAGGCAGGAGGATTGCTGTGAGTACCAACCAGGACACTCCAGGGCTTACATACATAGCAAGATCCTGTCTCGAAAAAATGATAGTGGAAAATGTAATGTTTTATGTATAAAGAGATATATAGATAGATGGGTAGATAGATAGATAGATAGATAGATGATAGATGACAGACAGATGATCGATGGATGGATAGATGGATGGATGGATTAAAGGCTTGCACCACCACAGCCAGCATTAATGTTATGCATATTTTATCACAACAAAAGGGGATGATAGAAAAAGAAAAGAAAGGAATGTGAACTACATTTCATTAAACAGTATGTCGTCAATTCTAAGATGCATTATTATTTACACCCCACTCTGGTAAAACACTAAGTTGTTTTGTCTTTTAAGATTTTAGTTCTGAACCCCCCAAAAGTATTTAGTTCTGTATGTGTACATGTGTGTGCATGTATCTGTATGAGGACTTGTGCACAGGAGTGCAGGTGCCCTTGGAAGACAAAGAAGGCATCTGGTCTCCTGGAGAAAAGCAAAGCAGTCAGTCACTAGCTCTTACCTCTATGTCAGCTCAGACCAAAGGGGCGATCCTCAGACTGCTCCAACTTCTCTGATTCTCAGATTCACTCAGACTGCTATATTCTCATCGTGGCTAGAGACTCACTCTCAGACTGAATGTCTCTGCCTTTTGAACCTCTCAAACCCTGGGATTAAAGGTGTGAGCTCTGATTCACTCTCCAGTAACCCAGTGTGGTCTTGGACTCAAAGATTCATCTACCTCTTAATACTGAGTCCTAGGACTAAAGATGTGTATCACTACTGCCTGATCTCTGTTTCTTGAGGCTGGCTTTGCTTTCTGAATCCTCAGATAAGCTTTAACAAATCATGGATAATATATCACCACACTTGGGTACTCATGAAGCTGAGACAGGAGGATCATTTAAGTTCAGGGCCAACCTGAACATCAAACTCAGACTTCACTTCAAAAGGAACTCGTTAGGACTTGGACGGTAGCTCCACTCTCAAAGTTCTTGTCTCTCACGCAAAGACTGAAGTTCACCCCCAGAACTCACCTGAAGTATCCAGGTACCTGAAAGGGCATAATGGCTCACGCTTGGATTCCTAGTGGTGGGGAGCCGGAGACTGCAGATCTCTGGGCTTACTGACCCTTCAGTTTAGCCTAATTATGGCAAGCTACTGGTCAATGAGAGATCCAATCTCATGATCCTCCTGCCTCTGCCTCCTTCAGCAAATCCTTCCGGCGTGTGCCATCACCACCAGCAAGAGATCCAATCTCAAAAATATTAACACCTTAACAACACCTGAGGCTGAGCTCTGGCTTTTCCACACACCCATACACACACACACACACACACACACACACACACACACACACACACAAATATAACAACCAATTAGTAATAAGAGAGGTGACAAAGTAAATCAAACACATGATATTATTACATGTTCATTTAATTTAATAGTAATCTATAGTTGGAATTATAATAAGAAAAATCAGTATGCTAATTTTTTTAATTGGCTCTGAAAATATCAGGGTTTTTTTGTTGATTTGCTTGTGGCAAGATCTTACTATGTAGTTTGTTCAGGATGGCCTTGAACTTACTTGCCTCCAAGCTTGACTGGCCTCCAACTCACAATCCCCCTGCCTCACCTTCATAAGTGTTGGGAGTTTCAGGAGTATACCACTGCATCAAATTAAGCTATAAAATGGACTAATTTGCTAGATGTCATGATGAACACCTTAATCACATCACTCAGGAGCAGAAGCTAGCAGATTTCTGTGAGTTCAAGACCAGCCTGGTCTATACAAGTCCCAGGCTAGCTGTATAATGAGATCCTGTACTTGATTTTAGATGCAATTTCATTTGAATTCATTTGATAATGTTTATCAGGAGTATTAGAATGGACTAGCTGGAGGCTATTACTTAGGTGAAAGCTCTGCCCCAGCCCCTCCCCCACTCTCTCCAAACCCTGCTCCTCTGAGAAGGCCTGCCAAGCAGGCTAAAGAAAATGTCTCTCCCTCCTCCATCATGGCCACCTGGACCTCAGGGCCTCTGTCTGGCACAACAGGAAGTCTTTCAAAGACACTGTAAAGATAGTCACAACCACAGTGAGTACAAGAGTCAATGGTCAAGTCACACTGGTGACCACATTCCACTTCAATCTCTTGCTTCCTCTAGCCCAGTTTTTCTCCTCTTCTTCTCTGATGTCCCCTGAGCCCTCAAGGGGGGCGATACAGATGTCCCACTTAGAAGACTAGAGGGGGTGATACAGATGTCCCACTTAGAAGACTAGAGGGGGTGATACAGATGTCCCACTTAGAAGACTAGAGGGGGTGATACAGATGTCCCACTTAGAAGACTAGAGGGGGTGATACAGATGTCCCACTTAGAAGACTAGAGGGGGTGATACAGATGTCCCACTTAGAAGAAAAACCAGTTTTGCAATGTCTCTTAACCTGTGTGTTGGTGGCACACACCAGTAATCCCAGTACTCAGGTGAAGGCAGGGGCATCAAGTGTTCACGGTCAGCTTCCAATACATAGCGGCCTCAAGGCTGGACTGAGCTGTGTGACAGCCTAACTCAGAAAACATTTCTTAAAAGGGGCTAGAGAAGCCGGGCGTTGGTGGCACACGCCTTTAATCCCAGCACTTGGGAGGCAGAGGCAGGCGGATCTCTGTGAGTTCAAGACCAGCCTGGTCTACCAAGCGAGTTCCAGGACAGCCTCCAAAGCCACAGAGAAACCCTGTCTCGAAAAAAAAAAAAGGGGAGGGGGGCTAGAGAGCTGGCTCAATTGGAAAAGTACTTGCTGTGAAAACATGAAGACCTTAGTTCAAATGCTCAGCATCTACATAAAAAGCCAGACCTGGTCTTGGGTGCCTGTTACCCCAGCGTCGGGGGATGGAGACAGGGAAATCCTGGGTGCCCACCAGTCCGCCAGCCTAGCCAAAATGGTGAGCTTCGGGCACCCGAAAGACCTTGTGTTGAGAAGCACAAGGTGGAGAGTGAGAAAGTACACATCTACCACCCCAGACATCAAAAAGTCACCTTGACGTTGTGCGTGCCAAGAGCTGGGGTCCAGACAAACCACCTAAGGACAAACCATTTGCTACTCATACCAATGACACCCAGCAGAGCCACCCTAAGCTCCACTACTGTCAAACAAATAGGCCAAATAGGACATCTACAGCTTCACCAGAGCCAGCCTGAGAGACCAAGAGCAAGACTCCCGGCTGCAGTCACCTTCTGTCTTACTGGAACTAAGTGGGTTCCCGTAAGGCAGCAGTTTAGTACCGAGCCTTTCTTTACCTAAAGCCCAGGTCATAGTAAGTATTCAGTAAAATCCATTCATCCCCTTACAGAGAAAACCCCCATCCCCACCCGAGCGCCAGCTGTTGGACTGACATTACTCCTGTGGGAATGACAGGAAGCAGAACCATGCCATCCCAGAGGAAGTTCTGGCCTCCAGCAGTGCATCCTGGGAAATGGGAGCAGAAGTATGAGCTTCTCCTGGGGGATTTGGAGACTCCTGCCATTTGGGGAACCTAAAGAGCAGGAAGTGAAAGGAGATGTGGGCTAGAAAGGATTCTGATCCCTCCAAGATAGCTCCACACACCCACTTCTCAATCACAAGAATGAGGAACTTGGAAAAGCCAACAGGAAAGGACACGTGGAAGGCTGACACTTAGGCCCATCCTGCACTGCCACCCAGGCCCAACAACCAGCTCCATCCCAGTCTGATCCCAGAACCACTGACCCAGGACCTCCAGTGAGCTGTGAGCTGGAGCCCAGAATCTACAGAAGAAAGAAAAACCGCTGAGCATGCTGTTGCTCATTTGTCATCACTTATGGAAGGACAAGACAGGCAGGTCCCTGGGCTCACAGGGCCAGTCACCTAGTCTAACTGCCAAGGTCAAGGTCAGTAAGAGACCCAGAAGAAGGCTGGACAACGCCTGAAGAATGGCACCTGCACAAGACCACACCGCAAAAAAAAAAGGTTTCCTGTGGCCTCCATATGGCTACACATGCCCCATACGCACACATTCAATCACTCATGCATGTGCACACATATACACACACTCTCACACACACACTCACATATACACACTCTCACACACTCTCACTCACACTCTCACACATTCTCTTACACATACATACTCTTACACATACACTCCCACACACACTCTCACTCACACACACTCACACACACTCTTACACATACACACTCTCACACACACTCCCACATACACACTCTCACACACATTCACTCTCTCACGCATATAAACACATATACACACACTCTCACACACTCTCTTACACACACTCTCACACATATACACACTCACACACATACACTCTCACACACATACACACACACACCCCTCCTTCTCTTCTTCCAACATAGATTCAGACCCAGATCCTCAACCTTCTGAGGCCAGCAGCTGCATTTTGTTTTCCCACAAACATTTTATTGTGCCAGGATTCGGTGGTACATGCCTGTAATCCCAACTGCCAATAGCACAAGCTGGAGAATCAAGAGTTCAGTTCAGCTCAGGCTGGACTACATAGCAAAAACATGACTCAAAAAACAAATAGAAAAGAAAAATATGACTTTTCTGCAAATCACTGCATATAAACTGAAGGGCGGAGGAGGCATGGCAGAAGTCTCTCATGAATTTAGACTACCATATAGAAGGAAAGGTCATTAAAATACAAGAGAAAGGAGGGAGGTCAGATGGCTCAGTGGGTAAAAGTACATGTGCAAGCATGATGACCAGAGTTCAAATGCCCACCCAGGTCAAGAGGCAGGCACAGGAGCTTGTACTGCAACCCCAGCGACAACAAGTGGAGACAGGTGGGTGCCAAGAGCTTTGTGGCCAGCCTCGCCAGACAGCAAGTTCCCAGCTCTAAGGTGGAGAGCAACAGAGGAAGACACCTGACATCTGCTGTAGCCTCCACAGAGGCACACAGGCCTACATACCCAGACACGTGTGTGTGTGTGTGTGTGCGTGTGTGTGTGTGTGTGTGTGTGTGTGTGTGTGTGTGTGTGTTGTGTGGACTCTATTACAGTCCCATTGTCATCTCGGTTCCATTTCTATGGGATGCAGGCCTTCTGATCTCGTCTGTCTGGCCATTTCAAGCTAAGAGAGGGAAAAGAGGGAGAGTTTGGGATTGAAAGGTCTTGACATGATAAGACACAGCCTTCCTGTACTCTTCTGAGGGGAGGGGGGAGGGTCACCAGAGGTATGTGGTTATTGGTTCTGAAGACCTGGTTGCATAGTTTCATGCACACTGTACAATACTACTTAACCCTAGGTAGGTTCCTATCATTACCCTCATCAGGGTTGCTGCTACAGAACCTAAAACTCCTCTGAGGGTGGCTCTAATCACAGATGACAAATGAGAAGACACAAATAACACCTCAGAGGAGGGCTAGATTATTCTGGAACAACTTGGTTTTCTCTTTCTCATCAGGAGTGTGCCTCCAACACCAACGGTAAGGACAGATTGGATAAAGGGTACACTAGCCTATTATCACAGCTATGCCCTGAATGCAATTTGGCAAGTTCTAGACAACAAAAATGTTAGCTACTGGGGATAGAGAGATGGCCCAGCAGTTGCGAGCACTTGCTGCTCTTCCAGAGGACCTGGGTTCAGTTCCCAGTATCCACATTGGGCGGATGGCAACTACCCTTTCTTGGACTCTGTGGGCACTTTCACATATATGGTGTACATTCATACACAAAGGCATATACGCACATTAAATAACAACAAAAAAATCTTTTAAAAATATGTGAGAGGGCTAGAGAGATGTCTCAGCTGTTAAAGGCTAGGTTCACAACCAAAAAAATAAAAAATATGTGAGCTACTATAGTTGGGCTGTTACTCCATTAGGCCATTAACCTCACAATGACATCTCTGTTAGCTTGTGTGATGGTTTGACTGAGAATGGCCCCCATAGACTCATATTTAAACGCTTGGTCCCCAATTGGTGGAACGATTTTAGAAGGATTAGGAAGTGTGGTCTTGTTGGAGGAGGTGTGTGTCCCCCTAGGGGTGGGCTTTGAGGTCTCAAAAGCCTATGCCATTCCCAATTAGTGCTCTCTCTCTCCTTCCCTCCTTCCCTCCCTTCACTGCTCCCTGTCTGCCTCATGGTTGTTGTAGCAAAATGTAAGCTCTGAGCTACTCCTCCAGCGCCATGCCTGCCTGCAGCCGCGCTCCCCACCACGGTGGCCATGGACTCGCCCTCTGAAACTGTGAGTCCCCAATAAACTCTTTCTTCCCTAAGTTGCCACAGTCATGGCCTCCTATCACAGCACTAGAAAAGCAAGACACTTGTCTCTGGGAGAGATGGCCAAGATCCTCCACCACTGTGCAGATTGGGGAGAATCTAATCTGCGGAGAAGTTGCGCGTGTTGTCCTCAGGCAGGGCTGTCTTTCCTCTGGACCCATGAATCCTTTATGTAAAGATTGGCTGTAAGACTCGGTGAAGTGAACTAGTAACAGGACAACACAGGGGCCTTTCCAGTTTTCCACCGGCTGTTTGCCAGGCCATTGAGTTTTCCAGGTTTTTTATCAGCGTGTCTCTGAGATGAAAGAGGTAAGATGAAAGAGGCTTGTCCACCAGACGGGCGAGCCTGGTGCGAGCAGAATGATGCAAAGTGGCTGGTGCGGGCCGCTGCTGCTGGTGCTGGTGCAGGCCGCTGCTGCTGGCGTTGCTAGATTCTGGCTCAACTCTGGATTGTAACGGGTGAGGCACTGCATTAGCTGACCTTGTTACTGAGACAAGATACCTGACAAAGGCGACTGACAGGTCACAGTTGGAGGGTACAGTTCATCATAATGGGAAGTCAGCAGCAAAACACAAAGCCCCTGTTCACAGTGCATCCACAGCCAGGAAGCACACAACAGTGAATGTGCTCGTGTTTGTTTCTGCTTTCCATTCTGCCGGAGACCACAGCCCCTGAGATGGTTCTGCCCACATTTCACGTGGGTCTTCCCCATTTCTGTTAATAGTCCCTCACTGACACGCCCAGAGATTTGTTACCATGGTAATTCTACGATCAAGTTGACAGTCAAGATTACAAAGAGTCTCCCAAACATTATTTCCTGTCTTTCTGTCTTTCCTTCTGTCTGCCTTCCTCACTTTTTCTTTCCTTCCTTCCTTTTTTTTTTTTTTATGTAGAGCAGGCTGGCTCCCATCTCACAGAGAACTTCCTGCCTCTGCCTCCCAAGTGCTAGGATTAAAGGCGTGTGCCACGAACACCCAGCTCTCAGACATTTTTTCAAAGCAATTCAAAAGTTCTGCAGGCTTCGGATGGAATCGGGAGTGGAGAAAGAGGTAACATTGTATCTCACTTTAAACAGCTCTTGACCAAGTTGATCCAGAGGCCTTATATTATTTTATTTCTTCCCCACTGAAGAGTGAACCCAGGCCTGTGTTTCTAAACCTGTGGGTCACCTAAGATCATCGGAAAACACAGGTATTTACATATAATTCGTAACAGTAGCAAAATTACAGCTATGAAGTAGCAACAAAAATAATTTTATGGTTGGGGGTCACCACCACGTGAGGAACGGTATTAAAGGGTCACAGCATTAGGAAGGTTGAGAACCACTGATCCAGGGCCTCGTGCATACTAGTTAACACTCACCCACTGAGCTATAGCCCCTGATGGGCAGGGTGGGGGTTGGAGGTGAGGGAGATGGTATGTGTGCACATGTCCATGCACACACAAACACACAGAAGTCAAGGGTCCTATGTTGGCCAGGTAGGCTGAATGTCCAAGAGTCTCCCAATCTCCAATAGGGCCATCACCTGGGGACATTTCACTTTCAAACCAGAAGCATATGGCAGCTGCTTGTTAAATGGCACATTCCAGGAAGCAGAGAGAACAATTGGGCCAGAAGCCAGGCTTAGCTGTAACTTGCCCTAAGAACCATCCCTGTCTAAGACTTACTTCCTCCAACTAGACCTCAGCTCCTAAACACTCCAACTGCCTTCCAAAACAGTAGTGCCGGCTGGGCACCAAGTGTTCAAACACATGAGCCTTTGCGGACAATTCCCATTCAAGCCTTCACAAGTATCAAAGTCTCCAGCAGGCTGCTTCTCCCAGCACCATATTTGGTATGTCTGGCAGCTCTCACTTCCTTGAGTGCGGTGGAAATCAGTTCTCCCACTTCCTGGCAATGGCCTCCAGCAGGACCAGGTTTCCATATCCTTTGTAGGTTTGATGGGCTTATTTCCTGAAGTTAGTGACCTTATTTCTTTCCAAACAGCTCCATGTGCAGTGTTGGAAAAGACACACAGCATTCATGCACTGTAGTAAAGACATATTCGAAGCCAGTATCAATGTTTACCTGCTTGCCTTATGGCTATCAGTCCCTGGAGAGTGCAATAATTTCGGCCTTTGTGCAGGGTTGCTAGGCAGGAGGGTATGGACATCTATTGTTTTATTCAGCATTATCCCAACATGGCCATCTCAACAGCCCCTTTCTTGCCTGTGACTGCTCCATTGGTAAACAGTTCCCAACCTTGAGCTATCAGTAGCTGATCTGGTGAATCCAGTTGGCTATGATAGACAGCAGCAAGTATTTCTAACCAGAGGCAGTGCCTGCTGTCGGGAGCAGAATGTCTGACTTTAGGATTAAGGCAGTCAGCAAAACTATGCTTGGATTTTCCAGAAGAATGGTCTGTCACTTGTCCATCTGTCTCACCATCATCCAACAAAAATCAGAATAAGCTATTCAAAATTAACACTCTCGTAAGATAGCACAAGTGACTGTAACTGCTCCGAGTCACGGTAGCCCTGCTCTAGATGCCTATTGGTGGTGTCAAGAGATAAGCTGTGGGTTGTAAGCACTCGCCAGTCATATCATGAGGACCTCCAAGCCTATACCTTGCTTTTCAAGGACAATTGGAAGGGCTTTCAAAAGCAACATCACCCCAAGGCTGGTGCCACTCTTAATAATGTCAAGTGTTCATTGGCACTCTGCTGCCCAAAATAAATGCTCTATAGACTGAGACATGTTTTCTCTCGTACACAGAACTCATGTGTGTGTGTGTGTGTGTGTGAGAGAGAGAGAGAGAGAGAGAGAGAGAGAGAGAGAGAGAGCATACTCACATGTGTGTTCATATTTGTTTTTGTTTTCATGTGTGTCATTGATTTGGGGTCAGTGGGGTCAAAGGAGAGTTACTCTCCCCAAATCCAGTCTCTCCTAACTCCAGAATCCAGAGGACAGGGCTAGACTTGTTCTTTGATTCATGGCAACTGCTTTATTCAGAACTATTTTCAATTGGTAATGGTGGCACTTGCCTGTGATCCTAGCAGTTGAGGGACTGAGACAGGAAAAGTGCTCCAAGTCCAAGGGCAGCCTGAGTTCCAAGCCAACCTGGGCTACAGAGTAAGACTGTATATAAAAAACAAAATGCTGGGCAGTAGTGGCCCAGACTTTTAATCCCAGTAGAGACAGGCAGATCTCTGAGTTCAAGGCCAACTTGGTCTTCTAAAGCTGGGAATATAACTCAGGGGTAAGGCACTTGCCTCAAATATGTGAGGTCTTAGGTTAATTCAATTTCCCAACACTGCAGAAAACAAACTAAGCAGAATGCCCAGAGTTCTTCTTGTCTATTATTATTACTTTGTGTGTTGGGTGTTCTGCCTACATGTATGCCCGTGTGCCGCTTTCATGCCTAGCACCCAAGGAGGCCAGAGGAAGGTACTGGATCCCTGGAAATGAAGTTAAAGACTGTTGTGAGCCCCCATGTGGGTGCTGAGAAACTGAACCCGGCTCCTCTGGAAGAGCAGCCAGTGCTCTTAACCACTGAGCCATCTCTCCAGCCATGGTTTATAATTGTGTTTTAACTATAATCTTGATTGAAATAGAATTATATCCCTTTCCCTCCTCCCTTTCCTCCCTCCAGCCCTTCCGAGTTACCCTTCCTCTCACCTTCCGTGTGCTCCCCCACTTTCAAGCTAGCAGCCCCTTTTTCTTTATTATTATTATATTCCCACACATGTATGCACAGATATATAAACACAACCCGCTGGGCCCATTTTTGTTTGTTGTGCATATGTGGTTTCAGGGTTGACCACTCTGAGCTGGACAAACAACAAGAGGCTCATCATGAAGAAAGGCTAATTCTCTTCCTCCCAACAGTCATTAGTTCCCTGTAGTCTGTCTAGGGGCGGGCCGCCATTAAATTCCCCTTCCATGTTAACATGGCCTTTGATGTCATTGCTCTGGTCCTGGTGATGCAGCCACTTCCGGGAGAGACTGTTTCACAGCAGGCTCCCTGGTATTCTGGCTCTTAGAATCTTTTTCCCCCTTTGGTACAATGTTCTCTGAGTCAGACGTGCGAGAACTACGATGGAGACCAGTCTGCTGGGACTGAGCTTCCCACCGTCTGTTGACCTCTGTTGTGTCCAGTGTGGTCTTCTGTGATGGTCTCCATTTGCTATAAAGAGACACTTTTTTTGACCTCTGTGTTGTGTCCAGTGTGGTCTTCTGTGATGGTCTCCATTTGCTATAAAGAGACACTTTTTTGACCTCTGTGTTGTGTCCAGTGTGGTCTTCTTGATGGTCTCCATTTGCTATAAAGAGACACTTTGGGGGGGAGGTTCAAGACAGGGTTTCTCTGTGTAGTCCTAACTGTCCTGGAACACTTTCTCTGTAGACCAGGCTGGTCTCTGCCTCGAACTCACAGAGATCCACCTGCCTCTGCCTCCTGAGCACTGGGATTTAAGTCATGCACCACCACTGCCCGGCTTAAGAGAAGCTCCTTTGATGAGGCGTGAGAGCTACAGGATATGATTTAGAATGAAGCCAGGAGTTACGCAGGCCTACAAAGAGGGTGCAGTGCATTCTCTTCCAAGCTCTGTGACCTCACTAGCCCCAGGAAGCTGGAAACCAGGCACGATGCCCCTCCTGTTGAATGGTTGTTAAGTCCAATGAGACAGCCGTTAGTGGCCACCGACAGTGAAATGCCGTTGTAGCATCTTTATGCATATCTTATCATGCTGGTGGCTGTCATGGCTCATAGGTTTTACAACTGCATAGGAAGGACTATTTAGCTGCTTCCCTCGGTTGGCAGGGCGCACAGTATTTTCTGGAACCATGGAAGTCAGGCCACGGGAAAGAGACTTTCAGGTCAGATCCAGCTCAAATCGTCTGGAGTATGCGGTGTCTTCAGCAGTAGGACCCCCCCCCACCCTCAACCCCTGGGAGGCACTGATTTGTAATCTCAGTTGGGAAATTTTTCCCAGAAAATGAAGTACAGTAGTTCTTGAGCCTCTCTCAGCACAACACTTAAACTAGATCCTGGAGGTAAGGGACTCCTGTACCTTCCACGTCCCTTTAATTCTCCTTGCTGAGCTTTCCCCCCACGTTTCTGGGGTCTTGCTGATCTTCTCATCCTTTTTGCTGACTGTCTTATGTCTGTTGCTGACTTTCCTTTCAGACCGGGATTGAGTCCACCTGCTTGCTTGTAGCGTCTCGCAGGTCACTGACCGTTTTCACGAGAAATCCTCATGTGGCACCTTACTATGCGTTCAGGGTCTTTGGGTTCGGAAGTTGAGAAGCCATGGTCTTTTGAGGAGCGCGTTGCCCGGCTTTCTCATGCTTCTTGCAAATCTGTTTTGATTTACTTGTCTATTGGTTTGAGCATCTCATCTGTGTTAGGGACGATCTTGTTGGGCACCCAGCTCTTGAAGCTCAGCCCCTAGTCCATTCAACAAAAAGGAAACACACTGCTGTAGCAGCAACAAATCAGAAAATCATTAATACCAACCACAGCTGTCTAATACATCACAATGGTCATAGGGCAGAAAGTGGCCAGTGTGCTTCAAAGCTGAAAATCACTCAGGTCTGCAAAGTAATATCCAGGACAACCCTTTCTCAAAAGGAAGGAAGAGAGAGGGGGAAGGAAGGAGAAAGAAAGGAAGGAAGGCAGGAAGGAAGGAGGGAGGGAAGGGAAACTCACTTGGATAAGTGTGGGGACAGTAAGGGAATGAGATGAGGAAGCAGACAGGTAGGTCTGAGTGAAGAAGGAGATGCAAGATTAAAGAAATAAAAGCAGAAGGAAGATGGGGCAGAAAGGAATGTTACAGAAGAAAGGAAAAAAAGCTAGAGATTAGGAAAAAGAAAGAAGTAGAGAAAAGTTCAAAAACAAAGGAATCAGACAAGGGTAAGAAGGGAAATAAAAATATGAAAACACAGGGGCAGTTTTCAATAATGTAGGGGCCAGAGGGATGCTCAATGGTTAAGATCACTGGCTGCTTGTGCAGAGGACCCAGGTTCCATTCCCAGCCCCCATGTAGCGGCTCACAATCATCTGTAATTCCAGTTCTGGGATCCCACACCCTCCTCTGACCTCTGTGAGCACCAGGCCCATGTGTGGTGCACAGACATATGTGCAGGCAAAACACGTGCATAAAATAAAATTAATTTAATAAAATAATAAAAATCAATAAGGTAAAATCAAAATACTACTAAAGGGGGCAGAGGGAAATAGAGGACAAAAATGTGGGGAAGAAACTAAAAGAAAAAATAATGCCTCCAAATGGAAAAAAATATGTATAACAAAATTGAAAAACTGTGCCGGGTGTTGGTGGCACACGCCTTTAATCCCAGCACACGGGAGGCAGAGGCAGGTGGATCTCTGTGAGTTCGAGGCCAGCCTGGTCTACAGAGTGAGTTCCAGGACAGCCTCCAAAACAATACAGAGAAACCCTGTCTCAGGAAAAACAATTTAAAAACTACATGAAGAAGAATAACAAATAAGACATTAAAACTGAACGTATAGTAGCGGTCCTGCTGGACAGGAAGGGGCGAGAGAGTCACACCGTGAAGTTGGGAGAAGGGACAGATGAGGTGTGACAGCAGTTTCTGAGTCATCAGAAGCGGAAGGCTGCACGTGCGGGGCGGTCAATGATTTATGCTGCCGTTGAGTCTACTGGATAAAGTGTCTAGTGTCCCTGAGGCCTGTCTGTTCACGGTAGCTGTCTTCCTGCTTTGTGTATCAGGGGCCTCTGCTGGCCACACTTTGCTTCATAATTCTCTGAGCTGGGCAAATTCTGTCACCCTCACAAAACCCTCCACATCCTACTCCCACCCCTGAAAGTGACTAATGTTTCATTCTGGGAAGCAAACTGTGAGAAGCTGCCACAGCACTGAGGTTGGTGCAGCCAGAGGATTAGGCATGCTTTGAAGCCCACCCAGTTCTAATCACTCTGCAGGGGGCCCAGAGGAGTGGGGGGGGGGGACCACAGAGCTCTTAGGCTCTGTACCTGCTGCCCCAGGCTGAACTCTATCAACTCCAGTATAATTCGATGACAGCCGTTCCCTCAGGGCAGCGCCATCTCTCTTTATGTACTTTCCTGCCTGATGATAGTGTGTGTGTGTGTGTGTGTGTGTGTGTGTGTGTGTGTGTGTGTGTGTGGGCTCTCATTTGCCAACATCCAGGATAGCAGCGCCATCGTGTGGTATGCTGCACGCTCCAGTTTCAGGAGCCCTGAAGCAACATTTTTCAATATTTTCTTTGTCCCTTTCCTAAACACTAAAGTGAAATATTAAGCGGTTGATTCTTACAGCTTTTTTAAAACTCAATTCAACTCCTGTAATAAGTTGTTCATTTTCCCCACTCCCTTCATTACTTGCCTATATCTTTACTGGTCACTCAGAGCTCATAACTGCTTGCAATGACTTAAAGGTCAAGGAGGTCTCAGAAAATAACAGTTTTCTCAGTTAACCTGCTGAACTGGTGTCCCGGGACGACTGTAGTTTTTTGCTGTTGTTGTTGATGTTTTGTTTTGCTTTGTTTTGCTTTGCTTTGCTTTTTCCAGACAGGGTTTCTCTGTGGCTTTGGAGGCTGTCCTGGAACTAGCTTTTGTAGACCAGGCTGGCCTCGAACTCATAGAGATCTGCCTGCCTCTGCCTCCCGAACGCTGAGATTAAAAACATGCGTCACCACCACCCGGCAGGACGGCTGTATTCTAATAGCAGTGACCAAGAGCCTTCTTGGATTTTGTTTAATACAGTTACCCCTCTAACAGATCTCATCCTTTCTTTCTGTAAGTGGGAACTGCGGGGTCAGAGGTAAACCGGAACACCTACCCAGAGAGTGATTCCACCGTTTCCGGGATGGGGTCATCCCACCCAGAACAAAAGCCCACTCCCAGTCATCACGGGGTAGTGGAGGTCGCCTGCAATGGTTCTTCCCAGTGTCACCCCACGAGTAGCTCCAGACAGCTCGCTTAGCCAGAGCCAGCTTCCTCTGTGGGTCGTCAAAACTTAATTCTGCTGCGAGCATCTCTTCCCTTGCTAGTTTAAGCCTCTTGCACAGTGTTGACACAGAGAGGAACTGGCTCTGAGGTGATCTGATTGGCCAAAGAGTGGACAGAGACCCACCCTTTTGCGGGGAGGTGGGGTCTGTCGCTGGGAATGGAGAGGGATCCTGGCACGGAAATCATTCAGCGCTTCCATTCTGTCCCTGCCTGCCCGCAAGGCCCAATAAAGTCTAGTGAGGGTTCATCTGCATCTGCAGTCGCCTGGCTGGCGGGGGCTCTGGGAGGCTGCAAGAACCCGCTCACCCCTACCTAGTGTCAGCCCTGTCGCCTCTGGACCCCGAGTCCCACTGAATGTAAGCCACTTTTCCACCACCTTCCAGCACCCCATCCGCCCTCGAGGGGGGGGGGGCGGGATCTCACCCATCAAGCCTGTCTATGACCCCCTCCTGGCAATAGCTTTTTTTCAGATTTTTTTTTATTTAAATTAGAAACATGCATGCTTCAAATGTCAATCCCAGCTCCCCCCTCCCTCCACCAGCCCCACCTCCCCACCCCCAGCCCAATCCCCACATCATTCCCCAGGGAGGGTGAGGCCCTCCTTGGGGGGGATCTCCAGAGACTATTATTTCATCCAGGGCAGGACCTAGGCCCTTCCCCATGTGTCCAGCGATAGCTTTTCTTCTTGACTTTTAAAGATAAAACATGGTGCTGGGTTACAGGAAGTTAAGCTTTATTTGTGTGTAGTCAAACTGACATTTAATAACTTCCCTAAGTGAAATCAGCAAGTGATCTGGCCAAAGATCCTTGTTCTGGTAGACTCTGGTCTAAGACTGCCCTCCCTGGTGGGCCGTGCACAGAGCTCATGACCTCAGACAGCCCTTCTCTGAAAAAGCAAATAACTTCAACAACAAAATAAAATCCCAGTGGGAGGTGGAGCAGCTGGAGAGATGGCTCAGCAGTTAAGAGTACTGGTTGTTCTTCCAAAGGTCCTGGGTTCAATTCCCAGCACCCACATGGCAGCTCACAACTGTCTGTAACTCCAGTTCCAGGACTTCTGACACCGTCACACAGACATGCATGCAGGCAAAACACCAATAATAAAGATAAATTATTGTTAAAAAAATCCCAGGCAAGTAGTGGTGGCACATGCCTTTAATGCCAGCAGTTGGGAGGCAGAGGCAGGTGGATCTCTGTGAGTTCCAGGCCAGTCAGGGGTACAGAGCAAGTGCCAGGACAGCCAGGACTACACAGAGAAGCCCTGTTTTGAGAAAAAAAAAATCTAAAAAGAAACTAATTTCTCTTCCTTTAGTTTTGTTTTGTTTGTTTGTTTGTTTGTTTGTTTGTTTAGGCCGGGTCTCCCTGTGTAGCCCCAGGCTGGTCTGGAACTCTTCCATCCTTCCTCAGCCACTAGTGCTAGAATAGAAGTCGTGTGCCACCACCATGACCAGTCCCATCTTTCAGAGATGTAATGTCATTAGAGTGTGCCCAGGGCTGGGCCGATGACTCAGCCTTTAGGAGTTCTTGCTGCTCTTGGAGAGGAGCAGACTTCAGTTCCCAGCACCCGTGTTGGGGTGGGGGATTACAGGGTTTTCACCTGCATATGAGTCCAGCCCTAGGGAACCCTCTTCTAGCTTGGAGGGACCTGCTCTCACATGCACACACCCACACACAAACACACACGCACACACACACATAAACAAAAAGATCCTTTTAAAAGAACTTCGTAAAGTTAAGTGGTCCAAGGGAAATAGTAACACATATCTTTGTCAGGAGATGAATGGTTTCAGTGACAAGCATTTATTCCTCACAGTTCTGGAACATGAGAAGTTCAATATTAAAATGCTCAGAGGCCCAGTATCTGGTGAAGGAGCTCTTTCCGATTTGCAAACATCATCTTCTTGTAGGCGGCCACATCATATCAAATAATGGCCAGAAAGAGTGTATATATGTTCTTATAGTTTCTTAAAAACCCTAATCCCACCATGGAAGACAAACCCCCATGATCTTATCTAAATCTTATTATCTCCCAGAGACACCATTGATCCCATCATATTGAAGGGAGAGCACCAACACAGGATTTTAGGGGGCACATTCAGTCTGTAGAATCCTGGGTAGTGCTAACATCTGAACTGACTCATGAACAGGCTAGGTCCAATGTGGCCCCTGGCCAAATTGATACTTGAAAATGCTCTGGGGAACTACAGATGGACAGGGACATGAGTTCTGCCTCAGGAGCCCAAGGGCATCCATGGCATGACATGGTTATCTATGGGCATTAGTGAAGGACTGCAGAACACTCTAAAGCAAGCCCTCATCGATCAAAACATCTAAAACTCATGATGTATACAAGAATTGTGATATTATGAGAGCCAAAGTTACATTTTAAGTTTTAGTTACTATGCCTTAGAAATCCATGAAACAAAAATGCCTCTGATCTGCAAGCCTCTTGCCCAAGGACTGGTAGTTCCTGAAATGCTGGAGGCTATTGTTTATGGGAAAAAACAAGCCACATGTTTTTTATTTGGTTGACCTATCTGCACCAGATGTGCTTGGTCACATGTGGGTGGGAGGTTCACAGGCAGGAAAAAGTCAGGATGTACACTTGACCTTGATTGGATGTAGGCTGGAGGTACGTCAGGATGTATGCTTGCCCCTGACTGGACCTGATGGGAAATATAACGAATTATGAGTTTTCCTTCTCAATTTGCTGCAAATTGTGATGCTGGGCCATTTCCCAGAAACCTGGGTATGGACCTGGCCAGAACCCATCCACCTAGCCAGTATTTAATTAACGCTTGCTTCAAATTTGGCTTTAGACTACGTTAATGGTCTTATTCTCCACCAATGAGGTTAACGATATCGCATAGTACCCCATAAACCTGTACAACTTTTATGTCATTTTTTTTTTTTTAAAGTGGTTTTTTCCCTCTGTGTAGTTTTGGAGCCTGTCCTGGAACTCGCATTGTAGACCAGGCTGGCTTCGAGATCACAGAGATCCACCTGCCTCTGCCTCCCGAGGGCTGGGACTAAAGGTGTGTGACACCACTGCATGGCAAAAAACGAAATCTTAAAAGTGTTGAGATTCCCACAGCCTAGGCATCTGGTGGCTTGGCAGAAACAGAGCTGAAGAATGGATGAAGGCTAGATATCCATTCTTTTTCCCATTAAGCCTGAGAAACTTCTGAGACAGCAAAACAGCATGCCAAGAGCAGCCACAAGCCAAATAGGGCCTGTTGCTGTAGAAAATGGAACCACTGTCAGCCTTATTAGATTGCCCAGATGCTGGGCATCTGGAAGCAGATCTGACCCCTTTAAACTGTAATCCTCCATGATTCTTCCAAGAACTGAGCCAATGAACTTCCAACTAACCTGAGTTAATAGTCACTAAAACAATAACTTTGGATATCAGATAGAAACATACAGCTAAATTAATCTGAGACAAGGTTTAATAGGTGGTGGCGCCTACCTGTAACTCTAGTAGTTGTTAGGCAGAGTCAAGAGGATCAGTGTTCAACTCCAGCCTGAAAGGACTAGTGTCAACACAAGATACACTAAGAACCAATTTTCAGAGAAAAGGAGATTTATTTGCCCCAGAAGGACAAAGGACAGGAATAACAGACAAAGGTAGAAATAGAGGAGGAAGGAGAAGGGAAAAGGAACAAGAGTGCAGGGGAAGGACATTTGCCCCAGAGACAAAGCCACTGCCTCTGGATAGAAAGGACAGTGTGGCCCGTAGGCAAATGGACCCTGGTGTTAGGGTGACAGGTTTGTTTTTATTGGGCATGTTAATTAGGGTAACCAAAAGGGAGCTTTTGATTGCTGAACATCAGTATTTTGATAGCTTGACCTTGATGGTCAGCCTCAGAGGAATACACTAAGTAAGGGCATAGACCTTGGTGGCCAGCTTTAGACTGTAACCTATGGTTTAGCAAGGCAGAGGGAAGGGGGTAAGATCAAGGCCTGCCAGAGCCATGTTTGCTATGCTCCTACCTCCTAGAGACCTTTGATAGCCATAACTACAAAGGAAAACACAGGCTCGAAAAATAAACAACAAAATCACAATCTACTTTGGGTAATTTGTGTGTGTCAAGGCCAAAGGTCAATGTTGGGTATCCTTCTCTACGAGTCTCTACCTCGTTTTCTGAGACAGGCTCTCTCACCTAACCTGCAACTCAGCAACTCAGCAAAACTAGATTCCAGGGATCGCCTGTCCCTGCCTCCCAGAGCTAGGGTAGCAAGTGTGTTACTCGGCTACTAGGCATGCAAACTCAGGTCCTCAGACTTGCCTGGCAGGAGCTTTACCAACTCCTTAGTCCCCGTGTTTTTGCTTTTAATAAAGATTATATTTTAGAACAGTTTAAATCAAAATTGAAAAGAAGGTACAGGGTTCCTATATCTTCCCTGCTCCACCAAGCACATAGCTCCCCTGGTTACTCGTCTATAATGCCTCTCTAAGTTAGCCTCACTTATAGAATTTATGGGGGATTTGTTGTTCTCTTAACTAATTTTTAAGTTAACACACAATAATGTGCTTCACCGTGACGTCTTCCTACAGGGTCACTATATTTTGTTCTCATCTGTTCCCCTGTCCATTTGTCCCTGCCCCAACTCCACCTGATTTGCTGGCTCCCCCATCCCAGAACTTACGTTTATATCACCATCATTTGCCTTTGTGAAGTTTTAAAAAACATTTATTCATGAGCTAAGAACACATACTATCATTGCAGAGGACTGGAGTTCAGGTCCCAGCACCCACACCAGGCAGCTCACACCTGTCTGTAAGTCCAACTCTGGGGGATCTGACAACTTTCTGACCTTCTCCTATGTACACACACACACACACACACACACACAAAGTAATAGTTAAATTTAATACATATATTTCTTCATTATTTTAGTGAGTGCTTTGTCTGCTTGTATGTCTGAGAATCACATTCATTCTTGGGGCTCTCAGAGTTCAGAAGAGGGCATCAGCCAGACCTACAATGGTTGTCAGCTGCCATGTGGGTGCTGGGAACTGAACCTGGATCTCCGCAAGAGCAGCCAGTGCTCTTAACTGCTGAGTCCACCATAATTTCTTTTTATATATTTCTTATACTTCCCAAACCCAGAAAGGGCTGTTAACAAAGAGTTCATTTGTTCCTCAAACAAATTTGTTTTCATCTCACCAGTAAGAGTATGACGCTCTGTTTTTTCAGGTCATTAAATGTTTGCAATAAAAATCCAATTAGCCTGTGTACCTGAGGGATTTGTTTGCTTAAGGATTTTGTGTCTCCCTTGAACAATATACTTTATTGTTCAACTGGAAAATGACCTCTAGCTGAAGGACACTGAGATTTCATTATGTTTCTAACCAGTATCCAAGAAAAACTAATCTGGTTGTTAGATCAAAGTGTTCTGTAAGTTGAGTTTAAAAGAACTCGCTTTGACTTCCAGGTGTGTGTGAGCCGTATTCCTTTCTCAAGAGCAGGAAATGCAAGCTTGCCATGAAGATAACTGGGACAGAGGGTGTTTCCTTTGGCACTGAAGCTTCCCACCCTGGGCATGGCAGATGCAGCTGGAAGACCGCAAGGACCACAAAATGCAATCAAAGTAAGGCTGCCTGCTCCTGTGTCCTAGAAACCCGCTGCAGAAACAAAACACTGGACACTCGTTTGAGAGGAAGGCTCTTGAGTGCTCTCTGAGTGATGGAATGCGGACTCCATGGCGATGGGAGGAATGGAATCACCCAGCAGGAAGACTTCCCAGCACAGCGCAATCTGAAAACGGCAGAGAATCGTCTGAGCAATGGTCTCACTGTGTAGCCCCGGCTGGCCTAAAACTGGCAACATAGACCAGGCTAGACTCAAACTCACAGAGATTCTCCTGCCTCAGCCTCCCTAATGCTAGAATTAAAGGCTCATGTCACCACACCTGACCTAAAATAATACATTTTTTAAAACAACTCTTTAAAAGTAGGTCAAAATAGTCGGACAGTAGACTCTTTGCCAACCCTCCCTCCACATGGGGCTTACTAAAGAGTTGAATGGCCAATAGCTAGACAGGAGAGGATAGGTGGGGTTTCTGAGGGGAGAGAAAGAGGACAGGAGAGGATAGGTGGGATTTCTGAGGGGAGAGAAAGAGGAGGAATCTAGGTGTGGGATTTAGCCAGCAGACTCAGAACAAGTTGGACATGCAGTACTGAGGAAAAGGAAAAGCCGTGAGGCAGAATGTAGATTAGCAAAAACAGGTTAATTTAAGTTACAAGTGATAGCTGGGGAAAAGCCTAAGCTAAGACCAAGTTTTCATAATTAATAATAAGTCTCTGTGTCATACTGGGGGGCTGTTGATCCAAAGATAGTCTAGCAAGAAAGCTTACTACAGAGTACATATCATGTTTGTCTTTATGGGTCTGGGTTACCTCACTCAGGACAATTTTTTTCTAGTTCCCATTCATTTGACTTCAAATTTCCTGATATTGTTGTTTTTAACAGCAGAGTAACACTCCATTGTGTAAATGCACCACATTTTCTTTATCCATTCTTTAGCTGACAGGCATCTACGTTGTTTCCAGGCTCTGACTTTTAAAAATAAAGTTGCTATGAACTGCCTTCTTACCTGCCATGACTTGTTACTCTGAAGGCTGTGAAGATCACAGAGACACCACCACCATCACCACCATTCACGAACACACTGATGGGGATGTCCTTCTGTATGCTGTGTATATATGTTTGTCTTATTGGTTGTTGAATAAATCTGCTTAGCCAATGGACATGCAGGATTTAGTCAGGTGGGAAATCCAAACAGGAATAGAGAAAGGTAGTAGGAAGAGTCAAGGAGACTCCGTGTAACCGCTGAGGAATCAAGAGACCCAGGCTTAAATAACCCGGGTTAATAATTAAGAGAGAGCTAGCCAATAAGAAGCCTGAGCCATCGGCCAAACAGTTTGTAATTAATATGAGCCTCTGTGTGTTTATTTGGAACTAAATGGCCACAGGACAGGGCAGGGCAGAAACGTCCACCTACACACATAGTGACTTTTTACATCCAACAACCAGTCCCCCACTCCCAAAAACAGGTGCTTATTCTCTCACTGATTCTTATGATGCTGGCATTGGTCCTCTTGAGCCCTTGAATGAGGTAGCATTCTGCACCTCAGGAAGGCCAGTTCTGATATATCTCTAGTCATAGGCACCAAAGAGGGCAGGAAGAGCTATGTCGCCCACAGTGCCCTTCCTACTTCTGCTGAGAGTTACAGACCTGGCACCACACACACCGGACTGAGCCTCTCTCCACATATACAGCAAATCCTCCCATTGTGTAGCTCTTCCTGGGTCTAATGTCCTCTCCCTAGGACACCTGCAGACACTCTAGCATAACCTGCAATGGAAAAAAGTCTCTGACTGTGACACTTCCCTTGGTCTGATCAAAGCCAAGTCTCTGTGTTCATGTTCTCAGTAGGTGGCCCTTGATAACACTTCTGACCCCTTGATCAGTGCCCACTTTGAGTCATTCAGTGAGACAGACAGGCCTGATGAAGAGCAGCCAGTCACCCATCCGGCAACAACTTAATGGCATTGAATTTCCTGGATGAGGCAACATCCAAATTCATTCCTTAGTCACCACAGTTATTTGTCTGCCTGTAATGCTTCTGTCATTTCCATCCTAGATGAACTTCCAGAAGTCTTATTTACTGTCATAGAGCTTTTATTAATTTATTTCTCTGTGAGTGAGGGGGGGAGGTGTGTGGGTGATGGGGGGTTGGGGAGGGGCAAGGATGTGTGCAGGCACGCATGGAGGTGCCTGTAGAGGCCAGATGTGTCAGTTCCCTGTGGAGACAGAGTTGTAGGCAGTTGTGAGCCACTTGGCATGGTTGCTGGGAATGGAACTCTAGTCAGGTGATCTGCTACTCAGCTGGGACCCATCCCTTGGCTTCTATTTTGTTTTCCTGCCCTGGGTTTATCATATCTTCTCTCCAGCCCTACCATCACAGCTGATGTAACATACTTCCCAGCAGACGACTAATTTTACAGCAAAACAAGGGCAGCGTTTGGGCTCGAGCACATGGAATTCACTGATCTCATGGATCCCTTCACCCAGAAGCAGCTTGGCAGTCACTGCTGGAGCATCCAGTCAACTCCGTAAGTGTGCCTGGTGGAAGACAGCCCCTGTGGGAGGCCTCTGCCAGCCGATGGATGCTGTGCACAGGAAGTCAAAGGATTCCTCCCCTGTTAAATTCAATAAACTCACCTGTGTTTGGCTTGGCTCTGGTAACTTTAGAAGCCACAAATCCAGTGGTTGAAATACATATACCAGGAAACCAACTGGTCCAACCCAGAGGTAAGCTGAAATGCCTGTGTCCAGTCAAAGAAACCTCAAGGGAAGTTTTGATTCCTGGACCTTGCAAATCTGAACAAAAGCCATGTTCAGACAGGAATCTGGGCCTTCTGCCAAAATGTCTAATGTGGTCAGTAGTTGTGGATTGGAGGTGTCTCCAGAGGGCACCTGTTTTGTATTCTAAGAGGTGAGAAAGTTAGCTATAGCATCCACACACAGGTTTGTTTCTTTGGAACCTCTCGCTGGGTGGTGGGGCTATGAGGTTGGTTGGTTGTAGCCTTTCCTTCTTCTGCTGGCAACCACACAGATGACAGCGAAACTGACCGGCAATGGGTGGGAAAGGGCGTGAAAGGACCTGTAAAGCACCTCAGCAACTGTTACCTGATGAGATCGAAAGCAAGCTGAGGGGTGGTATTGCTTCTGAGAAGAGTGGGGAAATGTCCCGGTGGCTGGTGATTTTGTTGTTGTTGTTGTTCGAGACAGGCTTTCTCTGTATAGTTCCTGGAACTCACTCTGTAGACCCAGCTGGCCTTAAGAGACCCACCTGCCTCTGCCTCCTCAGGGCTGGGATTGAAGGCTGCGCCACCACAGCCCGGCTTGTGTTTGCTTTTTCTTTGTCTCCATCTCTCTCCTGCACTTGGGTTGGGCGGGGCTGTGATGGGGTTGGGGTGGGGTTAGAGTCACAGCAGCATCTGTCCTCCATCACCGGCGTTGCCCCTCCCCTCTCCTCAGCCTTCCTCCATGCAGCGACAGAAGTAAGGACATCCGTCCGCACAAGTTAACTAACAAGGCCCCAGTTTGAGCGACTTGAGGAACCAGGAGACCGTCTGCCTCCCCTTAACTCCTCGTTTGACTAACCCAAAGTTACCAAGAACTTCTGAGACCATTGTAGAGGACTCGTTATGGAAGATGATTGGACCCTCAAAGTTAGTCCCAAACCACCGATTTGAAAAAGAAATCGCAAACCTACAGTGCCTTGCTATTCTGTGCTTCGAGAAAAAGACAAGTGCATCTGCCTTCAGGTATGAAATATTTTGGTATCTCGGAGTTGGCTCTCTTTTCAATTGGTGCTATATTACAGAAAGAGAGTTATTTATACCTGTTATTATGTTCTTGTCAAAAATGGCAGCATAAGCACTATAATTGAACATTCTGAATATAGAATGACGGGTGCTCAGGGCATGAGTGTGTAGAAGGTATTATATTCAGCAGGAAGGGTTACAGAGAACCAACTGACAAAACACCACTGAATAGTTGGGTTGAGCTAATCACTCAAGGCACTACGTCAGTGTCGACCGGATGTCCACCATGCAGGATATGGTGGCTGTTCTGAAGGGTTCCTTTGAAGGGGGTGGGGGGTTGAGACAGGGTTCTCTGTGGCTTTGGAGGCTGTCCTGGAACTAGCTCTTGTAGACCAGGCTGATCTCGAACTCACAGAGATCCGCCTGCCTCTGCCTCCCAAGTGCTGGGATTAAAGGTGTGCGCCACCACCGCCTCAAGAAGGGTTTCTTTATTGTAAAACCAATGAAAACAAAGTCCTCAGGTCCTACAGGAAAGGAACAGAGAGCCTCTGAACCAATCCCACTGCTTTTTAACCTGTTCAGTAAAGAATCATAGCCTTCAAACTAGAATGCCTGAGAAGCATCACCCATCCCAGGCCGTGGAACTGAGAAAGATAATTTATCACAGATAAGTTAATGGCCAAGTATGGTGAGTGCCTGTAATCTCAGCTCTGGTGAGGTTGAGGCAGGAGGATTGTAAATTCAGGCCTGCCTGGGCTACATAATGAAACCTTGTGACAGGAAAAGGGGGAAGGTTTGGGGGGGGTTATATTATTACCATTACCATTATCAAGGTAGAAAATGAAATCGATGAGAGGACCTGGAGAGATGGCTCAGCTGTTCTTCCAGAAGACTAAGATTGATTCCCAGAACCCACATGGCAACCCACAGCTGCCTATAACCCCAGTGCCAGGGGATCTGGCCTCTGCAGGCACGCATACGTGTAGAGTACAGACATATATGCAAGCAAAACACCCATATAAAAATGCGTAACAAATAAGTAAATGAATCCCTGAATGAAAAAGTGATGAGATCAGTGTGTTGGATGGAAGATCTCACAGCAGTCTCCTCTGTCTCCCAGTCTCTGATGTGAAGCCCTTGGTTTTCCCCAGACTTGTCCAGGGCCCTGGGTATAATCAATGCTTAACCTTCGTTTGCCCTAACCTCTGGCCCTACACATTTCCTGCCCCTCTTCCCACAGTGTCTGTGGCAGGCCTGACAAGACCGTTGGCTCCAGTTCATTACTCCACTCTACTATCAGGTGACCCAAACAGACCCTTCTTGTCATTTGTGATGAAGGACCAAGAGAAAGAGGAACAGGATTGGTGGCAGCTAAACTGCAAAGCTCAGGAGTGGTACAAGGACGCAACACGAAGAGTAACGAAGCCAGGCCACCATCAGATTTCTGAAACCGAGGCCAGCAACCGAGACAGAACGCATGGAGAACCTGCAGAGCTCCAGGCCCTGCTTTGAGGCGGCCTGAACCCCGCCTGGAGCTCCCACGATGGCCCTCCCCCTCCTACCTTCTTTGCCCAGGCTGGTTGCTGTTGAACTCTTTTCACCGCCAGCCCACCCCACAGCGAGCTCCCAGCCCCAGTTCTGCAGTCTGCTCTTCATCCTCGGCACAGCCTCCCTTTCCTTTACCGATGCCAAGTGCGTTTCAATTACACCACTTGACAATAGATTTTAAGTCCTGGGAAGGTAAGTTTCCTTAATGTCCTTTTTTTAAACTTTCTTGCCCTCTAGGTCAAACATGTTCATCCTTCCAGATAAATTTAGACTCATTTTGTCAATTTTTTAAAAGGCAAAAGCATTTTGATCTGAATGATCTTGACTTCGCTGATTAAGCAGCAGGGATGAGTGACGTCCGTGAAATCTTAAGGATTGCTCCCTGAGAATCAGCCACCGTGTTGGAGTACATTTATGATCCCTGTAAGGCTTGGCAGATCTGGGGATGTTCTGCACATTTCTTAAGTCCTATCTCCCTTGTCTTACATTTAAGTGCTCTATCGTTCTCACCAGAGTTTTAGTCTGTGGACTACAGCAGACATCTCAGGTGCCTCCCCTCGCATCTGCTTGACCCCCTGATTGCAGCTACAGCCAGAGGAGGACAGTCCCAGGTAAGTAGAGCAGCTTGTTGTACTGCAAGCTTGAGTTACTCCTTCGGCTCCAGAACTTTCTCTAGGGCCATTTGGAGCCAGCTCAAATATGGTGCAGAGCTACCTCGAGCTAACAGCTGTGGTGAGCAGAGACTGGTGGGTAAATCAGCCATGCCGTATGCTCCGGAGGTGCTCAAGGGTTGCCTCAGGTGCCAAACACGGGCAGCAAATGGGTAATGCCTTCATGTTCCACTTTCCTCCTCCCCAGCCCACAGGCTTCTTCAGCTCCTAAGAAACCACCTCCCTCAACTCCTTCCCTCAGACTCTGCTCTTAGGAGATACTCAGACTGAGACAGACATCTTCAGATTCTGACTTCTAATGTTTCCCTCTTGCTGGGGAATCATCACATCTGCCTGCATCCAGCCGCCATGCAAAGGACACTCCACCTGACTTAGACCATAGGGCTCTATGATGCTTCAGGTAACGAAGAGTCCTAGACAAAGGGACCACAGAGATGACATACAAAAGTGGCTTGTTGTGTCCCAGAGAACCAGAGGTGGGGAAATCAAAACCCAGATGAATATGACTTCCTCTCCTTGACTCTCCTGGGCCACATACTGGCAACATGGACACGCACTCACATGTGTCCTGCTGTATAACCCAGCTAGCATGGACACACACTCACATGTGTCCTGCTGTATAACCCAGCTCGCATGGACACACACTCACATGTGCCCTGCTGTATATCCCAGCTCGCATGGACACAAACTCACATGTGTCCTGCTGTATAACCCAGCTCCCATGGACACACACTCACATGTGCCCTGCTGTATATCCCAGCTCGCATGGACACAAACTCACATGTGTCCTGCTGTATATCCCAGCTCGCATGGACACGCACTCACATGTGTCCTGCTGTATAACCCAGGTAGCATGGACACAAACTCACATGTGTCCTGCTGTATATCCCAGCTCGCATGGACACACACTCACATGTGTCCTGCTGTATAACCCAGCTCGCATGGACACACACTCACATGTGTCCTGCTGTATAACCCAGCTCCCATGGACACACACTCACATGTGTCTTCTGGTGTCTTACCATTTGAAACACCGCTGAAAGGCTTGCAGCACTCACACCCAGCTCTACAGCCCTCCTCAGTTTGCCTCACCCCAAATCTAAACCAGTGCCAGCTGGGGAGATGCCTGAGTCAGTAAAGTGCCTATCACAGAAGCATTAGGACCTGAGTTTATGCCAGCACCCATGGAAAAAATAATAATAATCCAGGCATAGCACTATCCCACAATAATCCCAGCAGTGGGACAGCAGAGACTGGGGAATCCCTGGAACTTGCTAGTCAGCCAGTTTAGCCATAGCCAGATCTATGAGCTCCAAGTTCAGTGAGGCACCCTGACTCAAAAATAGTAAGGTAGAGGAGGATTGAGAAGGACACTCAACATCAACCTATGGTCTCCACGCACAATAACACATGTGCGCACAAGCAAAATGCATTTCACAGTTCACAGTGAATTTTTCAGATGAGATCATCCCATGATAAATCATGAAGCATCTGCATGTTTCTACCATGGAATTTTCCATTTGTTTCTACCATGGAATTTTCCATTTGATGCTGTTTAGGGGTTTTCTTTTCTTTTTTATGGTTATGTAGATGGGCTCATACTGTGTGATTGTTTTTCAGTTTGCATTTCTTTTGGGGAGGGTTCGAGACAGGATTTCTCTGTGTAGCCCTGGCCGCCCTGGAACTTGCTCTGGCCTTGAACTCACAGAGATCCACCTGCCTTTGCCTCACGAGTGCTGGGATTAAAGAGGTGTGCCACCAACACCTGGCCTTTAAGAACCTAAGTTCTTAAAAATCATTTTTTAATATTTATTTTGCCTAGCAGCCTGGTCTACAGAGTGGGTTCTAGGACTGCCAGGGCAACTCAGAGAATCTCTGTCTCAAAAAAAAACAAAAACAAAAACAAAAAACAAACAAGATTTATTTTCATCATGTGACTGCATGTATGTAAGTGTATGCCATGTGTATGGTGTTTTCAGAGACCAGAGGTGTCAGATCCCTGGAACTGGAGTCACAGGCTGTTGTGGTGGCTGGGAATCCAATTTGGGAAGAGCAATGCACTTTCTTAACTGATTACCCATCTCTCTAGCCCTTTTAAATATCTGTTTTTAAATATTTATTTATTATTATATGTATAGTGCTCTGGCACATATGCCTGCAGGCCAGAAGAGGGCATCAGATCTCATTAAGGATGGTTATGAGGCACCATGTAGGTACTGGGAATTGAACTCAAATCCTCTGGAAGAACACCCTCTTAACCTCTGAGCCATCTCTCCAGCCACCCTTTCAAATCTCTTAAACATGATCCACACACAGCAACCATCACTTCAGATTTGTGTCATATACTCAAGACAATTCCTTGACGAAAGATCTGGCTGGACAATGTCCCTAGCACAGGCCCTCACACAGCTACATCAGGGAGCCCAGCCAAAGGAGTCAGCCTGCTGGCTGCTTGTGAACATGGGAAAGAATTCCCTCACATACAAGTGACAAATGTTTACTACATCTTCTCACATTTCTCAGTTGAGTTTTTCTCTTGTGATTTTTGTAGTTCTTTATAGTCTGGATATTAATTACCCGTTAAAATGCTGCAAATATTTCATCCAAGTCTGTTGCTTGTTTCTAATTTTAGTTGTCAGATTTGCCAATCTTTTCTGTAGAGGAAAAATATTATTTTTCTGTATTGCATTTGAAAAAAGAACACACACATATTACATCATTTATATAGACATGAGTATTTACAGTTGTGTATATATACATATATGTATACATGTATATACATATGTGTGTGTATATATCATTTCTTATATTTCAGTATTATTTATAGGCAAACATTTTGCCCAATTTTGTTAATAATTCTGAGTCTAAAACTGATTTGTCCTCACTCCCAGCCTTGGTTGTTGATTATTCTAAATTTTTAAAAATTTATGTATGTATTATGTATACAGTGTTCTGCCTGCCAGAAGAGGGCACCGGATCTCATTACAGATGGTTGTGAGCCACCATGTGGTTGCTGGGAATTGAACTCAGGACCTTTGGAAGAGCAGGCAGTGCTCTTAACTGCTGAGCCATCTCTCCACCCCCGTGACTATACTAATACTTTGTCCTTATGTGTTTGTGACCCTCAGTTGTATATTCGTTGTACTTATTCAGTCTACGACATTTGTTGTGATAAATACAACAGGCCAGTGTATTCTGTTCCAATTCTCTCCACACTCCATGCTGGGGTCTGCATTCTCTAGAGTCCTCAGAATCAATCCTGTTTCCCAACTGAGACTTAATGACAGAATAACTTCCCCAAGCTGTCCAACCTATACATAGCAAAGCCAGGCTGCTATCCAGACAGTGCAGGCCAAAGCTGTCCTGTTTTCCCAGCACCGCTGCTGGCCTGAGGTCTTCCCAAAGCTAGCAACCCACCCCTGGTTCCTAGTCCCCAATGACCAGACAGCTCATGGACGGGTAAGTATATTTCTCTTCTTCTTACTCTAAAAAAAAAAAGTCGGCAATAGAAAGCTGCACACAGCTCAAGGCGTCACAGGTCTCAATAACCCGCTCATCGCGTGTCACGCCACACTCCTCCAACACCGCTGTTTATCCTTCCCTTAAGATCCTAGATGCGAATTCCCAAGGTTGTGGAGACCCCTAGGTAGGATCTCCCAATTCCAAACCTTGGGAGCTCAAGGCCCTAAGGAAATAAATTAAGGGGAGGGAGGCTTCTAATTGGTCTTGCCCATCTCTGTCTCACAGACCCATCGGTAGGGCCTCCTGCAGACGTCATCATTCCAGCGGCCATCGGAGGTCAAGTGGGCACAGTCCTCGCCTCCTCCAAGCCCGTGCCCATACCAGTCATCAGGCTGCTCTGGTTTCCAGTTCCTACAGACAAAAGACCGGCTGAGAGTTCCAGGAAATCAGACTCCCCTGCAGCCATGATCCCAGCCTTGGGAGCACAGGTTGGGGAAGCATGGTGCCCCACCGGGCAGGCACACACTCACTTGAAGTTTGTCTCATAGTCAGTCCCATCCACCCATTTCCAGGGCCCGTCCTGATCAGTTAGGCCAATCCAGGTGTTTATAGGGCCCATGTGATGCTGGACAAATTTCTGCGGGAAGAAACAGCTGGTGACCTCTCCCTTCCACCATCCAGTGTCCCAGAAGAACCCCCGGTGGCCTCACCTGCTCATCCCAGGAGGTCACCACCACCAGGTGGGCGTTCTCCAGCTGGCAGTACTTGTCGGCCTCAGTCCAGGCCCTCCCGGAGCTGGAGAACCAGTAGCAGCTGCCTTCATACTCCACCCAGTTGATGGGGCAGCAGGTCCTCTCAGAGCCTGAGGTGCGGGGAAGGGTTGAGATGCTGCCCAGGGTGGGGGTGGTCAGGAAAGTGGGGCTGGTGACCCCGCCCCTCACCATTGCTCCGAAGCACAGCCATCTGACAGCTCAGGCTTCGCAGGTCCGACACTAACTGCTTCACGTGCAGCAGCAAGTTGGAGTGATCTGGGGTGGCAGAGGACAAAATGGGAGCAAAGAAATCCGGTGAGTCTGGCCAAAGCTTTGATCTGGGCTGAGACCAACCCCTCCCCCATGCCCAGCCTCTCCCCCTCCCCCTCCCCCTCCCCCCCGTCACTCTCGCCTCTCCCCCTCCCTCTCCCTCACGCCCACACACCTTCGCTCAGATCCTGCTGCTGTTTCTCCAGCTGTGATTCCAGTAACTTCATCTTTCTTCCCACACTACCTCCTAGAGGAGAGGCATGTCCAGTGCGTAACAACAGTACCACCCCTCAGTCCCGCCCCAGGCCCCAGGCCGGCCCCCCCTCACCCTGAGTGCTCAGGACCTTGACCTGGTCCTCAGTGCTCGCAGTAAAGTTGCTGAAATTCTGCCTTAGAGCCAGCAGATCGACCCGGAGTTGGGAGTCTAGGCAAGAGAGGATATGGGTATGAAAACGTAAATTGCGCCGGGCGGTGGTGGCGCAGCCTTTAATCCCAGCACTAGGAAAGCAGAGACTGGCAGATCTCTGTGAGTTCTAGGCCAGCCTTGTCTACAGAGTGAGTTCCAGGACAGCCTCCAAAACTACAGAAAAATCCTGTCTTGAAAGAAAAGAAGGAAAGGAAACATAAGTCGCCCGTGTCCACCTACCGCAGCATTCATCACTCCCTCACACACACCCAAAGTTGCCCCCTTTCTCTGCCCAGTCCTGGCCACCCACTTTGGGACGCGATCACACAGACAACCACCAGCAACAGGAGGCTGAGGCCCAGGGAGATCAGGAGGAGGCGGGATCCAGAGCAGAGACGGTGGAAGAGCGATGGAGAGGGTGGTGGCCCTGCAAGAGAAGGAGTCAGGAGTTCACCTCATGTAGATCCAGGGCTCCTAGGAAGAGCGCAGACTAAACTCACCAATAAACTAAGTGAAACCATATATATTAAGAAATGTGGACAGTGACAACTCTCAACCTAAGAATGGGAAGAAAAGGGGCTATTTCAGAAGTGCAAAGCTTTGACCTGCCCTAGCATTGCCGAGGTCCTGGGCCTCTGCTGCCCTCTCGTGGCATGATCGTGTCATTACAGACCATGACCTGCGCAGTCTGCTCCCCTGCCCCTGGGGAGTCACTGCTCCACTAAGGTGTGGCAAAAGTGGGTTTCTTCCTCTCTCCGCGAATCCTGTGCGTCTTTGGCTGTATGCAGGGAGAGAAGGCGAGTCTCCCGCCAAGGGAGAAAATGACACTCAGTCCTGTCAGTTGGTGTGTGGTGCCTTCTCCCCTTCTCCCCTTCTCCCCTTCTCTCCTTCACAAAAGCACACTGCCCACCTGGGATACCTCAAGACTCTGACCTTGTTCTGCTTACACAACAGTCCCCGATCAGAGGACAAAGAAATGGGGAGAGGGGTTTGTTTCAGATGTAGGATGCTTCATCTTCCATCAGAGCAGAGACCACCCCAATGACCTCTCCAAGGGTCCTCAACCCAGCCCCTTGGTTCTGGTCACCCACCCTCACCACTCATACACAATGTCAAAACTGAAGAAAGCAAGGGACCTAAATTCAGAAGAGAATGACAGTAAACTCATCTCCCCACCCTTCAGTAGTCCCCAAGTCTTGGATCCACCCACTCCCTGGGGTCTTGAGAAGTGAGTGACATGGTAATGAAGCTTGGCAACTGTCACCTGCCCGGCAAGGGTGACTCAGCCAGTTTTCTGAATGCATGGGACAGAGCTAGGAGTTACCAGGGGAAATAGGAGTTGAATCGGAGGGATAGAGCCATCGATGCTCTCTGGTGGGGAGCGTCCCTCACCTCTCTGGAGTCGATGAAGATCGTTCTCCTCATTGTCCAGATGTTGGAAATCTTGATAATCCTTTGTCATAATGGCACTGGAGCTGGACCTAGGACAGCCAAGTTTAGAGCCGAGGTTGGAGCTAATAGGCCTGGATCTGGAAGTCCAGTCCCTTCTACGTCTGCCTGGGTGACCTCCAGAAGAACGGCACCTTCCTTCTTCCCTCCATCGGCTCCCAAGCCCAAAACTCTATCCTCCAGCTGAGCATGGTGGTGCCCACCTTTAATCCCAACACCCAGGAAGCACACTTGGGTGGATCTCTGAGTTCAAAGCCAGTGTGATCTACATAGTTAGTTCCAGACCAACCAAGGCTACATCCTAAGAAAAATCTATGCTCTCCAATTTACACACACACACACACACACACACACACAAATGTTCAGGACCCCTCCACCCACTCTCTCACTTGCCTGCTTTACTTACTGAAGGTCCCTCAACAGCACACAGAGCCCAGGCTAAGGAGGGGGCTGAAGTCTGAAGAATCAGGTGGACAGCCCTGGACAATGGGAGGGAAGGGGACAGGGTCCATCCAAGGATCCCGAGTGCCTAGATGGCTGTGTGTCTAAGCACGCTGAACCTGGCCAACCTCACCAACGCCAAGACTTTGGACTTTAAACAGAGGTGGAAATGGATTTGGAACTGGGGAGGTGTTTGGAGTGGGAAGAAGGCATGGGTAACCCCTATTCTATTTCTCCGAGGAGGGGGAGTCTCCTGACACACAGACACACCACATACCACACGCCCCGCACGCGCACGCGCGCGCACACACACACACACACACACACGCACGTGCGCGCGCACACACACACACGTGCACACACTGGGCCCCACTTCGATACTCTATCTTTTTGGGAGACAGGTCAGGGTGCCTTTGCTGATTCCTCTCAGGGCCCTCCCCCTTTCCGTTCTGAATTTCCCAGAATTGTCTGTGTCTCCAAACAGCCCTGACTAGGATCAGAGGCACCAGCTGATCCCGAGCTCTTACCCAATCCTGCCCTGTGACCCTGGCATTATAATTTCAAGCTGTAGATTCTTTGGGGCTCAGCTCCAGGTCCCCTGCCCTAACCTGACCCGCCCACTCTCCTGTAGTCCTCCAAGCAGCACGCAGGTGGCAGGAGGGGCAATTCTGCCCCAGGCCTCCTGCTTTTCTCATTCCCAGAGAACAACCCATTCTGCAGGCTAGAAAATTGAGGTCCTGGAAGGAAAGCTTCACAGAAGAGCGCAGACTAAAATGTGGGCAGCCCAACTCTGTACCCTGAATGCTGCCTCCATCACTTTACCCAGAACAAGGTTTCCAGCTGGTTCACATGCTAGGTCCCCAAGTCCTCCGAGACGCTTAAACATGGCCCCTTTCCGTCCTGATGGCTTCAGAGACGGCTGTCAGAACCTGGCCACTAGCTTAGAAAGTGGGTAACATTAAAAATATCAACAGGCCCTGTGCTAGGCTGAGAACTAGACTCCAATTGTGGCTGTCTAGATTCCGTGAGTTGTTCAGGAAGGCATCGCTTACATAAATGCAACTGCTCTGTGAGTCCTTGTTTGTCTGTGTCCTAAAAACCCTCATGTTTACATGGGCTAGGCTTGCTGCCAGTGATTTTGGTGAAAATGGGCCATTAATTTAACACTTTCTGATTTTGCCATTTATGATCTAGTTTATTCTGGCAAACAAACAGACCCGGATCCAGTCTGAATAGTAGTTACACTCACAGAAGTAGTGATGGGCAGGGAGCAAGGTGGGATGTAGAGGTGAGGGAGCAGGGTGTAGGGGTGAGGGAGCAGGGTGTAGGGGTGAGGGAGTGGGGTGTAGGGGTGAGGGAGTGGGGTGTAGGGTTAAAGATGAACCTAGTTTCTTGGTCTCTGGATGCTGGTGACACCTTGGCATTGGCTTGTAAAACTGCAAAATGCAATAAACTTGGATTTTTTGCACCTTTCTCTTTGCAGATTATGCTGAACAAGGCATTTTGGAATCTAGTTTGTACCTTGGGCCATGCCTGAAGCTCATGGATAATAGTAGTGTGTTTGTGTACACACATACATGCAAGTATATGCGTATGTATGTATGTATGTATGGACAGATAAATGTAGGTGTGGATTGTGGATGTTTGTGTGCAGTTTTTCATCCCTTTCCAATAGATTTATATTTAGACAAATACATTTTATAATGTATATATAAAAGACCTGCACCACTGGATATGTGTATTAGTCACATATAATAAAATAATTACCCCACAACTTACCAACTTAAACAATAGACACAGATAGTCTCATTGCAAAGCTCAAAGTGCAGCTGAGCCCATTGGCTTTGGCTCAGGATCTCCCTTGAGACACACCAAGACCAGTGGTCATGTTCTCTGAAAGACTGGACTAAGGCTGGGAAGTCAACTGACCACGTGACTCACTCAGATGGCAGGCGAGTTACTGCTAGCTGCTGTTTGGTGTCCTCTGTCCCTCACCAGGTAGGCCTCCCCACAAAGCTGCTTGATGTCTTCTTAACTGCTGACCTAGCCTCAGAGTAACAGCCCACCATTTCCACACTGTCTCTCAGGTCAGCCCTCCCCATTGTGGAAAAGAACTAATACAGTGTAAGTCCCAGGAGGCGAGAATTCAGACGTGTGCTCAAAGATGCCTCACTGATCACTGATATCACTATATGACTGATACATTTAAAGATGGTGTGGCTTCCCTACAGGGACCACAAAGAGCTGTAGCTCTGTTGGAGATGTCACTTGGTGGTACAGAGCTTCCCCAGCATGCAAAAGCCTTGGGTCCAGTCCCTAACCCTATTAAAAAGGAGAGGAGGTAGGTGCAGGCAAGACAGTGGTGCAGCCAGATACCTAAAGTATGCAACTGCCTGCCCTTGGGGTAGAAACTGGGTCAGAGGGGCTAAGTGGCCCAGAGGCAGAGAGACGGGCCAGGAATGCGCCTCTGAAGGGTGGGTCTTGTCCTGGGACTCTTCCTCCCATCTCAGCTCCCTGGCTGCCATGCCGTAGCAGCTAGCGGCCTTCTTCACCACACCCCCTACACTGCCATGGTGTTCTGCCTCGCCACAGGCCCGAAGTGATGGAGCCAGCCGAGCAGGACTGAGCCCTCTGAAACCCTAGGCCAAAACAAATGCTTTCTCCTTTAAGCTGATTTCTCAGGTATCTTTTCCCAGCAGCAGCAACAACAAACATAGGTGGAATGAAACCTGTGGCCAGGGGAGAGCAGAGAATGCAGGCCAGGGATGCGAGCCAGGAGCTGGAGGTGACCAAGTGTGGCGTCTCCTTTGGGGAAACCAGGGCGAGGGAAGTATTTTTCAGGTTGGTAGAAGCCTGGAGTGCTACAAATCTTCGAAGGAACTGGCCAGGCGAGCATGCGAATACTGAGGATGAGCAAGAGGGAGGGTCTGCAGGCCCCCAGAGGGATGGGGTAGAAAGCTGAGGCCCACTACCAGACAGCTCTGGGCTCATCTGAGAAGCTGGGTTAATGCCCATCTCAAGGGTCTGTCCAAGTTAAAGATGACAGCTCTGTGCCGCCCTTGCTGGATGTCGTGTGCCGGCTCTTTTCGTCATTTTCCCTAGCAGCCCAGCAAGAACTGGGCTGTGTCTTGGTTGCTTTTCTCTTACTGTAAAGAGACACCATGACCAAGGCAACTTATTTTTTTTAACTTAATTGGGGGCTTCTTACAGTTCCAGGGGGTGAGCCCATGACCAGCACTGCAGGGAGCATGGCAGCGGGCGACAGGCATGGCGCTGGCATAGCAGCCGAGCGCTCACATCTGACCCACAAACAGGAAGCGGGGAGAGCAAAACTGGTGAGCTTTTTAGACCTCAAGCCCACCCCTGGTGACACAACTCCCCAACACCTCTTAATCCTTCCCAAAACAGTTCCACCAAGTAGGGGCGAAGCATTCGAAGTTCTGAGGGCTGAGGTGAAGCTGGGGAGGTTACCTGGTGTCTGGATGGCTGGGAATAAAGCTGAGGGGAGAGACAGACAGCCAGGGCCCCTGCACCAAGTGTACGACTGAAGCTGACAGTGCCCTCCTTAGAAGACAGAGGACACATAAGTCACCAAAGTCCAGCAGGGTCTGAGTTCACCCTGCCCTGCACCTCCCCAGTTTCACTCTCTCCAACCCAGGTACCTACACCCCAAGTTTGCAGCCTTAGAGCAATTGGGGTTCTGTCTCCTTTACTTTCCTGGCGTGACAATTTAAGGGAAAGTTTATTAAAAAAAAAAAAAGCTGAATGCTATGGTTTTCATGTAACTTTCAGGTTTATCCAATAACTGCAGGGACCCAGAGCCAATCACACTCATTGTAACTAAGGGCTTTGCAAGCCTGCTCCATGTTCTTCCTGTTAAGAACCCGGCTAGGTGGACAGTTACTGTTGCTGAGAGGTTAAGCTGACCCAAAGTGTCAACGGCACCACAGTATCCTCTCATATCAACGGGCAATTGCCTCTAGGCTTTCTATCGCCCCCTACTGGATGTTCTCTGCCGGCACCTAGGAATCCAGTTTGCCAAAATAGAACCCTGCTGCTCTGATAGCTTCTGTTTTGCTGTTGTTTGTTTTGCTTCGCCTCTTAACATTTATTTATCGTGTGGATGTGTGCATGCAGAGATCAGAGGACACCTTCTTCCCTTAGACCACGTGGGACTGAACTCACGTCATCATGCTCGACAACAGCACCTTTTCCCACGGAGCCGTCTCTCCAGCCCCTCCGACAGCTTCCCATGGCACCTGAGCATGTGAGCCGGACCCTGCGGACTTCTCTGCCCCGCTACACCCCAGTGGCCTCCTTTGTCCTCCAGGCTTCCAAACTGAAGCCCTAGCTGCTGTTCTCCTTGGCACACTCCTGTCTTTGCCGTCATTTATGTCTCAACACAGTGCTGCTCCAAGGGGGGCCACGCACCTAAACTAGCCTGAGACAGTGTCCACTTCCGCTCTTGTTTGCTTCATTTGGTTTAGTTCGGCCTTTTGAGACAGGGTTTCTCTATGTAGTCCCGGCTGTCCTGGAACTCGCACTGTAGGCCAGGGTGGCCTTGAACTCACAGAGATCCTCCTGCCTCTGCCTCCCAGGTGCTGGAATTAAAGACATGTGCTGCATCCACTGCCTGCCTAAACAGATGTCCAACAGTCACTTTATTTGCTTAATAGCTCTTATTTTAAATTATCTGCATCCATTTTCATTCCTGTTTTTTTTTTTTTTAATTCCCACTGATGGATACCAAGTTCCCTGAAACCAGGGACGTTGCCATCTCTGTATTTAGAACATAAACTGGAACCCGAAAAGATCCAAGGAACATTTGATGAAGGACATAAAGAAGACAGGGAAAGAGAAGCCGGGATTTGGATCCAAGTCAGTCTGGGAGCCCAGGGCTCTTCTCGGCCTTCTGGGGCTGGGGAGGTGGCTCAGTGGTTAACAGCACTGGCTGCTCTGCCAGAGAACCTGGGTTTAACTCACAGCACCCACATGCTGACTCACAACCATGTGTAACTCCAGTTCCAGGGCCCTAAAACCCTCACCTGGCCTCTGAGGGCACCTGGCAGACACCGTGTACACATACAAAGCACTCATACATATAAAACTGTTATTTTTAAGTGCATTTTACTGTGAGTGTATGAATGTTTTGCCTGCATGCATGTGTATATATCGCATGCATGCTTGTTGGATCTCTTGGATCTAGGACTACAATGTTTGTGAGCCATCATACAGGTCCTGGGTCTTAAACCCGGGTCCTCTGCAAGAGCAACAAATGCTCTTAACCTCTGAGTCATCTCTCCAGCCCCGCATATCAGAGTATTAAATTAAAACCCTTTCAATCTGGTGCCAAGAATGGTGATGCACACCTTCAATCCCAGCACTTGGGGCCAGAGGCAGAAGCCCAGCAGAGAAGCCCTGAGAGGAGATTAAGAAGGCCAAATGGGGAGGGTCTTGGTCCAGCCTGAGAGTGATGCCTTTCCGTGGGAAGCCTTACCCTCTCTGAGGAGTGTGGGAGGAGGGGGGATGGCAGGAGGGGGGGTGGGAAATGGGATTGGTATGTAAAATGAGAAAAGATTATTTTAAAATAAAAAAGGTGTTGATGGTGCATGCCTTTAATTCCAGCACTCGGGAAACAGAGGCAGGAGGATTTCTGTGAGTTCGAGGCCAGACTGGTCTGCAGAGTGAGTTCCAGGACAGCCTCCAAAGCAATACAGAGAAACTCTGCCTCGAAAACCAAAAAAAAAAAAAAAAAAAAGCCAAATGGGCTGGGTCATGGTGGTGGCGCACACCTTTAATCCCAGTCCGTGGGCGGCATAAACAGGTGGGAAGCAGGTGGATTTGAGTTCCAGGCCAGCCTGGTCTACATAATGGGTTCCAGGAAAGACAGAGTCACATAGTAAAATGACCCCATTTCAAAAAAAAAAAAAGCCATTTTTTTTCTTTTGGTTTTTTTTCAAGATAGGGTTTCTCTGGGTAACAGTCCTGGCTGCCCTTATGCTTACTTGTAGACCAGGCTGGTCTTGAACTCACATAGATCCACCTACCTCTGCCTCCCAAGTGCTGGGATTAAAGGTGTGCGCCACTACTGCCCAGCCAAAAGAAACTTTTTTTTTTTTTTTTTGGTTTTTACGAGGCAGGGTTTCTCTGTATTGTTTTGGAGGCTGTCAGTCCAGCCCAGCCTCAAACTCACAGAGATCCGCCTGCCTCTGCCTCCCGAGTGCTGGGATTAAAGGCGTGCGCCACCACCGCCCGGCAAGAAACTATTTTTTAATTGGCCTCAGTGGACCAGAGAGGCTGAGAGTACAGTTCAGTAGTGTTTACCCAGCCTGAGTCCTGGGCTTGAACGCCAATGCAGGGTGAGGAGACACGAGGAAAACAGTCTCTCAGAATACCACACTCCACACTCTTAACCACACTCCCTCAAATGTGTGGAACTTCTAGATGTGGGTACTGGTCAGGTATGCAGGTCACTCACATCCCCTAAAAACAATGCAAGGCAGGGTGATGGTGGGGTCCTATAACCCAACACTTGCGGGGAAGGCTGGAACCAGAAGGATCAGGAGTTCAAGTTTGAGGCCAGGTTGGGAACCTGAGACCCTTTCTCTCAAAATAATGAAACAAAACAGTAACAGCCAGTGAGATGGTTTGACAGGTAAAGATGCTTGCCACCAAGCCGGAAAGCCTGAGTTTGTCTTGGGAACCCACGTGGTGGAAAGAGACAATCTTCTCCTCTAGGCTGGTCTCTGACCTCCGGGCACCCTGGTGTATGCACACAATAAATCCAATTGGAAAGGGAAAAACAAACGAAAAACAAAAAGCAATAGGGATGGATGGGTCAGCGGTCAAGAGCACTTACTGCTCTTCCAGAGAACCCGTTTGTTCCCAGCACCCACACTGGGCAGCTCACAACCACCGGAACTCCAGTTCCAGGCGACCCAACACACTCTTCTGGCCTCCTGGAGCATACACACCCATAGACACACACACACACATGAGTGAATTTATTTTTTATTAAAAGCAGTAATAATGTAGCATTTGAGCCTAGTGCGGAGGTGCACACTTGTAATCCCAGCACTCAGAAGGCTGTAGCAGGAGGACAAGTTTGAAGCCAGCCTGGGGGACTTAATAATGCAGAACAAAACTGAATGATCTGCCCCTTCTAGGTAAACTCTCAACTCCGTGGACCCAGACCCATTGCCTTAACACACCTTCCTCAGCCCCTGGATTACTGCTTTTGGCCCAAGACTGTCAGCTCAGCTTCACCCTGCCTCGCCCTACACAGACCCAAGCTAAGAGACTTCTCTGGAAACCACCCTCGGAAGCAGCGTCTCTCCACCCAAGAGGAAAAATTCCACTGGGCCATCCTGAGTCTCGGACTTATGCAACAGTGTTCTAGTGATCCTTGCCCTGATGATGGATGACATGTCTTCCCCAGAACCATTTCTCTAGGCTGGGGGTTGTGGGGTTTTTATTTTGTTTTGATTTGATTTTCCAAAACAAGGTTTCTCTATATAAGAATCCCGACTGTCCTGGAACTCCCTCTGTAGACCAGGCTGGACTTGAACTCACAAAGATCCTCCTGCCTTGCCTCCCAAGTGCTGGGACTAAAGGTGAGTGCCACCACCGCCTTTAATCCACTGACTTTCTAGGTTGGTCTTTTGCATCCATCTCTCTTCTTAGCTCAGGAATGGCTACAAAAACTGCCCTTCTGCAATTGTCGAGGGTTTAACAACCCTCAGGAGCCCCCACCTCCTTCTCCTCAGGGGTCTCTGACAGTCAGATGGGGACAGGACCACAGTTTATTTGTCCAGTGCTGGAATTATATGCCCGTCTTCATTTCTCCGGCTTTTATAGCCATATTTGCTTGTCTACCAACAGTATTTGAAAAGACACCTCAGATCTTTCCCGTAGAGATGGCGCATAAAGAAATCCAATGTATAGCTATTCATATAGCATCCTTCATCAGCAAACTCCTGTAAAGACTCTGTCCACAACCCCATGAACATAACAAAGAATGCTCCCTCTATACAGCCCCAGCTTTGATGGGCCGACTTGGAGTTTTTTACTTTGAAACAATACCAAGAGTTGGGGCTGGAGAGCTGATTCAGTGGTTAAGAACACTAGCTGCTCTTCCAGAGGACCCAGATTCAATTCCCAGCACCCACACAGCAGCTCACAACTGTCTCTAACTCCAGTTCCAGGGACACAGACATAAATACAAACAAAACAATGCACACAGAATAAAAATAAAGTTAAAAAACAATACCAAGAGATACACATTCAGTGGTAGAAACTATTTTTTTGTTGTTGTTGCATTTTGTTTCACCTTTTAAGGTAGCTTCATTCTGAAGCTCAGGCTAGATAGCCTAGGCTAGCCCTGAACTCCCAATTCCCTTGCTTCAGCTTTCCAAGTGCTGTGATTAGATGTAAGTGTCCATAATTGGATTTTGATCTTTTTATTGGCTACCATTATAGTGGGTGACTCCTGATGCTGGGTAACAGAAGCATGTCTCCACTTCCAGGCCAACAGGGAGCTGCTCAGCACTCTATAATGCAACAGACTTCCCTCATGCATGGCCATGCTCTGAGCCCTTTAAGAGAGAGCCAAGCCCTAAGTTCAGCGAATGAGGTATATGAAGTTTGTACATTCTGTACATGATTGTACCCAGGTTAATTCCAGCCTACTGTAGTCAAGGAGCCTCGGACTGTTTTAGGAATAAATGTGCTGGCCACAGGGATGAGGCCAGCTAGGGGAATGGTCAGGGCCAGACGGAGTTCTCAGAATCAATGGCAAGTCTGATGGTGACCAGCACAGCTCCAGCAATCCCCAGGCCTGTTTGTTACCATCTCTGCTGCCCTGGCTTGATCCTCCTTCCCAGAAGTCTTGTAGGCATCCTATTCTCGGTGAGGTAAGGAGGAATCTAAAGTTTTCAGACACGCCCCCATCCCAGGCCCCACCCCTGTCTGTCCACTTCCCTCCCTCACCCCAAAGAACCAGGCCACACACTGGGTTTCAAGTATCTGTCTCTTCCTTTCACTCTCTCAAAAGAAAAAATAAATAAATAAATTGCAGAAGGCGGCAGCATTTCCTGTCTTCCCCTGGCTCCCGGACACCCAACCCCTGACCCCTTACCCACCCACCCCCCTCCCATAGTCCCCACTCCCTAGACCCATCCCTCCCCTTTCCCCCCAAAAAAAAGAAAAGAAAAAAAGAAAGAAAATTTCCCAGAAAAAAAAAGCCACAGTTAGACCTTCCACTCATGCAAACCGGCAAAGAAAAAGGTGGGGGCGTGTGGAAGACAGGGGGCCCGCAGCAGAGTCCCCTTACTTCTCCCCCAAAAACCACCTTTGAGAAGGAAAAATGGAGAAAATAATGAGAAATCAAATGACATGGGGAGTTATGATGGGGCAGGGGTGACCCCAGCCCCTGCCTCAGGAGAGCGCGGAAGCCTGTGGCCCTGCATCCCCACAGCGGGTACTCCTTGAGAGGGGCCCTGACTTCTGGAATGTATGTGGGAGAAAATGGGGAGGGCAGAGGCCCCCAGTGGGTCTGTGTGTGCATGGGGGCGGGCAGGCGTAGGGGTCCTAAGGAGCAAGGGCTCAGAACCAGGAGCCCAGTGCCCCCCAGGCCCCAGGTTCCTGGGGTTCAAGAGCCCTGTTTTGGGGTACAGGGATACATGCAGAGGAGTGTCCCCCCTCCAATGGACTAGATCCAGTTAGAAAGGAAATAAATAAGAAGGGGAAGGGAGGCGGGGTGCGGAGGGCTTGGGCTATTCAGTCCAGACCAAGGGCCCAGGAGATGGAGGCAGGGTGAGTCCAGGCCAAGCCAGGGCAGGAATCACAGTCTCTCTCGGGCTGGGACCCAAATATAGGGGCCTGAGAGGTCTTCAATGACACGCTTCACTTTGTGGTAGATCTCCTCAAAGCTGTCGCCCTCCACGATGGCTGCAGGTGGGGTGGAGCAGGGAGTGAGGCCAAGGTCCCAAGGAGCCCAGAGCAAGGGGCACCTTCTAGTCCTTCAGCCAGGAGCCCTGGGTGCCCATGCCCGCAGACAGGGCACCTCTTGCCACACCAACCCGGTCGGGCAGCTCCGAACCTCAGTAGACCCCCTGCACTCAGACGCAGGGCGAGCGGGGTGGCCTCTCACCTGAGAAGCACTCTGTGAATTCCTGCTCCAGTTTAGTGGCTCTGTCAAAGGCTTTCCGGGCTTGCTCCTCCGTGATCCTCTTATTGATCTCTCTGTCAAGAGGGAGAGATGCAGATCTGAGGGGCGGGCCCCTCTCTGCATCTTTACCTCCTCCATCCTGGCATGCTAAGGTACTCCTTTTTCTTAGTCGGAGCACACTGCAAACAATATAATTCCTGACATCCTCTGGGCTGCAAATGAGCTCCCGGTAACCCACCCCATCCAGGACCTCTCTGGAACCAATCCTTCCAGCCCCACAGAAGGGATTCAGACTCCAACTTCCAACTGCCTCTGAGCTTCTGATTTGCCCCAGCCTGTGTATGCCCCAGGGGGCACTGTAGTGCTGCCTGGCCCCAGGCAGGAGAAGGAGGGACCGGCCTGCCATTGCTTCAAGGCCTGGCTCTCAGGGCTCAGGCCAGCTCTCTGAGCACGGTGGGAATTGCTGTCCAAGGTTCTGAGAGGACACATGAAGGTAGGGGCCTTGAGAGCCCATGATCACAAGTGTGGGAAGCAGAGGGGAGCCCCCAGAACCATACTCACAGCACATTCTCCAGGGAGCGGGGACGGATGAAGATGGCGATGGGGTGCAGGTGGGCCGCCTGCAGCCGCCGCACGGCATTGGCCGAGACATCGAGGATGCAGTGCTTCCCCTGGGGGCGGGCGGGGAGGTGGAGGGGACCAGCAGGCAGCAGGGAAGGACAGACGGAGGTACCAGGAAGAAACACAGAATATAGAAAGGTGGGGGGCAGGAGGGTGGCCAAAGGGGAAGTAGCAGATGTCAAGGGACGTGTAGGAAGAGAACAGGAGGAGGTGCGGACAGAGTGACCGAGAGACAGGAAGGAGAAATGGACGATGGGAGAGCCAGGCACAAGAGGGCAGGGAAGGGAGTGTAGGAGACAAAGATGGAGGCAGAGCAGGGGCCAGGGGGGCAGCAGAGACAGGACACACAAGGCAGAGCAGGGCAGGTAGGGAAAGACAGTAAAGGGAAAGGGATAAAGGAATTAGGATAGAGGGAGGAGGGAGGGGAGGACAGACAGAGGACAGACAGATGGAAGGAATGGGAGAGACAGATGGGAGGGAGGGGAGACAGATGGAGAGAAGAACCAGAGCGGGAGGGCAGGCAGGGTGGGGAGTGGTAGGGACAGGGAGTTAAAGGAGGGGTGGGCGAGAGGGTAGTGGGGACCCCGTTAAAGGAGAGAAAGGAGCAGAGGGGAGTCAGGAAGAAAGGAGGGGACAAGTTGGGGAAGGCCAAGCCACCAACGGCAAAGCCCAGGAAGAGACATGGGGCAAGGAGTGGGAAGAGAGGAGAGACAGGGACAGATGGCAGTGGGGAGCGTGGGGTCAGGAAGCAAGGGGAGCAGGCCACAAAAGAGCAGGCGGTCAGAGTTGCCCGTGAGGAGGAGGAGGTGGAGGAGCGGAGTGCAGACCCAGCAGGGAAAGAGACAGAGAGAAAGAGAGTTAGAGAGAGCTGGAGGAGGCGGTGGGTAGGAGAGGGCAGGAGGAAGAGGTGCAGCGCCCACCAGCTCTCACCTGCTCTGCCACCTCTCGCACAGACTGGACACTGGTCCCGTAGAGGTGGCTGTTATACTGGCCAGCCTCAATGAACTTGTGCGCCTGAATGTCCTTCTCCATTTTCTCCCGGGAAGAGACAAAGTGGTAATCCCGGCCATCTATCTCATATTCCCGCTTGGGACGTGTCGTATCTGCCAAGAAGTCATCCCACCCCACAAAGATCTAACCACCATCCCTTAATACTAGCCAACATCAACCAAGCCCCAGCCACCCTGGTACCCGGCTGGTCCTTGGTAGGATGCTGCTGGGGATATTGAGACTAAGGTGGAACGGACTTTGCCACCCAGGGGTCTCCCAGACTGGACCCAGCCTTGCCTGCTGTAGAAGTGGGCAATCTGTGTCCCACTGCATTCCAGTGTCATGGCCCTGACTAAGTAAGACTCCTTGGGCCCCCCAACTCCAACTCCATCTCTATCCAAGGCCCCAGTACTCACGAGGGACACAGGATCCAAACTTGTCGGGGAACTCAGAGAGAAGATCATCATTGGCGCGGTCTTTGGTGGGCCCAAGGATAATGATGGGGCGAGCATAGTGCACTGAGAAGAAAGAGCCGGGCTTAGCAGCAGGCAGAGTGGGCGGGCGGGGCAGCTGGGGCTGGGGCTAGGACTCACCTTCCATCTGCGTCACTGTCTCATAGCTCAGAACCGAGTCTTCTCGACCTGGTAGGAGACAGGGCATCTGCAAAGGGCTCCAAGCAGGGGACCTGGAGACCGTCCCGCCTGCTTTCCCGAGAATGTCAAGGGAAACTCCATGCCCCACTCATCCCACAGCTTTCCAATCTTCCCTACCTACCCTGTGATCCAGAGCTGGAGCCCCAGTCCTAGAAGAAAAACCAATCTTATGGTAGGTTCAGAACTTGGCTCAGAGACCCCCCCACTTCTCCACCAAGCTCATCACCTACCCTCCACCTACCTTGGCCTTTAACCTTGACCACTCTCGTCGCTCAACCCTGTGGGATACATGGAGGAAGAGCAGGGAATAGCAGGGAAACGCTCAGTCAGGTCCCACCCTCCCGACCAGGTGGGAATCCCATCTTCCTAGCTGCACCTGGGCCCTATGTACCTCAGTGAGAAGCTCTTTCCCAGGGGCTGATGGGAGCCATGGTCCCCGGCAGGGTCTAGCACACGCCCAACCTGGGGGACCCTGTAAACGTCAATGCCTGTCAGGAAGGCTGCAGGACCCCAGGAGCCTCACCGTCGTTTGCTGGGAATGAAGCCAATGTCGTCGGTCTCACTGTCGGAGTGGACCCGCCGGGCTTGCCACCACTCTTCGTCACTGGAATCAATCACGTGAAGCACATCCCCAAAGCGGAAGCTCAGGGCCTGGCTCAAGAAACCGCAGTCCTTGGTCTTGTCATAGTCAAACAGGGCCCTGCAGCACAAAGGACCACGGGTCAGGGCCTGGCTGAGAGCTCAGGAAGGGTGCACCAGCCACATTCTGGGCAAGGGGCCTGCAACAAAGCATGGACTGCTGGTGGCACACACAGAGAACTGGCTAAGGTCTAAAAGCTCTGTCAAGTTTCTGAAAGAGCAAAGATGCAGACAAAAACGATGTGACTGAGAAGAAACAAGCCCCCAGGGTCATGCAGTATCAGCTGGCATCGAATACCCTTAGGGATCTACTAGACTCCAACAGGCAGGGGAGAGCACGGACGTGGGCCTCCAAGAAGGGACACAGGCATCCAGGAGAAACACAGCAAGCTCAGGCTAGGTGGAGTGGAATGTGACATGCCCATGGGACACCCAATGGAGATGGCCCAAAAACAACAGCCAGAATCGGTATCTAGCCAGGCCAGACAGCTTCTAGAGATACCTGCATAGCACAGTGACAGACAAGGCCAGCCAACTGGACAGGAAGAGTGAAGGAGCTAGGCTGGGAAAGAGGTAACGAGGGAAAGGAAGTCCCAATGCCTTGTGAGGGGACAGGAAGAAGGGCCCTGAGAAGGGGACAAATGCTACTGAGCAGTCGGGGGTGACGCTGAGGTGTTTTCAGCGGTGGTTTCAGTGCGAGCCTAACACGCAGGAGGCTCTGTCTGGATCCAATCCCCAGCACAGGGGAAAAAATGGAAGGAAGGGAGGGGGAGGGAGGGAGGGAGGGAGGGAGGGAGGGAGGGAGGGAGGGAGGGAGGGAGGAAGGCAGACAAGAGACACACAAAGATCTGCAGTCCTTCACCAAACTGAAAGACTCAAAATATCCCAAAGCTTGGCATGGTGACAAGTGCCTGGAGTCTAAGGCAGGAAGACTATTAAAGCACAGGAGTTCAAACTCAGCCTAGGCAAGAAGGGGGAGAGAAGGGGAGGGGGCGGGAAGGGGAGGAAGGGAAAGAGGAAGGGAAGGAAGGAGGGAGGGAAGAAGGGTGAGGGAGAGAGGGAGGGAGGGAGGGAGGGAGGGAGGGAGGGAGGGAGGGAGGGAGGGAGGAAGGGAGGGAGGGAGGGAGACGGGGAGAGGGAGGTTGCTAGAGACGCCTACCGTGTCAGACCTGAACTTAGGTCCTACCGTGAGAGCTGTTAGGGAAGTACTTGGGTGGCCAGGGCAAGAAGGCAATTAAGACACTTGGGCAGGGGCTGTTTTCAACCCAGATAACATATTCTAGAAGATCGGCCTATGCAGTCAAGTCTATGAACTCCTAGCTGAGTGTCAGGTCTGGGTGGAGAGTAGAAGGCAGGCAGGACTTAGGGAGGAGCTGTGTGGGACACATTCAGGGGGAGAAGAATACACGGAGACCTCAAGCATCATGCCCAGGGAGCTTCTCACCTGATATAGAAGCCCCTCTTGGGGTTGCTCCGCAGGGATGCAGTCCCAGAGCCCAGGCTGCTATTCATAAGCTGTTCCCGAAGATCATGGATCTTGGCCTCGAATCGGCTATACTCTGAGGAAGGACAAGAAGGTTCTGGAATTCTGCCCCACCCTAATGTCACACACACCCTCACCCTCATCCCATCCCCGCTGGGGCCATCCGTCAGTTAATGTGACAGTTCTGAGGACCATTTTAGCCAATAAGGCAGGAAAGCTTAGACCTGGTACCTTCTGGTTTATACTGAGCAATGATCGTGACCGTCTGACCCGCGTTCTTCAGGGCAATGGCGGCCTGTTCATGGCTGGCATTGCGGAGGTCAACACCATTGACCTAGAAAGGGGAGAAGAGGCTGTCACGTGGGACAAGAAGACAATAATTCTTGGGTCCCAAGGGGTCAGGGAATGGTCTAGCAGGACCAGGCTGGATCCCAGGCAGCCCCTCCCCAAGAGCTGAGAGCTGTTTAGGAGCAGTGCAGACCCTTGCACAGGCCTCTCTCACCGATAGGATCTGGTCCCCCTTCCGCAGCTCCCCACTGAGGTCAGCAGGGCCCCCAGCAAGGATGAAGGAGATGAAGATGCCTTCACCGTCCTCGCCACCCACGATGTTGAAGCCCAGGCCTGTGGAGCCCCGGTGGATCACAATTTCGCCGTGGCTCCCGGGGAATGTCTTCCTCCCCAAGCAGGTCCTTGGCCACAGGGGAATAGCGCCGAGGGGAAGTAGGAGTCATGGCTGTGGGGTAGTCGGTGCCCAGGTAGCTGCTGTGACTGATCTCATTGTCCAGGTGCTGAGAATACGCTGAGGGAAGACAGAAGTGGGTGAGAAGGAAATGCTAGGACAATAAATAGTACCCACCCACCCACCCACCCATCCTCTCCAGGGAAGCCTAGAGCCAGCTCCTCCAAGGCAGAGTTACTCTGCCCAGAAAGTCATGTTGGTGACCAACAGCATCAGGAGTTGGGAATTTACAGATGACATCAAAGGGTAGTGATCTGAAGGTCATATGTCTTTAGTATGCCAGCAATGTCGAGACCAAAGGGGAATATTAGTGCCATGCTTTTCAGACTGTCTTTTGGTGAAAGTGTCCCTCAATCCATAAAATGTCTTTCCCTCGTGGCTATTCATTTACTTTTTTTTTAATTGTCTATTTTCCCCCTTTCTATGAGGGATAGTCCTGCTTACATCCCTGTGGTCTTACTTAACATGTGCCCACCCATCTTGGCTCCTTTTTTGTTTTCCTAAGCTTGTCCTAGAGGCTTGAGCAGACTCGATTCAGTGTGAAAATATTCCCCCAGGGTGGCACCCTGTGCCTTCCCACAGAATGCAGAGCTGTCTGAGGGATGTGGGGCCAGCACATTTTAATCCCAGCACTGAGGGGAGCAGTGGAGTTCAGTGAGTTCCAGGCCAGTCAGAGGTATGTGACCCTGTCTCCAAAAAAAAAAAAAAAAAAAAAAAAAAAAAGGCCAGTTGTCTGTCTTTCTAGCCAGACAGGTTCCAGTGTCATCAGCCTGATCGGCTCAATATGGTGTACTCTATTAGCCTGTCCCTAAGTTCTTGTAGGTGTTGATGATGGTGTCTAATTCTGCTATTCGAAGGAATTGCAAAATGTTAACATTCTACAATCATCAGTTAAGGTTTTTATAAAGGACTGTCCTACCCAATGAGTGTTGTGTTCGAGCCCACTATCCCACTCAGGGGGCTGCTGAAAACTGAAGGCCAGCATGGGTAACATGATGACTTTGAAGTCAGTGTGGGCTAAATAATGAGACCCCCATCTCAAAACAATCACAAAAAGAAAACATGCATGCACATCCACCCACAAGAACTGCTGCATGGGGCTGGAGAGATGACTCAGCAGTTAAGAGCACTGGCTGCTCTTCCAGAAGACCCAGGTTCAAATCCCAGCATCCACATGGCGGCCCACAACCATCCATAATGAGCTCTGTTACCCTTGTCTGGCCTGCAGACATGCATGCAGACAAAACACTGTATACATAATAGATAATTAAATAAAAAAAAAAAAAGAATTGCTGCATGGCAACCTTGTGCTTATTCTGCAGCAAGGTTTATATAGAAGAGGGGACAGATGACTAATTCTGTCCCTTAAACATTTTCAGGAAGGCCGGGCATGGTGGCGCACCCCTTTAATCCCAGCACTCGGGAGGCAGAGGCAGGTAGATCTCTGTGACTTCGAGACCAGCCTGGTCTACAAAAGTTCCAGGACAGCCTCCAAAGCCACAGAGAAACCCTGTCGGGGGGGGGGGGCATTTTCAGGAAGAATGGTTTACCTCTAGGTAACCTAGCACCCTCCCAAGGTAACAAAATGATTTTGTAGTGAAGATGGAACACCAGACTCTTCTCATCCTATACGGCCGCTGCATGACAGTTTCACAGCCCCAAACCCATTTGATCTCAATTTGATTTGGCTTTTATTCTCAAGTCAGGATCTCACTATGCTGCTCATACCTGGTTGGGCTCAATTGATCTTGCTACTTCAGTCTAGTAAGTAGTTGGAATTACAAGCATCCATCACCCTGCCTGATTCCCAACTTTTCTTAGGTATTATAACCTCATGTGTTTCATATACTAAATGGATTCTGAAAGGCCAGGAAAATATTCAATATGGCTCCTGTGTCTGGTGTGACTCTAATAGCCTTGGGCTCCTTCTTTGGAGCCCCTGTAGTATGACAAATGTTAAGGCTCGTCTTACACATTTATGGATCTTTTTTCTGGTTGGTGGGGTGTGTGTGTGCACACATGGGTGTGTGAGAAAGAGGGAGCACTCATGTGTGTGCATGAGGATGGAGACAGGAGGTTAACTCCGAGTGTCTTCCTCAAAAGCATTCTCCATCTTAATTTTCTTTGTCTGCTTTTTATTTATCTGGTATAGGCTCTCATTACGTGGCTCCGGCTGTCCTGAGACTCACTGTGTAAAGAAGGCTGTCCTTGCACTCACAGAGCGCTGGCATCGGGCGAGCCACCATGCCTTGCACCACCTCACTTATCTAGTTTGCGGATTCTGCTAGGCTAACCAGCCAGTGAGCTCCAGAGACCCACCCGTCTCTGCACCACCTCTCAGAGTCGGGGTGACGCATGTGCACCATCGGGTGTTAGGGACCCCAATTCTGGTCTCATGGTTGTGAAGAGAGCACTTTACCACCTAAGCCATCTCCCCAGACCTGCTTTGAATTTCTTTAAAAAAACAAAACAAAACAGGGTCTCATGTAGCCCAGGCTGGCCTCAAACGCACTGTGTAGCCTTGAACTTCTGATCCCTCACCTCCATCTGAGCACTAGGAACCCACCACCATGTCCAGTTTTGTCTAGGACTGGGGATAAAATACAAGGCTTCATGTATACCAAGCAAGCACTCCACCAGCTAAACTACATCCCCAGCCATTTTTTGAGACAGGTTCTATTTGGCCCAGACTTTCCTTAAATCCTCAACACTGCCCCCCAAACTCCCAAACGATAGGATTACAAGTATATACAACCCCTCCTGTCTCTTGTCTTACGCTTCCTGCCCAAGACTGGAAGTCCTCCTTTCCCCAAGGAGCTATTTTTGGTAGGCTACAGGATTCAGAAATAGTACCAGAGAGCTGGATATGATCACATATACCTATAATCCAGCCCTAGGAGGCTGAAGCAGCAGGATTGCCAGTTCAAGGGCAGTCTTGGCTACACAGTGAGACCTTGTCTCAAGAAGAAAAGGGGAAAATAAATAGTACCATAAAATTTGAATATGGTGTCTCATATTTGATAAACGAAATATCTCATTCCTTCCCAAAATAATATCTTAGTTATTCTCCCACACATTTTCCAATTGAACTTTAGACGCTACATAAATTCCAGGGAAAGATAATACTGAAATTCTGATTAGGATTCCATAAAATATGTAATTTGAAGAAGGTTGAATTCTTTCACATATTAAAATTTTTTCATACAGGATCAATGGATAAAGATCCATGCCAACCAAGCCTGCCAATCTGAATTTGATCCCCAGGACCCACGTGGTGGAAGGAGAGACCCAACTCTCACAAATGATCCACTGATCTCTACATATGTTATGATGTGTTAGCCTGTGAGCACATACATGCACACATAAAAAACACAGACAAATAAATGTAAAAAAAAACTTAAAAATTTTTTCCATCAAAAAAACACTTATGCCCTTCACTAAAATTTTATCATTTTCGCCAGGCAGTGTGAGGACACACCTTTAATCCCAGCACTTGGAAGGCAGAGTCAGGCAAATCAATTACTTTGAGGCCAGCCTGGCCTACAGAGGGAATTTCTGGACAGTCAGGGCTACACAGAGAAACCATGTCTTCAAAAAAATATTTTTTCATCATTTTCAATGGGTATGGTAGCACCCACCTGTAATGCCAGCACTAGGGAGGCAGAGGCAGGTGGATCTCTGTGAGTTCCAGACCAGCCTGATTATAATGAATTCTAAGACAGCCTGGTCTATATAATAAGTTCCAGGCCAACCAGAGCTACATAATGAGACTCTGTCTCAAAAATGTTTTCATCATTTTTTCATCCATTTATTATATATTTCTGTCAAATGATAAAAATATTCCTTTCCTGTCTCTCCCATTCTAACAATAACAAAATGTTATGACAAATTTAGCCTAACAAAATTATCCTGGTTGAAAAATCACTGATTTAGCCAGATGGTGGTGGTGCATGCCTTTAATTCCAGCACTCAGGAGTCAGAGGCAGGTGAATCTCTGAGTTTGATTGAGGCCAGCCTGATCTACAGAATGAGTTCCAGGACAGCCAGGGATACACAGAGAAACCCTGTCTCAAAAAACCAAGAGAGAGAAAGAATAAATTTATACTATGATGCATCTAGATTAAGATATTTAAATAAATTAACTGAAAACTTAAGACATAAAATGGAAGGTTATTGCCCAGCCTAGAGACAGGGGTGTGGGGGTGGAGAGGTGCCTTGGTCCTGCCTCAACCAGATGATGGGTCAGACTTAGTAGACTTCCTAGGGGAGGCCTTACCCTCTCCGAGGTGCAGATGGAAGGTGGGGGATAGTGGGGGAAAGGGGATTGGAATGTAAAAAAATAAATTAATAAAAAATGTTTTTTAAAAATGGGAGGTTAGCCGGGCGTTGGTGGCGCATGCCTTTAATCCCAGCACTTGGGAGGCTGAGGCAGGTGGATCTCTGCCTTTGAGGCCAGCCTGAACTACAGAGTGAGTTCCAGGATAGCCATGGCTATCACACAGAGAAACCTTGTCTCAAAAAATCAAAACAAAAAAGAAAGAAAAAAAAGAATGTAGCCAGGCATGGTGGTACACACCTTTAATTCCAGCCCTTAGAAGGCAGAGGCAGGTGGATCTTTGTGAGGTCCAAGTCAGCCAGGGCTACACAGTGGGATTGTTTCAAAACAGGGAAAAAAAAAAAAAAAAAAAAAATGTGACCACACCAAGTGCAATGCTTCACCCCTGTAATCCCAGCACTCCTTGGTTGAGGCAACAGTACTAGTTCAAGACCAGACATGTACAGTAACAAGTATTTGTAGCATGGCTGGGGCAGGATATAGCTGTTACAGACAGCTGCTTAGCATGTTCAAGGACTAAGGTTAAAGCCCCAGTACCACAAAGGGAAAAAAAAAGAAAAACAAACAAGGAAGAAAAAGAGAAAGGGGAAGAGGGAAGAGAAAGGAAGGGAAGAAGTTTGGCTGGACATGGCAGCACAGGCCTGAAATCCCAGCACAACCTTGCCTCAAAGTTAGTGAGTTAGCTGGACAGGTAAAGATGTTTGCTACGTTTGATAACCTGAGTTTAAAGTCCAGAACCCACACGGTAGAAGGAGAGAACAGGTTTTCACATGTCCTTTGACCGCACGCACACACCATGCCATGTCCATACTCACACAAACACACATAGATGAATAAATAAACTGATTTTCCCCTCTAATTTTTAAAAAAGATTCAGTATAATGGGGCCAGGCATGATCGTATACATCTTTAATCCCGGTACTTAGGAAGCAGAGGCAAGGGGATCTCTGAGTTCAAAGTCAGCCTGGTCTATAGAGTAAGTTCAGAACAGAGAGAAACCCTGTCTTGAAAACAAAAACAACAACAACAAAAGATACCTATAAGTAAAAATTCTAAAGCCAAGTATGGAGACACACATCTGTAACCCCAATATTGAAGAGGGTAGGACCAGTGAATTACCACAAGTTCAAAGCCATAAGGAATAGCTGGGGCTACATAGAAAGACCCTGTCTAAAAAAAAATAAAGCAAGGCCGGGCAGTGGTGGCACACGCCTTTAATCCCAGCACTCGGGAGGCAGAGGCAGGCAGATCTCTGTGAGTTCGAGGCCGGGCTGGACCGATAGCCTCCGAAACAATACAGAGAAACCCTGTCTCGTAAAAACCAAAAAAACAAATAAATAAATAATAAAAAAAATAAAGTAAAAAGCAAGGAAGGAAATGGAGTCCTCTGAGGGATTTTCTCACTTTCTCACCTTTCCTTAATTAGTCTAATTTCACTCCACTAAGAAGAAGAGGAAGGTGAGGGCTGTGGGGCCTGGGTGTGATCCAGTGGCAGAGTTTCCTGTTGGTAAGTAATAGCAGCACCACCATGGGGAAGGAACAGCAGTAAGAGGTAGCCTTGCCTAACTCCTAAAGGGGTGGACACGTTGCTAGGATTTACTAATATGAGACATCTGCTGCTGGTTGCTAGTAACTACTCCCTGTGTCACACAACCGCTACTCCTGGCTTTACTAAAGGTTCATTTGAAGACAGATGTTTAGTATCATCAGTGGATTTTCACATCTGTACTTGATTTTCGAACTTTCTTTCCTGATAGGGTCTCGTCTCACTATGTAGCCCAGGCTGCCCCAGAATTTCCAATCCTCCTGCCTCTGACCCCAGAATGCTGGGATTAGAGGTGTGGACCACCATCCCCATCTTTCCTACTTTTTGTGTTTTATTTTTTTGAGACAGGGTTTCTCTGTGTAGCCTTGGCCATCCTGGAACTCACTCTGTAGACCAGGCTGGCCTCGAACTCACAGAGATCTGCCTGCCTCTGCCTCCCGAGTGCTGGCATTAAAGGCATGCGCCACCACCACCTGGCAGTTTTAATACATTGAATGAAGAGGTTCCTAATATTAAACCAACTACGGTTTTCTGAAACAAACCTTACTCTGTGATGTTACCCTCTTAATGTGCCACTGCTGCGTGTGGATACCCACTGTGGCATCCTAAACTTAGGCCTCTCTGTTCCGGCACAAGGCTGCCCTCTCTGTTCCTTCTTCTGTGTCATCTTTGTAACCATGTCAACTGCTCTTATAAAATGCAATATGAAGCCTTTGTCTTTTTCCCTTTCTCTCAGTCTCAAGTAGCCCAGGCTGACCTCAAACTTGCTATGTAGCCCAGGATAGCCTTGAACTCATGACATTCCTGCCTCTACCTCCCAAATGCTGGGAAAGCAGGTATGTTCCCATCATACCTGATTCATTTTCGTGTGTGTGTGTGTGTGTGTGTGTGTGTGTGTGTGTGTGTGTGTGTGTGTGTGTGTTTGGGGGCATCCAGACAGGGTTTTTATGTGCAGTCCTGACTGTCCTGGAACTTGCTCTGTAGGTCAGGATGGCCTCTAACTCATATCCACTGCCTCTGTCTTCCAAGTACTGGGATTAAAGGTATGCACCATCATGCCTGGTTCTTTTCCTAAATCTTTAAAGAATGTGAGAATTATCTGTTACTTAAGGATTTGATCAGAACCACAAAACCAAGTGGGCCTTCTGTCCCTTGGACAAGAGGATGTCAACAATTGTTTTTAGTGCTTCTCCATAGTTGATTTTCCATCTCCTCTCCAACCACCACAAGGATCAGAGGTCATCACCATTTCATGGGAATCGGCCACAGGGGCTGTCATGTGATTGCATGTCTTAGGAACTACTTGGATGGGTCATGAGGAGCTTTGAGATTTGAAGGGCTCTCACAGGTTGTGATGTCTGGGGGAGCATAGCTGTCACTCAGGTAGGCATTGCTGGGCTTGGCCACCTTCAGGTAGACAACATCATATGTGTTCTTCAGGGCTGCCACGGCATCCTCATGCATGACGTCCTCTAACCCCACACTGTTGACCTAGGGTCAAGGAAGCAAAGCTCAGACACAGCCAGAATGGTCAGGCAGTGAGGTGCCCGGGCCTGCAAGAAGACCTGAGTCTCGACTAGAAACACGGTTCAGGTCCTCACCGCCAGGATCTTGTCTCCAATCTGCAACCTGCCATCCTTGTGGGCAGCACCTCCTTCGATGATCTTCGTTACGTAGATGCTATTATCTCCAGGGATGTGCTGATTCCCTACGCCCCCTGCAATGCTGAAGCCAAGTCCTGGACAGCAGGGAGGGGAGAAGTGGCTGCCTATGGACCTAGGGAGCAAGCCTTGGAGGCAGGGAGAAGCAGGATGGTGGAGAGGGGAGGGGAGCTAACATGGGTTACTACTACCTTTAGGCCCTTTGATGAGCTTGATCTCCATGACCTTCTCAGCTGGGGGTTTCCGTCGCATGACATAGAGGCGAACGATGGAACCTGCTTCTTTGAGGGCTTCTACCGCAGCTGAATGGGTCACCTCCCGAACATCCACTTCATTTACAAAAAGGATGCTGTCATTGACCCTGGGAACAACAATATGAGTCTGAGCCAGGAGTTTCCTCCTGCCCAGCCCTCCATTTCCAGGTACTAGCTTTTTTCCTTTCTTTTTTCTTTTTCTTTTTTTTTTTTTTTTTGAGACTGATTCTTTGTGTAGTTCTGGCTGTCCTGGAACTCGCTCTGTAGACCAGGCTGGCCTGGAACTCACAGAGATCCACCTGCCTCTGCCTCCCAAGTGCTGGGATTAAAGGCATGCAACACCACCTCCCAGCAGGTACTAGCTTTCTAAGCCCTGTCTCCTCTCCCAACCTGAGGCGGCCATCCTGGGCTGCAGCCCCACCAGGAATGATCTTGGTGATGAAAATGGACGGGTCGTCACCAATGTGCGGGTTGTCAGTACCACCTGCGATGCTGAAGCCCAGACCTGAGTTACCCTGGGAAGGAGGACGAGAGGGTCAGCATCCCTTACTGCCTAGTTCTGTTTAGGGATGCAGGAAGGGGACAGCATTAGAAAGGAACAGCTAGAACGCACAGGCACACAGTTAAGGGTTTGGACCCTAGAAACACCGGCCCAGAGCCAAGGGACTTTGAATGGAGGGGCTGGCTCTCACCCTTTCCAATGTGATCTCCTCGTATTCCATCTCCCCCTCTGTCCCGTTCACCTGCAACTCCAGCACGGGACAGAAACACAAAAACAGTGAGACAGACATTCTGGCCATAGAACATGCCCCTCTATCCCCATTCCTCGTTCCCTTCTTCTCTCCTACCCTTCTGCTATGGCCCCAGCCCCAAAATCTAAACAACTCACATATCCTGGGGCTTCTAGGGTATCCGTGTTGACAATCACAGGGGGAGAATTGGCCTGGGAGAGAAGACAGAAGACAAAAAACTACCTAAGCCCTAACTCCAGAGGAAGTTTATAACCAAAGGTGGGTCCTACCAATCTGGATCCCCTTTTAGCTGTGTAGTCAAGCCCACTCCACCTTAGGGCAACTCTGAAGGACCCAGCCTATCTATATCACCCACACATGCATACACTCACTTGTACACACACACACCACACGCACCATACGCACTCATGCACACACAACTCTGCCCAACCCAGGCCCCTGTATGTTTAAAGAGGTATATGAGAAGAGGGAAGAGAGAGAGAGACAGCCAGACGGAGAGGGGAGCGGCAGATGGTACAGAGTGGGGAAAGGGGGAGCATGCTGGGGGGGGAATGCTTCTCACCGGATGTAACACTACAGGGTGTTACATGCATTACGTGCTACGCATTACACCCCGGGGCTCAGGTCCACGAGGTCCTGCTCTTCTCTTTGGGGTCCCCTTCCTGTCTCTATATCCTAACAATCACCCAGATATCTTGATAACCCTCCCCCAAATTTGTTCCTCACCTTGGCACACATTTGCTCTAAATCTTGCGCCATGAGAATGCCATGAGAATCCGGGGTTTCCCCAGCTTCTGGTCCCTCCCTCTCTCTCACCCACCCGCCATCCAATCCACCCCTTCCTCCAGGGACCAGGTTGCCTAGCAACGGTATCTAAGACTAGCCAAGACCTGGGGAGACCCACCTCCAGGAGGCCTGGTAGTCAGGACAACGGGTGGGGGGCGTGGCCTAGGGTACGACAGATTCCCTAGCGCAAAAGACTCGATGAGTCCTCTCCGGCTCTGGACCCGCCCACCGTTAGCCAGGCCTAGAGGCCAGAAAGATTCTATGATTCTATTCGTGGGCGTGTGCGCAGTGCATCCTGAATAACCTGCCTTCCTCTCTCCTTTGAGCTCATCACCCTACGCAGTGCAAAGAACGTCAGGAAGGAGAAATGGTAAAAGGCATCCAGAGCCTAGCCTGTTTTACTGCCCCACTCCTCCCCGCCCCCACTTCATTAAGGAAAGGGTTAAAGCGAGGCGTGCCCTGGTCCCTGACGTCAGTGGCCTCAAAGCAGCCGGGTCTCTAGCTAAACTGCAGGGCGGGGACAGCTTTAGATTTGTCCTAGGGGCTTCCCCAATTGCCAGGGCAACCGAAGCAACGTCTCTATGGCAATGAGGTGAGGCTGCCAAGAGACTCCTTCCGGGGGTCCCCAATCTATTTCCTCCTTAGACAAATAACTGAAACCCAACAGTCCCCTTACTAAGTTCTCCCTCTCCTATAAAGGTCCCTCTTCTCCCTTACTGCTATTTCTCAAATCCAGAAACTCCCAACCAGTTCAGGTTCCTTAATAGATTTCATACCCGTGAACCACCTGTCATCACCACCACCACCCACCCCCAGGCAAATGCTGTTGTCTAGCCGATCGGTAGGTAGCACACGTCCTCAGACCCACCCTTAGACTACAGCCTCTCCCTAACTAATCTTTATCTCTGCTGTCATCCCTCCCTAGATCCTTGTCCCCAGCCTTCAGTTTTCCAAAATATTGCAGCCCCAGTCACCATTCCCCACCCACTTCAGCTCTATCCCTCCTCTCTCCTGTCCTCACCTCATCTTCAACCCCTTAAGGCCCTAGCTCCAAATCACAGCCTTCCGCTTCTCAACCCCCTCCCCAAGGCCTGCTGGAGCACCTCCCGTCCCTTGGCTGAAGCCCCATCCTGAGACTTCACTTATGGCCTCTCCTAGCCCTCTCCAGCCACTCCCTGCCCACCTTCACTTATGACCTCTCCCAGCCACTCCCGGGGCCTTTGCACTGAACCGTTACTACCCTCAGCACCTGTTTCCTCCCTGCCCCAGACGTGAAGGCCCCATCTTGCAGAAAACACCTAGAATCTTCTTTCACTCCTTGAAGTCACAGGGTTACACACAAATGCTCTGCACTGTTCCCATTCCCAGGGCTCCCCCCCCCCTCCAAGCAGCTCAGTGAGCAGCTGCAATTCCCATCTCACCCATGCCTTAAGACCCTCACCTCCCGGCTTTTCTCCCATGCCTCCTCTTGACCCTTTTAGCCTCAGAGACTGCTATAGCCACTTTCCTGCCTCATCCCTGGCTCACAAACGTCCTCCCATCCTCCGAGTAAAATACCAGCAACTGGGGTCCCCTGCCTAAAGCATGCCACACTTCTGGCCCCTCTGTCTTCTCAATCTTATAGCATGGGTCCCTAGGAGAGGCAATTGAGAGAAAGGGGGCTGAGAAATGGAAGGTCTCAGAAATAAGGCCTCTCAGGCCTGGAGAGGGAAAAAATAAAAATAAAAGCAGACTATGAGCACAAAGGAGGAGGGAAGGGGAACAGGTGGCCACATGTAATGAGGACAGGAGATGACTGAAGAAGGTGTGGGTGCAGGTGACACCAAGAGGAGGAACCAGAGGCAGATAGGATCAGGGAAGAGTGACGCTGGGAAAGACACGGGCAGCTGGAGGACAGAGAGAGAGAGAGAGACAGAGAGAGAGACAGAGAGAGAGAGAGAGAGAGAGAGAGAGAGAGAGAGAGAGAGAGAGAGAGAGAGAGAGATGAGAGAGAGAGAGGACCGACTGCTCAAACCAGGAGAGGGTTGATCAGGCCACAGAGGCCCGAGCTGGGGATCAGCGAGAGGGGGAAGGAGATGCATGCGTGGGAGGAAGAGAGAGACAGCATCAAGAACCAGCCAGCCAGCCAGCAGGAGGGAGGGGCACAGGAGGGAGCAAAGGCTGGGGCACAGGAAGAGGCAGAAAGGACCAAGATTTGAAGTCTCAGTCCAGCCAGATGGAAAGAGCTGGAGACTAGGGAACAGGCAGAGCCAGGCCCAGAGGCAGAGGGTGGGGGAGGAGGTGGGGAAAGGGACAGGAGCAAATGAGGGCACCAAGCACTTGGAACAGAGCTCTGGACACAAAAAACTGAAGTGGGGGCTGGGGGTGCGAAGGGATGAAGAGAGCCCTGGCAATGAGGGCACCTCTTGGGGGATCCTTCATCCATCTCAACACACCAAACATACGAAAAGGCACATACATTCCAGCTTTAGGTTCTGTGCCCACTCCCACTTTCCTGGCCTATTCCTCTTCTGTGAGACCCAAGTGTTTCCAGCGACGTGCGCCTCCCCCCACTGCCAAGCAAGAAGCATACACCCCCACCCCAGCCCCAGGAGCCCAAGACCCAGATGCCAGACCACCCCCAATCTTTTCCCCCATAGCTCTTGCCCTACCGGCCCTTGAGGATTGCTGCAGCTCCGAGATTCCGAGGGCCACACTGGGGAGGGGGCCGCCAGGGTCTCCTACCTTGAGGGGGGAGAGGTGGGCGTGGCCCACGACCCCATGGACGGCCTCGAGGTGGGACAAGTTCCTCTCCGCCACGTGCACCAGCTCGGGGGCGTTTACCTGGTTGGGGAGGTGGGCCGGGCTGTGCTCCAGAGGGGGCGTGTCTTCATCTTGGTAGCGGTATTTCTGGGGATGGGGACCGAGGCAGCCATCACTGGGCCAGCCCGGCGCCTCGGGCTTCAGGCGCCCGCCCCGACCGCCTCCTTTTCCCCCAGCAGTGCAGTGCGGAAGGCCCTGGGGCCTGACCAGCTCCTCCCCCTCCCTCTCCTCCAGCCCATTGGCTCCCCTCTCTCCACCCTCCCGACACCCCCCTCTCCAGCCAAGGCCTCAGCACCTCTCATCTCTACCCAAGTCCAGGCTCCATCCTCCAACTTCCGACTCCCGCATATCCCGGGGAGTCTTCACACCCCACCACCACCATTGTCTTCAAACCTTTCTCAAGCAAGACTTCATTTTCCACTCTATCCTTTCAAGAGTTCTAGCATCTGACCCCTGAAGCCTCGTTTATCCCAAGTTCTTTGCGTCCATGGTCATCTCCCACACTCCATTTACCGGCCCTGCTCCACACCCAACCTCATCACCCCAGCCTCCCCATTGCAACTGGCTCACCAGCACCTTGTATGCCTGAAACGGGAACCAAAGTCAGGTACTTCAGCTAGAAAGTATTGCCATCAGCAGCCCCTAAGCAAGGCAGGGCTAACCCTGCCCCCACTCTTCATTCATTGGCCTCATCCACTCCCCGTTACTCAGCAAAGGGGCCTCAGAAGCTAGCTGGCTAATCCGGATATACTAGACAAGGATAGAATGGGGAAGGAAGCCAGGGGACCAGAGGCAGGAAGGCTGGAGAAGGGGTAGGAAGGTGGTCAGCCCCCTAATTGAAGAAGAGGATATAATGTTAAAGCTGAATTTCTAGGTCCCCCCCCATTTTTGGAGATAAAAGGCTCAACATGACTCCCTGCCCAATTAACCAGCTGCCAGGACAAGAGCCCCCTAGCCAGCTTAATAGCAACATCAGTAAATGAGATTAACTGGGGGTCAAAGAGAGGGAATGTGCAGACAGAGGCAGCAGGGAGGGATTGCAAGTCCACCTGGCTCCTTCCACATCTACCTCCACTATGCCCTTCTAGGCCTGCCCCTCCAAAGTTCACCGGAACAGAAGCAGAACTGTTAAAACTCTAGAGTCAAGGAAAAAGAGAGTACCAGATGCAGATCTCCCTCTGGGACTGATGTAAACAAAACACAGCCGCTACTACACTGGGCAGAGTTTCCCTCCCAAGGTCTGAGAAACTGAAAGTACCAATATGGGGGGGGGGGGCAACAGTTACAAGATTAAGTAGAAGGAAGCTTATCAAGGACAGTCAATGCCTGATGCTGCAGTGTGATTCTGAAAAGTCTGAGGATGATATATAAGGTTGATTTTAGATTAGGGTACAGTAGGAGAATTAGGGGAGGCAAGTGGTCTTATCAACAAAAGACTCTCATACAGGACACAAAGGCAGCTAGAGATAAGCAACACTCAGGGCATGAAGGCACAAACCTTTAATATGAGAGCTCAGGAGGCAAAAGAAAGCAGATCTATGTGAGTTTGAGGCCAGCCTGATCTATAAAGAAAGTTTCAGACCAACTAGGGTTACATAGTGAGACCCAGTCTCAAAAAATAAATAAATAGATACACTCTACATGTTTTGTAGAATAGTATTTTAAGGTGTGCTACATTTGTTTATACTGTGGAACATTTGTTTTAATGATGCAAAGATGTGTTGCATGCTTTTATGTTGCATTTGTTTAACTCTGGGAAACTGTAATTCTTTGCCTTTCTAAAACACCTGATGGTCTAATAAAGAGCTCAATGGTAAATAGTGAGGCGGGGAAAAGGATAGGTGGGGCTGGTGGGCAGAGAGAACACATAGAAGAAATTTGGGAAGAGAAAAGGAACAAGAGAACAAGGAGAGGAAGACACTAGGGACCAGTGACCCAGCCATCCACAGCATAAGAGTGAAAGTAAGATTTACAGAAGAGAAAGGTGAAAACCCAGAGCAAGGTAGATGGGTTAATTTAAATAAAGAAAAGCTGGTTAGAAACAAGCCAACCTAAGACCAGGCATTCATAAGACAGAATAAGATTCTGTGTGACTTATTTGGTAGCTGGGTGGTGGGTCCCAAAAAGAACAAAAAGACCTAAAGAGTAAATAGTATAAAATAAACAACTACAATGCGTGAAGAACCTTAAAGAAGGAAAATGGGGGCTCACCAAGTATGGGTCACGGATTTAGACAACGTTGAACTTTAGATGGCAATACCATGGGCAAAGAAAACTACACAGAAGCCGGGCGGTGGTGGTGCACGCCTTTAATCCCAGCACTCGGGAGACAGAGACAGGTGGATCTCTGTGAGTTCGAGACCAGCCTAGTCTACAAAAGCTAGTTCCAGGACAGCCTCCAAAGCCACAGAGAAACCCTGTCTGAAAAAAGAAAAGAAAGAAAGAAAGAAAGAAAGGAAGGAAGGAAGGAAGGAAGGAAGGAAGGAAGGAAGAAAGAAAGAAAGAAAGAAAGAAAGAAAGAAAGAAAGAAAGAAAGGAAGAAAGAAAGAAGACTATTGAGAAGAAAATCTGTCATGGTAGTATAAACTTAAATCTCTGTACGCTGGAAGTGGAGGCAGAAAGCTTAGATGGTCAAGGTCATCCATGGTTACATAGTGAGTTCATGACCACCCTGAACCCTATTTCACACACACACACACACACACCAAGAAAAAAAGCAGAGAGGAAGGAAAATACAGGCAAAATAGCCCTTCTTGAAGGTTGAACCATCTTGGATTAGAAATTCTTAATGATCAGGTCAACAGCCTGGCCACTTCACAAGCTGGGGGATAATGCCCTAGGACAGTAAATGCCCAACAGGAACTGCTTTGAATTCCCTGCAAGATAAATTAAGCAGGACAAAAACTTGCACCTCCCGAGTTTTGGAGACTGGGGAGAACTTGAGCCCAATGCCCCTGCATGGTCACCCCACTCAATGGGAAATTTCTAAATCTGAGCGACTGTCAGGTGCACCAAAGAAAATGGAGACATGAAGGGAGACACTCATTTATTCTAGATAAGAAACAAGGGTAATTTCTTTATCATAGTGAGTCCGCATATCTCCCTGCTCCACCCTATGATAGGGAAGGACTTGCATCTGGCACTATAGAAAAGGCTTCGGAGATCAGCAGACAATGTGAGGAGAAATGGGGACCACAGAATGAAGAACCAAAGTTCTCAACATGTAGCTGTAAGAGTTAGGGCCTATGTTCAGTCCCTGGAAATTTTACACTGAGAAAGGACTCTGAAGGGGTAGGGATGGTAGGAGAACAACTCTGACATTGCGAACCTGGGAGTAGGGAGGTCTACCCCGCTCAGTCCTGGATTGCAGGCCAGCTGAAGTCAAACAGGATTACAGGACAGCTGGGATGCAGGGTCCTGACTAGCACTCTATGGGGCAAGTCTGTACCCCCAATATGTCCCCTACCTTCAAAGCCCCAGCTGCATAAAATGGCCTGGAACCGAAGCTTGCACCCCAAAAAATAGAGGGGTGTGGGTTAAAGTGGATAACAAGACGTACAACCCATTGAGCCTGTTTTCAAGAAGTTGCAACCCAGAGACCCCATGCCAAGCAGAGGGAAGAGCGAGCGACAGCACTTGAAGCTGGCATCCTGAGATGGGGTGGGGGGGGTTGTCTGGGAAGAGGGAAGCGGGCCGGATCCCATACCGCGGCACGTACCACGCAGAGACACATGGAGGCGAATCTGTTCCGAGTCGACATGGAGAAGGGGAGGGGGACTAAGGGGAGGGTATAGGTGGGATAGCAAGGGTGCTGGGTTGGGGGAGGGGGAGGGGCAGAGGGGGCGGGGGCTGCGGCGGCCGCGGCGACAGGAGGCTGCGGCCAGGGAAGGGGGGGCAGCGCCTGCGCAGTACAGGAGAGCGTCATGATGGGAAAGAAGGGTGAGGGGAGACCCTCTTGGCTACCAACTTCCCTGATTCCAGCTATTTCCCTGCGGACTTCAACTTCCTCGGTATACTCTTATTTCAACCCCTCGACAAATACTGGCACTTGTAAACTTTAGCAATTTATCTCTCTGGTTTCCTTATTTCTTAATTCTACACCACCCCAAAACATAAGGCTTTAGCTATTACAAAACACCAATGGGTATCTCCTCAGTACTGTACCTAGACTTCAGGGGAGGCAACAGCATTTCCCCCTATCACTTCTGAGGACTACTACTAATCTCAGGCCTCCACCCTAAGTCTCTTACTGTAAACATCTCATCAGATTTCAAAGCATCTGCTCTGACAGAGTTCCTTCAGCCCATCCAGCCCCACCCCAAAACTGCACAATGTTTTTTTATAGAATTAAGAACCATAGATCTTCGATGTGCTTTCAGATTTATACACGCTTGAAGTCATTCCTTTCTAAATCTTATCTGCCCCCAGTCCACCACTAGTGACCTTAACATTAATCTATTGCCTTTGGCTAACACAAACATCATATAAGAATTCTTCAAATTTGTTTGGAGTTGCCTTGTCCAGCTCATTTAACTGAATGATATGATTGACTATCTAAGATACCAACCCCCAAAACCTCAGCAAAACCCAGCTGAATATTATTTAATCTGCCTTAAAGCAAACCTTCCAAATTCAATTGCAGTCTCTTCATATTATGCCCAAATACTTGCCTCATATTAAGAAATATTTGCTGGGTGTTGGTGGCGTACGCCTTTAATCCCAGCCCTCAGGAGGCAGAGGCAGGCAGATTTCTGTGAGTTTGAGATGTGCCTGGTCTACAAGAGCTAGTTCCAGGACAGCATCCAAAGCAATACAGAAAAACCCTCGAAAAATCAAAAAAAAATTTTTATCTTTTACTTAATTTTTTTTTTGTATTTACGAGACAGGGTTTCTCTGTACTGTTTTGGAGGCTGTTGGTCCAGCCCGGCCTCGAACTCACAGAGATCCTCCTACCTCTGCCTCCCAAGTGCTGGGACTAAAGGCGTGAGCCACCACTGCCCGGCTTTATTTAAATTTTTATTGCATATGTGGCTATGGCATGCACGAAGTGGGTCAGCTAACAATTTTAGGGAGTTGGTTCTCTCCTTCTGCCAAGTGGGTTACAAGGATCCAACTCAGGTCATTAGGCTTGACAGCAAGTGTCTTTACCCATGAGTCATATATGTGTGTGTGTGTGTGTGTGTGTGTGTGTGTGTGTGTGTGTGTGTGTATATATATATATATATATATACATACATATATGGAGAATAGTGTCTCATGTAACCCTGACTAGCCCCAAAATGTTCACATTGCTGAGGGTGACCTTGAACTCCTGATCCTCCTGCCTCTACCTCCCAACCTCCTCCACCTCCCAAGTTCTGATATTACAAGCATGCCCACCACATCTAACTATTCTTCTCTTTACCTCTCAAATTTGTAAATTTTCTGGCTGCCCCTCCCCCATTTCTACATCCTCTCCATGATTCTGAGCTACTTTTTTTTTCTTTTTTGGTTTTTTTGAGACAGGGTTTCTCTCTGTAGCTTTGTAGACCAGGCTGGCCTCAAACTCACAGAGATCCTTCTGTCTCTGCCTTTGGAGTGCTGGGATTAAAGGCGTGCTCAACCACCGCCAGGCTCTGAGCTACATTTATTTTATAAAATTTGCTTCCAAATATTTTTCTTTTTTCTTTTTTTGGGGGGAAGGAGGGAGGTTGAGACAGGGTTTCTTTGTGTAGCTTTGGCTGTCCTGGAACTCTCTCTGTAGACCAGGCTGACCTCAAACTCACAGAGGTCCCCCTGCCTCTGCCTCCTGATTGTTGGGATTAAAAGCATGCACCACCACCACCACCCAGCTCCAAATATATCTTTTGTACTACACCCAATGGTGGCAGGGGAGCATCAGGCTATAAATGATGGTGCATGTCTTTAACCTCAGCACTAGGGAGACAGAGGCAGGCTGATCTCTGTGCGTTCCAGGCCAGCCTAGCCTACATAGTGAGACCCTATCTCAAAATAATTTCACCAGTGATCTGGACCTCAATTTCCAGTGACCCAAAAATCTTTCAGAATACCCTAAATTGGCCCATGTCACTTGTCTTTCATCCTTTCCCAAATTCCTGAACTTGCAAACCTTTATCCCAAATAGTTTCCCTGTGAATGTCCACTCTCTAGCTCTGGTTCTCCCCAAATCAGCTGTCTACAGAATATAAAATTCCCACCTAAGGCAAAAGGCGTTAATGACCTCTGTAGAATCTTACCCCTGCACTTATCGGCATCTGTTAGGTAAGCCTCCCAGAGCGACCCCCCCCATGTCCTAGTTTCATATCTGAATAAATTGCATAGGTCCCTAGAAACAACCAATGCGAACGCAGCTTGTAGTCAAAATTTCTTCCTAGTCTAGAAAATACACAGGCCCTTTTTCTTCCACCAGTAGGCGCTATGCACTAGTAAGACCCTCTACCATCCCCCATTTCCTTTTTCCCTCCATTTTCCGTTTCCCCGTTGCTTGGCAACGCAGCAATCAAGGACTTTGCCGTCGCCTAGCAACTGTCTCCCTGGAACATAGAGCTGAGGTAGGAGGGGTACGCTGATGAAATCTGAACAGGCCTCCATCTTAGGAAAATTGAGACGTCATATCTCCAACCCACGGATTCTCCTTTCCAAAGACCCCCGCATCCCGCAGTTACTTGGACTACTGCCACACGAACCCGGTCTCCTTTCGGTACAGAAACCAAACCCCGCCCCTCCTGGGTCAGCCCCGCCCTCATTTTGGTCTGGCAACCTAATCCCTCCCCTTTCTGAGAGTTGCTGCCCGCCTCCTCCCATAGAGTAAGCCGACTCCGCCCACCTGGCTCTATGAAACCACGCCTCCCTCCGCTTCCCGCCCATTCGCTCCCCCGGCCTCGCCCACACTATCCTTCCACCACGCCCCTGCCGACCAATGAATGAAGCTATTGGCCACAGCGCCGCTCCCAGCATCTTAGTTTTGCCCAATAAGGACCACCCAGAGGACTTAACCACTTCGCCTCCGTGGCCCTGGCCAAATGCCCCCTATTTTTTCCCTACTTTTCCCCAGCCCCCATTTGTTCTGCTCCGCCCTTCGCCACCCTCGCCCTGCCCTCAAGTCGGCCACGCAACTTCAGTCGTCTCTGGTTACCATGGCAACTGCGGCAGCAGCGCGGGGAGAAGGGGGAGGGACGGGGGCGGAGTGGGAGAAAGCTGCTCTGAGATAGAGATACTGGCAGAGATCTAGTACTGAATAAGACTCAGAGATGGCTGTAAAGCAGAGTTTTCACAGAACACTGAGCTGAGCACATAGTAAGTATTCAATAAATGCTCCTTAAATTACTGCAGTTTATAAATATAGGCAACGAAAGATGGGGAGGACCATCAAACAGACCAGGAGAGAACAGTGACTACAAAGGCTGAGCATTCCAAACCCACCCCCAGCATTTTCTGAGGGCAGAAGCTATGTGCCTCCTGCTGGGGTCCCCACCACTGCCCTGGATTGAGAAGAACCACAACTCCCAACAGTCCTAAGGACAGCCACACTCTACCACTGAGTGATCTTGTACCTCAAGGCCTTATGGGAGTTGGAGTCCCTCCATCCTAAAAGCTGACAAGTTTTCTGGCCAATGAAATGTGGCAAACCTAGGTCTCCAAATCTCAGTAAAACCCGAATGCATAATCCTCTCTGCGAGCCTCCTACCTTCACGGATGCTCAATCATGTGCTCCATCAAACACATAGGAGTGTGGAGCAGAGAAATGAATAAATGCATCTACCCAGAATAGTTACCAGTGCAGGCAAGCCCTTCACCCTTACTGGCATTCATGTGCTCACGTGTTAGAAGCAGAGCCCACACATTCCAATGGGTTTCCTATATACATCTGTACACAGGTGACAACAGCTAGGGAGCCAAGGCCAAGGATTAGGCCTAAGGACAAGAGACAGAAAGAACACAAGCAGACACTCAAAGAGGGCCAGAAAAACTGAGACACAAAAATCTACTGGAAACTACAGGGGATGAGAAAACCAGCAACCTGGAAGAAAGCCCAAAGCCCACAGAGCAGTAGAAAAACAAGCAGCCCTAGAGATGGGCGAGGGGTACACACCTAAAGTCTTCAACCCCCAATCTCCAATCATAGTCACACGTGCATAATGCATGTGTGTACACATGTGTGAGTTTGTGGCAAGGAACATGTGTGTCCTCAGCTCCCTCCCATAAGAAGCTTCAGTTCCCACTAAATATAACCCCCTCCCCAGCCTGTGACTCACCCGGACCCCGCCTCCCCCGGCCCCCACTTCCTGTCCCACCCCCCAACCCCCAGCTGCCTGCCACCCGCCCAAGCCTCCCTCCACACACCAGGCTTGCCAGTCCCAGAGTCTGGGAGCAAACAACCTAAACACCCTACCAGGAGCTTGTCTGGGCTTTTCATACCAGATCTCCCATTCTCTCCCGGTTCTAACCACAGGGACCCTGTACTCTTGTATGGATCCTGGCTCTGCTAGCCCTGCCCTCCTCCTACACCTTTTTATCCCAGTAACCTCTTCACCCTGTAAGTCTCCCGAGACCCTTGTACCCAGGTGTCCTCCCAAGAGTCAGGGGTATCAGTCCCCTCCATCTGCTCTTCTGTGTTCTTGACCAGGACTAGATGAAATGTAGGAAATAGGGATAGTGGGCACCTGCCTGGGCTACCCCCAAATTTTGCACCACCCACACAGTCCCCCTTCCTACCTTTTCTCTACCCTCCTGCCCTTCTTTGGAAATGGCAACCTCAGCTGTTCAACCTTCTAGCTCCCATGGGAGCACCCCAGGTCCTAATCTCACCTGGCCTGTCCTCAGGTAATTCTGTATCAGGCCCCAGCTCTCTGACAACTCCCAGATTGCTCTATTCCATATAATTAAACCCTAAATTAACAATTCCCTCAAATCAGAAGCATCCCAAACATATCTACCACAAGATGTTCTGTGTCCTGAAGGGCCACCCTTACCTGCCAGCTGATACCCCCAGACAAGCCAAACACTCACACTCAGTAACCTTTACCCTTATGCCAAGAGACCCCCAAAACTGGTCAGCACCTAGAAACCAGTTTTTTGGGGTTTTTTTTGCCCAGGAAGGAAGAGAAATACCCCGCAACACACACACACACACACATAGCCCACCTTCCCACATAGATGAGCAGAACTCCCATGTGAGCCAGGCAGGCTTCTCCCTAAATAAATTGCCCTCCAAACGTTGCTGGTGAACACCAAAGCCCACCAAGCCATCCCAAGCACCAAATTCTCCATTTCTCTAAAGGATCACTCCAGGAGGCACCTGTGGCCAAATCCATTTTCTCAGATGTGAACCCCAAAACTAAACTGTGACCCCTCTAATGCATCCTATTCCAGGTGCTCTTACTCCAGTGTCTGCAGTCCTAGATAAGGCCTACCTAACCCCTCTCCACAAATTCATTACCTACTCCCCCCTCCCCACTGGCCCCCCCATCATGCTTACCTTGGTTGTCACTATACACAGACAGTCCATGTTGGGGGGCCTGGCCGCGGCGGCGAGTAGGGGGCTCTGACTTCATTGGAGTTTTGTTCCTCCCCTCAGTGGGTTCTCACCCCTCCCCCCTCCGCACCCCACTTTTGCAGGGGGGGCCAGGATGGGGGGAGGGGTGAGAGGGGAAAGAGAAGGTTGGAGAAGAGAAGGATAGGGAAGCGTGGAAGGGAGGGGGGACCCTAAAAGGGGCTCCCAAATGAAAGGGAGGGGGCTTGAGGAGCACACCCCGATTCTCAGGAGGGGCAGGGGCACCGGGGGCTGGCAGCCCCGGACTTCTGGGGCTGGGGCATGAGCTGGGGTGGGGGAGGGGAACTGGATTTCGGGAAGCCCCGGGATATGCAGGGGTCTTGCCGAACGGCCAGGGGCTAGGGGCCGTGGCGGGGGAGTGGGGTGGGGGGGGTTGGAGACGGCAGCGGCCGATGAAGCCGCGGAGCCGAGGAGGGAAGGGGAGAGAGGAGGAGAGAGGAAGCAGGGGGAGGGAGGGAGGGAGCTAGGAGCCAGAATGGGGGGGGTGCCTTGGCAGTGTTAACTCCTTCACTGCTGGCAGGAACCCGGATAATGGAAAAGGAGATAGAAGCATGAGCAGAGAAGCCCTAGGCAAACATGGAGACCTAGACAGCTTTGGTGATGACAGCATAGACAAGGAGGATGGATTTCATTTCTTATAAGGAAAAAGCCCACAGCTGGGATGGGAACATCCCTGGTTGTTGAGTGCTGGAGGGAGGCCACAAGCATGGGGTAGGGTCTGAGGGACAGACAGGCAGCCAGGAATGCTGGGGGCCTTGTTCTCCCCTAGGATTCAGAGGAAGTCTGAAAAGTAATTAATTATGGCCTGTCTCTCTGGTGCTGAAATTGGGGCAATTCAAGAAAGGGGAGAAGGAGAAAGGGGTTCCAGACTGGCTAAGCACAGAAAAAGCACCCAGTGTCCCCAATCCCTCAGTCAATACCCAGGATTGTGTTGCCAAGCCCCTAAGTCTCAATTTAATATTAGCAAAGAATTTGAGTCCCTCCAGTCCTGCCAGCTCAGTTAGGAAGCCAGGCACCCACCTCCACCACCTTACCTGACCCTCTGAGATGGAAGCCTCATAATAGTCCAGGATGTCTGTAACAGGAACATAACTAAGTCACCCTCCCGACATCCCAGGCCTCTCCAGCCCCCCTGCTACTCATGGCTTCTGTCTGCCAAGAGAGGCTCCTCTAGCTAGGCTGACTTCAGAAGTTGTAGCTTGGACCAGATGCTCTGCAGGCTTCTACACAGTCAAGAACCTGTAGCGTCTGCCCTCACAGGCCCAGGCTAGCCCCTTCCACCATGGCCCCTTAGAACCTGGATTACTCACCCAGCAAGGCCTGGAAGAGGTCACTGTGCAGCACTGTTAGGAGGGGAGGTGCCCACCGCAACAGTGGGGGGGCTAAGAGCCAGAGGGCTGACCTGGGAACTGGTGAGAAGCAGGTGACAGGAGTAAGGCCAAGTCACTCACACATTCAGTCACCTAAAGCCCTTGTTCTTTCACTCTAGACCCCATGGAAAGATTCAGGAACAGAAAGAGCACCCAGGCCCCCACCACAGATCCAGATCTCCCTTCTAAAGACCCGTTTTCACCTCTTGGTCTCTGGGACATCTCTCTTCTCTTGCTTTAATCTCCCTAATCCGCCAAGATTGGAGTTGAGCTGCCTTCTCCCTACGCAGTTGTAGCTAGTAAAACAGACGAGCAGATGATGGCCCCATTCTTCCACAGGTCCCCAGGTGCCACTTTGCTCCACATAGAGTGCCTCCCCAAAAGCCAGGTATAATCTAGCTACTTTCCAGAAAAGTGGGAAAGAGGGTTTTCTCTAAGGCAGCCCCAGCAATTCAGAAGAAGTGAGTTGAGTACAACTCTTTCTCTTCCCAGTGACCACAGCGAGAAGTATGGAAAGAGGGGGTGTACAGGGGCTGGTGGCATGGCTCACTGGGTACAGGAACTTGTTGCCAAACCTGACATCATGGACCCACAAAAAGGTGAAAAGAAAACTGTTGAAAGCTGTCTTCTGACGAGTGCTTGTGAGTGCACACACACACACATTTTGCTGTTTTTCGAGACAGAGTTTCTCTGTAACTTTGTAACATGCCCTGGAACTTGCTCTGTAGACCAGGCTGGCCTCAAACTCACAAGTAATCAGCCTGCCTCTGCCTCCCCAGTTCTGGAATTAAAGGCCTGCGCCACCACCATCAGGTTTGAGAAGGCTCAGCAAGTAAGAGCATTTGATGTTCTTGCAGAGGACCTGAGTTCAGTTTCCAGCGCCCACACACACCATGGCTCACAAGTATCTGTGACTCCAGTTGCGAGATCCAATGCCCTCTTCTGACCACTGCAGGCATGTCACATGCACACACGCCAACATACACATAACATTAAAGATAATAATCTTCTAAAATAGAAATAAATGTGCCAGCGCACGCCTTTAATCCCACCATTTAGAAGGCAGAGGCGGGTGGATCTCTGTGACTTTGAGGCCAGCCTACTCCACAGAGGGAGTTCCAGGACAGCCAGGACTACACAGAAAAACCTGTTTTGAAAGAAAGAAAAGGGGTGCTAGAGAGATGGCTCAGAGGTTAAGAGCACTGACTGCTCTTCCAGAGGTCCTGAGTTCAATTCCCAGCAACCACATGGTGGCTCACAACCATGTATAATGAGATGTGGTGCCCGCTTTTGGCATGCAGGCATACATGGAGGCAGAGTGTTGTATATATAATAAATAAGTAAATTCTTTTGTTTGTTTGTTTTGTTTTACGAGACAGGGTTTCTCTGTATTGTTTTGGAGGCTGTCGGTCCAGCCTGGCCTCGAACTCACAGAAATCCACCTGCCTCTGCCTCCCAAGTGCTGGGATTAAAGGCATGCGCCACCACCGCCCGGCTAAGTAAAATCTAAAAAAAAAAAAAAGAGAGAGAAATGCACATCCTTCTTCCAGAGGACGTTCCCAACACCAGCCAGGAGACTCACAAATGCCTGTAACTCCAGCTCCAGAGGACCCATTGTCTCTGGCGCCTACAGACACTGCACTCATGTGCACGTACCTATATACAAACACAGAGACACGTAGTTAAAATAAAAGTTTTTTTTAAAGGAGTATAAATTTCCTGTTATTTGGAGTTTTTACTTTTTTCTAAAAATGAAGGTCTTTGAGGTCTCATTCACGGTGACCTTCCTGATTCAGTGTCTCCCAGAGTCCATGAAAGACACCAAAGATTCCTAATATGTTTTGTCCATTTAGATGTTTTGCCCTGGTGAAACCTTGTAGCTCTCAGAATTTGCTTAGAGCACACCCCAGCTTGAATCTACCACCCCATTCCTCTCACTTGTAGGGAAAATTTTCCCAAAGAATCCATGCCTCTGCATCTGACATTTGTCTTACTGTCCTTTTTCTCATCTCTCCCTTCTAACTCCATCTAGGAAGTCCTCCTTCCAGTCTACCTCCATCCCTCTGGCTGTAGTCACTTAAACCCCTCCCCCTTTCGCTCATCTTATCTCATCCCTTTTTATCGAACTAGACTTTAGTTCAGACCTACGGCACTAAAAAGTGTGGGAAAGAATACGGATCGTTTGAAGATAGATCACTGTAGGTCAGTAAGAATACAGGGACCGGGTGCAAGCCGAACTTCAACTCCCGCCATGCATCTGGGCCAGAAAGACCACGCCCCTCCGCGCAGTGCATTGTGGAGCATGAGTCAGGGCCCAGACACAAAACACTTAGGCAGGCGGGACGTAAGAGGAGGTCAGCGGTCAAGGCTTCGGCCGCAGCATTAAAGATGCAGTCGGCTCGGATAACTCCGAGTGTGGGGCGGCAGCTACTGCGGCTGGGGGCCCAAAGGTCAGTATATGGCAGGAGGGGGTTGGGGGTCTGGAAACCAGGGCAGGACTGAACCCATATTCCTTACAGCTCACGACCTACTGTGCTTCTGGGACAGCACCGGCCTACCTCTGTCCAGAGACTTTATGCCAGCGAGGCTGCTCAGGTAAGTGACAGCGGATGAGGAAGAGGGGCACAGAAATGGGAATTGTCGGCTCCCACTGGCTGCGACCAACAGGGGTCTCTCTCTTATCCCAGTCACCTGTGATAGCCCTGGCACAGAAAGTAGGGGAAAGGGCAAGCCAGGGTGCCCTAGTGAGAAAGTAGGGGAAAAGACACCGAGCACACCACTCTCAGAGCCTGCGCTTCCGGTGTTCTCCTCGGCTTAAGACCCATCTCCAACCTACTTAACTGCTCTTCCCCTCTCCCCAGGCGGTTCTGGACAAGCCAGATACCCTCTCCTCCGATGCTTCCACCAGAGAAAAACCAGCCAAGGCAGTAAGTGACCCGGAAACGGGATTGACCCTTATAAACCAGGAGTAGACTGATCCCAACAAGCCCCTGAAATTTTTCTTCCCTGCCCAGGAATCCAAGTCCTTTGCCGTGGGGATGTTCAAAGGCCAGCTCACCACCGATCAGGTGTTCCCATACCCATCTGGTAAGCAAGGGCTAATCGGTGGCTGTGTGGGCAGGGCAGCCTCCCTACCTGACTAGCCTGTTCTTTCCCATCCTCAGTGCTCAATGAAGAACAGACACAATTTCTCAAAGAGCTGGTGGGACCAGTGGGCAGGTTCTTTGAGGTGAGAAATGACTGGGCACAGCCCCTTGGGGGTAGCCAAATGCTATGTTTAAAGGAGCCTCTGAATATGGGGCCCTATTCCTTGCCCAGGAAGTGAACGATCCTGCCAAAAACGATTCCTTGGAGCAGGTGGAGGAGAAGACTTTGCAGGGCCTCAAGGAACTTGGGGCATTTGGTCTGCAAGTACCCAGTGAGCTGGGTGGTTTGGGCCTCTGCAATACCCAGGTGAGAGGATCCCCCTCTTGTTAACTTACTAATACCTCACATTGCTCCAGCTTTGGCAGATTCAGCTTCCTCATCAGTAGGGCCAAGCAAGTAGCTAGGGGTACTGTCTGCCTGCTCAATTTCTCAGCTGTGTATACATCTTTCACTGAAAACATAGTCTGTGTACAGGCCACTAGGACCAAGGACCTAACCCTGGAACCCAAGTCTGTAGGGACTGTGTTGTGGCAACAGGGTAGTAGGCAATATTCTCATCAAGACCCAGGGAAGCTGGGCTTGACAACATACGCCTTTAATCCCAACACGTTTGGAATAGAAACTAGTAGACCTCAGAGTCTGAGGCCGGCCTGGTCTACATATCACAGTCCAGGCTAGCCAGGGTCATGTAGTGAGACTGTCTCAGGAAACAAACAAAAGATCTAGGACCTTTGATGTCCTGTTCCTGTTTATGAGGAAAGGGCCTCAAGCAGGCTGGGCAAGCACTCTAGCACTGAGCTACATCCCCAGTCCTCCCTGTGCCTCTTATGATCCCATTCTACATGCCTACAGCAGAGATGACCCAGGCCAGCTCTACCCTGTTGCCCATACTCTCCTGTTGAAGTCCAGTGCAGTGCAGTCCGTTATAATCCATGACACCTTCTTCCCCTGCAGTATGCTCGCCTGGCAGAGATTGTGGGTATGCATGACCTTGGTGTCAGCGTCATCCTGGGGGCTCATCAGAGCATTGGTTTCAAAGGCATCTTGCTCTATGGCACAAAGGCCCAGAAAGAAAAATACCTCCCCAAAGTGGCATCTGGTAAGGCAACCTTAAAAGACCTAGCAGTCCAGAGTGTGATATCACTCATGGAGTTACAAGGAACTGCCAAGGGGTAGCAGGGGAGGGACATAACTTTGATGGTCATCATGACTCTAGGTAAACCAGTTCTCTTCTTGACAGGGCAGGCTGTGGCGGCTTTCTGCCTAACAGAGCCCTCAAGTGGGTCAGATGCAGCCTCCATCCGAACCTCAGCTGTACCCAGCCCCTGTGGAAAATACTATACTCTCAATGGGACCAAGATTTGGATCAGGCAATCTTCCATCTCTCTTCCCTTTAGCCCCACCTCCTGACCTCACCGCTCTGAGCCAAACCACTCACTAATCGCCTCACTCTTCCACAGTAATGGTGGCATCGCAGATATTTTCACTGTCTTTGCCAAGACACCAATTAAAGATGGAGCCACGGGGGCCGTGAAAGAGAAGATCACAGCTTTTGTGGTGGAAAGGGGCTTCGGAGGTGTCACCCAGTGAGTGAGCATGTCGAGGAGAAGGTGGAATCAAGGATGGGACAGCACTGGGCTCCCAAAGGCAAATGGTTGTTACAGGTCACACTGGGCATGAACAAGAGCCAGAGCAAGTGGGCAGTTTGTGTCCTTGGGGGAACAAAGGTTTAGGACACGGCCAGACTTCCATAGCCACGCACACGTGCAGGGCCTGCATCCTCTCTGCAGCCCGGGGAGTTCCTCCCTGATTATAAGGACTAGAGAGGCTATTTTCCGCCACAGCAACCTATTCCCTATTCACACCTCAACTTTCCTGCCCCGCCTTTTCAGTGGGCTCCCTGAAAAGAAGATGGGTATCAAAGCATCTAACACAGCAGAAGTGTACTTTGATGGAGTAAAGGTACCATCAGAGAATGTGCTAGGAGAGGTGGGAAGCGGCTTCAAGGTTGCTGTGAATATCCTCAACAATGGAAGATTTGGGATGGCTGCAACCCTAGCAGGCACCATGAAAGCCATCATTGCAAAGGCGGTGAGTCCTGCCTCAGTCAGTTTCCTAGCAATCCTGAAGGAATCATGCTTTATATGTGGCCCTGGCTATCTAGATGAGCACGTGTATGTGCGCTCGCCCGCGCTCGTTCTCTCGCTCTCTTGCTCTCTCTCCCTCTCTCCCTCCCTCCTTTCCTCCACCCCCCCTCAGATCTACTAAGTAGGGTCTCCAGTCCTAACCTCAGTGGAGACTGCAGAATCACAAATGGGATACATGTACCTCTCAGGTTGACCATGCTACTAATCGTACCCAGTTTGGGGACAAAATTTACAATTTTGGGATGATCCAGGAAAAGCTGGCTCGGATGGCAATTCTGCAGTATGTGACTGAGGTAAGGGTTTCCTGTTCCCCTCCCCCTGAGGCCCTATGACTTTCTTCACAGTTGGGTCAGACTACAACCCCCAGCAGCACCTGGGGCAGTGGGTCTCCAGCTTTACACCAATGCCCTAGGGGATGCGAGGAGGCATAGTCAGTTCAGCTTCTGAAGGAGTGATGCTGTTCTGCTACTTGCTTCCCAGAAGATTTACCAAATACTAATTCTAACCACCCCTTTAAAGAGTCTGAGGCCTGGAAGCCCGGTTCTCCAAATCAGAGGACTACCTACCTACTGGATATGTCTGAGCTGACCAGGGTTAGGGTTAGAGAAAGGGAATGCGAGGGTTGTAGGGGCGTAGAGCAGAGCTGGTCTTGCAGACTGGAGTATGAACCATCCTGCCTGATGCAGCTCTCTCCTGTTTTCTTCCCCACATCCCAACCATGCCCCCTCAGTCCATGGCTTACATGCTGAGTGCCAACATGGACCGGGGATTCACAGACTTCCAGATAGAGGCCGCCATCAGCAAAATCTTTGGCTCGGTGAGGACCCAGGCATGACGGAAGGGCAGAGTTCAGTTCAGGAACTCAGCTCCAAAACCAAACTCATCTGTTTCTGTGTCCTTAGGAAGCAGCCTGGAAAGTAACAGATGAGTGCATCCAAATATTGGGGGGCATGGGCTTCATGAAGGTACGGAGTATTCCTCAGCACAGCGTCCTACAGCGTGGACAGGCACCTTGCAACAGAGGTTTATGTGTCTTCCCCTGCACTAGGAACCTGGGGTAGAGCGTGTGCTCCGAGATACACGAATCTTCCGGATCTTTGAAGGGACAAATGACATTCTTCGACTGTTTGTGGCTCTGCAGGGCTGTATGGTAAGAGAAGGAAACGAAGGGAGAGGAACTGTGAAGGACACTGAGTCCTGACTGTTGGACCCTCCTCCCTGACAGGACAAAGGAAAGGAACTCACCGGACTTGGCAATGCCCTAAAGAATCCTCTTGGGAATGTTGGCCTCCTGATAGGAGAAGCAGGCAAACAGCTGAGGCGGTAAGCCAGGGCCAGGGCCAGGGCCAGGGCAGACAGGATGGTAGGCACGCAGCAACTAACCAGTCACCACTCTTCCTTTCTTTCCAGGCGGACAGGACTTGGGAGTGGTCTGAGTCTCTCAGGGCTTGTCCACCCAGAGTTAAGTCGCAGTGGTGAACTGGTGAGTGCTCCTTCAAGCACAGTGTGCAGCCAGGAGCTGGGCTGCCTGCTTCTTCTGAGCTCTGTGACTCTTGTCTCTGCAGACAGTGCAGGCTCTGGAGCAATTTGCCACTGTAGTGGAGGCCAAGCTGATGAAGTACAAGAAAGGGATTGTCAGTGAGTGAGACCCGCAACCCCCTACTTCCTGCCACTCCCTCCCCCCTCAGACGACTAACCCCCTCATCTACCTGACAGATGAGCAGTTCTTGCTGCACCGGCTGGCAGATGGCGCCATTGACCTCTATGCCATGGTGGTGGTTCTCTCCAGGTAAGAAGGCAGACTGGAAAGCTTGGGAGCTTTGAGCCACAGAATAGCTGGGACAGCACCACAGCTCAAGACTATCAACCTCCTTTCTCCTCACAGAGCCTCAAGATCCCTGAGTGAGGGCCGCCCCGAAGCACAGCATGAGAAAATGCTCTGTGACAGCTGGTGTATTGAGGTGAGCCTTGAAGCTACCCAGTGCAGGTGGGGAACTGAGACAGAGGTCTGACCCTCTCCTCCTGTCTCTCCAGGCTGCAGCACGGATCCGAGAAAACATGGTTAACCTGCAATCCAACCCACAGCAGCAGCAGCTCTTCCGTAATTTCAAAAGCATCTCCAAGGCCATGGTGGATAGTGGTGGCGTGGTCACTAGCAACCCCCTTCGAATCTGAATACTCCCAGTCAGGCTGTAGCATCTAAGTTATGTGCCTTCTCTTATGCCAAAACACAGGCCCCCTTTATGGGTTTGTTCTCTGGAGTCCTTACTGCCTTAAGAACAATAAACTTTCTAACAAGCCTCTCTCTGCTGCTGCATCTCATCTGTCCCTCCTGTCCACAGTCTGCCTCCCTCCCAACTTTCTAACAGCCCCCCCCCGCTGCTGTACCTCACTGCCCCCCCTTGTGTCTCCCTCAGCCCCTCTTCTTCACTGCCTGCCTCCCAAAGAAAGGAGCCAGAGGCTTGGGGAATTGGCCTCTATTGCTTTATTTAGTGTTTTATACAAGTGACTAAAATAAATAGAGTAACAAAGGCAGCTACACAGTCCCCATGTATACCACCAGCTTTCTTGGACTGCTGTCTAGGGTACCCCACCCCCTTCCTCTTCCCAGGGTACCACTAACCACCACCCACCCTCCAAGTGACAGCTAACTAGGCAACTGGAGGTGGTGATCATATTCTGGGTTAGAAGGGACCCAGGAAATTTTATATGAAGGGTTTCTTCATATAAAAGAGGAAATGTCTACTAAAAAAATACTCCCCAAAATATAAGAAAGTCTATTTTAACCCCCCAAAAGGCTTATAAAAAATAAAGCTAAAAATAACCAAAGGTCCCCGACTACCCCTGAGGAAGGGGAAGGACCAGGCACTGCTGGTGAGAGTCACAGTGGCAAAAACATTGTGGTAGGTACCAAGCACCAGGATGAACCCAGGCACTATAAGGAGCACCAAGGTGAAACTTGTCAGGCCAAGGGCACAGACCCAATGCAGCCTCAAGGTAGGCCCTACATAACATCTACAAAAAATTCACTGGGGTTGCCCATGGCCATGTGGAAGCTCTGACGGCTAGCTGTCAGTTCTGGGGGCACAGAGCCCAGGTCTCTGACTGGAGGAGCACCAGGGGGCTGCACTGCAGTAGAGACAGGGGGTGGGGGTGGAGGCATCATGACTACCATCATGGGGTTATAGGGGAGAGCCATGCCAGGGGGAGGTCCATAAGGATGGAGCCCTGGGAGAGCTCGGAGATTAGGAGTACCACCTGTTGAGCCCCTGGATGGAGGGGGACCCCCATCACCAGTCCCACCAGGTTCCCCACCCCGCCGAAGGCTGCCTCCCCGGCTGGAAAGCTCGGACTCACTGCCACTGCCAGACTTTGACTCAGGGGCCCGTTCCTCAGGCCTCCCTGTGCGCCCGGCCCCCCCATCACTTCTGGTTGACCCACTGCTCCGGCTCCCTGTTGGGGGGATGGGGGGAACGGGGTAAGTGAAGCTCAGTCCAGAGTCCTCTGGATTCCCGCAGCCCCTGCTCTTGCCTCTCCTCCCTGAGTCCCTCCTACCGTGCCCTCATTCTCTAGCTGTCTTAGTATGTGGGTGACTTACCTTCACTGTGCTGGCTGCTCGCACTGCCTCCACCGTAAGTATAGGATGAAAGCTCGTGGTAGGGTGGAGGCTGTGGGCTGTAGGGGTGTGGGGCTGGGTACTGGTAGGAGAAGGTAGGCAGCAGGGGCCAGGGGGTAGCTCCAGGAAGAGGAGCCAGGGTATCCTGGTCAGAAGCCCCACTGGAACCATCATTGTCATTCAGAGACAGGTTAACTAAGTCTGGAACAAAAGGGAAGAGAGGTCCCTGTTTTAAGAGGTCAGGATTCCTGAGAACAGAGAGAAACTGGGAACCATTTCCCCAGAGCCGTCCACAATGGCAAGGCCAAAGAGATTATGCTGGTTCGGAACAGGAAACTCAGCTACTAGGGCACAGACAACCAGGGTCACTAGCCCAATATGCTTTTGTGGGACTCATGAGGCATTCTTTCCCTTGGGAATACAGCTCTGCAACTGGTACCTGGCTTGTTCAGCAGTATATAGCACATATCAGCCCCCATGGTTGGCCACTGTAAGGCCAAGGGTGGGACACACAGTGCCTGACTACCCTGGTGGCCATGGCTAGTTTTTGGGCCAGGTCTAGGGGTTGAGCTGAAGAACAAGGCAGGGCAATCTGCTCTCCCACACCAGGGCATGTGACTTACAACTTTCACAGCCACCACTGAGGTCCCCGAAGACATAATAGCACTGCTCAGAAAAAGTAATCTTGTTGACAGTGTGTCGGATGAGTCCTGCCTTCAACAGTCCGCTGGCATACTTCCGGGCCTCCCGGCGCTCAGGAAAACCTTCCACATGGTGATACAGCCAGTCTACCACATCTGAGCCTGAGATCAACAGTGGGAAGAGTCAGACTTTCCTCCGAACTCCTCCCCTCACCCTTGCGCTGCCCCCAGCCTTGGCCTCTTCCTGCCCTTCCCATGCCACCTTGCTCAGGGCCTGGAAGTACCTAGAAAAGCATTTGGGATGGTGATCTTGAGCCACATGCGGTCCCGAACTTCTAGCCCAGACTCTGGGGCTGCCATGGCCTTGGTCACAGAGGCCATGTCCATGTGGATAGAGAGACCCCGGCTTTCACAGCCTAACAGAGAAGAGAACAGAGAACTGAAGAAATGTCCACTCAAACAGGGAGGTGGGGAGGGGCTGGAGACTCACCATCAGGCAGGGAAGAGCCAGATGTAATAGTGCTCATAGATGAAGAGCCCGGATAGGCAGGGAAGGTGCCAGTCAGTGCAGCAGAGTGCGACACCCAGGCAGCAGGGTCAATTGGCTGGATGGGCTCATCTGGTACAAAAATAAAATAACCACCAAGATCATCACTACTCAATCCTAGAAAACGAGCCTCATCCCCTCCAAGATTAAGAACTCTGTCCTGCCCCTCCTTTGACCTTCCTGAACCCATCCCCTGTATCTTGGAAGCCCAGCCTCATCTTCTGGCACCTCTAATCTCTTTCTGTTCTTGTTTTTTGAGGCAGGGTTTCACTCTGTAGCCCAGGCTGGCCTGGAACTCACTATATATTCCAGCCTGGCCTCAAACTTTGGGAGAGTCTCCTGTCTTAGCCTCCCAGGTTCTAGGATCACAAGTTTAAACCACCATGCCCCGGCTCCCCAGATGTCTTAACTTCAGACCCCTGCCTGAGCATCCATCACTCACTTCGGGGGAGAGTAAAGTAGGCCTGTGGAGAGGGATCCCAGCACTTGGCCACAGTCAGCACGATGGGGCTGTGGAAGAGAGAAGGCCAGTCACAGTCAAGCACCTAGAGTGAAGAGGCCTCAGGAGTACCAGGGTCTGATGCGTAAGACACAGGAGAAAGGAACACACATAACCAGGCTGGAGAGCGTGAGAGTGGGGACTCCACAATGTGGATGACTCACCAATATAGGCACGTTAAAAACATACTGCTGAGTGAGACAAGGGAGCACACCCTGTACCATTCATTCACAGGAAGCACGAGACAAGTAACTCTGAACCACCTTGTTCCAGGATTCAGGCATGGGTGGAAAAACCATCAAAGGTTTCTTGACCAAAGAAGTCAAGAGAGTAATTACATCAGTGAGGAGGGCGGGAGTGGGAAGGAGTGGGCTTTCTGAGGTAGTCACCACATTTTTTTTTTCATGATTTAGGCTGGAGTGACATGTACCACCACTTAGATTTGTTATTTTGTTGTTGTTTCTTTTTTTTTTTTTTGGTTTTTCGAGACAAGGTTTCTCTGTAGCTTTGGAGGCTGTCCTAGAACTCACTCTGTAGACCAGGCTGGCCTCGAACTCACAGAGATCCTCCTGCCTTTGCCTCCCAAGTGCTGGGATTAAAGGTGTGCGCCACCAACGCCCGGCTGTTGTTTCTTTTTTTGAGACAGGGTCTCACTATGTAGACCAGGCTGGCGTCACAATCAGAGAGCCACCTGCCTCTTCCTCCCAAGTGCTATGTTAGAGGTATGTGCCACATGCCTGGCCTTACTTCTTTTTTTAAACTGCACAACAAAGGCGAAAGGACTTAAAAACAAGAGGCCTAAGAACCGGAACCTAGCAGAGGCTCACCCCGGTTTGTGCACAATGTCTCTCAGTACCCGTACGGCATCATCATTGCTCATGTTCTCAAAGTTCATATCGTTCACCTGGAGGGGAAAGGAGTGGGTCAGAGGCAGTGTCGGAGAGTGAGAGCCTCTGCCCAAGCCCTCCGACCTGCCATCGTACCTGCAAAAGCATGTCTCCAGGCTCGATGCGCCCATCAGCAGCCACAGCGCCCCCCTTCATGATGGAGCCAATGTAGATGCCTCCATCACCCCGCTCATTACTTTGGCCCACAATGGAGATGCCCAGGAAGTTGTACTTCTCTGTAGAGGGAGTTGACATGAGGGGACTAAGCCCCAGAAGTCCTGGAGACCCTCTCCTCCCCTTCTCATTAGGACCCTCCATACCCATGTTGAGTGTGACTGTGATGATGTTGAGAGACATTGTGGAGTCGGTGACACTGCTAAAGGATGAGGTCTGTGCAGACGACAGGAAAGAGGTCAACTGCTTTTCACCAAGAGACAAGCCCCGAGCCTCTGTGGACAGTTAAGACAAACGCCCACTTCTCCCAAAAGAACCCTCACCCTTTCCATGCGTGATGGCCGCTGCTTCCTCCTCCTTCGGTGGCGCTTGAGGAGGCGGGAGGCACTGCTCTGCTCAGTGGAACTGCTGAATCTGATAGCAAGTGAGAAGCAGGGCATTTGGAGGTGGAAGCGGTCAGGGAGGGAGGAAGGGAGGGAGGGAGGGAGGGAGGGAGGGAGGGAGGGAGGGAGGGAGGGAGGGAGGGAGGGAGGGAGGGAACCCTGAGTAGAGATGTGTAAAACCATACCTACTCATGGTGTCATCCTCGTCGGAGTCTCCTAGGCTGGTACTCTCCAGCTCACTGGTCATAAGGGTGGAGGAACTCTCGTACCCAGCCAGGTGGCGCTCCAGCCTTGAGGTGCCACTGGGTCTGTGGCCACCAGCTATGCATAAACCAGAACCTGAGGAGTCAGGCCTTCCATCCTTCAAGCTGAGCCTTGCCTCCCCTCTCAGCAACCAGTCTACCCTGCCTCCAAGGCCTGTCCCCTCACCGCCATGCTCACTGCTGTCTCTCCTTCGAGGTCGTTCTCGTCTCAGTGATACAACAGACTCAGTTTCTGTCTCAGGCTCTAGATTTTCATGGCTGCTGGACACATTCGGGCTACATAGGTAGAGACAGTTTCCAACCAATGTCAGCAGAACAGAGCACCAAATTGTCAGTCTCCCCTCTCCAAGGGCTTGTACTGGATTCCCTCTTTATCCCCTCCCCTGGAATCAAGAATGTAAAGGACTCACTGGAAGGATGGAGGTCTTGAGTCCCCAATGCCACTGGTTCTTTCTGGAGGCAAAGGGGGTAACGGTGGAGGTGGAGGAACCAGTTCTGCCCGAGACTCATGGGCTGGGGGAGCCACCTCAGGCTGGGGGTTATCTGATGACACTAGCTAAAAGAGTGCAAGAAGACATGGCCCCATTGGGCAGTGGTTTCAGAGGAAAGACTAAGGGCGAGGGCAGAAAGAGAACAGGGTCTCAGAGGCCTGGGAGAACAGCCCGGAGAAAAAGCAACCAGTATGGGAGGCTACAGAAAGAAAGGCCGGGGAATGCCCTCTGCTTCTACAAGTAGACAAGTGGGAAGCCAGGACCACCAATGACTGGGCAAGGGGGAAGCTGCAGAAAGAGACTGGGGTTGGAAGCAGCTTGGTAATGACTCCCTTACCCAGGAGACAACCCTTCCATTGAAGCAAGGCAGGCGGGCACTGTCGTCTGAAATCTCTTCCTTCACCACCCTGTGGAGAGAGCAGACGACTCAGTAAGATGTCAGGAGTTACATAGAGAGACCCTACCTGCCCCACCCCAAAAAACAAAAAGCACTCAGGAGGCAGAGGCAAGTGGATGTCTGTGAGTTCAAGGTCATTCTGGTCTACAGAGCAAGTTCCAGGACAACTAGGGCTACACAGAGAAACCCTGTCTTTAAAAAAAAAACGAGAGATAGAGAGGAGAGAGGAGAAGATAGGGGGGAGGGAGGGAGGAGAAGGGGGAGAGAAAGAGAGAGACTAGTACCCCCACCCCAAATCTCATTCAAAATCTCTCCCAAGCTGCATCCAACTCAAGCATGTCGACTCTCTGCTGCCCTCCCCTAGCTAGTACTCTTCATGTTTTTTAATGTTTATATGTACATGTTCGTGTGTACAACTGTCACATGTGTGAACGTGTGAGGGTGCTTGTAGAGGACAGAAGAGGGCATTAGATCCTCGGGAGCTGGAGTTACTGGTAGTAATGGAGCTACCATTTTGATGCTGGGAACAGAGCTCAGGTCTTCTGAAAAAGAGGACCAAGCACTCTACCTTTTTTTGGGGGGGAGGCGGGGTGTCTCATTTTGTATCCCTGGGTGGCCTGGAATTCACTATGTACACCAGGCCTCAAATTCACAGAGATCTGCCTGCCTCTGCCTCCTGGGACTAAAGGCAGGGCACCATGCCTTGCATGCATCACCATGATGCCTGGCCCTCAGCTTTTACAGGTTCTCACCTTATTTTACCACCCACCCCGAGCTTAACCTTAGAGATACAATGCTGTGCTCCAAAGACTTCTTCCCATCTGAGTCAAACCTCCAAGTACCACTCTGAAGGCTCTTAGGGACAGTCCTCCAATTGCTCCAAATATCTAACTTAGAGCCTTGCTAATCTTATCTCTTCTACACATCTGTCCCATTAAAGGCTCTGGTGCTCATGTAATTCTTTGCTGTTCCACCGCCTTCCAGTTCTAATTCACATCCATAGACGTGCTAGGTGAAAACACCCTTCAATTCGACAATAATACTCCACACTAGGAAAGCTCCCGCCGAGAGGAGAAGCCAGGCTTCTCATTTCCCGGCCGCCTCATCTCACTAAGCAAGCTGATCAGCCTGAGAAATCCTGAAGCCCAGCCTTGGTGGCCAGCCTCCCACAGGTTCCTGCCTCGGATTAGACTTGTTCCTTCTCAATACCCACAAGAAATCATTAGCACCTGTTCAACATGTGTCCTGGGTGTGCAGCACCAGCCTTGATACTTAGGAAGCATTAGCAAACACATGGTGACGAAATAGGAGCCATGAGGCTTGCTTCCACATACACAACACCCTCGCCCTAAGTCAGAACCTCTTGTCTGGGGGCTGGCTCAGTGACAGTTGGCTCAGTGGTTAAGCGCATTTATCACTCTTGCAGAAGACCCAGGTTTAGTTTCCAGCACCCACATGTTGGCTCACAACCATCTGTAACTTCAGTTCTCAGCTCTGTCTCTTCTAATGTTCACAGGCATCAGGCTCGCACACAATATACATATACATGCAGACAAAACACTCATACACATAATTAAGAAAAAAATTGTAATTATAAAACCTCTTGGCTGATTAACACTAGCCTAATATGCTCTGGGGGCCTTCGGTATACGCCACATTTGGAGGGTATATCCCTCATACATTTGCAGTCACCACTGGTCTGCTCAGTGTATACAACTCTTCCCAACCTCACCGAACCTCAGCGTGGCCCAGTCTTCTCCAAAGCAGGCAATTTCGTATCACTATAATCCAGTCTACGAACTAGTTAGCCTCAATACTAAATGAGAATTACCAGCCACCAAGATTTACCATGTGCTGTGCACCCAAATTAAGCATTTTACACTATGATTATCATCATGCCACAGATGAAGAAATCAAAGCACAAAAGTTAGATAAATTGCCTGAAATTATAATGCAAAAAGAAGAACCTTGATTCAAATCCAAGACAACCCCCCAGATAGTATCACTTTGTGCCCATGTCGAACAATCTTTAGCTAATGGGGAATGTGCTCCAACCACAGGAGTTTTTCACAGGTAAGCAGCCTCTCCCCAACTCAGGTGGTAGATAACCTTTTTCTCCCCAGTACCCTGCTATCCTTGCTTATGCCAACTCAGAATAACAGAACCTAATGCACTCTATCTTCAAATCTTGCGCCTGAGGACACAGAAGACTCGGTCTCAATACCTACAAAACAAAAGGCTGCCTTACTCAAGAGTTCCACTCCAGCCCAGGATCACCCAGAATGTCCCAAATTAGCCCACAACAACCCACTCTATTCTAGCATAGCCCCAGTGTCTCCACACAAGCAGCTGTGTGCACCAGCACCGACTGCAATGCCTCCATACAGTATGCACTGGCACTACCAGCCTGTTTCTTCCCATCCTGTGACACAGGAAACCCAGGTCTGCGTCAGGTATAGTGCCACATATCTCTAGCCTCAGCACACAGCATGCAGATGTAGAGGCAGGGCTGCTACAAATTCAAGGTGAGTCTGTTCTACATTGGGAGCTCTAGGTAGCTTTTTTTTTAAAAATAATTTATTTTAATTTTATGTGCATTAGTGTTTTGCCTGCATGTATGTATGTGAAAGTGTTGAGTACCATGGAACTAGAGTTACTGACAGTTGTGAGCTGCCATGTGGGTGCTGGGAACTGAACCCAGGTCCTCTGGTAAAGCAGTAGTACTCTTAACCACTGAGCCATCTCTCCAGCCCCTCTAGGTAGCTTTAGTTACAGAATGAAATCCTGGCTCAGCAGTTAAGAGCACTGGCTGCTCTTCCAAAGGACTGGAGTGCAATTGCCAGCACCCACACAGTGACTAACATATACGTAACTCCAGTTCCAAGAGATACCATACCATCTTCTGGTTTCTGAGGCACTGCATGCTTGTGGTACACAAATATGCACGCATGCAAAACACCCATACACATAAAATATCTTTGAAATAAACAAACCTCCAATTTCCCCTGTAAGTGGAGGGGAGTCTATCCCCAGTAGAGTTCAGAATGGTGCAAACCTTGCCAGAAAAATCTACTTCAAAACAGCCCAAGCTATCCCCAATACAGACCTCTTTGCATTACTTCAGATCTCAAAATAATAATACTGTGGAACCTAATTAATAAGCAAGGATAGCCTAAATTGTCTAAGTATAGCTCAGTCTACATAATGACACTGCATGCCAGCATATTGGCTCACACCTGCTAACCCCAGCTCTCAAGGCTGAAAGCAGGAACTCAATGAGTTCGAAACCAGCCCAGTATACAAAGAGTAAGGCCCTGTCTCAAACAAAACAAAAGAACAAATCAAAACAAGCAAACAAAACAAAACTACAGACTACTCCTATACAATCCTTGTGCAGACGTCTAAGAACATACCAAACAACCAAAAGATAGTTGAATCCAATCTCAGCACAGCCTAAAATATCCTCAAGCATCGCCTCTTACCCTTCTGGCTAAAACCAAGTAGAGAGAATGGCCAAACAAACCAGTGCGCCCCATTATTCTAACCTCATTTTCTTGCCTCTGGTTTACTAAAGTCCAGCCAGTTCTTCTCAAGCTCTACAACCTTGTCCGTCTTGGGATGGGCGATCTGCCCTAGCATAGTACAATATGCTATGTTCCACCACAGGCCAGAAAAATTCCAAGGCAGACCAGTCCACCTCAAAATCGCCCAATCCATTCTAGTACATCCATCGTCCTTCCCAGTCTAGGCCTCGCGCTTACCCAAAATCCTGATCCATAGACTTGAAAAAGTACTTAGCGCCCGCGGGCCGCTGCAAAACGCTCTTGAAATCGCCGAGGGTGATGCGCTCCGCCGGGACAGGAATCTTCACCAGGTAGGGAGTCTCTTCCTCATCCAGATGGTAAATCACCTTCGTCTCGCCTACACCACTGCCCCCCGCGCTGCTGCCCGCCATGGTCTCGCTCGCGCGCTCCCGGGCTCAGCCGCCCACCCAACAGGACTAGGCGCCCCCGCCGCGCCTGCGCACACCCGCAAACTGACGTGCTAGCGCCGACAGGGCAGGGCGAGTGCGGGAGACGCGCCCAAGGAGGACGGCGTGGAGCAGCGGGGTGATGGCTCAGAGCCGTAGAGTGAGACCCAGAACCCTGGAGCCCACAGCCGACGTCCAACACCACCACCAACGTCGCGAACTCTACCGAGGTCCCCGCCCACCTCTCCCCATGCCACGTGACACAAGCCCGCCCACTTTGCGCAGCGAAGTATCCCTCACGTGACTTCCTTGTGTCACGTTACCACAAGCCCCTCCTATACACTCACGTGATCGCTACTTTGAGCAACGGTCTTCAGCCCTAAGACTCCGCCCCCAAACGTGTACCCCGCCCCACACCAAGTACTATGGCCAACCCCGTTTCCACTCTTAGAATGCTGGCAACAGGCTCCCGCTGCTTTACCCATCCATCCCCCTCCCAGAGCTCAAAGCACCTCAGGTCCAACTGTAGGGGTGTGTGAGGGTACTGGTAAATCGAGAATTGCAAACCAACTTGGACCCCTAGGATGGCTTCTGGTTTTGAGTGAGGGAGGGTGATGGGGTCCTCAGACAGGTCTCATGTAGTCAAAGCCAACCTTAGCCCCTAAGTTGTCTCGACCTCCCAAATTGTGGGATTACAGCCCTGAATCTTAAGAGTGGGTTTCAGCCCCAACTACTGCAAGACATATATATGCCAGGTCCCCTCCCCAAGTAGGACAACGAGGATTGTAAAACACAAGAGCCCACTCTGCTTTATTTACAACACGCTGGCTGGCTGGACAAGCAGTCAGCCAATATTATTAAAAATGAGGCTAGTGATAATTGACACCTTTTTGCTTTCCTCCACCAGGTATGGTAGGTACTCCGCCTTTGAGCAACCACCCTGCTCAACATGGGGAGTCCAAAACTAAAAACAACCGGTGTAGAAGAAAGCAAACGGGAGTGAGAAGAAAACGAGGGAGTGCTGTATTTACACTACATTTTATAGACAACTATCCCATTATATCCCAGTCTGAGCCCTGGCCCTGAAGGTCAAAGGGTGGCAGGTTCACCGGACAGAGATTTGTCTACAGATCCAGCCTCCCCTGACCCAGATGTAACGGGTCTAACTCAAGTCCATGGAGCAGGCAGGACAGCGTAGAAGACTCTCATTTCCAAACAAGTCTCCCTAGGGAATTACTGCCTTGAAGAGGCTGAAGACTCTGAGCCTCAGTTCCCAAGTAATGTCACAAGTTCCAGCCTCAAGAGTGATGTCAGGGTTCTCCCGACTTGGGAAGACTCCCTAACCGCCGGGCCTCTGGCCGAAGTTCCTTGCATTTCTGGCAATAAAAGAAGTCAGGAACATTGGTCTTCTTTATCTTAGCACAGGAGAGGTGGATCCACGTTCCACACAGGCTGCACTCGATCATGGGCCGCCCAGCAAAGGGCTTTCTGCAGTAACATGTGATCAGATCCCATGAGTCATCACCTGGAAAAACCAAGTCTGTTTAGTGCTCTGCTTTAAGGCTTGGCTCACCATACCCCCCAAACCCATCATGCCAGCTCCCCATGGGCAGCGCTCAACTCTTACCTGATTCCACCATGATGTCCTCATCCATGACGCGCATCTCGCCTTCACTGGAGCTGGCATCTCCATCCTGGCTTGTTTCTGTGCTCCCCACCTCCTTGCCTTCACTGTCAGTAGGAGGGACACCGTCAGGGTGCACTGTCGTGGGGGGCCTGGGGGCTTCAGGGGGTGTGGGGAGCACAGGAACTGGGACTTCACCCCCCACCACTGTTGTCATCTCTTCTTCATCCTCCTCCTCCTCCTCCTCCTCCTCCTCCTCTTCCGAGTCTGTGTCACTGGGAGGTGCTCTAGGGGGGCCAGGAGGTGGGAGTCTATCCCCACGATCCGCCCTTTTCAACTTCCGCTTCTTGCTCTTCTTGATTCGAGACCGTTTTTCCCCATCCCCAGGAGCCGGCCGAGGCCTCCGGAGCACCCCAAAGCCAGTCCCACCTCCCGGTCCCAACTTTCTGTTCTTTCGGTCCTTCTTTCGAGGCTGGGAAAGGTCCCCCTGGGAAAGTGGCACTGGGGTGAGAGCAGCAGGGGACCGGGAGGTGTGCGTCAGGGATGTGGGAGACAGAGGAGAGGCCACTCTGGGCCCGTCCAGATCGAACAGAGAGTCCTTGAGCTTCATCTTCTCAAGCAGAGTGGCGCTGTCAGGAGCCTGCAGACGAGGGAAAGAGGACCTTGGGGGTCCTGGCTGGGTAGGACCTGCTTGAGCTGCCCTTCTCTTAGACGACTTTGCTTTCTTAACAAAAGTCTGGATAGTTCGAAGGTCCGAGGGGGCTGAGTCCCAGCCATCACTGTCTGCTGCACTCTCACCCCGCAATGGAGAGCTAGAGCCAGAAGCTGGCCAATCGCTTTCCTTAAAAGGAGCAAGAGACTAGGATCAGCAGGAGTCTAGTGACAGCTCAGCCCTGCCACATATCCAGCACAAAAACCAGAAGTAGACATATCCCTACCCCAAATCTGACATGTCCTCTAAATCCACCTTCACCCAGCCGTCATCAGCACCTCTGGTGCTCCTGCCTAGAGCCAGACCAGACCCCTTCAACTGTGTTTCTGTGTCTCATTTGCTAGTATACTTACCCGGAACTTTTCATTAACAGCAACTCAAGATCACCAACAAATCGCCAAAGTTTTACTCCTGTTTAAGCCAGCTAAAACCATTATTCCATTCCTCCACACCAGCTTTCCCACCACAGCCCTAAAAACTTCCAATTTTCTTAGTCTTGCATATTATAGTAGGATCTGCCTATAAAGTAATTCATTCTGACTCAAGTCAGCTACTTTTCTGTTCCCTACCTCTTTGCTAGAAGGGATGTAACCGGCATAGGCCAAGACAAAACTGCAGAATTTGTTGAAATCCTCAATTGTTCTCCGCCGTTTCTCTGGTGGCTAAAAGAAAAGAAACATGGATCAAATGGAAGCCAGGCACGAATGTTAGAGGGGCATTCCCAAAAGCACAGCCCCCAGATTGTGTATCAGTGTACTAGCCAAGGTATGGGACAGCTCACCTGAGTCTCTGGCTTCAGAGTCGGAGGTGGATCTGTGAAATCAATAAAAGCTGAGTCAAGGCACTAGGAAGAGTCTGTAAATTCCTACATCTAAACCTCGCCAGGTGTTGGTGGCGCATGCCTTTGATCCCAGCAGAGGCAGAGACAGGTGGATCTCTGTGAATTCCAGGCCAGCCTGGTCTACAGAGTGAGTTCCAGGCCAGCCTCCAAAGTCACACAGAGAAACTCTGTCTCCAAAAACCAAAAACCAAACACCAAACAAAAACCTTGGAGGTCTCAACCTAATCCCGTCTACTGTTAGGTCGCCTGCCCAGCCAGCCAGCCCCCAGCTGTGCCGGACCCGCCCCTGCTCCCCCTTCCGCCCCAAGGGGCGGAGCCTGGGCGCGGCGCCCTTACCGGCCTCGCTATAGCGCTCCCCTTCCCCCAACCAGAGGCCCAGCGCCCCGCCCCCTCCCAGCCTCTCCAGTCAACTCGGCTCTCTTGGCGCCCCACCCCGCCATACCGCTCCCGGGGCGAGACCAGGCCACCGCCCGCCCCCGTCCTTCACACGCGCCCGGAGCCCAGAGTTCCTACCCGGCCGCGCTCCACTGCCCTGGGCCCTCCACGCCGGCCGCCCGCCGGCCCCCAGGGTCCAGGATGACCACGCTGAACTGCTCCCCGCCCTCCGGCCCCTTCCACTCGAACACGAGGCCGGGCGCGCCCCTTACCCCCACCCAAAACACACGGCTACACACTCCCAACATTACTTCGCGTCCGGGACAGACAAGAGAGCTGCAGTCCGGACACAGCCCCACTTGCCCCCCCCACCGCCGCCGCGCTCCCCACAATTTCGCTGTCCCTCCGCCCCCATCCGGGGCTTTGGCCCCTCCCCGTCTCGAGCTCTTCGGGCTCCCCGCCGGGCCCCCGGGCCCAGTTCCGAGCTTCTCCGGCCGCCCCCCTCCCGCCCCCGTACTCAGCAAGTCCCTAAGCTACGGACCCCTAAACTCTAGCCCCCCAGTCCCCATCCAGACACTCCACAGCAGCCCCCTGCCGCCGCCGCTGCCCCTCAATACGCCCCCCAACTCGCAAGCTCCTGCCTTAGCCGACCGGCCCCCCCCCCCCCGCTCAAGTTGCCGGTCTTAACCCCCCACACCTCGCCCCGCCGCCACTACAAGTACCGGGCTAGCCTCGCTTCCCAGTTATCTGGCCCTACAACTACCCCTCAGGATCCGGCTCTATCGGAGACAATACCCAGACCCTCTCCTCTCCCCACAACTACCTGCCCACCCCTCTAACAATCACCAACCTATCTCTGGCGGCAACTACTAGGCGCTCAAGCGCCACCGTCACAAACTCCCCCACCTTGGCCAACTACCGGGCCCCTCACTCAATCCTCGTCGTGCTCTCAACTACTCTCCAGCAACCAGATTCCCCCAGCCTCTCTGCTTCGGAGCGCCAACCAGTCCGAGGCCTTTTCAGCCCCTAGCCCCCGAAGCTAGGCTCCCAGCGCCTCTCCCCGGACACCCCGCCGCCACCATCCACACCGTGCCTGATGTCTAACTATCCCGACCCAGTCTCCCACTCCTCTTTCTCCAAGGTATCTCAACTCGTCGCTCTCCCACCTCAGGAGCCAGGCCCCCGACCCCTCTTCCCGCACTCCCCCGCTGGGTGCCGGGGATCGACCTCCAACTTTGCCAATTGAATCCTCACCCTCTCCCTACCCTCTGTGCCTATGAAGCGCTTACCTTCGGGACTGGGCTCCGTCATGGCTTCCAGCATCGCCCCCTCCCCTCCACCCGGCCCGGCGACCCCCTTCTCTAAGCCGGGATTCCCAGTGCTGCCTTGGGTGCTCCGTGTTCCTACTGCCTCGCTCCACCGAAGTATCCGCCTTGGCGCGGTTGAGACTCCAGTCCGCTACCGCCACCTCCCTCTGCCACTGCCTCCCGCACTCCCGGACCGGGCCCCCTCCCCCCGCACCGCCGGCCGCCTGCTCCCTCCTCCTCCTCCTCCTCTCTCCTCCCTCCCTTCTCCCCCTCCCCGCCGGCTCCGCCGCGCAGTGCACCAAGGGATTTGTAGTTTGTGCAGGGGCAGCGGAAAGGGGATTGTAAGATCCTCCGAAACTTCAGTTCCCAGTAAGCCACGGACTGGCGCAGGCGCAATAAACAGGTTCTCCCCTCGCCCAACAGGGGAGTGGTGGGGAGATTCGGAGCCAGAGAGGTAGAGCGGAAGAGTCCGCACAGACTCCCGGGAAGTGTAGGCTGGGCGGGACCAAGACAGTAGACGAAGAAGGGATTAGGACTCTCGGCCACCATACTGCCTCATTTTGTACTTTCTTTTCACCCCTCCGGGAACCGCCCCACTTCCGGCCAAGAGGAGACATGGATGCTGGGAGATGAAGTTCTCCTAAGTGATACTGGCACCCTTTGCCCTCTCTGAAATTCCACTTTACAGGATCCCATACGCTGGCACAAACTCTGCAAGTGACAGCCAGTTAAAGACAGACCTTTTACCACTTCCCAAGCATGTACATTCTTCTTTAATACAAAGTAACAAATTTGGATATGCTTACCTAAAAGTGGTACTTTCAAACTTTCTTCATAGAAACCCACAACCACCACCCCTTTATTTACAACCCAAGCCAATATTCACATATATAAAAATCAAAGCTTCATGAGGTAATGCTAACATTATTCCACTCACTAAAAAAATCTTTTCAAACATGGAAATACCTACATCATAGCCGGGTGTTGGTGGTGCATGCCTTTAATCCCAGCACTCTGAAAGCAGAGGCAGGCAAATCTCTGTGAGTTCGAGGCCAGCCTGGTCTACAGAGCAAGTTCCAGGACAGCCTCCAAAGCCACAGAGAAACCCTGTCTTGAAAAACCAAAAAAAAAAAAAAAAAAAAAAAAAAAGAAAGAAATACCTACATCAACAACCTATATCACATCCCTTTTTCTCTCCCACCATTGAAGTTCAAGACACTTGAAACAAACAGGAGGTGGAATGACACAGGGCAAAATTCAATTCAGCTCGGTGGTTTCTTCTTTATTGATATGCCTCCTACCTCCCCCTGACAGTGTCAACCCCTTCCATCTACCCCCCCAAAAAGAAGGTAGTGAAAGGAAGGGTTTGTTGGGGTTTTGAGCCTTCTGGGCAGTTAGAAAGGGAATAGAAACCAAAACAATCAGCGGATGTGACAGAGATTGACAATCAAGAAGTCTAAAGCAGAGTAGGAATGGAGGACAAACAAGGGGACAAGGAAGAGATGGAGAGACTGTGTCTACCATTACCCCTCTTGCTGAGAGGGGCTGGAGAATCAGCCTCAAACATTAAGTGCAGGTCTTGAAGAAGGGAGATGGTGTTTGCCTGAAGGATGGTGTTTGCTCTTTGTAGAATGGAACCCCACCTCAGGGACAGCAGCTTCACAGACCGTAGACGCTTTCATCACTGTAGGCAATGTATAGAAAGAAGTCTTCTTCATGGTGTTCCTACAGTGAAACCAAAAATGGGTGTAATTGGATCCAAGACACTCCTCAGGAATCATTCTTTTAGGCCTGGCCTGGTAATTCCAGCTCTTGGGAAGGACTGAAAGTTAAAGGCCACCGAGGCAACTTAAGAACCCGGTTCAAAATGCATTTGTAAACATAGAGCATGTGTAAGGTACCTACCTAGCAAGTGTAGGCACTAAGTACAAAAGGAACCTTAAAAATAGCCTTTTATGCCGGGTGGTGGTGGCACATGCCTTTAATCCCAGCACTCGGGAGGCAGAGGCAGATCTTTAGATCTTTGGGAGTTCAAGACCAGCCTGGTTTACAAGAGCGAGTTCCAGCCTCCAAAGCCACAGAGGAACCCTGTCTCGAAAAACCAAAAAAAAAAAAAAAAAAAAAAAAATAGCCATTTATTCTTATTTTCTCTCCTTTAAGAAAGGCTGACCTCAAACTCACTATGTAGCCAAGGTGGCTTCCAACTCAAGATACTACTCCCTCAGCCCCTCAGGGTTTACTTGCTTGCTCTCTTTATTTTTGGGGTGTGTGTTTGTGAGTTCTCTGGGGTTTTGTTTTTGAGATAGGGTCTCACTATGTACCTCTGGCTGGCCTCAAACTCTCTATGTCGAGCACAATGCATTTACAGACATCTACCTGCCTCTACTTCCAGAGTGCTGACTACACCCCACTGTCGGCGGTTTTATGTTTGTTTTGAGACAGGATCTTAATATGCATCTCTGATTGATCAGGATAGCTTCAGAGATCCACCGATTTTAATGATAGGATTAAACTTGGGTACAGAAGCAACTGATTATATTGAAGACAGACTTCTGCCTCCTGAGGACTTACAGAATCAAAAGTAAACACCACTGTGCATCCGTTATTTAAGGTGGGAGTTTCAGGCACACCTTTAATTCCAGCACTCAGGAGGAGGAGTTCAAGGCCAGCCTGGTTTACAGCACAAGTTCCAGGACAGCCAGGGTTACAGAGAAACCCTGTCTCAAAAAAAAAAAAAAAAAAAAAAACCCCAAACTGTTCTGACATATTGGATGAGGGTAAAAGACTTGGGTAATAGGAATCCCAACCAAAACAGCTACTCCCACTCAAGCTCTTCTCTCTATTCCCTCTGCTATTAAAACCCCAACTGTCGCCGGGCGTTGGTGGCGCACGCCTTTAATCCCAGCACTCGAGAGGCAGAGGCAGGTGGATCTCTGTGAGTTCGAGGTCAGCCTGGTCTACAGAGCGAGTTCTAGGACAGCCTCCAAAACAATACAGAGAAACCCTGACTCGAAAAACAAAAACAAAAACAAAAAACAAACAACTGCCCAGGACTACTCTGACATGTTAAAGCTTCTAAGCCAGCTATACAAGGAATTGCTGGCCTTTACTCTCTTCTATTCAAGCTGTCAGGAACTCCTCTCCAAACACTCCTATTACTTCCAAGGTATACTACTATACCTGGTATAGCTGTCCCATTGTGGCACTGGTGGGTGGAATGACGTTGTTGACAAAGAAAAACAAGGCATCCTCAGCACGGAGATGAATTCGCTTCCGGATCAAGAAGTAGAATTGACCAACTGCCAAAACACAATGCAAGAACGTCACAGAGGTCATCAGTGCTTCCAGAAAACAGCTGCCAGGTGACGCCTCCTCCTCCCACAAAGATGGCATTCCCACCCCCAGAAGGGGTCCCACATCTGGAGTCACATCTCCACATTCCCACCTGTAAGATCAGAAGGCACCAGGTATTTCTTTTTGTCCAAATCTCCTATCCGAGCTTTGGGAGCTTTTTCCACTATCACCTAGTGAAAGGAAGATACGACTGAGAAGACACAAAAAATACCACTACATCGATGAAGAACTCAAGATACCATATTCCCTGAACTGAAACCTACTACAACCTCATTTCTCTTTATCCTTATATATGTGGTGCACGCAGCATTGAGCCCAGAGATCCTAGCCTCACTGGTTTACCTAAACTTTGAGTGTTGGTCACAGAATGGCACATCACAGTAACTTTTCATCTAAGAAACAGGATGACTTGTTTGGCCAAACTACTTTAAATCTGGGTAGCTGAGAGGATGGCCATGGAAGCCCTGGTTGTCAAGCTCCCTAAGGCCTCCATTCTGACAAATGCCAAGGTCTCTCCCTCTCCTGTCCACATCGCAGTCCCAGGTCTACTTACACAAGCTTCTCCTCCTGATACCAGAGACAACCGCTTCAGATTCCTAACCCCTAGATAGAACGGAGCCTGACCCTCCACTTCCCCAGACTCAAGCCGAGCTTGTGGTGACAGCGTCAGCACCCTGAGCCTTGGCCCTGGATACTGTCCTTACCGGGACCCGGTCTGGGTATTTCTTTCGGATTTTCTCGCCCTCAGAGCGGCGCTTCTCGAACGGATGCTCCTCTTTGTACACGAACTTCATTCTCCCGAGAACCGGGCTGGACCTAGCTGGGCTGAGGAAACCCAGGGGGGGGGGCCGGGACAGGGGGCGGCGGCGGAGGTGGCGGCGGCTTCGACGAACAGACTCAGCGGAGCGATCCACGAATTTGCGCCACTTCCCTATTCACCAACCCCGCCCCCGGCCATCCAGCGCGGCCCCGCCTGCTGAAATACGCCACTAGCTCAGCTTGCTAAAGCCACTGGCGTAGCACCACCCGCTGCCCTGTCCTTTCACGCCTTCAGCGTAACTGCTTTGGAATCAATTTGTGTGCTACGCAGATGACATCGCAGCGAAGATTACTGTCGTTTCAAATCAACTGAAAACCCTTTCTCCGGTAGCCTCACAGCACGAAATAGGGTAGCAGGTGGCAGTCATAAAATTTGGGTCTCTAGTTCTTTTTGTAAATTACGTAGGGGAAAGCAAACAATTCCAAGTCGAGGTATTCACGAAACGCGAAACTACGCTGAAGGCGGCCGTTGACACCAAAACAAAGTAGTACCCAAGAGGTGGATATGAGCTCCACAATAAAAGGACAGAAAGGGGTTTCCAGACACGTACAGGAACGCTTAGGGATTGGAGTTGAGTGGACCAACAGGAACTGCAAAGCCCAAAAGATAGGAATACGCCAATGCGGAGGGACACATTTTGAGATGCACACTATCATGTGACCTCAGAAAAGGGCGGAGCATCACGTGGCGGATATGAGAAAGTAGACCCGGCTCTGAGAGGTGTCAGGGAGGAGGTAGAGTTCCGCCCCAAGTTTACTGCCTGAGAGCCAACAGCCCATAGGCAGCGCCCTCTTAGCCTGTCCACGTCAACCTCTCAGACCAAGCCCTGCCTTTCTCCAGCGGTGTATGCCCTTTGAATGATCGAGGATTCTCTTCTTCGGCTTCTATGTCCTAGTTTGAAGTTGCTTTTCTTCCCTGTTCCTGGGGTCCCCATCCTATCCCTGGGGCCTGTCCTGCCAAACTGCGTTGATATAAACTATTTCATCTCCATACCGAGTCCCACCCACATCCCAAACAGCATCTTTCCCCGTTTCAGGGGCAGCAGGGTGGATGTGAACAATTCCCTCCACTTCCATAAACGTCAGAGAAGGACCTATAGCAGCTTTGGTTTCAAAGTTATAATGCATGGTTTAAAAGAGGAAGGAAGAAAAGAGAAAGTTGATTACAGGTATCAAGGGGCTTGGGGGAAGAAAAAAATGAGGAAAAGGAAGGGAAGGACGAGTTTGAGGAAGATCCTCCAGTGGCCCAAATCCCAGGCTCCCACCCACAGCCCAGCCCTTGGAGCAGGAGTGAAGAATTAGATCGGTTTTGTACAAGAGTTTTTAAAAAATCAAATCACAACAAAGTTGACTTGGCTTCTTTTGAGACTCTGGGATCACGTCTGTCATTCAGGCCAGTCCTGCCTCTCCACCAGACAGTTTGAGCTCTCCAAGGGCTTCACCTGTCTGGCATTTCCATGGAGTGTGAACACGAAGAGTGAGGCTGCTTCACAGTCTGGTCCATGTGTCCATCCAGACTCCATAAGTGGAGTGCAGAGCTCCGAGGGCAAAGAGGGATGGGAGGGGCAGACCCTGCCCAGGCAGTCCTCACATTGGACAGGGCAACAGACGGCATTCCAAGAGTTCTCCCTCCCTTTCCCCCCCACCCCAACTCAGGTGGAGGGGGAGCAGCTGTCACCAGAGCCTATGTTGGTGAAGGTTTCGGCTCAACACAGAACGGACATCAGCAGTGAACCTGGAATGACAGTAACTTGCATTGGTGCAATACCTTACAGTTGATGTCCTTACGGGGAGCCTACTGGAGGTTAGGATGGAACTCAATACCACTTTCAAACAGTGAGACAGGCTCAATTTGATAGAGGCCAAATGACTAAAAACAATGAGCTCTGAAGTTAAAAAGATCTGTCTCAAACCCTGAAGTTTTGAAGGACTTTTTTTCTAATTCTTTTGAGATCTGCCCACCTTCTCCTTGGCAGCCCAAGTGTTGTTAGATATGGTAGTGCACCTGTGACCCCAGGTAGCACTTGGGGGGCTAAGCCAGGAAGCCCATGTTTCAGGCCAGCACAGACTACATAGAAAGAATTTGTCTCAAAAAAAAACTTTTAACAATGAGAGAGAAAAAAAAAAGATCAAAAAGTATCTACAGACCACTTTCCTTACCTGAGGGCATCCAGCATTGGGAGAAGGTTGAGAAGGGCTGTGTCACTGGGGTCACTGAACCAGGATTTGATAGGGATGGCATTGTCTAGGGTAAAATTACAGTTGAAAAGAGGTGAAGAATTCAAGAGAGCCTGTGAGTTTTTCTTCAATATTATTGCTTTAAAACCCATACACTTCACCCACCAAAAGTCATCAACCACCTAAGTAAAACCCTTATTTCTCTTCAAATGTCAAAATGAATTATCAATAGACTTCACAACAGTGTGAGGCTAGAGTTCTGGTCAAACTGCCACCGTGCCTCACTTAAAGTGAATTTGATTGGGAAGTCCCATTTATAAAACAGACACGTGAGCATGGGTACCTCATTTGGAATAGAGAAACAACTTACATTCAGATCTGTAGTACAGTAGGGAATCCAAACTCTGGGACTAGAACCCAGGTCTTCTGCCTCCTAACTCCTGGCACTGAACCCCTCAAGGAGTTAGGGGTATAGCTAAATAGTATAGTGTTTTGCCTGGGATTTAGTGTGAAGACCTGGGTTCTATCCACAGAACCACTAAAACAAAGAGTCAGGTCAGGCCAGGCCATCCTGGTCAGAGCCATTTCCTGGTCCTGCCAGACTCACCACCTTTCCCATACCTGGGTGGCTCCTATAAGCCCCGGGGGAGTTATCCAGGATCACAATGCTGGAGAGGTCACTGTGGACCACAGAGAGGTCTTTGATGTAGCTGCCCAACTCCAAAGTGCAGTGCTGGAGAGCAGAGGATGATGTATCACACACACATCTCCATCCCTATTTCCACCCCACACCAGGACCCAGGTAACCTGCCTGTCTTTCAAATCTGATTCTGGCTCCTTACCTGTCTATAGTATCTCCTCTTAAGAATGCTTCTGCTATTGTCCAGTTTATCTGCCACAGCAGAGCCATAAATTTCCATACTTGCTGTAAACACCACAAGCTCATACCACTGGCTTACCTGAAGTAGATTGGAGAAAAATAAAGATGTCACACAAAGTAATCATTCATTTCCGACATAATGCTTTTCAGCCTAGCTATTTGGCCTTCAAGTAACACCAAAGTCTGTGAAAATGCAAAATATTTGGACCCTCCGCCAATCCTCCAAACTCAGTGTCTGAGGCACCCAACATCCTTAAGATAAAAGATATAAACACAGCCGGGCGTTGGTGGCGCACGCCTTTAATCCCTGCACTCGGGAGGCAGAGGCAGGCGGATCTCTGTAAGTTCGAGGCCAACCTGGTCTACAGAGCGAGATCCAGGACAGTCTCCAAGACAATACAGAGAAACCCTGTCTCAAAAAACAAAACACAAAGCGCAGGATGCCTGTGAAAGAACAGAACGATAGCACTGTAACAGATGAGCCCCGGGCTACTCAAAGCCCTCCCCCACTTCCTACAGATCCCTTACAAAACTGCCCTTGGTCTCCGTCCTAGTTTGCTACTCCACTGCTATAATTAAACATTGACCAAAACCAACTGGGGGAAGAAAGGATTTATTTCATCTAATAATGCCCAGATCACACTCCATCACTGAGGGAAGTCAAGACAGGAGGAACCTAGAGGCAGGAACTAAAGTAGAGAGCACACAGGAGCACTGCTTACTGGCTGGCTTTCCATGGCTTGCCCAGTGTTTTCTTACCCAGCACAGGACAACCTATCCACAGGTGACACTGCCCTCAGTGGACTGTGCAACTACCAAGTTGTCCACTTTTCCAACCACTGAGTTCTTAGCCTTGAAGGTGTAAGACAAGTCATTACTATTTTCCCATAAACTGGATGAATAAATTCTTTCAATACATATCCAGCATGTTAGTTCTGCTCCTCTAGAGAACCCCATTACAAAACTGCAGAGGAAACTGCCCATGCTGACCAGGGAGAGGACTATGGAAGATATGAAACTAGCTGGAGAAGCAACTGAATGCTTACTGCCGAATGGGCTGCTCTTCAGAGAGCTTAAAGATAATGCCAGGTAATCCCAGCACTCAGGAGGCAGAGGCAGGCGGATCTCTGTGAGTTCGAGGCCGGGCTGGACCGATAGCCTCCGAAACAATACAGAGAAACCCTGTCTCGTAAAAACCAAAAAAAAAAAAAAAAAAAAAAAAAAAAAAAGATAATGCCAGGAACTATGCAAAGGATGGAAGGCCAGCCTGTAAAGTTTCAGAGGGAAACCAAGATTACAGGGCTGCTTATGTAATATTTGGATTAAAAATCACAATCTGTGGACACAGCACAACATCAGGCAGCTTGTATATACATAAAGTAAAAATAAAACAACTCTTTCAAAAGGAAGAATCTATGGACCAAAGCCAGGCATGGTGGCACACACCTATCTTTAAGCCCAGCACTGAGGAGGCAGAGGCAAGAGGCAGAGCTACACAGAGAAACCCTGTCTCAAAAAATCAGTTTGTGGAAGAGAAACCTGTGCTTTAATGGGACAATGGATGCTGGTTAGCTAGGGCTGAAGAATCAGTTGTGATGAAGAAGAGACCAGCACACCAAGGCGAAATCTTCTGAAGTATTTCCTCAAGGTTGGCCCACAGGAATTACAGTCTAGAAGTTATGGTCTAATTAAGGCTGCATCTAAAGCTGGCAGCCAAACTTGGTGTGTGTTTCAAAGTCCACACCTTACTACTGGTTTTGGCAGCAGGAAGGCTACAGAATTAAAGGGATCAGGGAGAAAGTTGAGGCTTGGCACTGTTAAAGGCCAGGAGAGGCTATTGATGAAGGTACAGCCTCAGGTACAGTGGAAACCCCAGGGCTAAAAGGTCATGAAGTGAAGCTAAGGCTTCGTACCATGAACAGAGTCAGAGTTCCCGAAGAGGCCAGGAGCCAATAGGTGAAAGGACAACCTCAGCTGCAGCAGACCCAGTATACTGTATACGCCAGTACACGGGACGACCACACAAGACAGTGGCAGATACAAAGCAGAGTTGCCTGTGCCTATGAGACAAGCTGTGTGTGCTACTGACAGCAAAACTAGAAGTGAAGCTGCCCAAGCTCTTTGGAGGCCTGGAGACGGTAAGTGATTCCCAAATGTCAGACACTGAGCTGTAAAACTTCATTTACACCACTAGATGTTGGTTTTGCTATGATTTGATTGTAACCCTGGTTCTTCCCTCACTGGTGGCACATGCTTTTAATCCAAGCGGGGGTGGAGGAGTGAGGGATGGAGGTATTAGTTAGAGGCAGGCAGATCTCTGTAAGTTGGAGGCCATCCTGGCCTACAGAGTGAGTTCTAGGACAGTTTGAGAACACCTGCTTCTGTCTCCTGAGTGCTGGGATTAAAAGCTCAAGTCACCATCGCTCTGCTGAGACTTTGAACTTTTAAGTCTTTGAATTTTTTTAAAGACTATGGGACTTTTAAAGCTTTATTTTATATTATGAAATAAATATGAGACTTAAGGGAATAAAGTTATGGCTTTTACAATTTATTTCCATGTTTCCTTTTTTTCAAATTATGTTCATGTGTGTGTGGATATGTACATGTGAGTGCAAATGCCCATGAAGGCCACAAGCATCAGATCCCTCTGGAGCTGGAGTTACAAGTGGTTGTGAGCTACCTCTTAAAGAGAAACACCTATCCACCACTATCCATCTCTCGCACCCAAGAGTACGGGTTTTTTGTTTTTTGTTTGTTTGTTTTGGGGGTAGTGTTTCGAGGCAGGGTTTCTCTGTGGCTTTGGAGGCTGTCCTGGAACTAGCTCTTGTAGACCAGGCTGGCCTCGAACTCACAGAGATTCTCGAGATTCTCCTGTCTCTGCCTTCCGAGTGCTGGGATTAAAGGCATGCACCATCACCGCCTGGCAAGAGTATGGTTTTTAAAGTGACATGTTATTTTGTCCAGTGACAATGGATGGACTGTGACGTTTGGTTTTAATGTCAACTTGCCACAGGTTAGAACCACCAAATAGGGCACTCAATTGAAGAATTGTCCTGATTGCTTTAAGTGATGTGAGAAGACCCACCATGAGAGTTGGTAGAACCTTCTGGTAGTAGCCCAGGTTAAAAACAAACACAATAGAAGGAAGGTTATTTGCTTCTTGCTCATTTGACCCCTACTGTGTTGATTCACCCTGCTGCTGCAGCTGCTTCCTTCACTAATGTCACAACCAGCATTTCCAAACATCTCTCATCAACTAAGAACCAGCAGCTCTTTAGGAACCTCCCAAATTTTCAGCATCAGATTGGAACTGTTGGGATACCAGCCTCATGAACTGAATAACTATAAAACTGTCAGCCTTTCCAGCATAAAACAACACCATGAAACTGCTCCAACTGCTGAGGTACCCGGCTCAAGCACTGAGCATCTATCTGGTTCTTAGCCTCTCAGGTATAAGACAACTTCACACTTTTTTATTGTAAGCTGAATAATATACATCTGTATATTTGCATTCTATTGGTTCTGTTCCTCAAGAGAACCCTGACCACCATGCCAGCTTCTCACCCTTTCTCTAAATCCCCTGAAGACCCAGGACCCTACCACCCCTCTTTCATCAGGGAGTTCCCATTAGCTCATGGCACTCACCACTTCTAAGAAGAAATCCACATGGGGTCTCTTATGTACAAAAAACCGGACAGGATGTTTGTCTATTACCACCTGCAAAGGAACGGGGAGAAGATGAGGGAGTCCTGAGTACCACCACACTGACATTGCCCTTATGCCCGCCACCTGCTTTTCTCCTGGCTGATGCTGGTGCTAGGTCTTGCCAAGCCCTAACCCTTAAGACTGGGAAAGAGAGTTTATGTCTGGACACAGTAAGAGATTAACTACTTCATAACCCCACACACCTTGAGGATGAAATCGGGAGGTGTTCCAGGCCTCACTGTAGGCCTCAGGACCCCATCATGGTGAGAGTGAATAAGTGTCTCATCCAGATCCAGCACCAGGATCTTCCTCTTCACCTGGGCTGGACCACATGGAAGAAACAACACCGATGACCTCCAGCCCAAAGCTGGAGCCTACTTCACCTGTGGGTAGTTTTCCCATCCAACACACTCACCTAGTCGATTCCGGGACAGAGGAGACAAGGGAAGGATATCATATCGAACAGTCTGATACTGAATTACCTAAGAATAACAAGAGAAAGGAAATTAGAACCCCTTATACGGAAACCTTTCCTGACAATAATAATAGCAAATACCGAACATATACCATATGCTAGGCACTATATGTAAGACTCAGGATCTAATATATAATCCTCATAAGGATAGAGTAAGGCTCAATGATAGAACACTTGTCTAACATGTAAGAGACTCTAGGTTCAATACCCAGCAACTTTAAAAAAAAAATTCAAGAAATACTATAATTATCCTTGTTTAACGGGTGGTGAGACAGGCAGCAAAGACTAAATACCTTCATGCCTAGGGCTGCACAGCTAGTCTCATCTCCTTATTAAAACTAAAATGAGCCGGGCGGTGGTGGCGCACACCTTTAATCCCTGCACTGGGGAGGCAGAGGCAGGAGGATCTCTGTGAGTTAAGAGACCAGCCTCATCTACAACAGCTAGTTCCAGGACAGCCTCCAAAGCAATACAGAGAAACCCTGTCTCGAAAAACCAAAAAATAAAATTAAAAAACTAAAATGAAAACACGAATTTCCTCTCAATCATGCCTATTTTTCCAGTGCCTTAAAAACCATACAAAGGATGCCCAGCGGTGGTGGTGTACATCTTTAATCCCAGCACTCGGGAGGCAGAGGCAAGCGGCTCTCTGTGAGTTAAGAGACCAGCCTCATCTACAACAGCTAGTTCCAGGACAGCCTCCAAAGCTACACAGAGAAACCCTGTCTTGAAAAACAAAAAACAAACGCAAAAAAAAAAAATACTGTAGCAAGATAATGAGCTAATAGCAGAATGTGCCCTCTTAATATATCCTGCCACACTGAACGAAGAAACACACAGGTTCCCCACCTTCACCTCAAGGATTCTTTATGGCCACTCCTGTCACCTCTCTTGGGAACCAAGAACCTCAGACTCTTAGTGGGCAGAGAATAGGAGTCAGAAAAGGAAGTCCTTGGATCACTGAGAGGAACAGTAGATGAAGGAATCAAGGGGTTGTCAGGTCAGCTAAGTTCCTCTGACTAAGGGTCATCAGGACTATTTTAACCAGCCACCTGTCCACTTATGTTTCTACTAGCCAAGTCACAAGTTGTAGAGAATGTCTGAAGAGCCTCTTTACCCTGGTACTCAGGGCAGTGTAGAGAACATTGTCTTACTTTACAGTCCTACTACACCTGACAGGACATATAGAAGGCCAAAGTGAAGCAAGGACTGTGAGAGAGAGGTGAAAAGGGACAAGGACATCATCACTCAAGCTTTCCAGCTCTGCTTCTCTAGAAGCTATTCCTAACCCCAGAGCTTCTGTGCTCTTTCTAACAGACAAATGCTCTCAGTCCATTCCTAGGCCGTAAGGCACACACTCCCTACTTGAAAACCAAAAGGCCCTCTCTTCTTTAATCCCAAGGCATCTGCCCTTCTTTTCTCCCTGAGCCAGTGACGAGGGCTGAAACAGCTCGGGTGTCCTGCCCCGCTATCTCGGGTTGCACATGCTGGGCATGTAGGGAATGCTCTAAGTATCAGCCAGAAAGGGCGTGGGGAAAAAACCAGACTGGAAGGGAAGGGAGGACAAAAGGCTGTGGGGTCAGTGATGTACAGGGGAGCAATTTAGGAAGTAACTAATCTTCCAAAACAAGGACTACAGCACTACTCCCTACACTCAAAAAAAAAAAAAAAAAAAGCTGTTAGCAGAGGGCAGATTCTTAGGACAAGCTCAGGATGAAAGGACAAGCAGATGTCAACACATAAAACCACAGGAGTTAGGCATACACTGTGTCAGCCTTGCATACACCAAATCGTTCATGAATCCTACCACTCTTAGGAGACTAGGTGTGCTTACAACCACCACCACCACCCAGGATAATCCTCACCCCAAACCAGGAAGTGGAAGAAATAGACTGGATTGCTAGAGAATGAATGCAAGTCCAGGGTATGCTCTCAAATAAGCCAAGCGCCAAAGTCTTTCTGGGGCTCACTCACTTTCCCCAGTACCCGACTTTAGGAGATTTGCCCCAGAGGTGATGAAAACACAGGGGCACATTCATCAAGTGATGTTAGCTGAAATAAATTTTACCTCTGAGAAAAGCTTGAGGGAGAGAACCCAGGGATGCTTGGGTTCATCCAGTCTCTACACTCAGGTATCTCTTCCTAATTGCTAGTCTCCTGGAGAAACATGCCCACCTTCAGATGCAAGCTTTACAGCTAACAGTCAGGTCTTCTAATGAGACACCCAACTTTAACGTGCTGCCTCTTACAACTAAAGATGCCCATTATAAACGCATCTTTTTCAGTCCCGGGGTATCAGCAAACCCATATACACACACTATAGGTTTCCCGAGTCTTTTTGGAGGAGCTCCTGCACAACCAAGGCTTTTCCCCAAGTTGCCATCCCTGCTACATATGCCCTCCTACACACACACACACACACACCACTGACAAAGGATCCTGGCTCTTTCAACAGCAGGGTCTGGCTACCAGCAAACAGGTGTCCCCAGCCTCTTTCTTTAGCAACAACTCCAGCTTTCTTAAAGAGTGCACCATTCTAGCCCCCAAGAGCTGCCAAATCCCATCTAGGCAGATTAAAAAAAGAAATCAAAACCATACAGATTTTGGTTCTTCTATAAGGTTCTAAACCCTGCTTAAAGGTGTCCTACTTCTCCAGCGGGTAAAGCGCTGGCCAAGGCTCCCTTCCTAGGCCCAAAACAAGAGGCCCAACGCTATCCAAAATTCCGTGAGCACCGCGGACAGAGGTCCCAGCCACTGTCAGCACCCACACCAACTCACCGTGCGGATCTGCCTCCGCAAAAGGTAAATAAAGAAGCTCCAGAGCTTGGCGGCGAAGGCCACGAACGTGCGCAGCCCCAGCAGACACTGCGTCCGCATCATCCCGATGACCCCGGCACCGCCGGCCCCGGGGCCCCCGCGGCCCAGCTCCGCCAGCCCCCCGGGGGCAGCCCCCCGCCGCCGGGAGGGGGAACGGGGGCCCCGAGCGGCAGGAGAGGCTGCAGAGATGGGCACGGAGTGGGTGGCTCAGAAAGCCACCCCCAGCGAAGGGAAAGCCCAGCGGAACCGGGAGCTGGGGGACTGGCGTGGGCAGCCCGCAGGGGCCCACATGAGCGGGAAGTGGCACCGACGGCTTCGCGTGGGCTGCAGGCCGAAACAGGTCGGGCTAGGACGGGGTCCTCTGAGACCAGGAGGGAAGGGGATGGAGAATTGGGGGAGGGGGTGGTGGGGGAGGGGGCAAGGGAGAAGGGAGGGAGGGAGATGGGAGGGGAAGGGGAAAGCGAAGGGTGGCCCTCTGCGCAGGCGCGCTAGGGGTCTGCCCCGGGAAGGGGGCGGGCGGGGGCAGCGGCGCGCGAAGGGCCACGACGACTCTTGGGGCCTGTGGGCGCAGGAGCAGGGAAGGAGGGGGAGGGGGAGCCGAAGGGCGCGGAGCGCTGGGCCGGAGTGGCCTCCCCCTCCCCGAGGTCGGGGTCTCTTAGCCGCTAAGGAGCGGGGCTGCAGCCCCTGCAGCTGGGCTTCCCACTCTGACAGGCGCCATTTTACCGCCCAAAGGGCTCCCTCCTCCTGTCTTCCCTCCTCCTCTTCCCCTCTGACAGTACTTCCGGTCGTGACGTGTATTCACTTCCCTGGGATTGATGTTCCCTCGACTGGTTCTAATGAGGGAGGGTAGAGTTAAGGAAAGCAGAGAGCCCAGACTCGGGATGCAGCGTTGCGCACGCGCGCAAGGTTACTGCCGGGCGGGACCCGGAGCGGGCCTCTGATGGTGTGGGCGGAGCTGAGTGACGTCATGCAGTCCCAGGTTCGGCCCCTTTGGGGAGTGGGGCTCGTGCGACCCCGATCCCCATCCCACTGACAACTGTTCCAACGGCCCTCCTCGCCCTTGTCACCGTCCAAGAACAGACTGAGGATGTCATCTCTGGAGCGGCCCCTCCGAGTGACCCCCCTGAGAACACTGAGCATAAGAAAGAAAAGGAAAAAATAAACCCCCTCGTTCCAGACTTTGCGGACTTTTAATGGTGGAAGCCAACGTAAGTGCTCCGCCTCCTTGGCCATGACGACATCAGAAGGCGTCCGAAGGCGTCAGAGATGCTGGACTCGCTGTTGGCCTTCGGTGGCTTGGTGCTTCTTCGAGGTGAGGAATAGAGGCACGCGGGGCGAGCCTCGGACCTTGCCGGAGGGGAGGAAGTCTTGAGGACCCGCCAGAGATACCTGGCTGGGGGTGGAAGTCGCGGTGGGTTATGAAGTCGGAGACCTAAGGGCTCCGTCGGACTTTCTCCTGCTTGGCTCTCCGCAGATTCCGTGGAGTGCGAGGGGCGTAGTCTCCTAAAGGCTCTTATCAAGAAATCTGCACTTCGGTGAGTTATCCCGAGGCTTCCCCAGGTCCTTCCCGGGAAGGGAGCTGGTGTCCCACTCTTCAGCATATTTCCTTCATCTCTGCTTTAGTGGGGAGCAGATCCACGTTCTGGGCTGTGAAGTGAGTGAAGAAGAGTTTCGCGAAGGTTTTGGCTCTGATGTCAACAACCGGTAAGTATAAATTAGAACGAGTTTCATTCGGACCACAGTTGGCAAGCGGCGTCTTTTCAACGGGAGCACAGGCTCATCTCGAATTGTGTGGAAATGGGATTGTATGACTTGGAAAGGTAGAAATTACAAACAAGACTAGCAGGGTTCCGGAGACTTTGGTCCCAGCTGGCCAACTTGGCTGGAGACAAGGACTCAGCACTGATGGAAAGCAGCATCATGAGGCTATTGCCCACTAAACAAAGGAGCAGAAGACTGTAAAAATATTTTCCCGTACATAGCATTCTGGCTCAATGTTTGCAAGTTAATAAGAAACTGCAGCTTCTTCTGTAGGTAATGCCATCGTCTTCCATAAATGTCCTTGGAATTGTTTTCTTCTGGGCTTTATAAGGCTCAGGACTGTAGATGCTGGAATTGAATTGAAAACACAAGATAAAAGCATACTAACTCCAAAGTTAGTATGCTTTGAACAAAACTTTTTTCCTTCTTATTTTTTTTTCCTCAGAAAAGAACATTTGGTTATTTAAAAAAATATGTGGGAGGCTGGAGAAATGGCTCAGAGGTTAAGAGCACTGACTGCTCTTCCCTGGATCCTGAGTTCAATTCCCAGCAACCACATGGTGGCTCACAACCATCTGCAGTTCAATCTGGTGCCCTCTTCTGGCCTGTAGGCACAGCACTGTATATGTAATAAGTAGATAAATCTTTTTTTAAATGTGAAAAAAGAAAATATGATCTCATTATGAGGCCCAGGCTGCCTTGAAACTCACTGTGTAGTCCACAGTAGCCTCCAGCTCTCCTCAATCCTGTCCCACCCTCCAGTGCGCTATGATTATGTTACAGTCCACATGTAATTATAGTATGTCTTTAATAAAACAATGGTATAAGGCCACTGTGGTAGTACACACTGTAATTCCAGTGATCACAAGGCAGATACAGGCAGAGCTCTATGTGTTTGAAGCCATGCATAGTGTGTTCCAGGTCAGTCAGGTCTACATAGTGAGACCGTTTCTCTAAATAAATAATAAATGTAAAACAAATAAAATCTCATTTTAATAGGCACAAATAATTACAGAGTTCTTTAAATGATTGCTTCCTCAGGCTGCTTTTATGTGCCAAAAAAACCAAAATGACTTTAATTTTTTTTATTTTTATCTTATGTGTATGAGTGTTTTCTACATGTATATATGTGTACTATGGGCATGCCTTAGCACATGCAGAACTCAGAAGAGGGTGTTGGAGCCCCTGGAACTGTAGTTATACATTGTTTGAGCCACCATCAACTCAGGACCTTCATCAAAAGCAACAAGTGCTCTTTAACTAGTGAGCCATCTCTTCAGCCACCAAAACAAAATGATTTTCAAATGACTAACGTGTCTACAGTACTGAAGAGAATGGACTGTAATTCTAAAATTACAGTAACAAAGAGAATGATACAGCATGAAGACAGAAGTACCAAGCAAGCCTTTCATTCCATTTTCATCATGTGTAGAATCAAGTGAAGAGGTAGTGTTTTAGTGAAAATAATCTTTAGATTTCTAATTGGATAATGGTGGCTTCATTTTTTATTTTTTGAGATAGGAACTCACGCTGTAGACCAGGCTGGCTTCAAACTCAACGATCCACCTGCCTCTGCCTACTAAATATGGGATTAAAGATGTGCGCCACAAATAAATCACAAACAGGATGGACAAAACTCTGTGGTAAAACAGCATTCTTTTTTTATAATTTACTTATTTGTGTTTTGTGTATATTGTTATTTTGCCTGTATTTATGTTTGTGTGAGGGTGTTGGACCCTCTGAAACAGAAGTTAGAGACAGTTGTGTGCTGCTATGTGGTTGCTGGGAATTGAACCTGGGTCCTCTGGAAGAGCAGCTAGTGCTCTTAACTATCATCATCCCCCTAGAGCAGCATTCTTAAGGCCCTAATGTAAATGGACTGTTCTATCCCATCTGCCCAGTCCCAAATAACCACTCTGAGGCTTATGTTAATTGTAAATGCTCTGCCAGTAGCTCAGGCTTGTTACTAACTAGCTCTTACATTTTAAGTTAACACATATTCCTTATTTACACTCTGACATGTCATAGGTCATTCATCTCCTGCCCCATATCTTCAGGTAACTCCACCCTTCCTCATCCCATCATTCTCAGTTTGGCTTTCCCACCTAACTGTGTTCTGATCAGCTATTGACCAGTCAGCTTGTTTATTAAACCAATCACAGAGACATATATTCACACACTGTAAAGGAATATTACACAGCCCTCTAAGTTCAATCCACAGTGTCATCCAGATAGTCATGGTAGTGCACACCTTTAATACAGCACTTGAGAGGCAGAAACCAGCAGTTCTCTTGTGAGTTCAAGAACAGTCTACTCTACATAATGAGTTCCAGGCCAGCCAAGGCAGCATAGTACTGTCCTGTCTTAGAAAGTATAATAATAATAATAGTAGTAATTGTAATAAACCAGAGCTAGAGAGATGGCTCACCAATTAAGAGTGCCTACTGCCCTTGCAGAGTACCTGAGTTTGTTTCCCAACACCTACATAGGGTAGCTCACAACCACTTGCATTTCCAGCTCAAGGGCATGTGATGTCTTCTTCTGGCTTTCTTGGGCACCTGTACTCACTTGCACATGATCAAACACTCACATATATATGCATAACTAAAAGTAAGATAAAATCCTTTTTTTTTTTTCTCCTTGGTTTTTCAATACAAGGTTTCTCTGTATTGGAGGCTGTCCTGGAACTCACTCTGTTGACCAGGCTGGCCTGGAACTCACTCTGTTGACCAGGATGGCCTGGAACTCACAGAGATCCTCCTGCCTCTGCCTCCCGAGTTCTGGGATTAAAGGTGTGCGCCACCAACGCCTGGCCTGAGATAAAATCCTTTTTAAAAATTATAAATTTACGGGGCTGGAGAGATGACTCAATGGTTGAAAGCACTGCCTGCTCTTCCAGAGGTCCTGAGTTCAATTCTCAGCAACCACATGGTGGCTCACAAACATCTGTAATGAGATCTGGTGCCCTCTTCTGGCCTGCAGGGATACATGCAGAAAGAACACTATAATAATAAATCTTTTTTTTAATAAAAGCTTTAAAAATTGTAAATTTACAGTGCTGGAGAGATGGCTCAACAGTTAAGAGCACTGACTGCTCTTCCAGAGGCCCTGGGTTCAATTCCCAGCATCCACATGGCAACTCAAAACTGTAACTCCAGTTCCAGGGGATTCAACACCCTCACACATACATGCGGGCAAAACACCAGTGTACATAAAATAAAAATATAAATTATAAATTTGTTTTAGGAATTACAGACAGCTCAGTTGGTAAAGGAGTGTTTCCCTGGCATGCTCAAAGCTCTGGATTTGGTCCCTAGCACTACATAACCCTGTGTGCTGTCTGTGATCCCAGTACTTGGAAAGTTTAGACAGGCGGATCAGAAATTGAAGGACATCCTAGACCACATAGCAATTTTGAACCCTAGATTACATCAGGTTACCTGGAGCTGTGAGTTCGAGATCAGCCTGGTCTACAAGAGCTAGTTCCAGGACAGCCTCCAACACCACAGAGAAACCCTGTCTCAAAAACCAAAAAAAAAAAAAGGCCGGGCGATGGTGGCGCACGCCTTTAATCCCAGCACTTGGGAGGCAGAGGCAGGTGGATCTCTGTGAGTTCGAGGCCAGCCTGGTCTACAAGAGCTAGTTCCAGGACAGCCTCCAAAGCCACAGAGAAACCCTGTCTCGAAAAACCAAAAAAAAAAAAAAAAAAAAATCAAAAGGACTTTAAAGGGTAGAATTCCCAGTTATGTGACCAAAAGTCCAAAGTCAACCTTGGAACTTAGGTTATGAGACACCAAAGTCTGCTGTCAGTCACCAAATCCTTTCAGTAATTAGCTTTCTTTAAGATATTGATGAAAATTGTGGGGGGGGAGAGTTTGAAAATCAGGAAGAGCTGGGTGGTGGTGGCACACACCTGTAATCCCAGCACTCAGGAGGCAGAGGCAGGTGGATCTCTGTGAATTTGCGGCCAGCCTGGTCTACAGAGTGAGGTTAGGACAGCCAGGGCTACATAGAGAAACCCTGTCTAAAAAAAAAAAAAAAAAGCAAAAAATCAGGAAGAGGTTCAGGGTTGTAACAAGTCTTCTATCGTCCCTTTATAGCCTGGTTTACCATGACCTCTTTAAAGACCCTCTTAACTGGTTAAAACCTGGTGAAGCTGTCCCTGAAGGACCTCTAGGAACCTTGAGAGCTTTGTGCCGAAGGACAGATCCTGGCCCTGTCACCATTGCTCTCGACTCTCTCAGCTGGCTGTTGTTTCGTCTTCCCTGTGTTACGCTCTGTAAAACCCTACATGCTCTGAGCCAGCCAAATGTCTCCCCAGGTGAGTTTCCTCCTCTGTTATTAACCCTTACATAGCACATCTTGCCAAAGAGTGTCACTCCTTTTTTTTTTTCTTAAGATTTTATTTATTATTAAGTATACGCCAGAAGAGGGTACCACACCTTGTTACAGGTAGTTGTAAACCACCATGTCATTGCTGGGAATTGAACTCAGGACCTCTGGAAGAACAGCCAGTGCTTTTAACCTCTGAGCCATCTCTCCAGCCCAAGAATGTCACTCCTTTGCCACACCAAGAGGCCTCAGGGATCTCCAGTCCGATACTCTGCTATCTCCTTAACCTTTTGGGGAGAACTGGGGGGTGGAATGTTGGTTGTTGGAGATTTGTTGTTTAAGACTGTGTGTGTCTAGCTGGGCAAGGTTGAGCACACCTTTAATCCCAGTCCTGGACAAGGGGAGGGGGTAATAAGGATTTTTTGTTTTGTTTTGTTTTCAAGACAAGGTTTCTCTGTAGCTTTGAAGCCTTTCTGGAACTTGCTCTGTAGACCAGGCTGGCCTCGAACTCACAGAGATCCGCCTGCCTCTGCATCCCGAGTACTGGGATTAAAGGCCACCATGTGTAGCAACAGTTTCTTTATTATTATTATTAATTTTTAAAATCTTTAAGTATTGTTACATAGATACATATTCCTAAGTATGTAAATATAACCCGTTCATTTTGTATCATGTTACTTATATGTGTATGATTTGAAGGCTGACCGTTTGGTATTCTGTAACAGATTGGAGGGCTTTTCACTTGGGAAGACTGCTTCTCCCATTCTCAGTATTCCTTAGTTGCCTGTAGTTCTTCGTCTAGTGTTGAGGCCCTGTGGGATTTATTTCCCCTTCCGTGTTAGCCTGTCTGTTGGCGTCTTCCTTGTCTGGCTCTTGTTTAGGCCGCCATATTAGTGAGACTTAATAGGTATAGCTTCTGACATTGCTATATGAAAGAGATAGCTCTGCAGTTTAGTTCTCTTCCACAGGTCCTGAGTTCAATTCCCAGCCACCACATAGTGGCTCACAGCCATCTGTAATGAGATCTGGTGCCCTCTTCTGGTGTGCATGAAGACAGAGCACTCTATGTAAATACAGGAATAAATAAATCTTTCAAAAGAAAAAAAAGGAAATCTCAGAGCAAACTTCCTTTCCTTCTGGCTCTTACAGTCTTTCCAACCCTCTTCCAAGATGGTCCCTGAACCTTAGGTTGGGCTTTGGTCAGTTATGGTCTGTAATGATCTCAGTTCAGCTAGATCCCGGGGAGGACGTACAGGGCCTGGCTAGGCTGAGAGGCCAGATCAATACTGAGCTTCTGATTCCCTGCTTGCCTTTGCCTCCTAAGGCTAAGTGTAGGCCTGTGCCACCATGCACAGTGTATAAGCTACTAATCTAGAGTCTGGGGCTTCTTTTATGCCAGGCAGGAAGCTTAGTAGCTGAGCTACATCTCTAGCCCCTCATTCACTTATTTTACAAATATAAATATAGTGCAATGTCAGGTACAGTTTTAAATAATGAAACAATAAGGACTGCCCTTACAACTGGGTTATTGCCTTCTAGAAGCTTGTTCTCTTAAAAGATACAAAGAAATAAATGTGACTTGAAATGAAGCTTAACACCTTCTTCTGGCCTCTGAACACCCACACACATCAATAAAAATAAACCATTTTTTAAAAATTAGAGCTGGCTGTGGAAAGACACATACCTTTAATCTTAGCAGAGGCTAGCTGATTTCTTATGAGTTCGAGACCAGCCTGGTCTACCTAGCAAGTTCTAGGATAGGCTCTAAAACAATACAGAGAAATCCTGTCTCAAAAAACCAAAAAGACCAGCCTGCTCTATATATCTAGATCCATGCCAGCTAAGCCTTTCTAGTGAGACCTTGTCTCAGAAATGAATGAATAAATAAACAAATGAATAAATGAATGAATGAATGAAATGTGCCAGGTTGGGCCAGCAAGACAGCTTAGTGGGTAAAGATGCTTGCCACCAAGTCTGAGGACCTTTATTCAATGCCTGAGTCCCGCATGTTAGAAGAAAAGATTTCCAAAAGTTAACCTCTGATCTCCACAAGCATCTATGGCACATGCTAACCATGGTATAACATGTATGCATAAACATCCACAAAATGTAAAAAATGTGCCAAAGTGTTTGATACAGAATATCATGCTGTTAATATTACAGAAAGGAAGGCACTACCTAATACCCACATTGTACAAGCAGTTCAGTAATTGATGAGACTACAAAATTTGTGGGCACATGCTAAAAGTGTTCATGTCGTGCTGAAAGATAGAAGCAGTGGTCACCCATGAGATCTGGATTGGATAATTAAGGTGTGAGCTAGTAAAGACACAGAGCAGTATAGAGAGATTGTAAGACTGGCGGTCCATATGCTAGCATGGGACCTCTCCTTCCTTCTCTGCACTGTGTGCTCCAAGGCCTTCTCCTAAATGCTACCATGTGTCTTTCATGTTCTACATTTCTTGTCCTTATCCAGGTGCTAACTCCCTAGTAGAACAGGTACGTGTCCTGGGCTTGCTACATGAAGAGCTTCATGGCCCCGGCCCCATGGGAGCACTGAACACCCTTGCTCACACAGAGGTGACTGTGAGTGGTAAAATGGGCCAGACTGCAGCCTCCATCCTCTATCGAAGGCCCCAACAACGTGCAACTTACCAGGTCAGGAAAGATAAAAGAGAAGGCTGGAGATTAGGATCAGAGAAGGGCCAGTGTTTTAGTCAAGGTTTCTATTGCTGCTATGAAACTCCATGACCAAAAACAAGTCCAGGAGGAAAGGGTTTGTTTTTTTTTGTTTGACTCACACTATGTTGAAGGAAGCCAGGCCAGGAACTCAAAACAGCAAGAACCTGAGAGCAGGAGCCAATGAGGAGACCATGGAGGGCTGCTTACTGGCCTGCTCATTGTGTCTTGTTCAGCCTGCTTATAGCACCCAGGACTACCAGCCCACAAGGGACCCCACCACAGCAATCTGGGCCCTCTCCCATCAATCACTAATTAAGAAAATACCCTACAAGCTGGATCAGTCGAGGAATTTTCTCAATATCAAATTGACATAAACTAGCCAGGACAGGCACCTTGATGGGAAGATGTTCACTGTGGGGTGGAGGCAGGAGAATTGGGGGTTAAAGTACCTAGTAAGCTCAGGGACAGCCTGGTCTATGTGATACATGAGATTCTGTCTCGGGAGAAAGGAGAGCTTATCTAATTACTTCTGTGTTGTTGGTTTGTTTTGTTTTTATTTGAGGCAGGGTCTCACTGTGTAGCCCTGCCTAGCCTGGAACTTGATCATATTTATCTATCTATTTACTTATTCATTTGTTATTTATTTTTAAGGTTATGCTAACTTGGAACCTACAGAGACCCACCTGCCTCTCTCTGCCTCCCAAGTTCTGAGGTTAAAGACATGTACCACCATGCCTAGCTTCTTGTGTTTATATTTTGTGGTCCTTAAACATGCTCAGCACACACACTGCCATTGAGTTAGTTCTATTACCCATCCCTTCTCTGTGTTTTCTGTCACTTTCCTCATTCAGTCTTCACAGCTACCCTGTGAAGCAATTGTTTTATCATTGTTTTTTAGACTGGAAAACAAAATCCAGGGTTGTTAAAATTTAAGTCACTTGCCGGGTGTTGGTGGCGCACGCCTTTAATCCCAGCACTCGGGAGGCAGAGGCAGGCGGATCTCTGTGAGTTTGAGGCCAGCCTGGTCTACAAAGTGAGTTCCAGGACAGCCTCCAAAGCCACAGAGAAACCCTGTCTCGAAAAAACAAAAAACAAAAAAAAAAAATTTAAGTCACTTACCTAAGTAATAAACACCAAGTGAAATACATAGGATTTGAACTCAGGGTTGCACAACACAAGAGCTATAAACTAGCCAGACATGGTGGCGCACATCTTTTATCCCAGCACTTAGGAGGCAGAGGCAGGTGGATCTCTGAGTTTGAGGCTCACCTGGGCTACATAGTGAGTTCCAGGACAACCAGAACTAGAGAGATCCTGTCTCCAAAAAATAAGAGTCCATTAACTTAACCAATTAAGGATGCTGTCTTACACCAAATAAATGAGGGCATTTTTTTCTTCCCTAGACTTGGTGGTTCTCCGTTCTTCCTGACTTCAGCCTGGATCTTCATGAAAAGCTTCCCCTCTATTCTGAGCTACACCCAGATCCTCATACAATCCAGGTATCTAAAAGTGGCAGAGCCAGGTGTGAGCTTAAAGTCTGGCAAAAGATAAAATAAAACTAGAAATGTTAGCCAGGCGTTGGCTTCTGATGCCCTCACAAACATAGGTAGGCAAAATACCAGTGGGCATAAAAGTAAAAATTATAATGGGAAAGCCAGGCAATATTGGTACACACCTTTAATCCCAACACTTGGGAGACAGAGGCAGGTGGATCTCTGAATTCAAGGCCAGCCTGGTCTGTGGAGTCGTAGGACTAGCTCCAAAACTACAGAGAAACCTTGTCTGGAAAAAACAAAACTTTAAAAGGGGGGAAAATGCCAGACAGTAGAGGCAAGCAGAGCTCTGAGTTCAAGGCCAGACTGGTCCACAGAGCTAATTCTAGAACAGCCAGGGCTACACAGAGAAACCCTGTCCTGCAAAAATAAATAGATAAATACAAAAATCTAGAGATGCTGGGAGGTCTGGGGTTGAAAAGTAGAACTGATCGGCAGCAGCACTTGTACCTACAGGTGGATCCCACGACTGACTTGACCTTTAACCTTCACTTATCCGAGAAAGAAAGAGAAGCCAGAGACAGTCTCACTCTACCCTTCCAGTTCAGCTCTGAAAAGTAAGGCTGGGCTGGGATCTCAGCATCTGGGACCAGGAAGGTGGGGTGATGGCAGGTTATTGATTAACCTCAGATTTTATAGGGGCTGAAGTCCACCTCCAAAGACAGTCTAGGGAGTGGTTCCCTGCCCACCATATAGAATTCCTACAAGGATAGAGGGCCTTTCTGCACTCTCTCCAGTAAAGCTATGGGCCCTGGCTGAAGCAGACCAGATGGAGAGGTCGCCTTTTCTCCAGGCATCAGTGCCCAAACTGCAGTGTATATGGGTGTGGCAAGGACTGATTGACTAGGGCTCACGAGCTGCCTGTTGCTCTGTGCCGGGTGTGTGGGTGGGTGTAGAGCGTGACTCAAGAATCTCTGCCTTCCAGTGCTGAGGACTTGGGGTTTGTTAGAGCAGTCCCTACTCCAGGCCTAGTGGTACTTCAGCTCTGATTCCCCTTGGAACTTAGACCAAGAAAATGACACACATTGGATGGGTTACCTAAGTGAAACTATCCAGCCCTGCCTATCACCCACCCTCATCATGTCACTTCTTCCTTCCTTAGACAACAGGCTCTGCTGCGCCGTGGACCAGGCCAGACAACTAGCCACATCTTCTATGAACCAGATGCTTTTGATGACGTGGACCAAGAAGACCCAGATGATGATCTAGACATTTGACTGGACAGATGGGACAGGAAGACTATGCCTCAGAACTTTACCTGGTCCCTACCCTCCCTTTGTTGCTTTGTGTATGGAGGCCCTGTTCTGTGAACCGAGGAGTAACATCTAACTGGGGCAGAAAGTGTTGTGAAAGCATAATATATAGCCAGAGAATAAGGAACTTCCCTCTTCCCATGCCTATTTCTAATAAAATAGATACACATGAATATTAGTTGAAAAAGCTTGGTAACTGCTTAAAGAAAAGTATATGTTGTGGCTAGGGGCTGGTGAGATAACTCAGCAGGTAAAGGTAGTTGCCACAAGCCTGGTGACTTGAGTTCAATCCCTGGAACCCACAGAAAGGTAGGAGAGACCCAATTCCACAAAGCTGTCTCTGACCTACACTTGCACACCCATATAGCATTGAGCACACAGAATCGTGCTCAATGAGAAAAAGAGTTTGGGGGAGAATAGTTAAGAGTCTGAGTCTAGCCCGGCGTTGGTGGCGCACGCCTTTAATCCCTGCACTCAGGAGGCAGAGACAGGCGGATCACTGTGAGTTCGAGACCAGCCTGGTCTACCGAGTGAGGTCCAGGACAGGCTCCAAAACAATACAGAGAAACCCTGTCTCGAAAAACCAAAAAAAAAAAAAAAAAAAGAGCCTGAGTCTAGAGGCAAGTCATTAGGCCTAACAAAATAGGGACTAAAGGCCTAGAGGCACCACTGGCACTTTACTCTGTTCTGCTGCTGCCGTAGGCACTTCAGTGCCAACTCCTGCGTGAGGATCCAGGTGTGGAGAAAGGCCTGAAGTCACCTAATTTCCAAAACGTAATTTTATTATTGTACAAAAAGCACACCCTATGTTTTGTGGTCTTCTCCCAGTCCCTCCCTCCCCGCCCCCGCCCCCAGGACTGTACATGGTGTTCAGGGATGGAGTGACCAGGAGGCCTTTGTCCCACACCTTGCCCACAGGCCGAGCAACCCCGCTCAAACATACTCCTTGGCAGAATTCGACTTAGGGTAGGAGCGGGGTGCACGGTATACAGCTTTGCTTTCACTGCCAGGACAGGAGCAAGAGAGCAGGGCACCTCCCAGGAGGACCAAAGCAGACCCTGCCCAGCCAATAAAGATAGCAGGACCAAACTCATACCTGTGGAGAGAAAGGATTGGAGTCAAAACCCAGGCCTGATGTCCTCCCTGTCCCAAGTCCACAGATTGGTCTCTCTAGAAGACTTACTTAACATTCATGGGTGTCAAGGGGTTATAAAAGTCTGTGACAATCTGATGACCAATCCAGGAACATGCTACCAAGGCAGCAAGGCCTAGGAAGAGAAAGAAAGACTGTGCTATTGGGTGTCCAATCCAAGCCCTTGGCAATGCTCTTCTGGGTGGGAAAGTGCCCCTGATCCCACATGGGACCTGTGGCTCACCTGCCACGATGAAAACAATGCCTCCAGTCATGGCTATACGGGCCTTCTTCACTTTGTCATCGCCCCCACAGCTCGTACACTTCATGCCCATCGTGGCGACAAACATGGCCAGGAAGCCCAACACCAGGGACACCACCATTAGGGCTCGAGTGGCCTGCAGAGAAGCTGCAAAAGAGGCAGGGTTGGAAATGGTGTGTAGCCTTAGGATGGCGCCAGCCTAAGTGCTGCAGACCGCGCCCACTAACCCCTGGACCGCAGTGTGCCAGTTGGGCTCCACCGCCAGCCAGGGGCCCCCTCGGCCAAGACGGGCCTTGGGCAGACAGTTCCCGCCCCCATCCCGCCACCCCGGTCATCCAGCTCTCCGCCCCGCCCCGAGCTTCAGAACCCGCCCGGGGCGCCGAGGTTTCGATGAAACCGCGCCAGGTAGGGGGAAGGGAGGGAGAATGGGGGCGAAAGGGAAGTGCAGGTGGCGGCCAGGGCCCTCGTTTGAGCCACACCGGCCGGCGCGTGTCCTAGCTCTGCCCCCGCTATCGAGGCCACCGGGTTTGTGGCTTCAGCTAATCAGCCGATAAGATTAGAGGCCACAAGTGCGGTCCCACGTCTAACGAGGGCACGATTCTGCGGCCCTAGGCACCTCCGTCCTGATCCCCCTTTGTCACAGAGAAAGAAGCAGAAGACAGAAACCACTGACTGCCCGAGGGCGGGCGGGGGTGTCTCTCCCCAGGACTCCCCACATCAAGCCGGGCAGAGGGGCGTGGGCCCACGTGCGACTGCCGGATCCCAGGCCCTCTTCCCCCGGGTCCCACCGACTGGGCTCAAGGCGTCCACTTCCTCCTCCCTGGCAACCCCGGGCGCCAGGCCCTGCGGCCTCAGCCCTGCCCCACACCCAACCCCGCCACCTTGACTGCGGGCACGTCCGCCCCGTCGGTCCCAGCGGCCTTACCCGGCAGGGCGAGCACCGAGTCGTACGTTTTGCAGCTCATCATGCCGGTACTCTGCGTGACGCACTCCATCCAGAGCCCCTTGTACATGGCCTGGGCTGTGATGATGTTGTCGCCAGCATACGAGCTCATCTGCCACTGAGGAATGGCAGTGCTCGCAATCAGGCCCACCCAGCCAAGCATGGCCATTGAAAAGCCCAGCAGTTGCAGGCCCGAATTGGCCATTTCCGTCTCAGAAAAGATGGGACGCGCCGGGAGGGCGACCCTACAGTAAAACAGAATCTGGGAAGCAACACAAGAAAATTTGGATGGAGATTTATGTCACCCAGAGATGGGAAAAAGAAAAAGTTTTTTTTGGGGGGGCCGGTTAACTGCAAATCTTGTTAACCGAGGTAAACACAAATCGTCCCCTCCGGTGAAGCGACACTCACAGCAGAGGGAACCGGCTTCGCCCGAAGGACTGGTTCCAGACAAAAGGGGCCCCCGAAGGCCAGGCGGTTCCCTCCGGCGAGCTCAGAGACTACCTGAAGAAGTGGAGGGGCCGCTAGGGCGTGGCCCCCAGAAAGTATGCGGGCCCCCGGGCCCCAGGCTGCGGTGCACGGCAGAGAGCTGGGCGGTGAGCGGCAGGTGCGGGCGAACAGGTGCGGCGCACCTGAGTATATGTAGGGCGTCGGGGACGCGCTCCCGCAGGCAACGGGAGCGCGGGGGCTGGGGCGGGACCAGAGGGGCAGTCGAGGGTGACCTGACGTCACCGAAGGGACACTCACCTGAACCGGAAGTCTTGGCCCCCACCCCCTCCTTGTCCAGGTGAAGAGGAAGAAACCTGAGCGCGGTGTCACGCCCCTTCATTTGCCTGGCTCTAACTGCTGATGGGAAATAGGCGAAGGCTTCGCCCAAGTCCCTGGAGTCTCCCCTGAAGACTCCAGATTGCCCCTTCCTTTCTTTTCCAAACAGGTACGGAGCTAGTTCCTGTAGACGCCCCTGGAAGGGCTCCTTGCCTGCCTGGCTTGCCCTGCGGGTCTCGGCGCGTACTCTTTGTCTAGCCCTACTTTCGCCTCCTTTTTCTTCAGTTTCCTTCCATGGCCCCCCCAGTCTTCAGGAGCACTCGTCCATTATGGTGAAATCACCCGTGCTACCCCCTTCTAGGAATTTCTGCTCCAGAGACATGGTCGAGCAACCCTCCGCTTCACTGCTGAAGCCCTCCAGTTAGCCCTCTACGAGGCTTGGCTTTTCAACAGCCCCACAAGCCGGTCCCTGAAGCCCGTGCTTGGTAACAGGACTTACTACCTGAGCCCGGCAGTGCCTCCTCCAACATCAAGGCTCCTTCTTCCTAAAGGAAGAGAGCGCGGAAAGCCTTTCCTCCGCCGAGCGTGAGAAGTAGAGTAAAACCTGGGTCAGAGTCGCTGCCACACCCAACATTCCCCTCCCCAGGTGTCATTTCAAGTCTACCCTCCACTCTCACCTCCTCCCCCAGACACACGCTTCCCCTCCCCTCCTTCTGAGCTTCCAGGGTTGAGCGCCCTTTCACGCCACATCCCCAAGGTGGTCCTTGACACACCCCTAAAGAACCCTATCTCAACCTTACACTCCTACTTCCCAAAGTTTGACCCCATCCTTCTGCCCATCGTGTCTTCTAAGTTTCTCATTCCTCCCTTGGTATCTTTGCTTCCTTTAGTCTATGTTTGCACCCTGCAGACCCTAGAGGTCCAATGACACGATGTGCCTGTCACTGCCTCCCCTAGCCCCTTTCTCAGTTCTTTTGCCTCTCCTAGAACCCCCCTTACTCCTCTCAGACCTTCATACATCTTTCTTACTCTTGATATTGCTTATTTATTTGGGCACGGGTGGTGGGGGGCGGGGCATTATCCGGGTTCCTAGCAAGGTTTTCCCTGTGAAGCCCTGGCTGTCCTGAAACTCTGTAGACCAGGCTGGCCTTGAACTCACAGAGATCCGCCTGCCTCTGCCTCCCCAGTTCTGGGATTAAAGGCGAGCGCCACCGCCGCCCTGCTCTCTTGCAGTTTTTTAGTCAGCCCCTTCCCCTTCCCTGCCTGTCCTTCCCCTTACACACTTTCCTGTTAACCTTCTCTTCATTTATCCAATACAGGCTAATTAACCTGTTTTTGTATAAAATCCAGACCTTTGTGGACTCTCTTATTTGTGTCCATTTTTTATCTTTTGCTTTTTGTTTTGTGGGGTGGTTTAGTAGGTTGGTTAACTTTGAGACAGGATCTTACTATACAGACTAGGCTAGCCTGAACCTTACAAGAAAAACGCCTGGCTCTGCCTCTAGAATGCTGAGAGTACAGATGTGAACTTCTGTGAACAGCTGGAATTTTTTTAAAGGTTGTTTTCCTGATTGGATGTGGTTGGTGCATGCTAAAGGACAGTTGAAGCCAGCCTTCCAAGAGGAGAGTGGCTTCCAGCTCTGAAAGCTCGTGTTTCTCATTGTCCCCTTGTTTTTATACCCAGCAATCATTATCACAGCCACATGCCAAGATACTATCTACTACCTGGAGACTACAACTGGCCCCAAACCAGTATCCCTGCTTCTGCCCATCCTAAATTGACTCCCCAGAGTACTCTTTCTATATACTTAAACCTTGCCATTCTTTTTAAAACGGCACTCAGTGGGGGGCTTGGGAGATAGATCAGCAACTGAGAGAGTTTACTGTTCTTGCAGAGGACCAGAGTTCACTCTCCAACATCCACACAGTGACACTCAATCCTCTGTTACTCCAGTTCTAGGTGATTCATTGCCTCCTCCTCTTCCTCCTCTTCTTCTTCCTCCTCCTCTTCCTCTTCTCCATTTGTTTTTGAGACAGGGTTTCTCTGTATAGCCCTAGATTCCTGGAACTTGCTCTGTAGACCAGGTTGGCCTCAAACTCAAAGATCCGCCTGCCTCTGCCTCCCAAGTTCTGGAACTAAAGGCATGTGCCATCACTCCTGTCATCATCATCATCTTTTTTACTTTTTTGGTTTTTTGAGATAGGATCTCCCTTTGTAGCCCTGTTTGTCCTGAAACTTGCTATGTAAATTAGGCTGGCCTTGAACTCACAGAAATCCTCCTGCTTCTGCCAACTGAGTACTGGGATTAAAGGAGCTAGAGTTTGCAGGGCAGTGGTGGCATATACCTTTAGTCTTAGCACTCAGGAGGTAGAGGCAGATGGATCTCTGAGTTCTACAGTGAGTTCTAGGACAGCCAGGGCTACACAGAGAAACCCTGTATCAAGAAAAAAAAAAAAAAAACTGCCGCCAGGCGGTGGTGGCACATACCTTTAATCCCAGCACTCTGGAAGCAGAGACAGGAGGATCTCTGTGAGTTTGAGACCAGCCTGGTCTACAAGAGCGAGTTCCAGGACAGCCTCCAAAACAATACAGAGAAACCCTGTCTCAAAAGCCTCCCCCCCCCAAAAAAGGAGTGTGTCACTGTGCCCAGTTCCAGTGCCATACACATAAAAATATCTAAATATTAAAAAATATTAAAAACAAAATAAAAATCATTCAGTGGCAGTTTTTCTTTTTTTCTTTTTCTTTTTTTTTGTTTTTGTTTTTGTTTTGTTTTGTTTTTCAAGACAGGGTTTCTCTGTATTGTTTTGGATGCTGTCCTGGAACTCGCTCTTGTAGACCAGGCTGGCCTTGAGCTCACAGAGATCCGCCTGCCTCTGCCTCCTGAGTGCTGGGATGAAAGGCGTGCTCCACCAACGCCCGGACAGTTTTTCTTTTTCTCTCTTGTCGTGAGAGTTCACATAAGTGCGCTTGTCACTGAGCGACACCCAAGCGGCGCTCTCGACTCTGACACATCTGCCTCGTCCCTCAGCTATGTTGGCCTTCTCTCGGTCCCCAAAACATACCAAGCATGTTCTACCCACTGAAGCAGCTTTCTGTTCTCTGTGCTTGAGTGCTCCAATCCGTTCACTCTGCCCACCTTCCTCTACCGGCTAACACATTCATCCTTCAGCATTTGGCTGAACTCTCTTCAAGGAAGCCTGGCCTGACTACCCCACCCACGCTGAGTCAGGTCATCTGCTCAGGGCTCTCTCTCATGGTTACCTGTACTTCCCTGTCAAGGCTCTTATCATAGTCTGAAACTGTTTTCGTGTGCTTAGGGGTTGAGTTTCAATTTCTAGACGTGTCTAGATTTTTATTACCAATACATGAATCCTGAAGAAAAATTCATCCACTGCCCCACATGTATTTTCCAAATGCCTATGAACGTATTGGGCACTGTAATTAACCCTGAGGATACACTGGCAGACAAGACAGATAAGGACGAGCTGCTCATCTGGCTTATTTTCTAGAAGGAGGAAGCAGGGCAATAAAGACATAAAATTCTGCTTGTTTTGAAGGCAATGATACAAGGTAATGTATAAGGTTGGGTCCAATCTCGAGTGAGATCAGGGAGGCTTTTCTGAGCCAGTGGCTGTTAATAATGAGTCAGTCATGAGGGAACCATGCTCTAGGCAGAGAAAGAACAAGAGCGAAGGCCCATGTCGATTGCTCTCTGGAGCTTAGTCACTGATTTGAAGTAGGATTGTGTCTGTTTTGTTTTATTTAGGTTGCATTTTTGTTGTTGGGTTTTTGTTTTGTGTGTGTGTGTGTTTGTGTGTGTTTGTTTGTTTGTTTGTTTGAGACAAGATCTTGTTTCATGGGCCAGGGCAGCCTGGACTTCATGACCCTTCTGCTTCCAAGTGTTGGAATTACAGGCATGAACCACCGTGCCTGGCTTTTTTTGGTGTTTTTTGAGACAGGATCTTACTATGCATGCCTGGCAGGCCAGGAACTCACAATAATTTATAATAGCACTCTTGCTCTTCCCTTTCTGGTGCTAGGATTAGAGACTCAAGCCACCAGGCAAGGAGAGATTTCCTTGTGTTGGCAATGTCAATACTCGGAGCTAGAAAGTTTTTGCTACTGTAGGTAGTATAGTACATTTAACAGCACCCTGAGATCTGCTGATGTTAGTAGAGAGGAAATGTCACCAGACCCCTCTGCCACACCTCAATATGGCACTAAACTGGGAGTGGTGGCTCACACGTTTTTTGTTTAATCTTGGGAGGCAGAGGTACCAACTGTGGAGCATTCCAGCTTTCCATCCATTTGAGTTCTTGCAGTCAGTGTTTTTTTTTTTTCAAATATACTAGAGGGAGGGAAGAAACACAAGGATGCTAATTGGTGACACTAAGCCACTGAGTTTGTAGCTGGATAAAGGAGGGGAGTGGGGCAGATGGATTAGGATACCCAGGAAACAGAGAGGTGCTTTAGTAGTGCACAGCAGGCATAGCATGGGGAAAGCCAAAAAGCAGAGCAAACTGAAAACCTTGAAAAACCAGGCTAGGGCTATAGCCAAGGAGGATCTCTCTGAATTCAAGGCCAGCCTAGTCTATGTTTCAAATTCCAGATCAGCCAGAACTACATAGTCTCAATAAATAATAAATAAATAAAAGTCACCAAATGGTATTGGCCAACACCTTTAATCCTAGCACTGGGGATGTAGAGGCAAGAGAATCTCTGTGAGTTCAAAGCCAGCCTGGTCTACAGAGTGAGTTACAGGACAGCCAGGGCTGATACACAGAAAAACCCTGTCTGAAAAACCAAAATAGGACCACTGCGCTAGTGTTACCAGTGAGCACCACTTTGGATTTCTTACCCCTCTTTCTAGTAAACTGTTGAATGCAAAAACCCAAGAATGCAAACAGATGGGTAGGTGGAATGTACCATAGTTAAAGGCTTTGTCAAAAAGCATGAGGGGACCAGAGGAATGACATGTGTGTTCTTCCAGAGGATCCAGGTTTGAATCCCAGTGCTCACACAGTGGCTCTCAGCTGTCATTAGCTCCAGTTCCAGGAATCTGAAGCCCTCTTTTGGCCTCTGAGGCCACTGCATGCCCTGCTGCACAGCATACATGCAGGCAAAACAGTCATACATATTAAAAAATAATAAAATAAGAAGCCGGTGAGGTAATGCAGGTTTTTGAGCTATCCCTACACTCAGGAAGATGTCCCTCTGTAATTTCAAGGACAGTGTGGGCTACAAATCAAGTTCTAGGCCAGCCCTAGATAGATTGTAGGACTCTGTCTAAAACAAAAGAAAGAAAGAAAGAAATCTTGCTGTGTGGTGGTGGCACACCTTTAATCCCAGCACTCAAGAGGCAGAGGCAGGCAGATCTTGATAAATTCAAAGCCAACCTGGTCCATACAGCGAGTTCCAGTGTGCCAGAACTACAAAGAGAAACCCTGTCTCAAAAGAAAACAGAAAGAAAGAAGGAAGGAAGGAAAGAAACAAAGGAAGAGAGAAAGAAGGAAAGAGAAAAACTAGCAGAGGTATAGAGGTAGCTCAGTTGGTAGAATGCTTGCCTAGCATGTACAATGACCTTGATTCAATCTCAGAACCGCATAAACCAGGTATGATGGAACACACCTGTAATCCAGCACTATGGTAGTTAACGTAGGGGAACCAGCCTGAGTTCAAGGCCAGTCTGGGTGGGCTACATTGCAAGACCCTGACTCAAAAAAAAGGAAAGAAAGAAATACAAGGGGGCCAGTGACAACCTGAGTTTGAGCCATGTAAAGGTAGGAGGGATAACCCACTCCATAAAGCTGCCTCTGACTTCCACAGGCACATTGTGGCGTGCCTGTGTACTCTTGTGTGTATATGGGTTCCTGTGTGTGTGTGTGTGTGTGTGTGTGTGCGTGTGTGTGTGTGTGTGTGTGTGTGCGGTGTGTGTGTGTGTGCGGTGTGTGTGTGTGTGTCTGTGTGTGCGGTGTGTGTGTGTGTGTGTCTGTGTGTGTGTGTGTGCGCGGTGTGTGTGCGGTGTGTGTGTGGTGTGTGTGTGTGTCTGTGTGTGTGTGTGGTGTGTGTGCGGTGTGTGTGGTGTGTGTGTGTCTGTGTGTGTGTGTGCGGTGTGTGTGCGGTGTGTGTGTGTGGTGTGTGTGTGTCTGTGTGTGTGTGTGTGCGGGGTGTGTGTGTGTGTGGTGTGTGTGTGTGTGTCTGTGTGTGTGTGTGCGGTGTGTGTGCGGTGTGTGTGTGTGTGGTGTGTGTGTGTCTGTGTGTGTGTGTGCGGTGTGTGTGCGTCTGTGTGTGCGGTGTGTGTGCGGTGTGTGTGTGGTGTGTGTGTGGTGTGTGTGTGTGTCTGTGTGTGTCTGTGTGTGCGGTGTGTGTGTGTGTCTGTGTGTGCGGTGTGTGTGTGTGGTGTGTGTCTGTGTGTCTGTGTGTGTGTGTGTGTGTGCGGTGTGTGTGCGGTGTGTGTGTGTGGTGTGTGTGTGTCTGTGTGTGTGTGTGTGCGGTGTGTGTGCGGTGTGTGTGGTGTGTGTGTGTGTCTGTGTGTGTGTGTGTGTGTGTGTGGTGTGTGCCCGTGCGTGCCTGCGTGTGCTCGCTCTGAAAGGTACACACAAGGGAGGCCAAAGGGCAAGGCAGTGAGCAGCGTTTCTCCACAGTCTCTCTTCCTGTCCTGTCCTAGTGTCTCGCGAGGGCGAGGATAGACTGTGAGGAAGCCAGATAAAGCTCTTCCTCCCTCCAGGTGCCTTTGTCATCAAGGGAGCACAGCATCAGAGGAAAACACCAGAACAGTTTGAGTCTGGCTTGGGGCTTGGGGTTTTCTCATACTCAGGCTAGCCTAGAACTATGTAACCCGGGCTAGCCTCAAACTCTCTGTGATTCTCTGCCTCAGCTTCCCAAGTGCTTGGATTACAGCTATGAGGCACAACGCAAGTTCAAAGCCAGTCTTTGGTACATAGTGAATGAGAGACCAGACTGAGCTACAAAGCAAAGCCCTGTCTCCAGGAAAACAAAGGTTGTGGACACAGCTCACAGGCAGAGCACATGCCTAGTATGTGCAAGGCCTTGGGTTTGATCCCTAGTGCCTTCTCTCACCAACAGGATGTTTAAGCCGTTACTAACAAGAGATACCACCTTCCCTGAGTGCTTTGGGGGATTTTTATTTTGTTTTGTATTGGTTTTGATTTTTGAGCTTTCTTTTTGAGACAGGGTTTCTCTGTGTATCCCTAGCTGTCTTGGAACTTTCTGTAAACCAGGCTGGCCTCGAACTCACTGAGATCCAGCCGCCTCAGCAGGGATGAAAGGCATGTGCCACCCTACCCCCAACCCCACCCCATCCCACCCCACTTTGGTAGGTTTTTTTTTTTTAAGATCTCTCTATATACCTCTAACTGCATAAAAATAGCTTTGTAGCCCAGTCTGGCCTCAAACTCAAGAGATCCAACAGCTTTTGCCTCCCAAATGCTGAGATTAAAGATGTGTGCAACCATGCCTGGCTTCTACTGTATTTCTAAATATTAGGAATACAAACAATTTCTCATCTATTTGATTAATTTTTTTTTGGTTTTTAGAGACAGGGCTTCTCCGTGTAGCTTTGTAGTCTGTCCTGGCACTTGCTCTGTAAACCAGGTTGGCCTCAAACCCACAGAGATCCACCTGCCTCTGGGATTAAAGGCGTTTGCCAACACTGCCTGGCTGATTAAAATTTTATGAAGTCCATTTTGACTATAGTTTGTAAAAGTTTGATCCTGTGACAGTCATAAGGGCGTGAAGAAACTGAAATTCACAGGATGCTAGTAGGGATAAGGAGTAGTCCAGCTACTTTGGAAACAGTCGGGAAGTTTCCTAGAGTTACACATATGCCTATAATGTAACTCAGTTTTTGTTTGAGGAAATGAAAGCATATGTCCATGTAAATACCTGTTCAGAAATGCTCCTAGCAGATTCATTTATAATAAGCCCAACAAGGGACTGGGAAAGCAAACTGTGATATATTCATATATTAAAATACTATTCATGGGGCCAGGCAGTGGTGGCGCACACCTTTAATCCCAGCACTCACCAGGCAGAGGCAGGCAGATCTCTGTGAGGTTCGAGACCAGCCTGGTCTACAAGAACTAGTTCCAGGACAGCCTCCAAAGCCACAGAGAAACCCTGTCTCAGGCCAAAAAAAAGAATACTATTCATGGGCCGACAAAATGTCTTAGTGGGTGTGGGTGCTTGCCATCAAGCCTGATGACTCCGGTTTGAGCCCCAAGACCCGCATATGTGGAAAGAGAAAGCTAACTCTCACAAGTTGTCCTCTAACCTCCGAATGGTGCATTATAGTAGACTCATGTGCACACAAATATACAAGAATAAATACATAAATGTCATAAAAAATACTATCCAGCAATAGGAAGGAATTAAGTCAACCAGATGTGATGCCTGTAATCCCAGAATTTGGGAGGCGGGGCAGAAGGATCAGAAATTCGATGTTACACTCAGCTACATAGAAAATTCAAGACCAGCCTGGACTACCAAGGGAGTTCCAGGACAGCCTCCAAAGCCACAAAGAAACCCTGTCTCCAAAAAACAAAAAAACAAAACCAAAAAAAAGAAAATTCAAGACCAACCTGGGCTACGCGAGGCCCTGTCTCAAAAACAAACAGAAAATAAAGAAATGCGACTGGAGAAATGGCTTGTGTATTAGAGAGAGTAACCTATACTGTTCTTTCCAAGGATGAAGTTCAATTCCCCGCATCCACATTAGATGGGTCCACAGCTATCAGTAACTCTGGTTCCAGTGTATCTGATGCCCTCTTCTGGCGTTTCTGGGCACTGCACACATGCTGCACTTAACTACATGCACCCAAAATGCTCATAAAAATAAAATACGTTCTTTGAAGAACAGAAGGAAGATTTGGGAGTGATTAAGTGTTCCCTACCTTGATTATGTGGGTAGTCACTTATGTATACCTATGTCATAACACCAAACTGTGTAGTTTATGTGATGATTTCAATGTCAATTATATCTTTTTTGTTGTTGCTGATACAGGTTTTCTCCGTGTAGCCCTGGCTGTCCTGGAACTCACATTGTAGACCAGGCGGGCTTCAAACTCAGAGATCCACCTGTCTCTGCCTCCCCAGTGCCAGTTCAATGTCAATTGTATCTTAGTAAATCTACTTAGAAAAACAAGTGAGCTTTGCCTTGGGACCCATTCTTAGCATTCTGTGAATATGCATCACTCACCTTCATTAGGGCTGGAAGATGCAACTACTGTTATTATTGCCCTTCTGACTCCATCAGCTAGGTCAATAGAGCACAAAGAGCTCAGGTCACTTTCCAAAGGGCACCAAGTTGGTGGGTAACACAGCTGGGACTCGGCTCAGTCAACCATGCTCCAGGCTGTGCCACCACTGGGCAATGCTGAAGAGGACAGTGGTGCCAACCCTCCTGCACTGCTGCAGCAGCCTTTCTGAAGAAAGCTTGCAGTGCGGTACAGAGTCAAACTAGACAGAACATCCCTGCTTCTACAGGTATTTACAATGTACACCGACACAGTCGTGACGTGGACAAGTCTCCCAAAGGAACCGAGCATAAGTAGCCATGGCCACATCATTGTTTGTTGTGGTTGGAAGTTGGATGGGACGTGGGAGACCATTAATGGGATCATAAGCAGGTAAAATAAGATGATCCTGCCTGCCTCTGCCTCCTGAGTGTTTTGAGACAAGGCCTCTCACTGTGTTACTAAACAGAGTTAGGTTGGCCTCAAATTCTCTACGTAGCTCATGAACTCCTAATCCTACCTCCACCTCCTTGATGGAATGTTGGGATTTCAGGCATGTGACACCAGGCCTGGTTTATGTGGTGCTGGGGACGGAATTTAGGGATTATAAATGCTAGATAGTCACTCCATCAATCTGACCACATCTCCAACCTGGAGATACGATTCTAAAAGGAAAAACAGGCTAGCAAGATGGGTCAGTAGGTAAAGCAATTCCATGTAAGCCTGACAACCTGAATCCTACTACTGTCTTCTGACTTCCACAAGTGTGTCATGGCGTGCGTGCACACACACACACACAACTAAAACCACCACCACCACCAATAATGACAATAATAATAATAATAATAATGTATTAAAAGTAAGATGAAATAATAAAACATAGATCAATGAAAACACGAATCAAGAGTTGTGTTATGATGGGTATGGTGACTCACATCTGTAATTCCAGTACTCTGGCAGCTGAGACAGGAGGATTGCCTTGAATTCCAAGCTGGCCTGAGTAACAGAGTGATACTGTCTTAACACTTAGGTAATTAGTTCAGAAGTCTGCACCTGTCCCAAACACACAGATAAAACACAAGAAAGAGCAGAGTGGAGGAGGAAATGTTTCTGGAACTGGGCGTGAATCTCCAACTCCCACCGAGGTGTTGAAAGCAGGTCTGGGAATCTCCCTGGTTTCTCCTGCAGTCCTGTCTCTTGCCTCCTTTACCTACATACGGGGGGTTTAGAAAACAAAAGTCTGCAGGGATTAGCTTCCAGAGATAAGGAGCAGAGATTAGGAAAAACTACAATGGGTTCTGAAAAGATCAACACACGCAGTCCCCACGCAAAGATTCTCCATTTTATGTGTCCCCTTTCCTTCCATCCAATTTAGTCACCCGCCTCCCAATTTCCACCTCTTTTCTCCTTCCCAACTCATTATTCCCCTTCTGAATCCTCTGCTTCTCCAACACTTTCACCCCACTCTCCACCCCTCCAGACAGAGTTTTTCCATGCAGCCCTGGCTACCCTAGAACTCACTTTGTAGAACAGGCTGGCCTCAAACTCACAGAGATCCGCCTGCCTCTGTCTCCCCAGTCCTGGGATTAAATGCATGCGCCCCCGCCGCCCAACTGTCTGAATTTACTTTCCATGCATTTAAACTCCAAGGCTGGAGAGGTAATTTAGCACACAGGAGTGTCTGCTGTTCTTCAAATGACCCAGGTTCACTTCCCACCTCACAACTGCCTGTAACTCCAGCTCTAAGGGGTATGAGGCCCTCTTCTGGTCTGTTGGCATGAGCACACCCCCACAAAAAAAATTTTAAAAAAAGCACTTTGGGATCAAGAGAGACATCCGAACCGGCAGGAATGAACCCTGGCAGGGCAGAACTGAGCAAGCGAGGGCATCGGCATCCAACCCGGCACCTGTCTAGTGCGCTGCTTTCACCCAGCCCAGTGCATGCCTCCTGGTCGCTGCGGTGTCTTGACACCCTTTCTGGCTCCTGCTCTCTCTCCCTGCCATGTCCCCTTATGGCATCCCAGCATCCCTGTGTCTGCTTCCCTTCCTGTTCAGTCCACCTCACCTTCCAGCAGTCTGTCCTCTTCCTTTCTGGTTACAAATTATTATTGCCCCCATATACATTATCTCCCACAGCCAGCAGACCAACCCTCACCTCATTCACCCAACAGCCAGCAGACCAACCCTCACCTCATTCACCCAACAAATAGCTAGAATATAAGAAAAAGAAGCCAGGCGGTGGTGGCTGAGTTGCAGAGAGCAGAAATGATAATGAATAGACTGCAAGAGAGAACATTTGGCTATTGGCAGAAAGACCAAGAAGTCTTCTCAGAGGAAGGAAGTTTTACTTTTTTTTAAAAAAATATGCCGGGAGCCGGGTATTGGTGGCGCACGCCTTTAATCCCAGCACTCGGGAGGCAGAGGTAGGCGGATCTCTGTGAGTTCGAGGCCAGCCTGGTCTACAAGAGCTAGTTCCAGGACAGCCTCCAAAGCCACAGAGAAACCCTGTCTCGAAAAACCAAAAAAAAAAATATTTTTTTATTTATTTAGATTTATTGATTTTATGTGAGTGTTTTGCTTGCATGTATGCCTGTGTGTGCCACATGTGTGCCTGGTGCCTGAGGGGGTCAGAAGAGGGTGTCAGAAGCTGGAGTTACAAATGGTTGTGAGTCACCATGTGGGTCCTCTGCAAGAGGAACAAGTGTTCTTAGCTGATGAGGCATCTCTCCAGTCTCAGGCCTTGTTTTGAAAGATAAATAGGAGTTCTCTGGTATTCCAGACTGCGGGGACAGGCAAAGGCACCCCAAGAAGCCGAAGCTAGAGTATCTCAAATTTAAGGTTAGATTCACAGACATAATAAATTCTAGGCCAGGAGGAAGAGGAATAGGGGAAGAGGGGCAGGGAAGAGGAGCAAAAGGAGGACCGCAAGGGAAGAGGGCATGGAGAGGAAGAAGAAAGAGGAAGAAGAGGAGAGACAAAGACAAGGAGGGTCCCACAGCAGGGCAACAAAAAGACAGGGGCTCCAGGAAGGCATTAATCTCAGATCTGCAGTCCCAACCGAAGACTGGATAGACAGCATGTTTGAGGCCAGCCTGTAGTGCACAGTGAGTTTCCAGGCCAGCCTCAGGTACAGAGACTGTCTCAAAAAATAAAACAAAAGGGATGCAGGAAGACTATTGAAAAATTGGCTCCCAGCACTTGGGAGGCAGAGGCAGGCGGATCTCTGTAAGTTCGAGACCAGCCTGGACTACCAAGTGAGTTCCAGGACAGCCTCCAAAGCCACAGAGAAACCCTGTCTCGAAAAACCAAAAAAAAAAAAAAAAAAAAAAAAAAAAAAAAAAGAAAAAAGAAAAAGAAAAAAGAAAATTGGCATTTGTCATTAATCCCAGCATTTAGGAGGCAGAGGCAGAGGCAGAGGCAGAGGCAGAGGCAGAGGGGGTCTCTCTGAGTTCAAGGTCAGCCTGGTCTGCAAAGTGAGTTCCAGGACAGCCAGGGCTACACAGAGAAACCTTGTCTCAGAAAAAAACAAACCAAACAAACAAAGCAACAAAACTATTAAAAATTGTACTTTACCTTTCTCTTCTCCCTCCCTCCCTCCCTCTCTCCCTCCCTCCCCCTTCTTCTATTTTCTTCTTGAGACAGGTAGTTTCTGTGTGGCTCTGGCTGTCCTGGAACTCACCCTGTGGACCAGGCTGGCCTCATACTTAGAGATACCTGTGCCTCCTGAGTGCTGGGATTAAAAGCAAGCGTGCGCTACCACCACCCAGCTTTCTACCTCCTTTTCTTTTTCTTTTTTTTTTTTTTTTTTTGGTTTTTTTCGAGACAGGGTTTCTCTGTGGCTTTGGAGGCTGTCCTGGAACTCACTTTGTAGACCAGGCTGGCCTCGAACTCACAGAGATCCGCCTGCCTCTGCCTCCCAAGTGCTGGGATTAAAGGCGTGCACCACCAACGTCCGGCTCATTTTTTTTCTTAAAGATTTATTTGTTTATTATGTCTGCACGTGTCCTTGCAGGCCAAAAGAGGGCAATGGATCTCATTACAGGTGGCTGTGAGCCACCATGTGGTTGCTGGGAATTGAACTCAGGACCTCTAGAAGACCAGTCCATTCTCTTAGCCACGGAGCCATCTCTCGAGCCCCCTCCCTTTCATTTTGAGTTTAATTTTCTTATTTTCATGTGAAAGTGTCTGTGTGTATGTCTGTATACCATATGTGTACCTGGGGCCTATGGAATCCAGAAAAGGGTGTAGAATCCCCTGGAACTGAAGTTACAGGTGTTGTAGTGTCCATGTGGGTCCTGGGAATCAAACCTCTGTCTGGGAGAGCAGCCAGTGCTCTTAATTGCTGAGCCATCTCTCCAGACCCTATACCCTCTTTTTAAGGGAAGAGGTGGAGCAGGGAAAGCAGTCAGGACATGGTATTTTTGGACTAATGGTAGTGGAACAGATGGAGAAAACCAAGTGTATAAGAGAGGAAGGGAGTCACAACACCAATGCCGGGAAGACCAACCTTATTGGAGTAAGAAAATTAGGAGGAGGTCCATGTTTGCATATGTTTGTCTTATGAGCTGCACCATTCTGGCGCTCCAGAGAGGGTTGGATTGAAATGTCAGGGGAACTATTAATGGAAGAGACCTCAGCCCAAAGGGTCCAATCCACTGAGGTTCCTCGCTCTCCCTCTAGATGGCGCTACAGTCCTGCACTTCTCAAGAGCGTTTTCTGAATCGGGCTCTCTCTCTCTCTGTCTCTCTCTATGTGTCTCGGTCTCTGTGTCTGTCTGTCTGTCTGTCTGTCTGTCTGTCTGTCTGTCTGTCTGTCTGTCTCTCTCTCTCTCTCTCTCTCTCTCTCTCTCTCTCTCTCTCTCTCTCTCTCTCTCTCTCTCTCTCTCTCTCTCTCTCTCTCTCCACGGTCTGGCTTCTCTGTCCCTGGACGTGCCTAGGTCGTGCCCTCTCAGCTGGAGACTCAAAACAGGAGGTGACTGTGGAAAGCATGTCACCCACGCGGCCAGCACATGCCTGGAGGCTCAAGGACTTCAGGGAGGGTAGTGTGGCTGGTGTGAGCACCTGTCCCTTGGGCCCCCTCCAGAAACCAAGGTAGGGAATATGTGGAGGGGACGGGCCAGTAGGCAGAGCCTCGCCCAAGGATGCGTGGAAAGAAAGGGCGACCAGGCACACCGGGAACGGAAGCTATGGGTCCCTTGGGCCATCCCCTTGTGGGAAGCGTGTCGCGGACCCTTTAAGGCTCCATCTCCCTTGCCCTCCCCCTGCTCGGGACACCCGGGACCTGACATTTGGCGGAGCCTAACGTGGGAGCTAAAAATAGCTACCCCGGGTTACTTCGGGGCATTGTTTCTGACACACGCACCCCCGCGCGCTCTGTGTCACCCTCCTGGAGTTACCCGGTACCTAGGCAAGCGCACCTTAGCCCATGTCCTCCTCTTCGACCTCACAAGGGGACCAGCTGCGCTCAACTCTTTAAGAAATTTCACAGTCCAGGATTTTGGATGGCGGGAGGAGCCTTTTGTACCAAGAACCCTACTTTATAAACTCGGAGGCTGGCGGGAACCACAGGGGCGTGTCTCCCCGGGCCGCACTAGGCGAGGGGTGGGGGCGTGGCCTTTTGGGGTGTGCGGGCCCCTGGCCAATGGTGTTGTGAGGGGCGTGGCCCATGGCGGGGCGGGAGTGAGGAGGTGGCTACAGCTCCCCGCATCTTTTCCCCGCAAGCGGTTCTCACTAGATCCCGGAGAGCCCCGGTGCTCTCCGGCTGCTTGACTTGTGGCAGTGGGTCCCACCAGACCGCCCTGCGCCATCACTCAGGGACGCCAGGCCGGGGTCTTCTCCTTCTGCCCACCAGGCAGGGGCCAGATACCCCATTCGCTTTTTCTTACGGCAGCGCCAGAGTCTTCAGTTCTTTTAAGACAAGATGCCGTCGGGTTTCCAGCAGATCGGCTCTGAAGTAAGGTTCAGCGTTCGGGGGCGAATCCGGGACGCGGGTCCGGCTTTCCTTGGGCTGGGGTCGATGCTGGGGTCAGCTAGGAGGTGGTTCCTGCGCAGGCGCAAGGGTTGGAGATGGGGGGCTGGCTATTTATACTCAGCCTAGACAAAACCCGTGACTGTCAGATTCCAGTCCCGTCAAGAGACAGAGTGGGTCCGAAAGAGTCTTCACGCGCCCAGGCTGCGACTGAATTCTTACGAATCCAGGACTTGTCTCCTGTCTTACTGTGCGCAGCACGGGGGGACACCTTGCCCTCGACTCTACTTGGGAAGGCAGATCTGGAGTCTCACCGCCCAGAAGCCGCGGGCCTGTTCAGACTCACAGTGTTTCTGGGCCCGAGACACTTCGGGGGCCCCACCCCCACTCCTGGCCGGCCTCCAGGAAGCTGAACTTTCTCTTGGCCTTGCGGTGGGTGGAGGGGCAGAGGGGAGTGTCAGCCCCCACCCCACCCCCCAGATCGGGTTTCCGCTTGGAGACAGGTTGTGCCGCCAGCAGCAGCCACCGCTGCCACCGCCCCCTCACACCACTGCCATTCCTCACTCTTCTCTTGGGCATGGCTCTCTCTCCCTGCTGAAATCCCCTGTTAGATCCCCTAGTATTGGGTCCCAGTTTAGGAGCTGAGGGGAAGCTAGGCAATGACCCAGATGTCCTTTCTGGAATGGCCCTTCTTAAGCCTGTCTAGGGACTGCTGGAGCCAGTCAAGAGAACTTCCAGAAGGAAGAGATGAGGAGTAGGGCTGATGCTAATACTAAATTTATCCATTTATAGAGAGAGGCGATGTCTGGGATCCTATTGAGTTGATTTTGATTTTTTTCAGTGTTTTCACAGACTGACAGCTAGCCCAGGGAGGCAATATCATCTCACAGAAGAGGAAACCGAGATTCCCTTTAGAGTGGGGAAGTGACTTACCCAAGGTCACACAAATCTAAGCCTGCCTCAAGGTCACGGGAATTCTGAGGTTCAGAATTTGCCTCTAATGTGAACACAGACTCCATTTTTCCTACATGCCCAGGTTCCTGTTGAGTTCTGTTTACAGTGCGATCTTTGAACAATCCCTAATATGGCCCAGTTTCTCTCACCCAGTATGTTGGATGGAGCCCAGCTTCTTCTGCTCCAGCTGGGCCTGGGCCCCTGCAGGAAGCCGGACGTGATTCTGTGTGACATGCCTTCCTTTGCTTCTGTCTGTCCAGGACGGGGAACCCCCTCGGCAGCGAGTCACTGGGACACTGGTCCTTGCTGTGTTCTCAGCTGTGCTTGGCTCCCTTCAGTTTGGCTACAACATTGGGGTCATCAATGCCCCACAGAAGGTAGACCTGCAGCTGTCGGGGAGAGTACTGGAGGTGGAAGGAGACTGGTCTCTAGACTCACTCCCTTGTTGTCCCCCAGGTGATCGAGCAGAGCTACAATGCGACATGGCTGGGGAGACAGGGTCCTGAGGGAGCCGGTTCCATCCCGCAAGGCACTCTCACTACACTCTGGGCTCTGTCCGTGGCCATCTTTTCTGTGGGCGGCATGATTTCTTCCTTTCTCATTGGCATCATTTCTCAGTGGCTGGGAAGGTACGGAGCGGGAGAGCCGGATGAGGGAGGTGGGAAGGAGGGTCATAGCATGGGTGTCCTATCGGCCCTCCTCTTTGTGTGCCTGCCAGGAAAAGGGCTATGCTGGCCAACAATGTCTTGGCAGTGCTGGGGGGCACCCTCATGGGCCTAGCCAATGCCGCTGCCTCCTATGAAATACTCATCCTCGGACGGTTCCTCATTGGCGCCTACTCAGGTACCCGTGGGTGCTGTGACTCCATTCTGTGCCCCTGTTGTCCTTAACTGTGTGTGGACTTCGGTGAGGGAATGTGCAGCTACCTTCAGCCCTTTTCTTCCTTCTGCCCAGGGCTAACATCAGGGTTGGTGCCTATGTATGTGGGAGAAATCGCCCCCACTCATCTTCGGGGTGCCTTGGGAACACTCAATCAATTGGCCATCGTCATTGGCATCCTAATTGCCCAGGTAAATAGGCCTGGCCTATAGGGGAGCTAGGAATGGGAGTTGGATTGGACATCTATAGTTGGGGAGGAAGGATAGCAAAGACACCTTTTCTGTCTTCCCTACCTTCTCCTGCAGGTGTTGGGCTTGGAGTCTGTGCTGGGCACAGCTACGCTGTGGCCACTGCTTCTGGCTATCACAGTACTTCCTGCCCTCCTTCAGCTGATTCTGTTGCCCTTCTGTCCTGAGAGCCCCAGATACCTCTACATCATCCGGAACCTAGAGGGGCCTGCCAGAAAGAGTGAGCTCTCACCTAGCATATAGCCCGGGCTCACACCTCCACCCATCTTGTTAGTACCTGGCCTCCTCTCAGGCTCCATAAGGCCTGACGTTCCCCACCCCCAGGTCTGAAGCGCCTGACAGGCTGGGCCGACGTGTCTGATGCACTGGCTGAGCTGAAGGATGAGAAGAGGAAGTTGGAGAGAGAACGTCCAATGTCCCTGCCCCAGCTGCTGGGCAGCCGCACCCACAGGCAGCCTCTGATCATTGCCGTGGTGCTTCAGCTGAGCCAGCAGCTCTCAGGCATCAATGCTGTACGTATGGAGCCCCGGGCAGACCATGGGTCAGGTGCCAGCTTGGGGAAAGGGAGAAGGGAGCAGGTTATCTCCTCCATTAGCATTCAGGGTTAGTTCACCTTGGCGTGGTTGGAATGAAGGACCAGACATCCCTGCCATCACTTTTCCTGCTCTCTTACTTCTAGGTTTTCTACTATTCAACCAGCATCTTCGAGTCAGCTGGGGTGGGACAGCCAGCTTATGCCACCATAGGAGCTGGTGTGGTCAACACTGTCTTCACTTTGGTCTCGGTAACTGCTTACCCATGGGATGGACACATCACTAGGTTTTAGCCCTGGGTGTTTGTCCCCAACTGACCAGCCCTGCCCTCCTCCACAGGTGCTCTTAGTAGAACGGGCTGGGCGACGGACACTCCATCTCTTGGGCCTGGCAGGCATGTGTGGCTGTGCCATCTTGATGACTGTGGCTCTGCTTCTGTTGGTGAGGCTTAGGGGCTGTGAGGACATACAACCTGGAGACGCTGTGTGGCTGACTGTGCATGGCTTCTAGAGTCTGTAGTCTTTCTGAGGTACCCTGGCCACACCAGAGCCTAGCTGTAAGCACATGTCTAGCAATCCCTATGAAGCCTCAGGAGCAATAATTCCCAAAGACACATCTTCAGAGCCAAGGGGGAATCAACCATTATAAGAACAAGAGAACAAAATATATCTCCACCTTGAAACTACCTGAGGTAGCCAACAAAATGGCAGCACTCAGACATGTTCCAAGGCAGCTCAACACTTGGGAGGCTGAGGTAGAAGGCTTACAAGTTCAAGGCCAGCCTGAGTAACACAGTGAGACCCTGTCTAAAAAGGGGGTGGACAGGGGATGCCCCAAGACCTTTCTAGCCTAGAATGGCAGCCTCCACCCAAGCCATGGGAAGATTTCAGTTCTCTGGGTCAAAGGGCAAAGGGAGATCCAGAGAAGCCAAAACCAAACTTTCTATTGTTCTTTCCTGGTCTCTAGGAACGGGTTCCAGCCATGAGCCATGTCTCCATTGTGGCCATAGTTGGCTTTGTGGCCTTCTTTGAGATCGGCCCTGGCCCCATCCCCTGGTTCATTGTGGCCGAGCTCTTCAGTCAAGGACCCCGTCCAGCAGCCATGGCTGTAGCTGGCTTCTCCAACTGGACTTGTAACTTCATCGTTGGCATGGGTTTCCAGTATGTTGCGGTAGGTTCCCCTCCCTTTACTCGTTTCATATTACCAGTGGCCAGAGGGGAGGCACCTCACGCTAGTTCCCTTGCTATCTGGTCAGGAACTCCCATCCCAGTCCTACAGGTAGTTTCTGGGTGACCACTCTGGTGGAACTACACCAGAATCAAAGACATGGGTGGAAACAGGTGGGCAAGCAGCAGAGCTATCTTTTAAAAAATAAACAATGGTATAAATTAGACCAGAAATAAAATATGCTTTCTATTAATGCTACAAGTGGTTTAGGAATCTACTCCAAGTGTACACAGGATAGCAAAGGGTGAAAAGCTGAAGAGGTTTTTCACTGTAAATTTTCATTTCTGGTCATTTCTGTGGCCTCTGGAAGGAGCTACCTGCTCCTTTAAGTAGCCCCAGCTCCCTATTAGTCCCTAGCTCCTGGCTTCCCACCCCCTCTGTCAACACCTTTTTCTCCAACTGTCCCAGGATGCTATGGGTCCCTACGTCTTCCTTCTATTTGCCGTCCTCCTGCTTGGCTTCTTCATCTTCACCTTCCTAAAAGTGCCTGAAACCAGAGGCCGGACGTTTGACCAGATCTCTGCCGCCTTCCGCCGGACACCTTCCCTGTTAGAGCAGGAGGTGAAACCCAGCACAGAACTTGAATACTTAGGGCCAGATGAGAACGACTGAGGGAGGCAGGGGGAAGCAACGCCCTCTCCACCCCACAGCCTCCTTTCCTCTGCAGCGCTTTAGCCCTGTCTTCCCGTTACCTCCAGGATGGAGAAAACTGCAGCCTGGGGAACCGGGAAGCTGAGGGAAGGGTGGTTCAAGTACCCCCTCATTCCCCTCCTGTGACTCTTGGATTGTGTTGTGGCTAGGCTGTGGCCACCCCATGGGCTGCTCTCCTCTCCTGCCCCTGCTCAGACCTGGCCCCAGAGTACCTTTGTTCCCTTTAGAGGAGTGGACCTGCAGGAGGGGAAGTGCTGAGCTGAACTCAGTGCCATGAGCAGGAGCAGATAGAAGATGAGTGATTTCCTACCACTCCGCCGCCCACGATTTGGCACTTTCACTGAATTCTTGCCACATAAGATTCTGGGTGAAGGGGCTTCTCTCTTGACCCCCTCCAGGGCAAAGGACACACCCTCCCAGTCTAGCCTCTCCCTCAGTCTGTGTAGGCTCCACCATCCAAGGCAAAGGAACACAACAGCAATTACCTGAACATGGCAAGGAGCAGTAGCAAGCATCAGTCTCTAGACTTGGGGTGCTAGCCTGTTCCCCAGGGCTGCCAAGTGTGGGCACTAGCTCTTTCTTATTCCCCTTTAGGAAGGGTGTGAGACCCAAAAGCTTTTGACCAACTAAGGGCAAGAGGGAATCTGAAAGACTGCCTATAGACTGGTTGGGAGGGAGCCTTTGGATATTTTTGTATGTTTTGAAGATCGGGTAGAGAGCAGAAACCCAAGGGCTGCTGTATTAAATGTATATATAGAGATTTATCCATAAAGTCACTGTATGAAGAGGAGTGTCCTGTCATGGAGGAACTGGAGGGTGGGCTAAAACAGGCAAGATGCCTTCACCCACCCGTCTTCCTCTTTACCTTGGTTCAAGGCTCAGAAGTCTCTAGAGTCTAGATTCTGTCAGTTACTCATATCTACTTTTGTAACCCTGTTTAAAAAAAACAAAAAAACAAAAAACTCAGGGTGTCTCTATACAGCCCAGGTCGGCTTTGAACTTGTAAGAAGCCTCTTGCCTCGGCCTCCTAGAGTAGTACTGGGTTTGCAGACCTGAATACCCCACTTTTTTTTTTTTTTTGGTTTTTCGAGACAGATGTAGCTTTGGCACCTGTCCTGGCACTCACTCTGTAGACCAGGCTGGCCTGGAGCTCACAGAGATCCACCTGTCTCTGCCTCCCAAGTGCTGGGATTAAAGGCGTGCGCCACCAACGCCCGGCTTAAAAACACTTGAGACAGTCCATGTGGCCCAGGGAACCCTGGAATGAGGAACCCTGTGGACTCAGCTTCCCTGGGTCCATCTGGCTCCCTCCTTTGGCTATTCTCTGTTGCTTTAATTAACAGTAAGTGTTTTGGAAACTATGTTCACCAGTGCCCAGGCACTGCAGAGACAGCACCCTCAGTTAGTGGACCCGTGATTCTTGGTGATGAGGGCTCTTGTCACAACTGAACATCTGGAGCAAGGAGTAAATGGCAGCCTCTGCCCGTTGTGCACGTCTGAAATCCATGCAAGGTAGTTCAGACGCGAGTTACCAATGCTTCTTCATTCTCAAACAGAAAAGAGGCAGAGACCAAGACAACAAGAAAGCCTGCTTTTGTTTTTACTGGAGGCTCAGGTGGCACATGACAGTTCATAAAATGGCTTCAGAGGTGTTGGGGGGAGGTCGCAGGGAAACAAAAATAAATGGGTGGGAAAGAAAAACAATCAGGAGGAGGTTAAGAGCTGGCTGGTTCCTTCTCAGCCTGACTTAGGGAGGGAGGTGGTGCCTCTGAACAGTAAGGATGGAGCCCTCCTTCAACCCTTGGGAGGGGGAGGGGGAAAAAAGAGAAAAAAGCCAAAGGCTGTTGCTTTGGCCCTCCTGAGTCTCAAGGGAAAAGCCGATGTTTTGATGTCATGAATTATGGGACAGGGGGAAGGGGGATGCTGGGTAGAGTCAGTTGGAAACTGGCAGATACCTAAGAGGGAAAAAAGGCAAATCATAAAGGATAATTTAGCAGAACCCAGTCCCTGGCCTTTTTAATCATCTGCCCTGAGAGGAACACTCACCAGATGGTAGATCTGGGTGTCCTCTGAGGTGGAATCACTCCAGTATGGTGGTGGGGGGGTCCCCACTGTTGATAGGTGCTGAGGTCTAAAGAAAGCCATGGCTAATTAAGACTTGTTACATCAACTTCCCTTCCAACCAACTCCCACATTCACACTCCCAGCCGCTGGGGAGGCGGGTGGGGCATCCATTCAAGGAAACTGGACTCGATTGCCTGTGCTGGGGTTTCCTGGTGACTGCAATGCCTGCCAGGGGTGGCCAAGCAGGCTGGCAGGAGGACAGGGACAAGGAAAGCAGAGGTGCAAAGGGACTGAAGTTAGAACAAAGGAAAAGGGCAAAGGGAGGACAACTGATCTTGGCCTTTCCCACCCAAGCTTTGGGCAACAAGACCCTCACCTCTGCGGCTATAGGCTGCCGGGGGCCAGGGGGCTGCTGCCGACGCCGCTGGAAGTAGGGACGGTTTCGTGGACGCTGGGGTTCAGGCCGGGAGCCATCAGTGGGGCCTTGGTTGGGCTTGGTCTCGCCATCCCCACCTTCTGTGGTAGGTTGTTGGGGTGGCCTGGGGCGGAAAGGCCTAGAAAGAAAAACAGACTGACAGGACCAGGGCAGCCAGAGGTAGACTCCCTTCTCCCAGGATTCCTGTTTTCTCATCCCCACCTGTTCCAGGCTCTTAGAACTCTCGTCCTTTTACATGGGCCCAACACTGCACCCTGAAGAGGAAGACACAGGTGAAGTCTTACCTTCGGTACCTAGGCCGGAATCTGGGTGGGGGCACCCGTTCATCTCCCTGCTGTTGGTCCCCCTCCAATGGGGCTGTCTCCTTGGGTTCTACCCCGTCGGAGCCCTGGGAATATACAACGTCTGGGTGAGCTACTGAGCTCCCTCCTGTCTATCTGTCTGTCCCTGGGCCAGGCCATCCTTGGCTCTCCCTAGTCTTAGTTCAACTTCCTTTGAGGAGTCTATGGTCTCTGCCCTCACAACTGGCCCACCTCTTTCCAGAAATGGAGAGGGCTGCCTCCCTGACTGCAACGCTGTCTCACCTCTATGGGCTGCTGCTGATTGGGGGGCCGAGGGCCTCGCACAAACCGCCTTCGATAGAAGAAGGGTGGTGGGCGTCGTCGTCTAGGTCGCTGCCCTGAGTCCTCTGCCCGCTCTCCTTCGCTGCCAGGTTCAGTCCCCCCAGAGGGAGCCTCTGCCACCATGGGTGGTGGGGCAGCGGGGCGAGGCCGCGGAAAGAATCTGCGGAACCTACGTCGATTTGGGGCATAGCGGCTGCCCTTCACTGGCACCCCCCCAGGCCCAGTTACATTAGCAGCTTCTGCACCCTGGGGAGGGAGAGAGGGAGCAGTCAGAGCCTGCCCTGATAACAAACAGAACACTTACAAACCTGTCAGGCTACTAGTGTCCCCTTCTTCTGGCCCAAGTGCTCTATCCTGCTGCTCTTCAAAATCACTGTCTCCCCTCCCCCAGGGGCAGTAGAAGGAGTTTGTACCCATCTGAGAAGAAACAACTTGTCCTTAGAAATAACTGCCACATTCCCCCCATTGTGTAAAAGACAGGACAGGATGAGAGAGAGACAGCCAGCCACTGTCCCTCCTTCACTCCAGAGGACTGACTGAGGGTCCTGTTAGGGCTGGGGTCCCCTGTAGAAAACAGACATGGAAGTGCTTGGTGAACTACAGAGAAGAACCCAGATGTTACTGACTGGTAACAGGGATGGATTCTTTACGACATGTCCTAGAACAGCCCTAGCATTCGATAACATCCAGGTGAGAGCACAGGCCCCATCCCCACAATCGGGCAGAACTGGTCCCAGGAGGGTTAAAGCCTGGGCCGACAGCCAGGCCACCCTCCCAGAGTCCTGGCCCCATCCCACAGCAGCTCCCAAACCTTCTCTCCTTCCACGACATCAAACTCCACAGTCTCCCCATCTCCAACACTTCGCAGAAACTTCCTGGGGTTGTTTCTCTTAATAGCTGTCTGTTTGGGGGAAAAGTCATGAGAAAGGTGACATCATCTCTCACCAGCTTCAGCCTCCACCCAACTCCACTGTGATACTTTACTGGAGTCTCATAGGGCTGAGGGGCAGAGCAAGAAAGTGTTCCAAGTAGTAGGGGAGGGGCCTGGAGCACAACTCCACAGCACAAGAAAGAGACGTATTAGTAGGGGAAAGTCATGAAGGAGAGGTCTGAGGGATCCACTGTAAAGTCACTGTCCCCAAGATGTCCTCCCTTCTCCCTTTACCCCTCAAGGACTTCAAAAAATGGAGGTAGCAGAAACTCAAAAGCAAAACAAAGGCTGAAATGGTCTTAAGTTGCTTCTTACCTGGATCCCACTGAGCACTCTCTCTCCACCAGAGCAGTGGTTCTCAAACTAGCCAGTTATCAGAATCACCTGGGAGCATGTTAAAACAGAGTGCCCGGCCCCAGCCCCAAGGTTCATTAATTCAGTGGCTTGGGCAGGGCCTGACAATTCAGGTGATGCTGCTGCTAGTTCAGGGAACCCACTGAGACTCGACTCAATGCACCCAAGTGTCTCTGGCCTTGCCCTCGGAATATTGCCTGATTCCTTCCAGTGGTGTTAACAGGTCCCAGGAGGTGGTGAGCATGCCGTGCCCTGAGGGCAACATGCACAATTCTGACAGCTGTTCAGCAACTCAAGGAAAGTGGGGCTAATGGTGGTTCATATAAGCAGGCACCTGAGGCAGATAGGAGATCAGCTATTCCTCATGGGCAGGCCGTCGTCAAGTTAAGAGCCAGAGAAATATATTGTGTGCAGCTAGAAGTTGTGGCTAAGGCTTCCAAAGAGAGGGCGGGTGCCTTCCCTCAGAAAGCCAACCTAGCTCTTACCTGGTGAACAAAGACATCCTCCTTGGTGTCATTCCTGCAGAACAGGATGGGTGGTTAAGGGGGTGATGGGTAAGGCACTCAGTTCCACTGAGGCCTCCCTAGGTGCCCATTCCTAAGATGGGCCCATCCTCTCCACTGTTTCAGTTCCTGCGGGGATGATGGGCCTCGGGAACAAGAGCAAACCAGCAGGGCCTCTAAAGCTGGTGCAAAGAGAAGCATGCTGCAGATCCGCAGCAGAAAACTTGGACCTCACAAGGAAAATGTAGAAGGAAGCCGCAAAGGCACCTTGGAGGAGCCAGGACAGCTTTGCCTTCCACCCCAGAGGCACCTCAGAACCTGCCGGTGCCGGGTATAACTGTCCCTGGCCAATAGCCCCTCCTCCCCTCAACCCCTATTGGGGTTGGAAAATTCCACAGGCTCCTTCCTTCTGTGCTCAAAGAGGGAGAAAGCAGGGCCAGGAGCATACAACTGTGAGAAGAGAACAAGGCCTAAGGTCCATTCTCCAAACAGCCAGGAGCCATGAAGCCTTATCTTCACCCTCAGCCTGGCGGTGAACCACGAGCTCTCTCTACAGGAACTGAACAGGTTGGAAAGTCACACTCCCACTCTCTATCACTACCTTGCCTATGACTTTGGTTTAATCCCAAGATGGGACAGGAGGAACTCCTTGCAGGAAGCCGCCTTCCCCAGAACAAATGTTCTGAAGTAGTTGGGTCTGCACAGAGGTCAGCCTGCAAAGAGGGAACTGAGGCTCCCAGGAGGCCTTGGCTGGGCAGGGTGCCTGGGCTGGGGAAGGCCACAGTAAGGGAGACCTGACTCTACTTAGATTCTGCCACAGCCTCTCCCACAGCTTCGAGGGGTGGGGCTGCCAACTGAAGAGAAGCAACAGCCTCTGGCTGGGTAGGCACCCCCCAGCTGCAGGCCCATCAGGTGGGGGCATGGACAAATGAGCCACAGCTCCAGAGAATGTGTGTAAGTGCCGTGAGTATTGCCCTTAACCAGAAAGTGAGTGAGGGCTCCAATCAGGCCCCAAACATTCTACCCCAAAGGCACACAGCAAGCTAAAAATAATGAAGCAACTCCAGAAGGTGAAGACAGAGGAGCTGGGAAGGTCAGGGTCAGGTTTGCCAAGTTCCTGGATCATTAATCCCCTGCTGCCCTTGAAGATGTGGATGCAGCTTCACCTTGCCAGTAAGCACACATTTAACCACAGCACAAGCTGCGGCTAAAGACTCTCAACCAGCCTCAGCTGGACATCACAACCATATGCCTTGGCAGGGGTAGAGATGAAATAAGGTGTCCAATCCCACAGGCCAGTTAGGAAAAGACACCCGTTTCCTCCCCCTCCCTGGGTTCCTTGGATACCTGTTGATGAATCCGTAACCATTCCGGACGTTGAACCATTTGACAGTGCCCAGGACTTGGATTGCTGCCAGGCAGAGATGCGGTGGGGACAGTAAGATGGGGGAAGAGACGGAGTTGGGCTGAGTTTTGACAGAAAACTAAGCTAGAATCTAGCCTGCCTCCCTACTAAGTTTCGAGTCACCAGATCTCACCAGGAGCATCTAAGTAAGTATTCATGTCCTGGTTCTACTGATTGAATCACTCACACAGGGGATTCAGGCGTTCAAACACACGTTCCTCACATCCTACAAAGTTCAGATCCTTCCCTTCACCTAGAACTGGGTACTCACCTGGTCCACCCTCAGGGTCAAAACTCAACAGCCTTCTTAGCCCTCCCAAATTTAAGGGTCCCCACTGCACCTGCTTCCCCAAGCTCAGAGGTTGACCTAGTAAGAACCGGAGTCAACGACACCAAGTCTCCCGCCAACCCGGGTGTGGCCAGGCCTTGAGGCTTTATTTTCCTACCCAAGGCCCAGGATGGACCTGCCCGCCCCGCCCTCCCGCCCAGGAAGGTGCGGCAAGCTTTCCCTCCAGAGGAATCCACTAATAGTTCCTTAGGCGGCTCCCGGACCGGTTAGTCCTTTGGGCCAGGCCTACCTCTGGCTTGCCAAACCCTGCTGCCCCTCCCCCCAGCCCGCCGACCCTCGCCCTAGCGCGTGGCCCCCCCTCACCCAGCACCGGCTTGTCCGCCTGACTCCGGGCCGGGGGCGCGGGAGTCCCCGAAGCCGCCGTCGCCGGGTTGCCAGGGGTGCGAGGGCCGGGCGCTGAGGGGGTCCCAGCAGCGGGACCAGAGGCGGCTCCGCCCCCGCCGCCCGCCCCGCCGCCTGCTTTCTGCGGCTCTCCCGCGGGCACCGGTACCACCACCGCTACCACCCCTGCCGCCGTCGCGGGCACCGTCGCCGCGGGGGCCGCTGTCGCCACCACTGCCGCCTCCGCCTCGCTCATCCCGCCGGGTCCAGTACCGGCCCCCGCCGCCACCGCCTCCTCCGCCGCTGCCACCACCACCGCCCCGGCCCCTCCCCCCGGCTCGCGGACCGGCCACCGGGCTCGGTCCTCGCGCCCCGAGCCTCTCCCGCACGCCGGCCGCGGGCCCCGAGCCGAGGCCAATCGCAGCCGGCTGTAGCGGCGCGCTCAGGTCCCGCCTCCCGGCCGCAGGCCAATCCTAGCCGCGCAGGCCCCCGGGCCCGCACGCCGGCCCCGCCTCCTGGACTCGGCTCTGAAACTGCGGCCCCCGCCCACAACTCCATAAGTACACCTGGGCCCCGCCTCCCCTCCGTCACGTGATGCGCCCGGCCCAGCCCATTGGCCAGTGACTCCTTTCCCTTCCCCCCTCCGCCCCTTTCCACCGGCCGCGGGAAATCAAACCGGCTGGTGGCGCCCCAACGGCCACCTGGCTTGTGCGCGCAAGACGGGGCCGGGGCGAGCCTCCCAGGTTGCCCCTGACGACCCGGGTGGGGGTAGCGGCCAGCAGCCGAGGTTCTGCAGACCCTTCAGAGGGTCGGTGCCTAGACTCTGCTGCCCCTACCGCCCTGAGTACCTTCTCGCACAGAACCTCCCCGCACACTCCTGAGCAGGCACAGTGGCTACCACAAGCAGAAGCCCCTCCCCCGTTTCTGTGTTTTTAGGGTTTTTGAAACAAGGTCTCTGTAGCGCAGCCTGGCTTTGAACTCCCGATCCTCTTGCTTTCGAGTCCCGAAAGTGCAGCATTGCCTCGAGTTAAAAGTCCGATTTTCTTACCCGTTTTTCACATTTTTTCTCTACTGGAGCCAGAGTCTCATTAAGTTGCTCAGGCTGACCTTTAACTCCTTCTGTAACTTAGGTAGAACTTGAATTTTAGACCTTCCTATCCCAGGACAGTTTTGGTTACAATGAGAGACAGTGTCTCAAGAAAACAGAAACAAAGCAATGTTTTAATAAATGTATCCATGCATGTAACCAACACCCTAAGACGCTTTGTTTTTAGGTTGAGTATGGTAGATCCCACCGGTAACTGCAGTTACTCTGAAGGCTAAGGCAGGAAAACTGTCCCTAGTTTGAGACCAGCCAGGGCTCGTGTGTTAAAACAAGCAAACCAAAAACCAAGTTGTTTTTGCTATAGGAAGTTCCCTGACTGGCTGCCACAGGTCCGACGTTTCCCACCAAGTACTTTCAGATTTTCTTAGGTCTGGGATCTCAGGACCCCTGGCTCACCTGGGCTTGCAGTTTGCTTAGAATTATTGTCTCTTGGGATGGGTCTCGAAGTATCAACTATCCTATCTTATCGTGAATTTTTTTAATGCAATGCTTTGACCGTTTATTTCTCTTAATCCTCTGAACAACACTAGGCAGTAAACCGCCACAGCAACAAGAATTTTGTAGTAATCCCTGACATCTGAAAACATCGCACCACTGATCAGTTTATTGAATAAGTGTTGATGATTCCCAACCTGCAGACGGCTCTAAGTAAGTCTTTGAGGGGCGCCTCTTCCACATGAGAGGACACGGACGGACGACTTTTACCTGGTAAAGCCCCGCCCCTCCCCCTGCCCTGGACTAGCACGAGTGTGCCGATGCGCTTGGCCCCCACTCCGCAAGTGCGCTCTGGCGGTGCGAGTGTCTGCAACGCCGACGGCCGCTGTGTGGTCTCTCCCTGTCCCAGCGCGCCCTCTGCTGGCCACTCCCGGAATCCACCTAGCCACAATTCCAAACGAGAAATTCCATCAGCAAACTTGCTCACCCAAGCCCCCTCCTCTGGTCCTCTCAAAGTTGAGGGTTGTGATTTCTACGCCACCAGGAATAGAAAATAGAAAAAAGAAAAGAGAGAGGCCGAGCGTTGGTGGCGCACGACTTTAATTCCAGCAGAGACAGGTGGATCTCTGTGAGTTCGAGACCAGCCTGGTCTACAGAGCGAGTTCCAGGACAGCCTCCAAAACAATACAGAGAAACCCTGTCTCGAAAAACAAATCGTCAGTGAGTCAGTAAAATACACAAAAATGATTACTCCTTCCTTGCACATGTTAAGCATGATGTACCTGTGTCTAGCCCTGACGTCGAAGAGACATCGAGGCTGTGGAAAGTAATCAGGATATCTCACTGCTGCAACAGAAGAATCATAAAGGTGTGGACGAGTTCAGGTGTGGACTGAATGAGTCCAAAAGGCTGAAGTGGGAGGAAGCTCACAAGAAGAGAGCCCTTTTTGTAGTACGTCAGCAGTGGTGCACGCCTTTAGTCCCAGCACCCAGCAGGCAGAGGCAGGTGGATCTCTGAAAGTTCGAGGCCAGCCTGGTCTACATAGTAAGTTCCAGGACAGCCAAGGCTACACAAAGAAACCCTGCTTCGAAAAAAATTGGGAAATGTCAAAGATCAGGGATGTAGCTCAGTTGGCAGAAGGCTTGACTACCATTTACAACGCCCTGAGTTTGGGGGCTGGAGAGTTGGTTTGGGTTAAGAGCACCAGCTGCACAGCCAGAGAACCTGGATTCAGTCCCTAGAACATATGGCTCACAAGTATCCATAACTCAAGTTCCAAGGGATCTGATGCCCCTTTCCGACCTCATTGGGAGCTCGACATCTTCAAGGTGCACATAAGTACATGCAAGCAAAACACTCGTAAAACAAGTCTAAAATATTTTTTATTTCTTATTTTTATTTTATTTATTTATTTATCTATTTATTTTTGGTTTTATGAGACAGGGTTTCTCTGTATTGTTTTGGAGGCTGTCAGACCAGCTGGCCTCAAACTCAGAGATTCTTTTTGTTTTTTAAGACAGCGTTTCACTCTATGGCCCTGGCTGACCTGGAACTCAATCTGTAGGAACTCACAGACATCCTCCTGCCTCGTTTGTGGATGACTTTTTTTTTTTTTTTTTTTTTTGGTGGTGGTGGTGGTCCTGGCTAACTCTCCCACTCAGCCAGATCTCCAATTTTCTTACCCATTTTTCACATTTTTTCTCTACTGGAGCCAGAGTCTCATTAAGTTGCTCAGGCTGACCTTTAACTCCTTCTGTAACTTAGGTAGAACTTGAATTTTAGACCTTCCTACCCCAGTCTATTGAGTAACAAGTCTTCAGTGCCATTTATCTCTCCCACAACCCAGCCCTCTCTAACCCTTCAGCTAATCTCAATATGTCTAGCATCTCCAGGGCTATGTTCTGTTTATTCTCCTGCTTTGGCAATTACTTTCTTTTTTTAAAAGATTTATTTATTTATTACATATATACCAGATTGAATTGTAGATGGTTGTCAGCCACCATGTGGTTGCTGGGAATTGAACTCAAGACCTCTGGAAGAGCAGTCAGTGCTCTTAACCTCTGAGCCATCTCTCCAGCCCCCTACTTTCTTTTTGATTTGTTAAAATTTATATTTATTAGCCAAGTGTAGTGTTACACACCTTTAATCCCAGCACTCAGAAGGCACAGGCAAATAGAGCTCTGTGAGTTTGAGGTCAGCCTGGTCTATACATAATGAGTTCCATGAGAGCCAGTGCTATATAGAGAGATCTGCTGGAAATATATATGGCTGGAGAGATGATTCAGTGGGTTAAGAGCACTTACTGCTCTTCCAGAGAATGTGTGTTCAATTCCCAGCACCCACATGGCAGCTCACAACTGTCTGTAATTACAGTTCCAGGGGACCTGACACCCATTGCAAAACACCAGTGCACATAAAATATAGTAAATAAGCAAAATAATATATTTATTATGGGCTGGAGAGCTGACTCGGTGTCTAAGTGTTTGCTGCTGTTACAGAGAACCTTGAACTGGGTTAAGGCATCTGCGTGGTGCCTTACAACCATCTGTACCCATTGTTCCAGGAGATCTGACACCCTCTATTGGCTTTATCAGGCCCTGCAAGTGTGTAATGCTTTTGCATACACGCAGGCAAAACACTGACCCTCCCCCAGTTGCAATTAGTTATTGGAGGAGCATGTAGAGATCCAAGGATGACCTACGGGGTCAGCTCTCTCCTTCCACCACGTGCGCCTTGTGGGTCAAACTCAGGTGGTAAAGCTTTGCAGCAAATGCCTTTAGGTGATGAGCCACCTCAAGGGCCCTAAGTGTGCACTCCCTGATAGCTCTCAAACCTGTGTCTCCAATCCTGAGTCCTTGGCTTCTTGCAGACCCTGAGCAGAGCACAATCCTTTCCGAGCCATGGACTCAGCCTTCTGAACACAGCCAAGTTTAAACTCCACTCTTCGCCCTCTCACTGAATTAAGTTCTCAGCGTTTGATCACGGTCTCTCATGGCCATTCCTCAGATTCATTTTAGAACATACTCACTGGGTGCTAAGGCTTAGCAAAGCAAAGGTGAAAACTGGTGGTATTTATTTTAGATAATTCAGCAATTAAAAGTGATGGTGGCTCAGCTGGGCGTTGGTGGCGCAGGCCTTTAATTCCAGCACTCGGGAGGCAGAGGCAGGCGGATCTCTGTGAGTTCGAGACCAGCCTGGACTACCAAGTGAGTTCCAGGACAGCCTCCAAAGCCACAGAGAAACCCTGTCTCGAAAAACCAAAAAAAAAAAAAAAAAAAGTGATGAAGTGATGGTGGCGCATGCCTTTAATCCCAGCACTCTTCGGGAGCCAGGGGAGGCAGAGGCAGGTGGAGCTCTGTGAGTTCAAGGCTAGCTAGCCTGGTCTAAAGAGTTCCAGGACAGCCAGGGATACACAGAGAAACCCTGTCTTCAACAATCAGAAAGCTAGTGTTGCTTTTGTTCTGTCCCAGAACAAACTTCCCAGACTTGCCTCACCAACTTGCTTCTTTTTTAAGCACAAATTGGTTTTCCTCTCATCTCTTCTTTTTTGCTTGGAGGAGATCGATGGTGTCTTACTACGTAGTCCTCCTCGTCCTGGGACTCAGTATGTAGCTAGGCTTCTGCCCCTGCCTCCCTAATGCTGGGATTAGAGGCATGCTCCTCCTTGTGGTCCTCTCTTCTCCCCACCCTCCACCACCACCCCTCTTTTTATGTTTGTTTTGGTTTTTAGAGGGGGAGGGTTTCCTCTGTGTAGCATCCCTCTGGCATCCTGGAACTCCATCTGTAGATCAGGCTGTCCTTGAACTCACAGAGAACCAAAGAACTGTTTGCCTCTGCCTCTCCAGTGCTGGGACTAAAGGCTGGCATTGGAGTGCGTGGCTTCTTTCCTCTCTTTTTTTAGCCAATTTCTTGTTTCTTAGCTGCTAGCTTGTCCTAGACCTATGACCACTGCCGTTCCCTTTTCCACTTAGCTGCCCTGGCCTCTGCTTGCCCTGGGTCTGTCCGCCTTACCCCTCCCCCACCTCGCCTCTGCTTGCTCTGGGTCTGTCCGCCTTGCCCCTCCCCCACCCACCTCCACTTCATCCCGTCTGTCCCCCGACTCCCTATCTACTGCCTCTTGCTTGGAACTTCTAGCTCATATTTTTCTTTTTAACTAGTATAATACATAATAGAAATTTATTTCTTGCTGTTCTAGAAGTCCAAGGCAGGTCCAGTTCCTGTTAGAGGCCTTGAGTTTTGTTCCCAAGGAGATTTTTGGGTTTTTTTTTTCGTTTTGTTTTTCAAGACATGGTTTCTCTGTGTAGCTTTATAAACCAAACTGGCATTAAAGGCATGCACCACCACCAGCCGGCTTGGTTTTGTTGTGGTGGTTTTGTTTTGTTTTTAAGACAGGGTTTCTCTGTGTAGGTCTGGCCACCATGGAACTAAGTCTGTGGACCAGGCTGGCCTCAAACTCAGAGACTGGCCTGCCTGGTTCTGCCTCTCATGTGCTGGGACTAAAGGCTTTCACTATCACAGCCCAGCAAGCCTGTTGCTCTTTGAGCCTGAAGAGAAGATCAAATGCACATGGTTGTGACGTAGGTGCTGCGAATTGAACCCAGGTCCTCTGAAAGAGTAGCCAATTCTCTTCAGTCCCTTTTTGCTTTTGTTTAACATATATTTATATATCTATTTGTGTGTGTGCACCTGTTTACACACATGTCAGTGAGTTCAAGCACACGCACACATGTGGGTTCTGGGGATGGAATACAGGCTTAGTGGCAAGTTTTTTGTTTGTTTGCTTGATTGTTTTTTTTTTTTTTTTTTTTGGTTTTTCGAGACAGTTTTTCTCTGTATTGCTTTGGAGGCTGTCCTGTAACTAGCTCTGTAGACCCAGCTGGCCTCAAATTCACAGAGATCCGTCTGCTTCTGCCTCTCGAGTGCTGGGATTAAAAGCGTGCGCCACCAACGCCCGGCAGTGGCAAGTTTTAACCATTGAGCCATCTCTTCAGCCCTATTTTGAGCTTTTAAAGATTTCTTTACTTAGTTTGATTTTTGTGTGTATGCATGTATGTTTGTGCACCATGTGTGTGCGGTACCAGAGGAGGCCAAAGAGGATGTTGGATACCCTGGGGCTAAATAAGCTATTGTGAGTCACCTTGAGTGCTAGGAATGGAATCTGGGTCTTCTGGAAGAACAGCTAATGCTCTTGACTGCTGAGCCACCTCTGCAGCCCATTTTTTACAAATTTATTTATTTTATGTGCATTGACATTTTTGCCATGGGAGTCAGGTCCCCTGGAACTGTAATTACAGATAGTTGTGGGTGCTAGGAATTGAACTTGGCTTTTCCAGAAGAGCAGTCAGTGCTCTTAACCACTGAGCCATCTCTCTAGCCCCCCCTCCCTTTTTTTTTGACACAGGGTCTCTTTATAGCTTAGACTGATTAGCTTTGAGCAACTAAGTCTCCTACTTATTCCCCCCAAGTGCTCAGATAATAATCACACACAACCAAGCCTAGCTGAGACTTTTGTTTTAAGATTTAATTTGGAGCCGGGCGTTGGTGGCGCACGCCTTTAATCCCAGCACTCAGGAGGCAGAGGCAGGTGGATCTCTGTGAGTTCGAGGCCAGCCTGGTCTACAGAGTGAGTTCCAGGACAGCCTCCAAAGCTACAGAGAAACCCTGTCTTGAAAAACCAAAAAAAAAAAAAAAAAAAAAAAAAAGACTTAATTTGGAGAGTGTGTCTGTGTGTAGACTTCTTCACTCCCCCACTATCAGATGTGACCTTTTTAGGAGTTGAGTTTGGTCCCGTTCAGCTCAGACATCCTCCTAAATTTGGAGTTGAAAAGCTCTGTGTCCCCAGCCTTGGTAAATGCCACCACCACATTTGAATGAGAGACTTAGGACTCTGCCTGGAAGTTTACCCCTCCCTCTCAGAGGCTCACTATCTCTACATCTGTCTGGCCTTCATTCTCACTTCCATTTATTTCTCCCCATCCTCTCTCCCCAACCTGGTTCATATCACTGGCATGGCCCCTTCGTATGACAGCGGCAGCCTCTGCCTCCACTTTCTTGGCTACCTTCCAGCAGTAGAATCACCCCAGTCCAAGCTCAGGGAAACATGTCACTGAGAAGCAGCCCCAGCGTCATTGGTACTCTGTTCTGTTGTCATGATTGTGTTTGTTAGCACTTGGTATTTTCTGGTCCATATTTTGTTTCCTTATGGCCATAGGGGTTGAATCTAGGGTCTGTGACTTACTAAGCAAGCTCTCTATCACTGAGACCTTACATCAAGACAGCCAATCCATGGGCTTGTGTCTCATATGACCCAAGATGTGTGGAATGTATCCAAGCACAAAATTGTATACTTAAAACATGTATGTGTACCATGTGCATGCCTGTCTAGTACCTGAAGGTTGAAGGAGGGCATCAGATCCCTTGGAAATGGAGCTATGGTTGGTTGGGGACCATGTAGGTTCTGGGAACTAAACCTTGTACCTTGCAAGAGCGCAAGAGCGACAACAAATGCTCTTGCCCATTGAGTCCCCTCTCCAGGGGATTTCCATAGCTCAGCTGCTTCTCACCCATCATGTACTGCACCTTAAGGTGACTCTCTGCTTTGTGCCTCAATGGCAGCTAAGATGTCAAAGGTCGGCCAGGCGTTGGGAGGCAGAGGCAGGGGGATCTCTGTGAATCCGAGGCCAGCCTAGTCTACAGATTGAGTTCCAGGACAGGCTCCAAAACAACAATACAGAGAAACCCTGTCTCGAAAAAAAAAAAAGAAAGAAAAGAAAAAGAAAAAGATGTCAAAGGCCCTAATCCTTGCTTTCTATTTTCTTGTCAATTAATTGTCATAATACATGTAAATAAATATAGTTTCTCAATCTGTTATTATTTTTTAGTTTTTATTTTTTCTTATGTTATTATTTTTAATCCTGCCATGATTCCCACTATTTCAAAGAGAAAATAAAATCCCCCACCTACAAAAAATATAGGTGAAGGGAGATTGTTCAATGAAAAGCAGATAGTCTTTTGGTTTTTTTTTTTTAACCTAAACAAGTAGTAAGATATTCTGAGCCGGGCGTTGGTGGCGCACGCCTTTAATCCCAGCACTCGGGAGGTGGGGGCAGGCGGATCTCTGAGTTCGAGGCCAGCCTGGTCTACAGAGCAAGTTCCAGCACAGCCTCCAAAGCCACAGAGAAACCCTGTCTCGAAAAACCAAAAAAAAAAAAAAAAAGATATTCTGTTTAGCCGGGCGGTAGTGGAGCACACCTTTAATCCCAGCACTCAAGAGGAAGAGGCAGGAGGATCTCTGTGAGTTGGAGGCCAGCCTGGTCTACAGAGTGGAGTTCCAGGACAGCCTCCAAAACAATACAGAGAAACCTTGTCTCAAAAAACCAAAATAAATAAATAAAAGCACAAACTGCTCTTACTGAGGAGTTCAGTTTACCAGCACCTGTATGAGTAGCTTAAAACCAGTAACTCCAGTTCCAGGAGGATCCAATACCCCAATGCCTCTGACCTCTGAAGGCACCTGTATTCATATGTACAAGCACACACACCACATATATACACATAAACCATATACCACATACACATGAATACCACACACACATCATTATTCACATATATACTACGCACATACCATGTACACATGCATCACAATACACATTACACACAAATATACCATAGACACACAAGTACACCACACACAAATATACCACATACACATGCATACCAAACACACAGACACATACACCCCATATATACCACACACACATACAACACACATGCCACACACACGCACATCACAAATCAGGAAATTTATACACAGTAGTAAAAAGGTACGTTGAGATGCCTTCCTTTGTCCATTGCCAGCCATATCTGGTACATTTACTGATCAGGCCCCAAAGATAGTAGGTAAAAGAAGGGCTTGCAAAATTCTTAGAAGATGAAGCAATTGTTACTCCAAACAGCTTAATGAAGGTTTCATTGCATCAATAAAAATCATTTGCAAAATCATTAAAAATGGATAATAGTCTCAAAAATTCTCACCAAGGCTGTGAATTCATAAGGGTCAAAGTCCTTACAAGTATTGGTGTTGACTATGGCATTTGAAAGGAAAATGGCTAAATCAATGCCAAATGCTGAAAAGATCTGCATGTCATAAGATACCAGAAGATCTGCAATGCATTATCATACGGTATCAAAACCAAAATTTGTGTCAAATTAGCAATATGATATTTCAAATCCTAACAGTGAACCAAATGAAACTGAAAAATATTGCAAGCTCAAATTAAAGAAAACTTTTATTATTATTTTATTGTTGTTGTCTTGGTAACACCAACGTGGTCTCAGACTCCCTTTGTGGCCAAAAACAATCATGAGCTCCTAAACCTTTTGCCTCAGTCTCCGGAGATGGGAGTACAGCTGTGCAGGCCAGCGCCCAGCAATTGAGTTTTGACACACCCTGTGGGCAGTGAAAAGCATCGAGGCTTGCATTTTTGTTTGCTTGTTTTTTGTTTGTTTTGTTTTTGAGAAGGTCTCACTGTATAGCCCTGGCTGTTCTAAAACTCTATATGTAGAATGGGCTGGGCTTTGAATTCACAACAATCCACCTGCCTCTTCTCAAGTGCAGAGATTAAAGACATGCAGCACCAGGCCTAGCTCAATTGAAAAGATCTGAGCAAGTTTTTTTTTTTTTTTTTGGTTTTTCGAGACAGGGTTTCTCTGTATTGTTTTGGAGGCTGTCCTGGAACTCGCTTTGTAGACCAGGCTGGCCTCGAACTCACAGAAATCCGCCTGCCCCCACCTCCCGAGTGCTGGGATTAAAGGCGTGCACCACCAACGCCCGGCTTTTTTTTTAAGGATTTATTTAGTACAATGTTTTGTCTGCAAAACAGGTGGATCTCTGTGAGTTCGAGACCAAGCCTGGTCTACCAAGCGAGTTCCAGGACAGCCTCAAAAACAATACAGAGAAACCCTGTCTCGAAAACAAATAAACAAACAAAAAAATCCCAGAATTTGGGGGGCTCAGCTAGCAGGCCATGTGCATCAGTATACAATAAAGAATCCCAGCACTTGGGAGGCAGAGACAGGTGCATCTCTGTGAGTTCAAGGCCAACCTGGTCTACAGAGCAAGTTCCAGGACAGCCTCAAAAACAATACAGAGAAACCCTGTCTCAAAAAAACAAAAAAACAAAAACAAAAAACAAAAAACAGCCAGATATTGTGTCCCACAACTTTAACCCCAGCATTCAGTTAGAGGCAGGTAAACCTCTGAGTAGTTTACACAGGGAGTTCCAGGCCAGCCAGAGCTGCACAGTGAGACCTTGTGTCAAACCAAACCAAACCAATGAGAGCTGGGTAGACAGCTTAGTGTTTAAGAACATTTACTGTTTGTCCATAGGATGGATGTTTAGGTCCCTTGACTCTAACTCCAGCTCCAGGGGGTCTTCTGGCCTCTATGGGTGTCTGTACACACACACACACACACACACACACACACACACACACACACACACACACTTTTTTTTTTGTTTTTTGAGACAGGTTTCTCTGTGGCTTTGAAGGCTGTCCTGGAACCAGCTCTTGTAGACCAGGCTGGCCTCGAACTCACAGAGATCCACCTGCCTCTGCCTCCCAAGTGCTGGGATTAAAGGCGTGTGCCACCAACGCCCGGCCACACACACACACACACACACACACACACACACACACACACACACACACTTTAAAAAACTTTTTTTTCCTGAGACAGGGTTTCTCTGTGTAGCTTTGGAGCTGTCCTGACCCTGGCTCTGTAGTGTAGACCAGGCTTGCCTCACAGAGAGATCTGCTTGCCTCAGCCTCCCAAGTGCTGGGACCAAAGGCATGTGCCACCACCTCTAGCTAAAAAAATATTTTTTTTAAGCAGTGAAATTTTATTACTTAAATATGCTCATTTTCTTTATTAGTGTTAGCAAACATGGGACCTGTTGGATGGCTTTTTTTGTTTGTTTGCTTGTTTGTTTTTTGAAACAGGGTTTCACTGTGTAACTGCTCTGGTTGTCCTGGAACCTGCTCTGTACATCAAGCTAACATGGAAGTCACAGAGATCTGCCTGCCTTTGTCCCCTGAGTGGCAAGTGCTGGGATTAAAGGTGTGTGCTACCGCTGCCTGGTTTTCATTAACTTTTCTGTATTTAACAAATGTCAACTTTTTTTTTTGAGATAGGGTTTCTCTGTATTGCTTGGAGGCTGTCCTGGAACTCGCTCTGGAGACCAGGGTGGCCCCAAAGTCAGAGATCTGCCTGCCTCTGCCTCCCGAGTGCTGGGATTAAAGATGTGTGATACCACTGCCCATGGATATACAATAATTTTAAAGTTCAGTACATTAAAGTCCAATTTAAAATATAAAAAGCAATCAGGCATCAAAGTGGTGCATGCCTTTCAAAACAGCACTCAGCCACATACTACATAAGGCCAGCTCAGACTACATAAGGCCCTTTCTGTAAAAACTGGAGAACCCAGTGTGGTGGTGCAGACCTTTCTTTGATCTCAGTAGTTGGAGGCAGAGGCAGGAGAATGTCTGTGAGTTCCAGGACAGCCAAGGCTACACACTGAGACCTTGTCTGGGGGTGGGGTGGAGCATTCTGTTAGGGCCCCTCCCATCCTCAGAGGTTCTTTCTTTCCCTTAGTAAATCTATTTTCAATATGTTAAAAAAAAAGCAAAATAAAAAACTGGCAGGGAACAGTGGTAATTCCTTGAGGAGTATTCACAGGCCCCAGACTCAATCCTTGGTACTATCAATAAATTAGTAAGTACAGTTTAAAGTCGGTTTTTTAGTGTCTGAAGAAGTTTGCAACTATTGCTCAATATTTGATTATTTCTCATGATCCCCCAGAAGATTCTTCTCACCTCTCCCTCTCCTTTACAATCACTAATAGTCCTCTCCCCGGCTCCCCAAATCCCTTAGCATAAGCAATCTCTAGTACATTTTGTTTCTGTGGATTGTGCTCGTGATCAGATTTAGGGCCTTATTAATTCTAGTCACTACCCCTGAGGAAACACTGCAAGTCCCAAATCTCATACCATTCGGCTTTCCCAGTTCATTCATGTTCTAACATGTATCCAGTATCCTTTCCATTTCAGTATTGGGATGGAAAAACAGGGTTTTACTATGTAGCTCAGGCCGATAATCTTCTTGTGATAGCCATGAGATGGGATTATAGGCATATATCACCACACCCAGAGAATGACCTTACATTCCTGATTCTCCTCCCTGTGCCTCCACTCCCCATGTGCTGGGATCACAGGTATGTGGCACTGTGCCTGGCTAGGAATTGGAATTTTAAATAGTTTTAACAATGCATCCAAGAGGTGTTCTTTTATTTTTATTCTGTTTTTTGAGACCATGTAGCCCTGGCTGTTCTGAAACTGGCTCTACAGACCAGGGTGGCCTCGAACTCAGAGTGCTGAAACTAGAGGCATGCATCACCACGCCCAGTTTATTTTTTTAAAGATAGGGGTCTTTTTTTTTTTTTTTTTTGGTTTTTCGAGACAGGGTTTCTCTGTGGCTTTGGAGGCTGTCCTGGAACTCACTCTGTAGACCAGGCTGGCCTCGAACTCACAGATATCCGCCTGCCTCTGCCTCCCAAGTGCTGGGATTAAAGGCGTGTGCCACCAACGCCCGGCCGTAAAGATAGGGTCTTACTATGTAGCCACTTACCTCAATTTCTTCAGTGATGGGATTACACAGAAAAAGACAGGAACTTCAAGAAGTAGACTGAAGGATCTAAGGTGAATGAATAGTCTACTGTGCTATACAAGTGAAATAATTCACACTGGTGTTTGTGGTTGATAAACATGCTGGCTGTTAGCATCCTGGAGAGTTGGAAGAAATTCTTTTTTTTTTTAAAAGATTTTATTTATTTATTACATATACACCAGATTGAATTATAGATGGTTGTCAGCCACCATGTGGTTGCTGGGAATTGAACTCAAGACCTCTGGAAGAGCAGTCAGTGCTCTTAACCTCTGAGCCATGTCTCCAGCCCCAGAAATTACTTCTTTTTTTTTTTTTTATTAAGTATACAGTGTCCTGTCTGCATGTATGCCTGCATGACAGAAGAGGGCACCAGATCTCATTATAGATGGTTGTGAGCCACCATGTGGTTGCTGGGAATTGAACTCAGGACCTCTGGAAGAACAGTCAGTGCTCTTAACCTCTGAGCCATCTCTCCAGCGCCCAGAAATTACTTCTTAATACTCTTATTTAGTGGGAAATGATAAGAGAAAGAAAAAGGAAAGGAACACGACTGCTCCTACTGTGGAGGAAAGTCTACTACAGATCCGTGGGAGAGCACGGCCAGAGACACGGAAGAGTCCAGAGTAGGCCTGGTGTTGAGCCAAGTGAGGAGAGTGGGGAAGGGGGACAGAGAGGAGAGGAGAGGGAGGAGAGGAGGAGGGGAGAGGAGAGGAGAGAGAGGAGAGGAGAGAGAGGAGAGGAGAGAGAGGAGAGAGAGGAGAGAGAGGAGAGGAGAGGAGAGGGAGGCCTAACCAGGTGCAGCAGCCAGTAGGCCCAAAAGAGAGTAGATGTAAAGGAACAAGTAACCATGGTTAGATTACATAGGCTGGGGAAATTTAGGGTGTGGGGTGGGCCTCTGGACTGAGGGATACAGGGGAGAACCTGGCCCTTTGATGTGTTAAATATGTACTTCAGCCATTTGTTCCAGGTTTGAAACCTAACTGGAAGGAAATTGGAATTCTGAAGGGAATTAAGAGTCTTGATTCCTGCCCACCAGTGGTGGCACATGTCTTTAATCCCAGCACTCAGGAGGCAGAGGCAGGCGGATCTGTGAGTCCGAGGCCAGTCTGGTCTACAGAGTGAGTTCCAGGACAGCCTCCAAAGCCACAGAGAAACCCTGTCTTGAAAAAACAAAACAAAACAAAACAAAAAGGAGTCTGGATTCCTAGACCAGTTTTTTTGTTTTGTTTTGTTTTTGTTTTTCAAGACAGGGTTTCTCTGTGTAACAGTTCTGGAACTCACCTTATAGACCAGGGTTGCCTCGAACTCACTGAAATCCACCTGCCTCTGCCTCCCAAACACTGGGATTGAAGGCCTACCACCACCAACCGCACTGTTTTGTTATTTTTGTCTTTTGTTATTTGGTCTGGATATGCATAGGCGTGGAGGGCCTGGGGCTATGTAGACTTATTGGCTTTGAACTCCCAGCAAACCTCCAGTCTATCCTCCCGTGTCTCATCCTGTGTCCAGCACGCTGTGATCTCAGTCCTATGCAATAGTGCCAGGAACCTGGACTAGAGCCCAGAAAAACACAGCATTGCTTTTTTCCCTCTGCTTGCCTTGAGACAGAGTCTTTCGGCAGTGCTGGTTACCCCGGAACTCAATGTGTAGACCAGGTTGGCCTTGAATTCACTGAGACCCACCTGCTGCTCTTGGGCTTAAGGGCGTGTACCACACCACCCCAGGGCCAGCATTGTCAGCATTGTTCGGAGAGAACCACAAAGGGGTAAAACTCTGAGAGCTTTTTATCTTCTTGGTCTTTAGTGATTTAGAGAATGTGAAATCAGCTTAACATTTTTGTTTTCAGTTCTCCTGCCTAAATTTACACAATGCAGGCATCATAAACTTCCATGACCAATTTAAGTGCCTGCTCAACATCCCAACGATCTAGCTCTACAGGAGTGTGCCTCCTGGGCCAGTCATATGGAGTTTGATTTCTCTTTTATTCTTATGTTATTTGCATTGATATTTTGCCTGCATGTATGTCTGTGTGAGGGTGTTAGATCTTGGAGTCAGACAGTTGTTAGCTGGGAATTGAACCTGGGTCCTCTGGAAGAGCAGCCAGTGCCCTCAACCGCTGAGCCATCTCTCTAGTGCTTGGAGTTTGATTACTCGGGAACATTAGACATTTTTTGAAACCTCAATCCCACCGGGTTAGCAAACAGGAACGCTATGTAATTCTCTTTATTTAGGATTTAGAATGGAGAAGCTTCTGTAAGGGCCATAGGGACAACACTAATCAGGGCTTAAACAAGATGGTGGATAGGTCTGGCTCTAAGAAACCACAGCATACTCAGAGTGAAGTTTAGCGAGGCCGAGATGGTAGTAACCCGACTACACGAACGTGAGAGGAAGTCTCCCACGGAAAGCAGTCTCTTGGGCACACGTAGAGCTGAGAAAGCGACACGTAGAGCTGAGAAACGAGCAGGCCACCTCACTGGGCAAGTTCTCTGAAACGTGTTAGAGAGCCGCTTCATCTACAGTTGCAGCCGAGGTGGGGCGCAGGCTCAGACGCATGCGTCCTTGACGCGGCAAGCGGCACAGTGGCGTGGTCTCTTCAACACCCAGCGTAGGGACGACGTCTGAGGTGGAAGGGGCGTTTAGGATTCCCAACACGCATGCGTTGAGACCCAGGCGTTTCCTTGGGAGGGTGTGGAGTGCGGGCTGCTGTATTGCGCAGCTGCAAGGGCTGTCCGGTAGCGCGAGCTGTCGATCAAGCGAAGGGAAGAGGAGGTTGAAGGGATTACAAAAAAAAAAGAAACCCGGTGCGCCTGCGCATCGTCAACTGGTTGGAAGCGCTCGGGACTGGAAAGGGGCGGGGTCACGTATGCGCGTCATTGGCTGGGTAGGTGGGAGAGAGGGTGGAGATCGGGGAGGGTCCATGCGCTTGCGCAGTGCGGGGGTGGAAGGTGGAGGAGCTTCTTAGCACGCTTGCGCGGCTGTCATAGGGCTGCTTGGTTGGTCAGTAGGGAGTCGGCGCCTGCGTACTAAGACCCGTGTGCAGCAGCGGCGGCGGCGCTAGAGGCGGCGGCGGCGGCGGCGGCAGCAGCAGCGGGTTCGGAGGCAGCGGTTGGGCTCGCGGCGAGCGGACGGGGTCGAGTCAGTGCGTTCGCGCGAGGTGAGAGCGGGCAGGGCGCGCCTGCGCGTAACCTCGGTTTGGGCCGGGAACGAGAGACGGAACTATGCGGGGGTCGGGGAGGGGGGGCAGAAGGGAGCGGCGGCTATCTCCTACGGGTTCGGTCAGGGAGCGGCACGATGAGCGGAGAGGCGGGCGCACGGCCCAGTTGGCGCGAGGGGTGACGGTTGGGGCCGGCCGGGTGACGTTGGAGCGACGCAGGGCGGGGGACGGCGAGCCGCGAGGCCGCCACGCGGGAGAGGCCGCCAGGCGGCCACGCTGGGGCGAGGGCCGGAGGCCAGGTCGGCCCGGCCAGGGCAAGGGTTCCTGGGCCGTTGAGGACCAGCGCTGAGCGGCCACGTGAGGTGGGGGAGGGGGCTGTTCGGTGAGGGCATGTGGAGAGGGTTGGCGGCCGGCGGGGGGAGGGGAGGCGGCATGGCCCTGGCCTGGCGCAGCCTTGGGGCAGGGGCGGCCGCAGGGCCGGAAGTGTTCCCCATTGGAGGCTGCCCTCAGGGTCCGAGACCATGCGGCCGAACATGGACCGGGGCCGCATGGCAGCACGGGGACCCCTCCCCCCTGGCCCGGGCCACCGGAAGCCCCTGGCGACCACATGGTGGGCGCGAGCCGGCAACCCCCAGCGCAAGAGGTCTGATCTTTTTTTGGGTTTCCACGGAGCCTGGGATTTTGGTGTGCGGGAGAGACCCTAGCCTCGGGTCTCGATCGTCCCGCAGGGCCCGTTGCAGGCATATGTTAGTGCTCCCCGGCCTCATGGGCCTCTGGAGCTCATCCCTCAGCCTTCATGTGAAGTGAGACGTCCAGCCAGATGTAAGTGGTGCTACTTTTCTGGGGAAGCCGGGAAAAGCGGGTAAAACGAGGGGCATTGGAATGGAGCCCAACTCTTCTCGGCCCATGCCGACAGCGCCTGAAAGTACTGAGCTTTTAGTTCCCCGCGGTGATCTTCGATCTTCACCTTGCCACTGCCTTCCGTGTTGTGTTTGATTTGTGAGTTACTGTGCTTGAGACCTGAATTCTACCAGCTTAGTACGATTTCTGTTACTACTACCAACCTTTTGCTTTCATTTTATTGTCATTCACCACTCCTCACTCCCCCACTTTCTACTGACTGTACAGGCTGGGCCTGAAAAGCCGACAGGACTGGTGCATCCTGGGAAAAGTGGGAGGGCCATCGACAAAGGCTGAGTTCCCTTCGGGAACTGAGATCGAGGTGTACAGCCGTGGGATCATTTAGGAAACTACTTTTCTCCCCTTGACTGCATCTGCAAGTGCATGTTGGAGAGGCGGGAATCCCCCAAAGAGGCCTTGTGGTTTCCTGTACCAATGACTGGCTTGTGTGTGGATGGGGGGGTGTAACAGCTGGGTGGGGCCTTGTCCTCGGTCTCCACCCCTTCATTAGCCCCGCCCTTCAGCTGGCTCATAGCTGCTCACCTAATTATAGTCCTGGCAGAGTGTGGGGAAGAGGGGGTGGTTGGTTTCAGTGGCAAGTAACACCTGAGTCCTCCCCCCTCCCGGGAAGTAGCCCTTTCCTCATCTCTGGGATTTGGCATCCCAACTCCCAGGAGCCTTCCTTTCCCAAACCACACCTTTAGATTTCATTGGGCAGAAATCCAGCTGCCCCCCCAATATGCCAGCTCTTCAGTATGCTTTTACTCCATTTTCAAAGCAGGAAATTGGACTTTATTTAGGTGGGTAATGGAATAAGGGGAAATGGAGCAATGTTTTTATAGGAGTGGAACAGATAGCGATCCTGTTAACCTCCATCCTTACTGACTGTAGTTCTCTTCTTGGCTTTAGTTGGAATCGAAGCCTCTTAAAATGGCAGATGATTTGGACTTCGAGACAGGAGATGCAGGGGCCTCAGCCACCTTCCCAATGCAATGCTCAGCATTACGTAAGAATGGTTTTGTGGTGCTCAAAGGCCGGCCATGTAAGATCGTCGAGATGTCTACTTCGAAGACTGGCAAGCATGGCCATGCCAAGGTTAGAATCACCTCTCTACATAATTCATTCTCTGCAGCTCCCGAAGCCATAGGGCTCTGGTCAGTGCACGGTTTCAGTCTTGATCCCTTCTTGCTGTTGTAGTCCCTTTCATTCAGCACCCAATTTTACTCCATTCAGAACTAAGCAGGTTCCCAGTTTCTTCCACAGTACACCTGCCATCTATCCCATCCCTCCTCTTCCCCCCTTCTTTGTGCTGGTCTCTAGAACTGTGTCTACAACTCCTTAGCTTTGGATAGTTTCTTAATCTTGACCTTCACTCCTGTTTGATACTCCCAGTCAAGACCCTCAGAAGGCAGCACTCTGGGGGTGGCCTCCAGCGCGAGCTCTCAAGTTGCTTTTAGCTGCCCATCCCAGCTCTGGCTTTGCTATACCTTTGGCATTTTCCTGTTCCTGATCACCCCCCCACTGAGTCCTGTTCTTTGGCTTACTTAAGCCTTAACATTCTCTTTTTCTTAGAAGTTTAACCTGACTTAATGTTTAAATCTGGTTTTTATTTCCTAATGAATTTTCCCTCTTTAGACTTGGCATCTATAACTAGGCTATGCTCACCACAATGCTTGATCCTTTTGCTTTCCTTCCATACTAACTGCACATTCTTTCTGGTCCTCCCCTGGACTATTTAATTCAGATCCCTACATTCCTTTGCTTTGATTTCTCAGTCTGATCTGTCTTTAGTCCCTTACAAGAAATGTTTACTGAGACATCTCCCATACAATAAAACAGTGTCTTATGAATTACAGGGTGTCCTCTAACTTGGAACTTCTGCCTCTTATTTTCCTAGTGCTGGGATGATGATTGGTTTACTTGGCACTATGCGTCAGACCTAAGGCCCTGTGTTTGTTGGGCAAACACTATCAACTGAGTGATATCCCCAGTCCTTGTCAATGATTTTTGGTAATATTTGTGTAACTGACTTCCCCAAGACTGACTTTGTAACCTCCCCCAACTCAGTAGTGGTCTTTTAGCTTCAGGACTTTAAGGCTTTGGTATGTTTCTCAGTTGGCTCATTTCTAATTCCTTAATCTTTGCTGTAACAAAGATTAAGTCAATAGCCAATTATATAATAGCCAGTTATATAAGCCTTTGTCTACTCCCATCTTAGAGATTGATTTATTGGGTTTCTCTTTATAATGTATGTGCACAGGTCCACCTGGTTGGTATTGACATTTTTACTGGGAAGAAATATGAAGATATCTGCCCGTCAACTCATAATATGGATGTCCCCAACATCAAAAGGAATGACTTCCAGGTATGTTGAGATGAAGATGGTTAGTGGCTCATGACGGGTGGGATGTGCTGACCTGCAGCGGTGGGCAAGGGAGCTGATAGGAGACGATGTTTGCGAAGTTGCTGCCATCTAGTTTATCTCTTTATACTTAACCTACCTGTATCTGCTTTAACTTCTTTCTTCCAGCTGATTGGCATCCAGGATGGGTACCTATCCCTGCTCCAGGACAGTGGGGAGGTACGAGAGGACCTTCGTCTGCCTGAGGGAGACCTTGGCAAGGAGATTGAGCAGAAGTATGACTGTGGAGAAGAGATCCTGGTATGATGCCCACCCCCCTTCACCTGATATACTCAGCTTTGTTCCTTAAGCTTCAAAACTCTTGAGTTAAGACGTCTCTGGACTGTCCTTTCTGCTTTTCCAGATCACGGTGCTGTCTGCCATGACAGAGGAGGCAGCTGTTGCAATCAAGGCCATGGCAAAATAACTGGCTCCCGGGTGAGTGTGACAGCCTTCCCTATCATTCATACTTAACTGGCCCTTTCTTTCCCTCACCCTTTTTGTTGAAGTTATTGTCCTATCTTAAACATGATTTCTTTTTCTTGCCCAGGGTGGCGGTGGTGGCAGCAGTGATCCTTGAGCCTACAGAGGCCCCTCCCCCAGCTGGGTTCCACTCTGGCTGGGCCCTTGGCTGGACTCCTATACAATTTATTTGACGTTTTATTTTGGTTTTCCTCACCCCTTCAAACTGTCGGGGAGACCCTGCCCTTCACCTAGCTCCCTAGACCAGGAATGAGGGAGCCATGGCCTTGGTGAAGCTACCTGTCTCTTCCTTCACAGCCCTGGTGGGGAAAAGGGAGTTGGGTATCGCTTGTGGTTTAGGTCCTCCACCTCCCCCTTTTTCTTTTTAATTCAATTTGGAATCAGAAAGCTGTGGATTCTGGCAAATGGTCTTGTGCCCTTCATCCCACTTATCCCTGGTCTGGTCCCCTGTTCTCCATAGTCTTTCACCCCCAAGCACCACTTGTACAGACTGGGGACCAGCCCCCTTCCCTGCCTGTGTCTCTTCCCAAACCCTTTTAGGGGTGGTGAGAAGAGGGGGGGAGCAGCCATGATCCCTCCTCAGGCATCTGAGAGGGCCTTGCCTCCACGGGCTTCACCCTTTCCTGCGGCTCTCTCTCCCTGACACATTTGTTAAAAATCAAACCTGAATAAAACTACAAGTTTAATATGAAGCCCTCAACTCAGTTGTTTATTTGTTGATTGAAAGATGCTTGAGAATCTAGAAATAAACAAGAAGACTGCTACTGTTGTTAGCCAATTCCTCATCCACTTGTAGCAAACAAACAGTCGGATGGCAGTAGTTGGGTACATTTTATTGGTTTGGGGCACATAGAAAGACCCTACCATGAGGGAGGGAGGGGTTAGTTGGCGTTATCTGGTGGTTACTTGTGGTAGAATCGTGGGTTCTGGCTGTGTTGGATGAAAGGGAGTCGAGGGCCAGGTTGGCTGGTAGTGGCAAAGCCTGACTGGTGATGATAAAAGAGTTTTATCAGTGGGTAGACAGTTTCACTTACACTCAGTACAAGAGGGACAGCTGCAGTAGGTTAACAGTCTTTCCCTGGTAGTATGGATGTTTGATTACCAGCCTTACCTTGCCTGCTGCTTGCATCTGCACAGGGAGCTGGGGTGAAGCCAAGAGTCCAGGGGCTGGATGCAGTGCTTGGGGATGCATAGGCCGCAGAGAAGACTGCAAGGACAAAGCTGACCTTAGATGGACTGGCGCTCCCCAAGACTCTATATACTATAGCCTTACTATGTACTCACTGAATCAGAGAAGCTAGTCTGCTGATTGGCATGTTCCATCTGCTTTTGCAAAGACAGGGCACCACCAGGCTGGAGGAACCCTAAGAGGAGAAGTGTTTGAAATGAGCAGATGATGGCAGGACTCATGGAGCTAGGACTCCTGCCCAGGCAGGGGGTTGGGTTGTCACCTGTCTGAGTGGGCTGAAAGTGGCCATGCACTGCATAGGGTTGTGGCTGCGGCTGAGATAGGTACTGTACGGCAGGAAATGCTGATGGTGCTGAGAAAGGAGACATCCATTAGCTCTTGATGCTCTTGCTGTTCTTCCCTCTGCTCCGAGAACCAACACTCACCTCTGAGTTGCTGGCTAGGACTATAGGCTGGCTGTGTAGGTCCATAGTGAGGTGGGGGCTGAGCAGTCCCATAAGCACCTCCTGGACTGCCTTGGAATTGTCCATGTTCTGGGGTCCCTGCAAAAGCAGCTGCTGATCCCACGTAGTGCCGAGTCTTAGAGGGAAAATGAAAACTCACTGGTTACACAGCACCAAGAAAAAACTCACTCTCTATATATGTCCTTATGCTCAACTGAGTTCCTACACACTACATGCTTGGTACGTTCTTACTTTAATGCTGGTTGGGATGCCAGGAAGATAGGAGAAAGTAACTGGGACTATTCATCCAAACCTATTTCTCAGGCTGGGTATGATGACAGATAATAGTAATTCCAGCACATAGAAGGTAGGGGAGACAGAGGTTAGAGGTAAGATTAGATTTCAAGGCCATTATTGGCTACATAGTGACTTCAAAGCCAGTCCAAGCTTATGAGACTTCTTAGGGTGTTAAAAAAAAAAAAGAATCATCCTCACCGTAAGCACTTGGGGTCCAAACATCTGCTTGGCTCTGTCAGCTGCCATTAGAGTGCCTGGGCGGCTGTGTCCTCCAGGACTTCCTAGAAAGAGAGAGGGGCTTCATGATGCTGAAATAGGAGGCTACAACCTCCAGGAGAGCCCTTCTGTCAGGTGGCTTCTTCAGTCCTCACCCTGCATGCTGAGGAGGTGAGTTCCCGTGTGAACAGTCAGGCTCTGCTGGTAGGCAGCTGATGTCAGCGTGGTTAGGTCACTGGAGTGAAAGGGAGGCAGGGCAGTCAGTAAGCAGCCTCCTTTTGCTATTAAACAGATGCTTTTGTCACCTGTTCCACCACACAAGTTTACTTTTAGCTAACTGATCACACCTCTGTTCCTTTCGTCTCCGTTTTTCTTCTTCATGCAAAACTTTTTTGAGCTGCAAGAAAAGCTGGTGTTTCTCCTCCTGTAGAGCTGAAAGTTTCTCCTGTAGCTTCAGAATCTGGAAGGAGGATGAGCAGATAACGGTGGGAAAGGGAAGAGAAGAAACCAGAACTGGGAGTGATGAGGGTTACTTACTTGTTCCTTGGTCTCTTCTAGTGACATTCTCTCTTCCATCTCCTTTTTCTTCCTTCTCTCCTGCTCTTCTTTCATCTTCTGTTCCATCATCTTGTCCACCTCTTCCTCCTCTGAAGAATCAGAGAGAACGGGGAAGTGGCAGGACAGTGAAAATATGCTGAGTGTTACACTGAAGACGAGCAAAAACCAGTTACTCCATCAGTCAAAGGGAGAACGAGGCTTCAGGTGCTCTCCAAGGTCCTTCCCAGCCCAGGGTTCTGGAACTTAGACGGGGCCTCTTCGCTCACACCCTCAAGGCGCCGCTGCCTCCCTCTTAGCCTTGCCAGCAGGCGCACAGCTTGGCCCGTGGACGGGGCAAGTTCGTTGGTGGCAGAGCTACCCTGGGCCGTGTGTTTGTCCTCCCGCTCTGGCCCTGGCTCACCCTGCCGTTTGCGCTCCCGCTCCATCATGATGTGCCGGTGCAGAGCCCTGGCCATAGCGTTGGAAAGCTTGGGGCGCTCCAGGAGTGCGGGCATGGTGCTCTTGATGACGCTTGGGCAGTGGGCGCCCGGCTCTGTCACTGACTGCCAGACCTCAGGCGGGGCCTGTAGGGAAGTGGGAGCTTAGATGGACTGCGACCCGCCGAGGCGGAAGCCAGTCCGCCGCCCGCTCGCCGCTTCGGTCACGTGTCCCGGGCACCAGCGTCCCTCCGGGTCTCAGGCTCTGCGCCAGCGCGCGTGAGGGGGTCCTAGGTTCCGTGCCCCCGCCCCTCCCTCGCAGCCCTGGCGCCAACCCCCCTACCCGCCTTCTCGGCGCTTTCTCCGTGGCCTCCGGCGCGCCTTGATTCCTGCGTCACATCCGGCGGCCAAGATAAATCCTTCCGGAGTCATGACGGCAACCGGCTCAGCGGGTTGGATGAAAGAAAAGGCGGAAGCGCTTGGAGACGGGTGCCGGGTTGTCCAAATTGCTTGTGGGTTTACAGAGGCCTGGGGAGATCTAGCCTCATGCCAAGAGCCCTCAGAACTCTTCACCTCGTGAGGCCGCGGGAGACAGAGGCAGAGGCAGATGCTCTGAAGACAGTATTTATTGGCTCCTTAGAAATCAGAGTCAGTAACAACTGTACAGAGGGCCGCAGCTTCCTTGGGCTGCCCTTCCTTCCCCACTCCCGCCCCATGGCACCCCGTGGCCACGGAAAAAGCAGCTTCGTGTGGGCAGAGAGACCCCTTTGGGATTCACAGTAACCAGAACAAAAACGGAAATAAATTAAGTGATATGGGGGAGGGTAATAGGGAGTCATGTTCCCCAAATCAGTGCATGAAGAGGGGGGACCCAGAGCCTGGAGCTGGGCTCCCTACAAGCTCCCTCTCAGCAGAGGGAGTGTGCTGGGCCCTGAACGTAGAAATGTGCTTTCACACCTGGTCTAACCAAAGCCTGTCTCCTGCCAGGGAAGCACATGCCACAAGTCACTGGAATGAGGTGGAGGCTTGAGCCCAGCTGTGCTTGTAGTAGTGGCTTCTCACCCCTTATTCCACCCGTACCAGCAGGGCATAGAGGAGTGTGGCTCCTTTTTCCTTAGTGACCCACTCAAGTTCCGACGGGCTGAAGTGCTGGTCAGGAAGTTCTCTGAGGGCAGCAGCAGAAGGAGGGCCAGGAGTGTAGGAGCCAGGACGCACACACACTTGAAAGGCCACCTGAGCCTGGTGTGTCCGCTGGGATTTTGGGTCCCGGAATCTATTGGACAAGCAGAAACAGGATAAGGCTTCTAAGCCTCATGACTGCTAATGCTGCCCCCTCCACCCAGGCCTTGCTAGTTTTCTGGCAAATGCGCTCAACTTGAATAGGTCAGCACCAACCATCCTGTGTGTGTATAGTACTCTCCTCCCAAGTCCTGCTCACCTAACTTCTTCATGGCCTCTTCGTGGGTTTATCTACCCTGGGACTCTATTTCATGTTCTAAACATTCCAAGTGCATTTCTCATCGACTTCACCCACTTTTTTGAGACAGTATAGAGTTTCTACCCCAGGCTGGCCTCAAACTCCCTATGAAAGTGGAGGATAACCTTAAACTTCTGATCCTCTGCCTCTTAGTGTTAGGATTCTAGGCATGTGTTATATAATACCCAGGAACAGTTTATGCAGTGCTAGGGACCAAACACAGCACCTGGTGCAGGACACTCAAAAAAAAAAAAAAAAGGATTTGATATGTATATACATTCTATGAAAACCAGACACAGTGATGCACTTTTCCAATCCCAGCACGTGGGCTGTAGGCAGAGGCAGAAGGAGCAGGTAGGTGTTCAAGACCAGTTTCAAGACTGAGGCCAGGTTGGGCTATTTGAAATCCTGTTTTGTTTTTAAAAAGCAAACAAACAAGGGCAGGCAACAAAGGCATGCAATAGTGGTTGGTGGTGCACACCAGCACTCGGAGGCAGAGGCAGGCGGATCTCTGAGTTCGATGCTAGCCTGGTCAACAGATTGAGTTCCAGGACAGCCTCCTAAACAATACAGAGAAACCCTGTCTCAAAAATAGCAAAATACAAAAAAAAAAAAAAAAAAAAAAAAAAGGTGGGAGATCTGGAGAGATGGTTTACTGGTTAAGAGCACTGTCTGCTCTTCCACAGACCCTAGTTCAATTTCCAGCACCCACACGGCAGCTCACAAGTGTCTATAACTCCAGTTCCAGGGGATCTAATACCTTTTCCTGGCCTCTGAAGGCACTGCATACATAAGCTGTACAGACATACGTGCAGGCAAAACACCCATACACATAAATTAAAAGCAAACAAAAATTAGGGTGGTGGTGCACGCCTTTAATCCCAGCACTCAGGAGGTAGAAGCAGGCGGATCTCTGTGAGTTTGAGGTTAGCCTGGTCTACAGAGCAGAGTTCCAGGATAGCCAGAGCTAAACAGTGAAACCTTGCCTCAAAAAAAGCCAAAAATAAAAATAAATTAAAAAAAAAAAAGGATCTGGAAGGAGCAACCATCAAGCCAGGGTGACAAAAAGGGGTGTGGTGGGAATTGTAAGTCTCCAAAAGTTCCTGGGGCCCCTTCTAAATCTGAGACCCAACAGCTCACCGTCTCCAGATACTCACTGCACTTTGGAGGCCAGGGTCTCTGCCCCAGCATACTGAAGGGATGGGGAGAGCAGCACTGAAGGAGGCTGCTCCTCCCGGGGAGGCGCACAGTTCTCACCAGGCTCCTCAAATCCCACCCCAGGCTCTCCCTTCAAGGGTCGGCAGCTCAGGATGGAGGTAGTACCTGTGAAGAGATTTGGGTGAGGGCAGCCCTGTGATTCCTTCTACAATCCCTAGGCCCAGCCCACTCCATGGTACCTGCTCCCAACTCCCCTCGATCCAGCACCCTCCGTACAACTGCTACACTGCTTCCGTGATATGCCATGTGCCACTTCTTGGTTACTGTCCCAGCTTCTAGATGGGGATTCACCCTGAAGAAATAGGTAAGGCAGACAAGTCAAAGGTCACTGGCTCCTCAAGATTGCCCTCTACCGGCTGGGCGTTGGTGGCGCACGCCTTTAATCCCAGCACTCGGGAGGCAGAGGCAGGCGGATCTCTGTGAGTTCGAGGCCAGCCTGGTCTACAAAGTGAGTTCCAGGACAGCCTCCAAAGCTACAGAGAAACCCTGTCTTGAAAAAAACCAAAAAAAAAAAATTGCCCTCTACCCCCCACAGGAAGCCCTATCACTTTTTCCTTCCCAGGAAAAGAGCAAAGGGGGAAATTCATGCCATGTGTACCTAAGATTGAACCTGCACCATCCAAAAGGCAGGGCGTATTCCCGGGGAGGCTCTCCTCGGCGCCTGTGGGCCTCATCTCCTCGCAACTTCCGGCAAGATTCACAGTAGCACAAGCTACGCTTTGGTGGAGGCATGAAATAATCTTCTGTGGGACAATGAAGAACAGGCTTGGTGCTCCTGCCCTGGGTCTCAGCCACAGTGCTGCCTTCCACCTGGTGTCCACAGCCACGGGATGGAGGTCAGAGGGTTAGGACTCACCTGGAAGCAACAGCAGTTCTTGGAAGCGGGAGCAGAGGGCATGGTACTCGCAGCTCTTTAAAGGGTTAGCAGCAGGCGGTGGACCCCAGCACACACTTTCCTTTATCCCTGGAACAGCAGGGGAGAAAAGTCGTCAGAGCTGGGCTGGGAAGCACTGGATGGGTACGGATGGATAGACAAGCAGGGGCAGGATGGTCATCCCTTTGGGCCAACGCACCATCTACCATATCAGCCTTTTCCATGTCTCCTTGGGTTCCAGCAATCTTCCCACTGGCAGGCCCCGGGTCAGGGCTCACAATTGTCACCTGTGGAGGACAGGAGGCAGCCACAGCTTGACAGGTCCCCAGATTCCCTTTGTGGACCAAAAGCTTCCCAGTCTCCCAGGAGTCCCTTCTCCTCATCTCTATTGCCACTAACCTGTTCACACTGTCCATAGAGGTCCACAAGTGCATGGCATGGCTGGGGCACATCTGGCACAGCTACCCCTTGGTCCACCCCATTGACGTGGAGATGAAGCCCTCCAGAGCAGTCTAGCCGAAGCCCCAGGATGGTGCCTTCAGGGCAGGTGTCAAGATTTGGCCCAAATTTCTCACAGATCTAAGAGGAAAGACCTACTGGCTTCAGACATCAGAACCACACCAGCAGCACTGTTTCCGACTGCTACTTCCTGAGCTTTGCCTCTAGCCCTGCCCACTGCCTTGGCGCTACTCCCAACTCATTTACCTAGATTCCCCTTTATTACTTCCAACTTTAACACTCTTTTTTTTTTTTTTTTTGGTTTTTTGAGACAGGGTTTCTCTGTATTGTTTTGGAGGCTGTCCTGGAACTCGCTCTGTAGACCAGGCTGGCCTCGAACTCACAGAGATCCGCCTGCCTCTGCCTCCCCAGTGCTGGGATTAAAGGCGTGCGCCACCAATGCCCGGCCCCAACTTTAATACTCTTAATGGCTGGAGCACAGGAGGAAGCAACAGGCCAAAGATTGTCCAGGTAACGACATGCACTTCTCCCTTTTGTCCAGCTTCTCTCCATTCAGAGGCTTGGATCATTTCATTCTTCCTGGCTCCCTCCTCACCTTCAGACCATTGTGGAAGACACCACGGCCCCGCAGGAGCCAGGCTGCCCGTTTAAGTGCACAAGCAGAGGCAGGGAAGTTAAGCCTCTCGGGTGGGCAGGTGATGACTCCCAGGACGAGAGAAGATGTCCACTGTCGGTTCAGGAAGTCTATCCGTACCTGCATGAGAAGAAACTATTTTATACTCACAGCTTCCAGGACAGAAGCCACCACCCACCTACCCAAGTCAGTCTTTGTACCCAAACCAGACTATGGCCTGGCACACTGCCCTTTTTGATGTTTGTAGAGAACAGAACCTACAACTTAGGTGTCTCCTTCCCTGCTTATCCTGCTGCTGGGAATCGAATCAATGTCCTTGTGCATGTTAAATAAATGTTCTATAATGAGCTGTACCCCAACATGCTTTCTCTTTGAACCCTGGTCTGTTCCTGAACAATTCTTTCAACTGGCTAACTTTCTACTTATCTTTTAGTCCACCCTGGAGTACTAGAAACTAGGCAGGAAGAAAGGCATACCTGAACAAGCAGATGGGGTACCAGGGGCTGGCTGATGACAACAATGCCCTGATTGTAGCTCGCCACTCGAGTGGCTGTACGGTTCCCGTTGGATAAGAGGATATTCTTCCCATGGTTCTCCAGGAATTCAAGGGCTGTGGGCACAATACCCACTTGATTCTGGCCCTGGTATGGAGCAAGAGACTGAGCTGCACAAGACACCGATTGCAGTTCTCACCCGCCACACTGGGGCGCACACAGAGCTCAAGTGTGACTCTGTTGTACCCGTGGAGAACCACTACTCTGGTAACGAGTGGCCACCAACCCACAGGCCCTACCGCAGCTTCTTACCCTCAGCCCACGCTCCTCGCCCTCATCATCCTCCTCGTCCTCACTGCCAGTGTCTGAGCTGGGAGAAGGTGGCTGGGTGCCTTCTGGTTCCTCCAGCCTCGTGGAGCTGACAATGGACACACTTCGCACTGGCCCATAGAGATCCAACACAGCCCACACACTCTGGGAACACAAAACCAAGGAAATCAGAAGTCAGCACAAGATCTCCAACCAGCAACCCACTCCCTGAGACCAAATCAGCTCTTAGACCTACCTTGGCAATGCCAGTGGCCGCAGGTCCCATGTCTTCCCCATCTACCAGGATGTGCATTGTGTCATCTGCACCCCGACGAATGCCCACACGGCTCCCCACCTAGACCCAAGGTGACACCAAGATGGCTGCTCAGACAGCTGTCTTCTCCTCTCACTCCCAACCCCCACTGCCTGCCTTAGTGCCAGGTGTTTCACCCCGAGCCTCTCGAGGTTCCGGCCATAGTTCATCCTTTGGAGATGCCCGTCTCGTCTCACTTCACAGCTGGACACCATCCAGGTGGTCTTTGTCCGGAGTTCTGGCAAGGAAGGAGGCAGTCCCGGCCCACTGCCCGCTGCAGGCCCCATTTCCTCGGGTCCTAGTGTGGTCAGCCCCAGCCGGAGGGACCCTGCCCACTTTCCGTCTAGCTCTTCCACTTTTACCTGTGAGAAAGAAAGAGACCATTAGCGGGCCCTGTATGATGGTCCAGGAAACCCCCTTCACTTCTCCACAGCCCACCTCAAAGACTTCTTCAGCCTTGAGCTCCTTGGTGCTGAAAACAAGGCCATGAGCATAGCCAGCCACACGTACTGCGCGTGTGCCATCCTCCTCCAGAGTAACATTCTTGCCACATGTGCTGTGGAATCGGTGAGCCACACCCGCCACTGGGGACACATGTTTGGAGAAAGGGTAGGGTTAGGGAAACTACCTTCAGATGGGATGTGGGGCAAAGCTTTTAGAGGAAAAGCTAAAACCCCATCTGCCATTACTCATCAAGAGCTCTGGACACCTTTCACCATAGTAAGATCCAAAATGTCCAGGACGTGGCATCTTAGTCTCTGGGAGCCAGGGAAATCACACGACTCTGTCTCAGGTTTAAATATCCCTTACACATACATACTTAACTCCCTCTCTCTCTCTCTGACTGTTGGCCACAGGGCCTTTTCCCTTCCTTAAACAGGATCCCTAGGATGCATAACAGGTACCTGGGGAATGCAGAGGGAATGACTTCTCAGTGGCAGTGTTGCTGGTTGCCAGGCTGTTGTCCATGGGACCAGTAGCATTGGTGATTGACACTTGGACACACTGGCCATAGAGATCCACAACTGCATACACCTCTGTGTAGGACAGAAAGGCATCAGAAGTCTGAGGTCCTGGGCAATCTGAGCAAAGGGTGGCAGGCTGGAAGCCACAGCAGTCACCTTTACCCGGAGGCAAGCCTGAGCAGGCGGCGCCTTGGTCCTGTCCGTTAATGAAGTAGTGCAGATCACCCTTGGCAGTTCGCATCATACCAATGCGTGCACCCGTGCCCAGTGCATCCAGATCACAGCCATAGTTGTTTCGCATTGTATTACCATCTTGCATGATAGCTGTACCACTGAGAAGACAGGAGGGGGCGTGAGTTAGCCAACCTGCTTCATTCTTATATTGGCTCACACTCAGGCTCTGCCTGTCAAAACTATCCACTGCTTTGGATATCATATAGAGAGACCTGATCTCGGTCTGAGTCCCCCCAGGGGAAAGCAGGAACTGCTCTGTAGGCTGTCTGGATGGGAATTTCCAGAACTGAGAAGGGCTATTAGGTTCCCAAGTATGCCAATGCCTATGGCCACTACAGACCCAAACCAGGCTTAGTTTTCTGGTATCATCCATCTCTACCCATCCCTGCCAAGCTGGATTCAAGGGCAGACAGCCCAACCTCAACATCCATGTATCATAGTCAATGTCTGTCATGGTGTTGGGAAATTCCAGGTCTTCAGGCCGAATAGCAGTCACTCCTGGGAGAAAGCAGAAGGTAAGAATCGATCCCCAAAACACAGACATCCAGTACCTCCCCCACCCCCCCATAGATGGTCCCTCACCAGCTTCAATGGAGCCTGACCAGCGGTCTACCATCTTCTGAATGACAATTTCAAACAGCTCTCCATCACGCAGGGCTCTGTCAGGGAGAGTGGGGGTCACCAAGGTCTTACTTAAGTGGGTAGTGGGACAGTGGAAACATGAAAGTCTAGAGACTGACCGGTTGGAAATGACAATGGCATCATTGAACTCGCTTCGGCAGTTATGGCGGAGGGCAGTTCGACCCCCATTGGTGATGACTGCGTTACTGCCGTGCAGCTGGTGGAAGCGCAGGTCGGAGCCCCCAGCTGCTGAGGACGGGGAACTTGGCGACATCTGGTTGTTCCCTTCAGGTAGTGGCTCAGAGACCGGAGGCACCTCTGCAATAGGAATCACCCATTAAGTCTCTAGGTGTTTTTAATGAATCCCAAGGCCACCCTAATCTTTCACCCCAGCCCTGCCAGGCCCTCACCCACGTCATCCACAATAGTGGCCTGGGCAGCCTGGCCATAGAGATCAACGACAGCATAGACACCCGGGGGTACATTCCAGGCAGCAGGACCCTGAGTCATTCCATTGACAAAGAAGTGGAGCGTTCCATCCTCACGCCGAACCACGCCCACTGTGTCCCCTGCCTTGGAAGAAGTGGGGGCTAGAGTGAGGAGTCAGGCAAAGTTCCTGCTTGGGATGGTCCCGCATCTACCCCGCCTCCCTGGCTCCCCCCACACTGCTCCCATCCGTGTGCCCACTCACCTTGAGGCGGTCCAGGTTGTGTCCATACTCATCTAGGATGGTGGTCCCATTGTGCATTACCCCATTCCCAGTCATCATCCAGGTCCCTGCAGGAGATGAGGAACAAGGAAGAATCCAGAACCTTGGAGCAGCTTCTTCCCTGGGCCCTAAGGCAGTGCTGCCCTCCATGGGATCTCACCAGAGCGTAAATTGGTCATAGTAGAGGGCAGCTGGAGGTAGGCAGGGTTGTGGGTTGTGACACCAATCTCAATGGAGCCAGCCCACTTGTCCACCATCTTGTCAATGCGCACCTGGAATACCTCTCCATCCCGGAGGGCTCTGCTGCTCAGTACCACGCCATGATTGAAGTCATCAGTGGCACTGAGGACACAGCAAGTGGGGACTCAGATCTCAACACACTCACTGAGTGCGCCGAGGTTTAAACCAACAATACTTGTCCAACGCCCAGTTAGAAGACAACCAACCAGACCTCTTGCTCCTGGAAGTCTCCACCTTTCTGTCCAGGAATTCCCACATCAGACACAGTCTCCCATGTCCCCACCTCACTGCTCCCACACCCTATTTGGGCCCCCTTTGAGGGTCTCTCCCCACCCCACAGGTCATACTGGGGCCTCAGGGCAGTGCGTCCCTCGTGGGTGATGGCTGCCTTTTGTCCACAGTTTGGATGGAAGAGCAGGCGTTCAGGTTCTGCCTGGGCAGCAGGGGCAGCACGGCGGAGAGCACCCTCAGGGGACAGAGCCCTCAGGATGGCATTGTTCCGGCGGAGACGGTCACTGTGGTTATTCTTATGGACGATGGTCACTTTCACGGCCATCCCGTACAAGTCGACTACGCCATACACCACTGGTGGTGTCAATGGGGTAGCCACACCTGGGGCAGAGAGAATGGAAGAATCAAATATAAGAAGAGCAAGTATCACAGAGGAGGATCAGGTACAGCCCACGATGGCCCCGGCTGGGCCAGCAGTCTTTCTTGTCTGTCACCTTACCCTGATCAATGCCGTTAATGAAGAAGTGCAGGGCGGAGTTGGACTTCCTCGTGAGGCCAATATGGTCACCCTCCTAGTCAAAGAAGAAAGTCCCTAGTCTGGAATCCAGCTACACTCAGGCTCAGGTACCAGCAGTCCTGGGCACTTTCTACCACCCCATTCCACAGGAGACCACCTACTGAAGAAATTCACATAAGACCGCTCTGGGGCAGGGCTTGGGTCTCTGCTTTCCAGACACATTTCCCAAATGCCCAATGTAAAGCAGGTATTGAGTTAAACCCCACTAAACATCCCCCCCCCACTCTCTAAAACCTCAATCGCTTTAAGCGCTATAAGGGCTAGAGATGTAACTCAGTGGTAGAGCACTTGTCAAACACGTCCAAGGTCCTAAGTTCCATTCCCAGCACCAACAGAAAAAAAAAGTGCTACTAATAATTTTTAGAGCCTGTTAGACAACCCTCTCTTCTCAGAAGCCTCAAGTGGAGAAAAAGGGGCTTGTCTGTGTTTCAGACAACACTACCTGGTACCCTAGTTTCCCTGGACTGGTTCAGACTACTGAGCACCACAATCACCTGCAGCTCATCCAGACTGAATTCACAGTACTCCCGGCGAGTACCCTTGCCATTGGTCAGGATCCCACAGCCACTCATCATGATGGTACCTGGTAGAGAGACACCCACTTAGGGAACAGGTCGTCTTGCCCTCGTCAACCCACAACCTGTGTCCCTCCCCACAGCTGGTACCTGACTGGAGGTTGGTCATGGTGGCTGGGTACTCCAGGCTGTTGGGATTGTGGGTAGTGACACCAATCTCGATGGAGCCTGACCACTTGTCTACAAGTTTGTCAATACGGATCTGGGGTCGAGTGAGAACAGACAGGAATAGAAAATAACAGAAGACAACTTGGTTCTTCACCAGTCATCACCATCCTGGCATCAAGGAGCAACCCCTACCATTTAGCTCCCAATCTTTGGATTTTACATACCTCAAACATCTCATTATCCCGAAGTGGGCGGTTGGTCATGACAACCCCATTGTTGAATTCATCCAGGGGCCTCCGGCGCTCGGCTGTCTTATTATTGTTGCTGAGTTTGATGAGGGTCCCACACTTCTCGTGAAAGAGCAGGGCATCGTTGGAAGTGAGGTTGGGAGAAGTGGCAGGACCACTGGATGCTAATCCATCCCCTGACGGTGGGGAGCTCAGGTTCACATTAAGGAGGCCTCCATTGTAGGCAGACAGAATGGCATTGCTCACTACCTCGGAGAGCTCCATGCTGGCAAAGTCTACAGCAGCAAGATGGAAAAAGGAGGCCAAGGTGAGGCTCTATCCTCTCTCCATAGCTTGGGACCCTCTTCTCCCTACCCATCTCTTGAAGTCCCTCCCTTAACCACCTCACTACCCATGCCCCTTCCCAGGGCTTCCCCGAAGCCCTCACCATTATGCGAGTCAAGGCTGTTAGGAAACGTCTCCGGCCGGGCCTGCGCTGGGGACACCATGAAGGCTAGGGGCCAGGTGGGATGGGAGGGGAATAAGGGTTCAGCCTTTGCTTCAGGGCCCACAGTCAGGAGACCATCTCTTCTCACCCCTATGTTTCCCTACATCAGGCTCTGGCTCAATGGCCCTGCCCCTCCCCCAGCTGGCTTGCGACTGACCACTTTTGCCCCATTTCTTCAGCCACACCTCATGCTTCCCCGAAGCTGTGTTCTCACCTTCATCCACAGAGGTCCCCTGTTCCGACAAGGCAGAATCTTCTGGAGGGGCTAAGGGCTCAACGGGCGGTGTAGGGATAGGAGTAGGAGGGCTGACGCCTGGTTCTGGGGGCAACACAGTGATCTGGGTGCACTTGCCATAAAGGTCCACAACAGCCCAGACTCGAGCAGGCAGGCCTGTGGCAGCCACACCACAATCCCGCCCGTTCACCCAGAGCCGGAGCTCCCCAGAGGCTGTGCGTTCCACACCCACACGGTCCCCTTCGACAAGCTGGTCCAGGTCCTGGCCGTATTCCTCCAACACAGAGCGCCCGTCCCTCAGCACTGAGCAGCCTGATACTACCCAGGAGCCCCCCTTCAGCCCAGTGGCACTGCTTGGGAAGTCCAGCACACCGGGGTCCAGAGCTGTCACTCCAATTTCAATGGAGCCACTCCAGGAGTTGACCTATGAGAGAGTGGCGGACAGAGTATCACCATGGAATCCCACCACCAAAAGCTATGTTCCATAGGGCACTGTCCCCTCATCCTGACCTCTGAGACCACAGACAGACTCACAATAACTTTCTGGACCTTGCTCCATAACTGTCCTGACCTGCTCTCCTGTAGCAACGGTGTGCTGTACCGCTGCCCAGTGTTTACACCTCATCCTTTACCCACTGAGCAAGCTGGCTAAACACCCTGGTTTCAACCTCAGTTACAGGCTTCCTAGATCCATATATCTTGCTCTCCTAAATCACTCTTATTCCCAAACCCATTCCTCTAGTAAAACTCCACCCAGATTCGCTCTTTTCCCAAATTCTTTCTCTGAGCTGTGCAAGTCGCACACACTTCCCTTTCCCCATGTCTCTTCATCTATCTTTCTGGCTTTGGGCGTTTGTCCTTCAACAGTCTGTGTTTTTTTACTATTTCTCTACTCTCTCCGTCACATCTCGGGCATCTATTTCCATCCCCGAGTATTGTGCTAGACCTGTTCACTAGCCATTCTAGTAACTGGACTTGGTATCTATCCCTGTCCTGCTTCTGGGTCCTGAGGAAACTCATTCTCCTTCAGAATGAATGCGTCTGCTTCGTGTTCTTTTTCTTTCTGTTCTCGGATGCACTACGGTCTGTCGGTTCGCTGTCGGTACCTGGAGACTTGGCTGGACATACAGACTTTCTGGCAGTTCTACCTCTTCTCCCTCTTGTCCGCTCCACCACCCTCCACCTCGATCCCGCGGCCCCAGCTTTGCACCTTGCGGTCGATGCGGACAGTGAAGACTCGTCCGTCGCGCAAGGGTTCTCGGCTCAGCACCAACCCGTGGTTAAACTCTTGGCCCGGCTGCTGCCTCCGCGCTGTGCGCCCACAGGCCGACAGGCTTACCAAGCGCCCAGTGCGCGGGTGCAGCTCCCCGCCACTGCCGAGACCCCCGCTGGACCCCAGTCCTGGTCCGCTGCCGCCAGGGCCCCCACCCCCGCCTGGCCCCGGCCCTGGCCCGGGGCCTGCCCCAGAGCCCCCACTCCCACCCGACCCCGCCGCCATCGCCGCAGATACCGCGGCCGCGCGACAGCCGCGCTTGGCGGCACCGTGGCAACCGCGGCGGACAGACGCCCTGGGGGAATACGGCCGGGGGCTGGGGCCAGATACGCTTTACGGCACTGCCCGCACTGAAGCATCCGGAGCTAAGGTCTATCGCGAGGGGAACGGAAGGACGACGGGGTCGGAGGGACTTGCTTTACGGCACAGCGGGATGAGGGCGACTAGGAGAGGCTGGAGCATTCGGGTGGCTTTTGCGACAGTGAATGGAAGAAACGCCCGCCGCAGGCGTATTTGCGACGAAGGCGTGCTAGCGCCCAAATACTTTGCGACATCGCTCGGCGGTGAGGACCCAACCCTTGTCGGATGTAATAAAGTATTCGCTTTAACACAAGGAGTGGTGGCTTCCCTTCACGCTGCACGCTTTAAAGCTATATAAACGTTGTCTCTGGGACAGAGAAAGGGCAGTTTTACAAATCCAAGTCTCAATCCTCCGTAATACCGAGACCGGAAATGTCGCAATCCATCCACGCATCACACCTCTTGTCCCCGTCCGCCGCCTCTCGTCGCCCCCACCCCACACACTGCGCATCACAGCTCCTGAAGCTCAGCGAGCTGACTGTGGGGGGAGCCTGCGGACAGTTCAAGGCCAACTTGAGCTGCGATTCATTGAAACCCTCAGATTTTAAACTTACTAATGAAGAGCCTTAGAATCACCACGACAAGTAATCTCAAGCAACAGAGTTGATAGCTCCAAGAGATTACCTGGGAGCTATTAACCCCAACTGTACTCAGGATCTCGCTGAGGTTGGAGGGCTAGAGGGCTATGACGTCACAAGGCTTCTCGTCCCTGGCCAGGCCCCTTGACTGTGATTGGTTGATTCTCAGAAGGGCGGTGATGGAGGAGGGCGGGAACAAATTACAGAGACAAAGAAAGTCTTTGGGTGTGACAATTAGGGAAGGGCGTGCGAAGCGGCTGCCAGGCTGAAGTCTGTATATAGTCTTGTTTTCACCTGCTCCAGCGCCAGGGAGCGCAGGCGGAGAAGGTCCAGTCTGACCCTGAGCCCCCAGCGCCCCCCGCCCACCGCGGTGGGGGCAGGGCCGAGGGGCGGGGCTATGTGGAGCTGGGAGGCAGGGCAGAGTAATTGAAGTGGCTACCGAGTTGAGCCATGGAGAAGCCGGAGTCTCTCGCATCAGTTAGCGGCCTCAGTGCGGAATCCCCTCGTGGGGTTCCTAGGGCAGTACCTGGAGGTGTCAGAGGTATACAAACAGACACCGGACTGCCCTCCGGAGTAGCCTTGTTTCGCGGTTCTGGCCCCCTTTTGCATTCCGGGGGCACTGTAATTCGCAGTCCTGGTCCAATCCGGCCCTCTGAAGGGGTGGTGACCCTCAGTTCCGGACCCATTCCGCATCTCGCGGAGGTTGCAGGCTGTAGCCTTGGGCCCAGCAAATTCCCTGGCACTGGAACTGGTGCAACTAGGGCGTCCACCCCTGGGCCGGGGGGAGGCTAAAGTGTACAGCTCGGAGAGTAGTTCACACTCCGGGTCAACTTTGTTGCACTCTCAAAAGTATGAGGAGCGGCCCCGGAGCATCCTAAAAAACAGCAGTTCCATCTTGATGAAGAAAACCGCCAGTGCGGAGAAGTAAGGCCGACAGCCAGCAAACCCGAGATAGGAGGGAGGAGTTCAGGGCACCCTGGGCGGAAGCCGAGAAAAAAAGGGGCGGAGTCCTGAGACCGTGGTGGGGGACTGTAGGTGAGAGCAGTTGGATGGGAAATCTGAGATTTTCAAGACTCGGGGAGGGCGGCGGGCGTCCCAGAAAGCCTGGCCACACCACACTGTGATTACCACTGGGCATCTGCCTCCAATCCTAGCCTCTATAAGGGAATGTAAGAAGAGTTTCTTGAATGCCTGGAAGAATGAAGAACCTTGTGTTAAGAGAGGGTCACCAGAAGAGCTTCCTCCTTTGCTGTGTCCTTCCCTCACCTTAGGAAGTCTCAGCGCTGGGATGAGATGAACATCTTGGCTACCTACCATCCTGCTGACAAAGACTATGGCTTTATGAAGGCAGATGAGCCCAGCACCCCCTACCACAGGTGCCAAGCCCGCATCCCTGGCCTTGCAGCCTAGACTCCTAACAAGGGAATATGAGGAAGAGGCAGAGAGGCCTCAGGTTCTATCACTGCTTCCTCCTCCTCTGCAGGCTGCAGGATGAGGAGGACCTGTCTGCTGGGTCTTCTCTCAAGGTGACTCCTGAGTCCCTGGCAGAGAGGTGAGAGTCCCCGTAGGAAGCTGTGCCCTCAGCCCCATACCTCTGAACCCAGTCTCGGGTAGCTTTTGTTCTGTGGCCCCTGAAGTGGTAGACACTACAGTCCCCCTCAGGCATAACCAAAACTGATCTGGGGAATCACCAGCTTGGCCCCACCCATGACCTGCCCCCATTGTTTTCTCCCTTCTGTACCCCCAACTAGTCTCCCTCCCCTTCAGGTTTGCCACAATGGACAATTTCCTTCCCAAGGTCCTCCAGTATGGAGACAACAAAAGCTCAAGGACTCCAGACAACTTTGCCAAGACATGTATGTGAGATGTGGGGTGGGCCTTGATGGAAAGGGGGGGGGAGTGACCGTTCTGGGAAAGCCTGGAGGGACAGCCATGCTTTTACACTGGCCCACAGACTCCAGTGATTTTGACAAGCACCGAAAGATACACTACAGTGAAGGGAAGTACCTGAAGACCCCGAAGAGCCTGCTCTTGGCTAACGAGGACGACAGCCCCGGGGCTAGTGCCAGCATCAGCAGTAGTAATCAAAGTGTGACGACGGACATGAAGCCCAGGCCTGTGGACAAAGGCTGGGCAGGAAGACTGGCCACAGGAGTCAAAAACGAGACTGTCCTGGCGACTGACAGCCGTACCCTAGACGCCAATGGTTAGTGACGGGGCTTTAGGGGACTGAAGACACTGTAGGCCACGGCTGTCCCGGAGCCCAGGTCTCCTTGTGCTGAGCTCTTTCCAGACTGTTCTCTTTGGCTCTGCTCTTTGCTTCTCCACCGAGCTCTGCAGAGCACTGGCTTACACCTCCTAGTTGGAGGTGACTCCAGGGAGGGAAGGGGACAGCTGGAGCTGAGTCTCCACTCAGGGTGGCCTCCAAAGATGACAGGCAGTTTGAGAGAACTGCCGGGGAATGCAGAATCACTGGATGCTTTCTGAGATGGGGGAGGGATGGTAGATGAGAACTTGGGACTCAAATCTCTCCCATTCGGCAGTGGCCCCCACGTACACCTAGGATTCATAGGCTCAGCAGATAGCCACAGACTCAGACTGTGATGATTTTTCAGATAGCCACAGGCTCAGACTGTCTGGGATGATTTTCCAGATTCTGCTACTTACAGAAACCAGTTCCCCTCCGCTTCAGACTCTACTATGAGGGAGCAGACTGATCTACAGCGCAAGGAGTATTACAGTAAAGGAAGATACCTGAGGTCCTGTTCCCACCCCGAGATCGGAGAAGACATAGAAGATGAAGGACAGAACAGTGAGAGCTGGGAGGGGCAGCCTGGGGTGGAAGGACAGACAGAACCACAGCTTGCTAGGTGTCCCAGCCCTCAACTCATGTTACTTCCGGGTCCTTCAGTCTGACCTGGGCTACTGAGAATCCCAAAGGCTTCCGGTCCTATCAGAGGCCCTTTTGGGTATGACAAAACTATTTAGGGCTCTCTGGACATAACCATGACACTATTGCAACTTGGTGAGAGCACACCATCTCCCTAGGCCAAGCTCCCAGGCTGCCAATCGTATTAGGCCAGTGCTCAGCAACAGGCAGTAAAAGAGGACCTAACCGTCCTGGAGTCTAATGCCTACACTACAGAGAGCAGACACCAGGATGCTCAGAGGGATCGAGAATCCCTCCAACCTAGCATAAGCTGCTCCTCTCTGCCACTCCATCCCTCTCTAGTTCGTACTGTGTCCTCCAGAGGCAGTAAGTCTCAGGTGGCATGGCGAGCTGTTTGGGCTAAGGGGCTGAGATGCTGAAGCCCAGGGAGCTCAGAAAAGGAACATGGAAGTAACCAGAACCCTCCAAGCTGGAACAGGCGCAGACGTGAGCCTGGGCAGAGGCAAGGGGTACTTGCACTGACCAGGGAGGCACTGGGGTTGAGTGGGTAGGTTCTGGAGATTGGAGGGTCACCCAGACACGAGCTACCCTGCTGCAAGAAAGCCCCACCTCTTTCTCTAGGTGAAACCTTGCGGCTGCAGTGGACTCAGGAGAAAGAGCCTAGGCCATGGAAAATGTAGCCAGCTGAGGATGGGGTGAGGGCAGCCTTCCCTGCCCTTACCACTCTGATGGCGGACAATAAAGAGAACATCAGGAGTCTGCATGCTGGGAATTGAATGCCCAGACTGGGCCTGCTCTATCAAGGACTGGGAGAGTTGTCGGTGTGGGGAGGGGGGCGAGAGGGGGTGTGAATGCCCAGACTGGGCCTGCTCTATCAAGGACTGGGGGGGGGGGGTGTCTGTGCACAATAAATCAGGAAAGCAGGCCAAGAGAAGGAAGCTGAGAACAACCCAAGGGACTGGACTCACGATCAAGCACTAAGGAGCTAAGGCAACAAAATCACAAATTTGAGGACAACTTGTTCTACGTAGTGAGATCTGTTTCAACACATAAAACAAAAGTCAGGGTTTTAAATGTTCACTATTAGTATATTCATTTAATGTGGTGCACCAGTGGAGGTCAGAGGTCAGAGGGACTTTCCAGAATCAATTCTACTGTGGCTTCTGGAGATCAAACTCAGGTTGTCAGGCTTGCTTGTGGTAAGCACTTTTACTTGGCCACCTTGCTGGCCCAAAACCTAGCAAAAATCTAGGATTTTGTTTTTGTCTTTTGTTTGTTTGTTTCTTGAGACTTTTCTCTGAAGTCCTGGTTGTTTTCCTGGAACTCACTCTGTAGACCAGGCTGGCTTCATATTCACAGAGATCCACCTGCCTCTGCCTCTCCAGTGCTAGGATCAAAGGCGTGCGCCATTACTGCCTGTCAAAACCTAGGATCTTGAAGCCGGGCGTTGGTGGCACACGCCTTTAATCCCAGCACTAGGGAGGCAGAGGCAGGCGGATCTCTGTGAGTTGGAGGCCAGCCTGGTCTACAAGAGCTAGTTCCAGGACAGCCTCCAAAGCTACAGAGAAACCCTGTCTCGAAAAAAAAAAAAAAAAAAAAAACCTAGGATCTTGAAAAGGCCCAAGCTTGCAACAGGATGGCAATATCTGATACAATTAACTCACTTTTTTTAATCCCAGCACTCAGGAAGCAGAAGCAGGTGGATCTTTGAGTTCCAGGCCAGCCTGGTCTACAGAGACAGCCAAAGGCTACACAAAGAAATCCTATCGTGAAAGACAACAAACAACCCCCCCATACACAATTTACCAAGTACTGGATTAAGGCATGCACCACCATACCTGACCTTGTTACAGGGTTCTCTCTCAGATGAGGTAACTGAAGGATCAGAGAACTTGTTCTGGGTCACACAACTTTTTTTCCTAGACAGGGTCTCACTATGTAGCCCTGGTTGACCTGTAACTTGCTATGTAGACCATACTGGCCTTGACCTCACAGAGATCTGCCTGTCTCTGCTGTAATTAAAGCCATGTGCCACTACTAATCACACAAATTCTTTCTTTTTTTTTTTTTTTTTTCCGAGACAGGTTTTCTCTGTGGCTCTTTGGAGGCCGTCCTGGAACTCGCTTGGTAGTCCAGGCTGGTCTCGAACTCACAGAGATCTGCCTGCCTCTGCCTCCCTAGTGCTGGGATTGAAGGCGTGCACCACCAACGCCCGGCTGCATTACACAAATTCTTTTTTTTTTTTTTTTTTTTTTTTGGTTTTTCGAGACAGGGTTTCTCTGTGGCTTTGGAGGCTGTCCTGGAACTCACTTTGTAGACCAGGCTGGCCTCGAACTCACAGAGATCCGCCTGCCTCTGCCTCCCGAGTGCTGGGATTAAAGGCGTGCTCCACCAACGCCCGAACAAATTCTTAAGTGACAGAGACATCATTTGACTCTAGATTATCATACCTCCCCTCAAAAGATTTATTCACCAAAGGAGAAAGCAGCAGAGAAAGACCAGGGTCCCAGAAGGACAGTGACAGCAGTTTCTGGGGCGGGGCTATGGTTTCTCTGATCTCCACCTAGGCCCCACCCCTGCCCCTCCCAGCGCTGCCTACAAGTAATAGGGTGAGAGCTCCTCCTGGGTCACCCCTTTCCCTTTGGGGAAAGAATTGCAGACCCAGGCCCTACCTACTAGACGACCTCCTCTTCCTCACCAACACCCCTCCTGGGGGGTGGGGAGTGCATCCATCTACATCCCCAGCTGCCTGGCTTCCAGGGTCCCTGGGCCAAAGCAGGTCATCTGAGATGACGGTCAAGCTAGATTTTGAAGAATGTCTCAAGGACTCACCCCGCTTCCGGTAAGTGTGTACAGGTCCATCAGGCTAAGGAGGGGAAGGAAGGTTCCACATACCCTGACAAATATATCATTCCCCAGGCTGGACTTCCCATAGAGCCTAGGCCCAGAAAAGACAGGGGGGAACTGGAAGGAAATGGTGCATCTGCCGTTCAACCCAGGCCTGGTGCCTCATGCCTGTAATCCCAGCACTTGGGAGGCTGAGGCGGGAAAACTGCTGTGAGTTCCAGATTAACCTGGGCTACAGAGTGAAACCCTTTAAAAACAAATTACAAAAAAAACAAAACCTCTATGCTCTCCAAAGTCCTTCTGCTCTGCCTGTCTGTATCATCTGGCCTTTATAATTGGCGTTTCTTCTTCCTTCTCACTGGAACCCCTCCCCCAGCACCTGCCCTGGAGCGGTTAGCAACTTCCTGCCCTGGCCACATCCACCCTCCTGACACTTCCTGCTCTGGTCTGAGTTAGTGAAGCTTACAATGTGCACAGTAGCACATGAGCTATAACGGGCGTGGGGTGGGTGGACATTCTCATTTGTCTGTACCCACCGCCCCATGACTCCAACCCCCCACCTTGATGATAAGTAGAGGCCCCAATGGATGTAAGCTCTGTTCTCATGACCCTGTCCCTCCTTTCCCAGAGCCTCAATTGAGCTGGTGGAAGCTGAAGTGTCAGAATTGGAGACCCGCCTAGAAAAGGTGACCGAGTCATGGAGAAAAAATCCAGGATTGGATTAAAATAAAAGGGGTGGGCCCAGGAGACAACCAGACACTGGGAATGAGTTACAGAGACAAAGTTAACTGTACCTGGGCATGCTGGCTCATAGTGTAGCATGGAGTCCATCGCATTGCCTTTGCCATAATCTGCCAGTTTGAAGCAAGTCATAAGCCTTCCTCATACCTTGAAAGGAGGGCTGAGGACAAGAGAGACGGCTCACTGGTCCTTGCTACTCTTCTAAAAAACCCATTCATTTCTTATCTCTCAGGTTGGGTGCCTCATGATTACCTGTAGCCTCTAGTTCCAAGAGATCTGATTCCCTCTTCTGGCCTCAGGCACTGTACACATGTGGCATACAAACCACACACACACACACACACACACACACACACACACACACACACACACCTTTAATTCTAGCCTTGGTGAAACAAAACAGGCAGATCTCTATGAGTTCAAGGACAGCAAGGGCAGCCTGTGAGTTCAAGAGCAGCCTGATCTACCTCTTTTTTTTTTTTCTTCTTTTTTTTGAGATATGGTCACGGGTAGTCCAGGCTGACTTTGAATTTACTCTGTAGTTGAACATGACATTGATTGAATTCCCAATCCTCTGACCTCTACTTCCCTCTTGGATATGGAATCCATCTTCCTGTATGTTAGGCAGGCCTGACTCTATCAGTAGCTATATCCCCAGTGCAAATAATTCTTAAACTTTAAATATATATAGCCTGGGTATATGTCTGTGCATCATAGCCATGCCAGTGCCTGCAGAGGCTAGAAGAGGGCATTTGATCCCCTGAAATTGGAGTTAAAGACTGTTGTAATCTACCATGTGGGTGTTGGGCGAGAATTAAACTTGAATCCTTTACAAGAGTGGCCAGTAGTCTCAACCACTGAGCCATCTCTCCAGGCCCACAGATGTTTTTAATTGAATTTTTAACTTGAAGTTAATAATACACTTGCAGTAATTACAAAGAAAGGCCATGTCCCCATCAGCTTCCCCCAGTGATGACATTTAATGCAATTTTTCCTCATTGTCAAACCTCAAAATTAGCATCAGCACAGTGCAAGTAATAATAAAGTCTACAGGGACCAAGAAAGATGGTTCAGTCAATGAAGCACTTCCCTTGCAAACATAAGGACCCAAGTTTGATCCCAGCACTTATTTTTAAAAATGACAAGGTGTATGACACGTATTTATAATCCTAGTACTGAGGAAGTGGAGATGAGAATCATTGGGGCTTTCTGGCCACAAGTCTAGCCTACTTGATGAGCTTCAGGCTAATAAGAAATGAGAAATACTATCTCAAAGAGGTGGACTTTTCTTTTTTAAGGCAAGGCCATACTGTGTAGTCCTGGGTGGCCTGGAACTTTCCATGTAGACCAAGCTGGACCTCAAGAGACCTGCCTGCTTCTGCCTCAGGAGTACTGATCTCTCTCTCTCCCCATCTATCTGTCTGTCTGTCTATCTACCATATATATATATATATATATATATATATATATATATGTTATCTAGTGTTTATGTTCATGTGGGTTTATATGTTATAACATGTGTGGGAAGTCAGGGGAAGTCAGTAAACAATTTTTGGGAGTCAGCTCCCCCTCCACCATGGTCTCTGGAATTGTACTTTGGTTTTCAGTCCCACACAGCGTGTGTCCTTACCAGCTAAGCCATCTCCCTGGCCTGAGTTGGCTTTTCTAAAAAACTGGAAGCTCAGTGCATTGGTACATGCCCTTCCCAGCACTCAGAAGGCTGAGGCTGGCAGATCTCTGTGATTTTGAGGCCAGTCTGACTTACATAGCAAGTTCCAGGACAGGCCTGGCTACATAGACAGACCCTGTCTCAAAAATAAATAAATAAAGGGGTTTGAGTGATGGTTCAGTGGTTAAGAGTACATATTGTTCTTTCAGAGGACCTGAGTTCAAATCGCAGCACCCATATCTGGCAGCTCACAACTGCCCATAATTCAAGCAAACATATACATGTATATATAAGTAATAGTAAAATATTTTAAATTGAAAATTAAAAAAAACTGGGAATAACAATGTGTTTGAAGTCCATTCAAGTTGTTGAGTACATTGATAGTTCCTCTTTATTGTTTTGTTTTTGTTTTTGTTTTTGTTTTTTCGAGACAGGGTTTCTCTGTGGCTTTGGAGGCTGTCCTGGAACTAGCTCTTGTAGACCAGGCTGGCCTCCAACTCACAGAGATCCGCCTGCCTCTGCCTCCCTAGTGCTGGGATTAAAGGCGTGCGCCACCAACGCCCGGCTGTTCCTTTTTATTGTTGACTGCAATTCTGTCCAATAGATGTACTGCTAAATATTGGTATATAGGTTTAGGTGTTTTTGTTTTGTTTTGTTTTGTTTTTTTGATACAGGGTCCTTCTTTGTAGCTTTGGCTGTCCTGGAACTTGCTATGTTGACCGGACTGGCCTCAGTCTCACAGAGACCCATCTGCCTTTGCCTCCAGTACTGGAATTAAAGGCTTGTGCCACATGCCCAGCTAGTGATACATAGGAGAACTAGACAGTCTACTGACCCACACTGTGAGTTGTAGCCATTTTGTCTCCTTGTTCGGGATTGATATAACTAGATGTTGGTCAGTTTCCTGGCCACTGCTGACCATGCTAACCACTTTCAGTCCAAGCTGTATTTCTCAGAAACGTCCATAAGCCACTAGCAAAATGTGCTGGAAACACATGGGGCCTGGCTTCTCACACCTTGCTACTTCTTCACAAAGCCTCCTCGCTGTGACCTCTTGCCACCCTGGACAAAACTGAAGGACTCCACAGATACTTGCTCCATCCAAAACACAGCGACTCATGGCCAAAGTCTAGTGCATCACCTTCAGGGGGATGCATTCATAGCCCTGTGGATAACAAGGCCCAGGGGTAGAGAGTGGTTTGGAATTCTAGCTCAACTTTCCCTTCCCAGATCAGTTGTAGCTCTTTGACCATTACAAAGGCACCCCAACATCTTACTTGGCCCTAATCCTGAGGCCTCAATGACTAGTTAATATTTACAAGGGAATGTTAGAGAGTACAGAATGAGACACCCGCCCCAACGTGTACACAACAAAGGCTGTAGAACTGAATCTGGCCAGGCAGAGAATGGGTACCAGTAACAAGGCAGTGCAGGAAGGAGGATGGGGCTTTAGGGGAGCCCCTCGGTCAATCAGGGCACAGAAGGGCAGGGAGGATCAGACAGGGAGAGGTATCTGAGAAGTAACGATGACCATGGCTTTGGGGAGAGGCTTGGAGGAACAGGCACAGGAAAAGGAAGCTAGGAAGCAGAGATAATGGCGTTACAGGTGTGAGTGTGAAATGGGGGCTGCCTTGGGCTGGGTGGGGCAGTAGATGAGATCAGGAAAGGGTCGCACAGCCTTGGACCAGGGAGGAGTGAAGCAGCGTGGAGGCGCCACCTAGAGTGCGGCCACTGATACTGTATTCCCTATCGTCCTTCCCCAGCTCCTCAAGCTGGGAACCTGCCTCCTGGAAAGTGGGCACCATTACCTCGCTGCCAGCCGTGCCTTCATCGTTGGCATTTGTGACCTGGCTCAACTGGGTCCGCCAGAGCCCATGATGGCGGTATGTGATGATTCTAACCAGGGCTGTGACTGCTGTGGGTGGGATACTGGGATAAGGAGATGCTGGGGAAGAGGGGGATGACCTGAGGTCTGCAGAGCCTGGGCCAGAGCAGAGCTGGGGCTGTCATCCAAGAAGGAACCTCGAGCTTGGTGGACCTTGATGTCCCATACCTGGTACTTTCTCTGTGGTTTTTCTTGCTCAGGAGTGTCTGGAAAAATTCACTGTGAGCCTAAACCACAAGCTGGACAGCCACGCTGTGAGTTGGGTTGTGGGGCCTGCGGGGATGGAGGGGGTAGGGCAGGGTTGACCACTATTCTAACTCTCACTTGTCAACTTCTTCCAACAGGAGCTTCTTGATGCTACTCAACACACATTGCAGCAGCAAATTCAGACTCTGGTCAAGGAGTGAGATGGGAGGGAAAGGGGGCCCGATTCCCCAGAGACTAGCCTTCCCCTCTCTTTCCATTACCACAAGGCCTCTCCAACAGAAGCAGCTATGGGGGTCGGTGGGAAGTGGCCTGACTTCAGAGTCTTCCCACCCCAAGGGTCCCCAGGATTTCACTCTCATAGGCTGGCAGGATATTGGAGGAGGGGGGAGTTGTCCTGAGATTTTTTTTTTCTCTCCTGGGGACGGGACAGGAGGGTAAATCTGTGATTTTTGTTTTGTCTCCCCTAACTCTAGAGGTCTCCGGGGTTTCCGAGAGGCTCGCAGGGATTTCTGGAGAGGGGCTGAGAGCCTGGAGGCTGCTCTTACCCACAATGCAGAGGTCCCCAGGCGCCGTGTCCAAGAAGCAGAGGAGGCTGGGGCTGCTTTGAGGACTGCCCGAGCTGGGTACCGGAGTCGGGCATTGGATTATGCCCTGCAGGTAGGTGCCTACCCCAACCCATCCACCAGGATACCAGAATACCTCAAGAGTGGGGAGTCCCCAGGGACGGGGCGGGGGGGGGGGGGAGGAAGTGCTATGATGTCAAGACTGACCGGAGATCTTTTTGGATTTTTAGGTCAATGTGATTGAGGATAAGAGGAAGTTTGACATCATGGAGTTCGTGAGTTTCAGAAGCAGCAATGGTGGAGAGGGACCTGCTCACAGAGCAGGAGGGTAGAGGGAAGGAGAGGGGTGTCTTTCCTCAGTTCTGGCCCCTGCCCACCTTGTCCCTCAGGTGCTGCGTTTGGTAGAGGCCCAAGCTACCTACTTCCAGCAGGGCCATGAAGAGCTCAACCAGCTGGCTCAGTATCGGAAGGAGTTGGGTGCCCAGGTGAAGGACCCTAGGCAGTTGGTGCAGGGAGGTGAGGGTACGCTAACATGACTCTCTTGGCCTGGTTGGGGCAAACTCAGACATCTGAGATGTTCTTCCTACACCCAGTTGCACGACCTGGTCTTGAACTCGGCAAGAGAGAGGAGAGACATGGAGCAGAGGCACGTGTTACTGAAGCAGAAGGCAAGTGCTCCTGCGGGACGGGAGTCACACGGGCCTTGGCTTTGGTCTGCGCCTGCCCCCTTGTTTTTTTTTTTTTGTTTGTTTGTTTTTGGTTTTTTTTGTTTTTTGTTTTTTCGAGACAGGGTTTCTCTGTGGCTTTGGAGGCTGTCCTGGAACTCACTTTGTAGACCAGGCTGGCCTCGAACTCACAGAGATTCGCCTGCCTCTGCCTCCCGAGTGCTGGGATTAAAGGCCTGCGCCACCAACGCCCCGCTTGCCCCCCTTGTTTTTGATTCTCTCTCATGCCCCAGGAGCTGGGTGGTGAGGAGCCAGAGCCAAGCCTGAAGGAGGGGCCTAGTGGCTTGGTAATGGAAGGACATCTTTTCAAACGGGCCAGCAATGCATTTAAGACCTGGAGCAGGTAAGAAGGCAACTGATTCAGCTAAACTCATGCAGCTGGATATTCGTGGGCGGGTGGTTACTGTGTATGAAACACATCAAGTTATAACCCTCGGTCAGCAAAGACGGACACACACCTACATAAACTGCATGCTGTGTTAGAAGGTAATAATGAAATGCAGGTGGCGCACACCTTTGATCCCAGCCCTGGGGAGGCAGAAGCAGGTGGATTTCTTGAGTTCAAGGCCAGCCTGGTCTACATAACAAGTTCCAGGAAAACATAAAGAGACCTTGTCTCAAAAAAAAAAAAAAAAAAAGAAAGAAGAAAAAAGAATAATGCCAGGAGTTAGGTATGGTGATACACACCTGTAATCTCAGCACTATGGAGGCTAAGGCAGGAAGACTTTGAAGTTCTAAGTCAGGCAGAGCTCCTAAGCAAAACCCTTTAAAAAAAAAAAAAGGGATGAAAGCCGGGGGTTGGTGGCTCACGCCTTTAATCCCAGCACTCAGGAGGCAGAGGCAGGCGGATCTCTGTGAGTTCGAGGCCAGCCTGGTCTACAGAGCGAGTTCCAGGACAGCCTCCAAAGCCACAGAGAAACCCTGTCTCGAAAAAACAAAAAAAAAAAAAGGGGGATGATAATGTTACTGGAAAAAAAAAACACAATATAGCAAGGGTCATGATGATCTTGGTAGAGGGTAAATTTTAGTTCCAATTTTTTTTTGAAGGGCTAAGGATTAAACTCAGGGCTTCAACCCTGCCAGACAAGAAATCTACCACTGAGTTATACCCACAGTCCAGGGTTCCCAATCCCGAATAAAATGCCAGGGGCTGGCCTCACTCAGGAGGCAGAGGCAGGCAGATCTCTGTGAGTTTGAGAACAGCCTGGTCAACAAAGCCAGTTGAGGACATCTGGGGCTGTTATACATAGAAATCCTGCCTCAACGAAAAACCAAAACAAAAACAAAAACAAAACAACAACAACAACAACAAAAACCAAAAAGAAAGAAACCCTGTTTCGAAAAACCAAAAACAAAAAAAAAACAAAAAACAGAAATCCTGCCTCAAAAATAAAACAAAAGAGAAAGAAAAAAACGTCAGAGGCTGGACTTGGTGGATCATGCCTGCATTCCTAGCAGTAAGGAGGAGGCAGGAGAATTGGAATTCTATCTGCAGACCAATAGGCAACAGAATTGTTACCTTATCACGAGGCCTTCTTTGATACCTATTTTTTTAAAAGACCAATCTCAGGCTGATCTCTCAAATTTACTATGTAGTCAAGGATGTCCTTGAACTCCTGACCTTCCTGTCTTCACCTCCCATGCCTGGCTAAAAAAGTAACTTTTGCAGGGTGGTGGTTCATGCCTTTAATCCCAGCACTCAGGAAGCAGAAGCAAGAGGATTCTGTGATTTCAGGGTCAGCTTGATCTACAGAGTGAGCTCCAAGGTAGCTAAGGCTACATAGAGAAACACTGATTCAAAAAAAAGTAACTTTTTGAGTCAAGATTTCAACAATATCTGAGGGAAGAAGTTGTAGACGGAAGGAAGAGTTAATAGGAAGGTCCTGAGGTCCCTGCTGCCTGGTCAGAGTGAGGAAGGAGGAGGAGCTAAAGGTGCAGGGATTATGTCAGGACTTCGCAGACATTGGTAGTGCTTTGAGGACTACTCTGAGGAAAATGGGGAAGTCTTGCAGGGTTTAAAATAGAAAGGTGACATGTCTTGATGTGACTACTTCGTCTTCCAGAATTACCACCAGCCTATATGGGATCTTGGTACAAACGAGAAAATGGAACCTCTTCCCCAACATTCTTTCTTTCTTTTCTTTTCTTTCTCTCTTTCATTCTTTCTTTCTTTCTTTCTTTCTTTCTTTCTTTCTTTCTTTCTTTCTTTCTTTCTTTCTTTTTCAAGATAGGGTTTCTCTGTGGCTTTGGAGGCTGTCCTGGAACTCACTCTGTAGACCAGGCTGTCTCGAACTCACAGAGATCCACCTGCCTCTGCCTCCCGAGTGCTGGGATTAAAGGTGTGTACCACCATCGACCGCTCATAGTTTCACTTGTCAAAAACTGTAGCAATAAGCTTGCTGTGATGCCAGTAAGAAGACTACAGAGTTGAGGTCAGCCTGGACAACAGAGGGAGTTTCTAGGCTAGCCTGGGTTACATGGCAAGATCCTATCTCAAACAAATAATTGTAGAAGAGGGAGTAATTCCAACGCCCTCAAGACACACACAGAAATAGTGTTTACCACTGTTAGAAGTTTTTACCACCTTTATGTCTCCTTCAACATTGGCCACAACTAGAAATAAAATAACTGCAAAAATAAACTTATTTTAGTCTTAAAAGAAGGTAGGAAGGAAGGAAGGAAGGAAGGAAGGAAGGAAGGAAGGAAGGAAACTGGTGTGCCTGTGAGCCTAGCCTTTGAGGTGCAAGAGGATCAGGAGTTTTGAAGGCTAGCCTTACTGCCATCTGCTTGAAATTAGGCTTCATTAATATGTGCAATCAGGGTTGTCCAAGGTGTGAAGAACACCCTTTCTGCACAACTTTCCCCCATTCTCTGGAATGTCTCTTGAGACTGCTAGTTCACACCTCTCAGCAAGCTACTTAGGGGGCAAAGAGCACAGTCTTTCTTCTATCCATTCTCGAGCTTGTCCCCAGGCTGCCCACGCGCTTAACCACTTCTGTCTGCTCCAGACGCTGGTTCACCATTCAGAACAACCAACTGGTCTACCAGAAGAAATATAAGGTATGTACTGGGTACCTGGACTCTATAGACTCAGCCCTCACTTACTATGCTGGATCTTGGCCCCCTTATCACTTTCTGCCAGGACCCTGTGACTGTGGTAGTGGACGACCTTCGTCTCTGTACGGTGAAACTCTGCCCAGACTCAGAAAGGCGTTTCTGTTTTGAAGTGGTATCCACCAGCAAGTGAGTACAGTTCCTTGGGGGCAATATTCTAATATGTCTGAATATTTACAAATCAAAATGGCAGGGCCACCAAAATGAGGCTCCCTGTACAGTTCCAGGGCTCTACCTTTCTTTGGTGGCTGGGTTGAGGCTGGGGGTGGGGGGCAGGAGGCTCAACTGAGGGAACAGGGTGGTAGGAGATGTTTTGGAGGAAACTGCCAATTGTTGCAGAAGTACAGGTGTTCCATTTATGATGGGAATTATATTCCAATAAATTCATTGTCACTTGAAAGATACTGAAAAACCTGCTGTAGACTCAGCCTACGTTAAACATGCTAGAACCCTGTTAGCCTACAGTTACAAGTCTGTTTTACAATAAAGTGTTCTTGAATACTCTACTTAGAATCAAAATGACTGTATCAATACAACTTTGTGCATTAATATTGATAAATATTAAGTCAAACCACAAATCAGGGACCACCTGGATTTCAATATAGCTGATATCCAGGTATGGTGGCACACACCTGTAATACCAGAGGAGACTATTAAGTTTGAAAAACATAGCCTGTTCCTGCTTCAAGAATAAACAGGCCAGTGAGATGCTTGGCACTTGTCACCAGGCTTGATAACCTGAGTTCAATCCCCAGGACCCACATGGTGGAAAGAGATAACCAACCCCATAATGTACTATGCTTAGGCATGTACATACAAACATACACACACTTAAATATGTCTTTTTTTAAAGTTCAAGACCTAACTGGTCTGCTAACAAGTCTGAAGTCGATCTGAGCGATTTACCAGACTCTGTCTCAAAGTAAAATGAAAACGGCTTGGCTGCAGGCTAGAGCAGAGAGCTTGTCTAACATGCACAAGGCTTTGGGTCCAATCTGCAGTAGAAATAACTAAAGAAATTTAAAAATCCACATAACCAGTTCGGCAACAGCTGGATGTCAGTTTGCCATTTTGCCTTTTGGATCTCTGTCCCTCTCACTTCCGTCCCTGCCACCACCCATCCCCTTCAGGTCCTGCCTCCTCCAGGCTGACTCTGAGCGCCTCCTGCAGCTGTGGATCAATGCCGTTCAGAGCAGCATCGCCTCAGCCTTCAGCCAGGCTCACCTTGATAACAGCCCTCGAGGGCCAGGCCAGGTACCTTAATATGTGCAGTGGGAACTGGGCTGCCCCGGGAGACGGAGCACCCCTCCCCTTGGGCCCCTTGGGAGACAGGGCACCCCTCCCCTTGGGCCCCTTGCTCACCCTTTCTTCCCCTGTCTCTCTCAGGTCTCGGGATACCTTGCCCTAGGCTCTGCTGCTACTCTGGGCTCTGGTGGGGCAGCCAGGGGAAGGGAACCTGGGAGAGTCGGGCAAGTGGCAGCCCAGGTACAAAGTGTAGAAGGAAATGCCCAGTGCTGCGACTGCAGGGAACCAGCCCCAGAGTGGGCCAGTATCAACCTCGGTGTCACTCTCTGCATTCAGTGTTCCGGCATCCACAGGTCATTCAGGCCCCATCATGCGCCCTACCCTGGTTTTTTTCTTTTCTTCTTCTTCTCTGTCACTGGTCACCAATCTTGCTGCACAAAGTGCACATTTGAGTTAACTATGGACAGGCTTGGGGGACTCCTAGGGAGTTTATTGTCATTTTTGTTTTTGTTTTTTTTGTTTTTTGTTTTTTCGAGACAGGGTTTATTCTCTGTGTGGTTCTGGCTGTCCTGGAACTCACTCTGTAGACCAGACTGATCTTAAACTCACAGAGATCTGTCTGCCCCTCCTCCTGAGTGCTGGGATTAAAGGCCTGCGTCACCACTGCCCAGTCCAGAGAGTTTATTGTCTTGGTCAGAGGAAGCATGGGTTAAGTTGCTGAGGGTGGGACAGCCAACAGAGCCCCAAGAGTGAGGTCCTACCAAGTTCTTAAGGCCTCACCACCATTCTGAAGTATACACAGAGGGAAGGGAGATGGCATACAAAGAATGTTCCAGACCAAAGTACCATGAAGAAAGTAAGGGGCTAAATGGGAGAGAGTCGGTGGTGGGAGGGAGGAAAGAGAGGAGGAGGAGAGAGAGGGAAAAGTAAGGACCTAGAGAGCACAAGGACTTAAACAGAAGTTAGAGGGAGGGGTGATGATCAGACTAGAGCCTGGTCAAGGATATATGGCCTCTGATGCCCTACCTCCTAGCCCCGCTCCTCTGCAAGTCTCCACACAAGCCTGGCCAGAGTCTTTGCAGTAGCAACAGCTTCCCCAGGCCACTGCCCACACAGGGCATGACTCTCACTCTGGTCTTCCAGGAGCCTTGGTGTTCATTTCTCCAAAGTTCGGTCCCTGACCCTTGACTCCTGGGAACCAGAACTAGTGAAGGTAACTTGGGTTATTGTGGACACAAAGGACTGAGGAGTTCTGAGGGCTCAGGTGCTCACCCTGTTACCCTACCTCTTTCTCTGGGCCTCCTGAAGCTTATGTGCGAGCTGGGGAATGTCGTCATCAACCAGATCTACGAAGCCCGCGTGGAGGCCATGGCAGTGAAGAAGCCAGGGCCCAGTTGCTCCCGGTGAGGTTGGGTAGAAGGTGCCCAGGGCTACCCCCAACGTGGGGCGTGTGTGGCAGGATGAGGAACCTAAGGCTATCTCTTCCCAACCCCCAGGCAGGAAAAAGAAGCCTGGATTCATGCCAAGTATGTGGAGAAAAAGTTCCTGACTAAGCTCCCTGAGATTCGAGGCCGAAGAGGTGGCAGGGGACCCTCACGAGGACATCCTCCTGTGCCCCCAAAGCCTTCTATCAGACCGCAGCTGGGGATTGTCCGGTCCAAGTCAGGTAGAGAGTGTTTGTACCATTGCTGTCTGCTCAGTAGTGGACCAGATCCTAGAGAGAGACAGAATATGAGGTCCAGGACGTCCCCTGGAGAAAGTTGGGAGGATGAGACTATAGTTTTAGGGGGTGACAGTAGGGCATGGCATTGAGCATGGGGAGAAGTGTGGAGTGGGATATGTCAAGGAAAAGCCACAAAAGGATATCAGTTGTGTGGTGGTGGTGCACGCCTTTAATCCCAGCACTCGGGAAGCAGGGGCAGAGGATCTCTGTGAGTTCAAGGCCAGCCTGGTCTACAAATCGAGTTCCAGGACAAGCAGGACTACACAGAGAAACCCTGTCTTGAAAAACCAAAAGAAGGAGGGAGGGGTTAAATCTCCACTATGAGAAGAAGCAGGAGAGGAGTTGAGTTTGGCATCTGCAAAGATCTGAAAAGGAGGGTGTGAGCCTGACCCAGGCAGAGGAGGCAAGAGCTGAGTCTGTCAGGAGTCAGTTTGCCTCAGGCATCCAGCCAGTCTGGGTAGTTGGACAGGCTGAGGTGAGTGACACTATCTCCTCCACACCCAGGGCTCTGCACACGTACACCCCGACACGTATGCACACACCATCCCTCCCATCTCTCACCACAGCCCTGAGTCACAAGGGCCTCCCCACAATTTAGACGTGACTTACCCCCTCGCAGCATCTGGGCACTGTGCTGAAGATTTCTCCCCAGCCTCAGCACTGATTTTCCTTGACAGAGTCCCCATCTGGTGACCTGGGAAGCCTTCACCCTGGGGCCCTGCTGTTCCAAGCTGCTGGACACCCTCCATCTCTTCCTACCATGGCTGATGCACTGGCCCATGGAGCTGATGTCAACTGGGTCAACGGGGGTCAGGGGAATGCCACACCTCTGATCCGGGCCACAGCTGCTGTGAGGACCATACTGACCCCCCTACTCAATCCTAAAGCTCCTCCTGGCTCTCCCAGGGCTCTCCATTCCATAGGGAAATCCCATAGACTGGGTGTTAAAAGTGTGATTTGGAGGTGGTGAATCAATCTTGGACCCACCACTTACATGAGATCTTAAAAGGATCTTAGTCTCCTCCCCAGTAAACTAGGAATAGAAGGCGGCCAGAGAGATGGCTCAGCATACGCTGCACCTGCTGAGGACTAGGATTCAGTTCTCAGTGCCCATAAGGCGGCTCATAGCTATAACTCCAGTGCCAGGAGACCCAACACCCTCTTCTGGCCTCCTCACTTACTGCATGTGGCACACAGTCATGCAGGCAAAACATTTATACTCATAAAATCAAAATGAAAACATCTTTAAGAAAGAGTACTAGTGCCAGCACTCAGGAGGCAGAGGCAGGCAGGATCTCTGTGAGTTCGAGACCAGCCTGGTCTGCAGAGTGAGTGCCAGGACAGCCTCCAAAGCCACAGAGAAACCCTGTCTAGAAAAATCAAAAAAAAAAAAAAAAAAAAAAAGAAAGAAAAAGAAAAGAAAAAAAAAAAAAAAGAAAGAGGACTAGCAAGCCTCATCAGAGCAGAGTGCAGGATAGATTTAATGCAGGAGCATGTCAAGAGACAGCCAAGCCTGATAGCTACTTGTATCCTGAACTCCCATCGTCTTAATTATGATGCCCCAAAACGTCTAGAAATCTATTTCTAAAAATGCCATCCTCTCCTTGATCTCTCCATGTAGAATTGTCTCCTGGCCTGTGAGTTTCTCCTCCAGAATGGGGCAAATGTGAACCAAGCAGACAGTGCTGGCCGGGGCCCTCTCCACCATGCCACCATTCTTGGCCACACAGGGTAGGAAGCAGCAAAAATGCCACCATGGGGAGGAGGTCTCCTGGGAATGTGACTGGGGGAAGGCTGCTGCAGCTGAATTTGCCTGTCCCCTTCAGGCTGGCTTGCCTGTTCCTGAAACGGGGTGCAGATCTGAGTGCTCGAGACACAGAAGGCAGGGACCCTCTGACCATTGCAATGGAAACAGCCAATGCTGACATCGTAACCCTGTGAGAATGCCAGAGGGTTGGGCTAGAGCTTAGACGTCTGTTCATCTTTGGGGTGGGACTAATGCCAAAACCAGCCGTGGAAGGTGAGGTCTGGGGAGGGGTGGAGTAAAGCTGTCTGTGGGTGGTGGGGTGTGGAGCAGGGTGAGTAATGGGAGTTCATCGTGGGAGTTCGGACATCAACATTGCGGCAAAGTTCACGCGTTTGCTTTTGAAAGCAGTGGTCACCAGGGAGGCATTTTTACCCAGTGGTGTAGCTCAAGGGACGGGGAGTCGAGCAAAGGATGGGAAGGAAGAGTGCGATCTTTTATTCCTTAATTCCCGCCCTTCAGGCTGAGATTGGCAAAGATGAGGGAGGCTGAGGCAGCCCAGGGCCAGGCAGGTAAAGTAACCACTTATTTATCGGGACCCCGGGGCCACACCAGAAGTCTGAACCCTTGCTTACTTGTCCCTTACTGTCCAACTGCATTAATGCCCTTGTTTATTCAGCAAACATGTTTTGGGCACACGAATGTGCCTGGCCCTCCGAACAATGGAAGGAAAAGGCACGCGCGCGTACACACACACACACACACACACACACACACACACGTCAAGTGCTTGCCCTGTCAGACCCACCCTACTGCCCGGTGACGCTTTTCGTAGTAGGCCATCTGTCCAGCCTTGCCTCTGTCCTCCTCAGGGGATGAGACATATCTCGACATCTTCCGAGACTTCTCCCTCATGGCATCGGACGACCCGGAGAAACTGAGCCGTCGCAGTCATGACCTCCATACTCTTTGATTCCAGGCCCCTCCCCATTTTGTGGCCTGTTCTCCATTAAAGTCTTTCTGCTTTGCTTTTTCTTTCTCAGTTCGTTTACTGTGCGCCACCTGGGGGCCCAGCAGGGTGTTGGGTGCAGCAGCCACTAACGTGCAGGACTTCTCAAGAGGTTAGGATTTCTGCAATAACGGAGGAGGCTGACTAGCATCCAGTGGCTTGGTGGAGGGTGGGGGTGAGCTTTCGCGCTCACAGGACAAGGGAAGTCACCCGCGTGGGGACCTGGGCACGCCGGGGTGACCCAAAAGCATCCCCGGAATTTGATGGCTCAGCACCCGCCCCATCGGGAGTTCCCGACCGGGATCCAACCCCGAGGCCTGGGCTTTCTCAGAATGGAGGGATTGAGACTCCTGCCCGGACCAAGTTGTACTAGTGAGGTCATGCACACCTGCAGGGAACGAAGGACCGTCGCGGCCACATCCGTAGTGAAGCCTGTGAATCATCCCACCCCCGCTCGCGTCGGCAGGTCCAGCCTGTCCGCCCCGTCTCTCCCGTCGGCGAGTCCCAGCTCCCACCCCCAGCAGCGCCCAGCCAGCCCAAGGGGTGGAGGGCGGGGCGCTAAGGGGCGGGGCTGTCGCTTAAAGGGCCACTGACCACTGCCCTTAAACCACTTCCTGGGGGTGGAGAGGACCTCTGCTGCTGCTGCGACAAGCCAGGAAGGCGGTAACGCCCGAGTCCCGAGACTCTGGCTGTTGCCAACAAAATCCTGGGACACCCTCAGCTCTGACTGCGAGAGCATCGTCTCTCTCCATCCACACAGAACGGCTCGCCACCGGCTCCCATTAGTTGCGCCTCCATCTGTTGGGACCCGTGCCCCTAAGTCTGGCCGGGCCTCTGGGCAGGTCGTAGGAAGCCGGCGTGAACTCGCCTACTGCGAAAGCTATCAACTAAAATACTCGGAAGCTGAACCCTTCAGAGTCCGACCGGTGCTCGCCACCGTCACCTGCTGGTTGAATTCCGGAAACCCACTGTCTGAAGAACACAGAAGGGAATCGCTGACCACGCAGAATCAGAATCGTCTGGACCAAAAGCTCTGGGACCCTGCCTGGCTGCCTTCTTTTCGTCGGGTCTTTCATCATTTCGGGGACTTCTGTGTCCTGAAGCCCCTAACGGCCACCAAGGTAGCTAGGGTGAGCTACAAACTTTGCTGTCTTGTTCTCCAACCTCTGCCTCCAACATAGCGAGTCTGAACGTTACCACCCACTTCTTCCCCAAACCAGGAGATTTTGCCTTTTCCTTTTCCTTGCTTGTCTCCTACAGTTCCCAAAATTTCCCCCCCTCCTGTGTCCTCTTCACCCCCTTCTTTTGGGGGCCCCGTGACCCTAAATGTGGGGGGAACACTATATTCCACCACATTGGAGACCCTGACACGCTTCCCAGACTCCATGCTGGGGGCCATGTTTAGGGCTGACACCCTTATTCCAGCCAATCTCAACCCGCAAGGAGATGGCCATTACTTCATCGACAGAGATGGCAAGGCTTTCCGGCATATCCTCAATTTCCTGAGGCTGGGCCGTCTGGACCTGCCCCGTGGGTATGGAGAAACTGCACTTCTTAAGGCAGAGGCTGACTTCTACCAGATCCGGCCACTCCTGGATGCCCTGAGGGAATTGGAAGCTTCCCGGGGTACCCCTACATCCAGAGCTGCCCTGCTCCATGCAGATGTAGATGTCAACCCCCGCCTGGTGCACTTCTCTGCTCGAAGGGGCCCACACCATTATGAGCTGAGCTCTGTCCAGGTGGACACCTTCAGAGCCAACCTCTTTTGTACCGACCCTGAGTGTCTAGGTGCCATGCGCAAACGATTTGGTGTGGTCAGTGGGGACAGGGCAGAAGGAGGTCCACATTTTCGTCTAGAGTGGGCCTCCCGCCCCCGGGAACTCCCCGAAGTGGAATATGAAAGACTGGGGCTGCAACCACTGTGGACTGGGGGCCCGGAAGATCGACGGGAGGTGGCGAACGCGCCTACCTTCCTGGAGGAGGTCCTGCGGGTGGCTCTGGAACATGGCTTCCGCCTGGACTCTGTCTTCCCAGACCCTGAAGACCTGCTGAATTCGAGATCTTTGCGCTTTGTCCGCCACTGAGAATGCTACCTTTCACTTGACTGTGGAGAAGAGAAAGAGCCATCAGCTAAGTGGCTCTCCCGAAGACTCTGGTTCTGGTGTGGGAGCTATGAGAGTCAGGGATCCCACCTGACTGGAGCCTCGATGTAGGCTGGGATTCCCAAATTGAGCTGTCCTGACTCCCAGGACTCAAGAGTGATCCAGACGATCTACACTGGGGCTTATCCTGGGAAAGCATCCGTGCATTCTCGAGCCTGTTCTTGCTTGAGGATGGGTCCTCTGTATTTAGGGGTGCGGAAACGCAAGGAAGCACCTCTGCCCAGGCTAAACTCAGCAGAACTCTGGAGGCTTGAGCACTAGGTGGAAGGACATACTTTGATTATCAGATGTGGTCTGTCCCCTGGACTGTGGCTTCCCCCCCTGGAGCTGGGCACCTTATCCTACCATGACCATCAAGAGGCCAGGACATCTGGGAGGTTCATTTACTATATTCCAAACCACCTACTCTGGGAGATTGGAAATGGACACCTCATCCTAGGTTGACAAAAGGGGGCTAGGAGAGTCCCCATCAGCATGGGGGGTAGAGCACCCTTCTGGGATTCCAAGTGTTTTAGACAGTTTTGTTTGTATGTGGGTGGAACTGAACATGGAGAAAGATGGTAGTGTTCTTTGTGCCTGGGCTTCTGTCATGTGTGTGTTCCTGCCAGCCACTGTATCTGACTGATACTTGGGTCCCTGTCATCTTGTTTCCCATCAGTGTTGCTGACTCTTGTGTTTATGTGATGGTCCTTCTGGGATCTTGGCATGTCCAGGCCCGTTTGAGGTTGCCTAGCAACTCTTCAGGCCCAGGTATCTCTGTGGTATGTGTGAGAGCAGATTGAGATTTGGTTTAATCATAGGGTGTGTGTGTGTTTATGCCACACCACTACGTCGGCAGGAGGGGCTTGTTTGAGTTTGAGTCACTAGGCTTTTCCTATGAGAGGTAAAAGCCACTGGGCTTAGCTGGGCCTCTGAGACCTCTGGGAGCTCTTGGTTGCTGAGACAACCGTGAGCTTGTTGCTAGGAAATAGCTGGGGAAGGCCTAAGGCTGTCCTGAGCAGAGAGGAGACAGTTGGGAATGTGGAGGGAATTTGGGAAGGGACAGCATTTCTGGGTCCCTGAGTGGATGGGCTATGCATGCGCATCCTCACTGGGCGGAGTCCTTCATCGATCACTGTGACTTATAAGAAGAAAAATAAAATTGCTTCCAGAACCACAGATGTGTAAAGGCCACTGTCCCCTTGCAGCAAAAACTCTGATTCCTCCCTCTATCTCCTACTAGAGATGTCTTTTAGCCTCTGGTTCCAGGGGCCCAAGGGCAGCTTTACCAGAGCCAAGGGTAAAACAATGGCATTGTTCTGGATCAGTCTAGAACTCCCCACACGAAGGTCTAGAATCCTCAGCATTCTTAGTCTTATCAGAGCCAAGGTGTCCAGCTCCCGCCCATCCTCCAGCAGGCCTCATGTGGGTTCTGGCACTAGCTGGGGTTTTCCTGGTTGTTGCCAAGGCTTGTATCTTTTGTCGCCTCCCAACCCACGCCTTGCCTGGCCGCCTGGCTCAGCTCAGTAGCCAGATGGAGATGCAGTGGAAGGAATGGGCTTCCCCAGACTTCTCAGCCTTTGCCTTAGGTAGTATGAGACACACACGGCTAACCCTGCAAAAGTCACCCGTCTATCCTAAAGGGGTGGCTGGGAGTTCCCAGCTGTGCCTCCTCAGCCATTGCTTCAGTCCGATAGTCTCTCCCTTTGGGAGAACTCTGTCCTAGGCAATAGGGAACACAAAAACCCTAGCACCTACTGAGAGACTAGCTTATTCTTGCCCATCTCTACAGATGAGGTGACCATGAACAAGATCACAGAGAAGACTCACAGAGTCCTGAGGGTCATGGGTGAGGTCAGAGGGAAGCCGATACCTTGGGACCTAGGAGGATCCAATCAAGGAATGGGAGTCGGGGCAGGTGGAAACCGGCTGATCTGGGGAGGGGCACGGAAGGCGTCACTGCTGAGGCCTAGGGCAACACAGCCATGTGTGCCTCTCTAGAGATAAAAAGGTCCTTCTCCTCGCTTCCTTCGTATTGGCAATGGCTTCAGAAGACCAAGATCCCCCAGTACACCAGGGAAGGTATGGATGGAGAAGGCATCAAGGGGGTACCTAGGATTTGTAGCCAAGTGGAATATGGATGAATAGGTCAGTCACCCTTTGTCTGTCATTTCAGCTCTCTGTGCTCCCGCTTGTTGTGAGTAAAAGAAAAGGGTAATCAGCCCGAGGAAGCTGGGTGGCTGGAAGGGTGGCGGCCGGCTTCTCTCCCCAGCGCATCTCCTATTGTCTACTGCAGGGGGCAGCACCATCCTGTACAACTGCTCTACCTGTGAGGGCCAGGAGGCACCTTGTTGGCCCAGGAAGCGCTGCTTCCCAGGTTCTCACTCCTAGCCCTCTTCCTCAGACCCCTTAGGTTCCTTAGAGTGATCCTCAGGATCATCTACTGCTTCCTGTGTTCCTTGCAGGAAGTCACGATCTGTGGGACGCTAGGATTCTGCTCGTATGTATCTTCGGAATTGTCCTGCTTTTGGGCGCTCTGAGCCTCCAGGTGGAGTGAGTTGGGGGATAATCGGAGAAATGCCTGACACCGCCCTTCCTCCTTCCTTTCAACCCCTTCCCTACTTTCCTCCAGGCCTCCCATCCTGTCTTCTTTCAGGTACCGCGACCTGCAAGCAAAAGACTTGTGAAGATGCTGACAGCGTTTCACCTCCGCCTTCTAAGGAGTTTGTGCCCACAATTTCTACATTCCCTAGGGTGGGAAAGAGCCACTCTTTAGACCCAGCCCCAAAGCCTCAGTCTTCCAGACCCTAAACTCAGACTTTTGGAACCAATATCCGTGTCGGATGGCTCCAGGAACCCAGGCACACACCCCCCACCCCCACCAGCTGGAAAGTTCCTCCTCTTCTGAATCGCCCCACCAATCAGAGAGCAGGGGATGATGCCAGGAAATTATCTACAGAAGGAAAGAATCCCTTACCACCACTCCCACATCCCCTCTGTCCATTCCCGGAAAGCGGGGGACTGTTGGCCTGTAGATGTTGCTCTAGGCCCTCCTATGACTGATCGTGAATCCGGGAATGAGAGTTCTGGAAAACTCTCCCTCTGGGGTGAGACCACATCAGTCAGCCTGCTGGCATGCAATCCCTCCATTGTGTTATTATTGTGCAGCTCTGGCCTCCACGCCTGCTGGGCCCAACTAAATTTGGTGTGCAATGCCTTCCATCCGTTCCTGGCCCTATCTGCAACTTGGGCAAGCAAGAGAATGAAGATTCTTAGGAATTCTAATTAGGGGTGCCCCGAAAGATGTTTAGTAATGTCTGGAGACAGTTTTGTTTTGATTGGGGGTTGTGTTACCGGCATCTAGTGGGTGGAGACTAAGTCTGCTGCTAAACAACCTAGGACACACAGGAAAGTCCTGTCCTAACGTCTATAGTTTACGGTGGAGAAAACCGGGTGCCGGTGCTCTGTGTTTTAGGGGCTTGGGATTAGGGTGACAGGAGATGGAAAAGCAGAGAGGCCTGCCACCAGGCACAAGTCCTAATATAAGCACTGAAGCCCAGATGGGGTCCCAACCTTCACCTAGTTTTCAAACTGAGGGCAAGTGTTTTCAGGTAGCACATTTGGAGTTACAGTTTCCAAACAACTCATGTTTCTATCCCTTCTCCTGAGTGCGAGTGGGGAGGTCTCACACAAAGCCTTGGTTAATATGGTCGACAGCCAGGTTAGAACCGCTGCTGTTAGGGCTTTGCCTATGGACAGAGGGAGAAGCTCTCTAGGATCTCCACTGTTTTCCTCCTTATTTTTTGTTGTTGCTGCTGTTGGGTTTTTTTCTTTTTTTTTCAAGACAATTTCTTTGTGTAAGAGCTCTGGAACTCTATTTGTAGATCAGGCAGGCCTTGAACTCACAGAGATCCACACGCCTCTGCCACCAAAGTGCTGAGATCAAAGGTGTGCACCACGATGCCCTGCCCTAAATTTTGTCTTTAGATTTTATTTATTTGCTTGGTTTGATTATTGTGTGTATGTAAGCTTATGGACCACACCACATGTGTGGAGGTAAGAAACAATTTGTAGGGGTTGATTTTCTCCTCCTACCATGAGGGTTCCAGGGACTGAACTCAGAGGAACTTTGTGGCAAGCTCCTTAACCTGCGGAGCCATCAGTTCGGCCCTTCACTTTTGCTTTTGAGATGGTCTTGCCATCTTAGCCTGGCCTCCATCTTGCTTTGATGTGGAGGATGACCTTGAGCCTCTGAGTTTCCTGCGTCTGCCTCCTCAGTGTTGGGGTTACAGGCATGCTCTGTCACCATTTGGCCTTCTCTGTTTTACACATTCTAGACAATCCTTCCATTTTGTACAAGAAAATATGAGAGCCAGAGGTTGTATAGGGGCACAAGCTTGTCCGAGATCATAGGAAAACTCATGCATTGCTTGGACGAGAAGGTGTGCGAAGCCTGTGATGTGTGTCCTGACCTCTGGGGAGGCACAGTTCTCTGGAGAGCACTTGCCCTGTTGTTTCCTCCTCTGCTCAAACTTCATTTCTGGGATCAACAGTTCCCGTTCTTCTGCCTAATATTCCTAGATCTAGAATAGCACCCATTATTCAAGGACCTAATATTCCTAGATCTAGAATAGCACCCATTATTCAAGGACCTCTAACCCGTCTGCCCCCCTTCTCCTGTGGTGGTCTCCAGCCCACCATGAGCCTTTTATAATGGACCTTAGTCTTCCAGATGCTCCAACTGGTCATGAATGCTCGTCTTGAACCCAGGTCATTCTCAGTGGCCACGTGGCTCCACCCAAAGCTCCTGATTTCTCCCAGTATATGATGGGGTTGAGTTTTGGAGTTGAGCTGCTTGACTTCAGATCTTTAGTCTGCTCTTATTGGGTCTTGACAACTTATGTAACTTCTCTGTAGCAGTTCCTTATATGTTGTTTTTGACACAGTCTTGTTGTGTAACTGGGATCAGTGGCAGATGCTCCCAGCCTCAGAAGTCCTAAGCATTTTGTACACTTTTTTTTTTTTTGGTTTTACGAGTCAGGGTTTCTCTGTATTGTTTTGGAGCCTGTGGGTCCAGCCTGGCCTCGAACTCACAGAGATCCGCCTGCCTCTGTCTCCCGAGTGCTGGGATTAAAGGCGTGCGCCACCACTGCCCGGCCATTTTGTACACCTTTGACTGCAATATTGCTTTAATGTAAGCACTGTTGTAGTCCATGAAATGCATGGTATCAAGGACTAGCGATGGCTCAGCTGGGAAGAGCTCTTGCAGAGGACCCAGGTTCTCTTCTCAGCACCCACATGGCAGCAACAGCTGTCCAACACTCCAGTTCTAGGGGTCCAGTACCACCTCTGACCTCTTCGGACACTGGTAATGCATGTGGTACACACGTACCTATATGCTGGCAAAACATTCATACGCATAAAATGAAAATAAAATCTTAAAAAGTAAATCTATGAAACCATCATTTTTTTTTTTTTTGTTTTTTCGAGACAGGGTTTCTCTGTGGCTTTGGAGGCTGTCCCAGAACTCGCTCTGTAGACCAGGCTGGCCTCGAACTCACAGAGATCCGCCTGCCTCTGCCTCCTGAGTGCTGGGATTAAAGGCGTGCGCCACCAACGCCCGGCTGAAACCATCATTTGTATATGATTACTACGTGCTAAGAAAAAAAATCTATCAATTAAGCTATGGCATGCCTGTAATTAAAATTCACTCTGACTTCAAAAATGTTAAAATGTAAAAAATGAATAGAATTTTAAAAAAGTTATCTGCTTTTAAACAGCAAGAAGGGAATCATGGGAGCTGGAGAGATGGCTCAGCAGTTAAGAGCACTGACTGCTCTTCCAGAGATCCTGAGTTCAATTCCTAGCATCCACTAAGTGGCTCACAATCATCTGTAATGGGGTGTGATGCCCTCTTCTGGTATGCAGGCAATAATGCATACCTAACAAAAATATGTAAAATAAATTACAATCTTTTTTTGATGGTTTGAGACATGGTTTCTCTGTGTAGCTTTGTAGACCAGGCTGGCCTCGAACTCACAGAGATCTGCCTGCCTCTGCCTCCTGAGTGCTGGGATCAAAGGTGTGCACCACCACCACCGCCTGACTCTAAATAAAATTTTTAAAAAAGGGGACTGTGTATGGTGGTTCCTGCTATATGATTGTGAGTGTGTGTGTGTGTGTGTGTGTGTGTGTGTGTGTGTGTGTGTGTGTTTGTGCTGGGAATCAAACTCAGGCCTTGTCAGGCAAGTGTTTCACCATGGAGCTACATCACCAGCTTTAGTATGGTTGATTGATAGTGACAGGAATGGAACCAAAATTCAAGGTCGTTCTTGGTTGCATATTAAGCTCAAGGCCAACCTGGACTACAAGAGACCCTGTTTTCAAAGACAAAACAAAGCAGGGTCTAGAGTGATAGCTCAGTGGTTAAGAATATTTGCTCTTACAGAGGACCCTGGTTCAATTGCCAGCACCAGCAACCCTCTGTAACCACAGTTTCAGGGTCCACGCCTTTTCTGACATCCACAGATTCCTGTAAGCACATGGTACACATGTGTAGACACATATACACGAAAGTGTAAAAGTAAAGTATAAGGAGCTGGATGGTGGCATGCGCCTTTAGTCCCAGAACTTGGGAGGCAGAGGCAGGTGGATCTCTGAGTTTGAAGGAGGCCAGCCTGGCCTACAGAGTGAGTTACAGGACAGTCAGGGATACATATTGAGACTTTGTTTGAAAAAAGAGAGAGGGGTGAAGAGTGTGTGGTTTACTGTTAGAACACTTGGTTATCATACCTGGGAGTCCATCGTTCCATTACGGTCACTATCAATCAACCATTCTAAGGCTGGTGATGTAGCTCCAAGGTGACACACTTGCCTGACAAGGCCTGAGTTTGATTCCTAGTGCACACACACGCGCACACGCGTGCACAAAGGCAACGTATGGCATAGGTCTGTATTCCTCACACTAGGTAGAGGCAAGGGAATCAGAAATTCACTGTCATCTTCAGGCACATAGCAAGATCAAGGTCAGCCTAGCACTCATAAGATCCTGTCTCAAAGGAATAACCTATTGAAGACATTCCCCATGTCTTCCCTGCCTACTGAACACACACGCCTCACTTGTTTACCCTGGCTCTCTAGGTACCCCATCAGCGGCTCTCCCTTGTCTTATCTGCTGCTCACACAGGCCTAACTGGAATTTCCACTGCTGTGCCCACGAGCATCTCACACTCCACATGTCCAAACAAACCTCCCTCACTGAGATCCCCAACGCTCTTTTGGGATGGTTCTCAGCTCTCACGCTCCACAGCAAAGCCCACCAACCTCCTTGTCCTTCCTCTTCCTAATGCTACAAGCACTTTTCTCACCAGCAACCGAGTGCTTTCCCTCTGTACTACATAGACTCCAGTGCAGCTTGTCTAGACTGTTACCTCCCACAGCTCCCCACCTTCTACTGCAACCCACAGCCACACCGAGTCACTGAAGTCTCCTAAACACTCTTTCCTCCTGCCTTTGTCCAGGCTCGTCCCTCCACCTAGAGTGTCCTTCTGATCTGGCTCAGATAATACAACCCTGCCTCTGAGTTAAACGGGGAGAGCAGATTTCTTCCTCAGACATCTTGAAGATATGGCACCTGTAACATCGAGGTGGTGTGGGTTTTTTTTTTCAGGGGAAGGGGGAAGACTTGAGACAGGACCTCATATACCCCAAACTGGCCTTAAACTCACTGTGTAGCTGAGGATGATCTTGAACTTCTGATCCTTCCCTGTCTGCCACTGGTATTACAAGTGTGACTACCACTTCGAGTTTGATGATGTTTATTTGTGTGTGTGTGGGGGGGGATATTTTTCTAAAGCTACTGAAAATATTGTATGCTAAGAAGATACACAAACCTCAGGGGTGGGGGGTAGGAGTCAATGGAGAAAACAGGGCGGAGGTCACAGGACAAGACTAAGAGCTTTTCGGAATAGATTGGACCTGCTGGTTTTGCTGACCGTCATCTTTGAGGGCAACAGAGCAGGCCTGCCCGGAGGCCTGCCGGAAGCCTGCAAACTCAAAGGGGACATTCTCATTCTCATCGCCACACAACAGTGAGAGGTGCCGAGTGGCCTCTAAGGGCTCACTCAGCTCCTGCCGCATCAGAGGCAGCTCAGAGCCGTCCCTGTTGATGGTTTGGTGGCCCCTTTGGTTCCCGAGATGCTTGCTGTGACAAGACTGCCAAGCAAGGCCCTCCGGTGTTTTTGATGAGGCAGACACCTTCCAGGGAGGGGGTCTCTGAGTAGTCATGGCTGCAGTCAGCCAGGCTGGTCACAGAGGACACCCGGAAGAGCCTGACTTGGTGGTCTTTTTTTTTTTTTTTGTAAGCTCTCTTGATCATGTGTTTCCTATGGAGCTACTGCAGAAGGATTTCCATCATGCCTGCTACATGGGTGACATCAGAAGGCATCCTCCAGCTCCAGGAGCAGATGCCAGACCTTTCTCCTGCCCTTGTGACATACATGTGTAGCTCATGAAGCAATTCATGAGTGGGGTGCACAAGAGGCTATGCTGCCTTTTTCACTTGAGAGAGGGGGAGAAGGAGAGAGAGAGAGTGTGTGTGTGTGCACGCTAATGTGTTCATGTGGGTACACACTCCTGGATAGAGGCCAAAGATCAACTGTCGGGTGCCATCCTCTGTTGCGGTCTATTTTTGTTACTGTACTCTGAGTGAGTGATGTGCGCATGCACACGTATACCACATCAAGCTCCTGGAGGCCAGAGGACAGCTTCGAGTCTGTTCTCCCCTCCCATCTTGTTGGGGCAGAGTCTCTCTTGTTTCTGCCTTCTGTTTTAGAAGGGGTGTTGGGATTATAGATGCACACTACTGTGTCTGGGTTTTTTTTTTTTTTTTTTTGGTTTTACGAGACAGGGTTTCTCTGTATTGTTTTGGAGGCTGTCGGACCAGACCGGCCTCAACTCACAGAGATCCGCCTGCCTCTGCCTCCCGAGTGCTGGGATTAAAGGTGTGCGCCACCACCGCCCAGCTCTGTGTCTGTTTTTTTAATGTGGGTTTCAGGGATCAAATTGAAGTTGTCTGAGTCATCTGGCTAGTCCCATTCACCTTTTTGAGACAGGGTATCTAGCTGAACCTGGAGCTCACTGGCTAGGCTGACTGGCCAGGGAGCCCTAGGGATATGCCTGTCTCCACAGCCTCAGTACTGGAGTTACAAAGGCCTGCCTTTTTATGTATGTATGTATGTGTTGGAGATCCAAACTCAAGTTCTTTTTTTCTTTTTTAAATGTTTTATTTGTTTTTATGTGTATGGATGTTTTGCCTGCCTGTGTGACTGTACCGTGTGTATGCAGTGAGGATGGTGTCGGGTCCTCCAAGTCTGTAGTTACAGATGGCTGTGGGACACCATGTGGGTGCTGGGAATTGAACCAGGACCTCTGGAAGAGCAGCCACAGCTCTTAATCGCTGAGTCCCACACTCCAACTCTTATTCTTGTGCAGCAAGCACTTTACCCGCTAAGCCATCTTCCCATCCCCAGGGCTGACTGCTTTGAGCCCTTCACCAAACAAGATTGCTATTTGTCAGTTCTAAACAAAAAAGTCTCTCTTTCTGGGTGCAGTGGCACACTTCCTTAATCCCCGCACTCGGGGCAGAGGCAGGCAGATCTCTTTGAGTTAGAGGCCACCAGGGCTACATCGTGAGAGTCTGTCTCAAAGTTAAAATGAAATTTAAAAATGAAGGAGCTGGAGGGCTGGAGAGATGGCTCAGAGGTTAAGAGCACTGACTGCACTTGCAGAGGACCTGAGTTCAATTCCCAGCAACCACATGGTGGCTCACAACCATCTGTAATGAGATATGGCGCCCTCTTCTGGCATGCAGATATGAATGCAGGGAGGATACTGTATACATAAGTAAATAAATCTTTTTAAAAAAATGAAGGAGCTGGAGAGAATGTCCACCCTTTGAGGGAACTTGCTACTCTTCTGGAGATTCAGGCTCTGTTCCTAGCGCCAACATAAAGTGTTTCACGACTGACTTTAACTCCAGCTCTGGGGAATACAACGCCCTCTTCTGGCATCTGTGGGCACCAGACATGCACATGACTCACACCTACACATAAAATAAAATAAACACATTTAACAATAACTACAAATGAAAACAAAGGAAGCTGGGTATGATGGTATACGCCTTTGATCCTAGAATTCAGGAGGCAAAGACAGGCAGGTCTCTGTAATTAAAGGCCAGGCAGTCTACACAGTAAGACCCTGTATTAAAAAAAAAAAAGCTGGGTGGTGGTGAGACACACTTTATTCTTAACACTCAGGAGGCAGAGGCAAGTGGATCTCTGTGAGTTGGAGGCCAGCCTGATCTACAGATTGCATTCCAGGATCTCTGTGAGTTGGAGGCCAGCCTGATCTACAGATTGCATTCCAGGACAGCCCGGGCTACACAGAGAAACCTTGTCTCAAAAAAACAAAAACCATAAAAACCAAATCAAATTAAAAAGAAGACTCTCAGGCTGGAGAGGTGGGTCAGTGGGTAAGAGCATTCTCATCACCCACATGGTGGCTCAGATAACTGTAACTCCAATCCCAGAGGCTCTAACTCTCCCCGCTGGCCTCCAGAGGCACTGCACACGTGGGACGTATAGACACACATGCAGGCAAACATACACATAAAATAAAAGTAAAGGAAATAAAAAAAGATCCCTTGTTGGGCGCTGGTGGTGCACGCCTTAATCCCAGCACTCGGGAGGCAGAGACAGGCAGATCTCTGTGAGTTCAAGACCACCCTGTTCTACAAGAGTGAGTTCCAGGACAGCCTCCAAAGCCACAGAGAAACCCTGTCTTGGAAAAAAAAAAGGATCCCAAATTCTTTGATAGGCATTCCAAGGAGACAAGAGTCTGTGCAGCCTCCTTTCAGTCTAGGCTCTCTGACAGGTTGGTGGATAAAACATTGTAGATGTGATATTGCATTGCTCTTTGAGTCCAGGCCTCACAGAATGACATTTTCTACTCCCTAGTTCTGTCCCTACAGCCTCAGGGAATTGTCCAATGGGACTGAGGTTGGGCATTCTCAACGTGGTGTCTGGCTTCTCCCAGAGGGAATAATACAAGAAAAAAAGTTGCAGTCATACTGTTCTCATGGTCCAATTAGAAAGTCACACACGCCAGGCGGTGGTGGCGCACGCCTTTAATCCCAGCACTCGGGAGGCAGAGGCAGGCGGATCTCTGTGAGTTCGAGGCCAGCCTGGTCTACAGAGTGAGTTCCAGGACAGTCTCCAAAACAATACAGAGAAACCCTGTCTCGAAAAACCAAAAGAAAAAAAAAAAGGAAAAAAAGAAAAAAAAAGAAAGTCACACACTTGGTTGGTGGCACATATATATAGTCCCAATACCTGGAAGAGTGAGGCAGGAGGATTGAAAGTCTGAAGCAAGTTTCAGGTACACAGTGAGTTATAGGCCAGCATGACCAACACAACAAGGCTGTGTCTTAAACATAAAACAATACAAAACACAAATCACACGGCATCCTTTCTAAAATATCTCATTGATCACATGGATGGACTCCATTAATTTTGGGAAGGTACTATTCATTGGAAGTCATTTCAGAGGCTAACTACTACACAGAGATACAGTTAACTATCCAATGATGCCATCAGGCAGATGCTTCCAGTAGGTTCACCCAGAAGGGGAAGAAAGGGTGATATGATATGATATGAAGTTGTTTGTTTATGTTCACAACCTTTTAAATGGTAAATCTGAAATTCAAACTCAGGTGTCACAGGTCTGGAAGAGGTGGCTCAGCAGTTAAGGCCTATTGCTCTTGCAGAGGACCCAAGTTCAGTTCCCAGCACCCACAGTTCCAGGAGCTGCAATGCTTCTAACCTCTCCAAGCTCCTTCACGCATGTAGGCCACATACATACATCAGGCACATGTGCATGAACACACACAATCAAATATTTTTAAAAAGCCTCAGGCAGTCAGTGTAGGGCTGAGGTCTAAGCTGCTATATTGTGGTGATTCTTATTTCCATTGCAAGCCTGGGGGAAATACAGGGGCTATGAACAAAATGTGTATACACAGTAGTGGACACACTCTAAAAATGTGTGAGGCAAGTGCAAATAGGGAAGAGAAGGGACTTCAGGGTCCTAGGAGGAAGTAGAATGACAAGAGCCAAGGAGCACCAAACTGGGAAAGGGGCAGTGACTGGATCCTAAAGAGAATACACATTGGCGAAGGTTAGAATTCCCCATCTGGACCACTTCAAGCACTTGGTCTCCTTGGCTTTACCAGATGGTGCTGTGTCCCATCCATACGTTCAACAAAGGTTACTGAGCACTTATCACTCAGGAGTCAGGCACTAGATAAGTTAACAAGACAGAGTCTTTGTTATCACAGGAGGCAAGTTACTGGCATGGTGATGACATAATCCCGGAAGAGAACGGAGGACTTGGGACGCAGAAGAGGTGTGATGGGTTAGGCAAGGGTTTTTGGCAAGTGGTAAGGTCAGGCCAGGGGAACTCTTCCAAGAAGAGGGAAGAGCTAGCTGTACAGAACTTCGGAGTGAGCCAGCATGCTCAAGTGCCTTTCCTGGTGTGGTACTGCCAGGGGTGAGGGGCCGGAACAGAGCAGAGGAGAAGCTAACAGTGTTGATGCAGTTCCAGGAGCAAGAGTCGAGTGGATGGACCCCACTCAAACCATGTTCGTCCTGCCACCCCAATGAAGCAGCATGGCGGGGAATACCCGGGCGCCCCTCCCGCTACTCTTCCTGGATCTCTGCCCTAGGCAGGAGAAATTGTTTATCCCTCTCGGATGTCTGCAGAAGGCAGGTTGGGGAAGTGGTGGGTCTCCAGGTCTGAGGCATTAATGGGAAGCCCATCCTGGCCTGGAGCAGAGGCTCCCTGGGGTGGTTAGGATGGTCAAGCTTCGTACTCCTACATCTCACTCTCCTTTGTAGGCCAAGATGAGCATGAGAGAAGTAAGAGATTCTAAGTCCAAAAGGAAGAGATAAATAGGGACGGGGGCAGGACATACCAAGAGGCTAGTTCCCTAGACTTTTTCCCCCTCAAGCTAAAGATGGAAGTGGGGGTTAGCTGCTGCCTGTGTCTCCTGCTGAGGCATGATGGCATGCAGAAGACCTAGGCCAGGAGTCCAAGCTATCATGCCCCCGATTCTCAGCCTCCTCTCCATCTGTCATGTTGGGATATATTAAGAAATGTATATTTGGTCCTTGTCCCAGTTCCTGCCACAGGGATCCTAAAGCCTTTGGAATTTCCCGAGTGATAGTGGCTCGAGGAACATCTGTTGTTGTTTGGATTAAGCCTCTTTCAACCATACCTGGGTTTATGTCAATGAGGAGACTCAGGAGCATGGGCTCCACGGCCAGCCTCAGTCCCTAGCTGCTGAGATGGGGAGGGTGGCTAGAGACTGACTGTCACATATGTGCATACCATGCCTGGATGATGTCTGTATAATGGAGCCCCCACATGAACGCAGCACAATGCTGCTCGGGAGCACTGAGTGTGCGGAACATAGGAAGGGACCGAGAGGATGTCTGGTATAAAGACGGCATGGAAACTTCTGCCCCATCCCTGTACCTCACCTGATGCACCTCTCCAATGGGCTGTTCCTCGGTATCCCATGTGGCGCTATTTGTTTATTTCCTTATTTATGTAGCCTAGTGTGACCTTGAACTGACCCTTCCACCTCTGCCTCCCAACTACTCCACCTGGTCTGGAGAAGAACGATCCGATCCAAGTAGCTAGCTGTACTTTTGGATTTGAATGAGTGAGCCTAGGGGGTACATAGCCAGGAAAAGTAAAGGAACAAAGAGCAGGTAGCAGACAGATGGAAGCTGCAGATGGACAGCAGAAATCAAAGCGTGAGTTTATAACGTCCAGCCCAGGGGACCGGGGTGGCTTGTTTGAGAAGCAGTTAAGCCGGGCCTTACAAGCACCCAGCATGAATCACCTGGGGCAGTTAGCTAGCGTCAGGTCAAGCTCACAGCTTCCACAGTCTCTTTTCTACTGCAGGTGTTTCTATGCCACGGACAAACATCGTTAGCCAGTCTCTGCTGGAAAAAGGTTCACCTTCCAGCTGTTCTCAAGGACAGGGCATTTTACTCTATCTATCTATCTATCTATCTATCTATCTATCTATCTATCTATCTATCTATCTACCTATCTATCCATTTATTTATTTATTTTGAGGCAGAGTTTCTCTGTATAACTCTGGCTGTCCTGGAACTAGACCAGGTTGGACTCAAATTCAGAAATCCACCTGTCTCTGCCTCACAAGTGCTGGGATTAAAGGTGTGTGCCACCACTGCCTAGCTCCTTTTCTTGAGACAGAGCCTCAACAAGTAGCACTGGCTAGCCTGAAACTTGCTAAGGAGACCAGAGAAGCCCCAACCTCAGAGATCCATCTGCTTCTGCCTCCAAGTGATGGAACCAAAGGCGTGTTCCACCATAGCTCAGTTTGTCAGCAAGCTTAAACGGCACATGCCAGTTTACCAACATAATTTACATTACACCAACTAAGTGCAAGGATTTACCCCTCCTGCCATGACTGCCTTTACATGTCTCCATGTGTCCCTGATGGCGAACTCCATGATGACCAGATCTTGGAGGACATTGAGTATTCAGAGAAAATTCATGTCTCACATAATTTTCCCCCAAGAAGCTCATGAAGCCATTGTGCGTCTCACCAAGAACTTGTACATTATTTTATTACATTTATTTACTTAGTTAATGTGGGGTGTGTGTGTGTGAGTGTGTGTGAGTGTGTGTGTGAGAGTGTGTGTGTGTGTGAGTGTGTGTGTGTGTGTACGTGCTCCACGGCACTCCTTGGAGGTGAGACAACTTGTAAGAGTTGGTTTACTCCTTCCATTATGTAAATTTCAGGGATTGAAGGTCATCAAGCTTGGCAGTAGGGTACTGTTACCCAGTGAGTCACGCTGTCAGTCCAATTTGGACATTAACTTGTTCCATTTCTTTCCTCTGGAAATCTTTTCAGCATCCAGCTGGTCCTTCGGGGACTCCGTTGATACTCACACGCCACAGTGACTTCATACTTTTGCCTAGTCCAGTGAAAACATTCGCTCAGGGCTGTGGCTTTCTTTTGATGGTAGAGTAGTTGACCAGCATGCCCGAAGCCTTAGGTTCAATCTCCAGATTAGAGGGGAAAAAAGAATATTCACATTTACTCATTTTTCTGTATTCCCATGTATTTATTCATTTAATTCAGGCTGGGAGCCTCTATTTCTAGCAGTATTGCTATTGCATACAAATTTGTAACTTCCTTTCAGGTGTGGGGTGGATGGAGGCTGCTGCAGTAATCTGGAACTCCTGAAAGATGACTCAGGGCAGTCGTAATCTATGGTTCCTGGCAGGAACAAAAGAAATTTCTTTCTGGAGAAAAACATCTCAAGTTTTGGCCCTGTGATTCCTATAGATTAAGATCAATAGTACATCATCTCAGGGCCATGAATCATTAGACACACAAGGAAACAACTCATCATAATTGAGAGTCAGCAGAAACAAAAAAAAGTATCTGTAAAGATGTATAATTAGAATCAAAACACCAAGTGAAGCCAGGCATGCTGGCTCTTACCTGTAATTCCAGTACTCAGGAGGCACAGGCAGGTTTGAGGACAGCCTGGTCTACATAGTGATACCTGGTCTCAAAACTATGTAAATTTGCTGGATATGGTGGTGCACACCTTTAATCTCAGCACTTGGAAGGCAGAGGCAGGCTGATCTTTGAGTTCCAGGCCAGCCTGGTCTACAGAGTGAGTTCCAGGACAGCCAGAGCTACATAGAGAAACCCTGTCTCAAAAAAAAAAAAAAAAAAACCTAAGGTTTTGGTGGTGCATGCCTTTAATCCTAGCCCTCGGAAGGCAGAGGCTGTTGGATCTCTGTGAGATCAAGCTCAGCCTGGTCTACAAGAGCTAGTTCCAGGACGGCCTCCAAAGTCACAGAGAAACCCTGTCTTGAAACAACAACAACAACAAGAAAAAGCTCATTTCCTTTGGGGCTGCTGGAGAGATGGCTCAGAGGTTAAGAGGGCTGGCTCCTCTTCCAGAGGTCCTGAGTTCAATTCCCAGCAACCACATGGTGGCTCACAACCATCTGTAAAGACGCCCTCTTCTGGCCTGCAGGCATACATGCAGACAGAACACTGTATACATAACAAATATCTTACAAAAACAAAAAACTAGCTTTCTGACTCTTTGTCGAAGTGAGGATGTGGTGGGTCCTCCAGAGCAAAATTCTGGATTTCCCTGGGCCTTCCAGTAGGAGCTGTAATCAACTGTGCTGACAATACAGGCACCAACATTTTGTTTGTATATCATCTCTGTGAAGGGAATCAAGGGATGTCTGAACAGACTTCCTGCTGCTGGTGAGGGTGACATGATGATGGCCACAGTTAAGAAAGGCAAACCAGAACTAAGGAAAAAGGTCCATGCAGCAGTGGTCATTCAGCCACTAAAGTCGTATGGAAGAAAGATGGGATGTCTCTTTATTTTGAAGACAATGCAAGGTCATAGTAAACAATGAAGGTAAGATGAAAGGCTATGCTATCGCAGGTTCAGTTGCAAAGGAATGTGCAGACTTGTGGCCCAGGATTGCTTCCAATGCTGGCAGCATTGCATGATTCCTCAGTGTACTTGTAATGTATACTCATTAAAAAGCTTTTGATCAAAAATCTATATAAATTTAAACATTTATGTGTGTGCAGTGTTTATACATCATGTATGCATTATGTGTGTGCATGTGTAAATATGAGTATGTATGCCTGTGCAGGCATGGGGAGGACAGAGGAGGGACATTAGGTACTTCTGTCCTAAAAACCAAACCAAACTGAATAATCACAGATACCTAACACAGGACTTACACACAGAATATAAAAATCACTTACAAATATGTGATAAGAAAAGCAGGCAGGGAGGTAGGTGGTGGTGTATGTCTTTAATTCCAGCGTTCGGGAGGCAGAGGCAGGCAGAATGTGAGACCAGCCTAGTCTACAGTTGGACAGGCTCCAAAGCTACGCAGAGAAATTCTGTCTCAGAAAATAAACAAGCAAAAAAACAATATAACAACACAACGATAACAAAACTGACAACAGGCCATTAGAAAAGTAAAGCTGGGGGACAGACAAAAGAACAGAACATACTCTTTTTTATTTTTATTTTATTTTTATTTTTTTTAGTTATGGCATTCCTGAATGCCAGAAGAGAGCACCAGATCCCATTACAGATGGCTGGGAGCCACCATGTGGTTGTTGTGAATTGAACTCAGGACCTCTGGAAGAACAGTTAATGCTGTTAACCTCTGAGCCATCTCTCCAGTCCCTCTGCCCCCTTTTCAAAAAGATTTATGTATTTACTATGTACACAGTGTTCTGCCTGCATGTATCCCTGCAGGCCAGAAGAGGGCACCAGATCTCATTATGGATGGTTGTGAGCCACCATGTGGTTGCTGGGAATTGAACTCGGGACCTCTGGAAGAGCAGCCAGTGTTCTTAACCTCTGAGCCATCTCTCCAGTCCCTCTGCCCCCTTTTCAAAAAGATTTATGTATTTACTATGTACACAGTGTTCTGCCTGCATGTATCCCTGCAGGCCAGAAGAGGGCACCAGATCTCACTATGGATGGTTGTGAGCCACCATGTGGTTGCTGGGAATTGAACTCGGGACCTCTGGAAGAGCAGCTGGTGTTTTTAACCGCCATATGGCAAGAGAGCACAGGAAGACTGGGGGACAGCTTTGGGGATTCAGCTCTCGCCTTCCGCTTTGTCCAGTCTTTCTGGTTTCTGTGGCTGTGCTGTGTTCTCCAGGCCAGCTGTCCTACAAGAGCTTCCCATCTCTCCAGAGTGTTGGGGCTTGCAGATGTGTGCCACTGTTTCTGGGTTTTGTTTTTTGTTTTTTGTTTTTTTTAAAGATAGGGTCTCCTTGTGTAGCCCTGGCTGATCTGGAACTCACAGAAATCCACGCCAGGCTAAACATCCTTCTTTTTCATGTGGGTTGCAGGGATCACACTCAGGCTATCAGGAATGCTATGAACACTTTTTCCTGCTAAACCATCTCCCAGGGGCTCACAATGAGGTATCTTTATTTAATTTTTTGAATTTATTTATTTTGATGGTTCTGGGGATTGATCTTGGGACTTTGCATGTGTTAGAGAAGTGTTCTACCACTGAGAAGTATCTCTAAGTCTTGAGGTCAGTTTTGGTTGACAGCCTTGGTGTCTTACTCTGTAGCTCAGGTTCACCTGGAACTCACTCTGTAGTCACCGTTGGCCTCCAGCTTCAGCCCTTCTTCCTCAGTCTCCTGAGTGTGGAGACTCCAGGAGGAGCCATCACATTCAATTAATACAGGACTTTTTCAATCTAGTACCCTGACAAAAGATATTTGGGTTGTTTTTATTCATTGGATTTCTTTCAAAGCACCTTTATTAATGTGTAATTGGCAAAGAAGAAACTGTCCATATTTAAGTATGCGACTTGGCGAGTGTTGAAGAGCATGAGCGAATGTACTTGGGCAGTCTTCACTGCAGTCCAGATAGTGAAAGCCACTGCCATTCCCATGAGTTTCCTGTGTCTCTTCATAATCACTCGCTTCCTTCTTTCTGTTCCTGTTTGTATTTCCTAAAATCTTATACAAACAAACTCATAAAGGGTGTTCTCTTTTGCCTGTCTTCACTCACTCAGCGTAATTATGATGTTTCATTTTGAGACAGGGTTTCTCTGGGTTCTGTAGCCCTGGCTGTCCTGGAACTCGCTCTGTAAGATCAGGTTGTTCTCAAATTCAGATTTGGTTGCTTATGCCTTCTGAGTTCTGGGATTAAAGGCATGTGCTACCACAACCTGGCAGTCACTCTTAAAAACATTATATGATATTAAAGGTTGGAAGTATGGCCGGGCGGTGGTGGCGCACGCCTTTAATCCCAGCACTCGGGAGGCAGAGGCAGGCGGATCTCTGTGAGTTCGAGGCCGGGCTGGACCGACAGCCTCCAAAACAATACAGAGAAACCCTGTATCGTAAAAAAAAAAAAAAAAGGTTGGAAGTATGGCCAGGGGATGATGACACACGCCTTTAATCCCAGCACTGGGGAGGCAGAGACAAGCGGATCTCTGTGACTTCAGGGCCAGCCTGGTCTACAGAGCTAGTTCCAGAACATCTAGGGCTGTTACACAGAGAAACCCTGTCTCGAAAAACAAAAACAAAAACATAAACAGGTTGGAAGTATGGTTCGGTGGCAGAGAGTCTTGCTAGTGTGCATAAGGCTTTAGGTTCAATTCCCCAGCTTTCCCCAAAAACAAAACAACAAAAGCCTTGTGGGAACTGAAAGAAGCTAAAAGCAAATACTAAAATTGGTGCAACTCTATGGTATTTTTTAACAATTATTTTTGCATTTGTGTATGCACAGAGGGCAGAGACCAACTTGCAGGAGGAACTCCTTCTTCCTTCCATGTGGGTCCTGGGGATTGAACTCAGATTGCCAGATTGGATAGCAATTCCTGTATTTGCTAATCATCTTGCTGGCCCTTCAACTCTATTTATAAGAGAGTTATGAGCAGGCAAAAATTATCTATGGTTTATAGTTTTTGTTTCCTTTTCCCTTGTGTTGTTTTGGGACATGATTACAGCCACATGCTGCCACATCCTGTTTCTGTAGTGCTGGAATCAAATCTAGAACCTAGTACGAGGCAAGTCTTCTATCAACTGAGCTACAACCCCAGCCCCCTCTTACTTTTGTCCGGAAGAGCATTGATTCATTTTAAATTATATATATGTGTGTGTGTGTGTGTGTTTGTCTACACATTTGTGTACCACAAGTATGCAGTGCCCTCAGAGACCAAAGAGGAAGGACTGTAACAACAGCAAAAAAACTGTATCAAAAGTTGTGGGCCACCACACCATATAGGTCATGAGGAACTGAACATGGGTCCTCTCAAAGGACAGCCAATGCTCTTAACTGCTCACCTTTCTCTCCAGTCCAACATCACTGGTTTTGAAGCTGTGTGTGTGTGTTTCTAGGTGTGGATCTGTGCAGCTGTGCATGCAATGCCCAATGAAGGCCAGAGGAGGGCGTTTGAATTCGGGGAGCTGAGGTGGCTGTAAACTATCTGATGTGGGTGTTGGGGAACTGAACTCGAGTTCTTGGTAAAAGCAGGGCACATGCTCCTTTTGTTTTGTTTCTTATTTTTCAAAACAGAGTTTCACTGTGTAGCCCTGGCTGTCCTGTGTAGATGGAAACTTTCTCCATCTATCTTGGTGCCACTGGACCAGTTTTTGTTTGCCCACCGAGTCCCAGCAGCCACTTATAAGATAACCATTCAGAGACTTAATTTATATTTATAATTATTTGGCCAGTGGCTTAGGCTTTTTACTGGCTAGCTCTCTCTTAAATATTAACCCATTTCTATTAATCTGTGTATCACTACATGCCCTGGGATCTTGACTCCCCAGCAGCTACATGTCATCTCTTGCCTACTACCTATCTCTATTCCTGTTCAGATTTCCCGACTGGCTTTACTCTGAAAAGTCATTGGCCAAAACGATTTTATTCATCAGCCAATAAGAGGAAGACATAGTCACAACATACAGAAGGACATCCCTCATCAGTCCTGGAACTCGCAGAGATCAGCCTACCTCTGAGATTAAAGGTGTGTGTCACTACCACCTGGCCAGTACATACTCTTAACTGCTAATCTATCTCTCTAGCCCCTTAAAAGACATTTTTTTTTTGGTTTTTCGAGACAGGGTTTGTTTGTATTGTTTTGGAGGCTGTCCTGGAACTCGTTCTGTAGACCAGGCTGGCCTCGAACTCACAGAGATCCACCTGCCTCTGCCTCCCGAGTGCTGGGATTAAAGGCTTGCGCCACCAACAACCGGCAAAAGACATTTTAAAATGTTTTTAAAAATTAAACTTAGAAACAAGGTTGCTTCACATGTCAATCCCAGGTCCCTCTCCCTTTCCCTCCCCTCCTCCCCCGCCCTCCCGCCAACCCCCCCCAACTTAAAAGACATTTTTAATTTTTGTTTTTTATTTATTACATATACACCAGATTGAATTGTAGATGGTTGTCAGCCACCATGTGGTTGCTGGGAATTGAACTCAAGACCTCTGGAAGAGCAGTCAGTGCTCTTAACCTCTAAGCCATCTCTCCAGCCCCTTAATTTTTGTTTTTTAAGATTTATTTATCACATATACATTGTTCTGTCTGCATGCCAGAAGAGGGCACCAGATTGAATTGTAGATGGTTGTGAGCCGCCATGTGGTTGCTGGGAATTGAACTCAGGACCCCTGGAAGAGCAGTCTGTGCTCTTAACCTCTGAGCCATCTCTCCAGCCCCCTTAAAAGGCATTTTTAAACACAGTTTTTGAAAAGTGTATGTGCTTGTGTGTTTTACCTACGTGTATGTCTGTGCATTACTCGAGTGCCAGGTGCCTACAGAGGTTTGTGACGATTAAAATGTATATTAAAGGGAGGCTGGAGAGATGCTCTGGGTAGCATTGGCTGCTCTTTCCAAGGACCTGGTTTCATTCCCAGCACCCATATGGTGGCACACAGCCATCTGTGACTTCATATGTATGTAGCATATAGACATACATGGGAGGAACACATCTATACACATATGATAAAAAATAAAATTTAAAAAATAAATCAAAACAGTAGCTGCTTTTGATATGTGGATTTTTTTCAATGCTGTGATTATTGAAGCCAGGGCTTCACACAAACCAAGCACTCTGTCTACATCGGGCTACATCCCTACTTCTCCTGTGTCCCTTTGAGACAGGGTCTCACTATGTGACCTGGGCTCACCTTGAACTACCCTGAGCTTGGGATCCTGCTCAGCCTCCTGAGTAGCTGGATTCCATGCCTTCGGTTCCCTGCCTGGCTGGATCGTTGTCTGAAGTGATGGATGTGCACAGGTTTTACAGTTTCATTGAGCTATATATTTAAATGTGCTACCAGGTACTGCATGAAAGTTAGACCTCAATAAAGAGCTACCACCAAATTATATCCTATCTCTCCAGGTTGACCTGAAACGGGAGATTTCCCTACCTTAGCCTCTGAATGTTGAGATTACAAGGGTATGCCACCATCCCTGCAATATGGTCATTTTAGTATATTCCTACTTATAAAGAAAAGTTTACTGGGTATGGCAACAGAGGCTTATAGATCCAGCACTTAATAGGCTGAGGCAGGAAGATCTCAAGTTTGAAGCTGGCTATACATAAGGAGCCCTGGCCTCAAAATAGAACAAAGGAGAATATAGATACAGTAAAATAATGATGAAAATACAGTATAGAAAATATATATACCAATAACATAGTTGTTTTCAAATATCATATAATGTACACAATCCTGTAGGTTCTGCTTTTATACTATTGACAACACAGTAGGTTTCTTTTGGCTTTTTTTTTTGTTTTTTGTTTTTTGTTTTTGTTTTTGTTTTTTCAAGACAGGGTTTTTCTGTGGCTTTGGAGGCTGTCCTGGAACTCGCTTGGTAGTCCAGGCTGATCTCGAACTTACAGAGATCCGCCTGCCTCTGCCTCCCGAGTGCTGGGATTAAAGGCGTGCACCACCAACGCCCGGCCACAGTAGGTTTCTTATAGGATCACCACAAACACATGAGTCATATGTTGTATTAAAACTTTACTTTTTTTTTTTTTTTGAGAAAGGGTTTCTCTGAGTAGCCCTGGCTGTCTGTCTTGGAACTAGCTCTGTAGAGCAGGCTGGTCTCAAACCCAGAAATCCACCTGCCTCTGCCTTCCTTGTGCTGGGATTAAAGGTGTGTGCCACCATGCCCAGCTCATTATAGGTATCTTTTAAAAATGTCTGAGGAGGGCAGTGGTGGTGCATGCACTTGGAAGAGAAACCCTGACTCAAAACAAAACAAAACAAAAAACCTAAAACTAACCAACCAAACAAAAAGATGCCTACAAATGTGAGTCGGCAATAAGAAGAAATACTGACTAGGAATTCTCCAAATTTGATAAAAATTGTGAGTTCATAGAGAGAAGAAATATAGCACAATGTATAGAGTAAATAGAAAAGAATTTTTATCTAAGTACTGTACAGGAAAACAAAAAATGTCAATGATATTTTAAATGCAGGGAATAATGACAGATCATCCACAAAGATCATCAGATTGGATGAGACTGACAGATTGCTTTACAACCAACATGTACTGCACCTACGCCTAAGCTGTTCTAGGGACTTAAAACACCACGATGAGTAAGATGGGCCCATTTCCTACCCTGCCAAGCCCACAGTATACACGCATGACAAATGAACAATTACAGAGTGTGTAATTGGAAGACAAGAGAACGGGTAAGAAATCGTACATGCAGAATTGCAGTGTGCTCCCCCCCCCGCCCCATGCGGGAACATCCCATGTGTTTCCCAGTATGCAAAGGGCTTTACCGCTAGAGGGGAAGGGATGGCAGCTGCATTCATGCAGCCATCCTTTCTCGGGACAGGAGGCAGGTCAGATGTTAGGACCCCAGAGGAAAGGAGTATTCTTCAAGACCCCAGCTGTATGCCAAGAGTGATGGCTTACACCTTTCATCCCAGTACTAGAGAGGCAAGAGCAGGCAGTTCTCTATAAATTCAAGCATGGGCTACATAGTGAGACCTTATCTCACAAAAGCAGGGTGGGGGCTGGAGAGCTGGCTCAGCGCTTAAGAGCACTTGCTGTCTTACAGAGAACTGTATTCAGTTTCCAGCACCCACTTCTGTGGCTTGCACTCACTTGTAACTCCAGTTTCAGGGGATCCAACACACTCTTCTGGCATCTGTGGGCACCAACACACTCAGGCACACAGACAGACATAGGCTACACAGGAGCTGAATTATAGAGGACGCGCCAGTGAGAGGGAGGGAGTCCCTTCGGGCATGGAGTGCTCCTCAGCCTCACTTCCTGACTCTGTCTAGGACCAGAACTGCTTTCTGCAACATCAACACTGCCCTGGCTCCATTCCAAAGCATCCCGAGCCTTGGCTTCCCCTGTAGAGTTACAAAATGCCTGTTAGGGCCTCTCTCCTAAAGGCAGCGCCTATGTCCTGCTTAACCCATACCTGGGGAGAACAGCAGGTGCCTACTACTTCGGTGAAATATTTGGCGGGGGACACCCTGTGGGACAGGAGCGGGAGAAAGAGTTCTGGGGAGAGTGTGAAGGCAAGCGGAAGGGAGTTTAATGACCTAGAGGCTCACTTGTCCAGCAAGGGGAGGAGCGCAGTCTGGGCGTCCGCCACAAAGTGCCACCAGGGAATTGGTCCTCGATTGCTCCCGGCCAGCTTCCAGGACACGCCCTCCGCGGCCTGGGGTCCCGCCCTTCTTAGGTTTTAATACCTGCCACTTGGGCGGCTCCGCAGCCGCCTCTTCCGCTTCTGCCAGGTGAGAGTCCACACCTAGAAGGGGCGCCCGGGGCTGGGACCAACAGGATCCCTTTGGGGTGCGTCGCTGGCTCCCTTTCCCCGGGTCCTTCCCTTCTCGCTCAGCGTTTCTTCTTGGCTGCCTTCTGCGGTTCCTCCCTTCCTACCTGTGGTGCAATGCAGGGTCTTTCTGGGCCTGAACTTTCTTCTACTCTCAGTCCCTAGGCCGCCAGGGGTGCCTCTCCGTGCCTTCTCCCCAACCCCCACTCCCCACCTGCAGTTCAGGGCTTCCTGGATTAACTACAGCGGGATCAGGGAGAGGGCCAGGTATGTAAAGGAGAGTCTTTGGGCAGGCCGCCCGGACCCAAAGGCCTTGTTTAATAATGGCTGGTGGAACTGCTCGGAAGCCAGCTTGGGTTGAGTGACGCAGAGAGCACCTGGGCTCTGTACCTGGAGCTGAGCTCAGGTGGGCGTGGAAGGACCACACACCTGGCAGCCTAGGTAACTTTGTGAACAGTGTCTGAGCTTGGCTACGGTCTTTGCCCTCAGCAGCCCAGCACAGATACCTACTTAATTTCCAATGTTGTTGTTGCCTTGGATGTTTAAGAGGCCATGATGCTGGGCATCACTGAGGTGAGGTGGCAGGATGTCCTCAAAATGTGCTTGTGTTTATGTGGTCCTTGGTGTCTCAGCTAGGTGTATCAGTATATCTAGGTATCCTTGATTTGTGGAGAAAGTGAACTGTTGCATTTCAAGTACACCTGTGTGAGGGTGTGTGGCAGTATGTGGGATGTCTTGGACTTAAGACAACATGCATCTGATTGTCTCAGGCATGTTTTGTGGCCTATCTGTAGATCTGTGTGTCTGTGTGTGTGTGTGTGTGTGTGTGTGTGTGTGTGTGTGTGTGTGTGTGTGTGTGTGTGTTCAGTAGCGGGTGGGAGGAGGCAGTGTATCTCACATATGTGTCTTTCTAGGTGCCTGAGGTATGGTGTGTGGTAGGCAAAATGTCTCATATATCAGGAGAGGAGATGTTTCATGTGAGTGAATGTGTGCAGCAGTGTGGCTCAGGACTACATTGCACAGTGTTTGAGTGTTGGGTACGGGGGCAGTGTGTCATATCTCTAAAGACGGTGACATAGCTGGGCTTGGTAGCCTGAGCAGGCGGTATTCTGAAACCTCAAGTTTGGGGAAAGCAATTTCGCAGTCTTCGGGACGGGAGTAGGCCCCCAGAGGTATGTATGTCTGTGGCCGAGTTCCTCACTATGGCTGATCTACCTCTCCTGTGTACACGAGTGTCTCCGAGTCTTGAGGGCGCAGTTGAGATTCTGCCCTTTGTGTCTTTGATACCTGCTTTAGGCTATACATTTAAAGCACACTGACATCCTCCTTAGAGGTCCAAATCCAGACATGCTCCCTGAAGCCAGTCCCCTGTGGCTACTTCGGCTCCTCCGGGACATCCAGCTGGCCCAGTTTTACCGGCCCATCCTTGAGGAACTTAACGTCACTCGGCCAGAACATTTTGACTTTGTGAGGCCTGAGGACCTGGACAACATTGGCATGGGCAGGCCTGGTGAGGACCCTCTACCTTGACCCCTAGCTTTCTCCTGGGACCAGCTGCTGGTCCTACCCCACACACTACAGAATTCTTGCCTGACAGTTCTCTGAACTCCATCCCATCCCGTCTAATTCTGGCTTCCCTCAGCCCAGCGCAGACTTGCTGAAGCCCTGAAGAGGTACCGTTCGGGGGTCAAGTCTAAGAACTGGGTCTACAAGGTATGTGTTGAAGGTGGTGGTGGTGGTGGTATTTGGGGAATGACAAGCTGAGCGACTGGGAGGGTTAATCAGGGTTCCGCACACCTGAACTCCTTTTTCAGATCCTTGGGGGTTTTGCTCCTGAACAGAAGGAGATCGCTCCACGCCCAGATAGTCCTCTATGTCTCCATGAACCAGAAGGGGGACTCAAGTGTCTGATTCCCGAGGGTGCTGTGTGCAGAAGGGAGCTCCTGGGCTCAGGCTGCTTCGGTGTTGTACATCGAGGGCTATGGACACTGCCCAGTGGCCAAAGTGTGAGTGTTTAAGGGGCTTGCTTAATCCGAGGTACCTAGGCAGTCTGCCTCCTCCGTTTTTTGTCCCCTGTGGCCTGGCCTTGGCCTGTTACTCTGGGTGCTTGATGGTGCTTCCCCCACCTCCAGATCCCAGTGGCTGTCAAGTCCCTCCGTGTCGGTCCCGAGGGTCCAATGGGCACAGAGCTGGGAGACTTCCTGCGGGAAGTGTCTGTCATGATGAAGCTAGAGCACCCACACGTGCTGCGTCTGCATGGCCTCGTTTTGGGCCAGCCTCTACAGATGGTGAGCAGATACGGGCACTGCTTTCCTCACAGCCTCAGGGCTGGTATGCAGCAAGAAAGACCAGTGGGGCCACACTATGGCTTACATGGCACTGTGTTCCTGCAGGTGATGGAGCTGGCACCATTGGGCTCCCTGCATGCGCGCCTGACTGCCCCAGCGCCGACACCCCCACTGCCTTTGTCCCTTCTGTGCCTCTTCCTGCGTCAGTTGGCAGGAGCCATGGCGTACTTGGGGTCCCGTGGGTTAGTGCACCGGGATCTCGCTACCCGCAACCTGCTGCTGGCCTCAGCACGTACCATCAAGGTGGCAGATTTTGGACTTGTGAGACCTCTGGGCGGCGCCCGGGGTCGCTACGTCATGGGCGGGCCCCGTCCCATCCCCTATGCCTGGTGAGGGCGGTACTCTGATGGTCTGGCTTGGGGCAGGGCTGGGGAGTCAGGGTTAGGCTGGGCTGGAGAGCAGCAGCCTGTTAGGAAGTAGGGCCGGGTAGTGTGTTGGGGGGAGGAGGCAGGACAGAGGCGTCAACTGGTCCAGAAGCACAGAAAGGATTTCTGAGGCTGATGGGGGCGGGGAGGGCATCAAGGGAGTGGGTGCACAGTGGGAGCTGGGCTGGGCATAGACCCAGCCACCTTCAACTTGTGTTTCCCTTAGGTGTGCCCCCGAGAGCCTACGCCAGGGAGCCTTCTCATCTGCCTCTGATGTGTGGATGTTCGGCGTGACGCTGTGGGAAATGTTTTCTGGAGGCGAGGAACCCTGGGCAGGTGTCCCACCGTATCTCATCTTACAGCGGCTTGAGAAGGAGCGAGCCAGGCTGCCAAGGCCTCCCCTCTGCTCCAGGGCCCTCTACTCACTAGCCCTGCGCTGCTGGGCTCCTCACCCTGCAGACCGGCCTAGCTTTTCCAACCTGGAAGGGCTGCTTCAAGAGGTGGGGGTCCTCAACTCTCCAGACACACACAGCCTTTCTTCCCTTTGTCCTCTCACCCAGAGTTCCGTGCATAAGACAAACGTGTCGTGATGCCTGGGCCGGAACCTGCAACTTAGCTCAGAACCAAACAGATCCAGTCCCTTCCTGCAGGAAGTCCAGAGCCCTGAGGAGGCAGCTGGGGGCTGCAAAATGCAGCTGGAAGACGTGGTGTTGGCCACAAGAGAGGCTCGGAAGAGAGAGTAGTAGTTCTCATGGTGCTTGATCAGCAGACAAAGAGAAAGTCTGTGAGGGAGGGCGAGTGGGAGTAATGGGGCTGCAGTTGTGAGCAGGGCTTCGCCATGGCAAGTTTGGGAGACTTGACCAGTGTGATACACTCCCAAGTACTTTTACGGGTGTCCTCAGCCACTGTTTCACAGCGCCTGGAGGTAATTAATCTCTAACAGATGGGCAGTTCAGACACTGAGAGGTCAGTGACTTATCTAAAGTCACACAGTAAGTGGGCGTGCTGAGAGTAGTACCATCCACGTGACTTCAGAGCTGGTCCATTAGTCAGTCTGTCTACTTCTTAAGGCAGTTTGGTCTTCACTCTGAGGGCTGTGGGAGCTGTGGAAGGGAAGGGTAGGGATCAGAGTAAGTGTTGCAATCTAGCTGGGTCTGAGCATGCTAGCGGGAATGTGACTGACGGTGCCGGGAGGCAGAGGTGCAAGAGAACTCCAGCCTCGGGCCTGGGAGGAATGGAAATGACCCTGAGATGTGTGGGGGCAGACATGGCGGGCATGGGTGTGGAATAAAGGAAGTAAGCTGAGTGGTCCCCCCTTGGTCCCATTAAGGGGAGGCAAGGTTCTCCTGTGTGGTTTCTTGCATCCCATGTCCAGCATGGCATGGAGTCCAGGTCAGCGACCCTACCCCCCTTTGGGTTGCAACAGGGAGACAGGGATGGAGCTAAGCACAGAGGACACACTTGGTATGTGTTTATTTGCTTGATGGATACAAACGAAGGTTCTTTCTTTGACTGTCTTATTACTCTTATAACTTAGGTCGAAAGCCCAGCCACATTTCTTCTGTCTCCACAGGCTTGGCTTTCTGAGGGACGTTGTGTGAGGGAAGTCACAGAGCCGGGTGCTTTGCGGATGGAGCCCGGTGATCCCATCACTATCATTGAGGGCAGGTGACAACATTATGTCTCCTAAGCATCCCCGGGGGAGGCACCCTCCCAGCCTCCTGGTCTCTTAATTTCTCTCCATCTCCTTGAATCTCGGGCTTGCGGGTCTTTTTCTCTCCTCTCCAGCGTGCCCTGAGCTCCAGCGCAGTCCTGCCCTCCCTGCTGGAGCCCTGCCTGGCCCACAGTGCCCTGTTTGTGTTGGAGAGAAAAAGGCTTCCCTTCCTCCAGGCAGATGTGGCCTCAAGACACATGGCTTGATGAGCTGAGCATGGCCTGAGACCAGCTGCCACTCTCCCTGACCCCATTTTCTTCACCAGCTCCTCTTTCCACAGCCCTGACACCACAACCTGGAAGGGCCAGAATGGTCGCACCTTCAAAGTGGGCAACTTTCCGGCTTCAGCAGTGACACTACCAGACTTGGGGGCTTCGCCAGTCTCCCGTCCAGCCCATGGAGGTTCCCCTGCCCGGGGAGAGAGGTGCCGAGGAAGCATAGACGGGTGAGGCACCATAAGGACAGGAGGGGACAGAGTGGGGCTGGAGGGACTGACCGAATCTAGTAACTTCTCTGGAAGAAAGCCTGGGAACAGGACTAGTGTGATCTAGGAGTGTAAGAATGGATTGCTGCCCGCTGGGACTCCCCCCGTGGGTCTCAGCATGTGTGGGACCCATGTTGAGGGTGAGTAGTGGAGGATGAACTAGATCACTCTTTGACGGGACAGAGAGAAGACAAAGTTTCAGGATCCACCACTGGCGCGGGGCCCGAGAAGACAGGCGCCCCTGCAGAGGACGAAAGGTACCCAGGCTCTCAGGAGCCCTCCCATCCCTCCCAACCTCCGATCCACACATTCGCATATGTGCTTTCCTCCTCCAAACTCCATCTTTGGATAGCCTGCCTTTACTGTAAGATCTTTGCAGGGGAAGGGCGGGGGCGGGGTCGGCAGGTGTTCAAGTCAAGGTTTCTCTGTGGAACAGTCCTGGCTGTCCTGGAATTCTGGCCTCAAACTCAGAGATACACCTGCTTCTGCCTCCCAAGTGCTGGGGTTAAAGGTGTGTGCCATCATCACCTGGCATACTTGGAGACCTTAAGAAACTGGCAGTGCCCTGTTCCCCCTGGACAGCATCTCCTAGGTCTGGCCCCCCTAGGCCTGGCCCCCCTAGGCCTGGCCCCAACACTGTTCTTTGAATTCCTAGCTGCCTTGGTACCATTTCTATACCCATCCTACTGTCCCACCTAACACAGACACCTCAAGACTAGGCTAGCTAGCTTATCTAAATATTTTTTCAGAACCACACAGCTCAGTGCATACGGACAGGCAGGCAGGAAGGTGGGCCTCCTTTCAAGTTGTTTCTCTCTCAACTCTGAAGGCATTTCCAAGAGTCTGGAGTCAGTTCTGTCCCTGGGCCCTCGACCCACAGGAGGTGGTTCAAGCCCTCCCGAACTTCGACATACAAGAGTTATGCCCCAGGGGCTCCCAGACCTGCCTCCACGCCCACCTTTTATCTCCAGCTCTTCCCAGCCCAGCCAGCCCCACAAAGCACGGCCTCCCTGCCCCAAAAGAGAACCCTTACACTATCACCGCACTGGAGTAGCTGGAGCCAGCAAAGCCACTGTCCCTTCTGGAGGCCCCTTGGCAGACCCCGAGTGGCAGAGGAAGATTATAGAGGTGAGGTCTCAACTGAAATGACTTGGTGTTTAAAGGGCCTAAGGCCAGGACAAGAGCTAAACAAGGACTTGTCCCCCACAGGTAGAGCTGGGTGTACATGGAGTCACCTACCAGGAGTGTCAAGTGGCACTCAGAACTACTGGAGGAGATGTGGCTTCCGCTATCCGGAACCTCAAGGTAAAGCCAGCCCCTTCTCCAGCTTCCCTCGTCTCCCGCTCTGCCCCCTAGTGGTCAGCTGCCCTCCTCCCTGCTCCCACAGGTAGACCAGCTCTTCCACCTCAGTAACAGGTCCAGAGCAGACTGCCGTCGCATCCTGGAACATCACCAGTGGGACCTGTCAGCAGCCAGTCGCTACGTCCTGGCCCGGTCCTGAACTCTGCATCCTTGGGGATGGCTACCAGCATGGAGAACCTGGCCCATTTTGGGCCTGACCTTACAGGACCAAACAGACCCATGAGGTCTTGACAGAGGCGGAGTTTTACACCAGGGGAGCTCTTACCTGCTCTAAGGAGGGTTAGGAAGTGTGCAGGCCACCGAGTTAAGCACTGATGAGTGTTTCTTCCATGCCCTCCCTGCTCCTTGACCTCTGAGGGTTTAAGAAGCTTTGACTGGACCAAGAAGGATGTAGTCCACTCTGCCTACCACATTCCCAATCGAATAGGACTTGAAAGAGAAAAGTTGCAGAGGAAGCCTCTACTCACTACAGACAACCATCAATAACTGTACTGGACCATGGAACAACTGTTAGAACCGTCATTAGCTACCTCACTAGACTCTACCGGGCACCCATCTTGGATGCTGACTTGGGGGCTGTGACCCAAACTGCTTTGGTTTGGTCCAGAATCACCATGGGTGATGAAAACTAAGTTTTTGGACTCAATGATTTAGTCCAAATGGTATAGATTATGAGACCGCTGACCGTAGCCCGGCTATTGCCTTTGTTTTATCCTACATCGGTTCTTTTTTCTTCCCTCTCTTATCACATACATCTTCCAATGATTAAAAAGTTGCAAAGTTTATATGAATACAACATACAAAGACACAGCCTCCTTCCTGGAGCAGGGGAAGGAAGGGGCTAATGGTTAAATAAGGCACAGGAAGCGGCAGAAAGCACCAGCAAGGCCCAGGGGGTTAGGAAGGAGGCAGGGACCCTCCCAGTGCCACCATCTGAAGCTAAACTAATGGCTGACATGGCATGAGGGAAGAGTGGCGTGTCTGCCGTCTTTGGTACTGCTTGCTGCTTACCCACCAGCCCTGTTGTAAAACTTGAGTCCTGGATTCCAAAGGCCTCTTCCTGTGCAGAGGCCCTGGAGGCAGGTTGGGAGGAGGGGGTGGGAAGGCTCAAAATCTAATATTGTGTGCGTAGGGACTGCTGGGAGATGGCGAAACACAGTGAGGAAGGGTTTTACATACTCCTGCGGGGCCACAGGTGAAGGAGGGGGGAGAGGGGAGGGGTGGGGCACACTGGCTCCCAACCACTCAGTCACCCATCTGTCCGCTGCAGTGTATACCAAGGAAGGGGTTGCCTCAGGAGGGAGAGACAGGGCAGGTGACCATCTTCAATTCTGGTTGTGATGGTCTCCTCATGCTGAGGTGGCTTCTAACTGGTGACGGCAGAGGGCCCAGCGCCTCCTCGCTTCTCGAAGAACATGTAATCCTAAGGAAAGGTCACTGTCAGTGTGGCCCAGCTATTATAACTTAGCTTCAGACCTACAACCCACCATACACATGCCTAGACTTCTAGTAAGGGCCCAGGAGAGGAGAAACAGGAAGGGCAGGGACAGCCAACTCACAATGAGGAACGTGGCTCCCAGCAACACAGCCTTCACCCTCACGTCTAGATCTATCGGGAACTGAAGGCCAAAGTCGTCAGCATCGGTGAGGGCTTCGCGAAGCAACCCTCCCCACTGCTTGCTGATGCGGCCCACACTTCGAGATTCATCCTTAGTTTTCACCTGTTGGGAGGGAAGAAGGATCCAACTGGGAAAGATGCTACCCATTTCCCTGCCTCCTGTCTCACTCTACAGCTGCATGTATGAGATGTGCGGACTGGTACTCAGTGAATCTTCCCAAGTGTTGGGTTTCCATAAGACAAGCAGGGAAGCCGGGCGTTGGTGGCGCACGCCTTTAATCCCAGCACTCGGGAGGTAGAGGCAGGCGGATCTCTGTGAGTTCCAGGCCAGCATGGTCTACAGAGTGAGTTCCAGGACAGCCTCCAAAGCCACACAGAAACCCTGTCTCGAAAAACCAAAAAAAAAAAAAAAAAAAAAAAAAGACAAGCAGGGAAACTGAGATACCCCGGGTACCACACGAATACACGGTGAAGATTAGGGTTAGATCTGTTGCTTCCGAACCCTAACCCTGACATAACTGTATTCGGTGATAAATGACTAGTTGCTAGGCTTGCTTTGGTTACCAGTGTTCCTGATACCCACGGCTGGTGCTGTATGCAAAGTATCCGCCCTATGCAAAGGAGCCTAGCTGAGGGGGCAAAGGGAGGAGCCAAAGATGCTCCCCAAAGTGTGATTTCCATCTTTCCAGCGCTGAATGTGAACCTCATCTAGAGGGCAGCCAGTCCTAGCAGACAGAGGCCAACAGGCAGCCTCTGAGGACTGTGATTCTCAATTAAGTTCAGCAAGAACAAGCCATGTGGAAGTCAGTGACTCAGTGACTCCCAGGTCCAGTGACCAGAACTGAAGTGACTTCCTTCTACATCCTGTGCATCCTCTTCCCCCCTTGTCCTGCAGCCGAGTTCCAGGCTCAGCAAGGTCTTCTGCTACCAACCCTGCATTTCCGAGAGTGCAGATCAAGTATGAACCATTCAAGATTGTGTAAAAGGGACACTGGCTCCCTGAGAACCCCACAACACACACCTTCCCATCCAGGGATCACACAATTATCTCCTTTCCAACCAGTTCTCAGGATAGCAACTCCCTCTGACTACCAAGGTGACTCACTTTCTACAGACAACCTTAGGTGAGGCACCGCTACTGGATGAAACCTGTTTCTCCTTTATCTGAATGGAGAATCATCCCTTAAAGAGTCTGTGCAGTGCCTCTGTCTTCTTTTTTTTTTTTTTTTTTTTTTTTTTTGGTTTTTTCGAGACAGGGTTTCTCTGTGGCTTTGGAGGCTGTCCTGGAACTCGCTCTGTAGACCAGGCTGGTCTTGAACTCACAGAGATCCGCCTGCCTCTGCCTCCCTAGTGCTGGGATTAAAGGCGTGCACCACCAACGCCCGGCTAGTGCCTCTGTCTTCTAAGAGCCAAAGCGTTTCCCAAGCTTCATTCTCAAATTCTCACCACTTGGTTCTGGCTCTGGCGAGAGGAAGTCACAGTGAGGACATCACCTGGACTTCAGGTTGGACAGGTCATTTGGACTTCTAAATTCGCAGGACAAGCCAAGGGTGAAATTACTGCAGAATCTATGCTTACAGATAGGTCCCGTGGCAAACTTAAGCACTGAAAGAAGACTAAGATAATGGTCCCCCACCTTAGATCTAGGCTGGCCTCATATTCTCCCCAGACCCCCACACACATGGGGCTGTAGGGAACACTTGGCCTTGGCCTGAAGATTAAATTCCTTTGTTTCAGACAGGTCCCGACTGCCCTTGAACTCAGATCGGTGTGCCTCTGCCTCCTGAGTGCTAGGGTTAAAGGTGTGCACCACCATGGAATCGTTTTAGCTGTGCTTTTGCAGGCTAACAGGACCATCTCATTTCTGAATGGAAAGTACAGTAGGGACCACAACAGATTCAGAATTATCAGATTGAGGTTCTTTTTTATTTTATTTATTTATTTTTTTTGGTTTTTCGAGACAGGGTTTCTCTGTAGCTTTGGAGGCTGTCCTGGAACTCGCTTTGTAGACCAGGCTGGCCTCGAACTCACAGAGATCCGCCTGCCTCTGCCTCCCTAGTGCTGGGATTAAAGGCGTGCGCCACCAATGCCCGGCTTCAGATTGAGGTTCTTGACCTTAAGCTATCTATTGGCACGGGAGCTACCATCTTGCTTTTCTAATTACTTTTTAAAAAATTTATTTATTTATTATGAATACAACATCCTGCCTCCATGTATGTCTGCAGGCCAGAAGAGGGCACCAGATCTCATTACGGATGGTTGTGAGCCACCATGTCGTTGCTGGGAATTGAACTCAGGACCTCTGGAAGAACAGTCAGTGCTCTTAACCTCTGAGCCATCTCTCCAGCCCTCTAATTACTTTTTGTGATTGGTTGCATGTGCTCCATGCCATGTGTGGGGAGAGCAGAGGCTAGTTTGCAGGGGTTGACTCTCTTCTTCTACCATGTGGGACTCAAGGCTAGAACTCAGACTTGGTGACAAGTCCCTTGACCCTCTGAGCCATCTCATCGGCCCCCATCTTGGTTATGAAGAGCCTAGGAATCACTTCCTACTTATAATACCTCAAAGTTGGTATCTGTGCCACAGCCACAGGTCCAGCAAGGTCCCACAACTCGAAGGACAGTCTGGCGATCCGCATCCTGGATGGAAAACTTAGGAAGGAAGGGATGCCAGGTCTGCAGCACATGGCCAATGGTGGTGCCGGGTGGGGCCTGCACTTCCATCTGAAGAGGGGGGCAGACAGGGGGCAGACAGGGGCACTGTCAAGCCAGGGAGCCCTGGTCAGAGCTCCTCATTGGTGCCAGCTGTCATCTGACTATTCAGACCCCCATGAAACCTCCCTCTCCTATTAAAGCCACAACCCTTTCTGGGCTGCTCTCTATACTGCCCATCAACCACCACGAAACCTGCTCTACCCACCTCCTGAAGGCCACAGGGACAGCAGCTGCAGCCACAGTGAAGAGGGCGGAGGAGGCGGAGCACCTCTCGGTCCCCAGGGTCGGCTAGGCGGACACGGAGTGGCCGGCGGGCACCACAGCACAGACGGGCACAACAGTTGCTCTCTTCAGCTGCCTGACCCAGTTGCTGTCCGGTCCCAGAACGAAGTTCATACCTATTACAGGTCTCCCAGCCTAGGAACGCTGTTAAGAGCGACATGCTGAGGTTCAAGGGCCTCACCTGCCCAGAAGCTCACCACTGCAGCAAACATCATAAAGCCCAACTCGTTCTCCCACTCACTTTCCACTCGTTCAGCCTTCTGATGAATCAAGATTTGATCGATCTGTAAAGAGTCAAGGGCAGCGTTGACCTTATCCATCAGTTCGAACACCAGCTCTCCTCCCAGCCATCCTCCCTCCCACTCACCTGCACTAGGAATTCGAGACCAGAAGGCACCCCTGGCAGCGGCAAGAAAGGAGCAGGAGACCCTGGGGCCACGGGGCCTGGCGAGGGGAAGACAGCGAAGCCAGGCGCAGGGGCCGGCACCTGGGCAGGCACTGGAACCTGTCCGGGACCAGGATGCAGCGCAGGCTCTGGATACCCAGCTGTCACTGGGTATGGAGGTGGGGGCGAAGGGGCGTAGCCTTTGGAGGTTAAGTAGCCTGTAGGGGAGCAAGGGTAGGTTAGAAAGTTACCTGTGGCCTCAACCTCTTGTTTCTCAGCCCAAAGGCCAGGAGTACCCACGGGAAACATAAGAAGAGGGATAGAATGATGGGGCGGGGGGGGGGGGGGGAGCAGGGCGGTGGCTCCCCAGGAGGAAGGGAGGGCCCCACGCAGCCAGTCTGAGCACATTCCTGGAGAATGTGTTCGACACCCGGCACCCAGGTTCGTGAGGGGGGGGATAACGCGGACCCCAGCCTAGCCCCCACATACCTGCCATGGAAAAGGGGAGGGGCGTCTTGGGCTGTCGGTGTCCGGGAGGCTTAGCTCTGGAGTGGAGACAAGCTCGGGAACAGCCAGACAGACACAGACACAAAGACGGACAGGCAAAGGCGAGGAGGCAGCAGCGCCTAGCGCGGGCCCAGGGTCTCTTGGGCGGCGCCTATGACTCAGGGGAAAAACCGAAAGTGTCAGCGGGAGGGGCGGGGTACCTGGGACCCTGAATTTCCTTAGGGGCCCCAGGACCGCCCCCTCCCTTTGTTCTCCCATTTTCCGCGGAGATGGCTATTGGCAGACGGCAGGACAGAGGGACCCGCGGTCAGACAGACGACCTGACCTCGAGGAAGGTCTCCCTGACCCCTCTATGGTCCGGCTCACCTGAAGCCCCCAGAATAAGCCGGGGGGCTACTCACTCCAGGGCTCACAGGCGCTGGTGGAGGCGGGCCCGGGATCTGACCCCACCCCCGGCTCGCCTCGGCCCCGCCTCCAGCCCGGGCGGGGCGTCTGCGCAGAAAACAGCGGCTTCTCCTCCCCCGGGGCCGCGGACCTTGGACCTTGTGCGCCTTGTTCGCCGTGGTCCCGCCCCTTCCGCTCCGACTGCAGAGGCGTGGAGACCTGGGCTGTCGGAGGGGACTGCGGCCCAATCCCCACGCGGCGACCCTTAACCTTCTTGGAAGGCGGCTGTGCAGCCTCCCCACCGCGTGGCTGCTCCGGATCCGGCGATCCTCCTCCCAAGGGCGGGTCGGGCGTCGCTGACGCAGCGGAGCGCCATTCACATTGGCTCCCAGAGTTTTCCTTCCACCTCAGGGCGACCTCGCTGTGTTCTCTCCCTGTCGCAGCGTTGACCCACACAGGCACCTCTCGGTTCAGGCGCGCCCATTACGCGCACGCGTGACAGGGTGCCAAAGGTGCGTGAGGTGATGCTCAGGGAAAGACACTTGAATGGAACAGGTCCCTGTTCCCCTGCATGGTGGCACTCGCTTGTCATCCCAGCACTCGGGGAGGGAGAGGCAGGAGGACAGCTACGAGTCTGAGGCCAATCTGTTCTATATAGTGAGTTCCAGAACAAGTCAGGGCTACAATAGGTAGACCCTCCCTCAAAAGAAGAAAGCATAGCGTCTAGGTCGGTGTGGATCATGTCCCACATTGCAGCACTTTAACGACTGAGGCAGGAGGATCTCCATGAGTTAGTTCCAGGTCATCTTGGGAGATACTATTTGAAAACGAACCAAACCAAAAACAGCCCACCACTTCTACCTGGATCTTACTCGTTGTCAATTATATTTTAATGTCTGAGATGAGGGGCAGACACAGGAACTCTGAGAATTCCAGTTTTTATTGTACAATCAAAACTGAGGGCGTTGGAGGCTGTCCTGGAACTCACTTTGTAGGCCAGGCTGGCCTTGAACTCATAGAGATCAGTCTGCCTCTTCCCCCTGAGTGCTGGGAATAAAGGTGTGCGCCACCACCGCCTAGCAATCTGCATTAATTTTCTCTTATTTTATGTGTATAGGTGTTTTGTGTGCATGTATGTCTCTACACCAGGAGCATGCAATGGCCATGGAGTTCAATAGAAAGTGTTGGATCCCCTGGAACTGGACTTACAGACAGTTGTGAGCTGCCACATGGGTGCTGGGAATCAAACCGAGGTCCTCTGGAAGAGCATCCAGTGCTCTTAACCACTGGGCCACCTCCGTAGCCCCTGGAATTTGAATTTCTTGGTTTTAGAAGAATTTAACTTTAGGAGGTGATAGAGGAGAGGGTGAGCCACAGCTCACCCAGTTTAGCTTACAACCACATGCGCAGAACAAGTTGATCATTATTTTTTCTTTTACTTGGGACGGTCTCATTATGTTGCTGTGGCTGTTCTGGAATTCTCTGTGTAGTCCAGGTTAGCCTCCAATTCACAGAGAAATGCCTGTCTTTGCCTCCTGAGTACTGGGATTTAAGGCACTCGCCATTATGCCCAGCTACGTAGTTCATTCCACTAATAACCAACCTGAGAACAACCTGGCATAACGGTACATGCCTTTAATCCCAGCATTGAGGAGGCAGAGACGAGGAAACCTATCCCTGACACAATGCTCAGGAACTCAGCTATGACCCAGCCCTTGGCTTCTATTTTGTTTGCCTGTCCTGGTTTATCATGTTGACCTACATAGTTCAAGGCATTCTCTACCCAATCCTGTCTTAGTAGATAAAGTCTATACTGTGAGCCACTTGACAATCTTGCTGTGGATTTTTAAAAAAAATATTTATTTTTATGTGCATTGGTGTTTTGCCTGTGTAAGGGTATCCAGTACCCTAGAAATGTAGCTACAGACAGTTGGTGCTGGGAATTGAACCTGGGTCTTCTAAAAGAGTAGTCAGTGGGGCTGGAAAGATGGCTCAGAGGTTAAGAGCACTGACTGCTCTTCCAGGGGTCCTGAGTTCAATTCCCAGCAACCAAATGGTGGCTCACAACCATCTACAATTCAGTCTGGTGTCCTCTTCTAGCAGAATACTGTATATGTAATGGATAAAACCTTAAAAAAAGAAAGAGTAGTCAGTGTTCTTATCCGCTGAGCTGTTTCCAGCTCTGGTTTTAAGCCCGGTAAACCAAACCCTTGAGTTCCCCACCTTAGCCTTGTGCTCCCGTCAAAATCCGCAGTCCAGTCCTGTTAAGGGAATCTAACACATACATAAGAAACGCTGTGGACCCCAAAGAAGCTTCAGCCCGCAGACCCATCTCTTACTCACACTCATAGGTTCCATATGTATGCCCTGGATGTCTGTGCCCTTCTGTGACGGCTCCTAGAATCCTCTCACATTAATGCATATTTTCGCTTGGTGTGATCCTTAAAATTTTTGGCAAGCCAGGCCTGTTGCTCAGGCTTATAATCCTAGCACTTGGGAGGCAGTGGCAGGAGGATTAGAGTTCAAGGTCATCCATGAATACACAGCACTTTGAGGCCAACATAGGCCCATCTCAAACAATTGTGATTTCGATGAGAATGGCCCCCGTGGGCTCATACATTTTAACACTTGCTCCCCAGCTGGTAGAACTGTGCAGGAAGAATTAGTAGGTATGGCCTTACTGGAAGTGGCATTTCATTGGGGGCAGGCTTTGAGGTTTCAAAAAGCTCACACCATTCTGTTAGCTATGTACCTGGTGCTTACTGATAGAGATGTGAGCTCTCAGCTACTGCCACAGTGCCATCCATGCCTGCCTGCCCTAGTGGTCATGGACTCACCCTCTGAAACTATGAGCCCCAAATAAACTCTTTATTCTATAAATTGCCTTGGTCATGGTGTCTAATCACAGCAATAGAAAAGTAACTAAGACACAAACCAAAGCTGTTAACATAGGTATCTGCAGCTCAGCTGGTGGGATGGCTCAGCAGGTAAAAGCACTTGCTCTGCAAGTCTGGGGACTTGGGCTTTATTCTCAGAACCCATGTTTGAAGGAGAGAACCAACTCTTGAGATTTGTCCTTTGATCTCCATACTACATACAATAGTAATAAATTTATAAAAGCAAAAGGAACCTGCAGCTTAGCAGACAGGAGGGTGGGAAATAGAAACTCTAGTTTTAAAAGTATGCAGAGGGGTGGAGAGATGGCTCAGAGGTTAAGAGCACTGACTGCTCTTCCAGAGGTCCTGAGTTCAATTCCCACCAACCACATGGTGGCTCACAACCATCTATAATGAGGTCTGGTAGGGGTACATGTAGACAGAACACTGTACAATATAACAAATAAATTTAAAAAATAGGGGGCTGGAGAGATGGCTCAGTGGTTAAGAGCACTGACTGTTCTTCCAGAGGTCCTGAGTTCAATTCTGGCAACCACATGGTGGTTCACAACCACCTTGAATGAGATCTAGTGCTCTCTTCTGGCATGCAGGCAGAAGACTGTATATACAATAAATAAATAAAATATTTTAAAAAATAAAAGTAAAAATGAAAGTATGCAGATGAGTGGTGGTGACACCTTTAATCCCAGGACATGGGTGGCACAGGCAGGCAGAGCTCTGTAAATTTGAGGCCAGCCTGGACTACAGAGTGAGTTCCAGCACAGCCAGATGAGATCAAGAGTTCAAAATCACCCTCCTCTAGATAGGGACTTTAAGGTCAGTCTAGGATATAGAAGGCCCTATTTCAAAAAGATAACATCACACACAAATAAGAACCTAAAAGGATGACTTAAAACTTGGTAACTTGCCGGGGGGTGGGGGTGGTGATGCCTTTAATCCCAGCACTTGGGAGGCAGAGGCAGGCGGATCTCTGTGAGTTCGAGGCCAGCCTGGTCTACAAGAGCTAGTTCCAGGACAGCCTCCAAAGCCACAGAGAAACCCTGTCTCGAAAAAAAAAAAAAAACAAGACAAACAAACAACAACAAAAAAACGTATTACTATACTGTACATAAGAGTTTAGGCAACTTACTACCTTCTGTAAGGCCTGCACCCACCATCCGGGATCCCTTTAGTCAGTTCATGGACGCCACACTGGTTCTGTCCTTACTTCTATTCAGATTTTTTCCTCTTACCTCAAGGACTTAGGGCTGCTTCTTTCAGCCTGTCTTGCTAGCTATTTCTTTTGCCTGGAATACATTTCTCCCTTTTGGCCATGGTCAAGACAAGATATCCAGTATGCAGATCCTGCAGCTGCCACCAACCTGGACCTAGACCACCTTGTGTTGTTTTTTTTTTTTGTTTGTTTTTTTGGTTTTTTGAGACAAGGTTTCTCTGTGGCTTTGGAGGCTGTCCTGGAACTAGCTCTTGTAGACCAGGCTGGCCTCGAACTCACAGAGATCCGCCTGCCTCTGCCTCCCAAGTGCTGGGATTAAAGGCGTGCGCCACCAACGCCCGGCTCACCTTGTGTTGTTTTGAGAGAATCTTGTAATGTAGCCTAAGCTGGCCTCCAATTTGTAATCCTCCAACCTCTCTCTCTCTCTCTTTTTTTTTTAGCACAATTTGTATAACACATCGAAGGCGCACGCACACTATATCGTCTGAAGGTGTGCACTCAGAAGTGTGGACACTCCCTAAATGACCGGCATCTTGGGTGATCTTGCTTGGTTCTTGTCTTTTTGGTCCTGCTTCACTAGGCCCTCCTTGGTGGGTGGAGGATCTTCCCATTAGGGTGGGAACATGCTCCACTGCCCAGCTGTTTCATTTCTCTGTATTCTGTGAGTGTTAGTCAGGTCTGCTTTTCCTGCCTCAGTTCAAAACTCAGCCACACAGAAGACCCATGATGCCCCCTTTCTACCGCCTCAGTCTCCGTTGACTGAATATCCTCCACACACTTGGGCTTCTCTAAGCACTGCAAAACACTTTCTTTTTTTCTTTTTTGGTTTTGGTTTTTTTTTTTTTTTTTGAGACAGGGTTTCTCTGTAGCTTTGGAGGCTGTCCTGGAACTCCAACTGTAGACCAGGTTGGCCTTGAGCTCATAGAAATCCGACTGCCTCTGCCTCCCGCATGCTGGGATTAAAGGCAATTGCCACCATCTCCTGGCTGCAAAACATTTTCTGATGTTCAAAAGGTACCAGTCACTGGGTATTGGTGGTGCACATCCTTAATCCCAACACTCGGGAGGCAGAGGCAGGTGGATCTCTGTGACAGCCTGGTCTACCGAGTGAGTGCCAGGATAGGCTCCAAAGCTACACAGAAAAACCCTGTCTGGAAAAACAAAAAAACAAACAAACAAAAAAGTACCACTCTGCTTCTGCTTTGAAGATTATAACATAGTTTACAACTAACTAATCACATGGCTATTCTGTCTTGTTTAGGCGCTCCCTTCTAGAGTAGATGGGAATGTAACACATTTGTTTCACCCGTTGACACTGTTGAAAAGGGCAACCCTGGAATGTCAGGGCTAAACCCCACCATTCTCAACTAACCTAATGAAGCTGGGTATACACACCTGTAATCTCAGGAATAAGGAGGCTAAGGCAGGAGGAGCTGGGCACATAACTCAATGGAAAAAGAATTGCCTAATATTTCCAAGGCTTTGGAGAGGTCAATCCCCAGTACTGGAAAAAAATTACTAAAATCCACATTCCCGTGTGCTCCTTAGGTAGAAAGCCATATTATTTCAAGTGTTCTATCTGAATTTTGTCCACCATTACTGCACCTTGCAAAGCTCAGAAATCCAGAACCAGGACTTATGTGTAAGTCTGAGAATTACAAAGAATGCCAAGGTTGACTCTACCCTTCCTTGCTCAAGATTTGATGAATAAAGACCCCAAAGTTCTTTCTCTTTATGTGCCTTTTTCTTTTAATTTCTTTTCTGCTTCAACACCCTCCCTCCCAAATTACCCAGAAAGCCTGCGACTGGGCAATTAAACAAGAGACCTCAAAAAGCCAGGGCAAGCCAGCCCAAGATGAGCAGACTTCCTCCAACAGGACCCACAATCTGGATGCTAGTGTCTCCACTCAGAGCCTGGTAGTAAAAGCTGGTACAGAATAAGGTAGTTCCAGAAGCTAGCAGTAATCCTGCCTGAAAGAGACGAAAAACAGAATACGGTGTTTTAAGAATAAAGCGGTATGAGAGAATGGATGGGGTTTGATGAGAATTAGGTGAGGGAACTGATTACCCAGAGGGGCTTTCTGCAATGGGGTACACCTAACAGGGCCAGGCTGTGCAAAAAGTGGTGCTTGTTGGCTTTGTCAAAGAGCTGCAAGGGAAAAAAAAAAGAGAGAGAGAGAGAGAGAGAGACATTTCCTAAGCAACACAGGAGCCTAGGATCCTCAAGTGGCACACAGGACCGAAGTCCAGTTCCAGCCTTGCAGCCCTTCCCATTAATGTCCCCACCCTCTACTTTCAACATCCCTATTCTCCAGCTTAAGGACACCCAGATATTGCGCCTGTAGTCCCAACTCCGGGATCCCCAGTATTGTTACTTCACCTCCTTCCCGTAGGCATCCGGAAATTGGGCGCCTGTGGAAAGAAGCAAAAGCTATCACATATGTATATTAGCCTCGACTGTCCCAAACCCCGGGGAACCCGCACAGACACTGGTCAAAGAGGGCACCCCCGAAAGCTTCCGATTAGCGGAAACTGGTGTCGAGTAGTACTGAGAAGCTTTTGAACCCACTGAAAAACTGGACTCAAAGGGATCTCTACTCAAGTCACAGAGTTTCCTTCCCGCATCAGACCCCCAAAGATGGCCCCCAGCCCAGTTGCGTCCCACGTCCCCTGACCGTGTGCCCCGTAGGAGGCCAAACCCAAGGCTCCAGCTCCGGACAAGGCACCCAGGCGGCGGAAAGCAGCCCCTACCACGGCCATGGCTGTGGGTGGTCACGCGCGGAACCAACACCGCCCTGGCCACCCAAGAAACCAGCCAATCCAGATTGCCCATGCAAATAAGGTCCAAAAATGCCCAATCAGAGATGTGTTCATTTCAGTGCCCCGACTCCCCCCTACCTACGCCTTTGTAAAACTTCTGCTGAGTGGAGAAGACGTCTGGCGGGCGGAGAAACTGGAGCCAATTAGGAGCGGAGCAGCGGAGCAGTGGGAGACGAGGTTGTGGGAGGGACTAAAGGATTTGCGTCACGGATTGGCCCACTTTCCAAGTTGATCGCCTCTTCGACACCCCAACCTCACACCTCCAGCTAATTTGCAAAGATATCGGTCCCCGCACAAAGTTCCGCCCCTTTTCCCACAGGCTCCTCCCGTTCAACTTCAAACCAGACCCACTCCTCAAAAGGGGCGGCCCCACGATTTTCTAAGCCCCACCTATTGCCATCAAACCCCTCCCACTTCACGGATGGCCCCGCCCCTGTGCCTGGAGGCCCCTCCTTCTTGTGTGATGCCCTGCCCTCTGTATTTCATCCCCCTTGCTAGACCCGGAGAGCCCCGAGGGTGGGAGATCCGGGGGGAATGTCTTCACCCTTCCCCAGCCCGCTACGTCCATCCGTCGGTCTGTCCACTCCCACCCCCTTCACTGTCTTCAATCCCCCCACACTCTAGAGGGCGGGTGGGCAGGCGGCTGCGAGCGAGGGGTGTGCGCCGCTCTCTCGGCAGGGGGCGGGGGAGGCGGCCGCGCGGTGACGCGCGGGGCTGCTGCGGCTGCTCCGCCGGCGGATCATCACTCTCGGGCTGGGATGGACGCGGGGCGGGCGGGCCCTGGCGCGCAGAGCCAGGAGTCCGGGCCTCCTGGCTACTGAGCATTCCCCAAAGCCTCCCCCAGCCCTTGCCTTCCTTCCTAGGAGCCGCACCGACCTCTGCCTCGAGGCTTCGGACTTGGCCCCCGCCCTCTTCTGACTCCCCGGATCTCCCTCTCTCGCCCGCCCTCGGGATCGACTAGATCCCTCCCCCTCCCTGAGGATTCCGGCTGGATCCCTGCCCCTGCACCGCGGATTCTGCGCTCCGGGGTACCGGGCCCCTGGGGATTGCTGTGGACTCCTCCTCCAGCGCCCGATCCCTTAGGATCTTCCGCCTGGACCGCCTCCTGGTCCCTCGAAGCCGGCCCAGAGAGCCAGTGGATCTCCAATCCAATCCTGTTCCGTTGCTCCCTCCTGGCTCAGCCTTCCCCACTGCGGGGTTCCCTGTTCTTGAGCTCCCTCTGACCCCATACCCTAGCTTTCCTTTTCCCGGGGATCGACTGGATCCCGGCCCCGCCCCCCGGGGCTGGGGCGATCCCCCTCCCCCGCCGGGTGAGGCGCTGCAGGCGGGGGCTGGGCCTGCGGGGCCGCGGGGGCTCAGAGGCCGCCGCCCCCCTTCTGAAACCCGTCCGCCCCCCACTCGGAGCCCTGGATGGAGGCACCACGGCCCCAGGGCTGATCCAGGTAGGAGCTAAGCCAGGCTGGGTGGAGGGGGCTGCGCGGCGGTCCGTTGGGGTCTTCCTCTTCCCATATTCCTTCCTGAGCCTGGTTTCCCCCAGCCTGCTGTGTCTGCGTGTCTCCGCCTAGGGATGCTCTCGCCGTGTCTCTGCGTCTTGGTCTCTTTGTCTCTGCCTCTCTCCAGTCCATGAATGATCCTTTGAATGGGCCCACAGACCCCGTGTGTTCCCATCTCCCCCTCCCCCTCCTTCTCCCCTTCCCGGCCAAGCCATTTTCCCCACTGCAGGAAAGGGGGGGCTGCGGCCTGAGCCCCCGTCCCTCAACTCTCCCCGGTTGGGGGAGTCAGGCCTGGGCTGGAATGGAAGAGCAAGGCAGAGGGATCGGGAAGAGGGGGAGCAAAATGTAGCAGACAGAGATGGAGAGAGAAAATGGGGGAGAAAGAAATAGAGAAAGGAGAGAGAGAGAGGGAGAAAATCAGAGAAGGTATTTGGAGGAGAGAGCGATGAGAAACACCAAGGAGACAAATGGGAAAAGACCGAGGGATGAGAGACTGAAGGCAAGAGCTGGAGCAAGCCGGTTAAGGCCAAGAAAAGATGCTCTGAGGGCTCCTGTATAGAGGAGAAAGATGCAGGGAGGGCTCTAGTGGGAGGGAAGAGAGAAAAGCTAGTTGGAGGAGAGGAGGCATGGAGCCCAAAGTACCGTTAAGGGAAAGGGGTGACTGAGGCAGGCCATGTTGGGAGGAGGGAGAAGGGACAGCAAGGCCCAGCCTGGCCTAGGAAGGGGGTGGGGAGCCAACTCCGAACCCCCTTCAGGTGATGGGAGAACAGAAGCCTAAAAGGACCTGAAAAGGGGGAGGGCATGACTGGGTGTGAGTGGTGAGGGCTCTGGTGTCCCCATCTCTGGAATAAATTGACACCTGCAGAGAGCCACCCTCGGGCTGGCGCCTGGCTCTGAAAAACCCAGCGTCAGCAAACAGCCTGGAGACTGGAGGGGGGGTGCCATTGGGGGCTTGCTGAAATGACCTGGGTGTCTGCCCTGCCTACCTTTTCCTCGGTCCTGCCCCTGCTACCTGAGCACCCAGGCTGGCCAGGGGAAGGGGAGGGAGGGCTAATACAAGGGATGGGATGAGAAGAAATCCTGAGGTCAAAATGCTATGCAAGAAACCCAGATGGGGTCTAAGGAATGGGGATGTCAGTAGGCTTATTTGAGAAGCTCACCTCAGCACGGCCCCCCACCCCCAACCTGCCAGAGACCTGGTCAGTAGGGTTAGGCTCTGATTGGCTAAGTAGGATGGGGGGGCATCTCTTTTAGGATTCTCTGTTCTCCTGGACTGCGCTTTCCCTCATATCTTCTTCCTCATGCTAAGATTGGGTGAAACTAGCATTCTGACTCATGCCTCTGCCCTCCCTCTCATGGCCTGAATGGACCCTTCAACCAAGCAAGCCCCTTCCCCTCTTCCTTTTAGACCACCCCCCTCCAGGGTTAAAGCTGCAGCCCGTTGCCGAGGTAACATTGCGGGGCAGCATCCTGTCGCCCAGCAACCGGCTGCAGGATCATGCATCTGTCCCTGGATTTGCCCCTTCAGCATCCCCTCCTCACTTTAACCCCTGACTCTGGGCACCCTAACTTCTGAGAGAAGACATGGAGGGGCCTGGGAAGAAAGGGTTCCCAAGTGCTCAGATCCTTAGGGAATGGTACAGTGATGGGAACGGCTGGAACTGGGGTTGTTAGTGCAAGAAGGCCCAGTGTCTGGCCTGGGGTGGGGGTTCAGCACCATGAAATTACAGCTCAGGAGTAATTAACACGTATAAACAAACCCGCCACTTCCTGCTAATTAATGACTCGGTATTTTTATTTTCTCTTCCTTGTCTGTCTCATTGTCTCCCAGGGAAGTGGGGACCGGGACTCCTGAGTCCCTAGGGGGAGCCTGCCTGGGGAGGATAGAGGCAGGAAAGGGGGACACTGAGTCTGGGACACTGAAGCTCCCTCCTCTGACCTGGATGGACATTTGCCACATTTGACTCCACCTCAAACTTAGGACTCTGCAGAGGGGGAGAGGGCAGTAGAGGGGGAGGGGGTAGGTGTCCAAGAGGTTGGGTGGGAGAAAGGGGCAACTTGATTTGAAATTCAAATCACTAACCACTTGTCTCTTGTTTCCCCATCCTTTCTGTCCTCCCCATCCAATTTCCCTTCCCTTTTCCACCTCTATTTTTCTGTCTGTCTGTCTGTCTGTCTGTCTGTCTGTCTGTCTGTCTCTTGCACACCCTATCCGGGTCCCCGGGTCCCGCCCCCCTCCCGGCCCCCCGTCACCGGGCAGGTCGGGCCTGCCTGCACCGTCTTCTACCTTCTTCCCCTTCCCCACCCCTTCCCCCCTCCATGGAGAGGAATAGACTCCTCTTCTGCCCCTTCTAACCCAGGTCCCTATCCGTCCCCCTCCTCCTTCCTTTCCCCGCCCCCTCCTCCCTCCTGGGGCGAGGGGGGCCTCCCTCCCTCTCCCCCCCTTCTCTCTCTCTCCGAGGGGGGGGCCAGGGGAGGGAGGGGGGGTCCCCCTATCAGCATGTGGCTCCTGGCGTTGTGTCTGGTGGGGCTGGCTGGGGCTCAACGGGGAGGAGGGGGTCCCGGCGGCGGCGCCCCGGGCGGCCCAGGCCTGGGCCTCGGCAGCCTCGGGGAGGAGCGCTTCCCGGTGGTGAACACAGCCTACGGGCGAGTGCGCGGTGTACGGCGCGAGCTCAACAACGAGATCCTGGGTCCGGTCGTGCAGTTCTTGGGCGTGCCCTACGCCACGCCGCCCTTGGGCGCCCGCCGCTTCCAGCCGCCTGAGGCACCGGCCTCGTGGCCCGGCGTGCGCAACGCCACCACCCTGCCGCCCGCCTGCCCGCAGAACCTGCACGGGGCCCTGCCGGCCATCATGCTGCCTGTGTGGTTCACCGACAACTTGGAGGCGGCTGCCACCTACGTACAGAACCAGAGCGAGGACTGCCTGTACCTCAACCTCTACGTGCCCACTGAGGACGGTAAGGGCACGGGCACAAGGCCGGGCACCCTGTGGACACAACCCATAAACGCACACGCAGACCCTCAAGCACAGGACCGACTCCTGCCCCTAAGCTGTGTCTTGATGGGCAATGAGGGGCAGTATATCCCTGCAAGCCTCTGCGCATCCTCCCAGGTAAGGGCGCCTGGTTATCAGGCAGTCCTAGGAACACCCATAAGTAGTCTCATCCACACCAGAAACTCTTTGTGCCCTAAGAAGGAAGGGTAGCTGGCATTAGGTCAGGCTCACCCACCGCTCCCTAAAGAGGCACACAGTCAGATACTTAATCTCAATACTGGTGGCTGGTGACTCAGGTGATAGATGTCTCCATGGCTTGCCTCTGTCTCCTCCCTTCCTCCCAACTAACTACATCCACATTTTAGTTCCAGCCATACCACTTAGAGTCCCGTCCTCAGGCCCACCTGCCCTGATCTCTATCAAATGGCACCTGTCAGTCTTTTAGCTGATTGAGTGCCTTTGTCAGTGGTACTCAGTGACTTCTTATGAACAGATTTCTGTCCTCTATACAGAAATCCCTACACATCCCTGAAGGGTCAGGGAAGCTTCCTGACAAACAGCTTTCCACTCACAGCACAGTAACCCAACAGCACAGTTTCCTTGGGGCTGAGATGCTGTTCTTGTGAATGAATCCTGTTGGCTGTATGACAGCTCTGTACCCATGAATCCTGTTGGCTGAATGACAGCTCTGTACCCCAGCACTTGCTCCCAGGTAGCCCTCCACTCACCAACCTGCACCCCAAGATTAATCAGAACCTCTTCTACTGTCTGCAACAGATCCCAGCTACTAAAAGATGGGAGAGCCAGCATCACAAACAGCCCCCACATTCCCCTTCTGACATACAATCTCACCTAAACATTCCAACACCTCCACAGAGCAGACTCTGCTGCACGCTTCAGGACTGGCAACCAGGAGCCCCCAAAGAATCCTGATCCTCCTCACTGCGTACTAAAGTTCTACAGTAACTGAGTCTCCGCTGCTCAAAATGACCATTTGCCCAGATGACCTCGTGTTCCAATATCTTAAAGTTACAGCTCCCAATCCCTTCACAGAGTACACATGCCCAATACTTCCCTGAAGTGATATCCCATTACTCACACAGACTCCAACTTCCCAGTATCCCTGGATGCAAACTGTGTGTCCTGGTAATGCCCACATGTGTGTTTTATACCCACATACCCCTGCACACAGGCTGGTAATGCCTGCATATGTGTTTTATACCCACATACCCCTGCACACAGGCTGGTAATGCCCACATGTGTGTTTTATACCCACACACCCCTGCACACAGGCTGGTAATGCCCGCATGTGTGTTTTATACCCACATGCCCCTGCACACAGGCTGGTAATGCCCGCATGTGTGTTTTATACCCACATACCCCTGCACACAGGCTGGTAATGCCCGCATGTGTGTTTTATACCCACATACCCCTGCACACAGGCTGGTAATGCCCACATGTGTGTTTTATACCCACACGCCCCTGCACACAGGCTGGTAATGCCCGCATGTGTGTTTTATACCCACATGCCCCTGCACACAGGCTGGTAATGCCCGCATGTGTGTTTTATACCCACATACCCCTGCACACAGGCTGGTAATGCCCGCATGTGTGTTTTATACCCACACACCCCTGCACACAGGCTGGTAATGCCCGCATGTGTGTTTTATACTCACATACCCCTGCACACAGGCTGGTAATGCCCGCATGTGTGTTTTATACCCACATGCCCCTGCACACAGGCTGGTAATGCCCGCATGTGTGTTTTATACCCACATGCCCCTGCACACAGGCTGGTAATGCCCGCATGTGTGTTTTATACCCACACGCCCCTGCACACAGGCTGGTGTTGATGGGTGCTGACAGGCTCCTCACACCACAGTCGTCAGCATCCTCTGCACTTTGTTTACTCCACCCCCTACCTGGAATTCACCCTTCTGAAAGGTTCAGTACTAACATCTTATACCTTACACCAAGATTCCTCGTGTGCCAATCACAGAACGACTCATATACTTTAACCTGCCCATGTCCGTCCTAATATCTCTCATATGGACCAAGTGCTGCCCTTTCCAGCCCTGCATAATAGCAACTACGCCTCCCCGTATAAAACCATGACTTCTAACGACCTATCCACAGGATTTTTCTGCCCTTTCACAGACCCCGTGTCCCAGCATCCTTTCATTTACACGTCCTTCACCTTAGTATCTTCCATAAGACACCCTCTCAACACTATTCATTGACTCTCCATTGCCGTGAGTGTGTGTGTGTGTGTGTGTGTGTGTGTGTGTGTGCACGCACATTTATTTGTTTTTGAGACAGGGTCTCACTCTATATCCTTGAACTTTTGATAATCTTCTTTAACCTCCTCTGAGTGCTGGGTTTACAGGCATGATCCACCATGACCAATAACATCCACACTTTCACATAGGCTATCCACTCCATGTCTCCCTCTGGGGAGCTTCCTCATCACCCTGTGTGAAACCGCTGGACTGTCCACTCCATCTCCCAAATCGACTCTTCCCTGCCTCCATACCACTCTTCCCACACCTTCTGTATTTTTAACCATTGCATACTGCAGACCTGATTGGGGCCTGACACGTTCAGGTGATCTCACTGAATCTTCACACCAGCTCTAGGAGGAAGTGGTTGACTCACACACACACACACACACACACACACACACACACACACACACACACACACTTCATAGTCTCATGGTCATGAATACCCTGCTGACTTCATCCCTATCCATACCCTCTCACAAAATAAAGGCCCTGTTCCCAAGTGGCTCAACATTGTCAGTTAGTGCTAGCCTGAGCCTTGTTGGCCCATCCATCCCTCCTTGAGCTTTGGGGAAAGCCAGTCAGCCTGGGGAACTCCCTGAGACTTTTCAGATCCAGGTCTCCCTGATTAACCCCAAATCCAGAAGCAGTCTGACACCAGGCTCTGGGCTGTCTGAGACTTTTCCTGTTGTTAGGACCACACCTACTTTATATGTCAGACTGGCCCGAGGCCCTGTTTTCTATATGCTGTTGGCAGAATGAATACCCCAAGGGGGAGGAGGGCTGGTGATCCTGTGGGAAAATCACAATTTGGTGGGGAGGAGAAGAGGCCTGGGAAAGGGGTGAGGTTGGTGGGAGTGTGGAGGGATAAGTTGGAGTGGAGGGCAAGACCTGATGACCCTTTCCCTGCTTTGCCCACATTGGGGAAATGGGACAAGAAGCCAGGCCTGTGAGTGTGGATGAAAACGAAACGCTGGTGGGTAAGGCTGGGTAGGTGAGCGGGTGGGCAGCCCTAGCTGACCCACCCATAGCCCCTCAGTTGGCAGCAGAGGGCTTCTGGAGACAATGAGCTATGGGGTGGTCTGCCCCAGCCCATCCTACCTCTGATCTCCAGAACAGTGCAAAGGGAAGCAGAGGCTTTCTGCACAGCCTCATCTTACAGCCTGAGGTGGGCAGCCCATAGCAAGTGGCTGGCCCTGCAAGGAGCCTGCATGAAAGATGGCCTGGGTGGCAAGCCAGCCTTGGTGTCCTTAGGCTCCCCCTCCACCCCATCCCCCTAACACTTTCATTTCCAGCAAATAGCAAACACACCAAAAAAGCCAAATCCTTTCCAGTTAAGTCCTTGTGTCTCAAGACAGCCTCAGCCCACTCAGGCACCCCACCCCCCAAACCCACCTTTTCTTTGGGGCATGACTTTTTCTGGGGAGGGGAAATTGGGTTATAGAAACGTTTTTCTCTTTTCTTGGTTTCTTTTTCTTGCAAACAAATTTTGCTTTTTTTGGCTTATTTTTTCTGCCTCTCCCCACCCTCCCCTTTTCTGCTTTCTCTCCTCCCCTCCCCATCTACCACCTCCCCTGACCCCCATCTTTCCCCACAAAATTGTCCTTTTTTCTCTGTTTTGTGTTCCCGGTCTTAGGTCCGCTCACAAAAAAACGTGACGAGGCGACGCTCAATCCGCCAGACACAGGTAGATTTTAAAAATCCCGCTGATGCATGTGGTTGCTTTGAAGAGGACGTTGATGGCCCTGCCCTAACTAAATGTCCCTACAGCCCTCAAGGCCCTCAGTTGTTCTCCCAACTAAAAATGAAAAAGAAAAGAAAAAATTTTATAATTGGAAAAAAGAATTATGAAAACTTCAAACAAAATTTGAACAATGTTGGACCCACTAGTTAACCTTCGAGAGAAGCTAGCCATGGTGAAAGTGAGGTGGAAAAATGAAAAGAAATTGGATTGCCAGAAAAAAAATTGGACAAAATGTTGAGAGTTTGAAATCTGGACTGTTTTGTAACATGTGAAATGTATCATCTGGAAAAAAAGTTTTAACTTGAAGCAAAATAATATTTGAAAAAGTTGACAAATTAATGACATTAATCAAAACATCAGAAACCTGTTACAATTTCTAACCAAAAGCCTGTCAGATTAAAAAAAAAAGTAAACTCTGAAGCGAATCAAAGAATTTGGAAAATTTTAAAAACAGGGCCCAATATCTTGAAGTTTCACCACAAAATTTTGAAATAATGCAAAGAATTTTTTTCTTGTTTTCTTTTTTTCCCAAATGGAGCTTTTTGTTTTTTCTTTTCTTGTTGAATCTGCCCCAAGAGCTTCTTGCTGTTTTTGTTGTTGTTTTTTTCTTTCTTTCTTCTTTCTTGATCCTGGTTTTTGTTGTTGGTTTTGAATTCTTGTTGCCCCTGCCCCTCTTCCTGCTCCTTCCCTTTCTAACCCCCTCGCCCCACACTGGGAGAGGGCTTGGGGGTGGGTGGAAGAGAATGAAGACATTTAGGACAGGACCCTGGAAGGAAGGACAGTGTCGACTGGATTTCTGTAAAGTTAGGGCAATAATGACAGGATCTTGTGGGTGGACACAGAATCTAGAGATTCAGCGGTCTCGGAGCAGAAAGGCAGTCTAGAAGGTTGTGAAGGGCGTGTCCTATGACTTGCAGGTTGACTTTCTGGCAGGGTGAGGGTGTTGGCACAGGTGTACCAGCTGTAGGGGCCCCATACCTGGCTCCCATGGCAGATGCCACTGAGCCAGAGCCCACCAAGCATGACAAGAGCTCCGAGTTGACCCAAGCCTTGGGACGTTAGTGAAGTCAGGGTGGTAGTGGGGAAGCAGATGGTAGTCTTGAGGCCCCTGACAAGCCCTCCCAGACTCCCACCCACCCTGTTTAGGGATTTTCATTCCTTAGCCCAGTCCAGAGCTCATGTGGCAGCAATGCAGGAAATTCTTTTAGATGATGGCAAGAGGCTTCAGTGTGGGGAAAGGCCAGTTTGGAGGGTGGGGAGTCCAAGAGTCAGTGCTGTACTCCAACTTCATTAAACAGGTCTTTCCCACATTGCCTCCTGCTACAGTAATTAGGCTGGGGGTTGCCATGGTAACTGGGGAGGTGACCTAGAAAGGAATTAGGGCGGGGAGGAGACCAAGCCCCCAGGGACCCTAGGGCCTGGCACCCCTCACCCACAGACTAGGGTGCTATGTGTAGCTGAGGCACAAGACTGAGTCTGAGGAGATGCCAGGACCCTCCCAGCACCTCCAGCCCTAGTCCCAGCCACTCTTCCCAGGAGGAGGAGGATTTGCTGTGTATGTGGAGGGGTCCCTGGTTTCAACAGAAGCACTGAGGAGGGCCACGTCCTACCCTTGGCCTCTGTTGGGCTGCTTGGAAAGTGCTTGGAGTCATGCTGGCCAGTGATGAAGAGGGCCTTCCTAGGGTTAGCTGGGGAGGGAGGGAGGGGTATCCGGTCTTGCCCCCCCCTGCCAGGGATGGTAGACAAGTCCTCTGAGCTCCAGGCTGGTCCTCAGAAGGCCTGGGAGCTCCAAAGTGCTGCTTCTGGACTGACCGTGTCCTTGTCCCCGATCTCCCGGCCCACCTGCCACCCCCTTCCCACGCAGATATCCGGGACTCTGGGAAGAAACCAGTGATGCTGTTTCTACACGGCGGCTCCTACATGGAGGGCACTGGGAACATGTTCGACGGCTCAGTCCTGGCTGCCTATGGCAATGTCATCGTAGCTACGCTCAACTACCGTCTTGGGGTGCTCGGTGAGGGTGGGCAGCCAATTCTTGGGGGACACGGTCTGGGAGGCAGTCCTGGTGGGCCCGTCCTCCCAAGCACAGCCTGGTAGACTTAGACTACATTAAGCCCCTGCAGAAGGGGCAAGGGCGTTGTGGCACCTCCAGGGAGCCCTTTTCTTCTATCCCTAGGTTTTCTTAGCACTGGTGATCAGGCTGCAAAAGGCAACTATGGGCTCCTGGACCAGATCCAGGCCCTTCGCTGGCTCAGTGAAAACATTGCCCACTTTGGAGGTGACCCTGAGCGCATCACCATCTTTGGGTCTGGTGCAGGGGCCTCCTGTGTCAACCTGCTGATCCTCTCCCACCATTCAGAAGGTACCAGCAGCCTCCTCACCCGGCTTCCCTTTCCCTGCACCCTACCAAGTCTCTCCTTCTGGCTGTTACAGCCTAGCCTGAGGTCTGCCTGTCCCACCAGGACTGTTTCAGAAGGCCATTGCTCAGAGTGGCACCGCCATTTCCAGCTGGTCTGTCAACTATCAGCCGCTCAAGTACACGCGGCTGCTGGCAGCCAAAGTGGGCTGTGACCGGGAAGACAGCACTGAAGCTGTGGAATGTCTACGCCGGAAGTCTTCCCGGGAGCTAGTGGACCAGGATGTGCAACCTGCCCGGTATGGGGGTGGGGGAGGGCTGGGTCCAAGTCCATAGTTGGTTCCAAGGAGGTTGCGACGAGAGGTTCCTGGGGGGGCATTCTACAGGGCTTCAGACACCCCCCCAGGTCATGACATCACATAGATTAAGCACAGGGGTTCACAGAATGCTTTAGGTGGATGTCCAGAAAAGCCAAAATGCCCTGAAGGACTCAAGGAGTCTTCCAGTCATGGAGAAACGTCTTCTAGGCAGAAGGGGGGCGGCACCTCTGTGTGGCTTAGGAGGCCATGGGTCCAGAAGAGGCCAGCAACTGGATGGTGAGACCTGGCCTCCTTCTCCCCAGCTACCACATTGCTTTTGGGCCTGTGGTGGACGGTGATGTCGTCCCTGATGACCCGGAGATCCTCATGCAACAGGGAGAGTTCCTCAACTACGACATGCTCATCGGTGTCAACCAGGGAGAGGGTCTCAAGTTCGTAGAGGACTCTGCAGAGAGTGAGGATGGTGTGTCCGCCAGCGCCTTCGACTTCACCGTCTCCAACTTTGTGGACAACTTGTATGGGTACCCAGAGGGCAAGGATGTGCTTCGAGAAACCATTAAGTTCATGTACACGGACTGGGCTGACCGGGACAATGGCGAGATGCGGCGGAAGACCCTGCTGGCGCTCTTTACTGACCACCAGTGGGTGGCCCCGGCCGTGGCCACTGCCAAGCTGCACGCCGACTACCAGTCCCCTGTGTACTTTTACACCTTCTACCACCACTGCCAGGCTGAGGGCCGGCCGGAGTGGGCTGACGCAGCGCACGGCGATGAGCTGCCCTACGTCTTTGGTGTGCCCATGGTGGGCGCCACAGACCTCTTCCCCTGCAACTTCTCCAAGAATGATGTCATGCTCAGCGCAGTAGTCATGACCTACTGGACCAACTTCGCCAAGACTGGGTGAGGGCCGAGGGCCTCTGGGGCAGGGTGGGGTGCCCCTGCCTTCCCTGGCTGCTTCTCCCTCCCGCCACACACAGCCACTGTCCCTCTAAAAAGACACTGGCTCTTGCCTTCCCTTTTTAATCAGGCACTGAGGGTTGGAGATTCACTGGCATTGGAAAGGCCTTTCCTGGGGGTGGACTTTCTAGGTGGCTTTGTTGTGGCTGCTCTTTGACCTCCCTTGGCCTGCATCTAAGTGTAGAGGATTTCTGTGTGTCTCTCTTTCCCAAGGTCCACTGACTTCTTTGCACTCTTTGGTGTTTTGTCTTACGGCTGCCCTCATCAGCCCTGTCTTCCTGCCCCTGACTGTCTCTCATGTGCCTTTGTCTTTCCGTTTCTGTCTCTCAGTCTCTCTGTGTCACGGGATGTCTTTTCTAACATCATCTCTGTCTCTGCAGTTGTCTTCATAATTCTTGGTTTGTCTGTTTCTCCCTCTCCCTCTGTGTCTGTGTGTGCATGTGTGTGTATCTCTCTGGGAAGATCTCACTATGTAGCCCAGGTCAAGCCTGGTGTTTGCCTCCTAAGTGCTGGGATGGTAGGCATGCTCCACCGTGTCCACACCCTCACTCCTTCCCTTGTCCTCCTGTGCCCACAGTGACCCCAACCAGCCTGTGCCGCAAGACACCAAGTTCATCCACACCAAGCCCAACCGATTTGAAGAGGTGGTGTGGAGCAAGTTCAACAGCAAGGAAAAGCAGTACCTGCACATAGGCTTGAAACCTCGCGTGCGCGACAACTACCGTGCCAACAAGGTGGCCTTCTGGCTGGAGCTGGTGCCTCACCTGCACAACCTTCACACAGAGCTCTTCACCACCACCACTCGCCTGCCTCCCTATGCCACCCGCTGGCCACCTCGCACACCTGGTCCTGGCACTTCCGGCACCCGCCGCCCTCCCCCACCTGCCACGCTGCCACCTGAGTCTGATATTGACCCAGGCCCGAGGGCCTATGACCGCTTCCCTGGTGACTCGAGGGACTACTCCACGGAGTTAAGCGTCACTGTGGCAGTGGGAGCCTCCCTCCTCTTCCTCAACATCCTTGCCTTTGCCGCCCTCTACTACAAGCGGGACCGGCGACAGGAGCTTCGGTGCAGGCGGCTTAGCCCACCAGGAGGCTCAGGCTCAGGTGTGCCTGGTGGGGGCCCCCTGCTTCCCACCGCTGGCCGCGAGTTACCGCCAGAGGAGGAGCTGGTGTCCCTGCAGCTGAAGCGGGGTGGTGGTGTTGGGGCGGACCCTGCTGAGGCCCTGCGCCCTGCCTGTCCACCCGACTATACCCTGGCCTTGCGCCGGGCACCGGACGATGTGCCTCTCTTGGCCCCGGGGGCCCTGACCCTGCTGCCCAGTGGCCTGGGGCCCCCACCCCCGCCCCCACCCCCTTCTCTCCATCCCTTTGGGCCCTTCCCACCACCTCCTCCTACTGCTGCCAGCCACAACAACACGCTACCCCATCCCCACTCCACCACTCGGGTATAGGGGGCGGCTCGGGGAGGTCTACCTCCCTCACCCTCCCCAGCCCAGGCCACTTGAAGGCAGGGAGGAGGACTTGGCACGCGGCTTTCCCCTGTGGATTTGTCAAACGTCGTGGACGAGCAGCGTTAGGTGGACATGGGATTCCTCACTGGGATGCAAGTTTTCCCATGCAGAGAAGCCAGTTCTCTTCTCTGGACCTGGGCCTTTGAACACCGGGGGGGTGTTTTTGCCCTCCGCTGGGACACCAGTCTTCGGTGTGTGGAAATGTGGAAGTCTTTTTTCCCACGTGGGGGGTGTTTTCCCATGTGCAGGGTAGGTATTTTTTTTTTTTTGCCACCCTGGACACATGTTGGGCCCCTCAAAGAATTTCTGCGGGGATTTGTACCCCAGAATCCTGTTCCCTGATGCCTTTGCCTTCTCCTCACCCCACTCCCTGGAGACCCTGGAAGTGATGCGTTCACATACAGTGACCCTTGACCACCAGACAATTCAGGGTGGTACCTGGGGAGCAGCAAAGAGATCACAGGCCCTCTGGACCCCACTCCCCCTCCACCCCTGAAAAGCATGTTTCTCCCCCATGGCACAAGTCAGGTGATGCTCGTTCTCCTTGGAGGCCCTCGCCTTCCACAGACAACACAGATGTCCTGCGAGAGAAAAGGAAGGAGATCTGTGCATCCCGGTACTGCCTGGAAACTTGCCTTCCCATGGTCCAGGACACATTTCACTGAATGGAAACATGTTTGTGCATGTGGGTGTGTGTTTCCCAGGCAGAGGGTCCCCCTGTCCCCAGCACTTCCCTGCACTCCCCCACCCCCCAGGCCCAGCACATACAGCAGGTGGGAACAGACTTCAAGCTGACAGAAGCCACGCACAAGTGCAGACTTCAAGGGAGATGCTGAGGTGGGAGTCTGTGGGGGCATGGCTCACGTCACACAAGAGGCCGTGCACGTCTGACCTAAGCCCTCGTGGGGCCTGAGGACAGCTTTCCCTCAGCCCAAGAGATCATTGCTCATCAGTGCCAAACTGGGTAGGGGATTGGGAGACTCAAGCTGTGCCAAGGATCCCCTAAGTCCTAGTCCAGGGAAGGGAAATGCCAGGGACAGGTGGCAGCTAAGCCCCCCCATCCCTATGTCCCTGTGTCATTTCTCCGTGACCGGCTCTTTCTTTGATGCTCTCCCATCTCAGGGTCAGACCAGCCTTCTCTCTTCGCCTTCTTTGACCTGCCTCCCCTTCCTGATTGGCTGAGCTGAAAGAAAGGAGCAGTAGAAGGGGGAGGGGGTGGAGACAGGGAAAAGGTCACACGCACAGGTTGGGGAGAATGAGGTCAGCTGTGCTGAGGAGCAGATGGAGGGGCCGTGGGGGGCAGGGCTTGGGCAGACACCAGCAGGAAGGTTTGGAAAGGAAATGTAGGGGGCAATTGCCCAGAGGTCTTTGGATTTGGACCTCTGGGGAAAAGCGAGACCTCAGGAAAGGTTTTAAGGGACACTGGTGGAGGTGTGTGACTGAATCCTCATGTATTGTGTGGCTTTCTGTGGGATGTTAGTGCCAAACTTGTGTAGGAGTGGGGTGCTGTCTTCTACTGACACCCGGATCCAGAATCCTCGGTCTTGAGTCCCCTGCCCTTTCTCCTGCTTCCACCCATGGAAACGTAGTTCCTCTCTGGCCCCTTCCCCTGCCTGGTCTAGCAATTCTTGGAACAGCCATGCCTTCCAAATGCTATCAACCTGGGCCCTGAGCCCTGTAAGCGGATACCCCAGAGCTGGGGTGTGGGGGGCTGGGGGACCCCATGATACAGCCACGGACTCCGATGCCCAGCCCCTTCCCAAACAATCCCATGTCCCCACCCCAAACCCTTTGCGGCTCTGTACACATTTTTAAACCTGGCAAAAGATGAAGAGAATATTGTAAATATAAAAGTTTAACTGTTGGTGTATCTGCTGTTACGTTAGAGGGCGGTGGGAGGGTACCCAGCCGTGATTATGGCTATGTTAGAAGGTGGCTGGGAGACGTGCCCAGCCCTTCTCAGAGAACTTTTGACCCGTGAGGGGAAATAGCAAGAGTAAGGTTGCTATAATGATGGGATTGGATGACTAAGGTAAAGGCCAGGATGGACAAATAGGTTGCAAACACTTGTAATCATAGCATCCAGGAGGCTGTTGCAGAGGACCATGAACTCAAGACCAACCTGAGCTATGTCTTAAGAAAAGAGCTAGACATAGTGCACATTGTAATCCCAGTACTTGAGAGAGACAGGAGGACCTCAAGTTCAAGGTCATTCTTGGCGATGTGAAGGCCAAGATCAGGAGCTGTGTGGTGGGGTCTAGAGCCTGGTGTTGTTTTAGAAGGAACAGGAACTGATGACGGCAGGTGCTCAGTGGGTTAGAGAACCAGTGGCTCACCCAGGAGGCTGGTTATAAGAGAGGCATGCAAGATAAAGGGTTAGGCCCCCGCCAAGGCCTGGGATAGATAAGGCTGGAGGGCCAACTCTGGACCTAGCACCTTGAGAGTATCATCTTGGCACATTATGAGGGAAAGCCTCAGCATCATTGTGACCCAGTCACTCTCAGGACCCTCTGGGCCAGGCTGGCAGGCCAGTGGGCACTAGGGGTAGTGGGTTGGGGGCCTAAGGGCCCTGGTGGCCCTAGGGACCGCCATGGCCATGGCTGAGCGGCCACGGCCTGAGTGGGTCTCATATCAAAACCCCAGCACCAACAACTGCCAGGACATGGGAAACTCCATTCTGTTGCTGTTGGGTCTCATCATCTGTATTAACATTGGCATCAATTTGGTGACCCTGGTCAGGGATGGAGGGTGTGGATGGGTGGCTGGGAGGCAGGCCTGGTTACAAGAACCGACTCGTGGTCACCATGTCCTCCTATACCTAGCTCTGGAGCCGACTCCGCATCATCTTACACCGAATGTTCCATATCATTTGTGAGAAAGGTAAGAAAGGCTAGGGCTTGGGGCCTAGGAGGAGCAGAAGCCAGGCTTCTTTCCCACCCCACCCTAAGCTGCTCCTTATTACTGAGGTGCACCTTCTCTCAAAGCTCCACTTTCCCTCTCTGTAGGAGCCAACCTCTCCAACAGTCTCACTTCTCCCTAATCCACAGAGACTACTAAATTATCCTCACCTGGGAGGCAGTCCCAGGCCTCGAGGAAGCAGACCTGCCCTGAAGTCCATCTTCGATGTACCATGGACCCTGTGAAAATGACTGTGACCCCCCCACCCACTCGTCGTCACCGCCGTAGAGCCTCACAGTGTCGCCGTGCCCACCACCCAGTAGCGTGGCCCCCTGACACGGATGATGAGAACCCTCCACAACAGCACCAGGCAATTTGCTCCCACAACTGGGATGGTCCTAAGGACTGGGAAGGTTTCCAAACCATGCAGGAGATCTGGGAACCTTGGACTCGGGATGGTCTAGACCAACCACCCCAGACCATCCGCTTCCAGCCAACAATAGAGGGAAGGCCCCTCAAAACAGAGATCCGGTCAGAGCAGGGCCTAGAGGCCTATGTGTATACTGTGAACCCTCCGCCTCCCAGCCCAGAGGCTTTGAGCCATAAAACCAATGGGGCGGGGCCAGGGGCCGGTGCTGAGGGTGAGCAAGCACAGTGCCAGCCTGCCTCACCACCCTTCCTGGGTCCAGCAAACGTCCCTGAAATACCCCGGCGCCGCTCCTCTGTCCGAATAGTGTATGACGCCCGAGATGTGAGACGGCGGCTACGAGAACTGACCCGGGAAGTGGAGGCTTTGTCCCATTGTTACCCCTTGGTCTCTGGATCCAGCACAGCTGAGGGGACAAGCAAGGATTGGGTGTACCGTCCCCTGAAGGGAAGATGACTGGGAAAAAATAAAAAGGAGGGAAGAAGTGGTTTGTGGTGGTCTGGGGGGAGGTACTCACTGTGTCCAGAATCCCTGGTTGCTAAGAGAACGACCTCCCTTGAAACAGGGCCTAGAGAGCCCTGGGAACCCTTGTCAACGTCTTGCCTTTATTGGCCCTGTCCTGAGCCCTTCTCAAGGCCCGTCTTGGTTTCAAGGCTCCCAACTGCCTCTACTCTGTTTTCTTTAGTGCCCAGAGAAACCACCAAATCCAGGCAGATCCCCAGGCAGTCATGAGCTAGAGGAAAGAGCTCAGGCCCTTTTGCCCTAGCTTAGAGGTCTAAGGAGGCCAGGTTTAGGCAACAGATCCAACAGAAGCAGGGGTCCCTCTGATGCTCCAGTTTCTTTGGGCAAAGATGAGGGAGGGTCTCTGGGCTCTTACAACCTCCCGGGTAGAACCTGAAGTTCCTGCAATCTTTGAGAATACACTTAGAAGCAGGAAGTAAAATAATAGGGACACTCTCAAGAGACACCATCCCATAATGTCTCAGCCTTCTGTGGTTATATGCCTCTCCATGTCACAAAAGATGCAGGCTCAAGCCAAGTGACTTGCTTGTGGACACAGATACCAGGGATCATGTTCACAGACTTAAAACTTTGTATCCCTCCTCTCCATTCCTGCTGATGGATTAAATTCCCACAGTCAATGAATCAGCCCAGACTACATTTTACCATGTGATCGCTTCCGAATGTTCCATCCACTGGACAGAAGAAAAATGAACTCCTGCCCTGCTCCTACTTGGCTGAGATTTGCCTATGCTGGGGCACACAAAATCTTGAGAACAAGAAACCATGTGACCCCAGGCTGAAGGCACTGGACATCACCTTTCATACTAGATGGATTTCTGGAATGTGAACATATTTTCTGTGAATAACCTTATTTTTGTTTACATCCAACTGGAGTTATTGAAGTTGAGTGTTAGCACAGGCCTGTAATTCCTGTACTCAGGAGGCTGAGGTAGGATGATCACTGCAAGTTCAAAGCTAGACAGGGTTACACACTCAGACCTGGTCTAGAAGGGGCTACAATGGCAAGACACCATATCAGCAAAACAAAACCACAAACAAAAGGTTCTTGATCATTTCAAGTTAATTTTATTCTTTAGGTACATAGTGAGCATGGCACACATTGTGTTTGGAGCCATAGGAAATATCTTTCCTCCGTTTCTGCTGAGTAGGTTACTGTATAAAGCGTTCTTGGTTGTCAGGTGGAAGCAGAAAGATCAAGGAGTTTGAGGATGTCCTTAACTATAGTTTGGCAAGGTCACCCTGGTTTACACAAGACCCTGTCTCAAAACACAGCCAAAATGACTTGTTGGTAGGGTGTGGTGGTGCATGTCCATAATCCCAGTGCTCCGGAGGCAAAGGCAGGGTGTTTGTTGCAAGTTCAAGGCCAGTTTGATCATCTTGAGTTCCAGACAAGGGAGGATTGCATAAGACTCTATTTTGTCTTTTTGAGCCAGGGTTTTGCTATGTAACCTAAGATTGCCTGGAAGTCACTGTATTGGTCATGGTTGATCTTGAACTCAGAGATCTACCCTGCCTCTGCCTCGAGGCCACCATACCTGGCCTCTTTATTTTTATTTTTTAAATTAGATGTCTATGTGCACTTCAGTGCAATTGCCAGTGAAATCCAGAAGAGGGCATCTGATCATCTGGAACTAAAGTTCTAAGTACTTGTGAGCCACCCAACCTGGGTGCTGGGACCTGAACGTGGGTCTTCTAAGAGCAGTATGCACTCTGACCTGCTGAGTCATCTCAATATCTCCTGCTAGATTCTATCATTAAAAAAACAATCAAACAAAAACCCACACTTGCAACGAGGGTGCTACTCTCACAGATACGTGATTGTTAATTTAGTGTACATGAAAGATGCCTGTCATATCAACAATTACATCTATTTATCTATTTTATACTTTGTTAACTGCGTGAACTGCTTAATTTTTTTCTAATGGTGAGTAAACATGTTTAGCAAGTATTCTACTATTTTACTACACTGTACCTGCGTGTGTGTGTGTGTGTGTGTGTGTGTGTGTGTGTGTGTGTGTGTGTACTATTGAGATGGTATCACTAGCTCCAGGATGGCCTGGAACTAGAGCTCTTCTTGCCTCAACCTCTCCAGCAACTGGACAAGCCCATTGCTGCCATACTGTGTTGTTTTTCTTAAGGTGGCAGCTGACGGCTTTTCATTGCTGCCATACTGTGCTGTGGTTTTTCTTAAGGTGGCAGCTGACGGCTTTTCAATCTAGAGTAGGGTGGGTTGGTGAGAGGACAGTTCCTTTGGAAGGAGGGAGGACCACAGTCGATGTTGGTAGTTGTCAACAGCAATCTCATCAAGGTACAAGTCTGTGTGATGCAACAAGGGTGCTAGTACGAAAAGGGTTGCGACAAGGAAATGGGATGGGAGAGTCGGCGCTGCTACGTGTCATTCATTACCACTGTAGATGTTGACCTCAAAGCAGGCAAGAAATGTGGCATGGCAATATATGATGCCATGTCTCAGAAGAGCAACGAAATCCTTTATGGATATTTTGATCCTGTGAAGATGGTCTCATGACGTGGCTACCATACTTTCTGGTGAGAAACCAGATGTGGGGTTAAGAGCAGAGGGGGAGAAGACTGAACTCAAGTGCATCTGGGCCATCTTTTATCAAATGGAAGACAAGGAGAAAAGTTGTCATGTAAGGGGTCAAATTAGTGAATAAAAGAGCTTTTACCTCTCCATTATGACTCTAACCTGCTTCATTATGACCTGGCCCCCTCACACAGATAGTAAGCATCTCTCGGTACTGGCTTGAATACAGTGTGGTTTGGGCTGGGTGGGGGGTGGCCCAGGTGGCCTTAGGACCCCCCCACCATGGAAAACCAGCTGTGGCAGGGCACCCTGGGGTGCTGCCATCAATACCAAGAAAGCCCCCAGGATGCTGAGGACATCCTATTTCTGCTGCTGGGCCTCATCATTCTTGTCAACATCAGCATCAATGTGACAACTGTGGTCAGTGATCACTGTGGTTCACCCATAGGGAAGAAGGCTGAGTGGAAAAGCCAGCTGCAAGCTTCCTTCACTTGCAGAAATGGGTGGGATTGTTGGGAATGGAGATAGTATCAGAAAGCTGATCTTCACTCCCATCTCCCCACCACCCCCAGATGTGGCATGGGCTCAAGAATGCCTTAAACAAGATGATCTGTTGGATAAATCAGAAAAGTAAGTATGCTAGACAATAGTACACACACACACACACACACACACACACACACACACACACACACACACACACCTGGGTCCAAAAAAAAAATGGACCAAGTGTTCCTAATCCTGAACTTTTTGGCTCTTGTCTGTAGCTGATGAAGTCCAGGCTACCGAATGTCCCCCCAAAGATCCCCCAGCCAATGTCCAGGACGTCCACATCCACTGTATCCTGGACCCTGTACAAGTGAAGATGGCGCAACCCACACACTGTTCCCCTTCCTCCTACCACTATCTCCGTAAGCGCTATAGCAGCAGGCGCCGCCGCAGGCGCTGCCGCAGCCGCCACCAACAGGGCAGCCACAACCGCTACCCACAGGGTTGCCACAGCCACCAGCAGAGGCTTCGAAACAACAGGCAGCTCTCCCACCGCTACAAACGCTTTCGTAAACAACCTCAAAGCTACACGTCACAGCCGAGGCCACTGTCCTTTTGTGACCTGGAAGACCGGGATTCCCTTCCGGAGGATGACCAGTCCTGCCCGCATCCCAAATACCCCCGTAGGAGCTGGGGCGGTCTTTATAAGCCAATGGGTCTAGCCTCCAATGTGGGACTGTGGGGCCGCCAGGGTGGAATCCTCGCCAGCCTCCCCTTACCCTCTATCTACCTGTCACCAGAGCTGCGCCGCTTGCCCAAGCGGGTAGAAGCCAAGTCAGAACTGAGGCTACAGGCTTTCGGTCCCCATTACTCACAGTCCCGGATTTGGGGAAATGTGGAAACTGAGCCCTGGGCTTCACCACCACCACCTGCCCGCCGGCTGCTTCCTAACCCTTCCTGCGTCACTGCGGGCTACAGCCCTTTTTCTTCAGGGGGCCACATACCGCATGATGCCTGGGATCAGCGGCGGCGTGGGGTGGAAGGCTCTGAGCCAACACCGGCCTTTGCGTGCAGGAATCCCAGGTCAGAGGCCCAGGGCTACCGGGAGCACAACTCCCCACAGGCCCACCGGCGGCAGAGTCTCCCTACCTATACCCAAAGTCCACCCCAGTCCGTAGGACACGTGGGTTACAGCTCCCGGGAATCTCACGAGTTCCGCAGGCGGGCAGGCGACTGGACTGAGGTTTTTCCCTCTCGGCACCCTCTAACCACGTCTACCTCCCTCACCGCATTGGGTGAGGCTTACCAAAGAGCCCCAGGTGCCAGCTCCGGTCTGATGCCTCACTGCTCCCAGCCCTTACCTGAAGTCCAGGCTTCTGATCCAACCCCACCTCCAGTCACCTTTGTTCCGCTCAGTCGGAATCCGGGTGGCAATGCCAGCTACCAGGTGTATGATAGCCTGGAGCTGAAGAGGCAGGTGCAGGAGAACAGAGGGCGGGCCAGCTCATTGCCACCACCGTCCACCTCAGCCTCAAGGCCCTCTCTGCACAGAAGTCGGACAGGGAAACTTAACTGACCAGCAGGTGATGGGGCGGTGGAGCAGGGCACGGAGAAGGAGTAAAGAGAAAGTGTCCAGGAACTCTTGTCGTTTGTGGTTTGGAAATGCCTCTCCTCTCGTCAGCCCGGGGTCCTGACATGAGAAACCAGTCTCCCCTTGATGTGATGCTTCTGTTGCCCCAGGGGTCATGTTCCTGCCAGTCGGCCCCTCTTGATCCTGTCTGAAATGTCTTAAACTGAAAACTGCAAATCACAGGTCTCCAGAGCACACATCTTGCTCACTTCTTCCTTTTCCCAAAATGGACCGACTCAGATCTGCTTGAGAAACTGAGACCAGAGCTTGGGGGTGGCTCTTTGAGCACATGCTGCTTTTGCAGAGGACCTGGGTGGTTCTTCTGACCTCCATGTAAACCAGGCATACATGTGTGCTGTCAAAACACTCATGTATGGCCGGGCGTTGGTGGTGCAAGCCTTTAATCCCAGCACTCGGGAGGCAGAGGCAGGCTGATCTCTGTGAGTTTGAGACCAGCCTGGTCTGCCGAGCGAGTTCCAGGACAGCCTCCAAAGCCACAGAGAAACCCTGTCTCGAAAAAAAAAAAAAAAAAAAAAAACATGTATGTATGTATGTATATATGTATATGTATATTATATAATAAAGTAAACTTGGGGGTTGGGGGGGAGAAAAAGGGTTTGAGGTCAGACGGATAAAGGCTTGAAGCCTAGCGCAGGAAGAAGACGGAGGCTCTAGATTTCAGCCAGGTCTCTGAGGTCAAGAGCTTCCCAGTCTTAGGAGTGATCAAGGGGTGAGATTCTGGGTTCTCAGCTGCAGGAGTGATGGCATGAGGCACGTTTGGGCTGAGTGAGTCAATCACCGGGGGAAGAGTTGGTAAAGGGAGGGGAGCTGGTCTGCCTGTAGGCGTGGGTTGCTCAGACCCGGTTACCAGGGAGCTTCATCCTGGTCCTTTCTTTTCCGACATCTCATTGTGATCACCGGCTCCATTGTGACTCAGGTCTCCTCCCCTCCCTCATTAGGGGAGTCTGATTCCTAGTATGTGGGGGCCATGGGGCCCAGGTAGTCCTGGGACCCCAGGTCATGGGTGAGCAAGTCTACCATGGAGCCCAAGCATGCTCTGGCACCAACCTCAGGAGATGCCAGGATTTAGGAGACTCCATTCTTCTGATTCTGGGCAGCTTCATCTTGCTCAACGTGGGAATCAATGTGGTGACTCTGGTCAGGGCAGGGACTGGGCAGCAGGGTGGAGTGGGCTCTGGGCTTCGTTTGCTTATTTGTTTTGAGACAAAGTCTCACTATGTGGCTGTTTGAATCCCAAGCTTAAGCTCTTCCTGTCTCAGTCTCCTGAGTGCTGTAATTATAGCCATGAGGTCTGGGGTGTTCGAGGGGCTCAAGTGGGAAGGCTGCTGGGATTGGCCAGACAGACTTTGGCCTCTGGGGCTCACCCCACTTCTGGGCTCTCCTCCCTCCGCTCCCCTCAGCTCTGGAAGCATCTGAAGAACTCCCTGAGGATTCTTTTCCATCATTTTTTCCCCAAAGGTGAGCAGGCTCCTACATGGTCTCCTGGGGATGTGGCTTGTCCCTTTTGTCACAGTTCCAGTTCCCACCTAGGCACCCTGTCCTTTACCATCCGCCTTTCCCTGCAGACAAGCAACCTGCTGGTCTAAACAGCCGACCCACGTGCGTGCGCTGCACCGCAGATCCCAAGAACTTGTGCTCAAGAATGCCCTCCCGATTTCATCGCCACCCCAATTTCCTACTCGGGCATGTCAATCACCTTGACTCTTGGATACCAGACACAAATGATGAGAATGTTTCTAGATGCTGCTGGATGCCTCCCCAATGTGGACATGGAAGAGCTCCCACAGAAGCTCCATGGGAACTGTGGAACGAGGGACTGAGGGGGGCTGGGGAAGCCCCTCAGGCCACAGTCATGAAGACTCAGGCTTCTTTATTTTCCAGGCCAGAGATTTCTCCCCAGACTCCAAAGATAAGGAAGCTGAACAGGGTGCCACCTCCTTCACCCCAAGAGAACAAGACTAAGGCACCAGATGACAGTCTACCCCATGCTCCAGCCCAGGCTCAAACCTATTCTTCAACCAACACTCATGAGCTCCCCTCCACTCAGTCCCAGACTCAGACTTCAGAACCCACTCTCTCCAGGGCACAGGGTCTTGAGCACACCTCAGCCCATACCCCACCAGTCCATGCAGCAGATTTTATCTCAGCATCTATCCCAGCCCTCAATGAAGCCCCAATACCAGCCAATGCTTCACTCCCAACCCCATCCCATAACCCAGCCCCCACCCAACCCTATTCCCCAGGCCAGGCCCCAACCAACATTCAAGCCCATACCTTGGATCAGACCCAGCCCCACGCCCTGCCCCCTGCCACACTCCAGGTACCAGTCCCAAACCAAACTCAGGGTTTAGCCCACAGCCCCGAGCAAACCTCAGCCCATACATCACCTCAACCCCCAACCCAGGCTCCTGTACATGCTTGCTTCCAATGCCAAGACCATGAGCCAGCCCAAGCCTTAGTACACACCTTGACCCACCCCCACACAGATGTCCCTGAGCAAACAGCATCTCAAGCCTCAGCATGCGCTCTGCCCTGTTCCCTGATTCATTCGCAAGTCCATTCCCCAGGGCCTGGCCCAACCTCTGCCCCAGCCCCTGCCCTAGCACTATCTATGACCATGGCTGCTACTCAGGCCTCTGCTCAAGTCCCTGTCACCACCTCTACCCCTACCCTACCTCCTATTCCATCTATGCTGGCTACCTTTGGCCCCAGCTTCTCCACTGGCCACATGGTCTATGATGCCCGCAGAGTAAAGCAGAATCTCTCCCTTAAGCACAACTCCCAGAACTCGAGGTGTTTCATGAAGGACTTGAACACCCTCTTCAGGCCCCAAGAGGTGAAGGGCCCGGTGAATTCTGGTACTTCTGAACAAACACAAAAGCAGCATGGTGGGAACAGTGTTGTGCCTCCTGCTGGGTCTATACTTGGTTACCTGGGACTGGGGAACATGGAATGGAAGAATCCAGACAATGCCAAAGATAAGTTCTCCCAGCCGAAGACCTTCCCTTACTGCAACTTTCATCCTTGCTGTTCTGATAGCAAAAACAAAGAATCCCAGGCTCCGGTCTACCCCAAGTTCCTGCTCTACACCCATGATGCCACTCCCTCTAGACCTTGTTTTCACTCTCCAAGCACTGCTCAGAACGCAGTGCCCACCATGCCCACACCGTGTACTCTTGCCCTGCCGCTTGTTTCTCCTAGAACATTCGTTGTTCCTCAACCTAACCATCAGAAGCCCTCCAACTTGACACGAACGCCCACCTTTCCCTCCACCTCCAAGTCTCCTCAGGCTGTCTCTTCCACTTACTACTCCAGCCCTTCTCAGTTCTCCACCATGTCTCAGACCTCAATCCAACCCCCAAACCCTGAGAGTCAAAACCTTAACCAAGACTTTAACCTTCAAAAGACCCCTTCACTTGCCAAGGATTCCAGAGTTCCCAGGAACCCAGACCTTACCAAAGATCCAGTTCTCCAGAAGAACCCAAGCCTTACCCAAGATCCAGTTCTCCAGAAGAACCCAAGCCTTACCCAAGATCCAGGATTCCAGAAGAACCCAAGCCTTATTAAAGATCCAGGATTCCAGAAGATTCCAGGACTTGCCCCAAATCCAGGCCTTTATAATAACCCACACCTTACCCCGAATCCAAGTCTCCATAAGAACTCAGGTTTCTACAAGTTTCCAGCCTGTATTCAAAATCCATACATCTTCATGAATCCAAACATTTCCCAAGACTCTTGCCCTCAAAAGAACCTAGATATCACTCAAGATTCCAGTCTAAGGAGTTCAGCTGCTATCCGAGATGCTGGTATCCTTCGGAACATGGGTTTTATCCAACCTTCCAGGCTCCACAAGAATGTAATATTCAATCAAACATCTGGCCAGAGGACTTTGAGCTTTATGCAAGATTCTGTGGTCTTCAGGAATGTTGCATTAAACCAAGATACTGTAATCAACAAAAATAAAGATCCCTCCCCAGTAACCAACCAAAAGAGGCCAGACCCCTCTCAAGATTCTGGAGGTAACAATGATTCAAGAAATGCACAGCATCCAGGAGCCTGCAGGAATGTAGGCCTTACTCAAGACTCTAGACCACAGAAGAGCCCGTGCCATACCCAAGACTCTGAAATTAACAAAACCTCCAGACTTGCCCAGAAACCTAGTTCTTCCCAGAGCCCAGGTCTTATCCAAGACTCTTCTTTCCATAAGAGCTCAGGTCTCACACAAGACTCAGGAGACTACAAGAATTCAGGCTTCACCCAAGATCCTGGAATCTACAGAGTCCCAGATCTAAACCAAAACACTGACTCCCACAAGAGTCCCTGTGTAATCAATGTCACCACAGCAGAAAAAAGATCGGACCTTAACCAAGATGTCGGCATTTACAGTTCAGAGCACAGCCAAGATCCTAACCTCCAGGAGTGCCCAACAATTGATCAAGATTCTGGCTGTCATCAGAACCCAGCACTTGGCCAAGGCTCTGGCTTTAAGACCCCAGGCCTTACTCAGGAAGCTGGCCCCCACAGGGACTCAGGCCTTACCCAGCAAGCTGGCCCCCACAGGGACTCAGGCCTTACCCAGCAAGCTGGCCTCAACAAAAAAACAAGCTTTGCTCCAGGTACTGCTTCTGCCCGAGTCATAGGCCCGCTACAAACACTAAAGCTGACATCTTCCCCAGTGAAATCCTTTGTATGTAAGATGGACAATACAGAGCCAGTCAACCAAAGCCCCTGCCCTTCCAAGGCCCAAGTGCTCTCCCCGGACCTGAAAAGTTTTTCAGAGGTACCTGTCCTAATTGAACTACAGCCATCCTCCCAGAGGTTAGCCAGCCAAGAATGGGCATACCACACTGTAAATACAGCTGCTTCATCCTGCCAGAAGTACCGCCAGATGTCTGTGCCTCCCAAAATCAGCTGGAGGCCCCGTTGCCCTGGAGCAAGCACCCGGACAGGTCATGTGGTCTTCGATTCCCGCCAGAAACACATAGTAACTGGCAGGGAAAAGTGTGAAGCTTTGTCTCCCAGGCGCCCTCGTGAAGAAGTATTGAGAAACTCAGAGGAGACCCAGAAGGAATGGGGATATCAGAATGTGATGAGGACCTTGGAAAAAGAGGGAACAAATGCTCATCAGGAGTAGAGGCCAGAGAAGGACTTTGTGGTTGTTTGAGCTTCTCCGTCCCGGCGCTACCACGTATATTGACCATCCTCATTTTAGAGAGACACAGAAATAACACGCCTCTATTCTTCCTCCACAGCTCCGTAATCTTCCAGGCTCGAGAGCTGTGTTTCAGGAAAACAGATAGTAGCCACTATTCAAATGTGACTATTAGGATGTCAATTAAAACTTAAAATTCTCACCAAGCGTTGTGTTGCACACCTATAATCCCAGCACTTGGTGGGTGGAGGGTAGAAGCATCAGGAGTTAAAAGGAATCCTCGACTATATAATGAATTAAAGGAACCCTCGACTATATAATGAATTAAAGGAACCCTTGACTATATAATGAATTAAAGATCCTGTATCAAAAAGAAAAAAATTAAAAAAAAAGCTTCCAGGGGACTGGAGAGATGGTTTATCTGTTAAGAGTACATACACTACTCTTCCCATCATTCACCTAGTGGCTCACAGCAGTCTGTAACTTCAGTTCCAGGTTCAATGCTATCTCATCTTCTGGTCTGCTGCACATGGTACACAGATACATATACAGGTCATTACCCACACACACAAAAAAGTTTAAGCTGGGCGTAGTGGTGTGCGCCTTTAATCCTATCACTCAGGAGGCTGAGGCAGTCTGTGGGTTCAACATCAGTCTGGTCTACATAATAAGCTCTAGGACAGGGCTACAGAGACCCAATCTTAGAAAAACTTTGGGGGCTAGAGAGATGGCTCAGTAGTCAAGAGCACTGGATGCTGTTCCAGAGGACCTGAGTTCGATTCCCAGCTCCTGCCACATGATAGCTCACAACTGTAACTCCAGTTCCAGGGTATTTAATAGCTTCACAACAATGTACATAAAATAAAGCTAAATAGATGGGCATAGGTGGCGCACACCTTTAATCCCAGCACTTGGGAGGCAGAGGCAGGCAAATCTCTGTGAGTTCCAGGCCATCCTGGTCTACAGAGCAAGTGCCAGGGCAGCCTCCAAAACAATACAGAGAAACCCTGTCTCAAAAAACCAAAAAAATAAAAATAAAAAAAATTATTTTTTAATCTGAGCTAGGTAGAGTAGTGCACATCTGTAAGATCAGAATGTAAGAGGCTGAGGTGGTTTCCATTTTGAGCCCAGCAGAGCTACATAGCAAGAGTCTGTCTCAAAAGACAAAAACAATTTAAATTCTATTCTTCAGTCTCTCTATTTTAAGTTCTGACAGCCACATGTAGCTGGACAGCAAAGACTCAGGATATTTCCATCATAGAAAAAAAATGTTTTGAGACAGGATTATGCTATGTAGCCCAGGCTAGCTATGAACTCATTCTATAGCCTGTGCTGGACTTCAGTTTGCATGCATCTAGCTTTAGCATGATGAGTGGTGGAATTGTAGGCACGCACCACCACGATGCCTGGCTTTGTTACAGGAGGAGGGAGTTGACTCTGTCTGTCTCTGTCTCTCTCTCTGTCTCTGTCTGTCTGGCTCTCATACACACACACACACACACACACACACACACACACACACACACACACACACACACACGCGCGCGCGCTCAGGTTATTCTGATGCTCACTGTATCCGTGTAATTTGCCTCTTGACAAGGGTACCTAAGAGACAGAGCTTCACAGTTTTCCCTGCCAGTTACCATCTCTGGTGGGCATCAAAGACCACATGATCTATCTGGGCACCTGCTTTGGGACAATGTGGCCTTCAGTTGATTTGGGGAGGTATAGACATCTAGCAATACTCCTGGCGGGCTAAAGGGACTGTATAGGTACAGGCTGGCCTCAAATTGGAGGCAAACCTCTCCTGCCTCAACTTCCTGAGAATTGGGATTCTAGGTATGAGCCACCACACCTGAGGTATCACAGATCATTCTTTCCTTAAAAGACGGGTCATGGAGCCGGGCGTTGGTGGCGTATGCCTTTAATCCCAGCACTCGGGAGGCAGAGGCAGGCGGACCTCTGTGAGTTCGAGACCAGCCTGGTCTACAAGAGCTAGTTCCAGGACAGCCTCCAAAGCCACAGAGAAACCCTGTCTCAAAAAAACAAACAAACAAACAAACAAACAAAAAAGACGGGGCATGGTGGTTTATGCTTTGCAACCTCAGAACTTGGGAGGCGGAGACAGGAGAATTAGGAATTCAAAAAAGGAGAGGAAAGGGGTCTGGTGAGATGGCTCACAAGGGGAAGGCACTTGCTGCCAAATCTGATGTGAGTTTGAACCCTGGGCAGAAAGAGATAATTACTGCAAAGTGTCCTTTGAGCTCCATGTAAAAGCTGTGCCATGGATGTATGGATGTACACATGCACAAACACAAAATAAAAACGTAATTAGGAAACAAAAGGGAGGCAGGACAGTGGTGGCGCACACCTTTATTCCCAGTACTTGGGAGGCAGAGGCAGGCGGATCTTTGTAAGTCTGAGGCCAGCCTGGTCTACAGAGTGAGCTCCAGGGCCACACAATGAAACTCTGTCTCCAAAAACCAGAAAAGTAAGAGAATGAAGGAAGAAGAAGAAGAGGAGGAGGAGGAAGAGGAGGAGGTGGAGGAAGAGGAAGAAGAGGAGGAGGAAGAGGAGGAGGAGAGGGAGAAGAGGAAGAGGAAGGAGGACAAGGAGAAGAGGAAGAGGAAGAAGAAGAAGAAGGAAAGAAAGAAAGAAAGAAAGAAGGAAAGAAGGAAAGAAAAGGGGAAGCTGGTCAGATGGCTAAATGGATAAGGCAGTCAAGTCTGATGATGACTTGAGTTTGAGTCTTGGGATATACATGGTGGATGGAGAGGACCAGTTTCCACAGGTTCTCTTTGACACACACACACACACACACACACACACACACACACACACACACACACGAGAGAGAGAGAGAGAGAGAGTTTTTAAAATATTCTATTTTATTGGAAAGTGATGCTTTTGAGTTCTCTTTAAAGAACATTCCTTTTCATCCATTCCCAACATTTCCATTTATTATTTATTGTTTTTTGTTCTTTTTTGAGTCAGGGTTTCTCTGTGTAACCTTGGCTGTCTTGGAACTTTCTCTGTAGATCAAGGTGGCTTCAAACTCAGAGATCCACCCACTTCTGCCTCCCAAGTGCTGGGACTAAAGGCATGTGTCACCAAATATTTGCTATTACCAATATCTTCAAGGCTCTCAGAAAAACCAGAGAGCCTTGTTAATTTTCAGAGTGGTTCAGAAAGAATGCCCTATGCCTGGCACCCTTCAGGGGCTCAGCAGAGACCATCGCTAGCAGCTCTTTCAGAGGATCCAGGTTCAGATCCCAGCACCCACACAGTGGTCTACAATCATCCATAACTGCAGTTCCAGGGGATCCAATGCCCTCTTTTGACTTCTGAAGGTACCAGGCAATCACATGGTACACATATATACATGTAGACAAAAGCATTCATACATGGAGCTTAAGGGATGGTTCAGCAGTTAAGAGAACTCAGGTTCAATTCCTAGCACTCACATCGTGGCTCACAACCATCTGTAACTCCAGTCCCATGGGATCTGAGGCCATCTTCTGGCTCCAAGAGCTCTAGGCACACAAATCACACACAGACACACATGCAGGCAAAACAACCATACACAAAAAATAAATTGGGAAAAAAAAGCCCAACCCAGTCTTGACGCCCCTTGATCTGGCCTCTTGTGTCACAGTCAGATATATAAATCCACGTCCCTGGTTATCTCTGTTTCCCCTACAGTGGCTGAAGGGGAAGGATACCCACTTGGCAATGACTTGAAACCCCTTAAGTCTGGGCTTCCCAGATAAGCTCTGGTTCCAGGAGTTTCTTTCTCTTTTTTCTTTCTTTCTTTCTTTTTTTTTTCCGAGACAGGGTTTCTTTGTATTGTTTTGGAGGCTGCTGTCCTGGAACTCTCTCTGTAGATCCTCACAGAGATCCTCCTGACTCTGCCTCCCGAGTACAGGAATTAAAGGTGTGCGCCACCAATTCCCGGTTTCCAGGAGTTTCTTTACAGATTCTACCCTACCCCAATTTCAGGTTGTGTCTCACTCTAGGCTAGGTCTACCTGGAACTCGCTCTGCATTGCAGGTAAGTCTCTGGCTCATGGTAGTCCTCCTGCCTCAGCTGCCCAGTGCTAGGATTATAAACAAGTCCCCACACTTGTCGCAGTCCTCTAGTTTTTCAAGACATCCCAGATTAGTGATCAGAGGCAGATGGAGAGGAAGAAGCCCTGGCCTGGAGGGGTCTGGTCTGTGGCCTGCTTCGTGTTTACTGGTTTACTCCTGCCCCACTGTCCCACTCCCAGCTCTGTCCTATGTCTGTGCTGTTTGGATCCCTTATTCTGGTTTCTGGTAAAATAGGTCACTCAAAGTATTTTCCTGCCCTAGTTTTGCGGCCGGACCTCGTGCAGCAGGGAGTTTCCCTTGGACTTCAATTTCAGTTCTAACAGCTTCTGTGTACATGTAATTTCAAATTCCCATGTGGATTCCCTGCCATGATTCTGCATGTCTGATGTGAGCATTGCTGGTTGCAGTCCCCCTCCAGAATTCAGGAGTTCATTTCTGTGTCACCTTGATTATTCCTACCTTGATATTACGACCATTGGTTCCAGGAAGATGCCTTCCCACCAAGCAAGAGAGCAAGAGAGCCTTCTTTCCACAGAGAAACCCTGTCTAGGAAAATCAGAGAGAGAGAGAGAGAGAGAGAGAGAGAGAGAGAGAGAGAGAGAGAGAGAGAGAGAGAGAGAGAGAGTTTCAATCTATCTCACTCAACTCTGATCCTGGACAAGTCATATGCATTATTATTACTATTTTTTTAAAACAAGGTCTCACCATGCAGCCCTGGCTGTCTTGGAACTCTCTATGCAGACAAGGCTGGTCTTGAACTCACAGAGATCTACCTGCCTCTGTGTCCCAAGTACTGGAATTAAAGGTCTGTGTTGCCATGCTCAGCTTTTTCCTTTATAAAAGAGAGTCTAAACTGCCCAGACTAGGGGTAGGGAGAGGGTTCAGTGGTTAAGAGCACTGTCTGCTCTTCCAGAGGACCCAGGTTTGATTCCCAGCACCCACATGGCAGCTCACAACTGCCAATAATCCCAGTTCTAGGGGATGTGACACTTTCACACTAATGTACATTAAATTAAATGCTCACACTAGCCTTCAGCCTGCCACCCTCCTGTCTCCACCTCCCATGCCCAGCACAGCTTCTCTAAAACATAGTCTTGAAAATGATCAGCGCCTTTAATGCCAGCACTCAGGAGGCAGAGGCAGGTGGATCTCTGGGAGTTCGAGGCCAGCCTGGTCTACATAGTTTCAGGCCAGTCATCGCTATACAATGAGACCCTTCCACAAGGAAATAAGCAAAGCTAAAATAAAGTGAAGTCAGAATTTCCTGAAAAGACCATGGAGCCCCACAAATGGAATGAAGTGTATGTTCTTTGTTATTGTTTACTGTTCAGATCCGACCCATTATCCCTCTTCTCCAATTCCAAGGAGTTTTATCTAGGATTGATTAGACTGTTGCTTCCAGTTGGGATAGTGGCATGAGCCTGTAAATCCAGCACCAAGAAAGCTGAAGTAGGGGGCCTGGAGTGATGGCCAGTGGTTAAGAGCACTAGCTGCTCTTCCAGAGGACCAGGGTTCAAATCCCAGCACCCACATGGCAGCTCACACTGTAACTCCAGTTCCAGGGGATCTGACACAGGCACATATGCAGACAAGACACCAATATATTAAAAAAAAAAAAAAAGCTAAACTAGGAAACTTGCTGTGAGTTCAGGGTCAGCCTGGGCTACATAGTGATTCCAGGTCAGCTTGGACTATATAACAAGACTTTGTGTTAAGTAAATAAAGTCAAATATGGTGCCGTATGCCTTTAAGCCCAGAACTCAGGAGGCAGAGGCAAACTGAGCTCTCTAAGTTGCAGTCAGTCTGGTCTACATAGCAAGTTTCAAGTCTATACTTTGAAACTCAGTCTCAAAATAAAAAGAATTGAAGGGAGGAAAAAAGAAGAAACTACAGCTTCCAGTAGGCACTACTTTAGCACAGTTGAAAGGGCGCATAGGGACCGCTCCAACGCCCAGTACTGAAGGGAAACTACAACTCCCAGGGTGAACTCTCACAGGAGGCGGGACCAGTCCAGAACCACCCAGACAGCTTCCAGAAAAGGGCGTGGACATGTGACCATCAGGAAGTTACCTGTAGAATCTTTTTCTGTTCACCACCTTTCCAGCGACCCCTTAATCGGAAAGTCGTGGACCAATAAGCCTCTTCTGAAAAAGAGGTAAAGGGAGGTGGACAAAGGGTGGCGGCAAAAATCGGCTACTGTATTCCACTGGGCGGCCCAAACAGACGTTTTTTCTTAAACCTGCTGAGTCAGGTGAACCGATTAACCGGGCCGCAATCTGCATTTTAAAAAAGGACGTAGGAAGTAGTCATTTGTTCATTTCGAAGATTAAACGCAGAACGCATCATCTGCAAGCCCACTTGTGGACTGTCTATAGCCCTTGCTCCGCCTCAGAAGGAAAGGAAAACTGGAGAACTTTTGGACAGCTAAGAAAGGCCTGCCAGGGATCTGTTTGCCCTAGCCCCAAACAATAGAGAACCATGGCTTCCACCGTCTGGGGCAGTGCCCCCTGGTGGGGCCCGCCACCCCCAGCCCCAGCCCGGCCGCTCACAGACATCGACTTCTGCTCTGGCGCACAGCTGCAGGAGCTGACTCAGTTGATTCAGGAGCTGGGTGTTCAGGAGAGTTGGAGTGAAGGGCCCAAGCCTGGAGCTGATCTTCTCCGAGCCAAGGATTTTGTCTTCTCTCTGCTCGGTAAGTAATTCTCAACTGTGGGGATTTGAAAACCCCAGCCTCACCATTCCCCACCCCGGCTTTGGGCCCTGATACCTTCACGATCCTTTTTCTTCCTTTAGGTCTAGTTCACCGCCAGGACCCCCGTTTTCCATCTCAGGCAGAACTCTTGCTGCTTCGCGGTGGCATTCGCGAAGGCTCCTTAGATTTAGGGCATGCCCCCTTAGGTCCCTACGCCCGGGGACCTCATTATGATGCCGGCTTTACACTCCTTGTGCCTGTGTTCTCTCTGGATGGCACTGGGCCTGAGCTGCTACTGGATCTGGAATCCTGTTATGCGTGGCTCCGCCTTCCAGAGCTGATGTGCGGAATGTCGGTCCGGGAGACCTGGCAGGATTGCTTAGGACCCCCTGTCCCAGAAGAATGTGATTTGACTCACCAAACCCATAGCAAAGAGAGTCCCACGGACCGGGAAAGCTCTGTAGACCAGTCGCATGATTGTGTCCCTGAGCCGGAGCCGCACACATCTGTGGAAAAATCATCTAGTGACCCTTTAGGGTCTTATTCGCTTTACAGTGACACCACCAATCTTGAAACTCCTGAACCACTGAAAACACTGAGTAGTGATGAGTTGGAAGCCGACGAAAGTCCAGTCCCAAAGCTGTCGGAGGTTCCGAAGGCATGGCCCACATTATGCCCTACCCAAGTGGCTGCATGGTTCTTCGTTAAGCTGGCTGAGGTCGCTGAGTCCCTGATCCCGGTCCCAGGCGCCCCGCGGCTAGTTCACGCTGCTCGCCACGCGGGTGTCACCACGGTCCTCCTGGCAACTCCAGAGCCCCCACGCCACCTCCTGCTCTTCGACCTGATCCCGGTGGTGACCGTGACAGGCTGGCCTGACAGGGCTCGGAGCCACTCGTGGGCGGGTCCACTGGCCTCTGAGTCGGCTTCTTTCTACCTAGTGCCGGGCAGCCTCCCGGAACAGCAGGGCACCCCTGGATGGCAGCTGTGCTTCGCCCGCCAGGAGCTGGCGCTCAAAGCGCGCATCCCCGCGCCGCTGCTTCAAGCACACGCGGCGGCCCAGGCGCTGCTGCGCCCACTGGTGGCGGGGACTCGGGCCGCCGCGCCCTACCTCCTGCGGACCTTGCTCTACTGGGCGTGCGAGCGGCTCCCTGCGCTCTACCTGGCGCGGCCGGAAAATGCCGGCGCTTGTTGCCTCGGGCTGCTGGATGAGCTGAGCCGAGTGCTCGAGGCCGGGACGCTGCCTCATTATTTTTTGAGCGGCCGAAAGCTCTGTATGGGAGACGGTTCCGCTGCCCTGCGCGGCGCATTGGCCCAGCTCCGCGGAGACCCTGCACAGGCCTTGCGTGAGGCGGTGGAGGAAGCCAAGGTTGCCCGCAAAGGGGGCGGTTTAGCGGGCGTTGGGGGCGGAACCCATTAAAGATTTCTACTCTTATGGAATGCGAAGTGTTTCCTCTGGCGGTAGGGTCACGGAGGGGACTGCTCCTTCTTCGCATACAGACTGTGTGTCCTGAGTCCAAAGCCAAGTCTTTGCTAAAGGGTCTCCCCCGATGTTTTGTCCTGCCTGAGGCCCAAGTTCACTAAATCTGGGCTGGCATCCCTCCTATCCCAGTGCTGCCTCGGGAAGCATCTCTCAGAGTCAACAGTGAACAGGAGGAATGGCAAAATGCGGGAAGGAACTGGCTTTTGCAAACCTGGTTCTGATCAATTTGGTTTACACCAAAGCAGAGAGATATTAAGGCCGATTACAGCCCAAACTGGGTGTTTCTCCACCACCACCACCACCCCACACACGCTTTCCTCATCCATTTCTCTCCTCACTTCCATCCCAGGCAGTAGGGTCCCTTTCCATTTGGCTATTCCATCTAGTCCTCCGCCCCCGCCCCAGCCCCGCCGCATCAGACTTCCTTGTCTTGTCTCCCCTGAACCCCGAGACTCGCAGGCCTTGCCTCGACTCCGCCTGCCTCTGAAACAGTCCGCGCTCACAGCTTCCGAGGAACCCCAGGGTTCCGCCCGCCCGGCTTCGCCTCCCTCTTTCCCAGCGTCTCCGCCCCCTGCCCCGCCCCCGGGCCAGCTCGCAGAGGAGGGGGAGCTGCTGTCGCAGCCGCCGCCTCGGCTGTGGCCGCTGCTCCTGCCGCCGCCGCTCTGCCTGGTCCAACCTCCAGGCCCAGTGCTCTGACTTTGCCGAACCGGGGCGCTCTGCAGAGACATCTTCACTCCTTCCTGGGGGTCTGGGACACCTAGGCCGGCGTTGGGGGGAACCTCCGCTTGCGGGTGACAGGGAGGGAGGAGCTGAAGCCCGCAACACCCGTCGCCCGGATCAACAGGACAGAACAGGTTGAGGGGCGTCGGGGAAAGGAAGGGGTGCTATAGCAATCCCAGGGAGGACGAGGAAGCCCTGTCGCATCTGATGCGCTATGACTTATTAAGGCCTGTTGACGTTTGAGGAGTGGTGACAACGTGGGTGATCTCCACTCTTGGGGGCCTCGTTAGATTGGAGGGTGTGGGATCTGAGTAGTGCCAGTTGTTCCTCGGGAAATTTAAGGAGCAACCAGAAGACGAACAAAACGACTGATGCTCCTTGCTTCGGGGTGACAGAAGGTCCCCCAGACAAGCACCTGGTTATGCACAAGGAAGGGCTGATTTGGAGGTGACTTCAAAAGGAGCGGAGTTAACAAAGTGAGGAGAAGGTCTCAGCAGCTGGAACCCTGTGGTACTGGAACCCTAGGTACTGGAGCCCTGTGAGAAAAAGCATTATCCAGCCAGAGGATCTGGGAACCCCTTCTCACTGAACCTAGACAGCCTGCATATTAAGACATATTTGGGGGGAGTTTTGAAGGAAGTGGGAGAGCCATTCCATTTAGAGTATAGCAAAGAGGGAAAAAAAAACATCAGGCCTGGGTTCCTCTCTGACATTGACAACAGCCCAGGGTGAGCTAATGTCCCCAAAGCTAAAGACCCACACCCTTCAGATTACAAGAGTAGGCTGGGCAGGAGAGGACCCAAAATAGGGGAGGAAGAAGTCTGAGGATATTTGGACATCTTGGACGTTTAGGAGGGTCTTGACTTTGGGACAGAGGAAGTGGGGACCGACGCCAGAGAGGAGGGAAGGGGAGAGCTTTCATTGGGGACAAAATTTATGGGTGAGGTCAGCTCAAGAGTGCATAGGCTGTTGTAGCCGCTGGAGCTAGTGCAGGGCCAAGGGTGAGAGCTGGTGGTTGGGGGAAGGCAAGGGGGTCTGGGGTTGAATCCTTAGGTCCTGTGGGTGGGGCGGTGGGTTGCGTCCAGAGCATGCCCTGGTGAGAGGACTCCTCTAGGGGAGCCCAGGGCGCTCCGGGAGCCTGCTGGTTTGGGGGTGTCTCCTCCCGGGGCGCTATGGCGGCTTTGGCCAGTAGCCTGATCCGACAGAAGCGGGAGGTCCGCGAGCCCGGGAGCAGCCGGCCGGTGTCGGCGCAGCGGCGCGTGTGTCCCCGCGGCACCAAGTCTCTTTGCCAGAAGCAGCTCCTCATACTGCTGTCCAAGGTGCGACTGTGCGGGGGGCGGCCCACACGACAGGACCGTGGCCCAGGTGAGTGTGGCTAGGGCGGGGTCTCCGGGCCAGAAGAAGTCCTTCTGCCTGAGACCAGGGACCCTGATGGTGCGCGCGGTGGGAGGGGGGGTCCCAAAAGTAGAAGAGGTGGGCCAGAAGGACAAAATCTATGGGACTATGCTTCAGTTTGCTTCCTCTTTTCCCGTAATGCCGAGTCTCCTTGCTTTCGAGGGCAAGGGGAAGGTTTGAGGGGCCAAGTCTAACGACCCAAGCTTCTAAGCTCCTGTCTGCCCCCCTTCAACGCAGGACTCCCCACCCCCACGGTTCTTCGCCTACGTGCAGGTTCTCGCGATTCTTTCCATGCGAAGCGGAGGGACCCGGGGGGTTCTGGACGCTTGGGTCACCCCGAGGGTTTCTGCAGCCCTGGTTGCCCCGCCCCCGCTCCGGTTCTCCCGCTCCTCCACGATTTGGCTCTGTTCCTCCTGGTCGAGCTCGCCTGGCCAGGAGCCAATCTCTCCAGCTCTCCCCCGGGTGTCCTTGCAGCTACCTCGTCAGCCAGGCCCCTCCGTACGCCCTCCTTCTGTGACCTGCGCTTCGAGAAGGGTGCTGAGCACCCTTTCCCATTACTCCTGTGCGATTCGGAAATCCGATCCTACAGGCTCCGGGGACCCTCTGCCAGTAGGAACTCACACACAGTTCGTGCTGAGGAACTGCACAGAGACTTGGGGGGTCGTACCACTTACAAGGGGGAACAAGAAAATCGGCAGAGCGGGAAAGGAGAGGTGTAAGGGTTGGTATGTGATTCCCGTCCAGGTACGACAGTTAGGAAGTCCCTCTGGCCTCTTTCCAGGCCGCTACGGTTCCCCTGGGTGTAGCTCCTTGCGCCCTCCTCCCCCACCGCCAACGGTAAGTAGTGGTACAGTCCGCAGCCCACCCTCTGAGTGGGACCCAGCCCCCACGTGATGCAGCTTGCTTCTCCAGCTCTGTCCCCTCTTCCTTATATCCTTGATGTGGTATGAATGTCCCCTATCCCAGGCTAGTTACCTGGTTGAAGGGTAGAGGCTCAGCCTCAAGGAAAACTGGACCCTCGTGAGCCAGCTGACTGACTGACAGACAAACAGACAGACAGATGGGTCAGTGTCAGACAAGCAGGCGCTGAGCCAAAACAAGGCCCGCGCCAAGCAAGCGGCAGCTGCAGCAGCAGGTGCTGAGTCAGCGTCAGTCAAGCCCAGTCCCACCCCTGCTTCTGAGGGGGAGCCCCTTCCCTATAGTCACCTTGCTGCTCACCCCGACATTTGCAAGCACATTGCCCTGCGTCTCTAGCACTGTCCGTTGCCTTTCATGTCTTTCTCTTCTACCTCCTCTCTGCCCCCTCCCCCAACTCTGGTGGGGAGAAGGAATTAAGCCATTTAAATAAATTTCAATAAATTAAGCTGACGCTCATGATTAGAGGAAGCGGAAGAGACCCACACCCCAGCTTCCTCAGGAATCAAAGAGGGGTGGGAGGAAGCTTTCTGGGAGGGCAACAGAGCTGGGGCCCGGAACCGGCTTCTCTTCATTTCCCCTTCCTTCTATCCTGTGATCCCGCCAAGTGTAGGAATGTTTCTGGGAACAGAGATGTCGTTTTTCAAAGATGAATGTCTCTCTCTCCAGAGCCTCAGCTCAAAGGCATCGTCACCAAACTGTTCTGCCGCCAGGGTTTCTACCTCCAGGCAAATCCGGATGGGAGCATCCAGGGCACCCCAGAGGACACCAGCTCCTTCAGTGAGAGGGGAAGCCAGCTGCAGGGTGGGAAGGGGAGCCAGGGACAGGAGATGACAGGCTTTGTTGTCTTCAGCCTGTCTTCCTGAGCCCCAAGGGGAGCAGTGGAGCTGGACTGGGGAGGGGACTCAGATGAGCGTGAGGCACCTGGGTCCTAACATCTGCTTTCTACTCCCCCAGCCCACTTCAATTTGATTCCCGTGGGGCTCCGAGTAGTCACCATCCAGAGTGCCAAGCTGGGTCACTACATGGCCATGAATGCTGAGGGGCTATTGTACAGCTCGGTAAGACTATGAGGCTAAGTGGCCTGGGGTGCTGGGGACACCTTCAGCGTGTGTCCAGCCTTTGTTACAGACAGGACTTGCACCCAGGACTCTGTCCTTCCTGCTTTGGCTGATCACTGCCTGTTCCAAGTGGTCCTTGAGACATCCAGTCTGTATTTGCACCGCTCACCCTCAAGTGCCCCAGGCTCTTTGGATGTCTAACCCTTTCAGACATCTCCTTTACTCTGGATAGGAGGTAGTGAGAGGCTGGGAATGCAGAGAAGAGATCTTATTTCCAGGGCCCCTATTAGTCTAGTTCCTACCCCTGGTGGCCCTCCAGGCTTTTCCTGCTCTCTGTGCTCTGATTTCTGCATGGCCTCATTGGTTGCCATCCTTTAGAAAAAAATGTATGGATTGTATCTTGGCTGTTTCTTCCCAAGTGTTCCCTTCTGCCAATGATATAACAATCTCTCTCCCTCCCTCCCTCCCTCCCTCCCTCCTCCCTCCCTCCCTCCCTCTCTCTCTCTCTCTCTCTCTCTCTCTCTCTCTCTCTCTCTCTCTCTCTCTCTCTCTCTCTCTCTCTCTCTCTCTCGTGTGTGTGTGTGTGTGTGTGTGTGTGTGTGTGTGTGTCTGTCTGTCTGTCTGTCTGTCTGTCTGTCCATGCCTCTTTCTGGATCTTTGTTCCTCAGCCACATTTCACAGCAGAGTGTCGCTTTAAGGAGTGCGTCTTTGAGAATTACTATGTCCTGTATGCCTCTGCCATCTACCGCCAGCGTCGTTCTGGCCGGGCCTGGTACCTAGGCCTGGACAAGGAGGGCCGGGTCATGAAGGGAAACCGAGTCAAGAAGACCAAGGCAGCTGCCCACTTTGTGCCCAAGCTCCTGGAGGGTGGGTATGGGCTCCAGAAAAGGTGGGTCATGTGGGAGGGTATTGACCTTGACATGAATATTTAGCATCACACACCCCAAGCCATAAATGTTAAACAAGATGTTGTTATGACAGGACAAAACAGGAAGGCTCTAGCCTTTGGGGATTTGGGGACTTCTCTTCATTTGGGTTGGGATTCTCCAGGATGAGTGAGTGTAAGGGAAGGGAGGCCTCTCAGAGCTCTGACTCTTTCTGGCTCTCTGTGTGCCTAATTCTCCTTCCCTGCTCCTCTCTCTCCCCTTCACAGTGGCCATGTACCGGGAGCCTTCTCTCCACAGTGTCCCTGAGACCTCCCCTTCCAGTCCCCCGCCCCTTGAGATGTAGTCCCTGGACTGGAGGCTCCCTGCACTTCGGTGAACCAGCCACCACCACAGCCTGTCTCCTAGCCCTGCTCCAGGCCTTGCTGCTGTCCCCCTGTTGCCACACACATGCCCTAAGCAGCCAGGCCTCACTAGGTGCTGTACCCCGAGGGAGCTTAGGGACTAGTCGGCTGGGATTCTGGAGTTGCTGAACACTTACATTCTGGGGCCTAGGAGAGGTTCTAAGATGGGGGTACCCGAAATGATCCTGGCTGACCACATATTTCTTTTCACATTAACTCCTCCCCTCCAAAGAGCCCCAATTTTTCCTGAAGTGGCGCTGGGGGCTAATCTTCTTCTCCCTGGCTGAGCCAGTTTCTGAAGCCATGCACTCCTTCAGTCGCCATGAAGCCACAGCTTTCTAGGTGGCACACTGACACCCAGAACTAGTTTCCTTTTCTACCCACTCTACCTTCTGCCTTGGTCTGGAGAGGTTCATATCCACTGAACACCCCAGCCAGGGCCAGTCTGTGTTCTGTCCTGGAACCCAGGCATGGATCCTTTATGCTTCTATTCTTGACCTAGACAGATACCCCCCACCCCCGATTTTTTAAAAAGAGGCTGAATTTGAGCCTCCTAATATAGCCATTGGCCTTGGTCTTAACTGGAAGCAGCCTCAGGTCACGCCGTACGTTAACCCTTCTTATCCCAGAGACACCCAATTCTAGAGCCTGGCGTTCTGTACCTCTATAGAGCCATACTCCCTCCTAATCCCAGCTCTAGGACATAGACCATGACTCTCAGCCCTTCTTTCCTGGGTCAGGACTTCAAGTTGGAGGCTATCCTGGGCACGCGTGTGTGCGTGTACACACACACACACACACACACACACACACACACACACACAGAGCATGCTTACTAGTCAATACTGAATGAACCAAGAACCACCACTGCTTATTTTTCCTACATAGTTTTATAAAAATCTTCTTTCCTCTAGAATGCTTAGAATGCTAACCATACTTTTATATGGTTTCTAGTTTTAGCATTCCAGATGGGGTTTTGCCAGGAAGAAAAAGTCTAGGGAAAGGTACAGGAATTCTGGAAAAATGTACCTGGCTCATGTAGGGAAGCTGAGAGGAGGAAAATGCCATGCTTTGATTGAATTTGTGTCTGCTTTGGGAAGACATGAACACTTAGCTACCTCAGCAGGAATTCCTTCCAGGTCCCTTTTAAAGCTGAGGTCCTTTGCTTGATATGGTATGGTGCATTTGTGAGGTGGAGTCTAGAATTAAAAAGGACAAATAGAGACACAGACTTGATTCCCCCTCCCAGCAAGGAGACTCCCACCCATCTCAGCAATAAGTCCAACTCTCCCTCCTACAGATCAGGCCTAGGAGAGGAGGAGCCTCTTAGGCTCCCAGACCTCATATGTCCCCAGAGCTTCTAATGAAACAGAATTTACTTTACAGCTTATAACCTCAGCTGGGGTTTAAGTACCCAAAAAAGGACCTGAAAACCGGGAACCTCTAGTAAAATAGGGGGTAGATTCCGAGTCTAGCAGATGTAGGTGGAAACGGCTACGGGACGGTCCTAAAGGAGGGGCTAGTGCTCAAACGCAGGTCACTTTTCCTCAGGCCCTTTTACTTCTGGCTTGTTGCAAGAGATGCCCCCCCTCCCTCACACAAACCCCGCTCAGGCTCCGCCCATCCCCTGGCTCTGCTCTTAGGGGCCTGGGTCTCCATGCTTTCTCTAATTAAAGATGATTTATACAACCGGAGTGTTATCTGACATTTGTTGAGCGGAGGGCGACTGCAGTTGCTCCAGGAGGGACCAAGTCTAGCGGGTGGGGCGGGTGGGCTGGCGACCGGTCCCACGACAACAGGTGCACATTCCTGGGCGCCTCGTCACTTCCCCTGTCCTGGTGGCTTCGGTCCGCTCTCCGGACAAACTCACTGAGCGAAGCGGCTCGGCCATGACCTTAGGGGCGCTGCTGCTACTTCTGGGGGTGCTCGGGGCGCCCTTCGCCCCAGGTAAGTCAGTCTGGGCCCCAAAGAGACAATGACAGGGGCAATGGTCGCGGCCAGCCCCGGAGCGTCACTTAGTGCTTTCCTTCGTCAGGCGCCCGCGGGTCGGAAGTCGAAGGCCGACTTCGAGAGAAACTTTTCTCGAATTATGATAGCTCGGTGCGACCGGCTCGGGAGGTGGGAGACCGCGTCGGGGTCAGCATCGGCCTCACCCTGGCGCAACTCATCAGCCTGGTGAGGGCGCCCGGAGCGTGGAGGTCGCTGGGCGGGACGGGCTGGGGGCGTGGTTTTAGACGCGGTCCCGAGGAGCGACAGCCTGGGGGTGGGATCTGCGGCGAGGTTTGGGGGGGGGGGGAGAGATGGACAGGCCTTTGGCAGCGATTGGGTAGAAATGGGACCAATGAACAAGTGTGTGGGCGTGGCCTCTTTGACAGCCCTACCGGGCTGCTCCGCTTGTGGGCGGGTTTTGAGGCGGAGCTGAGAAAGAAGGACCTGCTAGGGGGGAGGAGCTCGGGGCGTGGCCGTGTTTGATCCTGGCCGGGTCCGGCAGAACTTGGGGATCAAAGAGTCAAGGAACGGCCCTGGGCGGAGATTCGGGGTAATGTGGACTAGACACTGGGTGTGGTCCGTGGCTGAACCAGAAGGTACATGGCAAGGAAAGCAGGCGTCAGGATCTGATCTTTCGAGGCTGAGGTGGGCCTGACACCCACTCAACTTCTACCAGATGGGGTTTGCACCCAAGAAGGTGCAGTTTAGAGAAACGGGATCGATATCTGTGAGAAAGTGACCCTAAGCCCTCATCTCTTCCCACTTCATTTCATTTCTGCCTTAAAATTTTCCCTTCTAGAACGAGAAGGATGAAGAAATGAGCACGAAAGTGTACTTAGACCTGGTATGGAGACCCCGTGGGTTAGGGAAGGGCGTCCCGCCACCTTCATATTAATCTCCTGGAATGCTCAGTCCAATAACATTTTTTTGCATAATGACTTTATAAAACACAAATTTGGCGTCACTAATTTTAATTCTCACCCTTTAAAGGGCGGTGAACTGCAGTTTTAAATTGCTGTAGCAGAGGATGGCTAATACAATCTCTTCAATTACTTTTTTTTTTTTTTTTTTGGTTTTTCGAGACAGGGTTTCTCTGTATTGTTTTGGAGGCTGTCCTGGAACTAGCTCTGTAGACCAGGCTGGCCTCGAACTCACAGAGATCCGCCTGCCTCTGCCTCCCGAGTGCTGAGATTAACGGCGTGCACCACCAACGCCCGGCTTCAATTACTTTTTAATTTGTTTTATTTTATGTGTATGGGTGTTTTGCTTGAATATCTGTCTGCGCACCACATGCATATCTAGTGCCCGCCGAAGCCAGGAGAGAGCACCTGATCTTCTGGAACTGTGGTTACAGATGTAGGTGCTGGGAATCAAACCTGGGTCCTCTGGAAGAGTAGCCAGTACCATTACCACTGAGCCATCTCTCCAGGTCCCCTTTTGGTTTCAGAGACTGAAAAAATAGAGTTCAGTGCAGGGGGAAGGAAACTAGTTGGCATGAACCCTTTCCCCTTGAACCACAGGCCAGGCCTGAGCTACCCCCATTTGCACCTTCTTCCTGGGCACCCTCTCAGACACCCCAAGCCTCTCCCTGGCCTCTAGCCTGAACAACCCTTAAGCTTCTGCGTCCCTAGGAGTGGACAGACTACAGGTTAAGCTGGGATCCTGCGGAACACGATGGCATCGATTCTCTCCGCATCACCGCTGAATCCATTTGGCTCCCAGACGTGGTGCTACTGAACAAGTAAGAGTCTTTCCAAGAGGAGGGCCGCCGGGGGCCGGGGGCGCCGGGGGGCGGGCGGGGGGGGGGTAATGAGTCATGGTGGGGGAAGTCTCGGAGGACAGATCCAGATCCCATATTAAAAAAATCTCTTTCCTGTAGCAATGACGGAAATTTTGACGTTGCTCTCGACATTAATGCCGTGGTGTCCTTCGAGGGCTCTGTGCGCTGGCAACCCCCTGGCCTGTATCGCAGCAGCTGCAGCATCCAGGTTTCCAGGCTTTGTCTGTTCTCAGACTTGCTCACCCCCACCTACTCCCAATCCTGTGGCATAATCCCTCCTGATCCTCACCTCTTTTTTTTTTTGGTTGTTTTTGTTTTTGTTTTTCGAGACAGGGTTTCTCTGTATTGTTTTGGAGGCTGTCCTGGAACTCGCGATGTAGACCAGGCTGGCCTTGAACTCACAGACATCCTCCTGCCTCTGCCTCCCGAATGCTGGGATTAAAGGCGTGGCCACCAACGCCCGGCCCTCACCTCTTTTTTTTTTTTTTTTTTTTTGAGACAGGGTTTCTCTGTGGCTTTGGAGGCTGTCCTGGAACTCGCTTGGTAGTCCAGGCTGGTCTCGAACTCACAGAGATCCGCCTGCCTCTGCCTCCCGAGAGCTGGGATTAAAGGCTTGGGCCACCACCGCCCGGCCCTGGCCCTCACCCCTTTTTTTTGCCCTGACTGCCCCATTGCCTTGTATACTTTCTTTGGTTTTCACTCTTCCATGGTGATCCTCCGCCATTTCCCTGATGATCCCTTCTCTTTTGTTTTTTTTTTTAAAGATTTATTTATTTATTTATTACATATTCATTGTTCTGCCTACATGCCAGAAGAGGACACCAGATTGAATTGTAGATGGCTGTGAGCCACCATCTGGTTGCTGGGAATTGAACTCAGGACCTCTAGAAGAGCAGTCAGTGTTCTTAACCTCTGAGCCATCTCTCCAGCCCGATCCCTTCTCTTTTGTAACCTGCATCCAATGACCTCCCAAACTTCCCTAGTCCTTACCAGCCCTCTGGTAGCTCCAGTGTCTTCCCCTTTCCATTCAGGTCACTTACTTCCCCTTTGACTGGCAGAATTGCACCATGGTCTTTAGTTCCTACAGCTATGACAGCTCTGAGGTCAGCCTGAAGACAGGCTTAGGTCCCGATGGACAAGAGACGCAGGAAATCTACATTCAAGAAGGGACCTTCATTGGTGAGTGGGCGTGGTTTTCACATCCAAGGCTGGTAAACAGGCTCTGTTATAGATGCTCAGAGTAACCTACTAGGGTCAGCAAGGTGGGGATGATTATCAACACTACAAATAGGGATTTTGAAGCCAAGTGTGTGTGCTGGCTAACACCTTTAATGTCAGGAGCCTTGGAAGGCTGAGGCAGGAGGATTGCTGCATATTCAAGGCCAGCCTGGACTACATTCAGAGACTCTGATTGTCTTCCTTCCTTCCTTCCTTCCTTCCTTCCTTCCTTCCTTCCTTCCTTCCTTCCTTCCTCTTTCTTTTCCTTTTTCTTTATGTGGGGGGCTTTTTGCAACAGTGTTTCTCTATATAACAATTCTGAGTGTCCTGGAACTTACTCTGTAGATCAGGCTGGCCTCGAACTCATAGGGATTCACCTGCCTCTGGCTTCTGAATGCTGGCTTTAAAGGCATGCGCCACTACCACCTGGCTGAGATTCTGATTTTTCAAGCAGACAAAAAGCACATACCACACACAGGGGAGATGAGATGGCTCGCTGATAAAATCTCTTGTAGTGTAAACCTGACAACCCGGATTCAATCCCTGGAACCTACAGTGGGAGGAAAGAACTACCAAAAGTTGTCCTCTGACTTTCGAATTCACATTGTGGCATGTACACACACACACACACACACACACACACACACACACACACACACACATTAAAAACAGAAAGCCGGGCGTTGGTGGCACACGCCTTTAATCCCAGCACTTGGGAGGCAGAGGCAGGCAGATTTCTGTGAGTTCCAGGCCAGCCTGGTCTACAGAGCGAGTTCCAGGACAGCCTCCAAAACAATACAGAGAAACATTGTCTCAAACAACCAAAACAAAACAAAACAAAAACCCAGAAAAACAAAACAAACATGGAAATTGAGACTTACTTAAGTTTACTAGAGATGGGTTGCCTACCAGTGTGCTATACCAGGCACTAACTAGGACTTTACCACACCTACCTGTGTTTACCTCTTCTGCTCTCCCCTCCAGAGAATGGCCAATGGGAGATTATCCACAAACCTTCTAGGTTAATCCAACGCCCAGGGGATCCTAGAGGAGGGAAGGAAGGACATCGTGAGGAAGTCACCTTCTACCTCATTATTCGACGGAAGCCTCTCTTCTACCTGGTCAATGTCATCGCCCCTTGCGTCCTCATCACTCTCCTGGCCATCTTTGTCTTCTACCTCCCACCAGATGCAGGTAAATAGCAAGAGGTTCCGGCTCTCTGGATAATTAGCCTAGCCTTTCTTTCTCATCTTTACTCCAGGTTACTTTTGCTGTTGTTTTGTTTGTTTGGTTGGTTTGGGTTTTCGAGACAGGGTTTCTCTGTATTGTTTTGGAGGCTGTCCTGGAACTCGCTCTGTAGACCAGGCTGGCCTCAAACTCACAGAGATCCGCCTGCCTCTGCCTCCTGAGTTCTGGGATTAAAGGTGTGTGCCACCAATGCCCAGCTGTTTGTTTGTCTTATGTGTGTGTGAAACTAGGTGGTGGCGCACGCCTTTAATCCCAGCACTTGGGAGGCAAAGGCAGGCAAATTTCTGTGAGTTTGAGGCCAGCCTGGTCTACAGAGGGAGTTCCAGGACAGCCAGGCTACACAAAGAAACCCTGTCTCAACCCTCTCAAAAAAGGTGTGTGTGTGTGTGTGTGTGTGTGTGTGTGTGTGTGTGTATGTGTGTGTGCACATGCACTTATAAATGCCCATGTAGGTCAGAAGTGGGCCATTGGATCCCTGGCAGTTGGAGTTCCAGGCATTTGTAAGTCTCCTGAGGTGGGCCCTGGGATCTGAACTTCAGTCCTCTTGATAGAGCAGTGACCTAGTTTGCTTTTCTGTAGCTGTGATAAAAATATCAAAACCAGCTTATGGGAGGAAAGGGTTATAGTTCATCACTGAGATGAGTCAAGGCTGGCGCTCGAGCTAAGGAGTGAAGTACAGGCCGTGAAGGAGCATGCTCACTGACTCGCTTCCTCCTTGACCTGCTCGGCGACTTTCTGTCTTTTTTTTTTTTTTTTTTTTTTTTTTTGCTTTGCTTTTTTGTTTGTTTGTTTGGTTTTGGTTTTCTGGTTTTTGGTTTTTTTTGAGACAGGGTTTCTCTGTGTAGTTTTGGAGCCTGTCCTGGCACTCTCTCTGTAGATCAGGCTGGCCTCAAACTCATAGGAAATCCGCCTGCCTCTGCCTGCTTTTGCCTCCGGAGTGCTGGACTAAAGGCAGGTGCCACCACCGCCCCACGCTCAGCTACTCTCTTTATACAATCCAGGATCACCTGCCCAGGAATGGCACTGCCCATAGTGGACTGGACTCTCCACATCAGTTAGCAATCAAGAAAATGCCTCCATACATGCCCACAGGCAATTCCTCAGCTTAATCTCATTTTTCCAGATGTGTTAAATTGGCAAACGGAAGCCAGTCTTGACAAACAGTAAGTGTTCTTAAGTACTGAGCAAATTCTCTAGTCTCCAGATAGGTTTTCTTGACAACTCAAACCATCATGGGTTGGCTATCCCCCATGCACAATTAGACCCAGACACAGGCCCTACAACGGCTCTGCTGCTGGCTTCTTCCCACCCATTAACTTTTTACTCTTCCCTTTAGAGCCCTAACCTCCCATTCATGGAGTTCTGGCTGGCTTGCATGACAAACCAAATTCCAGGCTAAGCTAACTTTCCTTTTCCTGTTTCCCATTCCTAGTAAATAACCTTCCTCCTTCCTTCAGACACCAACTGGTACCTTAACTGGCTGTCTTCCTGGGAAATGGCAGTTGACTTTTCTCTATAAGGAAGTGCACTATAGTAATAGGGTAACCCTGGTCAAATTCCATAATGACTATGTGTCTGAGTTTCCTGATCAAGAAATGGGACACCCATTGTCCCTATTGCATAGAATTATTTTGAAGAATAACTGGGTTAATAAAACTATACCCAGTACCTAGTTGGATCTATATAAATGTGCTTTTTGCTTGTTTTTAACTACTTTTGAGCAGTTGGTGTAAGGAAATGCAACTGGATTATATGCATTAATTCTAATCTTTACAATAACCTCTCAGTTAAGTGCCAAATTGTCATTCCCTTTTATAGAGAAGGGTAAATAAGCCAAGGAAGTTAATTTGTTTGTCTGGCATCACACCCAGGTCAGTACCAGTCTTATTCAGAGACCTTGCCTCTAGTGCTTTCCTCCCTGCACTTGGGAAACTGAGGCATGAGAATTACCAAGAGTTTGAGGCCAATGAGTATGAGGTTACCTGGAGCTTCATAAGCAAGACCCTGTCCCCCCCCCAAAAAAAATCCCTCAAAACAACGCAAATATGAAAACAAATGAAACCCTGTATTTAAAGCAAAACAAAACAAGCCTGTATTCTCCTCATCTCTGGCTTCAAGTCCTCTATCCAGAAATGGAGATATGCAATTCAAGAACATACTTCCAAGTCCAGCATGATGGCTCTGCAGGCAAGATGCTTGCTACCAAGTTTGAGGGCTTGAGTCTAATATGGAACCCACAAGTTGTTCTCTCTCTCTCTCTCTCTCTCTCTCTCTCACGCACACACACACACACACACTCATACACACACAGTGTTAAAAAGAAAAAGAGCCTACTTACAAATACAATCAGTTCCTTCTAGAACAGGCAATCTTGGAACCTAATATTACAGGACCAAAATAGAGTGAACTGTATGGCTTATTTATTTCAATACCTTTCATGAAGTTTGTAAGGTCTCTGGTATGAAACAAGAAGAATCAGTCACTTATGCACACTGTTTTATTTTTAGATTCTTCAAATTGCTATATTGTTCTTGGAATAGCTACAGAGATTGGTCTGTTCATTCATGCAACTATATCTGTGGGATTTCGGTGATATGCTAGGCACTGCAAATGCACCAGGAATAAAAATAATCAAATAGGATTGAGGATATAGTTCAGTGGTAGAATGCTATAGCAAGTATAGGTAGAGTTAGTCTGCCATACATGAAGCCCTGGGTTCCATCCCTAGCGCTGTGGGGAGGGAGGTGTCAAGGAAGGGATATAGTTTAGCTGGTAGAGTGTTTACCTTGTACCTATGCATAAAGTCCTGAGTTCAGTCTCCAGAACCCATATACAAACAAGCAAATAAGTAAAGTCACTAATCTTCCCTGGTATTCACTCTGGTGGAGAATCAGTCAATAAATTGATGTCTACCATCATATATTAGAAAAGGACAAGTTTTTGTTGTTGTTTGTTTGTTTGTTTTGTTTTTCAGGACAGGGTTTCTCTGTAGCCCTGGCAGTCCTGGAACTCATTTTGTAGACCAAGCTGGCCCTGAACTCAAAGATCTGCCTCCTCTGCATCCTAAATGTTGGGATTAAAGGTGTGTGCTACCATGCTGGCTTCTGGACAAGTTCTAAAAAGGAAAATAAAATAGGAAGGTGTTTGGGAAGATTAAAGTGAGGGTGGACCCCTATATATACTAGCACTCAGAGCTGGCAGAATCAAGAGTTTGAAGCTAGCCTGGGCTACAGAGACAGTTGCAGGTCACTCTTAGCCACAAGTGAGATCCTGTCTCAAAACAGGGCTAGAAGCTGCCCCCCCACCCAGGGGTGGGATGTGGGGGTGGGGGAGTGGCGCACATCTTTGATCCCAGCACTTGGAAGGCAGAATCAGGCATATCTCTGTGAGTCTGAGGCCAGCCTGGTCTACAAAGCTACACAGAGAAACCCTGACTGGAAAAATTAAAATAAAAAAAAAGGGGGTGGTGGTGGTCAGGTGGTGGTGGTGGCCTTTAGTCCAGGTTAGTTTTGTTGTTGTTGTTTTGTTTGTTTTATGTGTGTGTGAAACTAGGCGATGGTGGCACACACCTTTAATCCCAGCAGTCAGAAGACAGAAGCAGATGGATCTCTGTGAGCTGGAGGCCAGCCTGGTCTACAAGAGCTAGTTAGTCCCAGGACAGCCTCCAAAGCCACAGAGAAACCCTGTATCAAAACAACAAAAAACAAACAAACAAACAAACATGTGAGTTGTAGCTCACATGAAAGAGTTTGCCTATTACACATGAAGCCTTCAACCCCTCTCACAGAGTAAACTAGGCATAGTAGCAGAACCCTGTAATCCTATGACTTGGGATGGGAGTGAAGGTAGGAGGATTAGAAGTTCAAGGTCATCCTCTGTGCATTTTGAGCTCAAGGCAAGCCTAAGATATGTGACATCTGATCTCAAAAATCAAACAGACTTAGAGAGATTGCTCAGCCGGTTAAAGAACTAGCTGCCAAGCCTGATAACCTGAGTTTGATCCCTGGAACCTACATGATGGAAGGAGAGAATGGACTCTTGCAAGTTGTGTGTGTCAAGGCATTTGTGCACACACACACACACACACACACACACACACACACACACACACGCTTACAAACACAACCCCCAAAGTAAATTAAAATGTGATGAAACAAACAAAAGCACCAAATGAGAAAAACACCAGGAGCTTTTTCGATACAGGGTCTGATGTACACCAGGGTGATCCCAAAACACTACATAGCTAAGATAACTTTTAACTTCTGATCTTCCTACCTCTGTCTCAAGAGTGCTGGAATCACAGGCATGCATTGCCACACCAGTTTATGGGGTGCTGGGGGTTGAACCTAGGGCTTCCTGTATACTAGGGTAACACTCTACTAACAGAACTACATCTCAGCCTCAGGGCTGCAATTTCTTGGTTTGGTTTTGGTTTTTTTTTTTTTTTTTTTGAGACAGGTTTCTTTTGTAGCATTGGCAGTTCTGGAACTCACTCTGTAGACCAAGATGGCCTCAAATTCACAGTGGTCCACCTGCCCATGCTTCCTGAGTGCAGAAATTAAACAGAGTGAGTTCCAGGATAGCAGGGGCTACACACAGCTCCCTCCCGAGGGGACGGGGGAGAGGTGAAGGAGGAGCAGGTAAAGCTGGGAATGGTGGTACACATCTTTAATCCCAGCACTCTAGAGGCAGAGAGAGGCAAATCTCAGTGAGTTTGAGTTTGAAGATAGCCTGGGCTACGATAGTAAGTTCCTGGCCAGTCTAGGCTACATGCGACCCTATCTTTCAAAAAAAAAAAAAAAGAAAGAAAGAAAGAAAAGAAAAGAAAATAGGTTTGCAAAACAGCTCAGCTGGTAAAGGTACTTGCTGCTAAGCCTGATGACCTGAGTTTGATCCCCATATGATGGAAGAAGAGAACCAATTCTTTTTTTTTTTTCTTCCAAGACAGGGTTTCTCTTTGTAGCCCTGGCTATTCTTTTGTTTTGTTTTGTTTTTTGTTTTTTGAGACAGAGTTTCTCTGTATTGTTTGGAGGCTGTCCTGACACTTGCTTTGTAGACCAGGCTGGCCTCGAACTCACAGAGATCCACCTGCCTCTGCCTCCCGAGTGCAGGAATTAAAGGCGTGTGCCACCACTGCCCAGCTTGAGAACCTATTCTTGAAAACTGTCCTCTGAAAAACCACCCATGGGTCAGAGCTCTGGTTCTTCCATACATGCACATTTGTGTGCACATACACATGTGTACACACACATACACAAAATAATAAAATAAAGCAAAAAATTTTTAAATGAATAAAATGCAGTTAGCAAAAGTCTCAATGAAAAGGGAATGTTTGGGGGCTGGAGAGATGGCTCAGAGGTTAAGAGCACTGACTGCTCTTCCAGGGGTCCTGAGTTCAATTCCCAGCAACCACATGGTGGCTTACAACCATCTGTAATGAGATCTTGTGTCCTCTTCCAGCATGTAGGCAGAACACTGTATATATAAATAAATAAATAAATCTTAAAAAAAAAGAAAGAAAAGGGAATGTTTGACTTTAAGGAGGTAGATGATGGCCCTCATTTTTGGTGGAAGAACTTGCCGTAGGGAGAGAGTACAAAAGCCCTCATGTGGGGGGATGCCTACATTCACCAAGTAGGGAGGCTAAACAAAAGTAAAAGGTGGACATGGTGGTGCACCCATAATCCCAATACTTGGGAGACTGAGGTAGGGGGATCACCTTGCTTTTGAGGCCATACTGGGATATATATAGTAAGTTCCAGGCCAGCCTGACTACAGTGTGAGGCCCGTCTCAAAAGAAGAACACAGTAGTCCTTGTTGCAATAATAAGGGGGGGCTGGAGAGATGGCTCAGCGGTTAAGAGCACTGACTGCTCTTCCAGAGGTCCTGAGATCAATTCCCAGCACCCACATGGCAGCTCACAACTGCCTGTAACTCCAGTTCCAGGGGATGTAACCTCCATACCAATGCACATAGAGTGAATTTAGATAAGGACTAACCCTGCTTTCTCCTCTGCCTTCCAAGGAGAGAAGATGGGGCTCTCGATCTTCGCTCTGCTGACCCTTACTGTGTTCCTGCTGCTGCTGGCGGACAAAGTGCCGGAGACCTCCCTGGCAGTCCCCATCATTATCAAGTATCTCATGTTCACCATGGTCCTTGTCACTTTCTCCGTCATCCTTAGTGTTGTGGTCCTCAACTTGCACCATCGCTCACCCCACACCCACCAAATGCCCTTTTGGGTTCGCCAGGTAAGAGAGGTCATCTGCAACCTTACTTCCTGATCTTACAATCAGCCAGGTGTGGGAAAGGATGAGGCCAGCCTAGACTAGGAACCAGGTTTGGGAAAGGACAAGGTTAGCCTGGGCTACACAGTAAGTCTGTCAGCAAATGACAGAAATAAAATAAAAGAAGGAAGGAGAGCACCCTCGTGTTTGACTTTGTGTCCAAAAGCAGCTCCACCCACCAGCCTGGACTTGACCTTACAGACCTTACGGAGAACTACAGCTGGCATAGTGCCGACGTGCAGAAGCCTGCTGGATGGCAAAGCTTTACACAGTTCGCTTTATCTTTCCATCCTAATCACTTCATAGACACAACAGGCCCGCCATCCATGCTGCTCATTTAGAGCCCCAGGGAAGCAGTCTCAGGGACAGATGCCATCAGAGTAGAAGATTTTGAACCCTTCATTTTTCAGGACAACGCCCAGCCTGTTTAAGAGCTTTTTTTGTTTGTTTTTTGAGACAGGGTTTCTCTGTATTCTCCTGGCTGTCCTGGAACTCAACTGTAGACCAGGCTGGCCTCAAATTCAGATATCCACCAGCCTCGGCCTCTCGAGTGCTGAGATTAAAAGTGTGAGCCACCACTCCCAGCCTAAAAGAGCTCTTCTTAAAAGATAATGATTTTATGTGTATGAATGTTTGAGTGTTTCACCTGTGTGTATGAATATGCACTACTGTGTGTGCCCAGTGCCTGGAGAGCATCAGACTCCCAGAACTGGACATAGTTATACACCACCATGCAGTGCTGGAAAACGAACCAGGGTTCTCTGAAGCCTTCATTAAGAATCTTTTAAGCGGCCGGTTGGTGGCGCATGCCTTTAATCCCAGCACTCGGGAGGCAGAGGCAGGCGGATCTCTGTGAGTTCGAAACCAACCTGGACTACCAAGCGAGTTCCAGGACAGCCTCCAAAGCCACAGAGAAACCCTGTCTCGAAAAAAAACCAAAAAAAAAAAAAAAAAAAAAGAATCTTTTAAGCAACATTGCCTTGGTGGCACACACCTTTAATCTCACCCCTCAGGAGGGAGAGGCAGGCTGACCTCAGAATTTGAGACCAGCCTGGTCTACAAAGTGAGTTGCAGGACAGCCAGGGCTACACAGAGAAACCCTGTCTTTTGTAAACTGCGCTTCTGTCTGTCTGTCAATGGGTTCATGAGTGCACAGGCAGGAGAATGGACACATGGGCTGAGAGTAGCTGCTCCCTTTGTGGTTTGAAAGCATTAAACCCTCTGCAATATGCCACTTCCACAGATCTTCATTCACAAGCTCCCGCCATACCTGGGTCTGAAAAGGCCCAAACCCGAGAGAGACCAACTGCCTGAACCACATCACTCTATTGCTCCAAGGAGTGGCTGGGGACGAGGAACTGATGAGTATTTCATCCGGAAGCCTCCAAGTGATTTTCTTTTCCCTAAACTTAATAGGTAAGACCGACACTCATCAGGCACTTGGGCAAGGGAGAACTACAGCTCCCAGAAGACCGTGGAAAAGTTCCAGCAGATAGTGTGGTCTACTAGCATCATGGGAATTGTAGTAGCCCTGCTGCTGCTTGCTTTTCGAGAAGGTGGCATTTTAAAGCTTAATGAACCAGAAATTTGCATAAGTCTGGAGACCTCGGTGCTGGCGGGGAGATCAGGAAGAGCTTTCTCAGGTTTTAAGAACCACCAGGCTGTTGCAGGAGGCAGCTGAAGCAGGGTCTAGGCCACCGGAACTGCTTGTTCTCTTTGAACCCAGTGTGTAGCTAAACGGTCCCTCCTTTTACAGGTTTCAGCCTGAATTATCTGCCCCGGACCTGCGACGATTTATCGATGGCCCAATACGGACAGTGGGTCTGCCTCAGGAGCTACGCGAGGTCATTTCTTCAATCAGCTACATGGCCCGACAGTTGCAAGAACAGGAAGACCACGACGCAGTAAGTCTAATGAGGTTGGAGCCCGCAGGCCCCACCCCCAAGCTCAAGATCCGCCCTTAGTGGCTGCTTCCATTTGTGATTGGAAGTGTGCTTGGTTTTGTCCTCCCCCTGCCTTTCAACTGGCTCTTTACTTTCTTACCTAGCTGGCGGCCTGGTTCTCGGGCTAGTTGCCTTTTTCTCAGATTCCAAGTACCTACTATACCTTGGCAGGAATCTGTAAGGGGTGGGCTTTCCAGGGCTTCAGCCCTGGAACGTCTTTTTTTTCCTGTCTTCCCTTAGCTGAAGGAGGACTGGCAGTTTGTGGCCATGGTTGTGGATCGTCTTTTCCTGTGGACATTCATCATTTTCACAAGTGTTGGGACCCTGGTCATTTTCTTAGATGCCACGTACCATTTGCCTCCTTCTGAGCCTTTTCCTTGAGGACTGGAGGTCCATTTTTGCCAAGAGTTGCCAGCGCCCTCAAGCTATAGCCGCTTGCTCCGTAACTCCTGTACCAATCTAGTTTCTGGAAGACCTTGAAGTGGGACTTGGGCCTGGCAGGTGCCTTGACCCCACCTGAAATGTCTTCATTATTTAGAGTTTCGTCCTTTGGGTTTTTGTTTTGGTTGTTTTTGAGAGAGTCTCATTCTGTGGTCCAGGCTAGCCGAAACTATGTATCCCAGGCTGGCCTCAAACTCCCAGCAATGTTACTTGGTTGTCTACCAAATGCAGGAATTACAGGCCTGGTGAGCCAGTACACTTGGATTTGGATTCTTGAAGCTACATTGAATGTCACAGCTTGACTCTCTAATGAAATATAAGTAGTAGACTGTAAACCCTTTGAGGATAGGAAATGTTGGTTATTATAATGTCCCCACCAATGTACACAGGACCTAACCCATAAGCGATTAGTATTTGTTTAAGAGAGGGCAATAAATTCTGGAAGGAAATATCTAGAATAATATTGCCTACAACTGAATGTTGTGATTAATCATTTTTGTCTATTTTTAATTTTCTATAATTTATTTTTTGTTTAGACTAAAAAGGTATTTCTATAAGGTCTACATTTGCAATGAGGAAACATTAAAAACAAAACAAAAAAATTGTTCAAGATCTAGGAGTCGCCGGGTGGTGGTGGCCACTTTAATCCCAGCACTTGGGAGGCAGAAGCAGGAAGATCTCTGTGAGTTAGAGGCTAGCCTGATCTACAGAGCAAGTTCCAGGACAGCCAAAGCCAAACAGGGAAACCTGTTTTGAAAAACAAAACAAAAGATTCAAAAGTGATGAATGACTGTAATCCCAGAATTTGGAAGATAGAGGCAGGGAGATTACTACAAATCTGCTACACATTGAATGCAAGCCCAGTCTAGATTAAGAGAGAGAGAGAGAGAGATCTCACTCAAACCAGACATAGTGACTCATACTTAGTATGCCAGCATTGGAAGGCTGAGGCAAGATTTCTGTGGGTTTCAGTTAGGTTAAGGCTATAGATAGAGACCCTGTCTCACACAACCTTATTCAAGTTCTAATTTTGACACACAAACCACTAAACTACTCAGAATCTGTTTCTGTATGTGTAAAATGAAGCAGTTAATAGAATAGTATGTGCCCATAGAATATTCCTATATATCAGAGCTTTGAAACTGGTGGGGTTTCGTTTTGTGTGTGTGTGTGTGTGTGTGTGTGTGTGTGTGTTTCCTATATTCTTGGGCTGTACACCATCTATTGGTTTTGGAGTAGTTGGAATTGAACCCAGGGCCTTGCGAACAGCAAGTGCTTTACCCTTGAACTACTTACCAACCCTTATTTTTCCTTCATTTTTGATTTCATGGTTTTGTTATTGTTGCTTGAGACAACTCTGAACTCCTGATGCTTCTGCCTCTTTCAAGAACTGGAATTATGGGCATATGTCACCATGCCTGTTTTTCGTTTTTTGTTTTAGAAACAGGGTTTTCGTAAGTTGCAGAGTCTGGCCCTCAAACTCCCCATCTTCTTGCCTTAGGAGTAACGGGGCTGTAGATGCGCATCACCATGCCCTACTGCCCACGTTTTGTTTTGTTTTGGTTATTTTTGAGACAGGGCCTGGATATGTAGCCCTGGCTAGCCTGGAACTTGTCATATGGACCAGGTTGGCCTCAAACTCACAGAGATCCACTTGCTTCTGCTTCCTGAGTTCTGGAATTAAGGTGTGTAATCTTAAGTTTGAATTAAGGGCTGGAGAGAGAGGATTTTGAGGTTAAGAGGACCGGGGTTTGATTCCCAGCATCCACATATGGAACTCCACTCTCAGGAGACCCAGCACCTTCTTTCTGGCCTCCTCTGGCACCATACACACGTGGTGCACCCACATGCAAACAAACACACACATAAAATTAAAGGAAAAAAATATTTGAAGCTTGGTGCCTTTAAAATTTGTGTATTTCACAGACATTTGGATTTCAGGCTTCTTTTGAAAATGTTTATAAAACTACAATGACAGACAGTAGGCCCACTACTGCTGTTGACGGCAACCCGCTAGGGCTTCTCAGTGGCTGCCCACTGTGGCCAGGGAACTCACACCAGAATTCCTCACAGCTTCCATCTACCTGCCTCGCCTTACTCATGTTCCAGCTACCCCTGCATGACACGAGAGGATACACAACAGGCAAGACGAAGCCAGTGAGGACACAGGAGTGGAAGAGGTCTAATGGCCATGTTACAGCTGCTGCCCAGTGTTCCTTCAAAGTAGAAAGAGTTGGATCTGATTTAAGGCAAAGGTTATTCTGGGACACAGAAGTCTTGAACCTAGCACTGTACTCATTGAGGATGTTTCTAAAGAGGGGACACAGCAGTTTTGAGAAAGGGTCCTTGTGAAGCCCAGGAACTCTATGTGTAGCTGAGAATGACCCTGAACTTCTGGTCCTCTTTCCTTCACCTCTCAAGTGCTTGTATTCGAGGTACGTGCTACCATGTTGGACTGAGAAACAAACCCAGGGTTTCCAGCATGCTAGGCAAGTACTCAACTGAGCTACATCCCAGCTCCTGAGTTAATGTCTCTACCTGGAGGTCAGGTCAAAGTGAGCTGGACGCTAATGGCTAAATGATTATAGTGAAGCACCTGGAGGTGACAAGACTCACACCAACTCAGTTGTTAGACATTGGTCCTGGGAGCGGGACTAGACTACAGGTCTCAGGATCCCTGTGGAACAAGGAAAGCAAATGCCTGCCCCCAGACCCACCAGTCACACAAATAACTGCACCTGGTATCCCATCGTAAGCATAGTTCATTGTCTTGTTGGTTTATTGGCCTAGAGAATTGGAAACACACACAAATCTGGAGATAAATAATGGTCAGTTTCTCTAAATCTGGGTCCTCACTACGTATAGAGCTAGAGTCTAGAATTCTAAATCTTGCGTGCTGTGGCATAGAACCAGTGGCCTTCCCACTCTATCACCCTTCTTCCCAGGGAACATGGGGAAAGAGGGTACAAACTGACAAGACTTGATCATCTTCAAGTGACAAAATTGCAAAATCCCAAATTTCCAATACCTGAAACTCACAACATTGAACCCTTCCAGCTCAAATACATATTTTTAAGTTTTTGCTTTGCTATATTAAAAAAAATAAACACTTATAATCTCAATTCTTCCAAAAGGTCCATGGTGTTAGAATTTTGATCTATTCTGAGATTCAAATTCCACAGTCCATTTTCGCCCCTTCTCCTCTCCTGACTCCCTCAGAGGAGTGCAGGTAAAGGGTACAGGGGCTGTGGTCACCTCTGCCCCCACCTTCAGGCCTTCCTCAGTCTCTTGTGGTTCCGCTGTATATATAGATATATTTATATATATAATTTGTGTGTGTGTGTGTATATATATATATATGTATTCTTTATTATGTATTTTTTGCGGTTTTTTTCTAAAGTGCCAGAAATAAGATTTATGGGAATTTTTAGTGATTTTTTTTTTCATTTTTCCTTGTTTGAAACTTTTCCCCTTAAAAGCTGGAACTTGGTACATTCAGTAGGAGATTCTTCACTCAGGCTGTGGCCAAGACCAAGAAAAGTGCAAAGAGACAGAGGAGGGGTGAAGCGACCCCTCCCTCCGCGGTTAACATTCAGGAAGCCGCCAAACCCTCCCCCTTCCTATGGACTGGGAGGCTAGGAGGGGCAGGAAGACGCCCCTGGCCTTTCCAGACTCACCTCCCTCCCAAAGCCGTGATCTTGCCCTCTTCACAGTAGGTCAGAGGGCAGCCATCTTGGCCTCAGAAAACAGTAGCTGAGAGAAAGGCTGTCACTTTGATTAAAACAGTCTTTCTCCTTTTTAAAGTCATACTCCTCTAATTCCCACATCAAATTTGCTCCCCGAAACTGGCTCTCCCCTTGTGAGCTGGTTTGGGGGGGTAGGTAATATGGGAAATATCCATCTAATCACACATTAGGGAGGCCCCATTTTCAACAATAGGAACAAACATTTCCTAATCTTCCCCGCTGGAAGGAAACATAGGGACCCCGACCAGGGTTAACTAGTGCAAATTAGGGATTAGGGATTATTTAAAATCCCTGCACCCCATCCCTAGGCTGGGATCTTTGGGTGTGGGGAACTGAGTCAAGGATAGGGTATAAGGTGCTATTTTGGAGGCAAGGTTGGTGGGGATACCCCGAAGCCCACCGGAAGAGGAAGATGGCTCCCTTGAAACCATCTGGAGTGATTGGTGAGGACAGTGACACTAGAGGAGACAGGGTAAAGGTAGGGGTGGAAGATAATGTGCAAATCTTGGGCTAACCCACACGCCAAACCCCCAGCAATCTTCTGGCTATTTGGTCTAATCTAGAAGAAACCGTAGAAGGATGGCAGGGAGGAAGTGGGTTCCCTTCTCCATCCTGTATGGAGTGCTTCATACCTGATGCTCAAATTTGGTTTAGCCCCAAAGAAGCCACCCATAAAGGCCAGAAGAGATAGGATCTATTCACCTCTTTTGTCCTGGAAGAATCTGGAGTCACTGGATTTTGGGGGTAAAAGTGGGGCCCAAGATTTCCCTGCCCTGTATTGAAAAAGTGCTCAGCCATAGAACACCTCCCACCTCCTTTTGACTTGGATTGGGTTAGGCCGTCTCCAAAGTCTAGGAGCACAGGAAGGAATATGGAAGATCCAAAGGCATGGAAGCCGAGGCAGCATGGCATCGTAATAGGAGACAAGGACAGAGAAACCACCCTTGGGAAGAACGGAATCCAAAGCCATGCTTCCAGGCTGGTGGGTCAGATATCACACTGGTCTGGTCCAGGCCCTGGGCCATAAAGAATGGAATGTGCGAGGAAGCATCTGGGGCGGGGCTTAGAGGAAGCTTCAGAACAGCAGGCATCATTAGGTGAGAGAGACGGTTTCCCCCTAGGTTTACAAATCAGGGGAGCAGGGTAGACATTCAGAGCTGGTGGGGCTGTAAGTAGAGATTCAGTAAGTATATTGCTCAGTTGCCCAAGGGCTGGAGAAGGGATGGGATCTGGCTCTTCCCCTCACAGGGGTCATTCCCTGCAAAGATAGAGAGAGGAACCACCAAAAACCCCTTCTCAGGGGGTGGGGGACTACAATCACACAAAGCAGCCTGACTCCTGAGCTCCAGGGCCCCCCAATCCCTGCACTAGAGTGTGATGGGGCTCCCAAGGGGCAGGGAGGCCAGGGAGCTGATAGTGATGGGGGCTCAGGAAGGGTGGCATCTGGTGAAAGGGGGATCTGGCCTTAGTGCTCACCCCACATCTCCCTTTTGGGTTCTCTCAACCCCTGCCGGTTCCCCTACTCCCTTAGGGGGAACTGGCAGAGAGAGAGTTGGGGGAGGTGGGGTTGGTGGAGTAGTGGGTGCTGCTTGAGGGTTCACCGCATAGCCAAAGACCCCGGGCAGGAAGGGGAGGGCCCCCCCACCCTTCTCATCAGGTAGGACCATGTTGAGAGCAACTGGGAGAGCAGCCAAGTTGCTGAAGTTGTAAGGGTAGGCAGCTAGGAGCTGGGGGCCATAGACGAGTGGGTAGGGCTCAGGGTAGAAGGTGACTTTGGCAGTCCCCATCCCCTCCATCCGGTCTGCATCAGAGGCTCCCATTAGCCCCTCATTCCCAGCTCTCCCTCTGCTCCCACCGGGCTCCCGACTGCCTCCTATCAAGGCCAGGGGGAATTCCTGCACAGGTGGGTACACATAGCTGCCCCCACCTGCTACTGGGGGCTCCTCACCCCCAGAGATGACCGGGTCCTGGAGCGAGGCAGTTTCAGGGGCTTCGGCGGCAGCACCGCCACCGCCTGCCTCCCCACTTGATGAGGATACCTGCATCTCTTGGGGGGCTTCCTCCTTGACATCACCAGGCCTGGGGCCAATGCTGCCTTTGGAATAGGCAATGACAGGAGTGGGGGTGCCCCCAGGCCGCTCCACAGCATGCCTCTGCACATGTCTGCTCAGGGCAGCTGCCGCCTTGCACACCTTGGCACAGTGGGGGCAGGGGAATCGGGATGAAGACCTCTTCCCAGTCCTGGAGCTGTGGGAGCCCCCGCTGTGGGCTTCCTGGTGCCTTCTCAGCTTCCTCAGGGTGGCAAAGGTCTGGGCACAGTCTCCACAACGGTGCCTACGCTCACCACGTCCTCGTCCTCCGGGGCCCTCCACCGATGGCGTCTCCTCCCAGGCCCTTCGTTCCAGCTTCTGCCTCCAGCGTGGTGGTCTTCGTCCTCGGGGCAGTCCACTGACCCCACCGACCCCACCGGCAGCAGCTCCAGCCTTGCGCTTGGGCTTGTACGAATAGTAGGGCCTCCAGAGCTGATCTTCCCCTCCAGCCTTCGGTTCCTCCTGGTCCTCCTCCTCCTCTTCCTCTTCCTCGCTCTCCTCTATTTCTTCTCCACTCAGTTCTCCAGGACGCAGGTCAGTTTCGGAGATGCGACGCTTGACAATGGCTTCCTCCCCAATTCGCACGGTGATCTGACACAGCGGAGGTGGGGCCTGAAGCTGAGAGGCGCCGCGGCCTGACCCTGTGGGGGAACCCCCGCTCCCACTCACCCCACCCACGGGTTTGGCTGTGTAAGTCAGAGTTCTCCCAGCCCGCAGATTCCGGCTCTTGGCCTCCTCTGTGGCTGAGGCTGGCCCTGCAGCCGTGGCTGGGCTAGTGGGTGTTGCTGCAGGCTCAGGGGGAGGAGGTGGGTACTCTCGTTTCTTGGGGGGTCTTGGGGGAGTCGTATAAGTGATGACTGAGGCAGCTTGGGACCCTCCTGTGCTGGTTGGCCCACCCCCGGCTCCACCACTGCTACTGCTTCCGTGGACAATGACAGAGGGAGCTGGATGAGCAAAGGTGATGACAGAGGGGGGCGGGCCAGGCTCTGGGGCAGGCGGGAGTAGGGGTGGGGGGCTGGCTGTCATTGCTGCAGGGGCCGGTGTGTGGAGGCTTGGAGAAGGAGGGGCCTCAGGGGCTCCCTGACTGTAGGTCTTGTAGGGCCGCTTGGCTGCCCGCATGGGGAGCAGGCGGTACAGCTTGAGGGTATTAAGCTTGGGCTTGTAGCCTCCATTGGGTGTCTTCTCACTGGCTAGGAGGCCGGGACTAATGCCATGGAAGGCTCGCTGGTGGGTCTTCAGGTTATAATAGGTGACAAAGGTTTCCCAGCAGAAGATGCACTGGTACCTGGGCCAGGACAGCAGGGAACAGGGCAGGAACAGAGCCACTTGAGTTAGAGGCCCTGAAGGCAGGCCTCATCTTGCCCTGTCTTCTGCAGCCCTCAAACTTCTGATTCCCCCAGCACCTGTTCATCCTTCCTGGTGCTAGCCTCTGGAGCAGAACTAGACCAAGCTCACACCCTGCCTCTGGCTAGCTTCAACTCTCAGCCTCAGCTGTTCTGTTGTGAAACGGGAACAGTCACACAGTTGAGCCCTCAAAATGCCTTCCATGGTGCAAAGGACAGAATGAAGATGCTAAGGGAATCTCAGGGGCTGTTCTGTCTGTGTGCTCTAAGTCCCACAGTCCTCTCCTGTGAGGGCACACTTCCCTTTCCATCCTAGCTTTGCCCACAGCCTGGACGGGCAGGCAAGGCGCTGGCCTCAAGCACAGGAAGTAGGGCTGGAAGGAGGCAAGCAGTAGCGGTGGCAGTGAGCTGGGGTCGGGACGAGAGCAGGTCCCAGTGTGGACACGCGGCTTTCTAGACCCCACACTCTGCCCCTCCCTCCCTCGGCCACCAGAGGTCACTCACCTGCGCTCCCCGGTGTGCCACACCTCGTGCTTGGTGCGGTACTCGGCCAGGGCGAACACCTTCTCGCAGTAGCGGCAGGGGTACTTCCTCCGCCATGAGTGTACATTGCTGTGCCGCTTCAGGCTGGACAGGGTCACGTAGGAACGCTCGCAGGCCGCACACACATAGAGCACATGGCCGCCCACCACCTTCACCACATGCTCAGGGCCATCTCTGAAGCCCACTGGTTGTGGCAGCGCGGAGGCATCCACTCCTGCAGGACCCCCAGGGCCAGAGCCCGCAGCTCCCAGGCCTGCAGACCCCCGAGTGTTGGACCCCCGTCGACACTGAACCTCGTGTGTCTGCAGCCTCTTGGGATGGATGAAGCTTTTTCCACATCGAGGGCAGGGAAAGAGCCGCCGGGGTAAGGAGGGCTGGGTCTCAACTTTGTCACCCTCCCACTCGCCATTTGGCCTAGGCCCTGGCCCCAAACTGTCCTCTTCAGACTGCGAGGTGGCCAGGGGAGTTGGAGCAGGAGGTACCCAAGTATCACCTCCTTCCCCCAGGCCCTGTAGGCGGGAGATACCCAGCCGCCGCCCCAGAGCTCCAATCTCTGCCACAGCTGCCCCATCCCCTCCCCCGTCAGGGAGTGCAAGCCGGGCACTGTAGATGAAGTTGAGGACATCGGAAAAGGCAGCTGCCGGGACCCCGGGCAGCTCTAGGACCCGTGGAGGGGATGAAGAGTGAGGAGGGGCTGGAGGGGGAGAGGAGGAGGAAGAGGAGGAAGAGGCAGCTGTGGCGGTTGCAGGGCTGGGAGCTGAGCCACCAGTGATCGGTGGGAGGGGCAGTGGAGATGAAGCTAGCAGGGCTTCTCTGAAGAAGGGACTAGAGGCAGCCAGGACACTGCGGTGAGCAGGGAACTTGGTGTCTCCAGCTATGAGGGTGACATCACAGAAGAGGCCACGGAGCCGCTGCTCATTGAGCTGACGCAGGACAGCAGGGGCATGGGATGGGTCGGTCACCTCTGCAGGGGGTGGCATGGTGCCAGCCTAGACACGGGAAAAAGGCCAGGAAGAGTCTCAGAGACTGGGCAGAGGTCAGGAGCCTCTGAGACCAGGGAGATGAATGGAGGGGTTGGTCAGACTCTGGTGGGAAACTGAATAATTCAGGTCGCAGAAGTCGTGGGTTAACACAAAGCCACCCAGAATCAAACCAGTGTCCAAGACCAGTAAGTCTAACATCTGGACCAGAAGAGACCAGGGATACCTCAGGCCATAGTGAAGGTCGAGTGGTTATGACCTCCAGAATCACAGGAGGCAGTAGAAGGGACACTTCCCACACCCAACCATTTTCCAGTACTGGACAAAATGGCTGCCTTTGCTGGCCTCCTCTTAGCTCTACCCTTCCCTAGCTGTGGTCCTCCCGGCGCCCTCTCACCTGAGAACATAGCCAACATGGAGCAGAGGGGTGGCTCAGCAAGTCCCTTCAGCCTGGCCTTTTCCTTCTGCAGAGAGACAGAAACGTGTCAGGAATCAAAAGGAGACAGGACAGGGTCCTCACGAGGCAAGGACCCAGAACATGGAAAGCTGCAGACACACAGGCTGCTCTGAAAACCCTGGTCCCTCCCAGGAGCCTGTCAGGCCAAATCCAATCAGACCAAGGAGGCCACATAGATTATCGCTGAGCCTTGCTCTGCTGGCCCTGAGAAAGACAGCAACAAGATAATTTGCATATCCCCAATTCACCCCCACATGACACAGCAACACAGTTCAATCCCACAGGTTCAGGACATCCTCACAGATCACTCTAATCCCTTTGGCCCAATCTTGAGACTCAAAGCAACCAAAGATTTGCATTTTTTTTTTATCACAAGTAGGCTTGTTTACATATCAAAATGGAGCTTTTTTCTTTTCTCCTATTGGACTAACCTGATTAAAGTTTCACATTAGGAGTGTGCCTTCTCATACACATCACAGACCCCGAGACCGTAGTGAGGCCTTTCTAGCCCAGGTACCATGTGACAACTGACACACATATGTGCCTACTTGCTCTAGTCTCTAGCAGACACCGGGAAGGTAACCAGACCAAGAGTGGGGAGGCTTTAGGTCTTGTTCCTTACTCTGAGACCATTGCCTTGTGGATTTTGTCTTAAAGCTGGCGATGGGAGCTGGGGGGGCGGGAGCGGCACACACCTTTAGTCCCAGCACTTGGGAGGCAGAGACAGGCAGATCTCTGTGAGTTCGAAGCCAGCCTAGTTTACAGAGTGAGTTCCAGGACAGGCTTCAAAGCTACAGAGACACCCTGTCTCAGAAACCAAACAAACAAAAGCTGGTGGTGGGGTAACCTCGCTGAGAGGTTCATCCAAATGGAACAGTAGGCACAGGTGAGGCTGCTTCACAGCTGTGCTGGGCACTGCGAGTCTTAGGTTCCCATTTTTCCCTGAGGAACTGAGTTCCAGTCAGGCACATCCCTTATCCAAGGTCACATGGCTAGTAACAAGAGTGGAGACTTCTTGGGTTCTTTTCATTCACCGTCAATGCAGTCAGGAAGTTCTACCCCTTCTACATGCCATGGGTCCCACGTATCCTCATTAGTGTCCCACATCAGAAGAAGCTCCTCATCCAATTCTCATTACCCACAAAATGTTCCTTTCTCGTTGATTGGCCATGTTACCTAGACTAAAGGCAGCACCTCACATCATGTTCCCTAAGAGAAGGCTCAGACGCCTGTCCCGGGCAAAAAGGAAACCAGGACAGCGGTGCAAAGTTGTGACACCGTGCCAGGCACAGAACAAGCGCCCAAGCATCGCCCCATTTGTTGCGTTGTGGATGCGTCGAGTGTTCTGGGGACAGAGTCCCGCCTCTTGTCAGCAGTCATTGTCCCTTACTCCTGTCTATGAAGGGCTCAGCACAGTATCTGATTACTTCATTTTTCCTCACCCTTTGCTGTGGGCCTCTCCACTTTAAGATGATAGGGTCTCAGACATTACAGTAGCTTGCTCAAGGCAGTTAGTAGCTAGGCTGGGATCTGACCATATAAAGTTTTGCTTTAAAACCTCTAGTGACTTCAGTACACCATGATAAAGGATGTTAACAGCCCTTGGAACACTGCTAGCCTACCTAGAATTTTTTTTTTTTTGGTTTTTTGAGACAGGGTTTCTCTGTGGCTTTGGAGGCTGTCCTGGACTCACTTGGTAGTCCAGGCTGGTCCCGAACTCACAGAGATCCGCCTGCCTCTGCCTCCCGAGTGCTGGGATTAAAGGTGTGTGCCACCAACGCCCGGCACCTAGAATTTTTTGAGAAAATTAGGTGGCTCCTTCTTCCAGAAAGCCACGTAAAGATGAGCAAAGTCACTTTGATTCCAGTCCCCATTCACCCCAAGGCCAGCCTGCCCACCTGCACCACATATTACACGATGGGTGACTGCAGATATGCACCTGTGTGTGGACTGCCATGGTATGGGACAAAGCCTATTGGTGCTTCTTAGAACTGTACAGACCCAAAACTGGACTGCTCCCTAGTGGTCACCCAGAATCACTGTAATTACAAGCTTTGGAGCTGTGCAAAATATGTTATGCACACCATCTCATTTTTTTGTTTTGTTTTTCCAGACAGGGTTTCTCTGTATTGTTTTGGAGGCTGTCCTGGAACTCACTCTTGTAGACCAGGCTGGCCTCGAACTCACAGAGATCCGCCTGCCTCTGCCTCCCGAGTGCTGGGATTAAAGGCGTGCGCCACCAACGCCCGGCCCCATCTCATTTTTTTAATTTACTATGTATACAATATTCTGCCTCCACGTAATCCTCCATGCCAGAAGGCGGCACCAAATCTCATTATAGGTGGTTGCTGGGAATTGAACTCAGGACCTCTGGAAGATCAGAGATCAGTCAGTGCTCTTAACCTCTGAGCCATCTCTCCATCCCACACCATCTCATTTTAACACTCAAAATAACCACCGTGAGCCGGGCGGTGGTGGCGCACGCCTTTAATCCCAGCACTCAGGAGGCAGAGACAGGCGGATCTCTGTGAGTTTGAGGCCAGGCTGGACCGACAGCCTCCAAAACAATACAGAGAAACCCTGTCTCATAAAACCAAAAAACAAAACAAAAAAAACAAAAAAAAAAACAAAAAACAAAAAAACACCGTGAAGAGGTTAAACACTGCAAACTCATCTTCAGGTCAAGGGAATGTAATGATGTGATCTGTTTCTGGCTTTGCTGTTTAGATCACAGGAGATGAAGACACTAGCTACTTGATCCGGGAAAAATTACTTAACCTGTTTCTCAGTTTCCTTGTTTGTTTGGAGAGGGTGAGAAATAGTTCCCGCTGTGTAGGGTGGTGGTAGAGATAAAATGAGCTAATAACTAGTAGATTCAGCCAACCAGGGAGTAATAGTATTCCAAAATGCTGCTCCTCTACTGAGCACACAGACCTTATTCTCTTGTGGTTAGGCCCACACAACGCAATAGGACAGCTATCTAAACAGGTGAGGCAGGACACGCTTGTAAGCCCAGCATTGAGAAGGAGAAGCAAAAGGATCGCAGCAAGTTCAATGCCAGCCTGATCAACAATACCAAGTATCAGGTCAGCAGAGCCACATCAGGGAACCATGAATCCAAGCAAAAAGTAAAATAAAACTCCCAAAACTATTTGTATGGAGTTTATGTGATATTAAACATTTTAAGCAGAGATAACAGCAACTACTACACCATTTTGTTTATTTTGAGACAGGGTTTTATATAGTTCAGACCTTAAACTGATCAAAGATGGTCTTGAACCCCTTCCTGATCCTATTGCTTCTACCTCCCCAGTGCTGGGATTATAGAAATACAACATTTTATATTTTATATAAGCAACTTGAACACCTAAGAGTTCCAATACGAAATCTGGAACCAATCTCTCATGTTTACCATGGGATGACTGTGCCTAGGACCTTAGCCCTGGAAAACCGTGAGTGATGAAGAAAAAGGTCAGGTGTTGGTGGCGCACACCTTTAATCCCAGCACTCGGGAGGCAGAGGCAGGCGGATCTCTGTGAGTTCAAGGCCAGCCTGGTCTACAGAGTGAGTTCCAAGGCAGCCTTCAAAGCTACAAGGAAACCCTGTCTCTTTTTTTTTTTTTTTTCTTTTTTAGTTTTACAAGACAGGGTTTCCCCGTGGCTTTGGAGACTGTCCTGGAACTCTCTCTGTAGACCAGGCTGGCCTCGAACTCGCGGAGATCCACCTGCCTCTGCCTCCCGGGAGCTGGGATTAAAGGCGTGCGCCACCGACGCCCAGCGAAACCCTGTCTCAAACAAACAAACAACAACAAAAGTAATGAAGAAAAAAAGGCAGAATTTGGACTTCAACATAAATTTGGAGGGCTGGAGAGATGGCTCAGCAGTTAAGAGCACTGCCTACTCTTCCAGAGGACCTAGGTTCAATTTCCAGCACCCACATGACAGCTCACAGGGGAGGCAGGGGAGCCCCATGCCTCCTTCTGACCTCCACGGGCAGCAGGCTGGTACGTGGTATGACCTGCAGCTAAAGTACCCATACACATTAAGTAAATAAACGAACATAATTTTGAAAGGATGCATTTGGTGGTTCTGTGATTTTAAAGTTATTTGTTTATCCTCCCTCTCCCTCTCCCTCTCTGTGTGATACTGGGGATTGGACCCAAGACCTCAAGCATGCTAGCAAAGCACTCTGTCACTGGCCTACATTTCTGTACTCTTTTTTTTTTTTTTTCAAGACAGGGTTTCTCTGTATTGTTTTGGAGGCTGTCCTGGAACTCGCTCTGCAGACCAGGCTGACCTCGAACTCACAGAGATCCGCCTGCCTCTGCCTCCCGAGTGCTGGGATTAAAGGCGAGCGCCACCACCGCCCTGCTTATTTCTGTACTCTTAGCTGACTGAACAGCCTCAGAGGTGCCACCGAGCACATACACCAGGATGCTTCACCATCTGCTGCTCTCACCATCTGGATTGTTCTTTTCTCCAGATCCCCTCATAGCTCATTGTTCTGCGTCCTTTAAGCTCTGACTCAAGTCATCTGGCTTGGGGGCCTTCCCTGGCCCCTTCCCACTTTCCAAAATTTCACATCTCCCAGTCCTACTGCATTTCCCCTGTGTCACTTAGTAAAACACACGGCTCATTTATCTCTAGAATGTGGGCTCCACGGAGCACAGGAGTGGGAATTTTTGACTACGCTGCTTTCTCAAGTATCTTGTTCTTAGAATGGTGCTTGGTGCACAATGGATGTTAAAAAAAAAATCTAGCCGGGCGTTGGTGGCGCACGCCTTTAATCCCAGCACTCGGGAGGCAGAGGCAGGCGGATCTCTGTGAGTTCGAGGTCAGCCTGGTCTGCAGAGCGAGTTCCAGGACAGCCTCCAAAGCCACAGAGAAACCCTGTCTTGAAAAAAAAAAAACCAAAAAAAAAAAAAAAAAAAAAGAAATCTAGAGGCTGAAGCACAACGACATCTCCCTAGATTGGCCTTGGGTCACACTCCAATCCAGAAGAATGATGGGAGACGACAGAATGGCAGGATTTTGGTAAGTGAAAGAATTTGTATTGGTGGCACAAGCCTTTAATCTCAGCACCCTGGAGGTTGGGTCCAGAAGATCATGGATTTGAAGTTAGTTTGGGCTATATAATGGAACTTTTCTAAAACCAACAAAATTGTTCTTCCTGGAGTCTCTTCTCTCAAAAAAGAAGCCATCCTTGGAGCTGAGGATGAAGACCATACCTTGATGTTTGAGACACAGTTCGCCTGATACATTCCTAGAGGCTTTATATACATTGTCTCATTTAATTATATCCTCAAAGCCACCCACAATAGGCACAGTAGGTATTTATATTCTCCTAATTTTTCAGAAAAGGAAACTGAGAATCAGAGAGGATAAGGCTTGTTGAAGGTCACATAGATTGTAAGTAACAGCCAAAATTTGAATCCAGGCTTGGATGAACCCCAGAGGCTGAATCTTTCCCTCTACCATACCGCTGGATCCTGCCCTGAAGAGCCTATAGCAGGCCAGCTGGTTACATAAATCACCACACAAACTCTCACGTGCTAAGTGTTAACTGTGTCACATCTGACTCCACCCTTCCCCTTGCTCCCAAATCCAGCAGTCTCCAAGTCCGGCTGAAACTGCATGGAAATGGCTTGCAAGCCTTCTGAAACCCCTCTGGCTACCAGTCTAGTTCAAGTCCTTGTTAACACTCACATGGGTCAAGGCAATGGACTACATGCTATCTACTTGCCCATAGGTTTATCTCTTCCACCCTGCTTTCTTCCAGCGAGAGTCCTTAGCACTAACTGCAGTTTAGTGTAACTCCTGGGCTGAAAATGGTTCTTGGAAGCTGGGTCTGGTAGCTCATGCCTGTAATCCCAGCACTCAGAAGGACTGCAGAGAGTTTAAGGCCACCCTGGGATACATATTGAGACTCTGTCTCAAAAACACAAAAGTGTCAGGTGGTGGTGCACACCTTTAATCCCAGCACTTGGGGTGGGAGAGGAGAAGGGGGGAAGGGGGAGCAGAGGCAGGCTGATCTCTGTGAGTTGGAGGCCAGTCTGGTCTTCAAAGAAAGTTCCAGGACAGTATCCAAACCTACAGAGAAACCCAGTCTTGAAAAACCAAAAACCAAAACAAACAAAAACAAAAACCCCACAAAAGCTAGGGCAAGATAGCTCAAAGGGTATAGACAATGCCCCCACAAGCCTGGAAACTGAACCCCAGGATCCACATGGTAGAAAAACCAAAAACCAAAACAAACAAAAACAAAAACCCCACAAAAGCTAGGGCAAGATAGCTCAAAGGGTATAGACAATGCCCCACAAGCCTGGAAACTGAACCCCAGGATCCACATGGTAGAAGGGGAGAACCAGCTCTTGCAAGCTGTCCTCTGACCTCTGTCTCAAAAACACAAAAGTGTCAGGTGGTGGTGCACACCTTTAACCCCAGCACTTGGGGTGGGAGGGGATTATGTACCCTGTGGCATATGCAAACACAAACAAATAAATGTAATGGAAAAAATCAGGGCTGCGGAGACAGTTTCTGAGTAATAGCACTTGAGTTCAAATTCCTAGTGCCCACATAAGAAGCTGCGGCACGGCTCTGTACCTATGGTCCCAGCACTGGAGGGCAAAGTCAGATTGAGGGCTCACTGGCTGGCCAGCCTAGCCAAAATGGCAAATTCTGAGTCAATATCAGACCCTTTCTCAAGCCAATGAGGCAGACAGCAATAGAGGAAAACAATCAGTGTTTTGCCTTGGCCTCTATATGTGCACTGGATACTCACTGCCAACACATTCACATGCATGAAATACAGGCACTCACACACACACGTACACGTACACATGTACACACACACACACACACACACACTTAATGCTCTTTCCTTGACCTCTTTCCAACATCCCTCTGAAATGTTAAGACCAAACTAAAAATGCATCTCGTCCTTTGCCCCTTATGTCTCACGAAACAAAGACAATCTTCCGTCTGATTAATCAGTATTCAGTGCCCCACGGCCAGCAAAAGACAAAGCCACAGGTACTCGGGGTCTCACACCCTGGGCTAGGACTCTTGAGAGCGCTGTCTATGAATATGGGTCTTCAAAAATATGGTGGAAGGCTGGAGAGATGTCTCTGCAGTTAAGGACACTTGTTCAGTTCCCAGCATCCATACAGTGATTCACAACCATGCATAACTCCAGCTGCAGAAGATCCAACACCATCCTCTGACCTCCTAAGGCACCACACACACACACACACACACACACACACACGGTACACAGACATACATAAGCAAAATATTCACACACATAAAATAAATAAACCTTTTAAAAATGTAAAAATGTATTGGTAACCCAGGCATGATGCCTCAAATCTGTAATCTCAGTATTCAGGAAGTTGAGGCAAGAAGGTTGCCAAAAATTAGAGGCTAGTCTTGGCTACAGAGTGACCCTGTCTCAAAAAAAAAAAAAAAGTGAAATGTTCTATGGAAACTGTGGGTACCTGTTGGCATGTGCAAGCTGAACGGCAGAGAAAGCACAGGAGCTAAGAGACAAACTCTGGAGCCTCACTCTCTCTCACCACCCAAGTGACTGGGGCAAAGGACTTAACTTCCCTGGGTTTCAGTGAGGGATTCAGGGCGTCAGAGTGAGGAGCGGATGAGTGGCGATGCATAAAACCCTGGGAACAGCGCCTGTACAGTTAGTGCAAACCAACTGCTCATGGCCACTGTTACTAGTGACACTGAGAGCAGGACAGTCTCGGCAGCAGCAGGGCTGATGGGGGCTGCCACGGTCTCTAATCTGTTGCTGTGTATCAGGTCTATTTTCATATGCTGCTGGAAGATCTGTAGGGCAGCTCGCTGGTCCTATCTTATAGATGTGGAATAGGACACTCAGAATGTCCCAATGAGGACAATGCAGAGGTACCAGAACACTTTGGCTCCATTGGAGGGCTCCTGTCTTGCACCTGTCTTCATGGGCAGCCAGCCCCATCACCCATTACAGAGGACATGGCCATAAAGCCCTCACACTCCCCTATTGTACACACAGGCTAGATGCAGTGCAGTGTTGTGAGCATACATGCATATCTCCCACCTGCACAGAAGGGCCCAGGCCCCAGAGGTGAGGGAAACCTGTTCCAAAGAATCTGCTTAGTGAGCAAATTCTGTCCAAAGCCCTTCCACTGTAGGCCCCAGTGCGTCAGAGATGCCGGAAAGCGGGGCAGAGAAAGGGAGAGGGCAAAGCAGCAGCAGCAGACTAAAAACTTCACGATCCTTTTTCCATTTTAGTGACAAAAGTCACACCCAGCCTTTACATAAACACGGCCAAGGAGCCACTCTGTCTAAACTCACTTCCCTTGCAGGCGCCAGGACTTTCCTCTCTATGGCCCTGACATGCTGGTTGAGGGGCAGACCCTGCAAAAGAAGAACTGTGCCACCCAACAACACCCATGCCTGCCGTGCTTGCTCTGGCTAATATTTGTCTCCCGACCTCCCCATAACATCTCCGGGGAAGCCCTCCACCCGACACGCAAGCACACAGAAGGTAGCCATGTATACAAGCTTTCCACTGGTCTCCCGGGTCTGAGGCCCACATTGCCCTTGTCACGCCACCTCCTCCCAAGTGTTTTCTGACCAGCTCGACTCCCAGCCCAACAGCCCAGACAGGCTCCCACAAACAACGTCACAAAAGAATCCCGTGGAGAATGTTGCAAACAGCCTTCCTCTTGCTTGGCCGCCCATGATCCCAGAAACACATCTTACATGTCCCACCCGCCAGCCCCTCACACCCGCGCCAGCTGACCCACAAGTTTCAGTTTCTCATGCTCCTGCTGAGCAATAGAGCTGAGCTCCAGACAGGCAGCCCCCATGAAACTTGCCCATCACAAACACACAAATCCATCTACCCTATGTCCTCTACACAACTGGACCACACCTCATTTAGACTACAGAAATAGAACTCAGGCCTTCTGATTCAAAGGTCCACAACTGACTCTTCAAATGGATACATTCACCCTGCATTCTGGTGACCGCCATAACACACACACACACACACACAAACACACACACACACACACACACACCATGCCAACTATACGGAAAACAAACATTCATATTCATGTGTGCAACACAAGACATACCTACAAGAAAACACATGCTGGCAAAACTACACACACAACGTCAGACACCACACTCAAGGTATCTGTCCCCTAAAGCCACAGGGCCGTATCTTGTAATTCTGTACCAGAGAGTACCCCTCCTGGCTTTCTATCTCTATGTATCAGGGAGGACCCTAGCAGACCCCCCCCCCCGCCCCCGGTGTCAGACTAGCAAACAGTGGTGCCCAGGAGCAGTTTACCTTGCCCCACAGCACCGCAAGTGGCACAATCTCCAAGACTCACAGCAACAACCCTGCCCCGACGGCGCGTCGGTTCCGGGCCCCTGCTCGCACTGCGCACCCTGCACACCCCAACTCTGGGGCGCCCAGAGGGCCACCCCTCCCCCTCTCTGCCTGGCTCCTACGCCATCGCTCTCCCAGCAGCTTGCAGCGCTTGCCCGGGATCACACCCGCCCCACCCTACCCCCAATCTGCCCCACAGAGGGAGGGGGACATTGGGCTGCAGAATTTAACCCTTCATAGGTGGAGTGATTGCGACCCTCTCCACGACCCCAGGAGACCGAGTCCCCCATCCGTGGCTCGCTGGACGCCATACCAGGGCGCCCTTAAGTCGCTCCCCAGCGCCGTGCGCGCCCGGGGGCGGGGCCTATTCCAGCCCCCAGCCCTTGCGCCCCTAAATCAACCTGGAAGAGGAGCGGTCGCGAGGCGCGGCCCGGGGCCCCCGCGGCGCCGGGCAGCGGAGAGAGGGGGCCAAGGTAGTTAGCTCCCGTCTGCCCTAACCCTGCCCGGTTCGCCCCGGGGCCAACCTGACTGCGATGGCGCGGCGTCCGCCAGGCCGGGCTCATCACCGTGGCCGCCCCCGGCCACTTGGGTTTCGCCCTCCTCCAGCTCCGGCTCCAGCTCCTGCCCCGGCCCCCCCAGCGCCCGGCCCCGGCCCAGCCCCGCCGCCGCCGCCGCCGCCACTGACATCATCGGCTCCCCCCCCCCGCCCCGGTCCTCCCCCCCACCCCCGGAAACAGTCCCCCCCCACAGCGCCGCTGCTGCTGCCGAGAGGAAGCCAGCGCAACAGAGCCGACACCGACACTGGGCTCTGGCGTCCGATGGCCTTGGCCCGGTGGATCCCAAACAGAGAAACGAAGGACGAACGACGCAGGGTGGACACCTTTCGGGGCGGTGGCCGGGCTGTACTCCCTGGGAAAGGACTCACCCCCATGCCTGCCCTTCCCTCTGCACACTCTTCACTAAGGGGTGCACATCGCCTAGAGCATGCTGTGTGTGCACGTTTGCTCACCACAGACACACACACACCATACACAGAATATTCTCCGGGGCCGCAAACAGAAAACATGGTAGACTCAAAATAGGACCCAGTGGAACCTATAGACCCAGAGTCAGCATCCTTACAGGGCAACAGCCCTTGGGGCAGCCCCTTTCGGGAATGCCTATGGAGTTTCACCAGACCCACAGGCGAGGAAGGCCCCAACCTGGCAGAATGGGGCCTTACATGAATGGTCACTAGTGCAGTTAAACACAAAGCTTGGAATTGGTCTTAACCAGTAGAAATGCCCATTTCTGTGTCCTTGCATATAAACAGGCCTCGGTGTGGGCCCCCTGCATTAGCTGCACACCAGAAGCATAAGAAATGTAGCGTACATAAGAAACATATTCCTGAATTGTGAATGGAACAATCCTACAGACTCCTTCCTGGTGTTGAAAAGTTTAAAACCCTGGAGAGGTCTGGCATGATGCTCCTGGAGAGGCAGAGGCAGAGACAGAGACAGATGGAGGCCTGTGAGTTGGAGGCCAACCTGGTCTAAGCAGTCTAAGCAGCAAGCTCCAGGTCAGCCAGGGCTACACAGTGAGACCCTTGTCTCAAAAATACAAAACAAAACAAACCCAACAAGAACCACATCAGGTGACAGAGGAGCAAACTCTCAAAACTCTCCCTGTGGAGCATGGTGGGCCAAGCCTACAGTACAGGTACTAGGGCAGCAGAGGCAGGAGGATCACTGCAAATTCAAGGCCTCCTGGCACACTTCTGGGCTCCTAGGAAGTGCCAAATCACTCAGACCTACACCAGCTATACAGCAACCCTTTTCCTAAACAACAGCAGCAACAGAACAGACAAATCCACTTCCAACACTCCTAAAAACATTTGTGAAGCTAAACAGGGTGGCCCATGCCTGTAATCACAAGCACTCTAGGAGATAGCAGCATGAAGACTGAGATTTCAAGGCAGACTCCACAGAGTACATAGTGGGTTTGAGACCAGCTTGGGCAAGACCTCATATCAGGGAAACAAGAAATGAAGGCTAGGGAAGTTGCTCAGTGGTTAAGAGAGGATATTGCTTTTGCAGATGACCCAAGAGTTCAGTTTCTGACATCCAAGTCAGGCCATTCACAATCACCTTTAACTCCAGCTGCAGGGGATAGGGTGTCTCTGGTTTCTGCAGGCACCTGTATTCATGCACATAGTGCTACACTGATGCACCCACACACACACAGTTAAAAATAAATCTTGGGACTGGAGAAATTGTTCAGATTGTGCATTCACACGTACACACCCACACACCTTCTCTTTTCCTCCCTTCTTTTCTCTTTCTTCTTCTTTTAAGGTAGGGTCTCACTGTGTAGCCCTGGCTGGCCTGGAATTTACTATGTGGATTCAGTTGGCCTGAAACTCACAGAGATCCTCTTCTGCTTCACAGATGCTAGAATTTAATGTGTGGGCCATCACACCTGCCCACACACTAAATTAAAAAAACAAAACAACAACAACAACAAAAAGCCAGGCTATAAAGATGGTTCAGTGGTTAAGAGCACTGGCTGCTTGTCCAGGTCTAACTCTCAGAACTCACATGGCAGTTTACACACATCTGTGATTCATTTAAAGGGATCTGACACCTTCTTCTGACCTCCAAGGACACCACCCACACAAGAGTGGTACACAGACATACATGCAGGCAAAACACCATGGCGGTTTACACACATCTGTAATTCATTTCAGGGGATCTGACAAGGCACTCAAGAGTGGTACATATACATACATGCAAGCAAAACACCCATGCACAAAACATAAAGGTGGGGAGATAGCTTGCTTGGTAAAGTGCTGTCAAACAAACAAAAATGAAGACTTGGGCTGGAGGCCCAGGGCTCAAGTAAAAAAGCTGGAGGAGCCTGTTGTTGGTGGCGCACACCTTTAATCCCAGCACTTGGGAAGCAGAGGCAGGTAGATCTCAGTGAGTTCGAAGCTGGCCTGGTCTACAAGTGAGTTCCAGGACAGTTACACAGAGAAACCCTGTCTTGAAAGACCAATAAATAAATAATAAATAAATAAGAACCAAACAAACAAAAAGCTGGGAAGATTGCTCAGAATTAGATCCTTAAGCCCCATATAAAACCAGACCTAGTGGAAGGCAGAGATAGCAGAATCCCCAGGAGCTCTCAGGCCAGTTACTCTGACATTTGCAGAAGCTCACAGCAAAAGACTCAGTGTCAGACTGAGTGGAAGGGAAGGATGGACACCTGAGCTGTTTTCACACCTTCACATGCTCCCTGTGCTACAAGTGTGCCCACACTCACATGTATGGCATATGCTCCCTGTGCTACAAGTGTGCCCACACTCACATGTATGGCATATGCTCCCTGTGCTACACGTGTGCACACACTCACATGTATGGCATACACACATACACCCAGAAAGGGGGGCTGAGAGAGAGCGAGGCCAAGCAGGAGCATTGCATGCTTGTAATCACAGAGTGGGGACATGGAGGCATGTGGACCCCTGGGGTTCTCTGTCCAGCCAGTCTAATCTACTAGGCGAGTTTTGGCCAATGAAGACCCTGGTTTTTCTGTTTGTTTTTGTTTTTCGAGACAGGGTTTCTCTGTGTAACTTTGTAGACCAGTCTGGCCTCAGACTCACAGAGATCTGCCTGCCTCTGCCTCTAGAGTGCTGTGGTTAAAGGCATGAGTCACCACTGCCTGACAAAGACCCTGTTTTAAACAAAATTCTAAAGAGTCTAAAGAAAAATACCTAATCTTACCCTCTGGCTTTCATATTTGTATGGATATGAATACACACATATACAGAAACCAAAAGCCTTTATAAAATGAGGCAAAATATAAACCAAAAGCAATTTTGTTATATATATATAGAGATAGATAGATAGATAGATAGATAGATAGACAGAGAGAGAGAGAGAGAGAGAGAGAGAGAGAGAGAGAGGGAGGGAGGGAGGAAGAAAGGGAGAGAGAAAATGAGAATGAACTTGGAGTCATAGCAACAAAGATAGAAACAAGCCTGGAATGGTGGGATACACCTACAGTCAGCCTGGACAGCGTAGTGAATTCCAGAAAAGCCTTGCCGATAAACAGAGCCTGTCTCTTTCCCCCTCACCCTCAAAACTCACTCCAAACAAAAACAACAAAACTGGCCCCCAAAATAAACAACAACAACAAAACAGAGTTGGAATTCATGAGAAAATAGTCCCTCCCCCCTCAGGAAGGTTCCAGGGGAGAACCTTACCCCCACTCCAACCAAGTCACAATGGCTGGAGCTCTGAAGGGGATCAGGCAAGGGGACCCAGGAGGAGAGGAGGAAGTCCAAGAAGAGATGGTGAGTCCTGGGGCAAAGGAGAATAGAGGGGACACCATTCAGCGTCTGAATATTCCCCTTTCCCTCCTCCTGTAAACTTCCCAGTGGTCCTGGAGAGACAACTGAAATTCATAATGATGTACCCAGAAGTCCCTGGAGCCTGTGACATCATATGGATACATAGCATTTGAAGCTAACTCCCTTTCCTTAAATGGACAGAGTATCCCTGGGTCCTCTTTCTTCCTCCCAGGAACATGGTGCTCCCAGAGAGACTACTCACTCCCTGTTTCCTGCTTTAGGTACTCAAGACCCACACTGTACCACTATATCCATCTTCAGGCCCTTTCTAGCTCCTATGAGTTCCTCTACTATCCTGAAGGGTCCAAGACCCCAGCCTGGCACCACCCTACCCCACATAGCCCAGGCTGTGGCTGCCCTCATGTCCAAGCTCCTTTCTTTCTAACAGGATGCCAGTCATCGCTATTCCAACTTACCTGACTTCACCCAGCCATCGCCACCCTCCACTCCAGCCAGCCTCCCCTCGAACCATCACCATCGCTGCGGGCCCTCCGATGCCACCAAGGGCCTGTTTGTGGCCCTGCTAGGTGGAGGCCTGTCTGCTGGCTTCGTGGGCCCATTCTCCCGTATGGCGTACCAGACCTCCCACCTGCCTTCGCTGGAGCTGCTTATCTTTCGATGCCTCTTCCACCTCCCCATTGCCTTGCTGCTGAAATTCCGTGGTGATCCGCTGCTGGGGCCTCCTGATGTCCGGGTTCGGGCCTTCCTTCACGCCATGCTCAACGTCCTCAGCATTGGGTGTGCCTACAGCGCGGTCCAGGTGGTGCCTGCAGGCAATGCAGTCACCGTTCGCAAAGGTTCTTCCACCGTGTGCTCCGCCCTCCTCGCGCTCTGCCTCGAGAGCCAGGGTCTCAGTGGCTACGCCTGGTGTGGCCTGTTTGGCAGCACCCTTGGCCTAATCATCATCGTGGGACCTGGACTAGGGACATTGCAAGAGGGGACTACAGGTCTCTACACAGCCTTGGGCTACGTCCTGGCTTTCCTGGGAGGTCTGGCACTGTCGCTGGGGCTGCAGGTTTACCGCTCTCTACACTTCCCCTCCTGCCTACCAACAGTGGCCTTCCTATTTGGCCTGGTGGGACTAACTGTCTCTGTACCGGGCCTCTTTATGCTGCAGACACCTGTGGTACCCCGAGACCCTCTGAGCTGGAGCTGTGTGGTGGCAGTGGGGCTCCTTGCATTGGTTTCCTTTGTGTGTGTGAGCTACGCCGTCACGAAGGCCCACCCTGCCCTGGTATGTGCTGTCCTGCACTCTGAGGTGGTGGTAGCACTGATGTTGCAGTATTATGTGCTCTACGAGACCGTGGCACCTTCTGACATCATGGGAGCAGGGGTTGTGCTGGGCAGCATCGCCATCATCACTGCCCAGAACCTCAGCTGTGAGAAGGAAGGGCAAATGGAGGAGTGAAATCAAACTTGAGAGCCTGGGGAGGGTGGGACAGGGGTCAATAGGAGAGACTGGGATGAAAACCACGGAAGAACAACGAATGCCTCAGAATCACTGGTGTAGGCGGCCGGCGAGCTGGCTCGGCAGGTGAAGGCTAGTGCCACAGAGCCTGACAACCTAAGCTTGGTTGTCACGTTGCAGAGGAACTGAACTGACTTCTACAGATTATGCTTTCTACATGTCCCCCGTTGTATGCTCACTCACACAGAATAAAAATGTAAAAACAAACGGAGGTATGCCCTGGGACTTGATGGAGGGGGAAGGACCTGAAGCGAGTACAGGAAGCCGGGGCGTGGGATTCAGGCTGGGTCCAAGGGGTACGGGCATAATTAAGCAGTGAGGTCTCAGATCCAAGGGGCTGGAGACGTCTGGTAGTGGACCATGGTGAATAATCCCACCAACGGGAAAGAGCAGAGCGTCGGAGATGGAGGATACAGGCTATCAGGCAGCCAGCAACTGCACTGGGGGAGGGGAGTGTTCCTTTTCCCTTGGGCTCCCTGTCCGGGCGGTGACGTAACACTGACATCAAACATGGTGCCTTGTAGCTGGTGTCATCTTTGCTTTGGAGGGAGTGGAAACACGCTCTTATTGGAGACTTCCTTGAGACACTCAGCGGCCCCCTTATTTCTGAAAGGTGGAGGATTTCCCAAAAGTTTACATTCCTTGACCTCAAATTCCTCAGGACTTTCGTATTCTGCCCCACCACTAATCTGCTTTTCTCGGGTTGTCGCGGTCGCGTAATCTGCGGTTCTCGGGAAGCAGCCATCCTACTTCCAGAACAGGCCTCCAGCTTTCGGGCTGCGGGTCCAAGGCCAGCGCTCCGGGTAGCTCCGGGTTAGAGGACAGGAAGTACCCCGCCACCTTGGGAGGCCTCACGACAAATTCCAGTTGCTAGGACTCGCCATCTTGTTTTCCTTATGCATATTCAGTGGAAACCTGAATATTCATGACCGAGGGCCCGCCCGTCCCTCCCTCTCCGGAACACACTTCGCGGGATCCGACTGGCCCCGCCTTCGTCCCTGAAGCGTAGAACAAACCATTTTCCAGGTGTGTGGGGGGAGACATTACAGACATTACACTACAGCTGAAAATGAGCCTGTACGTCAAAGTCGATAAAGGTGGCCTAACTTTATCCTCGATTCTGCAAGCCGTAAAGCGAGTGCACGCGAAATCGGCGCGCGGGGGTTGGGGGGAGGCGGCAGGATCAGAAGAATTCTCCTCCTGTCACGTCAAAAGAACACCCAACCAGGGAGCCCGAGCCCGAGGGTCAACAACTCTGGCGCGCGCGCTCCGTGCAGGCCGGTGCGGGCGGCCCCGTAGCGCAAAGGAGGGCGGGAGAGGAAGGGGCGGGACACAAGGGCGAATCTATAAAAGGCGTCATTCAGCCAGGTCTCCCCTCAGAAGCGCCGAGAGCGCGGCCGGGACGGTTGGAGAAGAAGGTGGCTCCCGGAAGGGGGAGAGACAAACTGCCGTAACCTCTGCCGTTCAGGATCCCGGTTACTTATTTATTCGTTACCCCTTTTCTTCTTCCTCCCTCCCAAAACCTCCTCCTTTCCTCCCTTCTTTTGTTTCCTTTTTGGGAGCCGACAAGTCTCCGGAAAGGGAGATAAGGCTTTCTTTCTGCCCTTTTCGTTTCCCCGCCTCCTCCCCTCCCCCACCTTTCCCTCCTCCGGCCTCTTCCTCCCTGCTCCGGGAGATCTTTCCTGGCGGCCGCCCGGACGGGGTCTGAGCTCTTAGGCGGCGGTGGCGCAGGCTTTTTGTAGCGAGCTTTGCGCCTGCGCAGCGCGCCTGCCTCACCATGCACGGGGGTGGCCCCCCCTCCGGGGACAGCGCATGCCCGCTGCGCACCATCAAGCGAGTGCAGTTCGGAGTCCTGAGTCCGGATGAGCTGGTAAGCTGCTCGGCCCTTCTCTTTCCGATGCCTCTGGGAGGATGAACCAAAGACGCTGATTTCGTGCGGGGTCCAGCCTTCAGTGTCCGAAAATTAAGTTATGCCAGGATTTAAACAAGCTTAATGCTGTGTCTAAGATGACAGCTTTAGAATTGCCGCGGTTCAACGAGACAAGAGTCCGGGATCGGGTAGTTGGAAGTTTGGATAGGAAGTGAATTCTCAAGTTGTTTTTCTTCCTCTTTCCACAAATATTGATCACTCTAGTATGTGACAGTCCCCAGGCACTAGGAACACACAACTGAACAAATATAACAGGGAAATTCTGTAAAAAGTCACCGAAACTTGCCGGGCGGTGGTGGCGCACGCCTTTAATCCCAGCACTCGGGAGGCAGAGGCAGGTGGATCTCTGTGAGTTCGAGGCCAGCCTGGTCTACCAGCGAGTTCCAGGACAGGCTCCAAAACGATACAGAGAAATCCTGTTTCGAACCCCCCCCCCAAAAAAAAGTCACCGAAACTGAAGGGTGTCAGGGTTTGAGAGGCCTCTCGGAAGAGGTGACATTACCTGGGTAATGAAGAGTATCAGTCCTCTAAGCCATAGAGGCTGGGGGAAGGGCTTACTTTTAGGTAGAGAAAACAAGTGTTATGGAACCGAGGGTGAAATAAACTTGAATGTATCCTAGAGACTGAAAAGCCAGTGTTGGGGCGGGGTTAGGGGGTGAGGAGAGAGAGAAAAAGTATGCTGAAGAATTACGCTAAAGAGTCAGAATTTGTATTTCAGTAGAATGCCCCTGGGTGATTAGACCAGACGGTCATGTTTTTTTACACATACATGTACAGACATGGCTGTATGAAGAACTGACCTGAGGTGGATGAGGACAGACAGTGACTGGAGAGTCTGAGGGGATAGCTTTTGGTGCTCTTCACTGCTGAGCCATTTCTCCAGCCCCGTTTAGGGTTATTAATGCATAAAGAACACACAAAAGCCGGGCGGTGGTGGCACACGCCTTTAATCCCAGCACTCGGGAGGCAGAGGCAGGCGGATCTCTGTGAGTTCTAGGCTAGAGTTTGACCCTGTCTCAAAAAAAATTCTGCATTATTAAAAGTGTTAAGATTTGTGTGACTAGGCAGTTGGCAAGAGCAGAACAAGTGTTCATTCAGTAAATCAACGTCCTTTACTAAGGATTGGAGATTACCTCAGTGGTAGGGTCACTAAGGTTCAGCCTTCAGTCCTCAACTCAAAAAGGGAGGGGGGCTTCCTAATAACAGGTTAAAAGATTTTTCTAATAGCAAAACTAGTGAGAAAATGGACATATACGTTATTGATAGAAAAGTCTCTCTTTTTTGGGGGGGGGAGGCGTTTCCAGACAGGGCTTCTCTGTGGCTTTGGAGGCTGTCCTGGAACTCGCTCTTGTAGACCAGGCTGGTCTTGAACTCACAGAGATCCGCCTGCCTCTGCCTCCCGAGTGCTGGGATTAAAGGCGTGTGCCACCAACGCCCGGCTTGGCTTTTCATTTTTTGAGCTGGTTCTGTGTACCCATAGTTGGTCTTGAACTTGCTGTGCTGCTGAAGATGACTTTGAACTTCTGGTCTTCCTGCCTCTGTACCGAGCTAGTGCTGGGATTTCAGATATGTACCATCACACCTAGTTTACAGGGTGCTCAGGAGCACCCCCAGAGCAGGCACTCTCCCAACTGATCTCCAGCCCTTTTGCTGCCTGCCATTCTCTTTCTTACACTCCACTAGTCCATCTGCTAATCTGTTCTGCCTTCAAAATAAGAGCCAGAATCCAGGCTTTACTCTTACCTTTACTGTGGTACCTGCCACTGACCACTGCTCTCCAGTAGCCCTACGTCAGTCTTCTGTAGTTGCAGAACAAGCTAGAGAGGTCTTTTCATCATGTCCCTTCCCATTTTGGAATCCTTTCAGGAGGATCCAGATTCCTATCCTGAGATCCTGCCCCTGCCTGCCATTCCATCTTATTACCAGTCTCCTGGTAAATTAGAGAAAATTTTAAAAATATTTTTACATTTATTTATTTTATGTGTATAAATGTTTTGCCAGTGTTCATGAATGTTCACCTGGTGCCTGGGTGAGTCAGAAGAGGGCATTGGATCCCCTGGAACTGGAGCTACCGTGTGGGTGCTGGGAACCAAACCTGGTCTTCTGCCAGAGCAACAAGTGCTCTTAACCTCTCTGCTGTCTCTCTAGTCCCCTTTGCTCTTAACCTCTCTGCCGTCTCCAGTCCCCTTTGCTGACCTGCTTCTAACACTACAAGCTTATTATTGCTTCAGGGGCTATTTGATGATTGTCTCTGCTGCTTGGAATAACATTGTCCAGACCTCTTAAATGCTGTTCTTCATGACCATTTAAATGCATCCTTCATTCTGTAAGCCTTACCCTCTGTTTTATTTTAATAGCCTGTCAGTCTTAGAGGATTTTTTTTTTAACTTCTTGTTCACTATAGAATGCTGTTACCCAAGCCGGGCGTTGGTGGCACACACCTTTAATCCCAGCACTCGGGAGGCAGAGGCAGGCGGATCTCTGTGAGTTCGAGACCAGCCTGGTCTACAGAGGGAGTTCCAGGACAGCCTCCAAAGCCACAGAGAAACCCTGTCTCGAAAAACCAAAAAAAAAAAAAAAGAATGCTGTTACCCAGCATTTCCAGTAATCCCTGGTACAGACTGCCATGTAATCAAAATTATTTGGACAAATAAGTGAACAGTTGTACAGATATACATTTGAAAGGATTATTTTAGCATTTGAAAATGGCAATTGTCAGTCACCTAAATATTTACTAATGGGAACGCTTTTTGAATAACTTAGGTCCTTATAACAGAACAAGACTATCCTAATAGGGTTAATTCAGTGTTCCCAAACTACTGTCACATTTGAAGCACCATAGCAAAGTCATAGGGACGTAGGGAATTGTGCCCTCTGGAGAGAAGCATAGGTGCTCTGTGAACTATTAATTGCACATGGTTCAGTTTCAGCATTAGATGGCACTGGATCCCTCTGAGTGGCATATCTTTGTGAAGCTTAATTTCCTTGCTTTGGTTTGACTCTTTTTTATTTGTAGTTTTATTTGTGTATGTCAGCATATATATATATGTGTGTGTGTGTGTGTGTGTGTGTGTGTGTGTGTGTATACACTAGTGCAGGTGCTCACAGAGATCTGTCCCCTACATTCAAGCCCCCCCATTTTGTTTTCTGTGTGTGCACACATGTGTATGCTATGTTTATGTGGGGTTCCTGAAGAGGCCAGAAATTGTGTTGGATGCTCTGGAGCTGCTATTACAGGTGGTTGTGAGCCAGCAGTCATAGGTGCTGGAAATCCAACTCCAGTCATCTACAAAGAGCAATATGTGGGGTTTGGTTTTGTTTTTTGAGATAGGTTTTCTCAGTATAGCCCTGGCTGTCCTGAAATTAGGTTTGTAGACCAGGGTGGCCTTGAACTCAAAGATTCATCTGCCTCCTTAGTAGTTGCTAAGGACTAGCAGATTTGGAACAAGAAATAAGGGTGATGTTAGCTTATCTGATCCCAAGAATTGAGAAATTATACAGTAGAGTTGTGATATGTCAGAAATTTTGGTTATGTAGGGAAAAGCAAAACTGTTCTTTGTTATTTTATTAGACATTGTCTCCATGTAGGCCCAGACTGGCCTTGAGTTCTTATTCCTTCTGAGATTACAGGCACATGTCACAACACTGGCTTTATTTTAATGAACTAAAATATTCTCCAGTTTATGCTTTATGTATTTTTTTCAAGTGGCTACTAGTTGCTAAGACAGAATTAGTCTCTTTTGAGACTTGGTCTCACTATGTATTCATGGCTGATCTGGAACTCATTACATCCCAGGCTTGCCTCAAACTTGGGCTCTTTCATCCTCCTGGTCACTAGGATAACAAGTAATGAGCCATTATGCCTGACCTTTACCTCTTTTTAAAAGATACACCACTTAGGGCTGGAGAGATGGCTCGGATGGTAAAGAATTTGGGTTTCAATCCCTAATAGCCATGTAATCCCAACAGTAAGGAAATAGACAGGAGGATCTCAGGGACTTGCCGGCTAGTCAGTCTGTCACATTAGTGAGCTCCAGGTTCAGTGAGACAGTCTAGTTTTTGTTTTTGTTCTGGTTTTGTTTTTCCCAAGACAGACTTTCTTTGTGTAGCTTTGGAGCCTGACCTGGAACTCACTCTGTGTAGACCAGGCTGGCCTCCAACTCACAGAGATTCACCTGCCTCTGCCTCCCAAGTGCTGGGATTAAAGGTGTGCGCCACCGCTGTCTGAGAGAGCCTGTTTTTGAGGGAATTACATAGCTTTATTTTGGATAGGAAGGTCGGTAAATAAGGGGGTTCCTGTGTAATGTTCCTCAGTGTTGGTGTAGAAACTGAGTTATAGAGGGCTCTTTGAAATGTCAGAATGTCTGCTGCTCTAGGACTAGAGAGATGACTTGGTCCTTAAGAGCATGTATTGCTCTTGGAGAGGGCCTGAGTTAACCATATCAGTAACTCAAACTATCTGTAACTCTAGCCCCAAGGGGGTCTGACCTGAGGGCACCTGCACTCATGGACTCATACCCACACACAGACACACGTACTCATACCAAAACTTTGAAAGTGTGCTGCCTTGGGGCTAAAGAGATGGGTCAGCCATGAAGAACATAGGCTCCTGGACCTTGGTGTAACTCCCAGCACCACATGACCGCTTATGACACCTGAATTCCAGCTCTAGGGAGTCCAGTGCCCTCCTCTAGCCTCCTGGCACCAGGTCCACATACATACATGCAAGTACAACACTCAAGCACATAAAATACACCTAAAAAGCCTGCCAGACTTAGTAGAGTGATTGTAAGTTCAAGGCTGTCCTGGTCTAGACTACTAATTACTGGCCATTTGGGGCTACACAGTGAGGCTCGGGTGCCTCCAAGGATTATAGGCAAGTGAGCATAACTGTTATGTGAACAAATAGTTCTTTCTGGTACCTTCTTTAGTTCCAGGTCTTAGACAGTATAGTTTAGTATTAACAAACGGGTGTTGAGAGCTTGCCATTTATCTGGCAAGCACATAAATGTTCAACTTGCTTGAGGTCGTAGGCTATATAGGGAGTCCAAGGCCAGCCTATTCTATACTAGCTCCTGTCTTAAAAATGAATGAATAAGCCAGGCAGTGGTAGCTCATGCCTTTGATCCCAGCACTTGGGAGGCAGAGGCAGGCGGATCTCTGTGAGTTGGAGACCACCCTGGTCTACAAGAGCTAGTTCCAAGACAGCCTCCAAAGCCACAGAGAAACCCTGTCTAGAAAAACCAATACAAAACAAAAAAGAATGAATGATGTGGGTATGGTGGTGCATGCATTTAATCAATCCTAGCACTCTGGAGGCGGAGGCCGGTAGATCGCTGAGTTCAAGGGGAGCCAGGACGACTTAGTGAGGTCCTGTCTCAAAAAAAAGTGAATATCATTGATCTGCTACAAGTAAGGGCGAGTGGGATGAGCCTATGTTTAAGACTAGAGAATGCTGGGTTTCCCTTCTGCTGCCTGATTGAGTCTGAAAGCAATATAAAGTTTCTAGTACCTAAGAGATGAGAATTCATTCCTAGGAAGTCAGTGGTTAGGATTAGAGAACAAGTTTTGTCTATATTCAGAGTTAACACTCAATGAAGCTTTTATTAAATTGTTCGAGCTTTTGTACCTCTAGAAACTGGTGGAATAAAGCTTGACTAGTTTGAAAGGCAGGGTTTTCATTGTGAGAGGATACTCAAGATTGCCGTGACCACCATACCTACTTCCAACTAAGAATATGGCTTTGTGACAGAGTGCTTGCTTAGCATGCTTGAGGCCCTGAGTTTGACCCCAGGACTTCATCTGACTTCCCATACAATACATGGACAGAAAAAAGACTGTATCTTGAGCTCCCCTGGTTCTCTTCACTGCATTGGCCCCATTGAGTCCTGGCTCCACCTTTCTTGAGACTTAAGCCATTCATTTCTACTCTGCTGACCTGTACAATATCTGGTTGTCCTTGCTTACGATCAAATTTCCACCTGGACATGGAAGTGTTCAGGCAATTTGGCTCTTGGGAAGGAGGAGTAAGTGACAAACATAGGGGTTAAGTGACAGAGTTGGCCGGTATGTCTTGGGCCTGGACTCTCAGGCACATTGCAAGTACACAGAGGTTTTGCCAGGGTCTCAGATAATCATTGGCCTGATTTCATCTTGGCAGAATATTTTTGGTTTCAACACCCAATCAACCTCTTGAAGCAGCTTATATCTCTTTTTGTGTTAACTCCTGTGGATGTCGTAGTGACAGAATTTAACCCAGAGAGATAGCTGGGGTTCCAGGGCTAACTAGCAGCAGGTGAATTTGGCATGGTGGTACACAAGTAGCCTTAGCTTTTAGAAGAAAGGCAGAAGGATCTTGAGTTTGAGACTAGCATGAGCTCCATAGCAAGACTGTCCCAAAAGGAAACACTTAGAAGTAGGTATAAAGCCAAGACTCTTACTGTTAGGAACACATGCCACCTTTCATGTATACACACAGTGGCTGGAATATGCTTTTGGAATGTGGTACTCAGGGTTAGTATTGTAGAGTTTTTGCTGTGTGACATTCCCATTTCATATTGGGTTAAAGAAGTGGTGTAGGATTTTGTAGGCATTTATACAGAACTCTGTAGCCTTGCAAACTAGAACTCCTGCTTAGTGGGTGCTGGCTTTTCTTTTCTGCAGAAGCGGATGTCTGTGACAGAGGGTGGCATCAAGTACCCAGAGACGACTGAGGGAGGTCGCCCCAAGCTTGGGGGACTAATGGATCCAAGGCAGGGGGTTATTGAGCGGACTGGCCGCTGCCAAACATGTGCAGGTAAGTGCTGGGGAATCCCTGGTGGGACAGTTTCAGGTCCTCAAAGCCAGGAGTGAATGGCTACCTAAGCTTAGTCTCTTGAGGTCAGTGTCAAGTATGTGTTTCCACAGGTAACATGACTGAGTGTCCTGGCCATTTTGGTCACATCGAACTGGCCAAACCTGTGTTTCATGTGGGTTTCCTGGTGAAAACAATGAAGGTTTTACGCTGTGTCTGCTTCTTCTGCTCCAAATTGCTTGTGGATTCTGTGAGTAGGGCAGTGGTCCCTAGTCTGGGAGGGCAGTTGCTAGCTGGGGCAAGGGGGCAGCTCCAATTGACTCTGCTCTGTTCTTCCTGCAGAATAACCCAAAGATTAAGGACATCCTGGCCAAATCTAAGGGACAGCCCAAGAAACGGCTTACACATGTCTATGACCTTTGCAAGGGCAAAAACATCTGCGAAGGTGGAGAGGAGATGGATAACAAGTTTGGTGTGGAGCAGCCTGAGGGGGATGAGGATCTGACCAAAGAAAAGGTGACAGGGACTGCCTTAGACTGTGGGAAAGCGACTGTAGAGCATAGGTGAAATGGCATAGAACTGGGGAATACACTGGCTGGTGTGGCAGCAATGACCTCGTGCTGGGTTCCAATGGTTCTTCTCTCTTTGGAAGGGTCATGGTGGCTGTGGGCGTTACCAGCCCCGCATTCGGCGCTCTGGCCTGGAGCTGTATGCCGAGTGGAAACATGTTAATGAAGACTCTCAGGAGAAGAAGATCTTGCTGAGTCCAGAACGAGTCCATGAAATCTTCAAACGCATCTCAGACGAGGAATGTTTTGTTCTGGGCATGGAGCCTCGCTATGCCAGGCCTGAGTGGATGATTGTCACAGTGCTGCCTGTGCCTCCTCTCTCTGTGCGACCTGCTGTGGTGATGCAGGGTTCTGCCCGCAACCAGGTCAGCTGCCCTTAGGACAGCATTTTGTTTGAATGGCTAGGTATCTGGGGAAGGAGCATGTGATCGGAGGGTGGTTTCAAATACACCTGTGGTGGAAAAAGTATGACGGGCCAGGTGGACCAGTCTAACCTTTAAAGATACCCTTACATGGTCTCCCAGGGTAGTGTGAGATAGTTACACTGTATGCCTGGCACATGAGTGCTGAACATAGTTAGTGGCCTCACGGTGACGATGCTCATCTCTTGCTTCAGGACGATCTGACTCACAAGCTGGCTGATATCGTGAAGATCAACAATCAGCTACGGCGGAATGAGCAGAACGGTGCAGCTGCCCATGTCATCGCAGAGGACGTGAAACTCCTCCAGTTCCATGTGGCCACCATGGTGGACAATGAGCTTCCCGGCTTACCCCGCGTGCGTCTGCACACTTCCTGCCCTTATGGATTGGAGCCAGGGTGGGGGCCAGTATGAGGCAGCAGAACTTGAAGAGCACCCGGTGCTGACTACCTGGATGCCCCTTCCTGTGTTTTCTTATAGGCCATGCAGAAGTCTGGCCGTCCCCTCAAGTCCTTGAAGCAACGGTTGAAGGGCAAGGAAGGACGGGTTCGAGGGAATCTAATGGGCAAGCGAGTGGACTTCTCAGCCCGCACGGTCATCACTCCTGACCCTAACCTATCTATTGACCAAGTTGGTGTTCCCCGCTCCATTGCTGCCAACATGACCTTTGCAGAGATTGTCACCCCTTTCAACATTGACAGGTGTGGTTTTAGTCCATTAACATTGTCCACAGTGGCCAGGGTTGGAGGTAGGGCACGTGTTCTCAGAAGCATGCCTTCCTCACCTCAGAGACAGTTCAGAGTGAGGCGGGGAGATGCTGGGGTTTGTGTTTCACATCCACGTAAGGCTTTGGGATGAAGGTGGGAATGGGAGCTTTTTGGAAAATGTTTTGTTCATTTTATACTTCTTTCCTCCTTAGACTTCAGGAATTAGTACGCAGGGGAAACAGCCAGTATCCAGGAGCCAAGTACATCATTCGAGACAACGGTGATCGAATTGACTTGCGTTTCCATCCTAAACCCAGTGACCTACACCTGCAGACTGGCTATAAGGCATGTAACCACTGGAGCAGGAAGCCTCCTACAGAAGCGGACTGGCCTAGATTTAAGCTTGTTGAGCGGTTGCTTGTTTTAGGGAGGTGATAGTGGGAGTGCTGTGTCTTCCGTTTTGTTTTGTATTTTGCTTTTTCAAGACAGGGTTTCTCTGTGTAGTTATGGAGCCTCTCCCGGCACTCACTCTGTAGTCCAGGCTGGTCTCCAACTCACAGAGATCCGCCTGCCTCTGCTTCCTGAGTGCTGGGATTAAAGGTGTGACCAACACCCGGCTTTTGTTTTGTTTTTGAGATAGGTTTTCTTTCACCGTATACCCCAGGCTAACCTGGAACTCTCAAACTTCAATTTTTTTGTGTGTTTTGGATGGTTGCTTTGTTTTTGTTTGGTTGGTGTTTGTTTGTTTCTCTCTCCAGATAGGGTTTCTCTGTGTAGCCCTGTCTATCCTGGAGCTCTTTCTTTAGACCAGGCTGGCCTTGGACCCTGCCTCTGCCTCCCAATGCTGGGATTAAAGGCATGCACTACTACCACCTGGCAGTTTTTAGACTTTACATTCAATTCATGCTCCTTCTGGCTTGGACTCCTTAGTGCTGGTGTGTGCTCTATTGATCCTGGGTGCTTGTGTTTTAAAGGGCTCTGCTGGTGCAGTTGTGCTGCCAGAATGGGTTTATCAGCCATGTCAGCCTGTATACAGCAGGGGAGAGAGCTTCATGGATGTTGGTGGTCATGACATTTTATTATCCCTGATAACCTGATGTTGGATCAGAGCTGTGCAAAAGGGATGTTTGACACATTTTTTTAGTGAAGTAACACCACCCTGTCATCTCTTCAGTCTACAAGAGACTCTAGATCCACTGTCATTTCATTCTAGTGTGCCTCTTTCACTGAGCCCTTTTCTGTACCTCACCTCTCTAGGTGGAACGGCACATGTGTGATGGAGACATTGTTATCTTCAATCGTCAGCCAACTTTGCACAAAATGTCCATGATGGGGCATCGGGTCCGCATCCTCCCCTGGTCTACTTTCCGCTTGAATCTTAGGTCAGTTCTTGTACCTGAGGGAATCAGGCTGAGGTGGGAACACTCCAGACAATTCCATTAAACGTCACTGAAGACATACTCCCAACTCAGTTCTTTTTCTCTCTGTCTACAGTGTGACAACTCCATACAATGCAGACTTTGATGGGGATGAAATGAATTTGCATTTGCCACAGTCTCTGGAGACACGGGCAGAGATCCAAGAGTTGGCCATGGTGCCTCGCATGATCGTCACCCCTCAGAGCAATCGACCTGTCATGGGTATTGTGCAAGACACACTCACGGCAGTACGCAAATTCACTAAGAGAGATGTCTTCCTGGAGCGGGTATGTGATGTGATCCAGATGGAAACTGGTTTTTGGGCAAAAGGGTCTTAGCGTATGAAAGACCAGGGCAGAAGAACAACAGTGTTTTCTTTCATGTATTGTCTATAAAATAAAGATGAGGGGAAGTGTGTCCTTGTTAAATTTTTATATTATTGTTTGCCTTTACTTATTTTATAATTATTGAAGGAAAAATAAATACTGTTACTATAATTTTTTCTTTTAAACTAAAAATTCAGAAGACACTTTTAAACTCATTTTGCTTCCAAAATCTGGCTTTTCTTGTTGGGCAGGGCAGCCTTCCAAATATTCCTGAGATAATGAAACTTAGTCTGACTTTCTGCTTTCCTTTTTCTTTCTTTTCTTGGTGTTTACTTCACAGGGTGAAGTGATGAACCTTTTAATGTTCCTTTCCACGTGGGATGGGAAGGTTCCACAGCCAGCTATCCTCAAGCCCAGGCCCCTGTGGACAGGCAAGCAGATCTTCTCCCTCATCATACCTGGTCACATCAATTGTATCCGTACCCACAGCACCCACCCTGATGATGAAGACAGTGGCCCTTACAAGCACATCTCACCTGGAGACACCAAAGTAAGGCCTGGCTTCTGAGTATATAGTTAAAAGGTTTGGACTTGGGAATGCAAACAAAAATTTTGAGTGAGTGCTTGTCCACAGGTGGTGGTGGAGAATGGTGAGCTTATCATGGGCATCCTTTGTAAGAAGTCCCTGGGCACCTCAGCAGGCTCTCTGGTTCACATCTCCTACCTAGAGATGGGTCACGACATCACTCGCCTCTTCTACTCCAATATTCAGACTGTCATTAACAACTGGCTCCTCATTGAGGGCAAGTATAGCAAGTGCTTCCAAATCATATACAAAACTTTTTCTCACTTACTGTTTACCCTTTTTTTGTTTCCACTCTCCTCCCAAAAATGATTGATTGCTGCTAATGCTTTCCTTTCTCCCTAGGTCATACCATTGGCATTGGGGACTCCATTGCTGATTCCAAGACTTACCAAGACATCCAGAACACTATTAAGAAGGCTAAACAAGATGTAATAGAGGTGAGAAGGAAGGCTGGGCAGAGAAGAGCTTCTTAGGGACTTTAACCTTAACATCCACAAAAGCAAGAAGGATGTAAGAGTTTAGAGAGAAAGGGAATAGAGAATCATGTGTCAATGAAAACTGTCTCCAGGTCATTGAGAAGGCCCATAACAATGAGCTGGAACCCACCCCAGGAAACACGTTGCGTCAGACATTTGAGAATCAAGTGAATCGCATTCTCAATGATGCTCGAGACAAAACGGGCTCCTCTGCACAGAAGTCCCTGTCTGAATACAACAACTTCAAGTCCATGGTGGTATCTGGAGCTAAAGGGTCCAAGATCAACATCTCCCAGGTAAGAATTTAGTTTTCCAGACATGAGCCTATACCAGAGCCTGGAGGGAGAGGAAAACTGTATGTTTTGGGGTAGGGAAAGACGGAAAAATAGTAGGGATTCCCCACTACTACTGCCATTACCACACTACCACTGCATTGTTGGACCTTGAAACAAGATCCACTCAGATACGAAAGGTCCTTTCTTTTTAATTACATATTCTTGCTGTGTAGCCCATGCTGAGCTTGGACTTAGTAACTTCCTGCCTCTTTTCCTCTTTTTTTTTTTTTTGGTTTTTCGAGACAGGGTTTCTCTGTATTCTTTTGGAGGCTGACCTGGAACTCACTCTAGACCATGCTGGCCTCGAACTCACAAGAGATCCCCTGCCTCTGCCTCCCGAGTGCTGGGATTTAAGGCGTGCGCCACCAACGCCTGGCCTTCCTGCCTCTTCTTAAGTGCTAGGATTATAGCATACATTCTTATTCTTAAGGCAAGAGGAATTTATATACACTTTGTTTTTTCTATTTTCCAGGTCATTGCTGTTGTCGGGCAACAAAACGTGGAGGGCAAACGGATCCCATTTGGATTTAAGCATCGAACGCTTCCTCACTTTATCAAGGATGATTATGGTCCTGAGAGTCGAGGCTTCGTAGAGAACTCATACTTAGCTGGTCTCACACCCACTGAGTTCTTCTTCCATGCCATGGGAGGACGAGAGGGCCTCATTGACACAGCTGTTAAGACTGCTGAGACTGGTGAGGCCTTTTTAGAGTGCATGTGGAGATGGGAGGGGGGGATTATCAGGCTACAGGTTTCTGTTCCCCAAGGTGAATTTTGGCCTCTCTATCTTTGAGCTTTGTCTCCCTGTTGCCTCAGGTCTTTTCTTGATTTCCTTCCACAGGGTATATTCAGAGAAGGCTGATAAAATCCATGGAGTCAGTGATGGTGAAATATGATGCAACTGTGCGGAACTCCATCAACCAGGTGGTACAGCTGCGCTATGGAGAGGACGGCCTAGCAGGCGAGAGCGTGGAGTTCCAGAATCTGGCTACACTTAAACCCTCGAACAAAGCTTTTGAAAAGAAGTAAGAGGGTGGGCGAGGAGATGATTCCCACCTCTGGGCCCTACTGTCTGAGTTAAAGCACTTCCCTAATCTTGTAGTGGTTGTTACTTTTAGTACCAACATTTCTCCATCATTTGAAATAGTTGCTGTATAGGAAGAGAGTGAATACAGAAGCAGATTTGAGATCTGCCCCTATTTTGTCCCTAGTGATAGTACAAAGCAGCACAAAGAAACAGTACAAGCTTAGGACCCATTAGGTGGCCTGGGGCCTGGACCTTATACAAGATCCTTGCCTCTAAAGCCCTGTTCCTAGTGGTCTGTGCACATTTGAAAACCTCCCACTAAGACAGACTGTGGTAGTGCACACCTTTAATCCCAACACTCAGGAGGCAGAGTTAGGCAGATCTCTTTGAGTTTGAGGCCAGCCTGATCTACAGAGTGAGTTCCAGGACAGCCTCCAAAATAATACAGAGAGACCCTCTCTCAAAAAACCAAAAAAAAAAAAAAAAAAAAATCGAGAGCAAGCTCCAAGACAGGCTCCAAAGCTACAGAGAAATCCTGTCTCAAAACAAACAAACAGATTAAAAAAGAAAAGAAAACATTATACTGTACCTTATGGGGGTGAGAACACAGAGCCCAGATGTCTTCTAATTCCATCGGCGTGTCACCTCCAGGTTCCGCTTTGATTATACCAATGAGAGGGCCCTGCGGCGCACTCTGCAGGAGGACCTGGTGAAGGACGTGTTGAGCAATGCACACATACAAAACGAGCTGGAGCGTGAGTTTGAGCGGATGCGAGAGGACAGGGAAGTGCTCAGGGTCATCTTCCCAACTGGTGACAGCAAGGTACGTGTAAATGGGTAGTGCTAGACTAGTGAGGTCCTACTGTTGGACAGGGACAGTTGTCCTGATTGACAGTCCTCCCTTCAATCCCTCCTCCCTCAGGTGGTCCTCCCCTGTAACCTTCTTCGTATGATCTGGAATGCTCAGAAAATCTTCCACATCAACCCTCGCCTTCCTTCTGACCTGCACCCCATCAAAGTGGTAGAGGGTAAGTAGTGCCTGCTTTGATGTCTGTCTGCAAGATAGTCTGGAGGGTTAGAGTCTAACGTAGCCTTGTCTGACTATCTTTTTGTCTCCTTGGGCCCCAGGAGTCAAGGAATTGAGCAAGAAGTTGGTCATTGTGAATGGGGATGACCCACTAAGTCGGCAGGCCCAGGAGAATGCCACATTGCTCTTCAACATCCACCTAAGATCCACACTCTGCTCTCGGCGCATGGCTGAAGAGTTTCGGCTAAGTGGAGAGGCCTTTGACTGGCTGCTTGGGGAGATAGAGTCCAAGTTCAACCAAGCCATTGTGAGTGTTAATGCTTCTCTTTAGTCTTGAATTTTATTCTTTTGTTTATCAGCTTCTCTGGTTCCTAGCAATAGCCCATTTCTCTCCTCATTGCTTGATATCTTTGCAAGGCTGCTGTGCATAGCTGTGACATGGCCAGTCCCATGCGGAAGAAACTGAAGTTCATATGAAGTGATCAAGCAGTGCTTATTCAGGAAATAAGTGTCATGACTAGGATATGAAATTGGACAGTCTTTTATTTTCCTAAAACGTCTACTATGTGGGAATTCTAATTCGGGTAAATTAGGAAATACAAGAAATTAGTAGAAAAGAGATTACAGGCACTGGAAAAGGTTTTCATGGATTTTGAGGATTTTACAGAATAATGGAAGGATGGAAAAGCATTATAATGGAACTAGAGAGAGATGGCTCAGCAGTTAAAAGCACTTGCCCTTGAGAGGGGGCCCACGTTCAATTTCCAACATGTGGAATGATGGCTCACAACTGTCTAACTCTGGTTCTAGGAGAGCCAATAACACCTGTCTTTCATAGGCACCAGGCCAAAAAAAAAATAGTGGTGCACAGACATACATGTACGCAAAATATCCATACACATTTAAAAAATAATAGCTTGGTATGGTGGCACATGCCTTTAGTCCCAGCACTTTGGAGGCAGAGACAGACAAATCTCTTGCATCTGAGGCTGGCCTGGTCTACAGAACAAGTTCTAGGACAGCCAGGGCTACACAGAGAAACCCTGTCTCATAATGATAATGATAATAATGGAAGCTGGAGAGATGACTCAGTGGTTTAGATCACTTGTTTTTCTTTATAGGATGTGGGTTCAATTTCTTCTCCACACTTACTTGGTAGCCCAAAACAGTCTGAAACTCCATTTGCAGGATCCATTGCCCTCTTCCAACCCAGCTATGGGTACCAACCACAAAAGTGCACGTCAATACAAGCAGGCCAAGATTTATGCACATTAAATAAATCTTTAAATATTTTTAGTTGATAAAAGTTAAAAAATAGCCAATATTATTTTACAGGTTAATTAAAAGTGCATTAGAGGGCCTGGAAATATGACTCCGTGGTTAAGAACACTGGCTGTTTTTTGGGAGGGGGAGGGGTGTTTGGTGTTTTTGTTGCTGTTGTTTTGGGGAGGGGTTTGAGACACAGGTGAACAGCCAGGCTGAGCATTGGTGGCACATGCCTTTAATCCCAGCACTCGGGAGGCAGAGGCAGGTGGATCTCTGAGTTCGAGGCCAGCCTGGTCTACAGAGTGAGTTCCAGGACAGCCTCCAAAACAATACAGAGAAACCCTGTCTCGAAAAAAAAAACAAAAAAAAAAACATATAGACTCGTTGTGACTGCATGCCACTGCTTGCAAGACAGGCTTTGTTGATGCCAGCTTTTCCATAGGCCCATCCTGGAGAGATGGTGGGAGCTCTGGCTGCACAGTCTCTTGGAGAACCTGCCACTCAGATGACTCTGAACACTTTCCACTATGCTGGTGTGTCTGCCAAGAATGTGACACTGGGTGTACCTCGACTTAAGGAGCTCATCAATATTTCCAAGAAGCCAAAGACTCCTTCACTCACTGTCTTCCTATTAGGCCAGTCTGCTCGAGATGCCGAGCGGGCTAAGGTAGGAATTGGGATGGTGGACTGCCTCAACAGAAGAGGTTGAGTCAAAAAGTACTAAGGTTTGTGGATTTCACTAGGCCTTTTGAGCTACACTAGGGTCTTGTCATGAGTCACTCTCTCTTCTAGGACATTCTTTGCCGTTTGGAACATACAACATTGAGAAAGGTGACTGCCAACACAGCCATCTATTATGACCCCAACCCCCAGAGCACAGTGGTGGCAGAGGATCAGGAATGGGTGAATGTGTACTATGAGATGCCTGACTTTGATGTGGCCCGAATATCTCCTTGGCTGCTGCGTGTAGAGCTAGACCGGAAGCACATGACTGACCGGAAGCTCACCATGGAGCAGATTGCTGAAAAAATCAATGCAGGTAGGGCTGGGCAGACAGCCCACATGGATGTCCTACTTGGTTTCTGCTTTCATGGTCACTTCACTTGAATCCCAAGAGTCACCTACGTAGCTGTAAACACCTCTGCTTTCCAACAGGGCTTTTTTGGGGGGGGGGGGTCTTTAAATCCTGCAGGTCCTCTCTTTCCCTTCCCAATGTGTTTTGGGTTTGGTTTGGGTTATGCATATGCATGTGTGTGCAATGTATATGCATTTGTGAGGGTCACACTTGCACATCCGGAGGGCAAGGTTTGACATTGGGTGTGTCCTTCTTTATTATGCTCCCCCATATATGCACACATACATACACACACACCTGGTACCCACTGTTACTGTTTTGACTGGGCTGGATGACCAAGGAGGTCCTAGGATCTACACACACACACTCTGCAGTTGACCTTTACATGGCTACTGGGACTCCAAATTCAGGTCCTAATACTTGACAAACAAGTGCTTTTACCCATAAGCCATCTCTCCAACACCCTTCGCTATGAGAAGGAAGTATCCATGAGGAGGAATAAGCCAAGACCCTTTGAGAGAAAAACTGCACATTAAATGAAACTAGGAAACAGTCAGTTAAATATGGTTTTTCTCATGGTGCATTACTGTTCCTACCAGGTTTTGGTGATGATTTGAATTGCATCTTCAATGATGATAATGCAGAGAAGTTGGTCCTTCGTATTCGAATTATGAACAGTGATGAAAACAAGATGCAAGAGGTAAATGGGGACCCAGGGGGCGGAAAGTCATAAACTAGAAAAATCATTGAATTTTATTTAGTGGCCAGAAATATTAAGATGTGAGCAGCAGCCGGGCGTTGGTGGCACACGCCTTTAATCCCAGCACTCGGGAGGCAGAGGCAGGTGCATCTCTGTGAGTTTGAGGCCAGCCTGGTCTACAGAGGGAGTTCCAGGACAGCCTCCAAAACAATACAGAGGAACCCTGTCTTGAAAAAACCAAAAAAAATAAAAAAAAAAAAATTAAAATCATTTGTCAAGCCGGTTGGCGGTGGCACACACCCTTACTTCCAGCACTCAGAAGGCAGAGGGAGACCGATACTATAAAAAGGCCCCAGCATCCATTCCCACAACCCCCCTGGTGTGGTTCACAATCATCAGTAACTTCTGTTCCCAGGGGATCTGGTGCCTTCTAAGCTCCAGAGGTACCAGGTAAGTATATTGTACATAAGACATACAGGCAAACAAGACACTCTAAACATAAAGTAAATATATAAATTTTCTTGAAAGTTATTTTAAAAAGCTAAGAGTCTTCTTGGCAGTTTGTGGTTTGGGGAGGGAGCAGGGAAGAGACCAAAGGTGCTGGCTAGGGATGCTGACCTCACTCTGGCTGCAGGAGGAAGAGGTGGTGGACAAGATGGATGATGATGTTTTCCTGCGGTGCATTGAGTCCAACATGCTGACAGATATGACCCTGCAGGGCATCGAGCAGATTAGCAAGGTCAGTATTCAACCCCCATCCCCCACCCAACTGCCCTCCCACTTGTACTCCACCTGACCTGACTGGAGCTCACATTGTCTCTCCAGGTATACATGCACTTACCTCAGACTGACAACAAAAAGAAGATCATCATCACAGAGGACGGAGAGTTCAAGGCCCTGCAAGAGTGGATCTTGGAGACTGATGGTGTGAGCTTGATGCGGGTGCTTAGCGAGAAGGATGTGGACCCTGTACGCACCACGTCCAATGATATTGTGGAGATCTTTACGGTGAGCCCACACAACGCAATGTCCACAAGTCTCTCTCGAGGCCCTGCACTCATGATTTCCATGCTTAGGCTTCCTGTCTGAGTCCATTCTGAGTTTATGATGGCCTGATCCCTGTTAACCTCCTGACAATCTGGGGAGTGACAGGGTCAGAGAGCCATCTTGGTACTGACTCTATCCTTCACCTCTATGGCAGGTACTGGGCATTGAGGCTGTGCGGAAGGCCCTGGAGCGGGAACTGTACCATGTCATCTCCTTTGATGGTTCCTATGTCAATTATCGGCATTTGGCTCTCTTGTGTGACACCATGACTTGTCGCGGCCACTTGATGGCCATCACTCGTCACGGAGTCAACCGCCAGGACACTGGACCACTCATGAAATGCTCCTTTGAAGAAACGGTAATGGCACCCTTACCAAGGAGGTGAACATCCACAACCTCACCATGGATACCCACGCACGCACACTCACTCACTTTCAGAGACAGGACTTCACTGTTTAACCCTTCCTATCCTTAAACTCTCAGGAATCCTCCTACCTCAACCTTCTGAGGAAAAACCAGCATGAGTCACCATGCCAACCTGCTGATGACAAACTTTTATCATAATTATTTGTATATATGTGAGGCAGGATCTTACTATATGACCCTGACTGGAGCTCACTGTATGGACCAGGCTGGCTTAGAACTCAGAAAAATCCTTCTGCCTCTGCTTCCCTCCCAAGTGCTAGGATTAAATATGTGAGCCACCATGCCCAGCTTATTAGTAAAGGCAGTTTCTGAGTAGGTTGAGAGAAGGGAGCTTGTGTGGAGGGAGTGGGAGCAGTGGTCATTGGCATTGCCCTTCCTTGGCGATTGAACCACGATGGGTGCTGTGTGTCAAGGGGCTGATGTATTTCTTCTGGTGTTCAGGTGGACGTGCTTATGGAAGCAGCTGCCCACGGGGAGAGTGACCCCATGAAGGGAGTCTCTGAGAATATCATGCTGGGCCAGCTTGCTCCAGCGGGCACTGGCTGTTTTGACCTCCTCCTTGATGCTGAGAAGTGCAAATATGGCATGGAGATTCCCACCAATATCCCTGGCCTGGGGGCTGCTGGACGTGAGTCTAAGGGCTTCAGCTGTGTGGAACTGGCTGGGTTTATGGAAGAGGGGTGAGGATAGGCATGCAAAGGAGGGTACCATTAGTCCCTGAGTGCTCTTCCTCATGAATTACTCTGGGTTTCTTTGCAGCTACTGGGATGTTCTTTGGCTCTGCACCCAGTCCAATGGGAGGAATATCTCCTGCAATGACACCCTGGAACCAGGGTGCAACCCCAGCCTATGGTGCCTGGTCTCCAAGTGTTGGTGAGTAGCCTAGTCCAGGAAGAGAACTGTTGGACCTCAGAGGCTGTGGGGGCTGGGAAAGGGATGCTGTTGAGCTACAACTGATCCTACCCGTTCTCCTTCTTAGGGAGTGGGATGACTCCAGGAGCAGCTGGCTTCTCGCCCAGTGCTGCATCTGATGCCAGTGGCTTCAGCCCAGGTTACTCTCCTGCCTGGTCTCCCACACCAGGCTCTCCAGGCTCCCCTGGACCCTCGAGCCCATACATCCCCTCACCAGGTGAGTTGCTATGCTCATTTCCTCTTCACTCCATCCTTCTATGCCAGGCTTTCCGCTACTTATCTCCCTTTTGTCTTTTCCCCTACAGGTGGTGCTATGTCTCCCAGCTACTCACCAACTTCACCTGCGTATGAGCCACGCTCCCCCGGGGGCTATACACCCCAGAGCCCTTCATACTCTCCTACTTCACCTTCCTACTCCCCAACCTCGCCATCTTATTCCCCAACTAGTCCCAACTATAGCCCTACATCACCTAGCTACTCTCCAACCTCTCCATCCTACTCCCCAACCTCTCCTAGCTACTCACCAACCTCTCCATCCTACTCCCCAACTTCTCCCAGCTACTCCCCAACATCTCCTAGCTACTCACCAACATCACCTAGCTACTCCCCAACTTCTCCCAGCTACTCCCCAACATCACCTAGCTACTCACCAACATCTCCCAGCTACTCCCCAACTTCACCAAGTTATTCTCCCACCTCCCCCAGTTACTCACCGACATCTCCAAGCTATTCTCCTACATCTCCAAGCTACTCGCCAACTTCTCCAAGTTATTCTCCCACCAGCCCTAACTATTCTCCAACTAGTCCCAATTATACGCCAACATCACCCAGCTACAGCCCAACATCACCTAGTTACTCACCTACTAGTCCAAACTACACACCAACCAGCCCTAACTATAGCCCAACCTCTCCAAGTTATTCCCCAACTTCACCCAGTTACTCCCCGACCTCGCCAAGCTACTCCCCCTCCAGCCCACGCTACACACCACAGTCTCCCACCTACACCCCCAGCTCTCCAAGCTACAGCCCCAGCTCTCCAAGCTACAGCCCCACTTCACCCAAGTATACCCCAACTAGTCCTTCCTACAGTCCCAGCTCACCAGAGTATACCCCAACCTCTCCCAAATACTCACCTACAAGCCCTAAATATTCACCTACATCTCCCAAGTATTCTCCTACCAGCCCCACTTACTCACCTACCACCCCAAAATACTCGCCAACCTCTCCTACATACTCACCAACCTCTCCAGTCTACACCCCAACCTCCCCCAAGTACTCGCCCACCAGCCCCACCTACTCCCCCACCTCCCCCAAGTACTCGCCCACCAGCCCCACCTACTCCCCCACCTCCCCCAAGGGCTCCACTTACTCTCCTACTTCCCCTGGCTACTCTCCCACTAGCCCCACCTACAGCCTCACCAGCCCAGCCATCAGCCCGGACGACAGTGATGAGGAGAACTGAGGGCGAGCAGGGCGCAGCAGCAGCAGGTTAGGGTCGGACAGCCTCAGTGGCCTGTGCAGTCACTTCCCTTGGGCTGTGACCCTGGCCTGGACCCCTTGTACATAACTCCTTGTGACAGAACCCTCCGGAGGTTCTAGATCCCATTTTTGATGGGGCTTTTTTGTCTTGCCCTACACTCATGCTTTCTGTCTTGGGACTCACAGCTGCAGGACTTTGTTACCTGTTCCGTGCCTGACTCCACAGTGAAGGTCTTTGCTTGCCTGTGACTTGATTGGGATTCAAGGCATTTTAACTTCTGAAGGCTAGTTCCTGCTTTGGGTCATACAAATGATCTGGAAGAACAAAGCTTAAGCTGCCTTTTGTCTGTTATTTTTTTGAAATTTAAATAAAGTTTACTCATTTTGACCAAAAGTTTATACGTGTACTGCTTATTTGGGACTTAGAGAGGCAAGAATTTCCAAGACCCTCCAGCCTGCTTGGAAAAGCAAGAAAAGGCTGATGAGCAAAAACAATCTAAATTACACCATCAGGGCATGCTTTCTTTGTTTTCTTTCAAGATGGTTTCTTGTGTAGCCCTCCGTGTTCTGGAACTTGACCTGTAGACCACCATGGCCTTCTTAACTAGAGATCCCTAGGCCTCTGCCTCCCAGGTGCTTGGATTAAAAGGTGTGTGCCGCCACTGCCCGATAAATTGTGCGCTTATGGTTTTTGTTTTCAAGACAGTGTTTCTGTAACTCACTCTGCAGAACAGTCTGGCCTCTTAACGCACAGAGATCCGCCTGCCTCTGCCTCCCAAGTGCTGGGATTAAAGGTGTGCATCACCACCACCTGACTTTTTTCTTGTCTTACTGTTCTAGCTAAAACTTGTACTGTATTGACTGAATATGAAGAGAGTGGACAACCTTGTCTTGTTCCTGATTTCAGTGGGATTGCTTTGAGTTTCTCTCCATTTTAGTTTCATGTTGGCTGTCGGGTTACTGTATATTGCCTTTATTATGTTTAACTATGTTCCTGTTATCCCTGTTCTCTCCAAGACCTTTATCATAAAGCGGTGTTGAATTTTGTTAAAGGTTTTTTTTCAGCATCTGATGAGATGATCATGTGGTTTTGTATTCTTTCAGTATGTTTATATGTTGAATTACACTGACGATTTTTGTATGTTGAACCATCCCTGCATCTCTGGGATGAATCCTTCCTGGTCATGGTGGATGATTTTTCTGAAGTATTCTTGGATTCAGTTTGTCAGCATTTTATTGAGTATTTTTGCATCTATGTTCATGAGGAAGATTGGTCTGTAATTCTCTTTCTTAGTTGTGTCTTTGTGTGGTTTGGGTATCAGGGTAATTGTATCCTCATAAAAAGTTTGGCAATGTTCCTTCTGTTTCTATTGTGTGGAATATTTTTTAAATTTTTTATTATATATTTAAATTAGAAACAAGCTTGCTTCACATGTCAGTCCCAGCTCCCTCTCCCTCCCCTCCACGCCTGCTCCCCCAAGCCCCCCAGTCCCTGACCTTTTTTTTTTTTTTTTTTTTTTTTTTTTGGTTTATCGAGACAGGGTTTCTCTGTATTGTTTTGGAGGCTGTCCTGGAACTCGATGTGTAGACCAGGCTGGCCTCAAATTCACAGAGATCTACCTGCCTCTGCCTCCCAAGTGCTGGGATTGATTAAAGGCGTAGGCGTGCACCACCAACGCCCGGCCCTGACTTTTTTTTAAGGATTTATTTTTGCCAGCCTGGTCTACAAGAGTTAGTTCCAGGACAGCCTCCAAAGCAACAGAGAAACCCTGTCTTGAAAAACCAAAAAAAAAAAAAAAAGATTTAGTTTTATGTCCAGATGGTGGTACAAACCTTTAATCCAAAAACTCAGAAGTCAGAGGCAGGTGGATCTCTGTGACTTTGAGACCAGCCTGTTCTGTTGTAATTTTAAAAAGCATCACTTTTAAGAGAATGATACCACTACTTGGTAGGTGGAGAATTTTAGTTTTTTGAGGGGGCAGGGTGTTTTGAGACAGGGTTTCTGTCCAGGCTGTCCTGGAACTCACTCTGTAGACTATGCTGGCCTCGAACTCACAGAGATCCGCCTGTCTCTGCCTCCCGAGTGCTGGGATTATAAGCATGCGCAACCACCAGCTGGTTTTTGGTTTTTTGTTTTAGGGGAAAATGGGCAGGGGGAGAAGGGCCTCTGGGGACAGGAGTGGCAGAAAAGAAAAGAGAGGTGGGTGGGGTCATGGAGCAGAGAAAGAAACAACAGAGACAGATGGAGGTGGGCAGAGCCTGCAGCTGAGGAACCTGTCAGAACCCCAAGGGCTGGCAGTGCTGATGCGAGAACACTAACATGGTCCTCAGAGTGAATTCAGGGCCATTGACCTTTGATAGCTGCTGGGAGAGACAGTTGTCTTTAATGATGGATTCATGGCCCACCCAAGACAGATGACTACTCCAGGGCAGGCTCTATTCCCAAGAACAAATTAGAATCTTGATGGGGGCAGGAGGAGAGAAAAAAACAAAGTTGTGTGAGTAGGTAGGTAAAGATGAAGAGGATGGAGTTGGAGGGTCAATACTATCAAAATACATTATTGTGTGAATTCTCAAATAATTAAAGAATTATTTTTTTTAAATAGAAAAATTTTACAAAGGTAAGTCTGGTGGTAGCGGCGCACGCCTTTAATCCCAGCACTCAGGAGGCAGAGGTAGGCAGATCTCTGAGTTCGAGGCCAGCCTGGTCTACAGAGTGAGTTCCAGGACAGCCAGAGCTATTAAACAGAGAAATCCTATCTTGAAAAAGCAAAAAAAAAGAATTTAGGGATGTAGCTCTGACTGATGGACTGACTGGTATGTGCAAGGCCCTGAGCTCAAACCCCAACACCAGGGGACTGGAGAGGTGGCTCAGAGGTCAAACCCCAACACCACAGATGTACAAAGCACAAAAGTATTTAAATGGATATATGTGTCATATATGTACAAAAAAACCTGACTGAGCCGGGTGTTGGTGGCGCACACCTTTAATCCCAGCACTCGGGAGGTAGAGGCAGGTGGATCTCTGTGCGTTCGAGGCCAGCCTGGTCTACAGAGTGAGTACCAGGATAGCCTCCAAAGTTACATAGAGAAACCCTGTCTTGAAAAAAAAAAAACCTGACTGTCTCTCCCAGCAGCTATCAAAGGCCAAGGGCTCCACTGCCTGGCAACACTGTCTTCTTGAAGCCATCCTTGTGGGGAGAGGCTTCTATGTATGTCCCACTGAAAGCTGAACACCCACAGTCTTATTCTTCGCACATTGAGCAGGATCATATATAATTTGTATATGTATTCTATAGAATATATAAATTAGATAATATACAACATGTATAATGTGTATAAAGTTATATGTAAAGATTTTTTTCCTTCCCTGTCCAGGATTCTTGATCTGGGTTCATCTCCAGTAGTAGTGGAGAAATCTCAAACCCCCAGGAGCAGACAGAATCAGCAGAAAGGCCAGGCACACAGAAACCCTCCATAAAGCAGAGAAAACCAAAGCAGCGCCTCCTGGAGGGCTGGGATCTCAAAGCCTCTGAAGGGTTTTCCTGTGTTAGTGATGCCATATTTGAAAATATCTCAGCTGGGCGGTGATGATACACGGCCTTTGATCCCAGCACTTAGGAGGCAAAGGCAGGTGGATCTCTGTGAGTTTGAGGCCAGCCTCACTACAGAGTGAGTGCCGGGACAAGCCCCAAAAACAATACAGAGACACCCTGTTTTGAAAAACCGAAAAAAAAAACTTTTGCTGGACCTCCCACCCAGAGTTAATGACACACCTGGAATTCATTTAAGACTTAAGACATCTATCAGGATGTACTGTGTACTCAGCCTGTTTAACTTGCCTTTCTTTCAAGGAACAAGGTAACAGTGAACCTTATGTGCCTTGGAACATTTACAACCTAAACTGTCATTCTCAGCTAAGTACCCTTCCGTGACCCTGACCCAGAACAATGCATGTGTAATATTTTGTGAATGAATCCAATACAGGGATGGAAACAACCATTTGTGAAATTGGTCAATAAATAATGGTGTTGTCTGGTTGAGTTGACATCAGTTGGAGTCACTGAGTTAATCTCTTGCAAAACTGTTAAAGATGCCGGGCAGTGGTGGCGCACGCCTTTAAACCCAGCACTCGAGAGGCAGAGGCAGGCAGATGTCTGTGAGTTCGAGGCCAGGCTGCACCACAGCCTCCAAAACAATACAGAGAAACCCTGTCTCATAAAACAAAAAACAAAAAAAACTGTTAAAGATGTCTGTCGAGTGTCCCATTTCTTTCTGGTGTGGTGATTTCTGTGCTCTACAATAAAGACAGGGACAGACGCAAGGTCACACACAGGGACAGGTTCCCAAGACAACCTTCAGGCAAACGCAGACTTGTACAACAGACAAACTGAGGACGGAGGGGCGTGGAGTAGAGAATTTGAGTCTGGACTCCACCGAGAAGTGCTTGCGCTTCCTTAGTGACTATGGATGCATGATTGGTAACTCAGGGTTAACGACTCACATATATAAGTCAGGTATGCCTCCCTGATTCAGGGTTGGTCAGTTATATAAACATGTTCTGATCTGGCCTGAACTAGTTCAGCCAGTTCAGCAGTAGGTGCCTTACTGGCAGGAGGAAAAATCCCACAAGGCCTTTGTTTAAAGTTGTCAGGCCTTTGTCTCAGGTCAGGAGGGTGAGGAAGACTCCAGTCACCTTTATCCCCTCGTCATAGCTTTTCACCTTATCTGTCTACTGCTTAGTCCCTCAATATCATCAAATACAGCCGGGCAATGGTGGCGCACGCCTTTAATCCCAGCACTCGGGAGGCAGAGGCAGGCGGATCTCTGTGAGTTCCAGGCCGGGCTGGACCGACAGCCTCCAAAACAATACAGAGAAACCCTGTCTTGTAAAACCAAAAAAAAAAAAAAATCAAATAGACAGCTACTTAGAACCAAGTAATGGTAGTGCCACCTTTAATCCCAGCACTTGGGAGGCAGATTTCTGAGTTCAAGAACAGCCTGGTCTACAGAGCAAGTTCCAGGACAACCTTCAAAGTTACACAGAGAAACCCCATCTCAAAAAACAAAAAGAAGCCCACCCTAAAATACATACATGTCTTCATGTATGTATGTGCACCACATGTGAGCCTGGTCCTGAAGAGGCCATAAGAGGGTTTGGACAGATCCCCTGGAACTGGGGTTCAGATGATTGTGAATGGCCATGTGGGTTCTTTTTACCACCAAGCCTACTTTAGAAAGTAGGATCTGCCCTCCTCCCTCCCTCCCTCCCTCCCTCCCTCCCTCCCTCCCTCCCTCCCTCCCTCCCTCCCTCCCTCCCTCCCTCCCTCCCTCCCTCTTTCGTGGTTTTGTTGCTTGAGACAGAGTCTCAAAGGCTGGCCTTGAACCTCTGATCTTCTTGCCTCACCTCCCAGGTGCTAGCATTATAGGCAGTGTGCAAGCACACCACACTTTTATTGATGTAGTAATTGAAAGGGGTAAACTAAACTCAAGGGCTTCACTCCCAATAATTTAGAAATAAGGAGACCAGACCCTCAACTCAGCCCCTGCTTTAGCAGCCATGACAGGCTACAGAAAAGACGTGTAGACCTCTGACACAAGGAAACTCCAGATCCCCTGGCCTCCTGGAGCCTAGGGCCAACACTGAACAAGGAAACTCCAGACCCCCCCCAGCCTTCTAGATGCTTACTTCCTGGTAACTCTTTGGCCACAAAATAAACTCCAGGGGAGACCAAAACCTCCTCTGTAGTCTCCAGGATACAGTTCTGAAAACTATTGGTATCTACGTACAACAGGCCACCTGCAAGTAACAAGACAATGCCATAGAAACCACAGAATGTTCCCTCTCAGCACTGACCAATGAGAATAATTGGTACACAGGTATTTCATGCCAAAATATGACTTTGAGAAATTCTCGTAATGGTTTCCAAATGTCAAACAATCAGAAACCAACCTGTACCTACTGATGTAATCCTGTAACTTTTGTCTTTAAAACCTAGCAGTAGACAGGGAACTTCACTCTCTCTGGAGGCTGCTGTGTCAGCTTGCTAGATGGGGTGGGGTCGCTGTCATCGTTGGATGAACAATCATTAAACCTTGCTTTTGCAGTTTAATGGGTCTGTCCTCCTGGTGGTCTCTGGGGACTTTGCAACTTGGGCACAACAGTAATGAAGATTTCACTTCATTTTCAGGGGAATGTCACAAAGTTGTCCAAGTAGGCCTTGAAATCTCACTTACTGTAGCCCATGCTGACCCTGAACCTGAGGGTTGTTTGGCTCAGCCTCCAGAATGACTGGAGTTACAGACCTGTGCTGCAGAAAGAGAAAGAGGCAAAGAGACACAGACACAGAGAGAGGACAGAAGAGACGAGGGAGACGGGAAAAGTCCTGTGTGCCCCAGGGAACATCGGGAAGAGAGTTAAGTGGGCAGGGTCTGTCTTTAAAGGGGTCCTTTGTGGCCGGGCGTTGGTGGCGCACGCCTTTAATCCCAGCACTCGGGAGGCAGAGGCAGGCGGATCACTGTGAGTTCGAGACCAGCCTGGTCTACCGAGCGAGTTCCAGGACAGCCTCCAAAGCCACAGGGAAACCCTGTCTCGAAAAACCAAAAAAAAAAAAAAAAAAAAAAAAAGGGGTACTTTGTACCTACCTGCCTGCAAACTAGTACCTCATGGATCCCTGGGCTGACCAGGGTACTGCCTAAGTGCATACTGCCAGGTGACAGGGACAGGCCAGCATAATGCCTGAATCCTTACACTGGTCCTGGCTACTTTTCAAGTTTCTTTTTTTAAATTTAGTTTTATTGTTTTATATGCATGCATGCCTGTGCACCACATTCATGCAGTGCCTGCAAAGGCCAGAAGAGGGCGTCGGACCGCTAGAAATGGAGTTACAGATGGCTGTGAAAAGCAATATGAATGCTGGGAATTGAATCTGGGTCCTCAGAAAGAGCAGCCCTGCTCTTAATGATTGAGTCTTCTCTCCACCCCTCCCCCTTTAGGGTCTTTTTTTTTTTTTCAGACTTAATTCACTTTATTTTTCTTGTATGAAAACCCTTATGTGGTGACCACAGCTGGAGCCTGGGTCCTCTGAACAGAGACTCTGGTGTGGGCTTTCACAAGATGGTCCGTGAATTCCTGATAAGGAGACTTGGTGAACACAGTCTCTTTCCAGAGGTCGGGGGTCAGGTAGCTGTAGGTCTTGGAGATGGCATCAACTGTGGTCTTGGCAAAGTTGCCCAGGGTGGCAGTGCAGCCCCTGGCTGACGTGTAGCAGTCATCAATACCGGCCATCATCTGTAGCTGCTTGAGCACAGGAGCTCAGACGATGCCAGTGCCCCTGGGGGCAGGGATGAGACGCACAAACACAGAGCCACAGCGGCCCGTCACTTTGCATGGGACAGTGTGGGGCTTGCCAATCTTGTTCCCCCAGCAGCCTCTCTGCACAGGGACAATGGAAAGCTTGGCCAAGATGATGCCCCCCCCCATGGCTGTGGCTACCTCCTTGGAGCACTTAACACCAAGACCAACATGATGTTGTAGTCCCCAATAGCGACAAAAGCCTTGAACCTGGTCCGATGGCCAGCCCGAGTCTGCTTTTAGGTTCTTATTGCTTAATGCCTTGGCCATTATTTTAGTGAATGGTTTGTTTTGTTTTCTCTTTTGGCACAATTTCTCAATCACCTAATCACAGTGGGATGAGCCGGTCTTCCACACTCCCTTGGTTTGTCTTGGATTTCTATTTTTTTTTTTAAAGATTTTATTTATTTATTAATAATATGTATACAATGTTCTGCCTGCACGCCAGAAGAGGGTACCAGATCTCGTTACAGATGGTTGTGAGCCACCATATGGTTGCTGGGAATTGAACTCAGGACCTCTGGAAGAGCAGCCAGTGCTCTTAACCTCTGAGCCATCTCTCCAGCCCCATGTCTTGGATTTCTATTATCCCGGCTGCCTCATCAGGCATCACATCCAAATGGTAAGGTCGCTATGTAATGTTTGAGGGGTGTAAATTGTGCCATTATCTCACCCCCCTTTTTATATAAATTTTATTTAAATTAGAAACAATCTTATTTTACATATCAATTGCAGTTCCCTCCCAACCTCCCATAACCCCCCATGACCCTCTCATCCCATCCCCCATTCTCTCCCCACAGAGGGTGAGGCCTTCCATGAGGGATCATTAAAATCTGTCAAGTCATTTGGGGTGGGGCCTAGGCCCTCCCCTATGTATCTAGGCTAAGAGAGTATCCCTCCCTGGGGAAGGGGCTCCTGAAGTCCCTTGGTGCACTAGGGATACATACAGGTTCCACTAGGAGAGGCCCCATAGGCTGTCCAGTGCTCCTCACTGACACCCACGGTCAAGGGCCTAGTTTGGTCCTGTGCTGGTTCCCCAGCTGTCAGACTGGGGTCCATGAGTTCCCACTTGCTCAGGTAAGCTGTTTCTGTGGTTTCTCAGTGTCGTCTGCCCTTTTAGTCACTGTTTTCCTTTTTGTTGGTGTTTTTTGTTTTGTTTACAAGACAGGGTCCTTTTTTGTTGTTTGTTTGTTTTCGAGACAGGGTTTCTCTCTGTGGTTTTGGAGCCTGTCCTGTCACTCGTTCTGTAGACCAGGCTGGCCTCGAACTCACAGAGATCCACCTGTCTCTATGTCCCGAGTGCTGGGATTGAAGACGTGCACCACCAACGCCCAGAAGACAGGGTCTTTCCGTGTAGCCTAGCTGTCCTGGCACTCACTCTGTAGACCAGGCTGTTCCCAAACTGACAGAAATCCTCCAGCCTCTGCTTCCCCAGTGCTAGAATCAAAGGCAGGCATACACTACCACCACCTGGCTAAGTCACTTTTCTTTAGCTGGGGCTTCACCTGTTTAGTTTATCCATTAAATTAATCTCTCTCACCGGGCGGTGGTGACACACACCTTTAATCCCAGCACTCGGGAGGCAGAGGCAGGCGGATCTCAGTGAGTTCGAGAGGCCGGGCTGGACCCACAGCCTCCAAAACAATGCAGAGAAACCCTGTCTTGTAAAAAAAAAAAAAGTTAATCTCTCTCTCTCTCTCTCTCTCTCTCTCTCTCTCTCTCTCTCTCTCTCTCTCTCACTCACTCACTCACACACACACACACACTGACCTTGCCCAAAGTCCTAACTTGTTATAGAATGCATGCATAACTTGTTATAAAGTGTATGCATAACTTGTTATAGAATGCATGCATATTCATCTGCGGGGCCAATCTAGACACTTCTCTGTGCTTCCTGCCTGCCCGCCTTGCAGACCTGTGGGCTTAGGCTAGGCAATCCTGGGGGAAGAGACGATCTGAAGCAGATCCGTGTGCTATGAACCTACTTTACTTGGGCCCATGCTGGAGGCAGCCCTGCCTGGGACCTTGTTAACTACATTAGCGAAGGAGAAGCTAATGTCACAACCCTACTGTCACCAGCCTCTGCTGCAATGTGAAGTCCTGTCACACATCTCAGCACCCTGAAGACTGAGCAACAGTGACAAATGCAAACACAATTCATTCTACTGGTCTTAAATAGTCAAGGCAGACACGCTGCTGCACACCTGTAACCCAGCACTTGGAGGTAGAAGCTAGAGCATCAGGAGTTCAAGATTAGCCAAGAATCTTACACATAGCAAATGCAAGGCCAACCTGGGCTACATGAGATCCTGTCCCAAAATAATAATATTTAAAAGGCTTCAGGTTTATTTGTTTCATATGTGTGTTTTGCCTGCACATAGGTATATGCGGTACCAACTGACCAACTGTGTGAAGATTATTTGTTTGTTTCATATGTGTGTTTTGCCTGCACATAGGTATGTGCGGTACCAACTGTGTACAGCGCTCATGGAGGCCAGGAGAGGCTCTCAGGTGTCCTGGAACTACAGCCACAACGGTTGTGAGCCACCATGTAGGCACTGGGAATTGAACCTGTGTCCTCTGCAAGAGCAGCAAGTGCTCTAAACTGCTGAGCCATTTCTCCAACCCATTTTTTAAAAAAAGACCTATGGTGAAAAGTATTATATTTTTTAGAATTTTTATTTTGAGAAAGGGTCCCACCAAGGGCCTCTGATTGGGACTACCGACCTGCACCGCTAAGCCTGGTCTCCCTCTGATTGGGACTACCGACCTGCACCGCTAAGCCTGGTCTCCCTCTGATTGGGACTACCGACCTGCACCGCTAAGCCTGCACTTGATTCCAGTACAGCTCCGCCGGCCTTAGGAGTCTGCAGCCTCTTGTCTTCCGGCCTTCACTGTGCCTAGCCGGCTTGTAGCTTTGAGCTAGTCTTTCCCTCTGAACCCTGTTTGAGGGGGCGGGGAGAGGGTAATCTTTGATCCCACACCTGAGCACAAACTTCCAAAGAGAGCTTCCTGCTGGCTGGTGCCTGCTACTTGGCCAGCCCCTCAACCCCTTGAACGCTGAGGTTCCCTTGAGCTGTGAGAACCAGCTGCAGGGTGCTGACTTGCACGGCAGGGCTTCCCTCGGAAACATTCACTTTTCTCCAGAGTCAAAACGGACTTTTTATTCCCCTACTTCCTTCGCTGAAATGGGTTTTTGTTGTTCTGGGATTTTCCAGTGCGTTGAGACAAGGACTTTCAGTGTTCCCTCTGTGGGATTAATATTAGGTCATTCTCCTAAGCACCCGGGGTCACAGGCGTGGGCCAGCTCCTGGAGTGGGTCTTAGTTTAGGGGGCTTATTTCTCTGTACCTTTATACTGAGATGGTGGGAGACCCCCAATGCTCGCAGGGGTCTCTCATCCATGAGTTTCTTTTCGCCTTTTTTCCCCTCCTCATTCGTCTGCCTCCAATTTCCAGGAGCTGGGTTACTTTTTGAGACAGGGTTTCTCTGTGCAGCCCTGGCTGTCTCAGGACTAGCTCGGTAGACCAGGCTGGCCTCGATGTCAAGAGATTCGCCTGCCTCCTAAATGCTGGGACGTAAGGCCTGTGCCACCACACCTGCTGAGTTTCACGTCTTCTCTCCTAAGTGTGAGAGAACAATTTGGGGAAAGGAAAGGTTTCTGTGTTTGCAGAATCCCTGAAAGAGAAGTTTGCTTTGGGCGCAAACCACCCAAATTCCAGATTTTATTTCTCTTTGTCCTTAATTAGAACCGACTTAGAAACTGTCTTAAAATCGTCATCCTCGAGCACGCCTTTAATCACAGCAGTCAGGAGGCAGAGGCAGGTGGATCCCTTTGAGTTCAAGTCCAGCCTGGTCTACAGAGCTACACAGAGAAACCCTGTCTCCTGTCTCAAAAACAAAAACAAAAGCAAACACCACCACCACATCGTTGCAGTTGGGTTTTTATTTGGGTCGTCAGCTCACAAGTAAGGACATGGAGATTTATCAGTGATTATGAAAGCTCAGCCTTAGCTTACGCTGGTCCCACTAGTTTTTTGTTTTTGTTTTTTCAAGACAGGGTTTCTCTGTAGCTTTGGAGCCTGTCATAGAACTCGCTCTGTAGACCAAGCTGGTCTTGAACTCACAGAGATCCGGCTGCCTCTGCCTCCCGAGTGCTGGGATTAAAGGCGCGCGCCACCAACGCCCGGCCCAATCTTGTTTTTTTAACAGGGTTCCTCTGTGTTGCTTTGGAGCCTGTCCTAGAACTTGCTCTGTAGAAGAAGCTGCCCTCCAACTAATAAAGACCTGCCTGCCTCTGGCTCCAGTGTGCTGGGATTAAAGTCAGGCATCACCATCGCCCAGCTGCATGTTGTAGTCTTGCTGAGGCATTCCAGGGTTAGTTAGAATCAGATCTCCTTGATGGGCTATCCAGTGGAAAATTACCCAGCTCTGTTCTTAGGAGCCGAAGGTCAATGCTGTTACATGTAGTGGCATCTTGCCTTGCCTTGAACTTGTGGTGGTAGCCAAAGCCTTTGGGCATGGTTTCAGGTGCAGACATGAGGGACCATAAGGTAGAGGAGGGGCTGGCTCACACTCTCTTGGGTTGTAGAGCATCTTCTGGAGCAGGAACACCTATGAGGCTGTTATTTACTCTTATCTGTGTAAGTGCTTCCCTAACAGATACCTATTTTTCACTTATCTTGGATCTGGTGGACTCATTTAAACGCCACCTTCGATTGGCGCCTAACAAGAGTCGATTCCCACTCAAGGCTGGCTGGCCGTGGCATTCCACAACCCAGAGCCAACCTTGGAGAAACCCTGTCTTGAAAAAATAAAATAAAATCTAGTAACTACCAAGAAGTAAAGAGATAGTGATGAGTCATTAGGTGTGTTTCAACTGCAGGAATAAGACAAGAGATTCCCCTTCTCCAACTCCATCTCTCTCTGTCCTGGGGCCCAAGGAAGCAAACCTGATTTGGTTGCTTAGTATATCTCACTTTGAACTTCATGACAGACACAAGAAGAGAACATCACAAACCTTTTTATTTTAGATTTATTTATTTTGTGTATGAGTGTTTTGCCTGTTTGTCTATATGAGCACCGAATGAATGCAGTGCCTGGATAGGCCAGAAGAGGGCATCAGATCCCCTAGAATTGGTGTTGCAGATGCTTGTGTGCTGCCTTGCTGGTGCCAAAATCCAAGCCAGGTCCTTTGCAAGAGCAACAAGCACTCGTGACTGCTGAGCCAGCTCTGCAGCCCTTCAAGGCATGTGAGTTTTTGGTTTTTTTTTTTTTTTTTTTTTTTTTTTTTCGAGGCAGGGTTTCTCTGTGGTTTTGGAGGCTGTCCTGGAACTCACTTTGTAGACCAGGCTGGCCTGGAACTCACAGAGATCCGCCTGCCTCTGCGTCCCGAGTGCTGGGATTAAAGGCGTGTGCCACCAACACCCGGCTGACATATGAGTTTTATGTGCCTTTGCTGCTTGGAAGTTCTGAAATTTTTGAGGATTTACAAACCAATGGGAAAACCACTTACAGCGTGAGACACACAAGATGATTGAGGACCACCCCTTTGGCGTGGCCCCTGCCATGTCCTTTGCCTTGTCCTGTCCCTCCAAGTTCACATACCACACGCGAGTGTGTGTGAGTTCTTCACTGCCCTTTGAAACACGTCGGGCAGCTCATCCTGGCGGGCCTGGGACCATCACAGCTTTAGGAACCAAACTGTCCTGTGAAACCTTCAATCGCAGGCCACTGGGGAACTTGGTGGCCCAACCTTGTAGGATTCCAGGGCAGGCTTGGTGCAGGAGTTTTCTTTCCAGACTTGAATACTCATGAACTTTCAACTTTCTTCAAAGTTTTTGAGCCCAACTTCTTCAAATCAATAAGACACAAAATCTGTGTTTGACCAACTGCAGGGACTGCTGGTACCTACAGCCAGCAGACCACCTCACCATCAGGCTTCAAACTGCAGAACAAAGGATGGGCGAACTGGATGCAACCAGGAGCTCTCTAACTGGCCCAGAACCCTCGCTGACCTTAGCAAGGGGCCGGATGGACACACAGCCAGACCGTAGACCCTCACACATCCCCACCCGCCCATCAGGACCCAAGGAGCTTAGGGCTTGGCATGCCCTTTGGGCGGTCACCCCAAGGACCCAATCAGATTCTTGAATGTGATAAGCTGACTCATCTGCACCCCACACCCCATTCCATTTTCTGCATTCAGGGACCCCTCCCCCTCCACTTCTCGAGCACCAGACTCTACGGGACCACATGGCACACGGAACGCCTGTTGTACATTCCGTTTCAGGGATGACTGTTGCTATTTAATTACTAATATTATTGAATGCCTTAGAGGAGACCAGGCCAGCCTGGTGTCCTGAGGACCTGTGGCCCAGTAAACAGAACCTCTTACAGAAAGAAAAAAAAAAAAAAAAGAGGCTGGGCATCCAGACTTCCTGCATGGCCTCCCAGATGAATCTCATTCTCCTAAGACAGAGCCAGGGCTCAGTTACAAGGTCAAACCTCATTACTAACTCACGAGTCCATGCAGTCCATGCTGTGCAACAGCCTGCATAGAGGGTGTTTCTGAGAAGCCTCATGACGCACCTCCCATAAGGTGGGGAGGTGTCTTCACTTGGCCCTTTTAAGAGGACAGAAGGTTTTGGTTTTTGCTGGGATCCCAACACCAAGGTGAGGAGGTGTGTTCTTGAGCAGTGGTTTGCAGTCTGGGGCAGTCATGTCAACACCCACTCAAGCTTCTTACCTCGCTACCCTGAACATCAGCACAGATATGCAGCCATGACCACACCTGAGGAATTATGACATCACAGCCTCTCAAACTCAAGCTGCCCGTTTATGGCCGCCTCGATTTTCTTTGCCTCTTCATTCTGTTTCTTTGATGTTTCCCTCTCCCTTTCTCTCTCCTCTTTTCCTCTTTTCCTCTCTGCTTTTTGAGACAGAGCCTTACTTTGCCGCCAGACTGGCCTGGCTCTTAACTGCTGAGCCATCTCTCCAGCCCCTCATTTCTTTTAAAGTCAGGCATGGTGTCACACCTTCAATTCCAGCACTCAGGAAACAAAGGCAGGGGGATCTCTGTGAGTTTGAGGCCAGCCTGAGCTATACAGTGAGATCCTGTCTCAAAAAAATGTCGGCACCCAATACCCAAATTAAAAAAAAAAACTGGAGCATTTATAGCATCTAGAAATTTCTCTCATCTTTGATTGACTTCCTGCCTGTCACCTAATTGTAATGTCTTATCCTGATTTTCCCACATGTTTAAATGTCTGTAACCCTAACTTGGATGGAAAGGAATATGAATAATTAGATGACAAGTGGGAGAAATCCCAGCTCTGATCCTATAACTATTTGTATTATTTCAGTCACTTTACCAACTGATGGGGACACAGAGACCTTCCTGTCCTCAAGGGTCTTGTCAATTCACATGTACTAAAAATCACTTTGTTTAGACTAGTGTTCATTATGTGACCAGGCTAGCCTAAGACACCTGACTCGTCTAATAAAAAGCTGAACAAGCCGGGTGGTGGTGGTGCACACCTTTAGTCCTTGTACTCGGGAGGCAGAGGCAAGAGGATCTCTGTGAGTTTGAAGCCAGCCTGGTCTACAGAGGGAGTTCCAGGACAGCCTCCAAAGTTACACAGAGAAACCCTGTTTTGAAAAACGAAACAAAACAAAAAAGAGCTAGCCAGAAACATGCCAAAACTAGGCCAAACATTCAAAACTAATAAGTCTCTGTGTTGTGATTTGGGAGCTAGTTGATGGCCCTAAAGAAAAACTCTGGTACAGAAGGAAGGAAGGAGGAAGGAAGGAAACATGTATTCCTTTAGGTAGTTCAATTCATTAAGTTGTTCTGAAGTATTGGTTTCATTTTTTGGTTTTTCGAGACAGGGTTTCTCTGTGTAGCCCTGACTGTCCTGTAACTCGATCTGTAGATAAGTCTGGCCTTGAACGCAGAGATCTGCCTGCTTCTGCCTCCTGAGGGCTGGGATTAAAAGTGTGCACCACCACTGCCCACCAAGATATACACATGCATGCAAAACACACATTTACTTTTTTTTTTTTTTTTTTTTGGTTTTTCGAGACAGGGTTTCTCTGTGGCTTTGGGAGGCTGTCCTGGAAGTCGCTCTGTAGACCAGGCTGGCCTCAAACTCACATAGATCCGCCTGCCTCTGCCTCCCGAGTGCTGGGATTAAAGGCGTGTGCCACCAACGCCCGGCGCATTTACTTAAAACTAATAAATCTAAAAACAAAAAGGTACCAATAGCTATATCTCCAGCTCTGTTTTTGTTTTTTTGCTGTTTACATCTAAAGATTTATTTAGGCTGGGCGTTGGTGGACCACGCCTTTAATCCCAGCACTCTGGAGGCAGAGTTAGGCAGATCTCTGTGAGTTCAAATCCAACCTGATCTGTCTGCTTCTGCCTCCTGAGGGCTGGGATTAAAGGCGTGTACCACTGCCATCGAGGTGAACTATTGGTTTTTATGTTACTGCATGCTGGGTGCAGTCCTTGACACTGGGCCAGGTCAGTAAGGCCACTAGGATGTCAAATCTTGGAGGCCTTGTATTTTAGTGGGAAATGAGGACTGGAAAGATGCTGAGTGGACCTGGAATCAGTTTGGCACATAGCAGCTCATAACTGTTTGTAACTCCTGTTCCAGAGACTATGGTGCCCTCTTCTGTCCCCGGCCAGAACTGCACACACAGTGCACAGATACCAACAGACAAAACACATGCATAAAATAAATAAAATAAAATAAACAAAATCTGGGGCTGGAGAGGGGGTCAGCAGTTACGAGCACTTGTGGTTCTTGAAGAGGACCCCGGTTCAGTTCCCAGCACCCACAGGTCTGCTCACAGGGATCCACCAACTCCAGATCCAGGGGATCCAGTGCCCTCTTCTGACCTTCACAAACCCAAGGCACACACACTGCACAGACATATGTGCATAAAATAAAATAAAATCTGCACAAATTAAAACAAAGGAAAGTACCTTCAGTTTTAAAAACTAACAGGAAATGACACATGGTAATAAATGAGTAAGTCCTATAGCATTTCAGAGGACAACAGTTCTTACAGAGGAGAAGCCTAAGGGGAGGAGGAGTTCCAAGGTGGGACCAGGTGCAGGGCCAACTGCCAGGCTGAAATCTGTCTGGAGACTTGGCAGGCCAGAGGGCACCCCAGGGAGAATGCTTTGGGGCCATGCAGCTTAGTCACTGGTGATTCCGTGCTCCAACCTAGGGGACAGTTTCCAACATCTGGAGATGGTTTCGGTTGCGGCGACCAGGCAAGGAGGGAATGTCCTATGGGCGTCTAGTGGGAAGTGGAGAGGATACTGTTGAAATCCTTGTGATGCACAGATCATCCCTCCCCAAGAAAGACTCCGTGAGCCAAATAACTGATAGTGCCTGGGTGACAGAGAGGACAGCCAGCGCAAGAGCCGGAGGTTGGCAGCGGGAAATCAGAAGAGCACAACAGGCAATGAAGTCTGAGGGGACAACGGTGACTGGCAGGCGGTACTCTGCAGGCCTTGGCTTCACTGAGAATGAAGGAATGATGTCACCCTGCTTCACTGTACTGAGGGTTTCTCTGTATTGTTTTGGAGGTTGTGCTGGAACTCACTCTGTAGACCAGGCTGGCCTGGAACTCACAGAGATCCGCCTGCTTCTGCCTCCCCAGTGCTGGGATTAAAGACATGCGCCACCAATGCGGCTGCAAATCTATTTTTTTTAAAAAGAATTTTATTTAACTTTTTAAATTGAAAATAAGCTGGATAGTAGTGGTACATACCTTTAATCCCAGCACTCTGGAGGCAGAGGTAGGCGTATCTCTGTGAGTTCGAGGACAGCCTGGTCTACAGGTCGAGTTCCAGGACAGCCAGAGAGATACAGAGAAACCCTATCTTGAAAACCCAAAACAACAACAAAAACCTATATAGAAAATAATTTTTCATACAATGTATTCTGACCATGTTTCCCTTCCTCAACTCTCTATCTATCTCTTCTTCCTCTCTCCTTTAAGAAAACAATCAAAGCAATATAAAACAAAACAGAGGAAAAAACCAGAAAATGTAAAAGAAATGCATATACACACACAGAGACATACACATAAACCTATAAAAACTCAATCAGAAATCAGAATATACAGCCGGGCGTTGGTGGCACATGCCTTTAATCCCAGCACTCAGGAGGCAGAGGCAGGTGGATCTCTGTGAGTTCGAGGCCAGCCTGGTCTACAAAGTGAGTTCCAGGAAAGCCTCCAAAGCCACAGAGAAACCCTGTCTCGAAAAACCAAAAAAAAAAAAAATGTGGGGACACCAGACCTTGAGCAGAGACCCACTTCCCCATGGCCTGGGAGTAGGCAGCTTACTGTAAGACAATGTTTACTAAAAACAATACAATGCCCGGGGCAATAAGTTCCTGGAAAAGGCCTGCCCACGAAAACCGCCCTGACCTCGACCTTGTCCAAAGACTAACCGCCTCTTCTGACACGCCCAGATCAGTTTTTGGTGTCAGAGCAGAACCAGCCAGGGTAGAGGAGAGAACAGAAGCTTCTCTGGAGGGAGCCTTTCTTAGGAAGTTTTCTTGAACCTTTTTGGGGCCTGCTTAAAGTTTTCTTTACATCGTTGAACGAGTCTCTGTGTTGTCAATCCCCAACACCCTCCGCACGTTCTCGGACACAGGCTGCGCAGCTGACTCGACAAAAAAAAAATCAGAATATACAAGCAAAAGACCAGCAAGTTGAGAGAAAAAAGGCCCAAACAATAGGAGACAAAACATTTCCAAAACTGCCGCTGAGTTCGTTTTGTGTTGGTCCTCTACTGCTGGTCATGGGGCCTGCCTTAAGTGAGACTCCACTGGAGAAAACTAATTTTTTCTTTGTGAGCAGCTGTCAGTTTTTGAGACAAGGACTTTATTTGTATCCCTAACTGTCCCAAAACTTGAGACCAGGCTGGCCTCAAACTCACAGAGATCGCCTGCCTCTGCATTCTAGAAATAAAGCTGTGTACCCCTATGCCCTATTTTTTTGTGTGTGTGGGTTTTTGTTGTTTTGGGTTTGTTTTTGTTTTGGTTTGGTTTTTTGGTTTTTTGAGACAGGGTTTCTCTATAGCTCTGGCTGTCCTGGAACTCACTCTATAGACCAGGCTGGCCTCGAACTCACAGAGATCTGCCTGCCTCTGCCTCCCCAGTGCTGGGATGAAAGTTTTAATTACTGTGTTTAAGAGATTTATAAAATAAAAATGCCTCTAACCTGTGAGGACCACTTTGTCCACGGACAGATAACTTCCTAGAACGCTGAGGGCCGTTGTTCACATAAGATAACAAGCCATGCGCTTTCGATTCTGTAAATGAGCTTGGTTGCCCCAACTGCTTAGGATGAGCTTGATCCCATGTGGGCAGGTGGGATGTAGGCAGGAAGCAGGTAGCCTGTGAGTGTCGTCTTTATAGATTCTATTTCACTACTGTTCTCTGGGAGTAGTCATTGTCCTGGCCAATATTTAATAGTTTGTTTCAAAATTGGCTCAAAAATTGTGGTAGTGGTTTTATATCCCCCGCTGGGATTAACGCCACTCTGCGCACTTTCGCCCTCAGCTGATCCTCTGACTAGACATTTTAGTGCCTAGGAGTTTGGTTTTGGTTTTTCAAGACAGCATTTCTCTGTGTAGACCCGGTTGTCCTGGAACTCACAGAGATCCGCCTGCCTGTGCCTCCCGAGTGCTGGGATGAAAGGTGTGCGCCACCACCGCCCGGCAGTGCACAGGGGTTTTCAATTTGGGCCTCATCCCATTTGTTTATTCCCTATTTGGCAGCTGTGCTTTATGTCACATCAAAGAAATTGCCAAAGCCAATGTCATGAGACCATGAAGTTTCTACCTCTTGGATTTGTTGTTTTTTTTTGTGGTACTGGGACTTAAATTCAGGCCCAGGTCAGCAGTGGCCACCAAAGATGACCCTTGTTTCATAGCTACGGCTGGGAAGCCCCCGGTCTCTCGCCTGGATGCACTCTGGAGTCTTGGCCGAGATGGCCCTTGGAGGCCTGCCGCCCTGGGTGGTCCTCTCCCACGCAAATCCACTGTGTCATTGTCCACGGTGCAGCAGTCTCTCTGTGGTGGCCTTTGTCTCCTTGAAGACAGTGGCCTGCTCCGTCCTTGCTGAGTCTCCTGCTCCACACACTACTTGCTCGGCGCAAACCGTCTTGAGTTTGTCAACTTCTGTCTTTGAACAGCACTGACCAGCCACTGCTCAGCCTCCTGGTGTGCAGGCAGGAGTGGCCGGGCACACACGTCAGCTTTGCCCTGTTAGCTGTCCTCATTCCCCAAAACACGTAGACACACTGCAGGCCCCGGTGACTTGGACAACTTTCGATACAGGTGGATCTCTGTGAGTTCGAGGCCAGCCTGGTCTACAGAGCTAGTTCCAGGACAGCCTCCAAAACAATACAGAGAAACCCTGTCTCGAAAAACCAAAAAAAAAAAAAAAATCCATTTATTGGGACTGGAAAGATGGCTCAGAGGTTAAGAGCACTGGCTGCTCATCCAGAGGTCCTGAGTTCAATTCCCAGCAACCACATGGTGGCTCACAACCATCTGTAATGAGATCTGCTGCCCTCTTCTGCCATGCAGATATACATGCAGACAGAACACTGTATACATAATAAATAAATAAGTCTTCTTTAAAACGTTTCATTTATGAGCCAGGTCGTGGTGGCCTTTATTCCCAGCACTCAGGAGGCAAAGACAGGTGGATCTCAGTGAGTCTGAGGCCAGCCTGGTCTACAGAATGAGTTTCAGAACAGCCAGGGCTGTTTCACAGAAAAACCCTGCCTCAATACAACAAAATTTCATTTATTTATTGTGCGCAGGTGACTGCACTTGTGGAAGTCTGTTCTTGGGGGATTGGGCTCAGATCACCAGACCTGACAGCACGGCCTGTTCCTGCTCAGCCACTCTGAGTCTCTTAACTGAATTTGCTCCTTCAAGACCACAGGAACCCAGAGACTCGCCCCCACCTCGACAGGATCTGCAGTACTCAGTATGCAGATGAAAGGTAAGTTTTCTGCTCTCTGTAGAGGCCCCAGAACCACTTTACCTTTCCCAGCATGCCTTGCAATGGATGGGGAACAGGCACTGCGAGAGGCAGGAGGACCACTACCAATTCAGACTTTGGTTGAATTTGGATGAAGAAATCACGGAGCGAACCATCACAGGGCAGCAGCGACCTCCAGCGTCTGCTGGCCAGTTGTGCTGGCGGGTTCAGGCCGGCAGACTATGTCCTCATCAGGCATGTCCTCACCAGGCCAGCTCTGCAGAGCGCTTTGGCCCTTCTCCACAGTGAGGTTTCCCTCCGCCCAGTTTGCTTTTCTAGTCTGGTTCTACAGCTTTGCCAGTGACTCCATCTATCATCTCATTTCCTGCTGAAACCCACCCCGGCTGGTTTCTGTTCCTTTCCCGAAAAGACTACTGTGTCTGTCCCATTCAGGGATCTGGGTAGGGGCGGAGGCCTCAGGTTCTGCTCATCTGATAGCCAGTCACCAGCCTCAGACCCCGGTCTGCCTAGGTCTCCCTCCAGCAGGGGTGAGGGGTGAGGTGGGAGGATGTGTGTGACAATTATGCCATATGATTGTCACCTGGAATGCAAATCTCCAGCTACATGGTATTTCACGACAGGGTTTCTCTGTGTGGCTCTGGCTGTCCTGGAACTCGCTCTGTAGACCTGGCCTCCAACTCACAGAGATCTGTTTGCCTTTGGCTCTCAAGTGCTGGGATTAAAAGTGTGCACCACCACTGCCCACCAAGATATACACATGCATGCAAAACACACATTTACTTAAAACTAATAAATCTAAAAACAAAAAGGTACCAATAGCTATATCTCCAGCTCTGTTTTTGTTTTTTTCGCTGTTTATGTCTAAAGATTTATTTAGGCTGGGCGTTGGTGGCGCACGCCTTTAATCCCAGCACTCCGGAGGCAGAGGAAGGTGGATCTCTGTGAGTTCAAGTCCAACCTGGTTTACTGAGTGAGTTCCAGGACAGCCTCCAAAACAATACAGAGAAGCCCTGTCTCGAAAAACAAAACAAAAAAATTATTTACTATGTATATAGTGCTATGCCTTCATGTATGCCCACAGGGCAGAAGAGGGGATATCTCACTTATTACAGATGGTTGTGAACCACCATGTAGTTGCTGGGAATTGAACTCAGGACCTCTGGAAGAGTAGCCAGTGCTCTTAACCTCTGAGCCATCTCTCCAGCCCAGTGTTTTTTTTTTCTTTCTCTAGAGTGCTGAGATTATAGACAAGTCCCTTTCCTTTCCTTTAACTTATGGAAGTCCATTCTCTCCTTTCTCTATGTGAGTTCAGGGGATGGAGTTCTTCATCAGGTTTGATGGCAAGCATATTTTATTTTATTTGAGACAGGATTTCTCTGTGTAGATCTGGCTGTCCTTAAACTCAGAGATCTGCCTGAGTGGCAAGTAAGTACTTTGACCTGCTGAACCATCATGATGGCCCAGTTTTCTTTTCTTTTTGTTTTTTGTTTTGTTTTGTTTTTTGTTTTTTGTTTTTTTTTTGGTTTTTCGAGACAGGGTTTCTCTGTGGCTTTGGAGGCTGTCCTGGAACTCACTCTGTAGACCAGGCTGGCCTCGAACTCACAGAGATCCGCCTGCCTCTGCCTCCCGAGTGCTGGGATTAAAGGCGTGCGCCACCAACGCCCGGCAGTTGTCTTTTCTTAAAAAAAATTATTCACGGGCTGGAGAGATGGCTCAGAGGTTAAGAGCACTGACTGCTCTTCCAGAGGTCATGAGTTCAATTCCCAGCAACCACATGGTGGTTCACAACCATCTGTAATGAGATCTGGTGCCCTCTTCTGATGTGTAGACATACGTGGGGGCAGGGTGTTGTGTTCATAATAAATAAATAAATCTTTAAAAAAATTCACTTTTTTTTTCAAGACAGGGTTTCTCTGTCCTAGAACTCACTCTGTAGACCAGAATGGCCTCCAACTCAGAGATCCTCCCGCCCCTGCCTCCTGAGTGCTGGGATTAAAGGCATGCCCTTCCATTATTCAGTTTTTTATTACATTTTTTTCTTATTGTGTGTATGTGAGGGGTGGGATGTACATGTTCCACAATTCTCGGGAAGTCCGAGGACAGTTAGCCAGAGTTCGTTCCTGCCTCCCAACACCTGGGCTCTGGCAGTGAGGCAAGCAACTGTGTACTCTGAGTTACCCCCCTGGCTTTCTCTCTCTCTCTCTTTGTTCCTTTCTTTTTAGTCTGTAGTTGTAGTAACCTGTGGGTTTTTTTGTTTTGTTTTGGTTTTTCGAGACAGGTTTTCTCTGTGTAGCTTTGGAGACTATCCTGGCACTCACTCTGTAGACCAGGCTGGTCTTGAACTCAGAGATTCAACTGCCTCTGTCTCCTGAGTAATGGGATTAAAGGCATTTGCCACCACCGCCTGGCCTTTTGCTGCCCTCTCAGCAAACAGCTGTGCAATTTGGGTCTGGCCCTGGTTTCTTGGACTTATTTTGTCTCTGTAACCCAAAGGTAGCAACCATCATGACTTCATTTCCCAGGCTTCCTAAAAGAATCAGAGAAGTCAGAAAAGGCTGGGACTATGTCTCAGTAAGAGAACATTCACCTATCATGTATAGGTTCTGCAACTGATCTCCTGCACCGCAAGACGACACCAAACCAAAACCCAAACCCTACACAGCTGTGCTTTATAAGGATGAGTTATGGAACCGTGGAGACATGAACTAAAAGTTCAAACACTGGGACCTGGGGGCTATGACTCAGTAGATAAGAGTGCTTACCTGGAGGACTGAGTTCAGTACCAATGCTGGGTGGTTCACAACTGCCTGTAACTCCAGCTTCAGGGGACCCAGCATCCTTTTTTGACCTCCACAGTTACGTGGTGTGTGTGCATGGAACCTTGACACCAGCAGCAGGTAAAGGAAACGCAGACCAGGTATGGGCTTCTCACTGAACAGACCCTGTGCTGTTTTGTGCACAGAGTCGGATGAGATTTTGTAGAGGTTCCAGAGATGGGAGAAGAACTCTGTGTGCTCCCTGTAAGTGTTTGAACTGAACCCCTCAACTCAATCAGACCAGAGTAACATGCCCATCTCTCCAGTAGAGCATTTACATTTTATGCATACCTATGTAAAACTCTACAAAACTGTAAACCATATAGCATAACTATAAACCACCTATTTGGAGGCAGAATTGCATGATTTGAATTAGACTTGGATTGCAATTAGTTTTGAAAATTAAAAAAAGCTAAGTTTTCCCCTTTAGAAGTTATGAAAAATATCACTTCCATCTATTTCCTTCTCTTTCTTTTTGTTGTTGTTTGGGGGGGAGGTTCTTGTTATGTAGCTCAGGCTAGCCCCAAACTTATTATGTCACCCAGTTTCCCAAATGCCAGGGTTACAGCATTCGTCAGCATACTTAGAAAACTGGTGTCATTCATTGACACATGTCTATTATCTATTTATTTAATTCGGGCCTGAGGGCTAAACACAGGGGTAGGCATTCTAGGGCAAATACTCTTCCAGGGAGCTACAGACCCTGCCCTCACTTCCATCTTAATAGCAAATGCTATTTCCCTGTGGGAAAAATTCCTCAGGAAAATCCAAACCCAGAAGGAAGTGCTGAAAATCCAAAAAGAATGTTACCTTGAGGGTAGGTGCGGTGGCTCAGCCTATAACCCCAGTGTTTAGGAAGTTGAAGAATGAGGGTCACCAAAATGTTCAAGGCCACTTAGGCTACAGTGGTGAGTCCTGGGACATTCTGGGCTACAGCCTGGATCTGTTTCAAAAACAACTCAAGCCGGGCGTTGGTGGCGCACGCCTTTAATCCCAGCACTCGGGAGGCAGAGGCAGGCGGATCTCTGTGAGTTCGAGACCAGCCTGGTCTACAGAGCTGGAACTCCAGGACAGCCTCCAAAGCCACAGAGAAACCCTGTCTCAAAAAAAAAAAAAACCTCAAAACATAAATACATGTTGTCCTGAGCCGGGCGTTGGTGGCACACGCCTTTAATCCCAGCACTCGGGAGGCAGAGGCAGGCGGATCTCTGTAAGTTCGAGGCCAGCCTGGTCTACAGAGGGAGTTCCAGGACAGCCTCCAAAGCCACAGAGAAACCCTGTCTCGAAAAACCAAAAAATAAAAAATAAATAAATAAATACATGTTGTCCTGAACAAACAAAACAAAACATGTGCAGGTGTGAAATCAGCAGGAGGGCGTTCCTCTTTGTACTCCCTCCTTTAAATAATGCTCCGCACAAACTCTCCCCAGACACTCCTGGCAAGAAGGCAGAGAGCTCATCAGTGCAATAAGTCAGAGGTCTTATCTCACGCCTCCTGGGACAGAGAAAAAAGCAGAATCCACATGGATGAGAGAGCTTCCAAGGCAAGAAACAGATGGCCTCAGACTCACAGAGAGCTGGGCCAGGAGCCGAAAGGCACCCTGGGCACTGTGGGGTTCCTTCAGGCAGGGGCTGGAGATGCACGTTTAGAGTATGAGGTCTGAGTGTAGCTCAGCAGGGGAGACCTGGACCAGCATGCATAAAACTGTTCAGTTTCCAACATTTCAAGAAAAAAAAGACAGACTTTGCTAATTCCCTCTATTGCAAACTGCAAGAGCTGTTTTACAGATTTACAATAGCCCTGCAGATGTGAGAGTGTATGATGAAATTTTCCTTCCATGGAGGTTTCCAGGCTCTTAACCTCCTGATACTGGACTGTTCATACACACGGGAGACAGATCTATGAGCTGTGTTTTTCTTCTTTCACTTAATGTATCTCAGAGTGAACTTTTGTGAAAGCCAAAGTTACATTTTAAGTTTTAATTACTATGCCTTAGAAATCCATGAAACAAAATGCCTCTTATCTGTAAGTCCCTTGCCCAAGGACAGATAGTTCCTGAAATGCCAGAGGCTGTTGTTTATGGGAGAACAACCCACATGCTTTCACTCCCCTAAACAAGTGTTTGACCCATCTGCACCAGATGTGTTTGGTCACATGTGAGTGGGAGGTTCACAGGCAGGAAAAAGTCACTTGCCTCTGATTGGATGTACATCACGATGTATGCTTGCCCCTGATTGGACCTGATGGGAAATGCAATGAATTATGGGTTTTCCTTCCTAAGTTGCTGCAAACTGATTCTGGCTCATTTCCCAGGAACCTGGATAAGGACCTGGCTAAGACCTATTCACCTGACCTGTATTTAATTAAAGCTTAATTTGGCTTAACTGTGGTAGTGGTCTTATTTTCAGTCAGTGGAATTAATATCCTTTCAATGGCTGCATGCAACCAAACAAACTAACAAACAGAACAACTTAAGAAAGAAAATAAAAAGACACCAGATCTGTCGCACCAGAAATTGGGGTTCCGGGCACAGGCAAGGCTGTCTGTGAGATCAGCCTGGGTTACATAGTGAGACACTGTCCAAAATAAATAAACAAATACACATAAAAAGCCAGGTCTAGTGGCTTTTGCCTTCGTTCCCAGAATTTGGGAGGTGGAGTCCAATTTGGGAGGAGTTCAAGTCATCTTCAACTACTTAACCAGTTTGAGGTCTGCCTAGGACACATGAGATCTTGTCTCCAAAACTAATGATCCACTAAGTTTTGTTTGGTATTTTTGTACCACAAATAATACTACAGTTAAGAAAAAATACACAGCTTTAACAAGTCCTTGGTTCTTCACTTTCCACTCCAGCAGGGTCCCCTGACCTCAGCCTGATTTCTTCTCAGCCTCTTTTCCTATTTGTTACCTGGTTACCCATGTAACAGGCTCCCGAGCTTAGCATAACTGACTGTTGAGGCCATAAAACCCAGCATGCACACAGCACTGCCTGCCAAAACGAAAACAAAGACCTAATCCATCAGAGTCCGCAGTTCCGGGAACTAGCCTTGCTTTTTGGCTTCTGTGGTTCTGCTTCTGGCTAACTGTTCTTGCTTACTGAGGTGTGTCAGGCCGGGGTGTGACATCGAGTTTAAAAGATCAATCTGAGAAAGACAAGGGGCTACACCAGGGTCCCGAACACCAGCGTAGGCACAGCCAGCTAATGAAGACTTCCTACTGGCTTAAACCCGCGTAGTCTTTCTTCTCTGGGGACTATCTATCCCACAACAACCCATATGAAGTCTTCCCAGAGCCTTAAGCCACCAGAGGGCTGAATCCAGTTGCTATAGTTTGCGTCTTAAATGTCTTCCAAATATTTGTCCCAGCATGCTGGGAGGTGGCGAGACCTTTAGACAATAAGGTCTAGAGCTGGGGAACAACCTATGTACACTGTTGTTAATATGTGTTGCCCTCATTGTGAATAGAAAGCTGATTGGCTGATGGCTGGCTTTTCCAGGCAGAGAGAATGATGGGAAGAAGGGCAGAGTTTGGGAGAGAAGCAATTTGAACATATGAATGTGCAGTGTTGAAAGAAGTACCCCACATGGCAGAGGGTAGATAGAAATATGGATTAATCTAAAATGTAAGCGTTAGCTAGTAACAAGCATAAGCTATCAGCCGAGCTTTCATAATTACTAAGAAGTCTCCATGTTGTTGATTTGGGAGCGGCTGCTGGGACACAGAGAAACTTCACCCGCGGTCTAATGGGGGGAAAAATCTCTGAAGGGATTGTGAGGCTCCTGGTCTCTTCTCTTTTTCTCTCAGCTTCCCAGTAAGCAAGCAGTTACCTCCCTCCATGATGCCCTGCCTCCTACTGGCCTGAAGGCAATGGAACCCAGAAACCCGTGATTAAGACCTCTGAACAACAGAGCAAAAACTAACTTTAATTCCTTAAGACTGATTTATTTTAGCTGGGCATTGGTGGCGCACACCTTTAATCCCAGCTCTTGGGAGGCAGAGGCAAGCAGATCTCTGTGAGTTCGAGACCAGCCTGGTCTACAAGAGCTAGTTCCAGGACAGCCTCCAAAAGACACAGAGAAACCCTGTCTCAAAAAACCAAAAAAACAAAACAAAACAAAACAAAACAAAAACAAAACCATTTTCTAGTCCATCACAACATACAGGGTTACCAGCTGTCGGGCTCACCCAGGCTTTACCATCGACTTGCAATTTACATTTGACTTCCTGAAAAGGTCTTGAAGCATCTGAGTTGTTTGTTTTTGCTTTGAGAAGTTTGTTTTTGCTTTGAGAAGTTCTTACCATGTAACATTGGCTCTATAGACCAAGCTGGTCTTGAATTCACAGAGATCTGCCTGCCTCTGCCACCTGAGGGCTGGGATTAAAGGTGCATGCCACCATTCAAGGAAGCTATTCTTGAGTTCGCAGTACAGTTTGCTTTTTACAACCTCCCCTCCTGCTGGGAGGGAGGATGCATGGCGTGATGCCTCGGAGCTAAGGCAGAAGTGAGTCAAGCTGCAGCTCAGTGCCAAGGGCCAGGAGCCAAACCAGACCAATCTCATTAGACACCAGGCCAAGCAGCACATTGCCAGCATAGCCAGGTGTAAGCTGAAAGCCGAAAGCCTGGCTAGGAAGTCTGGCTCAGTATTTATCATTTATGTGTGTATTTACTTATTTATTTTGGTTTTTCAGAGTCAGGGTTTCTCTGTGTACCTTTAAAGCCTGTCCTTGTAGACCAGGCTGGTTTCGAACTCACATAGATCTGCCTCCTTCTGCCTCCTGAGTGTTGGCTCAGTCCTAACCTGGAGGCAGCTGCAGACTGAATGCAGAGTAGGGGGAATGGCAGAGGACTGCTTGTGGGGAGCCAGGCCAACCCAAGACTTTCTCAGAGGCCCCGAAGAAAGGACAGACGGAACGTTAGTTCTGGGTCCTTGACCAGGAGTGTCATCTGAGGCCGGAGCAGGTGCCTCCGGTGGGTTGAGGTTTCAGTTTCTGGGGACCCGGTTCTTTCCCCTGGGCTGTGGTTATCAGTCCTGAGACAGATGTGTCCTGTGTTCTCTTTGCCAACAGTATCAGACTTAGCTCTCTGCTGACCTTGGCTGTTTCCCACCCTGAAAATAGCATGTATGATGTTGTACTTTGTAATAAACTTGCTTGGCACAGTCATCAACTTATGCAAGACCTACTGGTCCCAGCTGACGCTTTTGTCTTTATTTCTCATCCCTGGTCCTCTTACTCAGCACTCAGCACTCAGGACCACTGTTCCTGCAGGGCTGGGGTCAACTGATGACCTGAGAAACTTTGAAACGTGAAGGTTGATATGCAAAACAGCAGATGACAGATAGAGCCCAGGCATCCCTAACCTCTCTGCTTCAGGACTGGGAGTGAGGAGGTCACTTTGCAGACCCAGGTTTGAATTCTGGAATCTCTGCTTCCTGGCTGTGGTGTGGCATTGGAGCAGGGTCAATAGCTTTTCTATGCAGCAGACCATGGAGCAATGGGTGAGGCATCAACTAGGTCCTGGGAATACAGGTGAGTGAGTCTAGTTCCGCACTCGTGGAGCCGAGAGGAGAGTCTGGTTTATAGATGATAACTTTATAGACAGTGCTGTGGTTAGGGGGAGTCAGGCTGCTGTGGGGCACGGAAAGTCCTAATCTGGGAGAGAACCTGGAAGGCCCAGTGAGAATCCCCTTCATTCAAGAAATGTATATAATGTACGGCAGTGGTGATGCATGCCTTTAATCCCAGTACTTAGGAGGCAGAGGCAGGAGGATCTCTGTGAGTTCCAGGACAGCATGATCTACAGAGCGAGTGCCAGGACAGCCTCCAAAGCTGCACAGAGAAACCCTGTCTTGAGAACAAACAAATATATAATAGGAGGTGGTGGTGCACACCTTTAATCCTAGCACCTGGGAGATAGGCAGACGGATCTCTGTCAGTTCAAGGTAAGACTGGTCTACATAGTGAGTTCCAGGACAGACGGGAACACAGAGAGACTCTGTCAAAAACAAAACAACTCAAGAAAAGAACTGGGGGCGGGGAGAAGGATTGAGTCAGCAGCTGTGCATTTGCTTAGTGTGAACCTGGTTCTGGTTTCCATCTCCACAAAGCTCCTACTGTGTGCCAGTTACTAAGCTGGGCCAGGAGAGCCAAGGGTCTCAGGATAAACAATCTTACCAGATGTGGGGCTGTGGGAGGTGTGTGAGACAGACCCCAGGCAGCAAGCATGGCCAGGGCAGGGATAGAAACACAGGTGCTCTGGTGATAAGCCCCTGGGAAAGCGACATGAGGCAGAGCTTGGTAGATTGGACCAGATCAGAGGTGACGAGAATTTATTGTGGTGACTGCTTAGATCACAACAAGTCACAGCAGCCAAGCGAGAAGGTGAGTCCCCCCTCACTTGACGACAGCACTGGGCAGTGTGGTGGCTTCTTTGGAGAGCAGAGGACTGGATGGGGCCCTTGCTGGCTGCCACTGCAGTCGTGACAGACTGCTGGAATGTGTGGTGCGGTTGTACCGAATGCATAAGCTTTTACTCCATTTTACGAGAGCACTGTAAATTGCCTGTTTACTGTATGTACATACCATCAGTGCCCGCACAGAGCCTAGAAACAGGCTCACACCCAGGCTAGTGATTAGATCGTTGTGTCTATGAGGCCTTCTCCACAAAAGGAAGCAGAGCTCCTCAGAAAAACGGGTTCTGCATGGGGGAGGGAAGGGGAAAAAGAGGGAAGACTGAGATGAAGCCAGGCCTTGTGGCCAACGCCTGTAATTCCAGCTTTCAGGAGGCTGAATAGAACCCTGATTAACCAACAAGCTGAAGGGAAAACAGGAACCAGACAGAAAAGTTTCCCAGAGAACAAACTGAACAATTTAAGTATTAAAATGGATAATGACTTAATAGACCATAATACATTTTAAAATACATATGAGTGATGCCTTTAATCCCAGCACTGGGGAGGCATAGGCAGGGGTCTGTGAGTTTGAAGCCAGCCTGGTCTACAAAGCGAGTTCCAGGACAGCTAGGGCTATACAGAGAATCCCTGTCTCGAAAAACCAACCAACCGCTGAGCGGTGGTGGTGCATGCCTTTAATCCCAGCACTTCCAAGGCAGAGGCAGACAAATCTCTGTGAGTTCAAGACCAGCCTGGTCTACAAGAGCTAATTCCAGGACAGTCTCCAAAGTCACAGAGAAACCCTGTCTCGAAAAACCAAAACAAAAAAAAAAAAAAAAAGAAAAAAAAAGAAAAAAGAAAAAAACAACAACAAAAAAGACCAAACAAATAAAGAAAAAAACAAAACAAAAACCAACCAACCAACCAAACAACATATGAGTAATGAGTCTATGACTACACTCAAAACGAATCCATGGAAACAACAGGAGCTTGCAGCTTACAGCAGAGGCTAGTCATGAAACCAACAACTACTCAGGTGAGAACCAGACCCTAAGGCCTTTGGGTGAAAAGTAATGGAGCCAGCGGTTACAGAGCCTCTGAGTGTTCTTCCACAAAATACTGATTAGTTACACAGGTGAACAGGTGACTTTGGGTGGAGAAGCCCAGCAGACACCACCTTAGCAAGAGAAGCCAGTTAGCTTATGGACTGAGCTGAGCCCTGAGCCTCCCGACAGACACAGAGGCAGCAGTGTCCACAGTGGCCCTCCTCGAACAGCATCACCTGAGCTGACCACAAAGAAACCGACTGAGAGGGTTCTGTAGGACATCAGGCTCATACTCAAAATTATCCGTGTTGTGGAAGACAGAGAAAGGACAAGAAACTGTTTTCCATTAAAGCTGCTAGCAGACTGTGTGTTCTCTCTACTGCATGCTAAAAATAAATGGAGGAAGCAAATAAATGAAAAAGCAGCTTAAAGACCATGACGATGAAACATATGATCCGGAAAGAACAGCGTTGCTGCAAAGGACAGTGTTAGGTCAACCAGGGGCATCTGTATGTAACTAATGGAGCTGTTTGGATTAACTACCCAGGTTTGACCATTCCACAGTAGATAAAGAAAAGCAGTTCAGAGCAGTGGCGCACACCTGTAAAACCCCTCCCCTCTAAGAATCAGGAGTTCAAGCCTTGACTGTGGTGAGCTCGGTGCTATTCTGGGCCACATGAGACCCTGTTTGTGGGTGGGCAGCCTTTGTTCCGTGCTGGAGCAGGTCCGGTAAAGAGTTACACTGTCAGCCCTCTACAGGGCTGAAGTTACAGAAGCCATATGGGTGCTAGGGAACCTAAATTTAGGTCCTTAAGCTTGTACAGCAGGCAATACAAGCCATCTCTCCAGTGTCTCTCCTGAAGTTTTATGAATTAAAACTGAATTCCTACTATCAAGATTAATCCATCTGTGGCATTTAGCAATGGGGCTTTGGGGAAGTTATTGAATTAGAGTGAAATAAGTTTGACAGAGTTCAGCTCTGTGACCGAAATCTAGAGCCATTATAAGAAAAGGGAGTGTCCTTGAGATGGCTCAGTGGTGAGGACGTTTTGCTGCAGCCAGGCAGTGGTGGTGCATACATTACATGCAGAACTCAGGAGGCAAAGGCAGGCTGAGCTCTGTGAGTTCCAGGCCAGCCTAGTGCATAGCTTGCATAAAGAAACCCTGTCTCAAAAGCCAAAAGCAACAGGGGATCAGAGTTCAGTTCCCAGCACTGACATCAGAAGTTCACACTGCCTGGAATTCCAGCTCCAGGGATCTGAAACCCTCCTTAACTTCTGAGGGCACCCCAACACATGACACACATGTGCACATATTGCATGATACACATGTGCACATATTGCATACAGACCTATACACACATAAGTAATAAAACAAAAGGAAGGTGTGTGGACAGAAGGACCAGCAGTTACATCATCTTGCTTTCCCTTCAGAGGGCCCAAGTTCAGTTCCTAGCACCCATGCTAGGCAGCTCACAGCTGCCTTAATTCTAGCTCTAGACCAGTGGTTCTCAACCTTCCTAATGCTGTAACCCACATGTGGTGACCGACAACCATGGAATTATTTTCATTGTTGCTTTATAAGTGAAATTTTGCCGCTGTTATGTCTTTTTGTTTTGTTTTGTTTTTTAAGACAGAGTTTCTCCATGTAGCTTTGTAGACCAGGCTGGCCTTGAACTCACAGAGATCTGCTTGCTTTGCTGTTATGTCTTAACATAAATATCTGATATGCAGACGATTTTAAGTGACCATTATGAAAATGTTGAGTGACCCACAGATTGAAAATCACTGCTCTAGAAGATCCAACGCCCTCTTTTGGCTTTATTGGGCGCTACACACATTCTTGGCATATACACACACAGACACACATAAATAAAAAATAGCAATAAATTTATTTGGTTTTTAAAAAAACAAAAGGGAGGAAAAACTAGAAGACAGTCATACACATGTACACACACACAAAATGTACACATGTGTCATTATGGTGTTTGGGAATCCACTGGGAAAAACCAAAGACACACTCAGTTCAAATTTAAATTAAATGAATTTATTCTTACTGCTAGTGGGATAGCAGCCTTAGAGCCAAACAGCATTCTGTGCTAAAGGGGGCTAAAGGAAAGGTTTATAAGGTGGATATCAAAGGTGTGCATTGCCGGGCGCTGGTGGCGCACGCCTTTAATCCCAGCACTCGGGAGGCAGAGACAGGCGGATCACTGTGAGTTCGAGACCAGCCTGGTCTACCGAGTGAGTTCCAGGACAGGCTCCAAAAAAACAATACAGAGAAACCCTGTCTCGAAAAACAGTTATCTGTGGAATCCACTGCTGGGCAAGAAAGTGTTTTACTCCCCCTCAGTTGTTTCTCTTTGCCATTATAGAGGAATAAAAAGACCACTTCATTCCAGTCCCACATCAATAAGCAAGTTTACAAAAGTCAAAAGCAAGTGGTTGAATCCCTCACAGCAGAAACGCCATTATCTTAACCTTGTCTCACCTGAAGGCCTCTAGAATCGCACAGGCATTCCAGGGCAAAGGTCAATGGCCCTTAAGGAATGTTTGGTACCATATTAAGTTTCTTTAGCCATCACAGAGGAGTTAACTGTAAATTATTACACAGGTCTGAGCTCTCTGGGGATAGAGCAGGCAATAACCCAGTGCCGTCAGGTTAGGGCTGGCTATCACGCCCCCCACAGCATGTACATGCATTGCCACTCCCTGACTCTTGCAGGGTTACACCGTGAGGAGTAGGATGGCCAGTAAGAAGGCTCTCACTAGATGTAACCCTTCAGTCTTGCATCTCCGTAAGCATGAGGTAGACTAAACCTCCTTCTGTAACACTGCTATTGACACAGAAGCCAGAGAAAGAGGCTTCAAAGAGGAGAATACAAGTATGGGGGACACAAAGAAGAATGATGGTAAGCCCAAGGTATGGGAGGAATCCAGGAGGAGGGAGGCTTCTGGAGGACCCCATGCTCGGGCAGCAGAGGGTTTAGAGGGTTTAGATGGTGGTAATGTTTGGGCATGGCTAGGCAAATTGATGAGGAGAGGAAGGTACCCGGGATGGGGCCTTGAATTGTCTGATTGACTGAATGAGTGCAGCTTACACATTTGGGCCAAAAGGAAAAGGTGGTGTAGGCCTTCCTCCAGTCTAGCAACTCATTCCAAACTGTCCTGGCTTTAGCACTGATAGTCCCTCAACCTTCTAGCTAGGATGGTTACTGTCCAACACAGGTTGTGGCCAGGATTTAATAGTCATTACTCACTTTAGTCCCACTCTAGGGAGGCTAGATTGCTCGCATTCATTTCACAAACTCTAGCTGCTTCTGGGAACACAATAGCCATCGAGATGACATAGTGATGCACCAAACCATATGTAAGATGCATGAAGGCTCCAAGAAATTCCCTAGAAAAGGCCTAGAGAAAATGAAACCAGAAAGGCCTCTTTTTTCCGTGTTGGGGTAGCAAATTTAGAAAATGAGGAAAATGAAGGGGATCAGACTGGCAGATCACCCCCCAGTATTTTCCTACGCTTTCCCAAGTCATTTCCCATCAGTGTTCTAGAGGAATGCAAGACAATTTTAGCTCTGGCGGCAAACCAAGAACAAAAAGGTTAAGTGTATTAAATTAATTTTTCAAGGCAAAGTTATGGGAGCCACAGATGATCCACTGTCTCCAGGGGCTCAAACCTTGTGTTTTTCCATTAGCAGGAGTGAGTGGAGGCCTGCTGGAGGCCATGGTGATGACTCCCCTCCCAGACAGGGCTTTCTGCAATTGGCAGGGTTTCCTTTTCCCAAATGAAAGTGCAGGGTTCACCTCGCAAAGCACAACAGTGGGAGTTACAATGGGGAGGATGTGTCTCACCCTCCCAGGCACACCATCCCACCACCTCCAGGTGACCCCTGGGACAGCATTATTCCAGAGACCCTAATAATGTTCACACTTCTGAGTTTTTAAAAAATTAATGTTGGCGCTGTTGGTGTGACTAAGTATATAATGTCAGGTGTGTGTCCTACACTCTCTTCCTCTCCTTTCCCAATGAAGATGATATTTGTCCTCCCCCAACAGGTCCAGGCCAGACACTGAACCTGGGGCCTTATCATGTATCAGGCAAGTTCTCTACCACTTAGCTATATCCAAGAATGTGGAACAGTGGTGTTTGTTTTTTGGGCTGTTTATTTGGGACAGGATCTCACCATGCAGCCCAGCTGGCCTCACAATACCCATTTGATGTCGGGATCACGAGTATGTACCATCATGCCCAGTTGGGATCGTGGGTGTATCATCATGCTCATCTTAGACTATTGTTTGGTCATTGGAAGTAAACATCTATTGTTTTGTCTCCTTGCCAGAGTGACCTGGTAGGGGTGCCTGGTTTATGTCTGCTTCCCCCCCTCCCATATGTGCCCCTCTCATTTACAGTACTCAAGACTGTAAGCATTGGTTCGGTTTGCTACTGACAACCAAACCTCTGGGTCTTTCTAGGGATGAGTCTGTGTATAAACTGATGACCATTCCTCCATGGCAGGGCCAAGGGGACGGTTTTATTGTAGATATGAGGGAGAGAGCAGCCAGAGGCACCTGGGAGAGTTCGGAGGAAAGGGAGAGATTAGGGAGACTGAACATGTCTGGCAGACTGGACATGGCCAGTGCTATCTGTGGAGAGCAGAGAATAGCAGGAGACAGAGAACAAAGAGTGAGCTTAAAGAAAAGGAAGGGAGAGAGGGAGGGAGGGAGAGGGAGAGGGAGAGGGAGAGGGAGAGGGAGAGGGAGGGAGATGGAGGAGCTGTGATAGCAGGGCTATAAGGAGAGTGAGCAGCTGAGGAGGGAAGCCCGTGAGCTGGAGGGAGTCGAGGGTGGGGGGAGGCAGAAGGGTTAGGTTGCCAGCATGGACTTGCCACACCAGCCTGGCATGCACTTTAGTATGCTGACGGGCACCACAGGTAGCCATATGTCCCTTCCGCCAGATGGAAGGAAATGACTTTTTGGTAGAGCAGAACTAGCTTCACAAGTTCCTGAGGAATGCTGGCTTTTACCTACCACCACGAATCCTCCTATAGTACTGAGCTCATTTCTGAATATTCAGATTGCCTTTTTGGGGTTTGGTGAATTAGAGTTAACTTTGGATCAGATGGTATGAAAGATAAAAACCAACAAGCAGGCTTCCATTGTCATGACCATGTTAGTAAGAGCTTAGCTCTGGCGAACAATGGGCTAACTCTAGACTTTCTTCTTTGCTGCTACAGAGGCCTAGAAAACCAAAGGAGGGGAGACGAATTTCAACTCCTGTTTCCAAAGTCTCAGTCCATGCTCACTTGATGCTGCTGTTCCGTTGCCCACGATGAGGAGTACATCATGCTGGGGAACTTATGGCGGAGCTCCTTCCCCCAAAGAGGACAGGAAGCGGGAAGGATAAACAGAAGGCAAGGCCAGTGTCTGCTTGCTCCAGCAGGACCCTCCTTCCATAGTTCTACCACTTTCCAAGTCTGGTGCAAGCTTGAATTCCAGGCTGGAGAGGTGACTCAGCAGTGGAGCTCCAGCTGCTCTTCAGAGGACCTGGTGTCTGTTCCCAGCACCCATGGCAGCTCACAGACATCCGTAACTCCAGTCCCAAGAGGTCTAGCGCCCCCTTCTGGCCTCCACAGGCACTGCATGTTTGTGGTGCAGAGACATAAATGCATTAAGACACCCATACACATAAAATTTAAAATAGTAATAATAATAAAGGCTAAAAAAAGGGAAAGAAAGCCCCACCAAAGTTTGAATCCATACACTGATGAAATAATAGCCATCAAGATCCAACCAGTTCTCTGAAGCCTACCTCATTGGGTAGATACTTTATATCCAAACCATTGCTCTCCATGCATTCAACCCCACATGCCATTCTAAGGAGTTTTTTTTTTTTTTTGAGACAGGGTTTCTCTGTGGCTTTGGAGGCTGTCCTGGAACTCGCTCGGTAGACCAGGCTGGTCTCGAACTCACAGTGATCCGCCTGCCTCTGCCTCCCGAGTACTGGGATTAAAGGTGTGCACCACCAACGCCCGGCTTCTAAGGAGTTTTTAAAACTGGTATTTTGTCAATGAAATGTTATTGTCATATTATAATTTATTCTTGAATTCTACGTGTTTTGTTTCTTTTTTAAAAGTTTATTTGTATTTTATGTGCGTTGGTGTTTTGCCTGCATGTATGTCCACATGAGGGCATCAGATCCCCTGGAACAGGAGTTACAGATGGTTGTAAGCTGCTGTGTGGGTTCTAGGAATTGAACCCAGGTCTTCTGGAAGAGCAGCCAGTGCTCTGTTGCAGAGTTTTCTTGCCCCACCAGGTCCCGCCGCCCTTCTCAGCCCCAAATAAGCCCGCGAAGACTTTATTAATTATTAAAGCGTTGATGGGTGACTAGGCCTTCTTATTGACCAGCTTCCTCTTAATTATTAACCCATTTCTATGAAACTATATATTTCCAAGTGGTCTTGGCTTACCAGAGAATGCCCGGACCTGTATCTCCCCTATGGTGGCTACATGTCATCTGTCTCTGGTGGGCTGTCTCCACCTGCCTTTCCCAGAATTCTCCTTGTCTCCTAGTCCCGCCTATCTTCCTGCCTCATTGGCCCAAGAGTGTTTTACTGGTCAACCAATAAAAGAAACATATATACAGAAGGATGTCCCCCATGAGTGCTCCTGACTGCTGAGCCATCTCTCTCCAGGTGTTTTGCCTTCTTTCTTTACACTCTTTGATTATATCAGTCTTCTGTGGCCTTCTATGGTTTGTCCCTCTGAAACTCATGTTGGAATTTAATCCCCATTAGGAGATAATAAGAGGTGACCAGGGCTCTGCCCTCACTCGCAGATTAAGCAGTCCACCCATGCAATGAATGAGTGCGGGGTTATCTTCAGAAATGGCTGGCTATCAAGCTGGTTTGGCCGCTCTCCTGATCCCTATCTCTCACCATGTGATGTCCTGTGCTGCTTGGGACTTTGGCAACAGGAAGGCCATCACTGAGTGTGGCCCTGACCTTGGACCAGAACTATGAGTCAACGTAAACTCCTTTTAAGTTATGAAGTCCACAACAGTGTGCAAGTAGCAACAGAAAACAGACTAAAACATCATACTTTAAGTGTTCCTCAAACCGGGGCTGAGGAGACCGGTCAGCCAGTAAAGCCAGTCACACAAGCATGAAGGACCTGAGTCAAATCAGCAGCCACAGTAAAGCCAGGGGGGCAGTGCATACCCACACGCCCAGCTCTGGGTAGAGGGGCGTGAGGAGAGACAGATCCCGGAAGCTCATCATCAGCTAATCCAGCCAAACAGATGACCTTCATTCAACTTCAGTGAGAGGCTGTGTCTCAAAAGCTGATCTGGAGGGCTAATGAGGAAGACACCTCTGGCTTCCAGGTACACACGTATTCATGCTCCCACCTACACATGTGATATGTTTGCACAAACATAAGCACACAACACATGTACACAGCTTTGCAACTATCCTTTTGTATGTTTGTTTTTTCACGACAGGGTTTCTCTGTGTAACCATGGCTGTCCTTGGACTCACTCTGTAGACCAGGCTGACCTGGTTCTGGGATTAATGGCGTGTGCCACCACCGCCCAGCCTCAACTGTCTTTTTAAAAGAAACTTTTAATTTTATTTTGTGTCTGTGGGAGTTTTTCCTATGCACCATATGTGTGCCAGGGGCCTACAGAGGCTGGAAGAGGGCATCAGACCCCCTGGAACCAAAGTTACAGATGGTTGTGAGCAGCCATCAATCTCAGGTCCTCTGGAAACAAGTGCTCTTAGCCACATGGATATCTCTCCAGCCCGTGTTCTCTACTTTTATTTCACTGGGATCTGAGGAAATATTGGAGGCTAAGAAATGTGTCTGACTTTATTTATTTATTATTTGGTTTCTCGAGACAGGGCTTCTCTGTACTGTTTTGGAGGCTGTCCTGGAACTCGCTCTGTAGACCAGGCTGGCCTCAAACTCACAGAGATCCACCTGCCTCTGCCTCCCAAGTGCTGGGATTAAAGGCGTGCGCCACCAATGCCCAGCTATGTGTCTGACTTTGAATCAGAAACCCTGTCTTCTTTTCCTTATTTAAACAGGGTCTCACTCTTGGCCCTTGCTAGCCTGGAACTTTCTATGTAGACCAGGCTGGCCTCAAATTTACAGAGATCTTGTCAGCCTCTAGAACACTGGGATTAAAGAGGTATGCCATCATACTCAGCCACTGTCCAGTCTGGCAGAGGCTTGTGGTAATGGCTCATTCATCAAAGTCAATGGAAATCTAAGAACTATTTACTGACTGCATTGTCATAATGTCTCAAACACAGGCTTTCACATTTACTTCAAGGCCTGACTTGAGAGCTGAGAGGGGGAGGTAAACTGAGGAAGGAGAACAAACCACTTTGAGAAAGCATAAGCATTGCCTGGGGACAGACATTCCCGGGGGACTGTCTAGCAACCTAAAGGAATAGGGTTTATGGCTGCTTAGTTTCTCATGGCTGAAAAAAAGTCAAAACCTGCCTCAGGCCCAGGTCTGATGAAATGTAATCATACATTTTGAAACTGGTCTCAGATTTCCTTCAGCGCTTCTGCTAACTTGGAAAAAAATCCTTTGACTGTCCTGAAACTCACTCTGTAGACCAGGCTGGCCTCAAACTCACAAGGATCCGCCTGCCTCTGCCTCCTGAGTGCTGGGAATAGAGGTGTGCAAGGCCACTGCCCGGCTAGAAAACCTCTTTTAAGGGCTGATGCATAGTTTGATGGTAGAGCCCTTGCTTCACATGTACAGGCCTTGGATCCCATCTCTTTGCAAGAAAGAAAGAGACACCCTGCCTTAAAGTTGTTTATTTACTTATTTGTTTGTTGTGTGTGCAGACACTTGCTCATGCATGAGACTGTGGCATGCCACTGTGAGGATCAGAGGACAACTTTTACAAGTTTGTGTCTTCCAGCTATTTCTTTTCCTCTCTGTCTCATAGTTTTCTGTATAAACATTCTGATTATTTCACTGATAACATTTTGCTTTTTTAAAAATGAAATTATTAGCCGGGCGTTGGTGGCGCACGCCTTTAATCCCAGCACTCGGGAGGCAGAGGCAGGCGGATCTCTGTGAGTTCAAGGCCAGCCTGGTCTACAGAGTGAGTTCCAGGACAGCCTCCAAGACAATACAGAGAAACCCTGTCTCGAAAAAAAAATGAAAGTATTTTACTCTATGTGCATTGGTGTTTTGCCTGTATGTATGTCTGTGTGAGATGTCAGATCCCCTGGAACTAGAGTTACTATAGACAGTTGTGAGCTGTCATGTAGATGCTGGAAATTGAGCCCAGACCCTCTGAAAGAGCAGCCAGTGCTCTTAACCACTGAGCCACCTCTCCAGTCCCCACATTTTGCTTTTTATGGGGTTTTTAGGGACCTAAGTCAGGCCACCAGGCTCATGTGGCAAATGCTTTTACTCAGCCAGTTACCTGACTCCTAAACAGCTTCTATTGATTGCACAGATTTCAGAGCCTAGGACTCTGTTCCTGGTCTACCATATGGAGTCTTGGGGATTTTATTGGGTGCTGGTTGTTCATGGCTCTTGTTAAAAGCCTTTAGAGATTTGTAGTACAGTTTTTTTTTAAAGATTTATTTATTTATTACATATACATCAGATTGAATTGTAGATGGTTGTGAGCCACCATGTGGTTGCTGGGAATTGAACTCAAGACCTCTGGAAGAGCAGTCAGTGTTCTTAACCCCTGAGCCATCTCTCCAGCCCTGTAGTACAGTTTTAAGGTACAGCTTTGGTTTGCCTAGCATGCACAAAGTTTTAACCCCAACAGAGATTTTTGTTGTTGTTGTTGTTTATTTTCGAGACAGGTTTTCTCTGTGTAACAGCCCTGGCTGTCCTGGAACTCACAGAGACCGACCTGCCTCTGCCACCCCAGTGCTAGGATTAAAAGTGTGTGCCATCACCACCCGGCTCCAGGAGAGATTTTTAAAAAAGAAAAATGCTGGGGTTGATGTCACACACCTATAAACCCAGCACTTGGAAGGCACACACAGGCAGATCTCTGTGAGTTTGAGGCCTGGTCCACTTCCAGAGTAGCCAGGGTTACACAGTGAGGCTATCTGAACAAACAAAAAAAGCAGGGCAGGGCTAAAGAGAGGCTCAGCAGTTAAGAGCATTTTCTGGGTCTGGAGAGATGGCTCCATGGTTAAAAGCATTAGTTGCGCCTGCAAAAAAAACCAGGCTTGACTCCTAGCACCTGTAACTCCAGTTCCAGGGGATCTAATGCCTTCTTCTGACCTCTGTGGGCCCCAGGCATGCACACTGGGCACATATATACCTACAGGCAACATTAATACACATAAAATAAAACATAAGTATTTTATTTATTTTTATTTTATTTGCATTGGTGTTTTTCCTGAATGTATGTCTGTGTGAGGGTGTTAGATTTTGGAGTTACAGATAGTTGTGAGCTGCCATGTGAGTGCTGGGAATTGAACCCGGGTCCTCTGGAAGAGCAGTTAGTGTTCTTAACCTCTGATTGGGCCCATCTCTCCAGCCCAAAACACAAGCCTTACAAATGAATGAATGAATGAATGAATGAATGAATGAATAAGCACTTGTTGCTCTTCCAGAGGACCAGAGTTTGGTTCCTAGCATCCATATCACATGTCATTCCATCATTGTTAAGTCTAGTCCCAGGGAGTCAGATGCCTCTGGCCTCCGAGGCTACCTGCACACGCGCGCGCGCGCGCGCGCGCGCACACACACACACATAATTAAAAATAATAAAAGTAAATCTGTTTTTAAAGAAAATATATAATATTTTAGTAAAGTATTTTGGGAGATAGCCAATGGTTACATGGCCACAAATATCACAGAAGCTGTCACTGCTATGAAAAGTGCCCACTGCACCAGCACACATGGGAAAACTGGGATGTCACAGAGAATCAAGACCCTTGTGAAACGACGACACAGATACTGATGAAGTGTTCCACAAATATCAACAAAACTAAGAAAGAAATAAAAGGTGTTAGACCCCGAGAAGATGATCTGAAATTTCAACCGAGAAAATGCCTCCATCAGATTGGCCTGTAGGCAAGCCCACTGGGGGCATCTTCTTGATTAACAATTGCTGTGGGAGGGCCCAGAACACTGGGGCGGGTTCCTGGGTCCAGAGCCCCGTCGCCATCCCTGGCACAGGCCTGGGTGGATGCCCGTCCACTTCTGCTTTCTCCGTCTCGGAGGCCTAGGCCTGGGGTGTCACTGCGGTCGCCTGCCTGCACACGCCCGGGTGCTGGGCGCCTCTGGCTTCTTGCACTGCACTCCGGGGAGGCTGGAGTTTAATCACACAGTGTCCGGCTTCCTGTCCTCCTCCGCCCCCCTCCCGCCCGCTTCCCAGGCCCCTCCCTCTCCCCTGGCTCGATCCGCCCACCAGCTCCCCCTCCCCATCCCTTGGGTCCCGGGATGGGGGGGCGGTGAGGCAGGCACAGCCCCCCGCCCCCATGGCCGCCCGTCGGAGCCAGAGGCGGAGGGGGCGCCGGGGGGAGCCGGGCACCGCCCTGCTGGCCCCACTGGTGCTGAGCCTGGGCCTGGCGCTGGCCTGCCTTGGCCTCCTGCTGGTCGTGGTCAGCCTGGGGAGTTGGGCAACGCTGTCTGCCCAGGTGAGGCCCTCAGCATACCCCTCTCTGGGCAGATTAGGAGCAGAAAGTTGAGAGTAGCAGACCGGAGCCGGGAGGGCAGAGGGCCAGGGGATCGGAGAAGGGGTGGAGGACAAGTTGTCAAGAGAACAGGGTGACGCTGCCTCCTTCCCAGCAGGGGCCTTCTCAGGAGGAGCTGACAGCTGAGGACCACCAGGAGCCCCCTGTGAGTAGGTGTGGATGCTGTGTGCAGGACGCCAGCATGGAAGAATGTGCCCGAGTTGAGGCTTTGGCTGGCTGTGACAGATGTGTGTGCACTCAGCTGTGTGTGCATGGAGACTCTCGCGTGCACTAGTTTACAACCGAGTGTGGGGAGTGAACCAGCCCACGTGGGTATGTCTGTGTGTGAGAGGGTGATCTGGGTGTAAGGAGGTAACTCTTACCACAAAGTAAGAGTTGTGCCACCTGAGTGGGAAGTGCTGATTGGCTGTGAGTGAGAGTGAGAAATCTGAGCCTGACACTAGACAGGCTGTATGTGTCACCTGTGTCTGTCTCTGCACCACCTCCCCGTGTGCGTGTGCGTGTGTGCGTGCGTGTGTGGTAGGGTGGTGCAGACTGTCTGTTGACTGGGGCTGATGGCATTAAAGTCTGTATCATCTCTCAAAAGGGATGATGAGAACCCAGCCTCACTCCCCAGGTTTAGCCAACCCGTAGGATTTGTGTCTGTTACTGGCTAACGCTTCTTCTGAGAGGCCCTAAGGCTTTTGTCTTTGGGAGTCCTGTTTGAGCCCTGCCCTTAATTCCTAGGAACTGAATTCCCAGACAGAGGGAAGCCATGATGTGGTGCCTTTCTTGGAACGACTCGTCCGACCTCGAAGGAGTGGTGAGCATCCATCCTTCTGTCCCAGTCTCAGGGATGACAAAATTGGCTAGTTACTGGGCGATTTACTGCTTTGTTCTTCCCAACAGGCTTTTCCCCTTCCTCCTCCTCCTCCTCCTCCTCTTTTTTTTTTTTTTTTTTTTTTTTTTTTTTGAGACAGGGTTTCTCTGTGGCTTTGGAGGCTGTCCTGGAGCTTGCTTTGCAGACCAGGCTGGCCTTGAGCTCACTGAGATCCACCTGCCTCTGCCTCCCCAGTGCTAGAACTAAAGGTGTTTGCCACCACCGCCCAGCTAAAACTTTTATTTTCATAGAGAAACTGAGGTAGGGAGCATAAAGGAGACACAGAATCCAGCAGCTAAATGGTTGAGAATGGGGTCTAGGAATTTTAGTCTACCTTCCTAAGCTCCTTTTGCCATAAACACCTGCTTCCTATGAAGTGGCCAGGAGTTTGAAAGACTCCAGGAGCCCTCCTAAGGGCAAGGTAAAGGAGTCTGAGGCCTGGAAGCCCCTAAGCAAAGACTTCTACAAATCAATGGTACATTACCATATATCCAAGTTTGGATGGATGAGTGGGGTGTATGTATGTGTCTGTGTGTCTGTTCTTGTGTATCTGTGTGTATGCATATGTGTATATCTATGTATGTGTGTCTCTGTGCATATGTGTCTATGTGTGTCTCTGTGTGTGTGTCTATGTATGTATCTATGTCTCTCTGTGTGTCTACATGTGTGTGTATGTCTGTGTGTGTGTGTCTCTGTCTCTCTTTATGTCTGTGTGTCTGTATGGTAGTGGAGATAGAACTCACCCCACCACTAAGTTGCACCCCTGCCCCAATGTGATTATTAATTAATAGCCACCTTTTGCTCTCACAAGTACCCCAGTTTTGGTGATAAATTATGATGTCACTGTTTATGAAGGAAGATTAGGCTGGATGTGTGACGGCTGATAGTCTGGATAACACTGAGGCTGCCAGGGTCCTGAGCAGGGAGAGAGGCTGGGGGCTGGGTCCTGGGTCTCCAGAGCAGTCTCTCTGCTAATCTGTCTTTGCTTCATTCTTAGCTCCTAAAGGCCGGAAAGTACGAGCTCGAAGAGCTATCGCAGCCCATTATGAAGGTAGGTAGCCCTTTCTGAAGGGAGGATTGGTGGCAGAGGAGCAGGGCAAGCCTCACCAACCCCTTCCCGTGTCTTACAGTTCATCCACAGCCAGGACAGGATGGAGCACAGGCAGGTGAGACCTCATCTCCACCTCTGAGCTTTCCCTTGGCCCCTTAGAGCAGATTCCCCACCCCAGAAAAGGGGCCCCCAAACTTCTTCCTCCTTATGTCGAGCCTAGGAACCCCAGGAACCACTTCATGAAAATCCTCCAAGTTCTCTGTGGCCCTGGCATGGGATCCTAGGAAGACTCTGGCCCTTCCAGAACCCAGGCTAGCCCCTTCCCAAACCAATGGCCTCAGCTTTCTCCTCCTGGCCTCGGGCTTATCAAAGAAGCCCCCATGATCCTTCTTTTTTCCTCTGTATTCTGTATTCTTTCCTGCTGTGTGATCACTGTTTCCCCAGATGTTTCTAGTCTCTGTCCATCTCTCTCCCCCACCTTAGAAACCCAGACTCAGCTCCGCCCCTTCCCCATCCTCAATCTCCCCACCTCCCCACTTTGCTCAGCCTCTGTTGCCAAGCTACGCCCTCCTAAACGCACAGTTCACTGGTCCATTGCTTCTCTGCTTGCTTCCAGCCTCTCTTGCTATGACCTCAGCCTCACTTCCGGGCACTTGCTCCTACACCCAGTCTAGAATTTGAACGTACTGTTTCCTCACCTGGACCATCCTTCCACTGAGCAGGTCCAGAAAAGACGCGGGGGTGGCTCAGACTAGGTCATTAGTGGTAGAGAAGGGGAGACCTGGAGACTCAGCTTGAAGATTCAGGACTTGCTTGTGGGTTAGATTAAAAAAAAAAAAAGGTTAAGAGAATGAGAAGTCAGCTGGGCAATGGTGGCGCTGTAATCCCAGCTCTCGGGAGGCAGAGGCAGGCAGATCTCTGTGAGTTCAAGGCCAGCCTGGTCTACAAAGTGAGTTCCAGGACAACCAAGCCTACACAGAGAAAACCAAAAACCCAAGAGAGAGAGAGAGAGAGAGAGAGAGAGAGAGAGAGAGAGAGAGAGAGAGAGAGAGAGAGAGAGAGAGAGAGAGAGAGAGAGAGAGAGAGAGAGAGAGAGAGAGAGAGAGAGGAGAAATGGAGGAATAATAAATAGCATGTACATTGTTTTCTTTTGAGGCAGGGTCTTGCTATTCCACCCAGGCTGTTGTAAAACTCAAGTGATACTCTTGCCTCGGGCTCCTAAGTGGCTGGAAATACAGGCTTGTGCCTTGGCACCTGGCTTGAATATCACTGAGAATGATAGTGACATTTCCTAAGACTGGATTGACCAGAAGGGAAAAAACAGGTTGTCAGTCTCTTAATGACCAAGTGGAGAACACGGTTAGGAAAGTCAATTTCACCAATGGGTGGCTAGACTGGCCCAGGCTCGGTGAGATGCGGCCAGGGGGTTGTTATTTAAAGTACAGGATGAGCTGAGACACCAGGGGAGAGAGAGAAATACCCCAAGATGAAGCTGAGCAGAAGGGGAAGCCAGCTGAGCAGATGGGAAAGGCAGAACCTTGGGCAGGGTGGTGTCCAGAGCAATCAGAGGGCGAGAGGCTGTCTGTGCAGAAGCAGCTGAGAGGTCACATGAGATGAAGACAGAGCTGTGACTACTAGGTTTGGTGACATAGCGTCAATGGATGACAGCTTCAGGATTGTGACTAGAATAGTGATGTGTACTGAGGACAGAAAACCAGAAAAAGGGCCAGTGACAAAAGAGACAGACATGGCTGGTAGGTGAAGAGGGATGGAGGCCAATGAAAACCTGTCCTTTTAATGAGACTATACTCATCCTAGTACTTTGGGAGTAGGCGCGGGGACTAGTTCTTGGGCATTTAAGTTTATAAGATCCCCACAAGTCCATGGCAGGAAGATATTCCGGTTACCTCCATGTAGTAGATGAGGGTTATTCAGCTGTGAGATCATGGCAAACCTCAGTAGTGGAGCTGGATTCAAAGCCAGCTAGGACAGGCTTAGGTGCTGCACAGTCTTCTTGAGAAGAACCTACCCAAGAAGGTGGAAAGGATGGTTTTTTTTTTTTTTTGGTTTTTCGAGACAGGGTTTCTCTGTGGCTTTGGAGGCTGTCCTGGAACTAGCTCTTGTAGACCAGGCTGGCCTCAAACTCACAGAGATCCGCCTGCCTCTGCCTCCCGAGTGCTGGGATTAAAGGCGTGCGCCACCAACGCCCGGCAAGGATGTTTCTAGAAGGAAGAGAGGATACTCTTACGTCATAAGGGTGCCAAAGGAGCAAGTGGGTTGCCAAGTGGCGTTAGACACCCTTTGAAGGGCTGTGGTGGTCACATGAGTGACCGTGGAACCATTCACGTCCCCAGGTATACCATGCCCTTTGGCCACAAGCAGACTTGCTCTCAGCTGGTCTGCGCCCAGCGTGCCTTCTCTTTCTTCCCTCCCCTTTCCAGGCCAGCTCTCTTCCCCTTAGTAGAGATCGTTTATTTGGGCCCCTTTCCCAGTCATCAATTCATTAACTCAACACACATGTATCAGGAACTTGCCATTTACCAGGGACATTCATTAACTCAACACACATGTATCAGGAACCTGGTATTTACCAGGGACCAGGGACTAGACCACAGCCAATCACACTCACACACCTTTGCTTAAAGATCCACTATAGAGGAAGAGCGGAGGGCCTGTAAATGTGTAATCACAGTGCTGGTTGACCGGAATGGTAGTAAAGTAGGCCCAGACACATGGCACTGCAGGAAGACAGCTTTACAGGAGTCAGGGACTCATTCCTCCTTGTAGTAGCATAGGCTTTGAAGCCTAATTGTATGGTGTTGAGGGGGTCAGGAACCATGCAAGGCCAGGCTTTCCCAAGAGTCTGATGAGGCTGAAGGGTGTAAGAATTCCAGGGAGGCTGAGGTGGGAGGTCCCCTACAAATGTGGGGTAGCCAACCTTTTGGTACTGTCACATGATGGTGTGTCCTCTGCAGAGATGTTGGACCATATGTCATATCTCCTCTGGGATGCATGGGCTCCCCGTGAGTGCTGGAGGTTGGACATACCTGTAGGAGAAACAAGGTAGGGTCTAAGATTGCAGAAGCAGATGGCAGGTCACAAAGAGAAAATGGGGATTAATTTCAATGACCCATCAAAAGAAATGCAGGGAGAAGCAGGCCCAGGCCTGCAGTTTGGAAATTTCACCTCTGAGTCTTTGGGAAATAAACTGGAAGAGACAAGATTGGAAACAGAGATTCCATTGAGGAGTCCCAAGGAGACCAGAGTAAGGAGAGGATGGAGGGGTGGGCAGGGCTGTTCAGGAGCAGGAATGACAGGAAACTGTGATCACTGAGCAAATGAATATAGGACAGGCTGGTGGGCCCATGAGTCACACGTGGATTTAGACAGCAGAGTGAGTGAGCCTTCATTCTCCCTCCATGTGAAGAGGGTAGGTCTATCTGGGTGGAGGAGGGCTGGAGGAGCCTTTAATCCCAGCACTCGGGAGGCAGAGGCAGGCGGATCTCTGTGAGTTCGAGGCCAGCCTGGTCTACAAAGTGAGTTCCAGGACAGCCTCCAAAGCCACAGAGAAACCTTGTCTCGAAAAACCAAAAAAAAAAAAAAAAAAAAAAGATTTCTTATTTTGCTGACTGCTAGGGAACAAGCAGGGGAGGCAACAAAGATGGGTTTCTTTGCTTGTCTTGTATTGCTTTGTTTTGTTTTGAGACAAGGTCTCAGCTAGTAGCCCAGGCTGGCTTTGAACTCAGGAACTTTCTTTTTCAAGTTCCCACATGCTTGAATTATAGATCCCACCACTACCACAGGAGGAGCTAGAAGGTGGCTGTCAGGAAGGAGTCCTGGGAAGAAGGCAGAACCTTATAAAGCCCCAGAGGGAGAAGGAGCTTGGTAAATAGCAAGAGACAGGAAGAAGGCTAGGATGTGTGTGGACGGGCAGGAGTGTTGTGGTTGGAAGTCAGTGAGACTGGGGAGGGAGACAGCCTCGGAGGTGGGTTCTGGGAAGCCATGGACACTGGGCTCTATGGCCACTACTTCTGCTTCAAGTTTCTTTTTGTTTGCGTTTTCCTAGACAGGGTTTCTCCATGTAGCCCTTGCTGTCCTGGAACTTGCTCTGTAGACCAGATTGGCCTCGAACTCACAGAGATTCATCTAAGTGCTGGAATTAAAGGCGTGTGCTACCATGCCTGGCTTTCTTTTGCAGTATTCAACTACTGTAGTTGTGGGGACTTCTTTTTGTTCATTTTGTGGTGATCCCCACAGTTTTGGTAAGAGCTTTATTGAGATAGATTTCACACTCCGTGCAGTCTGCCCATCTGTACAACTCAGTGCTCTGTTGAAACTTTGCTACTGTGACTAGACGAAAGTACAATCTAAGGCACAATCCGTTAATCACCACAACAAGCCATGACTCATGCCTTTAGTCTCAGCATTTAGAAGGCAGAAGCAGGCACAGGCTAGTCTCTTTGAGTTAGAGGCCAATCTGTTCTATGTAGTGGGCAACTAGAGCAGCTAGGACTACATAGAGAGACCCTGTCACAATTCAAAACCCGCAAGCCCAAATCTGGTGAAGAGACGCATACCCATAACCCCAACACTTGGAAGGCAGGAGAAAGAATGTGAGGAATCCAAGATCGTCTGGCTTCATAGCAACTTCGAGGCCAGCATGAGTTACATGGCACCCTCTCTCAGAAAATAATAGTAGTTATAAAAGAGAAAGAAAAAGCCATGTATCCTTTACCTATCATCTTATATTCCCATCATGCCTAGCCCCAAGCAATCAGTAACCCACTTTGTCTCTATAGACTGCCAATTCCAGGCCTTTCCTATGCATGGGAGCATACAACATGTGGTTCTTTCACTTAACATACTGTTTTTTGTTGTTGTTGTTTTTGTTTGTTTGGTTTTTCAAGACAGGATTTCTATGTATTGTTTTCAAGGCTGTCTGGGAACTCACTCTGTAGACCAGGCTGGCCTCGAACTCACAGAGATCCACCTGTCTCTGCCTCCCGAGTGCTGGGGTTAAAGGCAAGCGCCACCAACGTCCGGCTTGTTTTCAAGGTTCGTCCACATGATAACAAACAACTGTTCTTTATTCTTTTTTTTTTTTTTTTTTTTTGGTTTTTATGAGACAGGGTTTCTCTGTATTATTTTGGAGGCTGTTGGTCCAGCCTAGCCTTGAACTCACAGAGATCCGCCTGCCTCTGCCTCCCGAGTGCTGGGATTAAAGGCATGTGCCACCACCGCCCGGCTGTTCTTTATTTTTTTAATAGCAGAGTAATACTCAATGTGTAAGAATACCATGTTTGTCCATCTATTCATTAGCTGGTGGGCATTAAATGTCACTTTATTCTTTTATTTTTAACTTGAAGAGAAGGTTTATATTTCACTTTATTCTTGTTTTTTTGTTTTGAGACAGAGTTTCTGTGAGTAGCCCTGGTTGTCCTGAAACTCACTCTGTAGACCAGGCTGGCATTGAACTCACAGAGATCTGCCTGCTTTTGCCTCCTGAGTGCTGGGATTAAAGGCGAGCACCACCACTGCCTGGCATATTTTCTTGTTTGCATGAGAAATTTTAAATTCATAACCAACCCATGAGTCTGTGTCTTGTCACTCATTTCTTTTGTTTTTTTGTCTGGTTTTTCGAGACAGGGTTTCTCTGTGGCTTTGGAGGCTGTCCTGGAACTCACTCTGTAGACCAGGCTGGCCTCGAACTCACAGAGATCCGCCTGCCTCTGCCTCCCGAGTGCTGGGATTAAAGGCGTGCGCCACCAACGCCTGGCGTCACTCATTTCTTTTTGTTGATTCAAATAATGCATGTATATATGTATATATATATTATACTATATGGTCAATATACAAACAATAATGACAGATGAAGTAAAATGTAAAATCTCCAACTCTTCTGCTTCAGAATTATTCTTTAATATCCCCAGAAATAATCCCCAGTGACAATTTGCCCTGAAACGTTCTGGTCACATATGTTGGACCTCATCACACAATACCTTATTATCACTGTGGGCTTCACAGGGACCATGGCTTCTCCCATACACTGAGCCATTGATAGCTCTTCTGGGTGAGGTGGACCTCACATACATGTAAACTCAATGTATTTGCTGGGTTATGGTGGCACATGGTTTTAGTCCCAGCACTTGGGAGGCAAACAGAGGTAGGTGGATCTCAGTGAGTTCAAGGCTAGCTTGGTCTACAGAGCTAGTACTGTTCCAGGACTGTTATACGGAGAAACCCTGTCTTGAAAAACAAACCAACCAAACAAAAAACCCATAAAGAAATAGCTGGGCAGTGGTGGCGCACGCCTTTGATCCCAGCACTCTGGAGGCAGAGGCAGGAGGATCTCTGTGAGTTAGAGCTAGTTCCAGATTAGGCTCCAAAGCTATACAGGGAAACCCTGTTTTGAAAAACAACAACAAAAAACAATAAATAAATAAATAATGAAGAAAGAAGCCCAATGAATTCTTGGGGTGTATGGGGAGTCTTGTAAAGGGACTTTTACTTATCCATAAACACTCCCATTCAGGTGTGGATGGGACAGTGAGTGGCTGGGAAGAGGCCAAAATAAACAGCTCCAGCCCTCTGCGCTATGACCGCCAGATTGGTGAATTTACAGTCGTCAGGGCTGGGCTCTACTACCTTTACTGTCAGGTAAGCTCTGCCTGGCTCCATGGGCAGAGCAGTGGCTGAGGGGAGAAGGATTTGGCATGGGAGGCAGGAAGAAGGGCAAGATATAGGTGGGAGAGGGAGACTGTGGGCTTTATGCGGGAAGAGACGCTTGGATTTCTAAGGGAATTTGAATTTAAGATGCAGCAGGCCTATGCCTGGATTCTGCTTGTCCCCCTTCTGTCCCAGGTGCACTTTGATGAGGGGAAGGCTGTCTATCTGAAGCTGGACTTGCTGGTGAATGATGTGCTGGCCTTGCGCTGCCTGGAGGAGTTCTCAGCTACAGCAGCAAGCTCCCCTGGACCCCAGCTTCGTCTGTGCCAGGTGTCTGGGCTGCTGCCCCTACGGCCAGGGTCTTCCCTTCGGATCCGTACTCTCCCCTGGGCTCACCTTAAGGCTGCCCCCTTCCTTACCTACTTTGGACTCTTTCAAGTTCACTGAGGGGTCCTGCTTTCCCCGTCTCCCAGAGCACCGTGATCCCCAAACCCTGAGCTGCTGTTTGCTCCAGTCCTGTCTCCTCTAAAGGCAGCCGGGGCTTGTTCACGTGTTTTCCATCCCACAGCACCCCATCCCACCCCAACTGTCCGACTCACTAGCTCCCAAAGCCCCACTTCTCCCTGACTCCCCAGGCCCCAGCCCCCAGGACTCTGTTTACTGACTGTGCATCAGGCACTGGGATGGGCTGGACCTGGTGGCAGGAAGCCAAAGAGCCGGGGACTAGGCCAGACATTCCCAAATGTGGGGGTTAGAGCCTTAGACAAGCCCCTCCCTGAGTCCCTGTGGATTTTGAAAAGATACTATTTTTATTATTATTGTGACAAAGTGTTAAATGGATATTAAAGAGAGTGAACCATGACTTCTCTCTTTTTTGGGATCCACAATAACAAAGTCATGAGAAGGAAGTTTAGTTATTGGGGAACAAGGACCTGCATGCCTCCAAGCTGCAATTTTTTTTAAAGATTTATTTATTACATATACAGCGTTCTGCCTACATACCAGAAGAGAGCACCAGATTGAATTGTAGATGGTTGTGAGCCACCATATGGTTGCTGGGGATTGAACTCAGGACCTCTGGAAGAGCAGTCAGTGCTCTTAACCTCTGAGCCATCTCTCCAGCCCCCAAGCTGCAATTTTTTTGTTCGTTTTTTTTTAGGCTGGTCTCGAACTCACAGAGATCCGCCTGCCTCTGCTTCTGGAATGCTAGGATTAGGCGTGCACTACCACTTCCTGGCTCTCCACGCTGCAATTTTGAGTAGAAATCACAAAGGTTATCAGAAAAAAACACCTGGTTCTCTCTGCTCAAGGTACTGCAGAAGCAGTCTCATTTCCCTAGCAAGCGACTTCCTCCTGCAGGGGGAATCCCTGACTGGGAGGAGCAGCCCTTCCTCTTGGCCTTAGACCGTTCAGCAGCTCAGCAGGTGCTGGCACAGGCACTAGCTAGATGGGGTGGGAACTGCTTGGGAAGGGGCTCAGAGCCATAGGAAGGAGTGCAAGGGCAGGTACAGGGGCCTGGGCCCTCGGGTCTTGGGAGGCATGCTGCAGTGGCTGGGGACTTGGGGCCTTTTCTTTTGTCTCTTTGTCCAGAAAGCCTTATGTAAGAACTCTTCTTGGGAAACAGGAAGTCCAGCTTGCCAAGTTCAGCACAGGGAGCAGTGCAGGCCTGGTTCCAACACACCCGGCCCAGCCTTACCCCAGCACCCTGCCAGTTTCTTGTCCCTGGTTATCTTCCCTGCTGGCCCCTGAGCCCCTTTTTTCATTGTCAGTCACCCCTAACAAGCCTCCTCAGAGGTCTTGTCCATGCCTGAGTCAGAGGGTCTGCCACACTCACCTTCTGACCTCAGTGCTGTCCAGCTTGTACCCCATTCCTCCTGCTGGCACCATGCCCCATAACCAACCGACCTTCCCTCCTCCAACTCAGGGGCCGCCCCTGGGCTCCTGAATGCTGGCCGCTCCTTCTGGGTGTCACAGGCTGCTCTGTCCTTCCTAGATAATTGGCACCAAATTCTTCTGAGGCTGGGGGGTGTGTGACAGTGACACCAGCTCTGCAGTGGGGCCTGGGGTCTAACAGTACCCCGTTCGCTTTCTTCCTCTCCCTTTTATATTCTCAAGTTCCTTTTTATTTCTCCCTTGCGTAACTGTGCTCTTCCCTTCTGTGTCTTTGCCTGTATTCCCACCCTCCCTGCTACCTCCTGGCCACCTCATTTCTGAGACCACAGTTGTTGGTGGCGTCCCCAGCTCATGCCAGCCTCATCTCCAGGCAACATGGGGGGCTCAGTCCGAGAGCCAGCTCTCTCGGTTGCTCTTTGGCTGAGTTGGGGGGCGGTTCTGGGGGCTGTGACTTGTGCTGTGGCACTGCTGATCCAACAAACAGAGCTGCAGAGCCTGAGGAGGGAGGTGAGCCGACTGCAGCGGAGTGGGGGGCCTTCCCAGAAGCGGGGAGAGTCTCCATGGCAGAGCCTCTGGGACCAGGTGAGTAAGGGGCACGGAGTCTAGGGGTGAAGGAAAAATGGCAGAGCCGTCTTAGGGCGTCTCCGTCTGCAAAATTTCAAGTAGGTGCAAGAGGAGACCCTGGATTTGGTCGTCAAGGGAATGGCCATTCCAGGAAAATAAACTGTTAAAGATTAATGCTTCTTGTAACAAAAACTCCTTGAAAAGGCAGTCAGTGCCCACACCAGGGGCCTAGGACAGGTGCAGAAATCTGAGCTGTTGCTGGTGTTGAGGAGGGCTGGGAATAAAGGCTGTCTTGAGACCCTTGCATCTTTAGTCAAACAACCCTCTGTCATAAGCAGAGTCCTGATGTCCTGGAAACCTGGGAGGATGGGGAGAAATCTAGGAGAAGGAGAGCAGTGCTCACCCAGAGGCGCAAGAGTGAGTGAGCCCTGGGGTCCAGCAGGGGTGGGAGGTGGCCCAGAAGCATGGGGAATGTGGGTCAGAGCTGAGGTGAGGGTGGAGGGTGGACTCCAGGGGCAGGCCAACGCTGCCATTTCCTCCTTCTCTCCTTAGAGAGGCACTCAGTTCTGCATCTTGTTCCCATTAACATTACCTCCAAGGGTGAGCACTATTTTAAATAATGGCATTGTGGGAGGGGCACCAACCAGGAACTGTGGGGCTGGGGCCAAAAGAATCCTAGAAATGAAAAGGGGGAACTCATGTATCTGAGTGCAAAGAAATACTGACCGAACACTCCTCACCTCCAGTGGACTCTGATGTGACAGAGGTGATGTGGCAACCAGCTCTCAGGCGTGGGAGAGGCCTGGAAGCCCAAGGATACGTTGTCCGAGTCTGGGACACTGGAATTTATCTGCTATATAGCCAGGTAACCCCAAACAAGCCCTGAGCCCACCATATGGGCATAGAGGCAGGTTGTCATTCTTCTTTCTTTTCTTTTCGTTTTTGGTTTTTAAGAGGTCATTCTTCTTTCTTATGGACTCCATAATGAGGGTTTCCCTGATCCCTCTGCTCATACCAAACTTACTGCCTCCTTATTGCCTGGCTGCTATGGCAGAACTCCTGAGGCATCCCGGGATTGAGCCTTGCATTCCTGGTTTTCTTCAGTATCTTCTCCCTCCCCTCGCAGGTCCTGTTTCATGATGTGACTTTCACCATGGGTCAGGTGGTTTCTCGGGAAAGCCAAGGGAGACAGGAGACTCTATTCCGATGTATCCGAAGTATGCCCTCGGATCCTGACCGTGCCTACAATAGCTGCTACAGTGCAGGTGCGAACTGTGGAGTCAGTAGAGGGTTGACGTGGGCAGAGCAGGTCACAGCCACTCAGGCAGAGTGACTTGGTGTGGGGCGTTACAGTGGAGTGTTGGGAACGCGGGTGTAGAGGCAAATCCAAAGATTAAAGAACGAGATGCCGACGGGCGTTGGTGGCCCATGCCTTTTATCCCAGCACTCGGGAGGCAGAGGCAGGCGGATCTCTGTGAGTTCGAGGCCATCCTGGTCTACAGATCGAGTTCCAGGACAGTCTCCAAAGCCACAGAGAAACCCTGTCTCGAAAAACAAAACAAAAGGACAGGATGCCTAGGTCCTTACAGGGAGAAAAGGTAGAGTCTATGAACAAGTTTCACATCTATAATCACAACACACAGGAATCTGAGGTGGGAAGCTTGCCTAGAGCTCAAGGTCAGTCTACATACAGTGTGAGGCTGTCTCAAAAAGTTACCATGGCCAGAGAGATGGCTAACTCAGTAAAGGTGCCTGTTCCCTCCCTCACACCTCACCGCCTGATTCTTAGAACCCACGTAGCAGAAGGAAGTAACTGACTCTCTCAAGAATTGTCCTCTGATCTCCACACATGCATGTCCCCTCCCCCCCAAAAATGAAAACGTAGAATCAAAATGGAGGAGGGGTTGTAGCAGGCAGAGCGAAGCATTCGAGAACTCATGTGGCCGTGTTTCACTGAGCATCTGTCTCTCACTTTCTTCTCAGGTGTCTTTCATTTACGTCAAGGGGATATTCTCACTGTCAAAATTCCACGGGCAAACGCAAAACTTAGCCTTTCTCCGCACGGAACCTTCGTGGGGTTTGTCAGACTATGACTGTGCTATCAAAGGGTCTGAACTGGGAAGAGCAGTATGGGTCTATACTGGAGACCGCGAGAACTGGCCAGACAGAGGCAAGCAAACGAGCAAGAACGGCTCTCCTTGAGTTTGCATTCGTCACTCTTGCTCCTCCCTTGCCTTTCCCGCCCCCACCCCCTGCACTCCCTGGGATTTGACTTGAAGGGTATTAAAACGGTAGATTTTGCGTTTGTCTCCCACCCAGCTCCAAATTCTTTTGTTGTGTGTGTTAAGGGGGTTTTCGTGGACTGTGCCAAGCCTTGTCCACTCGTTCACGGAAATGCATCCAGGACAGCACCACCATCTAGCGGCAGCTTGAGGAAAGACTACAGTCTCTGCTAGGGAAAACCCGTGCCTCTTGGGCACGCCTCTTCAAGTGCCCTCTGCTTCAATTTACAAGAACCCTGTTTTCACTTCTATTGTGTCCGAGTTCTTATTATCTAGAAAAATGTATTTATGGTGCGTCGATCTGCATGCCTCTCATTCCCCTGGTGAACTTCTAAACTGGCATAGTGCTTCACGCCATTAATTTCGATACTAGGGAGGCCGATCTCTATGAACTCAAAGACAGCTTGGTCTAAGCAGCGAGTTCCTGGACATCCGGGGGTCGAGACGAGACCTTGTCTCAAGCAAAGCAACAAAAGACCCTCAAAGATTGGACTGGTGTCTGGGAAGTTTGTATGTACTGGACGCTCTGGCAGCCGGTCGTGTCTCATGCCTTAATCAAGCCCTGTTTAAAGTTAAAAAAAGAAAGAACGAAAAAATAAAAGAATGTCGACCCCCATCCCGCCTCCATTTCCCCAACCACCAAGCCTCAGGCCAGTCCCGGTAGGCCCCCCCGAGCTTGGGGGGATCACTGGTCACCCCAAGCTCAGCTCACAGCAGAACGGGGAGCATCGTAGAGCGTGAGGCCGGACGCGACACGCAGGCGTAAGAGGGCGAGCGGTAGGACTGCCACGCGCGGAAAGCCAGGCCCCTGTGCGCAGGCTCGGCTCAGCGTAGCGCTCGAGGGCGGGACCGTCCGGTGGCCGGGGCGCTCTCAGGTAGGCGGGACTCTGCACGAACTGGCCGCGCCGGCGCCGCACGCCGGGTGTGACGTACTAATTGTGCGCCGCCATCGGCGGTGGGCCTGGGGCTCGCGGGAGGGGAAGGAGGAGGAGGGGTGGTGGCGGTGGTGGAGGTGGAGGTGGAGGTGGAGGCTACAGCGGCGCTGGGGACGGTCGCGGCGGGGCGGCACGGCGCGCGGCCCAGAGCTTTGGCATCGTGAATTGAGACGGCTCCACCTGAAGACAGCAGGAGTGGCGGGGTCGCCGCCGTCCGAAAGATGAGCCGGAAAGCCTGAGGCGGAGACACCCGCCTTGGGGCCCGTGTGGCCGGCATCCCCGCTCCGGGTGAGGACGCCCCTTCCCCTCCCCCCCCGCCCTTCTGTGGCCTCTTCCATTCCTGGTCTTCGCTCGCACCTAACTGGGCCCAAGAGGCCCTTTAAGGGACTTAAGACCCGCGTGTGCCGAGCCGCCCTAGGTTTCAGAACTATACCGGGGTGGGAAGCATTCGGGTCTCCTGGGATAAGACTGAGAAGGTGCTGGTCTGATCTGGCTCCCACAGCTTAGTTCTGTCCCATCTTCTTGATTCGGTCTCTAAGCACAGATTCGGTTCGCTGTCAGTTTCCTTCAAAATCTTCCCCTCTTACCTATTTCCTGAGCCATAACCCTGGCAGCACCCTTTCCCACACCTTAGGCATACGTGTCCCCCTCCCCCCCATAACATTTCAGGATGAAAGGGAACTTCCCTCTGGAGAACAAAGTTTTCGTGGTGAAAGCTGTCTTCCCGGGTGCCCAGATCAGAATTCTCGCGCTGAGCCATTTTCCTGAGCAAAGTAACCCTAAGACTTATCCTAAGGACACCCATAGTGGCATTAAAGTGGAGCCTGGAAACACTGGGTTTCACAAAGGAGCTTAGAAATGAGATCTCTAAGGCCTGTCACCTTGCCATTTTCCATTGCTTTTCTACCTGTGCAAGGGAAGAAATAACGACAAACTCTGAAGCGTTCCTTGTGGACCAGGTTAGCTGGGAAGAGCCAAAGTTACGAGTTTTTGCGTTTTTCTTTATTTGTATCTGAAATCAGAGGGGAAATGCTGAGAAACCGTTATCTTGGAGGAGTAGGATGTTCTGATTCTGATATTCAAGCTTTTGCTTTACAGAGTACTGGAAGATGAAAGAGACTATACAAGGGAGCGGGTCTTGGGGGCCTGAGCCTCCGGGACCCGGCACCACTTACTCAAACCCCAGACGAGAACGTCTTCGATGGCCTCTGCCCCCTAAGCCCCGACTCAAGTCAGGTGGCGGGTTTGGGCCGGATCCTGGGTCAGGGACCACAGTGCCAACTAGACGCCTCCCTGCTCCTCGTCCTTCTTTTGATGCCTCAGCTAGTGAAGAAGAAGAAGAGGAGGAGGAGGATGAGGAGGAGGAAGTAGCAGCTTGGAGACTACCCCCTAGATGGGGCCAGCTGGGGGCCTCCCAGCGTCCTCGGCCTCTCCGACCCTCTCATAGAAAAACGTGCTCACAGCGCCGGCGCCGAGCCATGAGAGCCTTCCAGATGCTGCTCTACTCAAAAAGCACCTCGTTGACATTCCACTGGAAGCTTTGGGGGCGCCACCGAGGCCGGCGGAGGAACCTCACCAAGAACCATCTCTCACCCCAGGAAGGGGGTGCAACGCCACAGGTGCCATCACCCTGTTGTCGTTTTGATTCCCCCCGGGGACCTCCCCGGCCCCGGCTGGGTCTGCTAGGTGCTCTCATGGCTGAGGACGGGATGAGAAGGTCACCACCAGTGCCCTCTGGGCCCCCCATGGAGGAAGATGGACTAAGGTGGACCCCAAAGTCTCCTCTGGATCCCGACTCCGGTAAGGTGGGAAATGGAATGGGAAGGACGAGAAGTCTGGAGTACCAGGAGTTTGTTGTTGTGCCGAGCACTGGGCCTAAGAAAGGCTTAGTGAGATGAGCTCACTAAGCCTTATTTTGAAAGGCCTGGTTCTGGCACACACACACACACCTGTGATCCTATCACTTGGGAGGCTGAGACGGGAGAACAGTGAATGGGCCTCACCTGGGCTGCAAAGAAAGCTCCTATCCTGTGGGAGTGGCGGGAGGGATCTGTTTGAGCGGAATGATGCCTGGAACACAGGGATAGGAAACATCCTGAAGTAGCGGTCCTGTGAGCTTCAGTACAGATTACAACAGGGGTTATGGGTTAGGAAAATCAGTGTTGTCCGTTGCAAAGCCTCCCTCTCAGGTTAAGACTTATGCTATCCCCACAGGTTACTCTTTGTTGCTGTGGAATCTACAATTAGAATATATCATCTGTAATTTTCTTTTGTTTTATAAAACAGGGTTTTGCTGTGTATCTATCCCTGGCTGCCCTAGAACTCACTCTAGTCCAGGTTGGCCTCAAACTCTCAAGAGATACTCCTGCCTCTGCCTCTTGAGTGCTGGGACTAAAGGCATGTGCCACCACCGCCCAGCAGAGATTTTAACATTTTAATTTAGAATATTTCCTCTTTGGAGAATTCCAACTAAATAATTTATCATCCCTATTGATATTGAATCTTCTTTATACACTGTGTACTACTTTAGGTCTTAAAGCATATATTGGTAGTAGATAGTTCTGAAGTCTCTCAGAATCCTAGTCTTTCCCCACCCCCACCCCCAGGGTCTCTCTGTGTAGTCCTACCTGTCCTGGAACTAACCCTGTAGACAAGTCTGGTCTCTGCCGTCTGAGTGCTAGGATTAAAGGAGTGAACCACCACTGCCTGGCTCTCTCTATCCTCTTGCAAATTCTTTGGACATCTTACATTAGGCTTTTGGCAGTTGGGGGGGTCTGCATTCCATAGGTTTATATTGCTAGATGCTGCTTCCGGCCATGTTCTGTGGTCTAATTTGTATGCATCCGTTCTTTTACTTGGGCCAATTCACATTCCTATCTTTTTCCCTGCTTTACAGGCCTCCTCTCGTGTACTCTGCCTAATGGTTTTGGGGGACTGTCTGGTCCTGAAGGGGAGCGCAGCCTGGCACCCCCTGATGCCAGCATACTTATCAGTAATGTGTGCAGCATTGGGGACCATGTGGCTCAGGAACTTTTTCAGGGCTCTGACTTGGGCACTTCAGAAGAGGCAGAGCGGCCTGGGGAGAAAGCTGGCCAGCACAGCCCCCTGCGGGAGGAACACGTGACCTGTGTGCAGAGTAAGCCTTTAGAGGACTTAAGTCTCCTTTTGGTCAACTCAAGATCAGAGTCTAAAGGCCTCACCTACTCTTCTCTCCTACTTCTATTTAGGCATCTTAGATGAATTCCTTCAAACTTACGGTAGCCTCATCCCCCTCAGTACTGATGAGGTTGTAGAGAAATTGGAGGACATTTTCCAACAGGAGTTTTCTACACCATCCAGGTGAGGTTTGAAGGCAGGTACCCTTTGAAGGTAGGATTTTGGGAGGGGGAGAGTATGTTTTTTCTCCTTTAGGGATATATGTGGAAGTATAAAAGCTTCAGCTCAGCTGCAGGAGAGGTGGCTGCAGACAAAATGCCCAGCCCTGTAAGACTATTGGGAGGATCTTTAGGATACTGTGAGATGTTGAAAAGGACACTGATCTGTCCTGTGTCTCTTTCTGGGCAGTGGGAGACCCTCAAAAGGACTTATAAAAAAGAAAGGTTGTTTTAGAATCTTATTCTAGACAGTAGTGGGTACTTTTGTCTGATCCAGCCCCGTTAGCTCTTGTATAATTGCAAACCTTTGACCTATTCAGGAAGAGTCTGGTACTGCAGCTGATCCAGTCCTACCAGCGCATGCCAGGCAATGCCATGGTAAGGGGCTTCCGGGTATCCTATAAACGACATGTGCTCACCATGGATGACTTAGGGACCTTATATGGACAGAACTGGCTCAATGACCAGGTAAGAGGAGGGAGATAACAGGGCTTTAAAAGGCCTTTGGAGAGTGAAGCCTTTTGCACAGGGGAACCCTGTACCTATGCTATACCCTCCAGGGCAACTTGCTTTACTCCTTTCCCCAGGTGATGAACATGTATGGAGACCTGGTCATGGACACAGTCCCTGAAAAGGTATGTCCAACCAGATTGGTCGATTTCCTCCCTCCCTCCCTCCCTCCCTCCCTCCCTCCCTCCCTCCCTCCCTCCCTCCCTCCTTTCCTTTCTGATCCAGGGTTTCTCTGTGTAGTTCTGGTTTTCCTGGAACTTGAAATGTATAGATCAGGCTGGCCTTGAACTCAGAGATCTGCCTGACTCTGCATCCCCAGTGCTAGGATTAAAGGCATCCAGCTCCGCCACCACCTGCCACCAACCAGATTCTTTAATTCCCAGAACTTTTGCAATTCTTAGCAGTTTTTACGTCCCCTTTCATCTCTTCTGGGAGAAGAGCTAGTCAGTGGTTATTTTAAATCTGTAAACCAATCTTTAGTGTTTTAGTTAACCCTATCTGTAAGAGAAGGTTAAAAACAGTTTTGTGCCAAGCAGTGGTGGCACACACCTTTAATCTCAGCACTCAAGAGGCAGGGGATGTATGAGTTCAAGGTCAGCCTGGTCTGCAAAGTGAGTTCCAGGACAGCCAGGGCTACACAGAGAAACCCTGTCTTAAAACCAGAAAGAAAAGCCACAGCTCTACATTACTCTTGAGTGAGAGTGGCAGTTCTGGAAGCCATTTCACTTAGGCTATATGAAATGGAATGTGGGTTGGTAGGGTAGAAGGGAACTTTGTGGGCAACTCTGAAATCTTAATTATATCCTGTCTTCGGCACAGGTGCATTTCTTCAACAGTTTCTTCTATGATAAACTCCGTACCAAGGGTTATGATGGGGTGAAAAGGTGGACCAAAAATGTGAGTTATGAATTCACAACTACTTGTGCAGCACCTTGTCTTTAATATTTTAAAGATTTTTGCTTTCTATGAGCCCTTCCCCCAACACTTCATTCTGCTAAATATTAAATGTCTTGTGTGCCGGGCACTGTTGTAGGAACTACTGATACAATATTCAACAAGGAAATAATCTTGCCTTGATGGAATGAGGGCAAGTTAAGTTTCAGCCAGTCTTTGGAACCCACATAACGTAGGGACCTAATGAGCCTTGTTTTCTTTCAGTAGAGGCAAGAGTGACAATACAGTGAAAAAAACCCTTAGCTTTCTATATACCTGAGTTAATTTTTTTTTTGTCTGTGTGGGTCAACAAGACTGCTCAGTGTGTCAAGCCTGATGACTTGAGTTTGGTTCCTGGGACTCCCAAGATGGAAGAATTGTCTCAATCAGCTTGTCCTCTGACCTCCACACATGTACATGGCATGTGTGCCCCCTCCCAATAATGAACATATATTTAAAAAAATGTGTTTCCTGTGATGTACTTACTTCTGTGACCTTGAGCAATTACTTGCCCAATTGGCAGTTTTGTGTCGAGTGACACAAGAATGTGGTAGGGTGAAGGGTGACTATATAGACATGTGTTCCATATGGTTAGTGATGAGTTTACTCCCTATAGTGAGTGCATGAGGACAGGTACTTTTGGTCTCTTCCTCAGATAAGGCAAGGTATAGAGGTTAAGTAACTTGCTCATGGTGATGAACCAGTAAGTGTAGAAGCTGGATTTCAACCTTGGCAGTGTGGCACCAAAATCCTGAGTCTTATTTTGTTTTTGCTTTAATTACTATTATTAGGCGTGTATGGTATCCTGCTTGCATGAATATCTGGACCATATGCATGCAGTGCCATAGAAGCAAGAAGCTAGGGCATCGGGTCCCTGGAACTAAGTTAGAGATGGTTGTGAGCCATCATGTGGGTGCTGGGAATTGAACACAGGTCCTTAGGAACAGTAGCCAGTACTCTTTTTTTTTTTTTGGTTTTTCGAGACACGGTTTCTCTGTATTGTTTTGGAGGCTATCAGTCCAGCCCAGCCTCGAACTCACAGAGATCCACCTGCCTCCCGAGTGCTGGGATTAAAGGCGTGCGCCACCACCACCTGGCAGTAGCCAGTACTCTTAACCTGTGAGCCATCTCTCCAGCTCCAGAGTCTGGGTTTTTACCTAGGCTTTTTCCTTTACCTGACACCAGACAGGATTTCATATAGCAGAGGCTGGCCCTGAACTCCTAATTCTACCTCCCAACTGCTGGAATTATAAGGCACATATGTGATTGTTCTACTCTTATTTCTAATTTTCTTCTTCACTATCAAATACCTCAACATCAGCCAGGTGTGATGGGTGTACACCCTACTCTCTCTCCCCCAACAAAGTTTCTCTGTGGCCCTAACTTTCTTGGAACTAGCTTTGTAGACCAGTCTGGCCTTGAACTCACAGAGATCTGCCTGCTTCTGCCTCCCAAGTGCTGAGATTATAAATGCACCAAGGAACTGGGCGTTGGTGGCACACGCCTTTAATCCCAGCACTGGGGAAGCAGAGGGAGGCGGTTTTTTTGCTAGTTCGAGACCAGCCTGGTCTACAAAGCAAGTTCCAGGACAGCCCCAAAACAATACAGAGAAACCCTGTCTCAAAAACAAACAAACAAAAAAGGCATTAAGGAGGGAGAAGCAGGAGGAGCTCTCAGTTTGAGGCCAGCCTGGTCTACAAAATGAATTTCAGGACAGCCAGGTTATATAGAGAGACCCTGTCTCAAATATCCAAAACCACAAATAAAGCAGTATCTGGACTAGGAAGATAGCTCAGCCTATAGAGTGAATACAGGGACTTGAGTCTGATCCCCACCTACAAAAGCCCAGGGTAGCAGTAATATCAATGCTGTGGAAGTGGAAATAATTGGATTCCTGGGACTTGCTGGCCATCCTGTCAAGTTTACTTGTGGATCCTAAGTCAGTGAGTGACCTTGTCTTAAACAAAAGGTTGACACTGAGGAAGGACACTCAAAGTTGTCCTCTGGCCTCCATATGCATGGCACACAGTAACATATACACAGAATCTAGGAATGTAATTCAGTAGGAAAGTGCTTGCTTAGCATGCAGGAGACCCTAAGTATTCCAAGCACTGCTCCCCTACCCCCACATAAAAACCTCCCATAACTATTAACATCTGAAGCTGAGCCTTCCCTCACAATCTAGGATCTGTATTTTATGACTCCTTTACCTGTTGCATATTTTCTGTTTCTCATGGCAGTCATCAGGATTTTCTGTTGTTTCTGACCTCCAGCACTCTCTCCTCAGGTGGACATCTTCAATAAGGAACTACTGCTAATCCCCATCCATCTGGAGGTTCACTGGTCCCTTATCTCAGTTGATGTAAAGCGACGCACCATCACCTACTTTGACTCACAGCGCACTCTAAACCGCCGCTGCCCTAAGGTTTGAGGAGGTTGTGGGAAAACAACTAGTAAAGATAATAGGGTGAGCCGGGCGTTGGTGGCGCACGCCTTTAATCCTAGCACTCAGGAGTAGAGGCAGGCGGATCTCTGTGAGTTCAAGGCCAGCCTGTCTACAGAGTTCCAGGACAGCCTCCAAAACAATACAGAGAAACCCTGTCTCGAAAAACCAAAAATAAAAAATAAAAAAAAATGTAGGGTGATCTGGCAACAAGCCATTCAAGAAGAACTGGGGGCTCAGATTCTGAGGGGTTACATGGACATGGTATTTGTCACCATCATACTTTTCATTCATTTGGTAAATATTGAAGGTATCACTTTCTTTTTCCTTGCCTACATAGCATATTGCCAAGTATCTACAGGCAGAGGCAGTAAAAAAAGATCGACTGGATTTCCACCAGGGCTGGACAGGTTACTTCAAGATGGTGAGTTTCCAGAAGGAAATGGAATAATGTGATGGTGAGGGTAGTGGATAGGAGTTGGAAATTGAATCCATAACCTCCAAGTGAACAACAGGTTCTTGCTTTCTATTCTCTAGAATGTGGCCAGGCAGAATAATGACAGTGACTGTGGTGCGTTTGTGTTACAGGTAAGCAAATGAGGAGGCCTTCTTCTTAGCTCGGGAGCCAGTGGCTTAGAGATTGTTGATAGGTTCTTGCCTCAGTTGGTTCAGCTAAATTGTAGAGCAGGGAGAACCTTTTGTGTCAGAGCCCAGTAACTCTGATTGTAGTCGTCTTCTCCAGAGATTCCCAACTCAATGTGTGTTCTTAAATCAATGTAGAGTTTTTAAATCCCAGGCTTACTAGACGCTAATGTCAATCTATATGAGAACTGGGGATATTCTCTGAAAGATTAAGATACAGTCTGTGTGGTGTGTAGCACAGGCCCTGTCTTGGGAGGGATGCTCAGTGAATGGTTCTCATGGCTGCTTTGTTAACACCTAGTACTGCAAGCACCTGGCCCTGTCTCAGCCATTCAGCTTCACCCAGCAGGACATGCCCAAACTTCGACGGCAGATCTACAAGGAACTGTGTCACTGCAAACTCACTGTGTGAGCCTCATACCCCAGACCCTTAGCCCATTAATGGGCAGGGGAACAAGGGAGACCCTTCCTAAGAAACTCCAGTTCCTTTTCTCTCCCCACCCAATTCCCTTTGGATTTTTTCATATTTAAATGTTTTGATTTCTGTATTTTGTTTCTTTGCAAGAATGTTGATTTCTGATGGGAAGGGAGTGGCCACATACGACCCCTTTTCTCCCTGTCTAGGGGAGTGTTGCCTTGTGGCCTAGGTGGAGTATCCATTCCTCCTTCCATGTTCAGGGGGGCAGGAAAACTGGGGGGGTGGTGGGCGGGCAAAGGGATTGCTGCCTGCCAGATCTTCAGACTTTTTTTATATATATAAATATATATATATAAAAATGCCACGGTCCTGCTCTGGTCAATAAAGGATCCTTTGAAGATACATAAGTGGTGGTCTTCCTTGAGGGGCCATACAATAGCTGATGTCTCTGTCTCGGGCCTTCTCCCAGCTAGTGCTGTTAGCTACCCTTTTCAGATTTTAGATCTCAAAAAAAGTCAGCCTTCTATAGATGCCAGCACTTAATCATGCAAACAAACACTCCAGGGCAGCGTAGCAGAGGGCAGGAAGAAGAGGAATTAAGCCTTAAAAATAAGGGAGCCTGAGAGAACTTGGGAACCGCAGCTAAAAGAACTGTCGATGGAATGGGTCAAGTACCCTGACAGCATACCTGGCCTATGCCTTTTAGCCTAGAAATGGGTTCCATCCTTTTTCCCTCCAACTAGAGAAACTTCCTGTCGCCTGGAATATAGATGCTGGTTCTGTCATTCCTGCTGGACTGTGAACACACCAGTCTTTACTGGATGGAAGACTAAACCTTGGGTCTTGTAGAAATCTGAAGCAGAGATGTAAAAGGAAGTGGTAGTCCCGGGTGCCCGGAAGTCCCTGGAGGCTAAAGCCTCACCCCCGTCGCTTGATAGGACCCGCTGAACCACATGACTTAAGGCACGATCGCCTCCGCACGTGTAAAGGTGCTGGGCTCCAAGATGGCTGCCCGGCCGCGAGGCCCGACTTCTGTATGTCACTTCCGTACCAGGGAGAAAGGCGGGCCCTTCAGCCAATGAGGCTGTAGGGCGGGCCCCAACCTTGATAGGCATTCAAATTACCCAATAGGGCGTACGAGTTAAAGCGCCTACAAACTAACGTCACGTCGAGTTGCAGAGTGCCGGCAGGCGGGGCAGAGGCAGCCAGACCAATGCGATGGCTGGGGCGGGGTCGGGCGCTCTATAAGTTGTCGATAGGCGGGCACTCCACCCTAGATTCGAAGGATCATGTCTGCGAGTCAGGATTCTCGGTAAGAAAGGCATATGCAATAGGCTGTGGCTACTTACCCCGCCGCTCCCTTCCGAAGGTCCCACGGGGGGAAGTTGAGAGGCCCATTGCCCCAAGCCTACCAGGTTGCGGGGGAAACGAGCTGGGAGGAAACGTCCGGGGACTGGGGGGGCAAGGGGGAGGTCCACGGCGGACGCTGCCACCAGCGCGGAGACGGGGAAGGACAGCCTGGCCTGGGCGGAGGGCGCGAGGTTCGTCACGAGGCCTCTGCCCGAGGGGGAGCCGTACGCGAAGCCCGGGCACTGGGAGGCAGGGCGAGGTCTTGACCGAGCGTGGGAAAGAGGAGAGGCGGCTGCGCGGCCCCGAGCCGGCCGGTCTGGTTGCCTCCCTGTGTCGGGCAGGGCGCGCGCGGGTTCCGGAGGATTCTGGCGGTACCACTCGCGACAGGCAGGGGTGCCTGCGTCTTCAGCCAGTCCCTTCGTCGCTCTTGGGACGTGGGTCGGGGAAGAAGGAGCCGGCCGTTCAGGGTGATGGTTTTCTTGACGGCCAGGACTGAGTTTAACCCCAAGGAGCGGCCGCGTGAGGCATCAGGAGCCCTCCCGGCGCCGGGCGGGCGGGTCCATTTTGCCGCACAAGCCGGGCAATTGGCAAACTGCGGATGGGCAGGTCCACTTAACTTCGGGGGTGAGCGGCCTGAGGTATGGGAGGGCGACGCCATTTCTCGACGGGGGCGGGCGGGTGGCGGATTGTTTCATGGCGGGGGAGGCGCCGCCGAGTGGCGGAGCGAATGAGCACATGGCCGCTTGAAAGGTTCCCCTCCCCCCAGTCTGCTTCGCTTGTCTGTGTTGTGCAATCTCCCCCTTAGCTAACTCGGCTCGGCTCATTGTGCGCGAGGCCGCCACCGCCCGCGGCCTCCCACATCCGGGTACTGGGAAGGGGGGCCGGCGGAGGGAGTGGGGGAGGGCGCGGGCGGCGTGACGTGGGGGGGAAGGGGACGGCCCACCTCGGAGCTCTGAGGTGAAGGGCGGGACTTCCGGTGGCCTTGGTGTCCGGGAGGAGATGCACGCTTTGATCGGTCAGGACCAGAATATGTGGGTCTGGCGGCAAAGATTGCATCTCGTCGTGGGTGAGGGCACAGCCCTTTGATCTTTATTAACAGGAGAGTCACCCTAAAAGTGATTCTTGATTGTCCATTGGGAACGGGCGGGAATTGGATTGGGAATGTGTTGGCTTTTTCTGCGCCCCTCAAGCAGGAAGCAAAACTAATGCTTTGAATCAACAGATCCAGAGACAATGGCCCCGACGGAATGGAGCCTGAAGGCGTCATCGAGGTGAGATTTAAAACCTTCAGCCACTACCCTGCCGTACGTGTTTTCTGTCCTATTAAATCCCCCGCTTTACTTGTCCCAAGCAAACAGGCACCTACCTGCTTATAGTGATAGTGACCTCAGACATCTAGAATGAGATGACAGACCTGGTGGAGTGTCTGTGCAGCTTTTGTGTAAGCACATACTACTATATTCCTGAGTTTTTGTTTCTTTGTATCCTGCAGAGTAATTGGAATGAGATTGTGGATAGCTTTGATGACATGAATCTCTCAGAGTCCCTCCTCCGTGGTATTTATGCCTATGGTTTTGAGAAGCCCTCTGCCATCCAGCAGCGAGCCATTCTTCCTTGTATCAAGGGTAAGAATTGTCAGGACGGGTTTGGACTATCCCTGACTGGGTTAGAGTGACACTGAGTTGGTAGTAGGCATGGCAACCAGGAGGTAGCAATTTATTTATCCTTGGTCCTTGGCTTTTAGTTTTAGTTTTATGTCGGTACCTAGGTCATGCCTAGGTTTCCAGTTCATGGGCATTTTTAGTGTTTTGTGTCTAGGTCAAGTGGGTGTGGTATGAGTTCATAATGTTCTGATACCCTCAACTTAGTCACAAATAATTTGAGGTCTCTTAACATTGTTTACAATCTTGTTTCTTTATTGATAATATGATATCCCTATTGCCTATCAATGTGCCCAAGGTGCATGAACATTTACCACATATAATTCTTGATCCGATTGTAGGTTATGATGTGATTGCTCAAGCCCAGTCTGGGACTGGGAAAACAGCGACATTCGCCATATCCATCTTGCAGCAGATCGAGTTAGATCTGAAGGCCACTCAGGCCTTGGTTCTGGCGCCCACTCGCGAGTTGGCTCAGCAGGTAAGAGTGGCTCAATTGATTTCAGAAAGAACACTGGAATGTCCAGTGCATTTGCTGTCACTGCTGGCTGTTGATGCTCTGGAGTTAGTAAATGGGTTGGTAGCTTCTAGAGCTCTTTTGGTGGGCTAACCACTTCCTTTAGCGATGGGAAGTGGAATGCAGCTTGCTGGGGTGGGCAGGTCGGCTATTTTATAAAGAAACCCTGGCAATGGGCAGAGAGACACCTTGTGGTGGTGTTGTTCTTATATCAGCCAGGGGCAGAGCAGATGGCAGTCCTTTGTTCATCCTAGCTTGATGCCTGACTTGGTGGCCAAAGCTGTTTCATGCCTAGGGCACATAACATCCTGGTGCTGCTTGGTTACTAATATTTAAACCTAATGGTTATTCTGAAGATCTGGGTGCTTGTGTAAGCAAAGAATTGGAGCCCTGGCTGGGCGGTGGTGGCGCACGCCTTTAATCCTGCACTCGGGAGGCAGAGGCAGGCGGATCTCTGAGTTCAAGGCCGGGCTGGTCCTACAGCCTCCAAAACAATACAGAGAAACCCTGTCTCCTAAAAAAAAAATTAGATCCCTGTTTGTCCAGGTCAGGGTGTGTGTGGTGTTTGCTTGTGGATTAAGGGTGTAGCTCACCGGGCTTGGTGGCGCACGCCTTTAATCCCAGCACTCGGGAGGCAGAGACAGGCGGGTCACTGTGAGTTCGAGACCAGCCTGGTCTACCGAGTGAGTTCCAGGACAGGCTCCAAAACAACACAGAGAAACCCTGTCTCGAAAAACCAAAAAAAAAAAAAAGGGTGTAGCTCAGTAGTGGAATACTTAACCAGCATAAAGTCTTGGGTTCTGTGGCAGACAATGTTTATGTCATTGTGTTCATAATCCAAGCCTTTGAAATGTAATGGCAGGATGGAGCCAGTGAGTTCTAAGCCATAAGGGCTGGCCTGGCTTTGTGGAGGGTTGTGTGTAGAATGGAAAACTTACTGTTTGCCTGTGTTCAGAAGCAAGGATTCTGCCATTGGGGGGGTCAGTTCTTAAAGAGAGGATTAAGTAAATGGACTTTTTTTTTTCAACAGATAAAGGGGAAAATAACAAATTGCCAGGTATAGACCAAGCTAACTTAGATGTCTCTTGTTTAGATACAAAAGGTGGTCATGGCGTTGGGAGACTACATGGGTGCCTCTTGTCATGCCTGTATTGGAGGCACCAATGTGCGTGCTGAGGTGCAGAAACTGCAGATGGAAGCTCCCCATATCATCGTGGGCACCCCTGGCCGGGTGTTTGACATGCTTAACCGGAGATACCTGTGTGAGTACTATTGCACAGTTGGGTCACTTTCCTAGGATGTTCGTTGCTCATCCGTTGCTCTGTGATGAACCCCATGCGTGTCATCTGAGCCCAGCTTCCCTGTTGCCTTAGCCCTGGTAGTGTTCTACTTACCGGGGCTATTTTCTGGCCTGGCAGGGATGCCTTAGGCAAAGGATCAATCCTTACATTCTGAGAGCGGACTGCCCCTTGCCTGTACTTAAGAAACTTTGAAACATTTCTCTTTATAATGTGTTGGCATGTTTTCTGCCTTCTAGCCCCCAAATACATCAAGATGTTTGTACTGGATGAAGCAGATGAAATGTTAAGCCGTGGGTTCAAGGACCAGATATATGATATATTCCAAAAACTTAACAGTAACACACAGGTAAGAAGAGCTGCAGTCTTCATAGGATAACCCATGGCTTGGTTGTGATATAAGCCACCCTTGTTCCATCCATTTTTCTCCCCATCCCCCAACTAGGTAGTTTTGTTGTCTGCTACAATGCCCTCTGATGTCCTTGAGGTGACCAAGAAGTTCATGAGAGACCCCATTCGGATTCTTGTCAAGAAAGAAGAGTTGACCCTGGAGGGTATCCGTCAATTCTACATCAATGTGGAAAGAGAGGTGGGCCCAGTGCAGGAGGCGGACCTTGGTAGTAAGTTGTTGGGTATAGCCCCTGACTGATGTTTCCGATCTCCAGGAGTGGAAGCTTGACACATTGTGTGACTTGTATGAAACCCTGACTATCACCCAGGCAGTAATCTTTATCAATACCAGAAGGAAGGTGGATTGGCTCACTGAGAAGATGCATGCCCGGGATTTCACTGTTTCTGCCATGGTAAGTTTTCGAGAGTCTTGTAAATAACTGTGTGTGTTTGAAGAGTAGAATGCGCCGGGCGTTGGTGGCCCACACCTTTAATCCCAGCATTGGCAGGCAGATCTCTTGAGTTCGAGGCCGGGCTGGTCCGACAGCCTCAATACAGAGAAACCCTGTCTTGTAAAACCAAAAAAAAGAGAGAAAGTAGAATGCCAGAAGCCTTTACTCCTTGTTTTCTAGCATGGAGATATGGACCAAAAGGAACGAGATGTGATCATGAGGGAGTTCCGGTCTGGTTCTAGCAGAGTATTAATTACCACTGACCTGTTGGTGAGTAGAAGCCTGTTTTAGGAAGGGGGGGCTGAGTCCAAGGTGATTCCCTCTCCAAGGGGCTAACTAGTGCCCCTTTCAGGAACGTAGCAACTTGGAAGAAAACCTGGCATGCCTGAGGTCTCTGGGGAACGAGACGCTTGTCTGTTGCCTTTGTCTGCCTTGGCTGCCTACAAGTATGCCTAGTAAGCTTGGACAGATGAGCCCTCTGACCTCTCTCTAATTTTCTTGACGTAGGCCAGAGGCATTGATGTACAGCAGGTCTCCTTAGTCATCAATTATGACCTTCCCACCAACAGGGAAAACTACATCCACAGGTAAATGAAGGTCTGCAATGCCAAACACTTGGGCTGAAATCCTAATGTAATCCTGTATTTCCCACTCCATTATTATCCTTTTTTCCCTCTTAGAATTGGTCGTGGTGGTCGCTTTGGCCGTAAAGGTGTGGCTATTAATATGGTGACAGAAGAAGACAAGAGGACTCTTCGAGACATTGAGACATTCTATAACACCTCCATTGAAGAAATGCCCCTCAATGTAGCTGACCTCATCTGAGGGGCTGTCCTGCTACCTGGCCCTAGCCAGGGTTCAGTCCTGGGGGGCTGAGGAACAGCTGGAGGGGGGAGGGAAGGGAGCCAAGGGATGGACATCTTGTTTTTGTTTTGTTTTTTCTCTCTCTCTCTCTTTGAATAAATGTCACTTTTTGAGGCAAAAAGAAGGAACCGTGAACATTATAGATACCCTTTTCTTTGGGGTACGTTCTGCCCCAGGCGCCGTCTCCTTCCCCCACCCCCAAAACACTAATCCATCTCCCTAACCTAGTCACCTGATTCTAAAGATTTTCCTACTACCCCAGCCAAGTCTCCAAAAGTGAATCCAGGGGCTAAAACATGTCTGGCCTCATTTGCTGGACCAAATCTACAGGGAGAGTCCCTGCATGAAGTTGTCCAGGGAATGGTCCCCAGGTGAGGGGAGCAAGGGAGAGAAAATGGTAGCCATTTTTACATTGTTTTGTATAGTATTTATTGATTCAGGAAACAAACACAAAATTCTGAATAAAAGTACTTGGAAACTGCCTGTTTGGGCTGCTTTGTCTGTTCCTCTTCCCACCGGCTGCTTGTGTGGATCAGCTGCTCATGTCCTTTATTGTGTTGTGATGCCTCCTGCTGCTGCTTAAGGAATACCAAGTGATCCACTGTGTACTAAAAATGTCCTGACAGTATAATGCCCTTTGCGAAAGGTTAGCCACAAGTGTCACATGATGCTAGCCTTGAGGAACTTAAAACACAGTAATGGGGTCAAAGAGTGAGCAAAACCTAGTTCGGTTTAAGATCTCAAGTGCTTGAGGCCTTAACACGTGGAGATGCTGACTGCCTATCCTTGGGGGTTGGGTTTCCCTGTAGCTCTTGGTTATCCTGGAACTAAAGATGAGGTGGGGCAGCCAGGGGTTCCTAACCAATGGACAAAGGGCCTCCTGATGATTTCTTTGACTTGTAAACTCAAGGAGAGCAAGTTTTGCTTAAGATCCTTATGAGTCAACCGCCTCATTTTTTCACGTGGTAGCTAAGACGTACCTCCCATTCAAAGAGCCCCTGCCAATCTCAGCTTAATTGTGAAAAACTGACTAATATGGGTGGCTGGAGCTGAGGTGTCTGAGTCAGGTTTGGGGGTGGGATTGTCTTAGTTAAGGGAAGTACAACTTTTCATTTCCTCTTCGAGAGAAGGCAGAGTTTGTTGGGTTGAGGAAGGAACTGGTACAGCCCAGCTGAACTCCTGAGCTGGTCTACCATGAGGTTCGAAGTGCTTTGTTTGATCTTACTGGGACTGCTTGTAGGTAAGGAGAGTTGAGAGGTGGGAACGGAGGGAGGGTGGGAACGGAGGGAGGGAGGGAGGAACCTGTACCTGAGTCACCAACCAATCTCTTGCTGAAAGCCCAAGGAAAACGGAAAGACTGTCCTCACAAAAAAGCGGCTACTCTCCTGCCGTCTTTCACGGTGACACCTACAGCCACAGAAAGCACAGCAAGCCCCACAACCAGCCACAGACCCACTACCAGCAGTCACAGCAATGTCACAGTTCATCCGACAAGTAATAGCACTGCTACCAGCTACGGATCCACAACTTCCACTCATAATCCTGCTGTGACCACCAGTCCTGGGAATGCCACAGTTCATCCCACCACAAACAACGGCACTACTAGTCCAGGATTCTCCACCATCGGCCCTCACCCTGGACCACCTCCACCCTCTCCAAGTCCTAGTCCAGGCTCCAAGGGGGCTCTTGGAAACTACACATGGACTAATGGCTCCCAGCCCTGTGTTCAGCTCCAAGCACAAATTCAAATTCGAATCCTATACCCAACCCAGGGTGGAAGAAAGGTAAAGCTAAGGTAGTGGGGCTTAAAGGGGGCAAGGGGCAAGTCCTGGGGTGGCTCTGGAGGAGGAGAAAGAGCAGAGGAGATAAAAAAGACTGCTTGGCATATCCATGTAATTGCAGACTCGCTATTCTTTCACTTCTATAGGCCTGGGGCATCGCTATATTGAATCCCAACAAAACCAAGGTCCAGGGGGGCTGTGACCATGCCTATCCCCACCTGTCTCTCTCGTTTCCTTATGGGCGGCTCACCTTTGGATTCAAACAGGTAGACAGCTTTTGTGTTCATCCTTACTCCCACGCCCCATACCCACACCTCTAAGCCGCCGCCGCCTCCTCTGCTCTGTGGACACGATGCCACTGTCCCTGCTGTTCTGATCCTTTCTGTTCACCTTAAGGACACCGTGCAGAGCCAGAGTACAGTCTACCTCAGCTACATGGCAGTGGAATACAACGTGTCCTTCCCACAGGCAGCACGTGAGTGACCTTCCCTTCTCGTTACCACACTAGCTAGTGGGGGATGGGACCGCGGCTCACGAGCTGGGAGTGGACTGAATTGACTCTTCATTACTAACTTCTTCAGAATGGACATTCTCAGCTCAGAATTCATCTCTTCGAGAGCTCCAAGCTCCCCTGGGCCAAAGCTTCTGTTGCAGAAATACAAGCATAGCTCTTTCTCCAACTGTTCACCTTGACCTACTCTCCCTGAGGCTACAGGCTGCTCAGCTTCCCAACACTGGACACTTGGGGCCATGTAAGACTCCCTACCTCTTTCTTCCTGGAAGTCTCCGGCTGGACAGGAAACCTTTTCCCCAGAGCACTCTGTCTACACTCTAGTCTCCTCTACAAGTCCCCCTTTACTTACTGCTCTAAATTATGGGGTTGAGCTCCTCTTCAACCTCCTTCCATCACCCCCTTTTCTTTCCTCATCTGCCACAGCAGCCATTCCTAGTCATCCCGTCTTTCTTCCAGGTTTCTCCTGCACCAGTGACCAATCCCTCTTGCTGCCTCTCATCATTGGCCTGGTCCTCCTTGGCCTCCTCACCCTGGTGCTTATTGCCTTCTGCATTACCCGAGGACGACAATCAACCTACCAGCCCCTCTGAGCACTTGCTCCAATCCACTCCAGGCGACCGAGGAACACCCTCATTTCTTCAACTCGCAACTGAGTCAAAGTTATTTTCCTTCTCTGTCTTTAAGAACAAAATTAGAGATTTTGTAATGGGGGATTAATAAACATGAATGGGTGTCCCACTCCTGATCACAAAGAGTATGAAAACTTTATGAAATCTTGGTCCTTGGCTTCCCTTGCCCTGCTAGGATTAAAAGCCACGAGGTTCTTGTCATGTGCCTTCCCATGGTTGAGTCACTAGGAAACAGCTGGCATGAAGGCATTAAAACACCAGTGACTAAAGGCCTTCAAGGGTTTCATCCTTCAGTATCTGCCAGACTCCCCTCCTCCCTTCTGGGGCCAATGACAGACTACCCATCCCCTTAACAATGGATCAGTCCATCCTGGCGTCCTGTTCCTGACCCTCTGGCTAGAGGCACAAACACAGCCAAAATTTGAGTAGGTGGCCCAGCAAACAAACTCTTGATGCCTGGGTACCAGAGGGTGAGAGGGTGGGGGTCACTTGCAGCCCTGTCCACGTCCAGATTCTAAAAAGGCCAAATGCCTACTCACTGTCCCAAAAGCAAGTATGAGCTCTACCATTTTTTTTTTGTTTGTTTGTTTGTTTTTTGAGACGGTTTTTCTGTGTAGCCTTGGCTGTCCTGGAACTCACTCTGTAGACCAGGCTGGCCTCAAAGAGATCCTCCTGCCTCTACCTCCGAGTGCTGGGATTAAAGGCCTGTGACGCCAGTCAGGCAAGTTCTACTATGTATAGTAAGGCATATTGCAACCAACAGAAGTCAAAGGTGGTGCCATTCCAGTTGTAAGAGCCCCGTGAGGCTATAGAAATTCTTGGTGGACTGGAGCCCACCACAGCTTGAGAGAGAGGTACTGTAGCAGGACCCGCCCAGCACCGCCCCTCCAGGAACAAGGAGCAGCAGAGATACTGGATGAGCAGGGATAAAGCAAGCCCTGGAAGGGTAGGTGTGGCCTGAGAGCCAGGGGCACGTCCATCAGGAGTGAGCGCACCGAGAGTCGGTGTGGGGCACTGGGTGGTGGAATGCAGCCTGGAGTGGCCCTAGGTCCCCTTTCCCAAACAAAAGATCCTGGGAACCCTTTGCCTGCACCCTCTGAACCATCCCCAGGGTTCCAGCCTAGACACAGCAGAGGCAGCTCTCCTGTAGATGAAGCCGCTCTTCTGCTCCAAGTCACCTCCCAACACCTGGACAAACCACAGGAGGAAGCAGGGGACAAGGAGGGATGCCCAACTCAAAATGGCCTCTTTGCGGTGCCATTCCCTCCGGACAGACCGCGGGGAAAAGATGAGAGCTGCAGTGCCCGGACTAGCGCCATTTTGAACACTCGTACTACTCTTTTCCTTTCCAACTCCAAATATAAAGTTAACCGAGAGAAGACAAGATGGCGCATACGCAGGAGGGACAGAGACAGGCGGAGGGATAAGGCTTTCTCTCAGAACTGATAGCATAAACAAAAGCGCGGAAGTCCTAACCGCGCAGGCGTAAAACTCTGACACGCTTTAAAATTCGAACGTCAAGGCGCGTACGAAACCCCGTCGGAGGCGGAGACCTATCTCGGGTTGCAGAGGCAGGACGGCGTCAGGAGGGGAGGGGCTGCCGCGTCCCCGGGGAGGATGAGGCGGAGCGCGCATGCGCGGCGCGGGTCAATGGCGGGGCGAGCCAGCCTGGCGGAAGCTATAGTTCCAACATGTCGGGTGAGGCAGACGGACTGTTCAAACGGGTGCTGGTGCCGATCCTCTTACCTGAGAAGTGCTATGACCAACTTTTCGTCCACTGGGACTTGCTTCATGGTGAGTTTTATTCAGCCTCCAAAGTCTGGTTCGAATAACCTTAGACCGAAAGTTGGCCTGAGTAGTGCCTGAGTGACAGTGGTGGCTAATGTGACGCGAAGCTGGGCGGAAGGCGCTTCTGAAGAGGGCGGAAGTGTTCTGGGCCCTGCATAGGGAAGGTGCCATATTTGGGCATGAGGGGGAGTCGCCCGAGAAAGTAGTGAAATTTGTGTTTTACCGTCTGGAAAGTCTGTACCCGGCCCCTCCCCGCTTCTGGGCTGGGGATCGAACTCAGGGCCGCCTTCCTACAAGGCAACCACTCTGCCAACCGAGCTCAGTCCCCAGTCTGGAAAACGCACATTTTATTAAAACTCCAGCCAGGAGTGTAGACGCACCCCTTTCATCCCAAACCTGGACTGACAGGCAGACCGTCTTTTTTTCCTTTCTTTGCAAGGCAAGTGCTTGGCCTAGGGTTACAGGGGCTAGCAGAGCCTTTGGTAAATCCATCTGTCTGTTCTAGTCAGGTCATAAACTCGGAGGACACTGCTCTCGTGCATTTTGGGTTTAGACTCCCTGCTGGGTCGAATTCCCTCCAGGTCAGGGATTCAGTGACAGGAACTGCCTGGAACAGTGACCCGCCCCACCTTTAATCCCAGCACTTGGAAGGCAGAGGCAGGAGGACCTCCGAGTTCAAGGACAGCCTGGTCTGACGGCCAGGGCTACACAGAAAGCTTGTCTCCAGAAGCCCAAATAAATAAATGATAGAGATAGTGGATGAACAGGGATAAAGAAGCCCTGGGAGGGTAGGTGTGGCCGCTGGGGACGGGCCAGGAATAACCAGAAGGTTCAGGAATGTACGCTGGGATTTGTCTTTGGAAGACCATCTGAAGTGGGCTAATTGAGAAGAGAAAAGGCTCAGGGAACTCCCGAGCAATGCCTGGGTACCTGAAAAGCACTGGGAGTCACGCCTGGCAGCTGCATGGTTATTCGGAACTGGTGAGGTGGCTACAAGGCTGTGACCTGAGTTCAATTCCTGGAAACCACAGAAAGGCCCGCAGAGTTGTCCTCCGACCTTCACACACGTACCATATACATATACATATATATATATTTTTTTATTTTTTATATAGATTGTAATTTTTTTTTTGTTTTCGAGACAGGGTTTCTCTGTATTGTTTTGGAAGCTGTCCTGGAACTAACTCTGTAGACCAGGCTGACCTCAAACTCACAGAGATCCGCCTGACTCTGCCTCCCGAGTGCTGGGATTAAAGGCGTGCACCACCAACGCCCAGCCTCAAATTTCATTTTTGTTGAGTTTGTTGTATGCATCTACTTATGCATGCTCAGGTTATCAGACTTAGCAGCAGAGCCATCTTGCTGGCATAATCATTTTTGTCTGTTGTTTGATAATCATTGGTGTTTTGTTTTGCCTGCATGTATGTCTGTGAGGGAGGCAAATCCCCTAGAACTGGAGTTACAGTTGTGAACTCCATGTGGGTGCTGGGAATTGAACCTGAGCCCTCTGGAAGAGCAGTCAGTGCTCTAACCACTAAGCCATCTTTTCAGCCCTTATTTTTACTTTTTTGAGACAGGGTCTCTCTACAGAGCCCTGGCTGTCCTAGAACTCACTATGTAGACAAGCTGGCTTTGAACTCACCAAGATCTGTCTGTCTGGGCCTGTGCCACCACACCTGGCAATAGTTTTTAAATAACCCTGGCTGGCCTTGAACTCAGAGTTTAAATGAAATTAAAAGCTTGTACCACAGTACACATCCCCCTAAGGACTTTTTTTGTTTGTTTGGTTTTTGGTTTTTCGAGACAGGGTTTCTCTGTAGCTTTGGAAGGCTGTCCTGGAACTCACTTTGTAGACCAGGCTGGCCTCTGCCTCCCGAGTGCTGGGATTAAAGGCGTGCACCGCCAATGCCCGGCCCTAAGGACTTTTTAAAAGATTTATTATATATACAGTGTTCTGCCTGCCTAGCAGAAGTGGGGACCAAATCTCATAGACGGTTGTGAGCCACCATGTGGTTGCTGAGAATTGAACTCAAGACCTCTGGAAGATCAGCCATTGAGTGCTCTTAACCTCCGAGCCATCTCTCCAGTCCCCCTGGAGACTTTTTAAACAGACAGGTTTTTAGTATATTTTTATTAGGGGGCTTATGCATGGAAGTCAGAGGACAAATTTTGGAATTGGTTCTCTCCTTCTACATGTGGACCCTGGAGTGAACTCAGGTCATTAGCTATTCTGCTTTCAGGGTGTATCTGTAGGAAATGTTAGGTGGAGCAGGAGGAAAGGCATTCGTGTTGAGTTTGGCAGCACACCTGGTCTGGATGTTACGTTTGTAGCAGGAAGGATCCCTGCCCTCTCACCTCCACCCGTCCTGAGCAGAGGCTGACTGCTGTGGTGCCCATACCAAGGGGCAGAGGGGAGGGAGCGCTCATAAGAGCACCTCAGATCCTCACCTGGGTTCCGAAGGCCTCCTTGCTTACTTTCTTCTCTCTCCTCAGTTCCCTGCCTCAAGATTCTCCTCAGCAAAGGCCTTGGGCTGGGCATCGTGGCTGGGTCACTTTTGGGTATGTATAGCTCCTGCTGTCTGTCAGGGTATAGGTGGCGGTGCTGAAGCTAGTGCTCAACCGTGCCGTTCTTCCTCCAGTGAAGCTGCCCCAGATATTTAAAATCCTGGGTGCCAAGAGTGCAGAAGGACTGAGTCTCCAGTCAGTAATGCTGGAGCTGGTAGCGCTGACTGGAACTGTGGTCTACAGCATCGCAAACAACTTCCCCTTCAGGTGAGGGCCCCCCACTCTCCATCCCCAAGGCCAAGCCCTGCAATTCTTTTTATTATAGTTAATTGGGGGGTATCAGAGAACAGCTTGTAGGAGTTGGTTCTGTCCTTCCAGTGCGTGGATCCTGGGCCTGGAAGTCAGGTGGCCAGGCTTGGAGGCAAGCACCTTTGCCTGCTGAATTACTTCACCGGTCCTAGTGCCCACAGCTCTAATAAGGGTTAAGAACGCTTCAGCCCTTCCAGTTTAGTCACAGCGATGGAAGTGGTGATAAAGTGAGCATTCCCTAACTGAGCCAGGGTCGGTGGGGGCAGGGAAGCACAGGCCTGAAGATGGCTGTGGAGGCTTTCCAGGCCTTCCCTTTTCCTCCCCGTCTTGCCTCTGCAGCTCTTGGGGCGAAGCACTGTTCCTGACACTTCAGACAATCACTATCTGCTTCCTGGTCATGCACTACAGAGGAGAGACCGTGAAAGGTGCGGGCGGGGATTTGCTGGAGAGCAGGCATTGGGTCTTGGGGAGCTTGTGGGGGCTCGGGCTCAAGAGGTTTCCTTGTCTCCCTGGCCCCCAGGAGTTGCTTTCCTCGCCTGTTACGCGGTGACCCTGCTGGCGCTGCTTTCCCCACTCACGCCGCTGGCTGTAGTGACCATGCTTCAGGCCTCCAATGTACCTGCTGTGGTCGTGGGGAAGGTGGGTACTCAGAAGTGGAACGATGGACCCTCAAAGAATGGAGTACTAGTTTCCGAGAATGAGGGGATTAGTGACGGGAACACAGGGAGGGTGCGGATGACACAACCAAAAGTATGGATTTCTTCTCTAGTTGCTCCAGGCAGCTACCAACTACCGCAACGGGCACACAGGCCAGCTTTCAGCTATCACGGTGTTTATGCTGTTTGGGGGCTCCCTGGCCAGAATCTTCACTTCTGTTCAGGTGAGTTCACGTCTGCCCTCTAGAGGGCACTGGAACCTCATGCTCCCAGCAGAGTACTCATCTGCCCCCCTCTGGAACCTTTCTAGATCTGTTGTCTCTCAACAGGAAACTGGAGACCCCCTCATGGCTGGAGTCTTTGTGGTCTCTTCCCTCTGCAATGGCCTCATTGCTGCCCAGGTCCTCTTCTACTGGAATGCAAGGCCTCCCCACAAACAGAAAAAGGAGCAATAGTGCTGAGCAGCTAGCTTCTAGAATCATCCACTCAACTTGAGAGTCTTCCCCACTTGATGTGGTCTGCTGGTGCAACTCAAGTCATCCTCCATCCCTGCATAACTGCAACCCCCTGAGCCAGGGTTTGTGTAAAACAGTAAAGTTTTTCTAAGTATGTCCTGTACTCACTCACTTCACCAATTGGCTGAGTCAGGTCCGTCCTTTATCAGCAGCCATGTTGTTACGGGGCAGATGCCTTCCTTGGAAACGAGGACAGAGCCTGGACAAATGCAGTTGGCAGCTTGTGGCTGCTTCCCTCTGCCAGCTGACTGGGACGATCTTTTGGACCCTAGTTCTGGAGGTGGGGGAGGGGAATGACTCAGGTAAGGGCCTCAGGGTGGGGTAGGGAAGTTCCTGCTGTGGCAGGTCCACAAAGGGTGTGGAGAAGGCACGGGTTGCTGTTGTAGTGAGAATACAGATGGACCAATAAAAACTCGGAGACGTGCTTTAATTGTACAAAATTGTGTTTAGTGTGGTTTTGTGCATTCCGGCTCCTTGGGAGACGTTTAGGCCTCTGAACTAGAAAGGGATTGGCCTGTGGGGTTGGCCCTGGATGTCCCAGCCAGCTAAAGGTGGGTTACAGACATTGGGCACCAGCCAGGGAAGTGTTGTATGGAGTGGAAGAGCCAGGGGATAGGTAGGTAGGAAAAGAGGGCATCAGCTCCTCCTGGAGCCTAGGATCACTCTGAGGGAGGGAGCACGGTGAGGAGGCCTCCGGTCTGCAATGGGAAGCGCTGTAGAGAGAAACATGGGGTTTGGAGGTTATGCTTCTGGGTTGGAGAGACTGGGCAGTGTCCCCAACTCTCAGTAGGAGACTGGTCTGACCAGTTTGCAGCAGACAGGGTTAGAGTTTGCTATTCAGCAGCCATGCTGGGTAGAGCAGGCATGGAACAAGACCCTAGGATGGCTTAAAGAGCGAGGTAGCTCTCTGTTGGGGCATGCTCAGGAGCCTGCTGCATGCTGTTTGCTTCTTAGGGCTGCAGGCCAGGAAGGAGCAACAGGATGGGCTTGGCCTGTCTTTGCCCTGGGGGCAGGGAGAGGAAGCTGGGTCACACAAGGGCCATCAGCTTGGGGGAAACTGACATTCAGAAGGTAGAATACATTAGGCTGAAATGAACAGACCTCAGTCTTGAACTCGGAGCCCTCCCACCCAACCTTAGCCTGGTGTGGCTTCTGCTTGGATGGATTGAGGTTCTCCCAACTTAGTCCTCTGGCCGCCATCCCCACCCACCGAGCCACCAGGAAGGGGTGATGTGGAGTGGTGACGGGGGACAATCAAGCACTCACGTGTAACTGCCAGGCAGGTAGGCTATGGCATAGTTGGGAGGCTGGTACCCAAAGCCTCTGCTCCCTTGGGTACTTGTGCACCCTGGCTCCCAGTGTGGACCACCACCTGCCAGGCCACCTCTTTCCTGGCTGAAGTGGACAGACCCGGTGCCCGAGTTCTTGCCCTTGCGCCGAGGCCGGTACTTGTAGTCTGGGTAGTCGCGTAGGTGGCGGGCTCGTAGACGCTTGGCCTCCTCCACGAAGGGACGCTTCTCTTCGTCGCCCAGCAGCTTCCACTGCGCGCCCAGGCGCTTCGAGATCTCAGAGTTGTGCATCTTGGGGTTCTGCTGCGCCATCTGGCGGCGCTGAACAGAGCTCCACACCATGAAGGCGTTCATGGGCCGCTTGATCTTCTCCAGTGGAAGCCTTCCAGATGCTCCAGAGCTCCCGGTACCCTCCTGCTCCTGAGGTCCCAAAGGCAGAGAGGCTGTGGGAACCGGAGGCTCCAGGCTCCAAGTCTGGGCCGGTGAGGAGCCCGGCAGCGCCATGGGTTGAGAGTAAAGTGTCTTTGAAAGGGCGTGTTGAATGCCCTACTCCCAGAGTGAAGACTGGACTCTGAAAATTGGGATGCCTAAGTATTTTTCGAGTCCTTGAATCAATACCTTTGCTCCGGAAAGCCGAACGCAGAATCCTTGTCTGGCAGCACCCTGTCCAGCCCCGGAGAGGTAGTGTTCCCTGAAGTCTGCCTACTGCCGGTGCCTGTCCTTCACCTCTGCAGCGGCCGGACTGGGTCTTCCGCGGAGGCTGCAACTCTGCCTCTGTGAGGCTCTTGGTCTCAATAGTTTCCACAGCTGACAAGAGCGTACCCAGGTGCCACAGACCTTCCCCACCTGTGCTCAGCCTCGGTAGGTAAAACAGCGTGTAAAGCCTGACTCCTCCCCCAATCCCTCCCAGAGGCTGTGCAAATGAACGTCCTCAAAAAAAAAAAAAAAAAAATGCTCCACACAGGCTTCTTGGCAAACCCAGGTGTCCTGTTCTTCACAACCCAGACACCTCCCCCTGGGGCACCACGCCCCTCTCCACCCAAGGTCTGGATGTCAGGCCTAATGGCCCCAATGGCCCCAATTGTCTATCTTCTCAAAGCGCAAGCACCAGCAATTTAAAGTGAATTCCTTTCCATGCTGGGATCAAACTTGGGCATCAAATGTCCTCGGGCCAACTAAACTGGGAGAATTTAGGAAGGTCTCACTCCCAACTCAATACTTTCTTCCGGTGCCTGTTGTTCCTCAAATCCTGACCTGCCCCAGGGGTAAGAAACTCAAAGGAGATAGGGCATTTTTGTTTTCTGAGTCATTCCAGCAGGTGCCTGGGCGGATGAGAACACTCAAGCCACTTCCAGCCCTGGGATTTCCCCTCTGCCACTCAATTATGGCAAATTTCATTTTTAAACTCAAACCATGAGGAGGGAGCCAAAGGACTCCAAACCTGGAAATATATACTTTTTAAAAAACAGCATTTATTTTATATGCATTGTTGTGAAGGTACCAGATCCCTTGGAACTGTTACAGATGGGTGAACTGCCATATGGGTGCGGAAACTGAAACCTGGTCCTCTGGACTATGGGAGGGGCAGGAAGATGTGCTACCACTTGCAGCATGGAGGTCAGGACAACTTCCAGAAGTCTATTCTCTCAAGGTTAAGGGGTAGTAGCTGTCTTGGTGGCCCAGCTCAGGTCATGAGTTGGCACAGGGCTAGCTAACACCGTTAGTTTCTTTATAATTTGTTTTTTTTTTTTTTTTTGAGACAGGGTTTCTCTGTATAATAGCCCTGGCTGTCCTGGAACTCTATAGATTAGTCTGGCCTCAAACTCACAAAGACCCCACCTGCCTCTGCCTCCTGAGTGCTGGGACTAAAAGCTTGCACCACCACTGCTTGGCCTTCTTAGCTATTTTTACTGCCCTGAAGTATCTTTTCTTAAAAACTTTAATTATTTGAGACAGGACTGCACAATATAGCCATGACTGGCCGTGACCTCCTTGTGCAGACTAAGCTTGCCTTGAGCTCATAGAGATCCATCTGCCACTGCCTCCCAAGTACCTGATACACACATCCTGTTGTTTTCCCAGACAAGGTTTCTCTGTGTAGCTCTGGCTACACTCACTCTGTACATCAGGCTTTCCTGGAACTCAGAGATCTGGCTGCCTCTACCTCCTGAGTGCCTGAGACTAAAGGAGTGAAACGCCGTCACCCACCTAACACACAATTCTTGAGGATCCAAGTTCCCTCCAATTTGAGATTACAGCTTCTCTGAGAAGGCATTCGGACACCATCTTTAGAATCACTTTCAACCCTCAGTGTACTGTCAACCTAGGTCTGGAGTCTCCCAACCCCACAGTCACTACCTCATCACCCTTGTGACCCCAAAAGCTGAGGTCAGTGATGTGGATTCTAAAGCTGACCTCCTGGGTTCTAGAGACCATGCTGAGAGAACTCTATTTTCCCTCTGATGAAGGCCCGGCCTGTGCCCCAGGCCCCAGATAATCCGATTAAATAGCCTGCCCAGACTCTCAGCTCCTAGCAGGAACAGGTCCAGCTTCAAGCAGCCCTGCCTAGCCTCCTATGACTCAGGGCTTAGGAGTGGCCCAACTCTATCAAGCAACCAAGGGGAGGGAAGAAACAAAGGCCTGAAGTCTAGTCCTCTGGACCAGAAGAATAGCTGGGCATGGAGAATTAAGTATGCAGCAATTTCCATGTATCATCTTCCTGACACAGAATGAGAAGCTAAGAATAAAGAGTAGAGAACAAGATCCAGGGACCAGTGCAGGTCAGTCCCAGAGATCCAAACAGACAAGACTAGGGACAAAGACGACATGGGAACCACGAGGCCATTGGATTTTTTTATTCTCTTTTTAAATACTGTACAGTGAAAAATAAATACGCCTTCTTATCCACCAGACAAGGTTATTCCCCCCAACTCCCTGGGGGACCTTGTCACCCCCCTTCATACACACCCCTGGTTCTACTCCAAAACCTTCCCCATGCCTCCCACCCACAAATACCCTCACTATCCCCGTCTTCCACAGTGATGAGGCCCCAGAAATGGGGGGTACAGGATGGGAGGAGGGATAGCAGGGGAACCCCCTGAACTGTCAAATCTGGGTGGGTCAAGGAGCACCCCCACCAACAGGCGGAGAATGGGGGTGCTCAGAGGTCGGGGCATTAGAGGATAAAGGCACGTCCAGTCTGATAGGGAAGGGAGGCTCCCCTCACCCTGGGGTAAGGGAGACAAGAGGGAGGGGGTATGACCCTGTTACACCCCTCCACTAGCTCCTGGAGGTTGGGGGGACCCAAGCTGCTGTGCCACCCCCCTCCCCCGTAGATAAGAGCAGCTCCAGCGCAGGTCAGTTGGACCCATGAGGGCCATGGTGGTGGGCAGCAAGCGAGATGGAGAAAGGAGGGATGTGGATTGGAGGTTTTATGAAACCCCATTCACCAAACTACCCAACTCCAAGGGGGCAGAGAGTTCCCCGTTCTCCGAGGGGCCCTTGGGAAGCTTGCTGACAGAGTCACCCTGAAGAGGAAGCAGGAGGAAAACAGAAAGAAAGCAGTTCATGAGTTCACTACAGACACTCCTGGAGACTGGGGGCTACTCCCTATTTCCCTTTGCTCCAGTCCCTCGCCGTGAGCCTTGCCTTCTGTTAGGGCCAGCTCTGCTCTATCCACTTGAACTCCCCCCATACAGCCAATTCAACAACTCACACTGACAGCAAGTTTCCTATGTCCCTGGCCCCAAATCAAAAAAAAAAAAAAGGGTAAGCTTTATCACCTTCTGTCCTGAAAGAGAATCCTCTGAGGGTTTCGTGCGTTCCAGAGGTGGCCGTTGGCGACTCTGAGACTCTGCCCGTGAGATGTAGTCTGCCACAGTCACTTAGGAAAGGCAGAGAGAATCAAGACTTTCAGAAATACAGGTCTCCATCTCCACTGTTCCCACTGAACCCAACCCTGGTTTTCCTAGAGCCAGCTGACCTGGTTGGCGGTCTCCACTGATGGACCCATCAGTTCGATTACCACGATTGCGGCGTCGGCGGCTGCGATTACGTCGCTGGGGTCTTGATTCATCTTCTGTGGAGTAAAGCAAAGTCATACACTCATCCTCTCATTCTTCATTCTTTCTCACACCACCTCTAGGAATCCAGGCTTGCCCCTCACCCAGGCCATTCTCTGTCATGTTAGGACCATCAGATTCCAGGCCTCCATCCATGACTGTCCTGTCTTCATCAGTACGGCGGCGGCGGGAACGGCGACGACGGGCACTTGCTGGAGGGGGTTCACCAGGCTCTGAATCAACTGGGGGCTCTGGTTCAGATGTGTCCAGTAGGCTGTAAGGATTACTGTCTGGATCCTTTAGCACTGAGAGGAGGGAAAGGGACTGGAGTCAGATGACCACTATTTTCTCCTTTGGGCCCACATACATGACTCCCAACTCTGATACCTGAGCTAATAGATGACGAGTTGTATCTTGAGGTAGGCCGGGGAACAGGCGGGGGTCCCCTTCCCCGGCCCCCAATCGGCCGCCTCCGGCTCTCTTCTCCACGGCTTGGGGGATCTCGGTCACTGGGTCCTGCTCTATGAAGCTCCTCTCTCTTTTCTGACTCTGTCTCAGAAGCCGTGGATGGGTCTGAGCTGGGGCCTGAAGGGCACAGAAGGTTTAATCAGGGCCACTGGTCTTGCCCTAGGAATTCCACCACCACCTCCTCCAATCTAGAATTCTTCCTGTCACTGCTTCCCCAAGTTTCCACCCAGACACCCACCTCTCCTCCACTACCCCCCCACAGTTGTCTCACCATAGGCAGGCCCGCCAGGCCTCCGGCCCCGGCCCCGGCCCCCATAGCTGCCCCCATATGTTCGGGTCGTGTGCAGGGAAGAAGAGGAACTTTCGTCTGTGGTGTAGCCAGCCTTGTCACTGCCGCCACCACCCCGTCCACTCCCAGAAGGACGGAAACCCAGCCCAATCTGCCGAAGCTGTTCATCAATTTGCAGTCGCTCCAAGCGAAGCTGTTCAACCTCCTGGTTAGAAAAAAGACAACACAAGGAGAATTAAAATGGATGGACAGTCCACTTCCTTCATGCTTCTCTACCCATATGGTCCCTGTGTAGCTAAGCTTCTGGGATTACAAGAAGGAAAACAAAGGCTTAAAAAGAATAGGACACAGACCCAGAGCCAAAATATCAACCAACAGTCCTGTTCTTCAAAAGACACACCAGGCAGGACAGCCCAACGGTTATATACTAGCGGTTCTTGCCCCTTGTTACCCCAGTTTGTCTGACGACTTCAGGCATGGATACCTGCAGATAGGAGAGGTGGTACTCTAGCAGAGCCTGCGCATTGCTGATATTCTCTCGGGTGCCAACAAATATGAAGGGAACCATTCCCTAGAGAACAGACCAAAAGAAAGATTAGAAGTCAGTTAGCTGTGATGGCACACACAAAATCTTAACACTCAGGAGACAGAGGCAGGCAGGAGAACAGGAATTCAAAGCCACCCTCAGCTACACAACCTAAGCTACATGAGATTCTGTCTTAATGCCTGCCCCCACCAAATGCCAGGCATGGTGGCAATGACTTGAGTCCCAACACTGGCAGGCAGATCTCTGTGAACCGAGTTTAAGGTCTGCTTGGTTCACAAATTAAGTTCCAGGCCAGCTAGGGCTATATAGTGAATCCCTATTCAAAAAGAGAGAAAGAAAATCAGAAAGGAAAAGATTAAAATGTTAAGCCCACTCCTCAAATAGACAACAGGATCACAGTCTACTAGGGCAAACAAAAAGTTCTGTGTTCCACCCTCTAGAGGTCCCCAGCCCTCAGAAGACAGTACCTCTAATTTCTGGAAAACAGTTTCTAGGTCTCTGTGCTCCATACCTCCTCTCTGGGGTTCTTCTTGTCGTTATCACCTTCCACACGAACCCTCACCACACCAGACTTATCGACAATCTCCTGGATCACTTTCCCATTCTTTCCAATCACTTTGCCTAAATGAATCACGGAGGATTTAGGCTTTTAATTTTGTTGTTATTATCAAGGAAATAAAAGTCTTTTATAGCCTGCTCTCTACATATATTGTACTTAATTCATTCTCCTGCTTGTAGGAATGAAATTTTTTTATTACTTTAATTTTTTTTTGGTTTTTCGAGACAGAGTTTCTCTGTATTGCTTTGGAGGCTGTCCTGGAACTCTTTCTGTAGACCAGGCTGGCCTCGAACTCACAGAGATCCGCCTGCCTCTGCCTCCCAGTGCTGGGATTAAAGGCGTGCGCCACCAATGCCCGGCCTTATTACTTTAATTTTAAATAGCTTGCTTCACATGTCAATCCCAGTTCTCTCTCCCTCCTCTCCGCCCGCACTCCCTCACCATCCCCCTCCCCTTCTAGGAATCTTATAACCTTTCTATGGGATAAAAATGCTACAGTCTGTTGGGCAATGGTGGCACACTGCCTTTAACCCCAGGACTCGGGAGGCAGAGGCAGGCAGATTTCTGAGTTGGAGGCTAGCCTGATCCACAAAGTGAGTTTCAGGACAGCCAGAGCTAAAGAGTGAAACCCTCTTTTGGAGAGAAAAAAAAAAGCTACACTCTACAATCCCTATAAATTTATCATTCCCCTTTTCTCATTCATATTTATTCCATCCTTATGAAACTTATGAAGTCCACAGAGTAGTTACATGCCCAAAATTGTTTTCAAGCCCTGCCATCCCGGCCATAACTATTCCTTTTATACACACACCCAAACTCACCAACCAGGTTCCTAGGTACTTGTACAGAGTCCTCAGAAAATTCCAGGTAGCTTCGAGCTTGCCGGCAAGCCTCAGGTGTCTATAGAAAGAGTAAACAAAAACAGAACCTGGATCCCTCTGCCATTCGATGACTTGGCAGGGATGTCACCATAGCTCAGATTAGCCTTCCACCTTACCCCCTACCTCCTCAGTCCCCCAAAGGAACAAAAGACCATTCTTTGGCTGACCTCCCCATAGATTCGGAAAGTGCAGGTCTCTTCACCCAACTCAATGGCAGTCACTCCCGGCACTTTTCGAGCCTGCTGGATGTTGGCACCATGTGTTCCAATTGCCAGGCCCATTAAGTCCTCTCTCACTGTAAACTCCTCTTGAAATGCTGCTGCCAACTGCTTACTTGTCTGAAAGGAAGAGGCAAGGTAAATCGCAGAACGTATGTCCCAGGTGTCTAGTCCTTTGTAGTTTAAATAGGGGAAAAAGTATGAAAAAAGCCAGACCCACCTGTGGTCTACTAGCCTCTGAGTCACGCACAGAAATCTCAGGCACCTTTAATACTAGGGCTTATAGGCAGTGATTAACTAATAAGGCCAGTTTGGGCTAGAAGCCATCAAAGTTCTAGATCTGACTCTAACACTAACTGGTTGAATGGTCCTCAACAAGACATACATACCCTCTGTGAGTCTATCATCTGACAAGTCCTCACAGCTGGCCTACTCTCAAGTTAGCAAGAATACTATTCCTCTTTCGAGCCCTTCCCACCTTTAGGAGTTCTCACTTTTCACTAATAAACCAATGTTTATTCTGCTTTTAAAAAAAAAGCCGAGAGACTAGCAGCTGAGCAGTGGTGATGCACACCTTTAATCCTAGCACTTGGGAGGCAGAGACAGGCAGAACTCTGAGTTCAAGACCACCCAAAAGGACTATCAAGAGGGTTAGACAAGGCTGATATCCAAGTGGTCTGTCTCTCTCTCTCTCTGTCTCTGTCTCTCTCTCTGTCTCTGTCTCTCTCTCTGTCTCTCTCTCCTGGTGGCTCTCTGGATTTTTCGAGACAGGGTTTCTCTGTATTGTTTTGGAGGCTGTCCTGGAACTTGCGCTGTAGACCAGGCTGGCCTCAAACTCAAGAGATTCACCTGCCTCTGCCTCCCAAGTGCTGGGATGAAAGGCGTGCGCCACCAACGCCCAGCCAAAACATTGTTAGAAATAACTGAATAAATTGCTGGTCATTGGGAGGCAGAGGTAGGCAGATTTGTATGTTAGAGATCAGCCTGATCTGCATAGCAAGTTCCAGGACACCCAGGGCTACACAGACCCTGTCTCAAACACCAAAACGAGTAAATTACCTATGAGTGCTTGCTACACACATTTTTTTTTTGCTGTTTACACGATCAAATTGTTGTTTAAATTTTTTTACTTTTATGTATATAAATATATGTATATAATTGTTTTGCTGCCCTGTCTATATACCATATTCATGTTTGTTGCTACAGGGGCCAGAAGAGGCATCAGTTCCTTGGAACTAGAGTTAAAGATGGTTATAAGCTGCCATGTGGGGGGGGGGCTCGGGAGGAAGGGAGGGAATGGGAGAGGGACCTGGAACTGACTTGTGAAGCAACCTTGTTTCTTATCTAAATTTAAACTGGAAAAAAAAAAAAAGCTGCCATGTAAGCTGGGCATTGGTGGTGCAGGCCTTTAAACCCAGCACTCGGGAGGCAGAGACAGGTGGATCTCTGTGAGTTCGAGGCCAGCCTGGCCTATAGAGTGAGTTCCAGGACAGCCTCCAAAACAATACAGAGAAACCCTGTCTCGAAAAACCAAAAAAAAAAAAAAAAAAAAAAAAAAGAGTTCAAGGCCAGCCTCGTCTACAAAGTGAGTTCCTGGTCTACAAAGTGAGTTCCAAGACAGCCTCCAAAGCCACAGAGAAACCCTGTCTTGAGAAAAAAAAGCTGCCATGTAAGTGCTGGGAACCAACCACTGATGCTCCTAACTCTTAGCCCCCAGTTATAGATGCATGCCCAATGTCCAGACATCCAATTCTTGTTTAGTTGGGGGTCTCACTATGCTCACCTTGGACTAATGCATTCAAACAGTTTTCCTGTCTCTCCTGAGTGAGTATCTGGGTAGAGGCAACTGTTAAACCCATGGTCTCTCATACTCTAGATAAATGCTGTACCACTAAGCTGTAGCCCTAACAGGTTTTTTTTTTGGGGGGGGAGGACGGGGGATTTGGTTTTTTGAGACAGGGTTTCTCTGTGTAACAGTCCTGGCTATCCTGAAACTCGTTCTGTAGACCAGGTTGTCCTCACACTCATTGAGATCTGCCTGCCTCTGCCTCCCAAGTGCTGGGATTAAAGACTTCCGTCAACACTGCCAGGCCCCAACAGTTATTTTAAAACACTGCCTATCGTAGGTCAGTGGTCGAGAACGTGCCTAAAGTACAGAAGGCTCTAGATTTAGTCTCCAGCTAAGAGATAAAAACAAAGGGGTTGGGAGTGAGAACAAGTAAAGGAGTATTAGCTAGGTACAGTGGTGCACATCTTTAACCCCAGCACTAGAAAGACAGAAACAGGTGTTATCTCTGAGTTTGAGACAAATCTGGTCTACATAAGGAATTCCAGGCCAGCCAAGGTTACATTGTGAAATTATGTCTCAAAGGCAAGCTTTCTTTTTTTCTTTTTCAAGACAGGGTCTATCTACACAGCCCTGGCTGTTCTTGAACTCTATGCAGAAATATCCACCTGCCTCTTCCTCGAGCTGCTGTGATTAAAGGTGTACACCACCATACCTGGGCATGACGAGCATTTCTGAAAACCTTCCCTGCCTCCATCTCCCAAATGCTGGATTTTTATTACCAAGTTTATATGGTGCTGAGCAAGCACTTTACACCTATGCCTAACTTCGATTACTTAGGCATGTTACCATGGAAAGAGAAAGCCAAGTTCTAGGAGAAAATAGTATTCTACATTGTTAAAATCTGCTTTCTGGGGCCGGAGAGTTGACTCCAAGGTTAGGTTAAGTCTTGCAGAGGACCCAGGTTTTATCTCCAGCATCCATTTAGCAGGTCACAACCACCTTTAACTTCAGTCCCAGGGGAACTAATGCTGTCTTCTGACCTCCATAGACACCATGCATGCATACAGGCAAAACACGCATACATATGTGTAAAATAAATCTTTTGTTTTGTTTGAGACAAGGTTTCTGTATAGCCCTTGCTGTCCTGGAACTTGCTTTATAGATCTGTTTGCCTCTGACTCCCAAAAGGCATGTGCCTCCACACTAGGCAAAAAAAAAAAATGAATAAAAAATATTAAAGATATATTCATTTATACACTTTATGTATATGGATGTTTTGTCTGCATGTACATTCACTCACCAGAAGAGGGCATCTAATCCCATGGGTCTACAGTTATAAATGGTTGTAAGCTACCATGTGGGTGTGGGATTTGAAGTTAGAACCTCTGGAAAAGCAGCCAATGCTCTTAACTGCTAGAGGAAGCCATCCTTTCAGCCCTGGCAAAATAAATCTTTTTTTAAAATATTGTATGTATTTATTATGTATACAATCTTCTACCTGCATTCCAGCAGAGGGCATCAGAGCTCATTCAAGGTGGTTATGAGCACGCCAGGCGTTGGTGGCGCACGCCTTTGATCCCAGCACTCGGGAGGCAGAGGCAGGCTGATCTCTGTAAGTTCGAGACCAGCCTGGACTACCAAGCGAGTTCCAGGACAGCCTCCAAAGCCACAGAGAAACCCTGTCTACCAAAAAAAAAAAAAAAAAAAAAAAAAAAAGGTGGTTATGAGCCACCATGTGGTTGCTGGGAATTGAACTCAGGACCTTTGGAAGAACAGTCAGTGCTCTTAACCGCTGAGCCATCTTTCCAGCCCTAAAATAAATCTTAGAAAAAGAAAGAAACCTGTTCGTTTGGGATTGGCAAAGACATGTATATTAAATGGAAGGAACTGATTTTTCACTTCCCAGCTCCCTCTCAACAAACTTGTAGAGTTGAGGATGTGGCTGCTTAGAAGGACACCTGTTGCTAGGCGTTGGTGGCGCACGCCTTTAATCCCAGCACTCAGGAGGCAGAGGCAGGCGGATCTCTGTGAGTTCGAGGCCAGCCTGGTCTACAGAGCGAGTTCCAGGACAGACTTCAAAGCCACAGAGAAGCCCTGTCTCGGGGTGGGGGGGACCTGTTTAGCAAGCAACAGACACTGTGCTCTGTCCTCAGCTTGGTAGGAAAAACTTGTGGACTGGGGGTACAATTCAGCATTTGAGAAACAGACACAGGCAATCTCTTTGAGGTTGAGGCTAGCATGGCCTGCACAGTTTCAGGTAAGCCAAGGAGTCCAGTGAGACCCTGTTTCAAAATAGCATTTGCCAGGCCGCGGTGGTGCACGCCTTTAACCCTAGCCAGCCTGTTTTTTACAGCAAGTTCCAGAACAGCCAAAGCTATATAGCATAGAAACCCTCAAAAACTACTATAGATACATAAATAGATAATTAGTACATTTTGGCCAAATATGATGGTATATCTTTTTAATCCCAGCACTCAGAATGGAGACACAGGTGGGTTTTTATGTGTTCGTGGCTACCCTGGCACACAGTGAGTTCCAGGACAGCCAGGGGTATCCAAAAACCTTGTCTTAAAAAAACAATACAGAACATGATAGAACACTGTCATATGGAGAGTGAGATAAAACAGTCAGAAACACAAGAAGATACAAAGGAAAGAAGGACAACATTATTCAGCATAAAAGCAGCCAAAACTTGCCTCTAGGTGCTTAGTAGCTTCCTCATTTCGGGACATAAGCAGCAATTTAGTTCGAAGGCTTCGAAAATGCATATCACCCAGCAAAGATGCCCTCTTCACAGGGGCTTCTGTAGTTGACTGGAAAGACATGAATATCAAGTTTTAAAAGCAAAATACACTCCAGGGAGCATCAGATACTGGGCACCAGAATGCCGGAGTCCCTGGAAGAAGGCTGGTGTCAAGAATGAAGTTCAGCCAGGTGGTGGTGATTCAAGCCTTTGATCCCAGCACTCTAGGGAGGCAGAGGCAGAGGCAGGCAGATCTCTGGGAGTTTGAGGCCAATCTGGTTTGTCTACAGTGTGTGTTCCAGGACAGCCAGAGCTACACAAAGAGAAACCCTGCCTTGAGAAATTAAGTTAAGGGGGCTGGAGAGATGGCTCACTGGTTAAGAACACTAGTTGGTCTCCCAGAAGTCCTGAGTTCAATTTCCAGCTACCACATGATGGCTCACAACCATATGTAATGAGATCTGGTGCCCTCTTCTGGTCTGCAGGCAACATGCAGACAGAACACTGTACATAATAAATAAATCTTAAGGGCTGGAGAGATGGCTCAGAGGTTAAGAGCACTGACTGTTCTTCCAGGGGTCCTGAGTTCAATTCCCAGCAACCACATAATGGCTCACAACCATCTGCAATGAGATCTGGTGCCCTCTGCTGGCATGCAGACATACATGGAAGCAGGATGTTGTATTTATAATAAATAAATAAAAAATAAATAAATCTTAAAAAAAAGAAAGAAAAATGAAGTTTAAAATAAGGTGTGGTAACACATGTCTATCACCTCAAAACTAGGGAAAGTAAAGCAAGAAAACTGTCACAAACTCAAGAGCAGCTTCAGCTACATAGTGAATATCAGGTCAGCTGGGGGTATACAGTTAAGACCTTGTCTCAAAGGAACAAAAAAGACATGAGGTAGGCTCCAGGGAAATTACAGCCAGTTACATAGGGGCTGGACAATTAAACACTGACAGAAGTCATTTGACAATAAAGACCAAGTACAAGGTAAGAGTTATACAGAGGATTTTGTTTGTTTTTCCCCTTTTTAAAGATTTACAGCCAGGATAGTGGTATATGCAGAAGGTAAAAGCGGGTACATCTCTGAGTTTGAGGTCAAACTGGTTTACATTGTGAGTTCTACTAGGATAGTCAAAATGTGAGCATTTCAAAAAACAAAACAAAACAAACAATAGATTTCTTTTCATGTGTCTCTCTGTGAATGTTATGTACACATAGGTACAAAGACCAGAAGAGGGTGTCAGATGCCCTAGAACTGGAGTTACAGGTGGTTGTGAGACACATTGAAAAGGTATAGACAGGAATTTCCATGGCTGACTGACTGGCAAGCTCAGGATTCAAAGAAAATATTCTGCCTTGTAAAGTGTATGGTGATTGAGAAAGATAACTGATACCAACACTTCAGGGCCACCCCTCCCCAGGTGTGCAATTAAATATACTCAATTACAGATCCTACTATATCCAAGAGCTAGAATACTTGTCTAGAGCACATAGGTTTAATCTCTCACATTGGGGGCTGAAGAGATGGCTCAGGTTAAGAGCACTGGCTGCTCTTCCAGAGGTCCTGAGTTCAATTCCCAGAAACCACATGGTGGCTCACAATCATCTATAATGAGATCTGGTCCCCTCTTCTAGCCTGCAGTCATATATGCAAGTAGAACACTAAATCTGTAAAGAAAAATGTTCTAAAGAATCTCTCATATTGGGAATTAAGAACATACATGAGGAAAACTAAAAAAGGCAAGCTCCCTGGATCCAGAAGGGTCAGGAGTAACAAAGTCACAAGTAAGTGTGAGTGCAGTCTAGAATATCCACTTCTGCAAAAGTTTATAAAAGGGAAAACTGTTGAAAAGGCCTATGTTAAACTCAAGAAAGAAAACTCACCAGAATAAAGAGCTCACTGTTTGTGATGTTGAGAAAGATGCAATTGGCTCCCAGTGCTTTCTTGAACTCTTTATGAACATTTTCATTGGAGCAGCTGCAGAGAATAGTAAAGTACCCAGTAAGAGGATGGGGACAAAAAGTAGGGAGGAGAAAAAAGATAGAACCACTGTTTTTGTTTTTTTGAGACAGGGTTTTTCTGTGTAACAGCTCTGGTTATCCTGAAACTCAATGTGTAGACCAGGTTGGGATAGAATCATTGTTAAAGAATAGGGATTAAGAAATTTGTTTTTAAAAATATTCAGAGCAGGACATGTGGATCTATGTGACTTAAAGGCCATTTTGTTTACACATGGAGTTTCAGTCCAGCCAGAGCTTGTATAGTGAGGCCGTATCTCAAAATAAACAAAACAAATACAGACAGAGGGACAAAGATGCAAAATGAAAGGCTTGCAGGTGTATCATGCAAAAAGATCCTCACAGGCCCAGGGGATGAACTGAACAAACTAAAGAGTGGGAGACCTGGGAGAAATAAGGACAGAGGCTAGCACTGTAGAGAGCCCCCAATTCCCAACCTCTCCAACACTCACGCCTCTCTGAGATCTTCAGGCACAGCCATGGTAACCTTGAAGAAGCTGCCTTTGGTTGCAAGGGGGTTGGGATTAACCGGCCGAAGTCGTTCCAGGGTGACAATCTCATTGTAGGTAGCATCACAGGCAGCATACTCAATGACATAAAACTGGCAGAAAGAAAAAAGTGTATGACCTGACCATCCATTTGCTGCCTTTCTCTGGAGAAAACAACAGTTTCAGGACATCCCCAAAGGGCTTTAGCCACTCACATCTCCCTTCATCATCCGAACCCGGGCGAGCCACCAACCACAAGGCTCCTGTTCATTGGCTCTCGAATAAACCTGGAAAAGTTAGAAATAGAGACACAGCACTGAAGACTACTCAAAAACTGAAGAAATCAAGCTAGGTGTGGTGTCACACACCTTTAATCCCAGCACTCAGGAGGCAGAGGCAGGTGGATCTCTGAGTTCGAGGCCAGCCTGGTCTATGTAGTGAGTTCCAGGACAGCCAAGGCTAATACAGAGAAACCTTGCCTCAAAAAAATAAATAAAAAACAAAAGAATTGGAGAAAGCATTCAGATACTTAAGAAGCATTCCTAAACCGGGCGTTGGTGGCGCACGCCTTTAATCCCAGCACTCGGGAGGCAGAGGCAGGCGGATCTCTGTAAATTCGAGACCAGCCTGGACTACCAAGGGAGTTCCAGGACAGCCTCCAAAGCCACAGAGAACCCTGTCTCGAAAAAAACCAAAAAAAAAAAAAAAAAAAAAAAAAGCATTCCTAAACCCACAAAAATAAAACTGGAGTAAGGAACTACTAACTGAAAGTATGGATCACTGAGTTTTAGTTATTTCATTTTCCTTGTAGAAGCCAAGAGCTTATGGCTGTCCTGACCACCACTTGTGAGCTGTGGAACACCCTACCTATAATCATGCATACACACACACACCCCACAAAATATGCCCAAGACGCTGGGCTCAATCCCAAGCCTTACTCACACTCAAACTCACATATGTATACTACCTGTAGACTAGACTTTAAGTGGATTTATCATGCACAAAGGAGAGTTCCCTTTAAACTGGTGCACCCTCAGATCACACTCATGATACAAAGTCACCACTGCATTTTACTTCACTGGCTACATGGTCAGATGTGGTGGTTCAGATGAGGAAGGAACAAATCACTAAGTTAAAAACCCAAAATCCTGCCAGGTGGTGGTGGCGCACACCTTTAATCCCAGCACTCGGGAGGCAGGCAGATCTCTGTAAATTTGAGGCTGGGCTGGACCGACAGCCTCCAAAACAATACAGAAAAACCCTGTCTTGTAAAAAAAAACAAAAAACAAAAAAAACAAAAAAACAAACAAAAAAAAATCCAGCGGGGTGGTAGTAATGCACTCCTTTGACACCAGCACTGGGGAGGCTGAGGCAGTTGGATCTCTGTGAATTTGGGACCAGCCTGGCATACAGAGTGAGTTCTCAGGCAGTCAAGAGAAACCCTGTCTTGACTACACAGAACAAAACAAAAATAGAATCCTGAGGGGAAAAGGCAAACTGACACTGGAAAGCTAGACTTCACAGGCCTTACCTCGACCTCATCACCTTCTGTGATCTCCTTATTATAGTCAGCTGGAGGTGGTAGCCGGACATCCCCAAAAGGAATCTGTCTCTCACTTTGCCAGCTACAAGACAAACAGTGACATGAAAGCTATTCAGATTGATGTAATCGTCCACCTCTTCACAAGGGGGTTACTCCCTGGCCAAGACTACTTTTATCCTTCCTGGTGGTTAAAGAGTCACAACAGGCTCTTTTTCCATAGTGGTCTTTTATCTCTTGCTACCATCAAATACCTACAACTTGCACAAAGCTATCTGCCCCTTTCTTTCCTAGAATTCTTACCCAAACTCTCAGCTCCCTGCCACCTATTGCTAGCCTCACCTGTCCCCATCTTTTCACTCTCCTATTAGGACCTAGTATTTTTGACTATTCCCAAGGTCTTACTTGTTTTCAAAGAAGATGGTGACAGAGTCTTCATGGACATCCTTCACAAAGCCCTAGAAAAAAATTTTTAGGAAACATATGAAAATATATTTAACCATCTTAGCCATCAGGAAGAGAAATCAGAAACCTTTAAAATTAAGGGGTTTAGCAGGGAATGTGAACAGTCTAAAACAGTCAGGAAGCTGTACTGGAAAATAATATAACAGTTAAGAGAAAAGAAACCATACTGACGCCGGGCGTTGGTGGCGCACGCCTTTAATCCCAGCACTCGGGAGGCAGAGGCAGGCGGATCTCTGTGAGTTCGAGGCCAGCCTGGTCTACAGAGTGAGTTCCAGGACAGTCTCCAAAACAATACAAAGAAACCCTGTCTCGAAAAAAAAAAAAAAAAAAGAAACCATACTGACAAAAATCTAGAAATAACACTGGATAAGAAAAAAGTAGAAGCTGCACCAAAACAGCTTGGAACTTGGTGATCTACTAAGGATCCCAGTTACCTCCCCATCACTCTGCCTCCTGGTGTGCAAAGCAGCTTGCCAGAGTTCAATTAAAATACCAGCAACTTTCAACAAGGCTAAGAATATCCCACAAGACAGTATATGGCTGGACTACAACACCTAGAGGACATCAGGGCCTGCCAAGAGGGAGAAGGGTCTATCCCTTGAGACCTAGGGAATTACAACCTGGATGCCCGAGTCCTTGGAGAATAACAGACACTGGAGAAGTTCAAAACAAGTAGTTTACAGGAGAAAAAACTAAAATTTAAAAGAAGTCATACTGCTGAAGGGCAAAAATAAGGGCTGAATCTGAAAATAAAATATATAGGAGACACCAATCTAATCTTGAGATCACAACTAAAGGAATCATTAAATAGTGGCTATTTCCTCTTTTCCAAAGGTCAACACTGTATATTCAACCTATAGTCTCAGTTCCTTTCTTCTCTCCCCAGTTTTCACACAAAAATTTCTAGTTTTGACAAAATACAATTCATTACTCTTTATGGTAAGAGATTTTACTTTAGAGACAGTAGCCCAGACTGGCCTCAAACTCATATGTAGCAGAGCCTTTAACTTCTGATCTCCTGTCTCTCTTCTCCCAAGTGCTGTGATTACAAGTGTGCATCACCATACCCAATTTATCTGGTGCTGAGAGTGTTTTGGGCATGCAGTTATTAACTGCCACTATACCCCCAGCCCAAAAATTGCTTTCAGTTATTATATATTACTTTGTACTTCCTGATTTTTGATAAAAGTGAAGAGAGTTTGGAGAAAGAAGAGTGCTTTTCTTTTTCTTTCTTTCTTTTCTTTTTTTTTTTTTTTTTTGGTTTTTCGAGACAGGGTTTCTGTGCGGCTTTGGAGGCTGTCCTGGAACTAGCTCTTGTAGACCAGGCTGGCCTCGAACTCACAGAGATCCGCCTGCCTCTGCCTCCCAAGTGCTGGGATTAAAGGCGTGCACCACCAACACCCAGCCAGAAGAGTGCTTTTCAACAAATGGTATTTGGAAAAACTGGATAGCCAGACACAAAAAAGTGAATTTGGTACCTTATATCATACACATGATTTATATCAAAAAATTTTTAAAGATTTATTTACTTATTATGAATACAACATCTGCCTCCATGTATGTCTGCACTCCAGAAGAGGGCACCAGATCTCATTGTGGATGGTTGTGAGCCACCATGTGGTTGCTGGGAATTGAACTCAGGACCTCTGGAAGAGCAGTCAGTGCTCTTAACCTCTGAGCCATCTCTCCAGCCCTATCTCAAAATTTTTAAATGGGGACTGAATAACTGACTCAGCAGTTAAGACAACTTGCTACTCTTGCAGAGGACCTAGGCTCATATCCTAGCCCCTACATGAGTAACTCACAACCACCTCTATCTAATTCCAATTCAAGAGGACTTGACTCTGTCCTGGCCTGTGCAGGCAACAGGTACATGTGTGGTACAAACATTCATATACACCAAATTTTAAAAATAATTTAAAAATATTTCTTTTCATTATGTGTGTTAAGTGTGTGTGTGTATGAAAGCTGAGTGCAGATGCTCAAGGAGCCCAGAATTGTTGTATACCCTGGAGCTGAAGTTATATAGTTGTGAGCCCCCGATGTAGGTGCTGGAATTGAACTCCAGTCCTCTGGAAGAACAAGTGCTTTTAACTGCTGTCTCTCTTAATTATATGCTGATAAAATACCCATATACAGACTGAGTGCAGTTTTGCAGTTCCTTTGGTTCCAGGATTTGAGAAGCAGAGAGGCAAGTGGATCTTTTAAGTTCAAAGTCTACATAACAAGTTCCAGGTCATCCATATACATAGTAAGACACTATCTCAAAAAAATGAAAATATAAAAAAAAAATCAGTTGCTGATGGGTGGCACATGCCTTTGCTCCCAGTACTCAGGAGGTAGAGGCAGGCAGATCTGCAAGTTTGAGGCCAGCCTGATCTTCAAAGTGAGTTCTAGGACAGCCAGGGCTACATAGAGAAACCCTGTCTCAAATCTCAAAAAAAAAAAAAGAAAGAAAGAAAAGAAAAGAAATTAGGGGCTTTGACTGGAATATAAAAACCCTGAATTCAATCAACATCAAAACCAGTAAGAAAGGTAAGTACTCCAAAAGGCTAACAATATTCAAGGACCAACCCTGAGCATAGTGAATGGGATAGTGGCAGAGCTTATACCAATAGAGAAAGCACAGCTCCCACCACACAGAACCAGTCAACCACCACTTACTGTACCGTTCTTTCTTTATAATGGACAATCTAAACCTGGATTTTGCACCATATAAACCTACTTTGGCTGTTCTGTAGAACACTCTTACTATCCAGCCCTGGACAGCCTATAACCTGTTATGTGCATCAGGCTGTTATATGGCCTTGAACTCAGAGATTTACCTGCCTCTATCTCTCAAGTGCTGGGATTACAGGCATATGCTAACATGTGCAGGTTTGTGTGGTAGTGTGTATGTATGTGTAGACGAGAAACCCCTCTATGTCCCTCCATAGTAATTTTTGAGAAGGAATCCTTCACTGAACTTGAACTGACCAACAAAGCCCCTGAGTTCCTCCTGTCTCTGCTGGTCAGTGCTAAGATCAAAGAGTATTGCTGCTACCCCAAGCCACTTATGCTGATTCTTAGGATCCAAACTCAAATCCTAATGCTAGCATAATAAGCACTGAGCCATCTTCCCAACCCTACACACCTGTAATTCCAGCACTTGGGAGGCAGAGGCAGGATCTCTGAGTTCCAGACCAGGCTGGTCTAAGAGCAAGTTCCAAGGACATTTAGGACCACACAGAGAAACCCTGTCTCAAAAAACAACAAGGTTTACTTATTTAATTTTATGTGTATGAGTGTTAGGTCTGCAAGCATATATGTGCATGTACCATTTGTGCCCCTAATTCCATCAGAGATCAGAAGAGTGTGTCAGATCCCCTGGGAACTAGTTATGGACAGTTGAGAGCAACTATATGGGTGTTTGGAATTGAACCCCAGTCCTGAAAGATCAACAAGTACTCTAAACCCATAAGCCAACTCTTCAGCCTCCTGCTACTTTAATTTTCCTTTTTTTTTTTCTTTTTTGAGACCGTCTTTCTTAGAGCCTAAGTATGGATTAGTTACTACATCCTGGCTCTGTTCTCAGCATACTTATTCCTTAGCATACTTTTTAAAATAAATTTCCTCAGAAATGTTTATCTTTTCTTCATTTAGAACCAATGCCCATTCCTACTAGTCTCTACATAGGAACTCTTCCAAAGCACTGGGCCCTGCTTCCCTGTGGGTTGTTTAGCTTGTTGAAGACAGGATCTCACCTAGAATTCACATGTAGGTAAGGATGACCATGAACTCCTAGTCCTCCAGTTTCCACCTTCCAAGTGCTAGATTACTGGGATACATCAGCAGGCCTAACCTTTTATCAAACTTTTTTTTTCTGTTTTGATTTTTCAAGACAGGGTTTTCTCGGTGGCTTTGGAGGCTGTCCTGGAACTCGCTCTGTAGACCAGGCTGGCCTCAAACTCACAGAGATCCACCTGCCTCTGCCTCCCGAGTGCTGGGATTAAAGGCGTGCACCACCACCCAGCTTTACCAAATTCTTTATCCAAATATCCAACTCCAAGAACTTTACCCCTAGGGTAAATGTAGTAAGAAAGACAGAGAAAACAGGCTTGGTGGCATATACTTCTAATCCCATCACTAGGAAGGCTGAGGCAAGTAAATGTGAGTTCAAGGCCACCCTGATCTATACAGCCAGTGAGTTCTAGGTCAATCAAGGCTATATAGAGATTCTGACTTTAATAAACAAATGAATAAATTAATAAGTAGCGCCGGGCGTTGGTGGCGCACGCCTTTAATCCCAGCACTCAGGAGGCAGAGGCAGGCGGATCTCTGTGAGTTCGAGACCAGCCTGGACTACCAAGTGAGTTCCAGGACAGCCTCCAAAGCCACAGAGAAACCCTGTCTCGAAAAACAAAAAAACAAAAAAAAAAAAAATAAGTAGCAAAGAACTCCTGAGAGTGGGAGAGGATCAAAGTCTTACTAGATTATCAAGGTATTTATCATTTACCAAAAACATCCTAATTAGAAAAAGGAAGTAGAAGAGTCATCACTTGCCTGTCTCTCAAATAGAAATTCTCATTCCTAGATATACTCACAGTCATTCACAAGGGCCATGTCTAAGGCTCTAATTCTCTACCATGTTGAATTGGTCCAAAGTGAGTAGCAATATGACCATCTTTTTTGCTAACAAATAATGACTTTCCGGGTGAAATGCTAAACTCAGAATAGAATCATCCTCCTTCTGCAGTGTAACCCAATGCCACTAACCCTTTTACCTCCAGCACTTTCACCCTTCAACTATTCCAGAATAAACTCTCTCCAACATCATATTCCAGCCCTACCCACTCACTTCAGATACAAGGTTTTCTTTGGAGGACAACGGTGATGGAAAGTTCTGTTTGGTCTATGCCACTGGAGAAACAGGCATAAGCATAACCATAAACATAACATAAAATCTGTTAGGGAAACTTCTAAATCCAGCATTTCCTGGCTTAGCTTTCTGGGCTTAGCACTGTCAAATGAAAGAAGAAAGCTCTTAAGTTTCTAGACACCTCAGTTTCCTTAAACAAAAAGATATGAAATTAGTCTCCATCTCACCCCTCAGAAGAAAAGGAATTCCAGGACAAAAGAGCCAAGACAAAAAACATGTTTTGAAGTTGATAATGTCCCATTAAGAAAAGAATGCTGGTCAGTTGGTGGTGGCACACACCTTTAATGCAGGCACTAGAGGCAGAGGCAGGTGGGTCTGAGTTCTAGCTACACAGAGAAACCTCATCTTGAAAAACAAAACAGCAGCCGGGCGTTGGTGGCGCACGCCTTTCATCCCAGCACTCGGGAGGCAGAGGCAGGCGGATCTCTGTGAGTTCGAGGCCATCCTGACCTACAAAGCGAGTTCCAGGAGAGCCTCCAAAACAATACAGAGAAACCCTGTCTCGAAAAACCAAAAAAAGAAAAAGAAAAACAAAACAGCAAAGAAACAAAACAAAATAAAACACATTATGGGGCTGGAGAGATGGCTCAGGATTAAGAGCACTGGCTGCTCTTCTAGAGGACCTGGGTTCTATTCCCAGCACCCACATGGCAGCCCACAACTATCTGTAACTCCAGTTCGAGGGGATCTGGCTCCCTCACAAGCAAACAAGCAGGCAAATACCAATGCACATGAAAATAAAAAAATTATTGAGGGGAAAAAAAAGAACCAAAGTATTTTTTAAAAATTATGATGCTAGGGTTGTGGTGTGTAAACTTGGGAATTGGAGGCAGTAATACCAGAGTTCAAGGTCATCCTCAGCTAAAAGCCAGACTGAATCACCTGAGACTCACCTTAAAACAAAAAAGGAGAGCTTGATAAGATAGTTATAAAATAACTCAAATCTTAGATCTGCTATCTGCCCTGGAAAAAATCAATAAAACACAATTTTGAGGGCAGCAAAGAGAATCTCCCCAAATTTACAGATCTAAAAGACATGTTAACACTCCTTGACTCACATCAAAGTTTGCTGAGTCATGAATATTAATCAGCGAGTTTGGAATAGATAAGCAATCTCATTACACTGAATTTAGGAAAGTGCCAGTTCGTGGTGGTGCTCACCTTTAATCCCAGCACTCCAGAGGCAGGGGGAATCTTTGTGAGTTCAAGGCCTGGTCTACAGAATGAGTTCCATGACAGCCAGGGCTACACAGAAAAACCCTATCTTGAAAAACAAAACAAAAACCCATATATGAGTTTAAGAAAGATTAGTCCAATTGCAGGGAATTGTTTTAACTCAGTCATGGGGCAGAAACTGCTGAAGTAGCTAGAACACAAGATTTAAATTGCTAGGCTTAAATAAATACTAATAGATACTGCTTAAATAAATACTAATAGATACTGCTAACTCTGTATCAAAGAATCTGGCTCCCTTCACTCAAATCTGTCACTGCTATGACCCACAGGTAAAAAGGAAAAAAGATTCAGAGACTATCTGTTGGATACTGGATACTCAGCTATGTAACAGAAAATATACCATTCCCAATCATTTCATAGTTCTTTTGAACTCAACACTAATCTCTCAGCTGTGCATGGCTCCCATGCTATCTAGAACAAAAATTCTCATCTTGATCCCATACTCAATGTAAGAATCATTTTCCGGGGCTGGAGAGATGGCTCAGAGGTTAAGAGCACTGCTTGCTCTTCCAGAGGTCCTGAGTTCAATTCCCAGCAACCACATGGTGGCTCACAACCATCTACAATTCAATCTGGTCTCCTCTTCTGGCATGTAAACAGAACATTGTATATGTAATAAATAAATAAATCTTTAAAAAAAAAAAAAGAATCATTTTCCAGGGCTGGGTGTTGGTGGTCCACGCCTTTAATCCCAACACTTGGGAAGCAGAGGCAAGTGGATCTCTGTGAGTTGGAGGCCAGCCTGGTCTACAGAGCAAGTTCCAGGACAGCCTCCAAAACAATACAGAGAAACCCTGTCTCAAAAAAAAAAAAAGCAAAAGAATCATTTTCCAAATTGGGCGTGGTTGTGGATGCTTTTAATCCCAGTACTCAACAGAAGCAGACCCATCCCACTGAGTGTAGGCCTGCCCCGGCTACATCTACACAGTGAGTTCCAGGACAGAGAGGGCTACACAGAGAAACCCTGTCTCAAAAAAAACAAGCAAACAAACAAAAAACATAAATGTGTCCTATCAGAACCTGAAAGGAATCAGAGACTTTTGCCACAGAAAACAGAAATGTTACAAAGACATTCTGCCATTCAGAAGAAAAAGTACCAAGAGTTAGGAGTGATAGTGTCAGAAATCAGCTGGGAGCCTTCTTCAGCTATCCAGAGACTAGGTGGAGATGAGTGGAGATTACACAGGAATACAGAAATCTCAAGCCAAGGGCTGGAGAGATGGCTCCAAGGTTAAGAGCACTGGCTGCTCTTCCAGAGGACACTGATTCAATTCCCAGCACCCACATGACAGCTCACAACTGTCTGTAACTCCAGTTCCAGGAGATCTGACACCCTCACACAGACATGCATACAGGCAATACACCAAAGTACATAAAATAAAATTTAACAAAACATATCAAGATGAATAACCCAACACTTAATTGAGAGGATACGTTAAGATTAATAGATATGTACACCCATGTGCACTGGGTAAAGGGTAAGGAACTTAATCAGAAAAGGCAAGCAAAAATGGCATGGCATTTATAGTGAGTAAAATCCAACTTATCAGTCAAAGTGGGGGCAGAAACCATCTACAAGGGCAAGCACAAGTACTTCTTCAGCTACAAAAAGATACAGTTTCATAGTAGTCAGAGAAAGTTTCCAAGGGTATGAGAAAAGCAGAAAGGTCTCCTGGGGTGGGGATGGACCTGAGGAGAATCAGGTGAAGGCCGTTCCTCTAACTGAGCGGAAGCCATGAAAATCCCTCTTCAGAATAAAGAGTAAAGGAGGGATCAAAAGTTTCTGGGACAATTCCACACATTAAAGTCAAAAGAGTCAGGCAGTGCTGGAGGCAGAGGCTATGAGCTTGAGGCAAGCCTGGTGTACTGAGCATAGGACAGCCAAGGTTACACAGAAAAACCCTGCCTTGGGATAAAAATAAACAAAAAAAATTCAAAAGAGGTTCAGAATCCCACCTATCAGATAAAGAAAAAGTTGCAGGGCAAGAATAGTCACTCTTGATCTAAACTGGAGGGAGGGGAACCCAGAATACTCAGAACAGATACAGAAGGTGGGAAGGAAAAAACAAAAGGCCTGGTCTGGTCTGTTGGCTCAAGGCTGTAATATAATCACAGATTTTGAAAGGCTGAGGTAAGAGTTCGAGTTTAGCCTGGGCTAGAAAGTGTTCCAACCCCACCCCCAAAACAGTTCAAAGGAATCACATCTTGGGCAAAGAAACGCTGAAATTAGCAATTCTGAAAGATATTCTCTTTCCAGAAAAGACTGTCAACAAGTAGAAATCTAATAGAATTAGAACAGAATCTTACTGAGACACCTTTTAAAGGAAGCTTAAACTTAAGAAAATATAGGAATGACCTAAATGTAGCTGGAGTCTAAGAAACACGAATCCATCCCGTGGTAGCTGCTTTCGGGATAAAGGTGTGGTGGGGTGACAGTCTTGTCCAACAAAACCACTTTTATGGCTGATAAAACCTGAGGTCAAGGGCGCTAAATAACACACGTGGGTTTTGATCATTTCTTCTTAGATAGGGAACTAGAATATAAGATGAAAGTTGGGTCAATGGTTTAGAGCCAGAAGGCAGAAACCTCCCTGAAGACCGAAGATCTAATATGGGACAGTGGGCCTTCCCAAGAGGGTCATGTAGGAAAAGAAAGACTCTCCCATGTGCTTGGGCCGTGGAGAGGATGTGACTGGGAACTGAATGGCTTCTCCACTAAGAAACAAGAAAAGTCAATTAGAAGCTGGGTGAAGGGGTTTCTCCGGAGGGAGCAGGAGAGCCCATCCACGCACAGTAATGACCTGCTGGTCATGCTTTCAGCTGAGGATAAAAGCAGGTGTAACAGCGGGCTCAAAAGAAACGCACGAGGGTTAACTCCCACGGTCTCCCCGGGGGGGCTTCGAGTGGGAGCGTGGGTCGAAGGTTCTAAGGGTCAGAACTGAGCTCCAGAAACTCAAGCCCGCTCCACTCTGCCCTGCCTCGGCTGGGGGAGGGGGCCGACGGGGGTGTCCCGGGTCGACGCACTGTCTCACCTTGTAGAAGGCCCCGTTGGAGCCCCGCACCTCGACGGGCAGTCCCGGCTCCACATCCCCCCCAGGGGCCAGGCCGCCCATGGCGCCGCCACCACCTCCGACTGCCCCGGCAGCGGCGGTAGCAGAGCTCTGAGTGCGGGCCGGGCCAGGCCCCCGGCGTCTCCCAGGAGGAGGAGCCGGAGGGGGAGCTGCGGGGGGCGGGAGTCGGGCCGGCCCCACGGCGGCCCTGCTACAGCCGACGAGCAGGGGGCCGGGGCCGGGCCGCTCCCCGTCCGCCGCCGCCTTGGTCTCCGCCACCGTGAGAGAAACGGCCGCCGCCGCCGTCGCCTTCGTCACCTCAGCTTCCGCCCGCCGGCGCCCCCGCTGCTGCCTCGGTCCCGGGACCCGCTGCTGCCGCTGCCGCTCCACGGCCTCCACCTCCCCCTGCCGCCGCCGCCGCCGCCGCCGCCTACTGCGCAGGCGCACAAGGCACCCGCCCGCCGTGCGCGGAGCCCGAGGGCCAAGGCGCAGGCGTCTAGGCTAGCGACCCTGCTCTGGCTCGCCAGCGCGTCAGGGCTTCCACATTCTCTTCTACTCTCTCACGCCCCCTCCTGGTCGCTTCTCTGCGCTTGCGCAGACCGAGAAGAACGCTCTCTCTCCACCACCCCAGCCTTCCGCTGTCCCTGTCCCTTCCTTTCCCCGCCCCACAACACTAGAAGCAAACCAATCGCGGGAAGGGAGGGGCCGCGCTCGTTCCTTCGGATTGGACTTCCGCCTCCACAAAGTGAGCCCCGCAGAGCCAGAGCAATTTAGGGATGGGCATGCGCCGGAATGACTGCTTGGTCACTTTCACCACCTTTGTCTTTCTTGGTGCGCACACTCCAAAGTGGGGGGGCAGGCATGGGTGGGGGAGCCGAATGGCAAAAGTGTCCGGTGCGCACGCGCTGGGCTTTGGTGTCCATGCGCATGTGTTGACTCTCTGCATCTCTAGGAGATTCAAGAGTCACGGTTCTTGGCTTGAGTGGGTTTTCTTAAGTTTTGTGAGACAGGGTTTCTTGTATCTTAGGCTGACCACGAACTCACTAGTAGCAGCTGGGGAGTGACCTTGAATTTCTGATACCTCCCAAGTGCAAAAATTACAGGAATACCTGTCATTGCCATGCTTGCCCTAAGTTGATTCTAATAAATTCAAGCCCATATTGAAAAGAAAATGCAACATGATTTGACACACAAATGCTGAGGAAAGTCAAAACAGGAAAAACTGTCAAAAAACAAACAATCCATCAAAAACCTGTCCTGGAAGATGCCTAACGATTGGGGTCAATTCCTGGACCCAGGATATGGAGATACCCCACCTCCCGCAAGGTGTGTTCTGACCATCACATGTGTAACATCCATCACTCACGTTCACCCACACATATAATAATTTTCTTTTTCCTTTTTTTTTTTTTTTAGGCAGGGCTTCTCTGTGTAGCCTTGGCTATCCTGGAACTCGCTCTGTAGACCAGGATGGCCTCGAACTCACAGAGATCTGTCTGCCTCTGCCTCCCGAGTGCTGGGATTAAAGGCGTGCACCACTACCGCCCGGCAGAGATACCTTGTTTTGAAAAAAAAAGTCCTATTAAGCATGGTAGATCTTTTCTGTAATTCTAAAATTTGTGAGGCAAAGACTATAAACTAATTAAACAAATAGAAACAACAGCTCTATCATCTATATTTCATGTATTTATTATTATTGTGTGTATGTGTGTGCATGATGTACATGTGTGGGAGGACAGCTTTGTGGAGTCTATCCTGGGCAACTTAATGAGACCCTAACTCAAAACTAAGAGGTCTATGTATTTAGTTCAGTAGTAGCATACTTGCCTTGGCAGATGTCAGACCCTAGGTGCAATCCCTAGCACTGACAAAAAAGACAAACATACATTTTCTCTCATATACAGAATCTATATTTAAATTTATATGTATACACATAAGGAAAGGGAAAGCATGGATTCTAAGGGGAGGAGGAAGGAGGTAATGTGTAAAACTCAGGTTTGCATTTTTTCTCGTAGACTCTAGATTCAACAGCATTTATACATCTATGGACATGTATATGACATGGAAACAAAGAAGGATTCTTTGAGTATCACCAGATTGGGGGAGAAATAGGTGGGCAAGTGTATTATGAGCAAGGTATTTGATTATGCTAACTAAACAAAAGGAAAAGTCCAAAACAGGCTTAAGAACTTCCAAACCTGGTCTACTGAGCGAGTTCCAGGACAGGCTCCAAAACAATACAGAGAAACCCTGTCTCAAAAAAACCAAAAAAAAAAAAAAAAAAGAAGGGAAGGTTCCTGAATGGTGGCCCAGATGGACAGGGCAAGGGTGCCCCAACCCAATACTCCTATTCGTCACCCCAAACATTTCTTCATGTGTATCCTTTGTAGTAACACCTTTAATAATAACCTGTAAAAGTATTTGCTGATTCTGTGGGCCAGCAAATTCACTGGATCCAAGGAGGGGTTGTGGGAACCTGATTGATAACTGGTTGGTCAGAAACATTGCCAAACAACCTGGGACTTTGCTTTGGCGCCTGAAGTGAGAAACAGGCAAACTATGGGGACTAGACCACAACCTATAGGATCTGCACCCTAGGCAGCAGATGCAAAACAATGGCCTTAAAGGACTTCCCGTTAGTATTAGCAATAATTAGTCTTTAGGTGTGCGGGTATGCATGTGCTTGGGTATTCATGTACTTTCATCATGGAGTGGGTATGGAGGCAAGAGTCAATGCTAAAGATTTTCCTCAGTCAGTTTCCACTTGATGGGGAGAGGGGGTGACATTGCATTTATTTGTTGGGAGCAGGCATATCATTGGGCAACTATCAGGATCCTGGAAATCTAACTAAGGCCCTTAGATTGAGTCTCATCAACATCTCCACCTTTATTGTTGTTGTTACTTTGGGGTTTTTTTTAGTTTGTTTGTTTTTTGAGGCAGATCTTTTCTGTGTAGCCCTGGTTGTCTTGGAACTGTAGACAGACAAGGCTGACCTTGAACTCACAAAGATAAGCAAGTGCTGGTATTAAAGACGTGTGCCATCCCTCCCTATTGGGCCTGTTGTTGTTTTTATGTAACAGAACTCTGCTGTATCTCAGGCCGGGTGTTGGTGGCGCATGCCTTTAATTCCAGCACTCGGGAGGCAGAGGCAGGCGGATCTCTGTGAGTTCGAGGCCAGCCTGGTCTACAAATCAAGTTCCAGGACAGCCTCCAAAGCCACAGAGAAACCCTGTCTGGAAAAAAACAGTAACAACAACAAAAAAGACAAGAGTTGCATCTGCAGCTCAGGCTCACATAGAACTTGCTGTGGAAGCCAGGCTTGAGGTTGGTTGTGGGATTTCTGTTGCTTAGGTTTTTTTTAAAGATGTATTTATTTATTATGTATACAGTATTCTGTCTGCATGTATGCCTGCTCACCAGAAAAGGGTGCCAGATATCATTAAAGATAATTATGAACCACCATGTGGTTGCTGGGAATTGAACTCAGGTCTTCAGGAAGAACAGTCAGTGCTCTTCACATCTGAGCCATGTCTCCCACTTAAATTATTTTTAATCTATGCATTTAACTTTATGCATATTTTGCCAGAATATAAGTATGTGTACCATGTGTGTGCCTGGTGCCCGGGAAATGAAAAATAAATGTTGGATCCCCAGGAATTGAAGCTAAATATGGTTGTAAACCACCACGTGGGTCCTGGGAACCAAAACCTGATTCTCCAGAAAGCATACACTGCTTTTAGTTGTTGAGCCATTTTCTAGTCATTGTTCTTATCTTATTTGGGGACTGGAAATCAAACCCAGGTCTTCCCAAAAACTAGGCAGGTAGGTGTTCTACCTAGCCCAGCTAAATTTTTTTTCTGAAACCCATGGCCTTGTACATTTTCAGCAAGCAGTCCAGCATTGAGTTACAGCTACAGTCATTTAAACACCTTTTGTTTGTTTGTTTTTTGAGACAGGGTTTCTTTTATGTAGCCCTGGCTGTCCTAGAAGTTGCTCTTTAGACCAGGCTGGCCTCCAACTCAGGGATCTATATTTGGACTTTCTTTGGACTGCCAGCTCCTGAATAATAACACAGAGACTTTATTCATTATGAAAGCTTGGCATTAGCTTAGGCTTGTTCCCGACTAGCTCTTTTTAGGGGGTGGGGGTGAGACAGGGTTTCTCTGTGCAACAGCCCTGGCTGTCCTGGCACTCGCTCTGTAGACCAGGCTGGCCTCGAACTCACAGAGATCCACCTGCCTCTGCCTCCCTGGTGCTAGGATTAAGAGTGTGTGCCACCACTGCTCGGCCTCAACTAACTCTTAAAATTTAAATTAACTCATTTTTATTAATCTTCATTCTGCCATGTGGGGCTTTACCTCTCAATACTTTAGGTCTGACTTCCTCTGAGTCTAGCTGGCAAAGTGCCTCACATTCTTCCCAGAGTTCCTATCTCTGCCTGGAAGTCCTACCTATCCTCTCCTGCCTACCTATTGGCCATTCAGCTCTCTATTAAATCAATAAATAGGTGCCTTAGGCAGATGGGATTTAAAAAAAATTTTTCACACTGTGTGACCAAATATCCCACAACAGGGATCCACCTGCTTCTGCCTCCTGAGTGCTGGGATTAAAAGACTGTGGCATCATATCTTTTATTTATTTATTTACATTTTTGGAGACAGAGTTTCTCTTTGTAACCTTAAAATCTTTTTTTTTTTTTTTGAGACAGGATCTTCCCAAATCTTGTAGAATTCTCAAATCTTCTGCCTCAGCCTTCAGAATATCTGTGATTACACATCTGCACTACCAGATGAGTTTTTTTTGTTTTTTGTTTTTTTTGTTTTGTTTTGTTTTGTTTTTCAAGACAGGGTTTCTCTGTATTGTTTTGGAGCCTGTCCTGGAACTCTCTCAGTACACCAGGCTTGGTCTTGAACTCACAGAGATCCACCTGCCTCTGCATTAGTGCTGGGATTAAAGGCGTGCACCACCACCACCCGGCCAGATGGGCTATTTTTTAATTTATTATTTATTATGTGTATTGGTGTTTTGCTTGTATGTCTGTGTACCATATACATTCAGTGCCCATGCACTACTACAGTGAACCATGGCATCCTTGTGCTCCCACTCACAAATAAATAAATGATACAAAAAAATAAAAATATAGAGCAAGTTCCAGGACAGCAGGGCCATACAGCTAGGTAGTGCACACCTTTAATCCCAGTGCTTGGGAGGCAGAGGCAAGCTGATCTCTGAGAGTTTGAGACCAGCCTGGTCTACAAATCAAGTTCCAGGACAGCCTCCAAAGCCACAGAGAAACACTGTCTTGAAAAGCCAGAAGTAAATAAATAAATAAGGAAATGATATGCATGAGCCCTGTGTTCCAAGCCTAACATTTCCATAAAATGGGCATGCATTTACCTGATTATCTCAGCACTCTAGTCGTACAGGAGATCAGAAGTCCAAGGTCATTCTTGGTTACACAAGGAGTTGGAGGTCAGCCTGGGCTAGAGACTATCCCGAAACAACAAAACAAAAAAATAATTGGGGTGGTGATGCACACTTGTAATCCCAGGGCTCTCTAGGCAGAGGCAGTGAATCTCTGTAAATTCTAGGCCAGTGTGATGGTCTGCACAGTGAGTACCAGTCCAGCCAGAACTACATATTGTGGACCCCATCTAGAAATGAGAAAGGCCGGCGATGGTGGTGGCACACACCTTAAATCCAGTGCCTGGGAGGCAGAGTCCTGTGGATCTCTAGTTCCAGGCCAGCCTGGTTAACAAAGTGAGTTCCAGGACAGCCAGAGCTGCACACAGATAAACCATGTCTGGAAAAAACAAAATCAAACATACAAGTAAACAACTCACTTTGTAGACCAAGCTAGCCTCGAACTCACAGAGATCCACCTGCTTCTGCCTCCCCGAGTGCTGGGATCAAAGGTGTGAGCTACCACTGCCCAGCTTAATTTTGTTTTTTTATGAGGCAGGTCTCATATTTCCAAATGGGCCCTGAACCCTGAGCTATAGGGATTTTCCTACTTCAACCTCCCCAGTACCATGCCATCATACCTACCTAGCTGAAGTTGGTTAGTTAAGGGCTGGGTAATTGCCTATTCCCAGTGTCCCTTGAAATGCTGACAACAGGCAGTGGGTCTGTGGCACATCAATCCTAAAAGACTTTCGGGTTCCAAAGATGATTGACAAGATTGCTATACCATTGTTCCTTTTAATTTTTTTTGAAATTCATTTTTATTTTAGGTGCATTGATGTTTGGTCTACATGTATGTCTGTGGGTGCTAGATTCCCTGGAACTGGAGTTAGACAGTTGTGAGCTGCCATGTGGGTGCTGGGAACTATCCTGGGTCCTCTGAAGACCAAGTAGCCAGTGCTTTTAACCACTCAGACATCTCTCCAATCCCTTGTTCTCTTTTTAAAATCATACACTAGACTAGGATCCCCTAAATCCTTGGGGGGCCTATCAGCATCACTGGCTCAGCCTCCATTAGAGCTATAGTCTCCAACGAAGGGTTCTAAGTGACTGCACCCTGTCCTTCCATCAATTCCTCTACCTAATGGCACATGAGGACAAACTTTTTCCTCCCCTGCTTCTGCTCTTTCTGCACCTTGGGAGGCCTTTGGGTTAGTCTGTCTGGGTCAGAGTCTGTGACTATCATCTTAGGAAAACTTGATATGGTGATCCCAAAAGGTGGCAGTAGAGAAAACTCTCCAGGAGATGTCATCACCATCCTGCCAACTCCCTCATTGCCGCTTCTTCAAATCGAAAGGAATGCCAGCCTTCCAATTCAGTCAGATCTTGCGCTCCCAGAGACTTGTACAAGTCCATGGCCTTCTTGTTCCAGTCCAGAACTGCCAGGCGGAACTGGGAGCACCCCTTACACAGGGCAACCTGTAGGAGAAGACACTTCTTACTGCCCTGCACTCAGAGAAGCTGGATGATGCGCACCTTTAGTCCTGGCAGTGGGGAGGCAGAGGCAGACAGATCTATGAATTTGAGGTCAGCCTGGTTTACAGAGCAAGTTCCAGGACAGCAGGGCCACACAGAGAAACCCTGTCTCGAAAAGCCAAAAGGAAAAAAGAAGACTCTTTCTCATCTCCTCATTCAGCCCCAGCACCCCCATACATTCTTGGGGAGGGCGTTGTTTGTTTGACTAATTGGTAGGTTTTTGGTCTTGGGGTTTTTTAGGGGGAACCTCGTTTTTAACCCCCACTCCTTTGCTCACCTCAGCCACCTTTTTGATTATTTTGGTTCCAATTCCTTGACCTGCAGTGGGAAAGGGGGATTATTATTTGAGTTGAGGCCAGCCTAAATTGCAGACCCAGGAAAAACTCCCACTCCCTCTGGAAGGAACCAAAGGCTGATATTAGGGGGCAGGAAAAGGGCTGGGTCTGAGGATTTCCCAGTGGGTCTGTGGGTACTCTGCGTCCACCCTTAGCCTCTGCCCCGCTATTAGTGCTATTAGTACCCCGATATTGCGGCATCACATAGATGTCTTCCAGATAAATGTTTCGTCCCTTCCATGTGCTGTAGATGAAGTAGTACAGCCCTAAGCCCACCACACGGGGCCCTGAAAATGAGAGAGAAGGGTAAGGCCTCTGGGAGGAAAAACTGAGGCTGCCTGGAGGGTCCTTTACCTTGGAGCTCCCCAGGTGCTGGAATAACCTCTGCCACCAAACAGTGAAAGGAAGGGTTCTCTCCAAAGCCATCTGCTCTCAGAGCTGTAGAGATTGGGGTGAGATTGGGGCGCGGGGGAGGGGGACGACAAAGAGACACTGGATTAAGGACAGTCCAGTAGCTACTCTAGGAATCCATCTTCAACCCGTCTCAGGACCCAGGTAAAAGCCCCACCTTCTTCACTGATCTTCACCTGATGGGACAGTTTCTCGTACTCGGCCAGTTCCTACAACGCAAGAGCAAGACATTAGGGTAGGAAGGCCCTGCCACTTTGAGAGCAGGGTCCAAAGGTACCCATGTGTAACTCTGCCCCTCCGACTACGCAGCTCCCAGCACCACGGCACTCCATTTTCCAGCCCGCAGTCTTCTTTACCCGTATCATCCTCAGAATGTCTCCACAATCTCTCTCCGTGGCCTCTCGGATCCGCGTGGAAGCCATTCGATTCTCACTGTCAAAATCAAAGATCAACGACGATCTCCACTTCGCCTCTGCAGGACCACAGACAGGGTCTACAGCTCAGGTCTCTAAAACAGCTGGAAGTGAAGGGGCAGAAGAAATACTAGGAGCTCCCAGATAGGGTTCGGACACCAGCGGGTCTCAGCGAGGAGCTTGGACCAGCCTGGTGGTCTTTTCTGCTAAGAAAGGCCTTAAAGTCTGCACCCCGCCCTCCAGCCAATCAGCTTCTGGTTAAGACCATTTCCCCACCCCCGGCCCCGCCTCGCCCCGCGGGTCCCGTGACAAGGCTAGGAGCAGGGGTTAAAGCTTGCTGTTTGAGAACCAGACTCTCATGCGCTGCTTTAATTAAAGTATGCGCCAGTTAAACGCTTTAGTTTTCACTCTTAGTCGTTTAGTCACTGCGGTATCCCAGACCCCGAGTAAGCGCAAGACTCTCAGCCGTTTTGATGTAGCTGTCTTTGATAGTGGAAGCCTTGTGCTCTGCCCCTTACAGCTTTCCCTCCCTCCTTGCCTCCCTCCCTCCCTCCCCCTCCCCCTTTCTTTGGTTCTGGGCATTAAATCCAGTGCCTTTGGACATGCTGAAGAGACCCTACCATTGCTTCCTGTGGCTGTTGGGTGGCCCAAAGTGTTTTTAAATTTTCCACATTAGGTCCCAGAATAAACCCCTGTAATTAAGAGTAATAGCAAGTTCCTTCATTGTTCTCCTTTATTTCTGATAGGGTCGTTAGGGAGTGGGAGTTTTGGCTGGGGCTGCAGACCAGGCTGGCCTCAAATTCACTGTGTAGCCAAGAGTGACCTAGAACTCCTGATTTTCCTGTCTCTACCTCACAGGGATCACATGTGTCACTCTGATTTAGCCTCAAACCGTTGATGCTTTGGGCTCAATATACCTTGCTCCCCAGTGGAACCGGAACTACAGTCGTGGGCCACCACGTCCACCCCTTTGTTTTATTTTGAGACAGAGTCTCACTCTGGCGCTCAGGCTGGCCTGAGACTCATCGTGTAGCCCAGACTCACCTCAAACTCAAAGCAGTCCTCTTGCCTCACCCTCCCAAGTGTTTGGATCCTAGGTGTGAGTCGCCACACGCAGCTTAGCCTTGAGCTTTTTATTTTATTTTTGGAGAACATGCTGTATGTGCACATGCTCACACATAGGCGCACGTCTCCTACGGAGCAAGAAGTGGATGTTTTGTCCTGTTCAGTTGCTCTCGGACTTAATTTTGAGACAGAGTCCTTTCAGTGGACCTAGAGCTCATCAACTCTGCTAGACTAACTGGCTAGTGAGCTCCATGAATCCACCTGTTTGCAACCCTGCCATCCCATCTTCGCCAGCGCTGGGCTCACAGGTGTTATGTGAGGGGTGGGCAATCTAAACGCATGCCTTCACGTTTGTTCAGCGAGCACTTTACTTCTTGGATCCTTTCCTCAGCCCAGTGTTAAACTCTACATCTCAAGCCGGGCGTTGGTGGCACACGCCTTTAATCCCAGCACTCTGGAGGCAGAGGCAGGCGGATCTCTGTGAGTTCGAGGCCAGCCTGGTCTACAGAGCGAGTTCCAGGATAGCCTCCAAAACAATATAGAGAAACCTGTCCGGAAAAACCAAAAAACAAAACAAAACCAAACAAAAAAACCCACTGCATCTCACCCACAGTTTACATTATATTTCCCTCCCTGCATCTGTTTTTGTTTTTTTGTTTGTTTGGTTTGTGTATTTACGTGTGTGTGAGTATTTTGCCTGCATGTATATATATCTACACCACATTTGTTTCTGGTGCCCTCACAAGTTAGAGGAAGATGTTGGGTCCCCTTGAACTGAAGTTACAGATGGTTATGAGCTGCCATGTGGGTGCTGGGACTCAAACCCAGGTCCTCTGTAAGAGCAGCCAGTGCTCTTAATTACTGAGTCACCTCTCTAAGTGCCTTTTAAATTTTTTATTTATTTATTGGTTTTTGAGACTCTGTGTAGCTTTGAAACCTGTCCTGGAACTTACTCTGTTGACCAGGCTGAACTCACAAAGAGCCATCTGCCTCTGCCTCCCCAGTTCTGGGATTAAAACCACATGCCTGACAGTTTAAAATTTACTTTACTTATTTTTTATTCTATATGCATTGGTGTTTTGCTTGCATGTATGTCTCTGTGAGGGTGTTAGATCCCTGGAAGTGGAGACGGCTGTGAGCTGCCTTGTGAGTGCTGAGAAGTCAACACGGGTCCTCTGGAAGAGCTGCCAGTGCTCTTGACCACTGAGCTGTCTTTCTAGACCCATTTTTTTCTGGGATGGAGGGATGGTTCAATAGTTAAGAGAGAATTACTGCTCTTCCAGAGGACCTGATTGGGTGTTGGGTTCTTTTTATAACTTTCTTTTTCTTTTTCCCAAGGCAGGCTCTCACTATGTAGCTCTGGTTATCCTAGAACTTGTAGACCAGGCTGGCCTCAAACTCATAGAGATTAGCCTGTCTCTGACTCTCAAGTGCTGGGATTAAAGGCAGGTATGTGCCACTATGCTCTGCTTAACTTTCTTTTTAATATATAGTTGTTAAAATTTAAATTTCATTTTATGTGTATGGGTATTTGCCTGCATGTGTATCTGAGAATCACTTACATGACCTACAGAGGCCAAAAGAGTGTGTTGAATCCCTTGGATCTAGAGTTACAGCTGTTGTGAGTGGCCATATGGGTGATGAGAATTGAAGCCGGGTCCTCTGGAAGAGCAGCCAATGCTACCAACCACTCAGACATCTCTCTAGTGAGGCCTCCACCCTGTTTTTATTTATTTACTTTTTTGTTTTTGTTTTTTTTTGTTTTTTGTTTTTTGTTTTTTTTTTTGTTTTTTGTTTTTTGAGACTGGATTTCTCTGTGTAGCTTTGGAGGCTGTCCTGGAACTTGATCAGTAGACCAGGCTGGCTTCAAACTCACAGAGATCTGCTTGTCTCTGTCTCCCAAGTGCTAGGATTAAAGGAGTGCATCATCACCACCAGGCTCCTTTTCTTTCTTTCTTTCCTTTTTCTTTCTTTCTTTTTTTTTTTTTTAAGATTTATTTATTACATATACAGTGTTCTGTCAACAGGCCAGAAGAGGGCACCAGATTGAATTACAGATGGTTGTGAGCCACCATGTGGTTGCTGGGAATTGAATTCAGGACCTCTGGAAGAGCAGCCAGTGCTCTTAACCTCTGAGCCATCTCTCTAGCCCCCTCTTTTTTTTTTTTTTTTAAGACAGGCCTATGTAGAGCCGGGCGTTGGTGGCACACGCCTTTAATCCCAGCACTTGGGAGGCAGAGGCAGGCGGATCTCTGTGAGTTCGAGGCCAGCCTGGTCTACCGAGCAAGTTCCAGGACAGGCTCCAAGACAATACAGGGAAACCCTGTCTCGAAAAACCAAAAAAAAATAAAATAAAAAAGACAGGCCTATATAGCCTTGGTTGGTCTAGACTTGCAATGTAGACCAGGTTGACTTCAAACTCAACAGAGGTTCAGCTATGCCCAGCTGGAAATATTTATTGCTTTTTCCTCCTTCTTCCGTAGTTTAAACAGTTGTTTAGTGTGTATATGTGTGTGCGTGTGTGTAACTTATGCCTGTGCACACATGAGTATATGTGTGTGTGGAGACCAGAAGACAACTTTCAGGAGTCAGTTTTCTCCTTCCATCCTGTGGATCCTGTGGCATAAACTCAAGCCCAGGCTTGGCAGCAGGTGCTCTTACCCACTATGCCATGTACATTCCCACCGCTGTTTAGAATAGTCTTTCTGAGTCAGGCAGTGGTGGCACACCCTTTTAATCCCAGCCCTCAGAAGGGAAGGCAGAGGCAGGTGGATCTCTGAGTTTGAGGCCAACGTGGTCTACAAAGCGAGTTCCAGGACAGCCAGGAATGTTGCACAAAGAAACCCTCTCTCAAAAACAAAACAAAAAACAAAATACAGAATAGTCTTTCTGTAGTCCAGACTAGCTTTGAACTCAAGTGCTTGGGTTATAGTCAGGTTTCTTCTTAGTATCCATTAAAACACACAGAGACAATACCTTCTTGTAAGAGCAGCATCATAGGTCTGGGAAAGCTTAGGGAGGCATTCACATCAGACACTAGGCATTCTGCCTTTGTTATTTCAGTCTCCAGTCGCAGCAGTTCCACAGAAGGATTGTGTTCCTCCTTTGACAGATAAAGTCCCTGAAGCACAAAGGTGAAGTGTGTCTCCCAAGGTCAGTCAGCAAGATATCTGGATTCCACGCCTCAGCTTTAAGCCTGGTAAAGGATGTAGTTAAGCAGGGAGGACTGTTTCCAGATCTCACGTTGGCCTAGGCAGCCTTCCCTTGTGGGAAGAATGCCTAGAGGAGCCACACTGGACAACAGAGGAGGATAAGAGATGAGATGTGTTCTCACAGATTTCTTGGCTGCAGGGAGGGACTCTGTCCCTCACCTCATTTGCCTTCAGAGGGGCCGCACGGTCAGTGTCCCTACCTCCTGCTCCCCCTCCTTCCCCCCGGAGCAACCTTTAACCCTCCACCACCCATGCAGGGCTACCTACACCCACTTGTTCTCCTCAGATTGTCTGAGCCACACGGTGGACAGCTGCTAACTATGGAGAACAGAGACTCTGTGACCTCCTTGCTACTTCTGCTATTGCTGCTGCTGCTGCCGCCACCTCACACCCACCAGGAACAGGCCCTGAGACACATTGTCCCTACCCAGGTGCAGAACGAGATAGGGCTCTCAGCCCCTGTGTGGTTAAATGAGCTGTATTTTGGCTCTGTCTTCTCCCTTCTCTTCTCCTCTGACCCCTGTAGCTGTGCCTTTCTTACTGTCTCTGAAACATCTTTAGTCAGCTTGGTTTTTTTCTTTCTTTTTTAAGATTTATTTATTTAATGTGCATTGGTGTTTTGCTTGCATGCATGTCTGTGTGAGGGTGTCAGATTGCGTGGAGCTGGAGTTACTGACAGTTGTGAGCTGCTGTGTGGGTGCTGGGAATTGAACCTGGGTCATTCAGAAGAGCAGCCAGTGCTCTTAGCCACTGAGACAACTCTCCAGCCCCCAGCTTATTTTCTTTTTCTGACAGAGTGCTCAGGACTCTCCAGCTAGGTACCTCAGCAATGGCCCAGGACAAGAGCCTGTCGCTGTTATAACCATTGACCGCACCAAAATCAGCAAGTATGGGAGCTACTTGTCTCTTTTTTCTTCTTTTTTAAATTTATTTTCATGTGCATTGATGCTTGTCCTGCATGCAGGTCTGTGTGAGGCTGTCATATTATAGACAGCATGCTGGGAATTGAACCTGGGTCCTCTGGAAGATCAGCCAGTGCTCTTGCTGAGCCATCTCTCCAGCCCTGTCACTTGTCCTCTTGACCCAGTCCTCTGACCTCCCCTTCCCCCTATTATCTCCCTGAGTTCCTCTTCCCCAACCCTGAAACCCCACACACCCCATATACAGTCTTCCTTTTCTTCCAGACCCTATTCCTCCTTTGAGTTTCGCACCTTGGATCCTGAGGGCGTGGTTTTTTATGGGGACACCAACACCAGAGATGATTGGTTCATGCTAGGACTTCGGGATGGCCAGCTTGAAATCCAGCTGCACAATCTCTGGGCCAGACTTACAGTAGGCTTTGGCCCTAGACTGAATGATGGGAGATGGCACCAGGTAAGAGCAGCCACCTCTGACTCTGTGGGGAGAGGTTCTGATGAGGAAGGAGAGCAGGAGCATCTCTTTGCCATGGTCCTCTCTTCTTAGCAATACATGGTCCCTGTGGTTTTGCCAAATGGGGATTCCAAGACTGAGTCAGTGTGTAAGTGACACAGTCTGCGTGAGCCAAAGATGTGTCTTCAAGTGCATCCTCTGTCAGCTGTACTAGGCTGCCTCTGAAGAAAGTGGAGGCCACAGGCTCAGGGCCCTCTGCCTCGGCTTCCTTCTGCTTCTGACCACCTCCTGCAGGTGGAGCTGAAGATGAATGGGGACTCGCTGCAGCTGTGGGTGGATGGGAAGGAGCTGCTGTGCCTGGGACAAGTCTCTGGAAGCCTGACTGAGGATTCCCAGCCCAGCATGAGGATCGTGCTAGGAGGACTCCTCCTCCCCACCTCCAGCCTTCGGTTCCCGGTAACTGCGTCCTAGGGCTAAGCTATGGAAACCCAAGTTCAGACGTTAGGGAGAGGGAGGTAGAGAAGAGCTGTGTGGAGCCGGGTGGTGGCGCACGCCTTTAATTGCAGCACTCTGGAGGCAGAGACAGGTGGATCTCTGTGAGTTCAAGGCCAGCCTGGTCTACAAGAGCTAGTTCCAGGACAGCCTCCAAAAGCCAGAGAAACCCTGTCTCGAAATCCCCCCCCCCAAAAAAAGAGCTGCATGGAGAAAGCTAAACACACTTCCAAGTGAATATGCTGGCAGTTAGGATTCAGATCCCTGATTCCACCAACCCAACATGCTCCCTCCCTCCCCTCCCCTCCCCCCCACTTCAGCTGGTTCCTGCCCTGGATGGCTGTATACGGCGAGATATCTGGTTGGGTCACCAGGCCCAGCTCTCTCCCTCTGCCCCTACGAGCCTTGGAAATTGCGATGTGGACTTGCAACCTGGACTGTTCTTTCCTCCAGGGACCCATGCAGAATTCAGTCTCCAAGGTAGACGTCTAAAAATCTTTCCCCTCCATGCTGCAGTTCTGCCTTCTGCTGTCTCTCTTTAACACCGCTCATATCTCCGTAAAACCCAAGGCTTGGGGTCTCAGGAGAATTATTTCTCAGGAGAATTATTTCTCCCTCTAGACATTCCCCAGCCTCACACAGACCCCTGGAGCTTTTCTCTGGAACTGGGATTCAAGCTGGTGGATGGCTCAGGATGCCTCCTTGCTCTTGGGACAAGAACAAATTCTTCTCGGCTTACCCTTCACCTCCAAGATCAAGTAAAGAAAGAGGGTGGGAGGGCTGTATTTAGTGGATTCTGGGGAAAATGAGGCAAAGGGAGGCTTCCAATAGTGGAAAGGCTCAAGTGGGCATTCAGATAAGGGTGGAGAGCCGGAGACATATCCCAGAATGCAAACCGCTTTTGCCTAGACTGCATGTTTATTTGGGACTGGGGATGGTTTCATTGAAGGTCAAACCAGGAAACTGCACGAAAGTATATCTCAGAGGCTGAGTTAAAGCAGCTAAGGGAGCGGCAAGGTGTAGCTATGGCTCATTCTTTCCTGTTTAATGCCTTCTCTGCTCCGCCCACTGCAGAAGGTGGTGCTGTCTTCTGGAGTAGAACCAAAACTAGTTTTAACCTTGGACATGGGACTCCCTCTTCAGCTGAAGCTGGATATATCCAAAGTGGTCTTGAGCCAAGGACCAAAAATGGAGGTCCTTGCTGTGTCTGTTTCGAGACTTGCTGCCCTCCGGAGCCTCTGGTCTCACCCTCAGGGTGTTCTCTCTCTCGGTGCTTTAGCAGGTAAGAGAATGCCATTTAAGTATGTTAGCTACGGGGAGAGGAAATATATCCTAGGGAGGGAAGGAAGCCTCAGGGAGAGAAGAAAGAGATGATTTATGGGGTGTTGCTTAGGCATAGAGTGCAAACCTGGCTTATATGAGACCCATGATTTATCTGTTTGTTTCCAAGACTGAGTTTCTCTGTGTAGCCCCATAGCCTTGGCTGTCCTGGAACTAGCTCTGTAGACCAGGCTGGCAGAGATCCAAGGCCCATGGTGTTTTGTTTGTTTGTTTGTTTTTGAGATAGGGTTTCTCTGTATTGTTTTGGAGGCTGTCCTGGAACTCGCTCTGTAGACCAGGCTGGTCTCGAACTCACAGAGATCCGCCTGCCTCTGCCTTCCGAGTGCTGGGATTAAAGGCGTGCGCCACCAATGCCCGGCCGGCCCATGGTTTTATAACTAGAAAGTAAAACTGGAATAAAAAGGGAGCTAGGCATGGTTTCGTGTGTGTGTGTGTGTGTGTGTGTGTGTGTGTGTGTGTGTGTGTGTATTTACAATCAACATTGGGGAGGGTTAGGCAGGAAGAGTTGAATGTTTACGGCTAGGCTGGGCTATATAGCAAGACTTGGTTAAAAAAAAAAGGAAAAAATCCTTAAACTGTGTGGTGGTAGCAAACACCTTTAATCCCAGTTCTCAGGAAGCAGAGGCAGGTGGATCTCTGTGAGTTTAAGGCCAGTCTGGTCTATGAGGTGAGTTCCAGTATACCCAGGGCTATTACGCAGAGGAACCTTGTCTTGAAAAACCAAATAAAAAATCTTTAAAAGGGAGATGAAGTGGCAGTGGAAATTCAGATTGTGGAGCTGGAGGGACTGGGTCTGAGCCACCCTGATGCCACCACGTCTGTTCCTCCTTTCTCTAGGAGATGGCGCTTTTGCTTCCTTTTGCTTGAGTGATCTTTGGGTACAAGGACAGAGACTGGACATAGACCAGGCCCTGAACAGAAGCCAGAACATCTGGACTCACAGCTGCCCTCAGAGCCCAGCCAATGTCTCCCACACTTCCTACTAAACCCCCTTTGAGAAGGAGGCGTGGTGGTACATACCTGTGAATCTAGGACAGGTGATGTTGGGAGAATCAGGACCTCAATGTCAACCTTGGCTACATGACATGTTTGAGGCCAGCCTGGGCTTATGTAAAACCCTGTGTTAAAAATAAAGAGGAACTTTGAATGCAACTCACTCATTAATTCAACAAATATTTACTGTGCTCTGCAGTGGGCCAGTCGGTGTGGCAAGCACTGAGATGCACTGAAGAGTAAAAACAGCTGTGCTTCCTTTTGATGCTCACGGACCCATAGGAGAGGTGGGTTTGCCTCAAGTGGCAACAAGTGCAGAGACATTGAGAATATCACAGTCTGGAAGGCAGAGAGAGGGCTTCCATGAGGATGTGGTGACTTAGGCGGGGCCCCGGGAACAGGGACCATGGACACACACACACACACACACCACCTTCTGGAAACCCAGACCCTACCCTCTTCCCCAGCACCCACATTCTGAGACTCCAGGTTCCCATCTCTCATGTTAGCATAGGAATTTGCTGTCTTGGTCATTCTGGTCTTTGGCATGGCCACTGTTGTCCACGGAAGGGGCAGCAGGGGGCGTAAGAGTGACACAGAGAGATGGGGCAGAGATTCTGGGAAAACCAGGGAAGGAGTAAAAAGAGCTTGGAGTGAAAAGCTTTCCTTGTCAGTGGGAGGCCCTGAGTTCTGTCCCCAACACTTCAAAAAAGGACAGCAGAGGGGCTGAAGCAGCAGCTCAATCTTTTTCCATTCAACAAAAACTAGTTTGTACTGGTTCCAACGAGAAAGAAAAGTCAGATTCAGGAAAATTTCTGACATCAAAGAATTTAGAGAGGAACAGGGATGTTGTTCCCTTGGTGGAGTGTTTGCCTAGCATGAAGGGAGCCCCAGGTGGGATGTGCAACATTGCATACGTGCAGGACTTGGGGTTCAGGCTTATTCTTCTGTATCAGAGAAGTGGAGGCAGCCTGGACTGCAAAACTGGTCGGGTCTGTCTGTCTATTTGTTTGATTTTGGTGTGTGTGTGTGTGTGTGTGTGTGTGTGTGTGTGTGTGTGTGTGTGTGTGTGTAATCAGAGTCTGTACACACTAGACTAACACTCTTCATCTCCAGTCTAAGACTCTGTTTGAAGTTAAAAACAGAACATGATTACTCTGTCTTCATTTGTCGAGCCTCTGGAGAACACTGGTGACCCTCATCCTCCACAACAACTTTCATGCCCAAGACGCCAGCTCCACGCTTCAGCTCTTTTCGGAATCCTTGCATCCGAGCTTCCAAGAAGTCCTCAGAAGGCTCCAGCCCTCAGTTCTGTCTCTCAGACTCACCTCGCAGCCCTGGCTGGCCTGGAGCTTGCCGTGTAGACCAAGCTAAGCTGGCCTCCCTCAAACTCAGAGAGATTCTCCTGCCACTCTAGTATGCATCCCATCTCCTCTGCCTTAACTCAAGAACTTTTTCTTTTTAAGATTTATTTAAGCTGGGCAGTGGTAGTGCAGTCTTTAATCCTAGCACTCAGGAGGCAGAGGACTGTGAGTTCGAGGCCAGCTTGGTCTACAGTGTGAGTTCAGGTTTCTCTGTTTATGATATATATATGCATATGTATATATATATATGTATACATACATGTATATATACATACATACATACATATACTCTATCTGCATGTATGACTTTATGCCAGAAGAGGGAACCAGATCTCATTATAGATGGTTGTGAGCAACCATGTGGTTGTTGGGAATTGAACTCAAGACCTCTGAAAGAGCAGTCAGTGCACTTAACCTCTGACCTATCTCTCCAATCTACTCAAGAACTTTTTTGTTTGTTTGTATTTTGAGACAGGGTTTCTCTGTGTAGCTTGTAGACCAGGCTGGCCTTGAACTCACAAAGATGCGCCTGCCTCTGCCTCCCAAGTGCTGGGATTAAAGGTGTGTGCCACTAATGCCCAGCTTAATCAAGAACTTTTTTTTTTTTTTTTTTTTGGTTTTTCGAGACAGGGTTTCTCTGTGGCTTTGGAGGCTGTCCTGGAACTAGCTCTTGTAGACCAAACTGATAGAGATCCTCCTGCCTCTGCCTCCCGAGTGCTGGGATTAAAGGCGTGCGCCACCAATGTCTGGTTTCACTCAACTATTATGTACTATGTATCTACCACTGTTGTGGACACTGAGGCAATACTGGTGAAAAGGACATATACAATCTGTGTTGCTGTGGTGGGAAACAGTTAACCCATGAAGGAAACAAATAATGCCAGGCAATTGTAGGTGGCTGGTTCCTGTAATCTCAGTATTTGGAAGGCTAAGACAAGAGGATTAAGGGAAGGACAGACAGCCTCGACTACAGAGACCCCACCTAAAAACTCAAAACAAAACTTAGGTTGAAAAAAAACAAAACAAAAAACAAACAAACAAAAAAAGTTGGGCTGGTAGCTCAATCTATGGTCTCAGTACTTGGGGAGGAGTAGGCAGAAAGAGCAAGGACTTGAAGGGTCATCTTCATTATACAGACTCAGGACTAACCTGGAGTATATGAGACCCTATTCCAAAAATCAAACAAGGAGCTGGAGAGATGGCTCAGAAGTTAAGAGCATTTGCTGCTCTTTCAGAGGATTGGGGTTCATTTTCAACAACCCCATGGTGCTCAGAACTGTCTGTAACTCTAGTTCCAAAGGATCCAACACCCTCTTCTGGCCTCTTTAGGTACTGAACACATTTGGTGCATAGACATTTACAGGCAAAACACCATATACAAATTAAAAAAAAATCAGGTCTGGTATATTGTGCTCTTCTTCAATCCCAAAATTTGGGAGGCAGAAGGATCTCTTTGAGTTCGAGGACAGCCTGGGCTACATAGTGAGTTCTAACAAAAACTAATAAAACAACTCTCCTAAAAAGTATCATATGGGGGTGGGGGTGGCTGGAGAGATGGCTCAATGGTTAAGAGTACTACATGATCTTCCAAAAGTCCTGAGTTCAATTCCCAGCAACCACATGGTGACTCACAACCATCTATAATGAGATCTGCTGCCCTCTCCTGGGCTGCAGGCAGACAGACATGCAGGCAGAACATTGTACAAATAATAAGTAAATAAATCTTTTTGTTTGTTTGTTTGTTTGTTTGCTTTTTTGAGACAGGGTTTCTCTGTGACTTTGGAGGCTGTCTTGGAACTAGCTCTTGTAGACCAGGCTTGTCTCGAACTCACAGAGATCCGCCTACCTCTGCCTCCCGAGTGCTGGGATTAAAGGCGTGCGCCACCAACGCCTGGCTAATAAATCTTTTTTAAAAAGCATCACATCAATAGTAGTTATAAAGGGAATAAAAGCCGAGACTAGAATAGAGGGAGAAGAAAGGGCATTGTGGAGTGGGCCATCAGGTGGTCAGGAAAGGCCTCTGGGGTAATGTCACTGGAGTGGAGACTGGAAAAATGAGAAGTCACCCAGTGGAGGCCTCAGGTGTGAGCCAGCGGGAAGTCAACTGAAGAGTCTGTGTCCACGTGGGCATCCATCAAGGAGGGCTGTGTTCTGGGAGGTAACTTCCTGACTTTGTGTGCTCAGAATGTCTCAGGGGCTAGTTTTTCTCCTCTGCCTCTACCCTGTCCTCTCTAGGACACTATGCCCCCAACCTTTCTTCTCCAGCATGCCCTAGATTCCAGGATTCCTGATTGCCATCCAAAGCTGTCTACACTCTTTCATTAAGACTGACTTTGCTTTGACACAGACTTTGCCAAGCCCCCACCAAAGGCATCTGCTGCGCCTGCTCACCATCCCTTGCCTTCTCCAACACCCACCCCCTCCAAAAGAATAAAAACTTTCCAGATTTGGCAGCCCACCCTGAAGCCTCAAAGCCTGGCCTGCTCCACTCACTGCTCTCTACCCACTGCCTCTTCCCCCCACTGCCTCTCCCCCCACTGCCTCTCCCTCCCCACTGCCCCTCCCTCCCCACTGCCTCTCCCTCCCCCTTCCTCCCTCCCTCCCTTCCCCCTCTCGTCTGCCCTCTGTCCCCTCTCTCCTCCTTTCAGCTAACATTTACTGGTGGCTGACAGGGTGCCAAGCACTGTGCTAGGTCATGGACAGGGATTCTAAGGATGAAGAAGGCTTGGCAATGTCCCTGGAGACCCTGGGTGTTGAGAGATACACAGGTAAAATATTACTAAAAACAAACAAAACCACAGCTTTTCTTGAAACGGTGTTTTGCGTTGCCCAAGCTGGCTTCAAACTCTGTAGAAGGTCTCTGAATCCCCAACCGTCTTGAGTGCTGGAGGGTTTACAGATGTGTACCACCATGCCAGACTTATGCAGTGCTGGGGCTCTGTGCATCCTTGGCAAGTACTCTACCAACGGAATCACATTCTAGGCTGTAATATACTTCATGTATCTGCTTTTTCCTCACTCTGGGTAGGGTTTCATTATATAATTCTGTCTGGCCTGGACTCACTATATAGACTATCATACTCTACTTTTATCTAGGACCATGGATATGCTAAGAGAATACTGTAACATTGAGCTATATTCCCAGCCCCTAGTCGGGATATCTAAAAGAAAAAAGTGAACAAACAAACAAATAAATAAATAAACTGAAAAAATAAAACTCCACAAACTAGTGATAGCTGTGAGGTACCAGGGAACCTAGATATTTATTTCATCCAGGAATATCAAAGGGATGAGCTGTTAGATGTATGAAGTTGGACAAATGGCTTTAACTCTCAGTTTTTGTTTTTTTTTAGACAGGGTTTCATACTGTAGCTCCTGCTGTCCTTGAACTCACTAGGTAGACCAGGCTGGTCTCGAACTCTTGGCAGTCTGCTTTACTCTGTCTCTGGGGGTGCTCTAAAGATTTGATGGAATCATCTAGGTAAAAATATCTACTACAGTGGTTGGCATATGAAAAGTGCTCAAAATGTGAGTGATATTGTTGTTTTTCCTAAAGTCACATACATTTTTTGATGAGTAAATCTGAGGCTGCTGGATCTAGGAAAGGGTGAAGGGCATGTCATGTGGTTGCGCCATGGGCAGACTCAGATGGAAAGAAGGTAGGTTGGGGAGGCTCCTTGGGTCATGTGATGAAAGGCCTGGTGTGTCCTGCTGAGAGTCTGGGCTCCATCTGGTCAGTGCAGGAACATTTGTGTTTTATCTTACTGTTTTGTTTTGTTTCAATTGTGATAAAATATAAGCAACATAAAAACTATCATCCTAACAATTTTCAGGTATTCATTTCAGTAGCATAAAGGATATTTACATGTTGCACAAACATCACTATCCATCCACAGAACTTTTTTTCAGTGCTGAGGCTAGATCTTGGAACTTCACAGGTGCAAGGTAAGTCTGAGAAGAGTATTTGCAGCCTGCAAAAATGGGGCTTTCCTGCTCTTTGTCTTTGCAGAGAGTCACCTAAATCCCAGAATTAGGGCTGGATGGCTCAGCAGGCACTCGGCTGCTCCCAATCATGACTACCTGAGTTTCCTTCCTAGAGCTTACATAGAAAAGGGGTGGAGAGAACTGACTCGCACAGGTCGTACTCTGACTTACACACACACACACACAAATAATGGAAAGAAAGGTTGAATCCTGGGATTATGGGCATGCGAGGGAGCATAGACCTCTGCATACTGGCTCTGTTTCCGGGACAGCGAGGAGGCCCAGCCACCTAACCCTTCTTCCTTTCTGGAGATCCTGGATGGAGGTAGGTTCCTTCCTCTTGCTCCTTGTTTGCTTGGGCTTGAACCCAGGGCTCTGTACATAAAGGAAAGCATGATACCACTGAGCTGCAGCCCCAGCCTTAAGGTTGGAGGTTTGTTAATGGTTCTTTTACATCCCTCCACCCCCCCAGCCCCCACGGGTTTACCCCAGACTTTTCTGGACTCCCCCTTTCTCAACTTAAATCCCTTTGAGTATAGGTCAGGTATTTGGTACGGTTGTCGCCCCTCCCTCCTGTCTACCAACTCCTTCCCTACAGAAGACTAAGAAGGGAGTGACAGTCATCTTACTCAGTGACCTATCTCTAGTGCCCAGGAGGCATTCACCCTTTCTTTTCTAAGAAAGTGAGCCTGGTGCCCAGGGTAGAGACTCAGCCAAGGAGCTGGAGGCCATCCATAGGCTATATTTGCCATAGTGTGTGTGTGTGTGTGTGTGTGTGTGTGTGTGTGTGTGTGTGTCCATCCATTTTAGTGCTCTTCTTCTACTGGAGAGGGCAAGCTGCTGTCCTGAGGTTTCTTGCAGAAGAAGCCATTCCATATTTAAGCTGAATTAGCTGAATAACCAGCATTAGCTTGCTAAAATAAAGGCCTAGTCTCAAGAAGTGTATCATCTAGGGTTGAGTATTTGCCTATTCTATTTAGGATCCTGGGTTTCAATCCTCAGCACTGGGGTAGGGGGAGCAGAAGTTTACATTGTAGTTGCTTAGAGAAAGAACATAAGTTTATGATTCATTTGCTCAGTAGAGAAATCCAGGGGCTAGCCTGGATTCCTTTCTTTGACTAGTCCCCATTGTTTACTGCTCCTCACTCTTCTCATTCTCTTGTTTCCATCTTCCTTTCAAGCCAGTCGCCTCTTACCTGGAATACTTATATGTTGTAAAGCCCCCAACTGCCCTTGCTTTCCTGGTCTTAACACACACATGCACACACAGACACACACAGACACACACAGACACACACACATACACACACACACACACCACAGATTTATGTGGATGTGAGGGTAATATATTTAATAGAATTTTTTTGAGATAGGGTTTCTCTCTGTAGCTTTGTAGACCAGGCTGGCCTCGAACTCACAGAGATCCACCTGCCTCTGCCTCCCGAGTGCTGGGATTAAATGTGTGCGCCATCACCACCCAGCTTTTAATAGAATATTTTATTTATTCTTTGAGAATCTCTCCCACATATACAATGTACTTTGATTATATTTACTCACACTTTTCTCCTCCAACTCCTCCAGGATGATCCCCCACATACACATTGGCTTTATTTTTGAGACAAGATTTCTCTACATAGCCCAGGTTGGCCTCAGACATTACCAGGATGGATTAGAATAGTTGGCTTTTTGTTTTTCCTGGGTTAGGGTCTAGTTGTGTTGTCCTGGCTGACCTTGAACTCATGACATCAATCAATCATTTTACCTCAGTTTCCCAATAGCTGAATCCAGATGTTGTCACAATGCCTGGTACATTTATTGAATTTAATCATGTCATTCCACAGTTTAAAATGCTAGAATTACTTCCATGGTACTTAGATTAAACTCGAAGTTACAACCCGACACAGTCATGTACACCTGTAGTTGTAGTTTCAGCATTCAGAAGGCATAGGAAGGAGGCGCATGAATTCAAGGCCAACCTGGGGCTGGGTGTGATGGTGGTGCCTGCAATCCCAATATTCGGGAGTGGAAGCTGGACAGTCAGGCTCAGACCAGCCTGGGAAGAACGAGATTCTGTCTCAGGAACAAAACAAAACCAGTACTACCACCGTCGCCGCCACCAGCAGTATTTTTATAAATCCAGAATTTGGGAGGCATCACTTCAAGGCCAGCCTAATGTACAGAGCGAGTTTCCTGGGGTCCATATGGTGGGATAAGAGACCCAAGCCCAGCAAGTTATCCTCAGACTTCCACATGTGGGCTGTGCTGTGGTGTTTCTGCCTCAGACAGAAGGGGAGGCAGGAGGAGCTGTAACTTCAGTCTAAGTGGCTTGTTTGACTTCCTCAGATAGTTGCCCAAAGGTAGTTCTGGAGGCTCAGAGAGGAAGGGCATCCTGTGGTGGCTTCTATCCCTCCCTGTGTGTTCTAGTTTCTTGGCTCTTTCTTGGTGTCTAGCGCTTTTTATTCCTCTCACATTCTGCCCTCTGTTCCGGAGGCTTTCGAAGTAACACTATCTTAGTCTCCTTTTAAATTCCCTGCCCGGTGCCCCCACTTTTGAGTTTGTATCAGCTTGTCTTTCGTTTTGAGCCTCTCTGGGGGTGGTCTTCTCCCCTATTCCACCCAGATACACCCGCTGTCCTTTTGCCCCGCCATGTTTCTTTACAGCACCTGGGGTCGAGGGTAAGGAAGAACCCTCTAGGACCAAAGGATGCAGTAGGGGGCGGGTCCAATCCCTCTATTTACATATGCATGAGATCTCCCGGGCAAGCATCGAAAAGGCGGGGTTCCTGGGGAGTGGGCGGGAAGGGGGCGGACACCCTCAGAGCCACGGAGTATAAAGACCGTGCGCAGGGACTGCGCTCCCCGCACTGCTGAGAAGCGGAGCCTCCTTTTGCGGGTCCCACGTTTTGCTTGTTTCCCCGAACTACCGGTCCCCGCCCCAGCTCCCACTGGCTGGGCCAATTGTGGTGTGGCTGTCGCCGTTTGTCGGAGGAGCCTTAATCGGCCACCTGCCGCGTTCCACAGCCTTTTTGCATCTCGGATTTCGGGGCGGTTCCCTCCCCCATCTTTCCCTGTTTCTTTGCACCCCGCTTTTTCTGCGTTTCGTTCGGGTTTTGTAGCCGTCTGGTTTGCACCCCTTTTTGTTTTGCTTCTAGGAGGTGTGTGGGGTGAAGGTGCCTTGGCATCCCTTCCCCTGGTTATCTTTCCCTGTTTTGACAGCCCCCCTTTCTATCACAGTCGGGGGGGCCTAGCCTCGGCGCACCTCCGCTGCGCTGCCATCAGACCACAGCGAGTGGCTGTGCACCCCGGAATTTGCAGCAGCTGCATATCCGAGTGGAGTCTCCCTCGCCTCGCTCCTTGCGCGTTTCGGTGCGTGGAGGGCTTCAGCGCGCGACGCCCCCGCTTCTCCGCAGCCCCCCGCAGCTTGCCGGGACTCGCCCCGTGCCGCCAAGATGGTCATCCAGAAAGAGAAGAAGAGCTGCGGGCAGGTGGTTGAGGAGTGGAAGGAGTTCGTGTGGAACCCGCGGACGCACCAGTTCATGGGGCGCACCGGGACCAGCTGGGGTACGCGGGGCTGGCGCGGGAAAGGTGGTGGCTGACTGCCCGGAGACGCCTTTGGGGCACAGGGTCCCGCGGGCATCGCCCCAGCTCCCCTGCCGGGTCCCTGGCGTCCAGCCCCCACTGCCGGGCTTTGGACCGGGAGGGGCCCCAGTCAGCGGTCTAATCTCTCTGGCTGGCCGCTGCGGAGGCGGAGAAAGTAGGTCACTGCCGCCTGCCCGCCCCCCACGGAGCCCCCTCGGGCGGGGGGTCGCGGGTTCTGCGCGCGTGTCCGTGCAGCGGCGCTCCCGCTCCGGCTCAGGCCCTGCTGGCAGCACACGGTCTTCACCCCCCTCCCCGAAGAGTGCCCTAACTCTCCCTTCGGCTTTCACTAGCTAGCCAACCTCATCTATTTTTAGCTCTCACCCACCCCCTTGGACCCTGGGAACATTCATGAGGGGGCGGATCTGGCAAGGGGTCTTGGAGGGGGGCGCGTTCTTAACAGCGGAAGTTGTTTGTCCATATTCCACCATTGGGCGTTTGAAGCCTTCTGTGGCGGTTTTGTGGGTCGGGGGCTGCCAAGAGGGATGACACTTTTTCAGGCTAGATGCTTCACACGTTAGAGGCGGAGGGAGAAATGGTCACTGTGCTGAGATGGATACATCCTCAGACTAAGTGTTTCCGTGGGACTCTGATGCCTTGGGGGAACTGTCTATCCTTACCTTAGGGGTATGCAAGGACTTTTATGTAGCCAGGGTCTGCTGATGGGCACAGGTGAGGTGAGAGTGACATTCTTGCAAAAGACAGTGAGTGCCAAGGGAGACAATTAAAGCACAAGGGGTCCTGTGTGACATAATTTACAATATATCCACCATGATTGGCCACAATTTCATCAGACCACCCACCTAGGACTTAGGGGACCATAAAAGAAGATCAGTGTAGCCCCTTTCCTCAAGAAAGCAGAGACCCTCTGGGGCGTGAAGGATCAATGAATGACTGCTTGGACAATCAGAAGGCTCCACAGAGGAACTGTCTTCTTGGGCGGAAAGACTGATAGACAGCTCAGGGTGGTTGGGAACAGCATGTCCTCTTCATACGAGACCTAGGAGGAGCCATGAGATAAGATGTCCAGGGAAGGCTTCTAGCCCAGTCTGTCTTCTCCTTGACTCTAGCCAGGAGCTTAGCGTCTTTGTAGCTGGGCCACTGTTAGCCCCTCATTTCAGAGCTGCTTCCAAAAGTTTGGCTTCCCACAGGGTGTGTGTGTGTGTGTGTGTGTGTGTGTGTGAGAGAGAGAGAGAGAGAGACAGAGAGACAGAGAGACAGAGAGACAGAGACAGAGAGAGATCGTTCTAGGAGCCTAGGCTCTGAGGTGGTAAGAATTTGGCAGAGAATAGTGGCCTTGCCAGCTCACAGCCCTTGGACTAGCATATCTCTTAAGCATGAGTTCCAACGCAGCAGGAACAGTTGTGCCTTTTAAGGACCCTGCACAGGTTGAGAAGTTGGGAATGTAGTCAGAGGCAGAACAACAGTGGCCTATTCTTGGAATTGTCACAACAACTACAGTTTAGGCCTCTTGTGGCCTCCAAAGGGTTGGACTCCACTGTGCTCCAGGAGGAGGCTGGGAGTCCGGGCCGGAGCTGGGCTCTGCCTGTTTTCAGCTTGTTTCCTTTGGCTCCCAGGGGAAGGCCCCAAGATATCCTGTCGCTCCTTGGCTATCCCAGTGCACAGCTTGAGAGGAAAGAAAGCTGAGGGGGGTGGTGGGCTAGGTGAGGGTATGAAGGAGGTGCGGAACCTACTGACTCCAGTTCCTTCACCCTAGCCTTCATCCTCCTCTTCTACCTCGTCTTCTATGGCTTCCTCACGGCCATGTTCACCCTCACCATGTGGGTGATGCTGCAGACTGTCTCCGACCATACTCCCAAGTACCAGGATCGACTGGCCACACCAGGTAAGTGAAGAGGTCCCTTTCTAGACACTCTGTGGTGTCTCACAAGCAACTTAGTTCTTTCCAGGAGTTTGAGAGGAAGTTCTTGAACTTGGCCTGCTGGCCTGCCTCCCTCCCCTCCCCTCCCATGCCCTGCAGCTGTGAGTTATGTGATCTGGAGAAATGGCAAATGTCACAGGGGATTGCTGTCCCAGGAAGGCAATCTCAGGTCTTTGCCCTGTCCCTTATCCTGGTGTTCTTCACATGCGTTTCCTTTCCTCCATGTGTTTGGCGTCTTATATGACCCTAGCCTTTATTCATGTTGACTCTAGGCTTGATGATTCGCCCCAAGACTGAGAACCTTGATGTCATTGTCAACATCAGTGACACTGAAAGCTGGGATCAGCATGTTCAGAAGCTCAACAAGTTCTTAGAGCGTGAGTGCGGGGCTAGTCCAGGACCTTGAGGGGGAACTGGGGACCCTCCAAGTGGACCATCAGGCCTCTGACTCTTTCTTCCTCCCACCTCCTAGCTTACAACGATTCCATCCAAGCCCAAAAGAACGATGTCTGCCGCCCTGGTCGATACTATGAGCAACCAGACAATGGGGTTCTCAACTATCCAAAACGGGCCTGCCAATTCAACCGGACACAGCTGGGCAATTGCTCTGGCATTGGGGACCCTACCCACTACGGTTACAGCACTGGGCAGCCCTGTGTCTTCATCAAAATGAACCGGGTACCCACGACCTTGGTCCCTAAGGAGAATGGAGGAGGGAGCTGGGGCCACCATCTGTTAACTAATGTGTCCTTTCATTGGGGTTAATGGGCATTAAAGAGATTTTTGGTTGTTTGTACTAAGAGGCGGGGCTAGTGGAAACTAAGTTCAGGAGCTGGAAGGCTGGACGCCAAGATATGGCACCTTCTAACTCCACCCCCTTTTCTTTCTCCAGGTCATCAACTTTTATGCAGGGGCGAATCAGAGTATGAACGTTACCTGTGTTGGGAAGGTGAGTGTGTGGGCCCTCCCCACCTGCTCACCTGTCTGTACGTCATGGTTTCTGAGTATTTCACCCATCTCTTCCTGTCTGTTTTGCTTTCAGAGGCCCCAACACTATAGGGACATGGGGGTAAGAGTGGGCACCGCACAGCTGTAGTTCTAAGGGGCTCTTAGCCCTGTTGCTTCTCTCTAGGAGACAGAAGCCTGCTCTCCCGGAGACAGACCCACCCCTCCTGCACCAAAGCCCTGGCCTCTGGCTCCTTCTTTTTCATCTCAGTTGTCTGTGCTTCCACTCTTCCATCCCTGTTCCCTTTAGATGTCTGGTAGCTGCTGATCAGTTAGCGCCATTTGCTACAACAACGTTGTCCCTGGAACCCTGCACCGACTCTGTCCTCTCTAGAAATCTGCCGCCCTCCCCCCATGTCCCCCCTCCTCCCTCTTCCTACTGAGTCCTCACTGTTTATCTGTTCTTTCTTGGCTCTGCTCCAGAGGCCGATTCCCAAGGATGGGGTAAGAACTTGGGGTTGATAGTGGAGTAGAAGGCCTCCACTGTTGTTAGCACCCCTTAGGAAACCTAATCTGATGGGGGACGGGCCACCCCCTCTCTGTAGACATGCAGATAAGAACATGTGTGCTTGGACATACAACACACACCCCTGCAGAGCAGATAGCTCAAGGAAAACGAATTCGAGAGGAATAGTTTGGGGCAAAGGAGGTGCAAGTGTGTGAGCTCTCCCAGGTGCCTGCTGTCCCTAACACAGTCTCTCCTTAACCTTCCTGCACCCCCACAGAGAGATGAAGATGCTGAGAATCTTGGCCACTTCGTCATGTTTCCTGCCAATGGCAACATTGACCTCATGTACTTTCCCTACTATGGCAAAAAGTTCCACGTAAGTCCCAAGGAAGGTCCTGATAGTGGCTCCTGAAGGGCAAACGGGGATCTTGGGAAAGAGGCCACAGCACCAGGGGCTCAAATCTTTGTCTTCTTCTGGCCTAGGTGAACTATACACAGCCCTTGGTGGCGGTGAAGTTCCTGAATGTGACCCCCAACGTGGAGGTTAATGTAGAATGCCGCATTAACGCTGCCAATATCGCCACAGATGATGAGCGAGACAAGTTTGCTGGCCGTGTCGCCTTCAAACTTCGAATCAACAAAACCTGAGGCTCCCCCTCCCCCACTTTCCCTTGGATGCTTCTGGAATGTCCTTGACCCTGCCTGACCCCTCCCTCACCCCCAAAGGTATTTTTTATAACAGAGCTATGACTTGTCTGAGCCTCACACCCCTTTTCTCAACTTCTCAACCTAGCCTGATGTCCACACAATTTCCAACATCTCCCAACCTTAGCTTAGCCAGAGACAGAGAGATGGGCTGCCAAGAGGGCCACAGAGGCGTTAGGGGTTTTCTAGTCAGTAGCGGAGCTGTTACTCAGTGCCCAGCATGCACAAGGGCCTCAGCACTGTTGGAGTCTTTCTGTTTGAGTTGTTTATGAGATGTCTTTACAGCTCTTGCTTCCATTTCTACTCCCATCCCCTGAGATCTGTAGAAAACGGCCCTGAACCCAGCCACCTATACACTCACCCCCTCTCCACATACCCTCACCTTTGCTCCCCAGAGGTGAAGGTTGTCCTCCCACCTTTACAACGCTCCAGCCACGTTTCTGCTCCCTCACACTCCTGCATTGTAGCCAGTATCTTGGTGGCTTTGACTTCTGGCTCTCCCGGGAGGCCTCTCCTTCCCCCATTCTTATCCCCTTGGAAAAGCCCATTTGTAACTGACTACAACTTGGTTCTGTGGCCTTTTCCTTCCTTCCTGGTACATCCCCCTTCTCCTCCAATTATGAGTCCATGTTCTGGGAAAGGAGGACTGTATGGGAAGTCTTTAATTCTTCTAGAAAATTCTCTAGTAGGCCTAGACTTTAATTTCTTCCTAGTCCCCCCTGTCATCCAAACAGCTCCTACACAGTCGGGCTTGACCTGGGCTGAATATTGAATATCCACTTTGTTTTTTAACTGTTGATTCCCCCCCCCCCGCCTTCCCAGAATATCTTTCAAGTTCTACTTCCCAGGGAGCTCTGGGGGAGGGGCTGCTAGCTTGGCTCTCTCCCCAGTGGCCACCTTGGAAACGTCAGCTGGCTGGGGGGGACTCCCTGAGCCCAGATCTGCCCACCCCCATGCTCTCTGGCTGCTTCTTTCAAGTTACTAACTGGTCACTAACTTCTCTTTCTGCATGCCAGCCTGAAAGTTTCAGATACCCCCTCCGGCTCAGCTCCAAATTTCTTGTTTCCATTTCTTTCAGACTCTTTTGCCTTTAAAAAACAAACAAACAAACAACCCCTGTAATGCCCCTAGAATATTAAATAAGAGTCTCCTGAGTTTTCCTCAGCTGTGGAGGCGGTTTCCTCTGGCTTCTCTGCTTGTCTTTATCCTTCCTAACCTACCCCTTCTTCGTTAACACTGAGGCCCCCACACCCCACACTCAAATGGATCCTCCCACTGGATCTGTGTCCTCTCCATTGAGTTCCTGGGTTTCCTGCTCCTTCATCTTCCCAGTGGTCTCCCCTGCAGTTATTTAATGCCTGTGTCAGATCTACTGTAAAAAGAGGATAAAGTACAATAAAATGAGAGTGATTATATATATAAATATATATCATACACAGAGCCCTGTGTGTGCTTGTCCTTTTCTGGGAAATGACTGGAGGATGGATTTAGGTGATACTGGGTTGCCCAAGCCTTGAGCATGGACTTCCATTTTGACCTTTGCCTTCCAGTGGCCAAGAGTCAATTCCCTTCTTTCACTGTCATTAAATTAATGCACACTGTGTTGAGATTTATAAAGTGCTCCTGTGTGGATTTTAGGCACCACGCATATGAGTGCACACTCATGGGCAGGGTCCTTGGCCCCAGTTTAATAGACACATAAAAAGCACATGAGAAATTGCCATATAAGATAGACCCAAGCTTCAAGGAAGCAAAGTGAGCCGGGCGTTGGTGGCGCATGCCTTTAATCCCAGTACTTGGGAGGCAGAGGCAGGCGGATCTTTGTGAGTTCGAGACCAGCCTGGTCTATAAGAGCTAGTTCCAGGACAGCCTCCAAAGCCACAGAGAAACCCTGTCTCGAAAAACCAAAAAAAAAAAAAAAAAAAAAAAAAAAAGGAAGCAAAGTGAGCTAGTGATGACAATTTGGAGTGGTCTATTGTCAGGGGCTCCAGAGGGAAGTTCTCTTAGAGGAGACATCACACGAACTGGGACTTCAGTTAAGGAGACAAGAACATTCATCAATGATTTGAGACAGATCAGTTGACTAGATGAAGCCCTTTCTAAAATTAGGAAACTAGCTGGGCATAGGTGGCACACGCCTTTAATCCCAGCACTCGGGAGGCAAAAGCAGGCGGATCTCTGTGAGTACAAGGCCAGCCTGGTCTACAGAGCGAGTTCCAGGCCAGCGTCCAAAACAATGCAGAGTAAAAAACAAAAACCCAGAAACTAGAAACTGTAGATTCTAATTTTTGTCTTTTAAATTTATGAATTTATGGCAATTTTCCTGCTCCGGCTTCTGAGTGTTGGTGTGTATTACCATATCAAGCTAGAATCCCAATTTTGTGTGAAAATACACAGAAACATTAAAAAAAAAAGGAGGGTGGGTATATACATATGTTGTACTATACTGAGGAGGGAACGTGTTGCTAGCTACTAATAATTTTCCTCTTTGGGCATAGATTTTACCATTTGTTTTGGCATTCATGGTGTTGTGCATGCATCTGTACAAGTTAATTTTCTAAGCAAATACTAAGCCCAATTCAATGCCAAAACAGGCTGGCCTGGAACTCACAGAGATTCGCCTACCTCTGCCTCCCGAGTGCTGGCATTAAAGGTGTGCCACCAATGCCCGGCCGGTATTCACTCTTAACCTCTGAGCTATCTCTCCAGATCTGCCCTAACTTAAATTTTCAGAGAATGGTTTCTGATATTTGACAAAAGCAAACAGAATTCCCTATCCCCTGTTTTTCCTTTCTTCAATTTTCAGTGTTGGGAATTGAACCTAAGACCTTTTACATTATAGTAGGCTATACTATAGGGTTATGTGCCCAACCCTCACTCTTTGTTTTAAACCATTATTGGCTCTGCCTGGGTACCTAAACTGCCTATAAATGTGTGATAATTTTGGCTGGAAGTGCAGCTCTGTAATAGAGAACAGGGAACATGCTTGGCATGTGAAGCCCACCCCCCAAGTTTAACTCTAATGCTCACCACTTCTTCCATCCCCGGATGTAGCTCATCTCCAGAGTGCTTGTCCAGCATACGTGAGGCGCCTGGGGTTAACTTCCACTACACATAAGACTGGTACTCCTGAGCACACCTTGTATCCTAGCACTCCAGAGGCAGGCCAGTCTCTATGAGTTCAAGCTAGCCTGGTCTACAGAATGAGTTCCAGGATAGCCAAAGATACACAGAGAAACCTTGTCTTGAAAACCCGAAACCAAAAAAACAAAACAAAACAAAACAAAACAAAAAACCTGGTAGTACTCAAAGCGGTGGAGGTAAGCCTACTAGAATAACTAGAGGTTGTAGGTCATCATCCCCTTCAATGGGAACTTGAGATCAGCCTGAGGGGTTGGAGAGATGGCTCAGTGGTTAAGGGCACTGACTGCTCTTCCAGAGGACTGGGGTTCAATTCCCAGCACTCATGTAGCAGCTCACAACTGTCTATAACTCCCAAGATCTGACAGCCTCACACAGACATACATACAGGCAAAACACCAATACCCATAAAAATAAACATAAAAAAAATCAGCCTGAGCTACAGACACTACCTAAAAAAGTAAAATCCTCCCACTCCCCCCCTTTTGAAATAATGATGCACAGCCCGGCATTGGTGGTGCACGCCTTTAATCCCAGCACTTAGGAGGCAAAGGCAGGTGGATCTCTGTGAGTTGTGAGTTCAAGGCCAGCCTGGTCTACAGAGTGAGTTCCAGGACAGCCTTCAAAACAATACAGAGAAACCCTGTCTCGAAAAACCAAAGAAAAAAACAAAGAAAAGAGAACTAAGGATGCACGCGTTTAGGCGAGCCCTCAACTTGCTTCCATCTTCCTTCATTAGCCTCCTGGGCACTGGGATGACAAGTATGGGATTTTCTTCATTTGAGAGAGAATTGATCTCAATTTCAATCTCTAAGATTTATTTTATGTGTGTGTTTTGTATATACAGCTCTCTGTGCACCAAGGAGGTCAGAAGAAGGCATTGGCTCTCCTGGAACTGGAGTTACAGATGGTTGTGAGTCACCATGTGGTGCTAGGGATTGAGCCTCAGTCCTCTGGAAGAGCAGCAGGCAGTGCTCTTAACGGCCATGTCATGGTTTTCTCCAATGCATTAAAACCAAAGTTAGTGGACACCCCTGTAAGTTTTCATTCCAACTGAAAATGGCCTTTTTGTTTGTTTATCAAGATAGAAAGGGTTTTTGGGTTTTTTTTTTTTTTTTTTTTTTTTTGAGACAGGGTTTCTCTGTAGCTTTGGAGGCTGTCCTGGAACTCACTTTATAGACCAGGCTGGCCTCGAACTCACAGAGATCCGCCTGCCTCTGCCTCCCGAGTGCTGGGATTAAAGGCGTGCGCCACCAACGCCTGGCGATAGAAAGGGTTTTGCTATATAACAGTCCTGGCTGTCCTGGAACTTACTCTGTAGACCAGGCTCACCTTGAACTCACAACTAACAGAGATCTGTCTGCCTCTGCCTCCCGAGCACTGGGACTAAAGGCATGTGCCACCACTGCCCAGTGAAAGTGGTTTTTTAAAATTAGGAAACTAGCTGGGCATAGGTGGCTCATGCCTTTAATTTCAGCACTCGGGAGGCAGAAGCAGGCGGATCTCTGTGAGTTCGAGGCCAGCCTGGTCTACAGAGCGAGTTCCAGGACAGCCTCTAAAACAAATATGCATTGGTGCTTTACCATGGGTGTCAGGTCCTCTGGAACTAGAATTACAGACAGTTGTGAGCTGCCCTGTGGATGCTGGGAATTGAACCCAGGTCCTCTGAAAGAGCAGTCAGTGTTCTTAACCACTGAGCCATCTCTCCAGCCCCCCTGAAAATGATCTTAACACTTACTTGTTTACAATTTTGATCTGCTGATCATACAGCTCAGTTTGTGAAGTCTGTGCAAGCCCTCAGTTCAACAAACAAATCAACTTATTGGCATTCCATCACCAGTCTATTACTGCTCTAATTAAAACATACACACATATATATACATACATATATATTTATTGTTGTTATTTTTTGAGACAGGGTTTCTCTGTATTATTTTGGAGGCTGTCCTGGAACTGGCTCTGTAGACCAGGTTGGCCTTAAACTCACAGAGATCCACCAGCCTCTGTTTCCAGAGTGCTGGGATTAAAGGTATCGCCACCAATGCCGGCTTAAAACATATTTTAAGGAATGGCAGTTGCAATGTAATCAAATACTTTTCAGCACCTGTTGATATGATCATACAATCTTTTCCTTTGTTACTATTATGAATTATGTTGACAAATTTTATGCTACTAAAGGAACCCTGACTCTGGACTGGCTAGAGCATAGTATATTTCAAATTCAGCAATGGATTCTGATATTTGGGTCATTTTGCACAATACTTTTATATTACCTTGTTCCTAGCTTTTTAGTATTTTAAAAGTTTTTAAAACACAAAAGCTCTTGTAGTTCTTATTCTCCTGCCTCTACTTCCTCAGTTCTTGGCATTCTGGGTAACTGGTCTGTTTGGTGATGATTATTAAACCCAGGGCTTCATGCATATTAGACAAGTGCAGTACCAACTGAGTTATGTCCTCAGCTGCTTTCATTCTGGATGAAGCGAAGGTTCTCTAGTGTGGTAGGCACACGCTCTCCTAAACTACTCTTTTTTTTGATACAGGGTTTCTCTGTATTGTTTTGGAGGCTGTCCTGGAACTCTGTAGACCAGGCTGGCCTCGAACTCACAGAGATCTGCCTGCCTCTGCCTGCTGAGTGCTGGGATTAAAGCCATGCGCCATCAACACCTGGCCTTAATTACACTCTTAACCCTTAGTGTAATGTTATTATTATTACTAGAGACAGGATCTCACTGTACAGTCCTAGCTGGGTGGAGCTTGCTATGTAGATTAGGCTGGAGTCTAACTCATATAAATCCACCTTCCTGTGCCTCCATAGTGAGTGCTGGGCCTAAAGGCTTGTGACAATATGCCAGAGATGTTTACTCTTTTCCTATGTCCCAGAGTTAACAGTGGGCCATTTGATTATTTATATTTTCCTTTCACACTAGCTCAATTTTGTTTTGAGATAGGATCTGCTGATGTTGGCCAAGCTACCTAGCATCTGTACACTCCTGCCTCAGCCTTCCTCAGCTGAGGTTTATGTTTATTTATCTATTTAGACAGTCTCACTAAGATGCATTGGCTGGCCTAGAACGGCTATGGAGACCTTCCTGCCTCTTGCTTTCCTAGCACTGGGATTAAAGGCATCACACCCAGATACTTTCCGATGTGGGGAATGGAAGCTGAGATCTTCAGGATGGGCACATGCTCTAACATGGAGTTACACTTCCAATCTCTAGGTTTCCTCCCCTCCTCTTCTTTTGGGATAGTGCCTAAACTGACCTCAAAGCTCTGAGCTCAAAGGATCCCCTGCCTCATCTCTGGGCAGCCAGAAGGACTTCAAGTATGTGTGAGTTCACCAGATCTCCTTTCCTCTTTCCCTCCTCTCCCTCCTTTCCTCTTTCCCTCTTCTTCTTTTTCTTTGGATGACAGGACACGTGGCTTTGCACATGTCGAGTCTGTGCTGAACTATAATTTTTAACTTTTCAATGTAAATATACAATGTCAATATATATTTGAAAGTTTTGGCTTTAGATTTATCCTTTCAATCACATGTCAGTAATTTATAGCTTTAATTTTAGATCAAGTACTAGGTTTCTTTCTTTCTTTCTTTCTTTTTTGGTTTTTCGAGACAGGGTTTCTATTGCTTTGGAGGCTGTGCTGGAACTCGCTCTGTAGACCAGGGTGGCCTCAAACTCACAGAGATCCGCCTGCCTCTGCCTCCTGAGTGCTGGGATTAAAGGTGTGTGCCACCAATGCCCTGCTGGTTTTTTTTTTTTTTTTTTTTTTGGTTTTTCGAGACAGGGTTTCTCTGTAGCTTTGGAGGCTGTCCTGGAACTCACTTTGTAGACCAGGCTGGCCTCGAATTCACAGAGATCCGCCTGCCTCTGCCTCCCGAGTGCTGGGATTAAAGGCGTGCGCCACCAACGCCCGGCTAGGTTTCTTTGTTTTTTAAAAGATTTCGTTACTTGTTTTATTTGTATGCGTGTGTGTCTTTAGTTTGTGCATGTGTACCATGTGTGTGCAGGTGCCTTTGGAGAAGAGGTTGAATATCCTGGAGATACATATTTGTGAGCCACCTGGCATGGATGCTGGGAATAGAACCCTGGTCCTCTGGAAGAGCAGAATGTGCTTTCAACCACTGAGCCATTTCTCCAACCCCTAGGTTCCTTATTTTTTCTCTTAAATAATGAAGAAGGCACTAGCTGGGCAGCAGAGCGAGATCCAGTACAGGCTTCAAAGCTACACAGAGAAACCCTGTCTCAATAAACAAACAAATAAATAAATAAAGCACTTAGGGCTATGTATTTTCCCGAATATCTGAAACTCATTATGTAGATCAGGCTAGCTGGAACCTAGAGACCAGTCTGCCATGGCCCTAGATGTTCTGCAACTTTCACTGTAGACTAGGCTGGCCTCAAATTCAGAGGTCCAATATGCTTCTTAAATTTCTAAATACACACACACACACACACACACACACACACACACACACACACACACACACATACACGAACGCACTCTGGGAGGGGTGACACTTGTTTACAATCTCAGAACTCTGGAGGAGGCAGAGGCAGGAGGACCAGGAATTCAAGGCCATTCTATATTATATGGCAATTTGGAAGCTAGCTGTACTGCATGAGACCCTATCATCTCAAAACTAACAAAACAAAACAACAAAATCACAAAATCAAGCCTGGATAGGGGTTGGGGATTTAGCTCATGGCATAATTCATGCTTAAGTCCCAGGTCCAGTACCTCACCATTTGATCTAAAATGTTGTAAAGTAGGTTAGAGTTACAAGGTGATTGGATTTTAGACCTCAGTGGAATAAGGCCTTCGGTATTTACCTCCTGGCAGAGGTCATACCTGAACAGGGTCCCTATGAGTATCAACTACTAGATGATGGATGCAATCAAGGAAAATAGTGAATAGAACCAAGAGGTTAACAATTGACAAGAGCTGGTAAGAAACCCAGACCTCAGTCTTCTGTGTACAGATATCGGCTCTCAAAGAACAAAGTAGAGGTAAGATGGACCTTCCTTCTGATGATGCAGAGTACTGGACAAAATTAAGGGCAATGGAGGATAATGTGGACGGCAAGGGACTGTTACACACTGGTTTGGCTGAGTGTGTGGCCATGGCACCAATCCCTGCCCTTGGAATGGCTAAGTAAAGAGCAGGCGAATGCTGACGCCAGCCCGGGATACTTAGGTGTGGGGTGATAGTGCTGCAGCTTTCCTGTTTAGCAGAACTCTTTGGGAGAGCCTATTACCTCCCCACCCCACAAACTGTAACTGTGGAGATAACTCTTAGTTTGGCAATCATTTTACCTTTTTTATTTTTTTTCTTTGAGATAAGGGGCTTAATTTGTGACCTTTGAACACAGTTCTTTCAATTTAGTTATATCTTAGTAAAGCTGTGGAACAAAGTGAGAGAAAAATGGGGAATGGGTGGGAAGCCCTTGTGTCCTGTATACAAGAGGGAGAAGGACCGAGTTGAAAGATCTCAAGTTTGCCTGGTAGCTGGGGCCAATGGCCACATGAAGGGTCTGTGGATAGAAGCACTAACTAGTGAGCCCGGTGGGTGGTGGTGCAAGCCTTTAATTCCAGCACTTGGAGAGGTACAGACAGGTGGATCTTTGAATTCAAGGTCAGCCTAGTTTATAGAGCAAGTTCCGGGGCAGTCATGACTACAGAGAAACCCCACCTCAAGAAAACAAAGCTAACACCCTCGCAAAACCAACCAAAAGCCAAAATCAAGTTTTGGGTTGATTGATATCACACATACACACAAAATTAAAAGTGAAAAGGTGGGCCCTAGTTTGCTGTGAGAACATTTGGTACCCACTAATAAAAACGGTAGTCATGAAGTAGGAGGCTGCCCCTTCCAAGCTATATAGGACTCTTGGGCAGGCAAAGGACTCCCACTGACACTTCAAACCTGGCTGACAGGCAGAGGACAGTGGCCCCAAAGTTCCTCTGGATCTCAGTACCCCTTTCTCCATTACCAAGAGACAAGGCCAAGCCACGTGCTCACCAACTGGCTCTCCCTACTGGCATTGGCTCAGACAACAGCAGGCTATGGGGAGAGCTTGGCCTAGCCCCCCTCCCTGGGAGCCAGCAGCACTGAGGACAGGGTGGGTAAGAGGGTGTTGGGCTCCCCAACTCTGACTCTCCTCCTACCCCAAGAAGCCCTTTCAAAGGATTTCCTGGCAAAGTGCAAAGCTTCAATTCATTCAATTGCTTGGCCTGAGGCCCAGGATGTAGGGATGCTGGGAAGGCCCCAAACCTCACCTTAACTGCCCCCAGTTTCTTGGGACCCCAGCTGGCAGGCCTCCCAGTGGTCTCTTCATCCAGGAGCAGCCACCCCCTTCCCTGTGGAACCCAGGCACCCCAATCCTTCCCCAGAGAGCAGATGGCCACTCCAGGGGCTCAGGTTTGCTAAATCAGACATTTAAATCCCGTAATCCTCGGTGAGAGGCTGCCCAGAGGACAGCAGCTGCCCAACCCTAGAAGTAGGGGTGGGTGAAGACTGTGCCAGCCCTGGCAAGGGACAGTTGGTTCCCAAGTTATGAATGGAGTCACCCCTCTCCCTTGTTGTCATGCAGCCCACAGACTGACCCAGTCCCCAGCTTTGTTCCTCTTCTGGAACCCCAGAACTCCATCCCTGACTCCCAACACTGTCTGGATTCAGGTGGCGCCTCCCAAATTCATCCCTGTAAGGGGGGGGGAACCACCCAAGCAGCCTAGGCTGGTATCAACCCCTCAAAAAACATACAAGTGATAACAAAATTTTATTGTAAAATAAGAAATCGGTATATAAAAGGGGGCATGGTATAAAAAGAGAGGGGGGGATGGTAAATGCAGAAAGGCTAGAAAGGCTGGGCAGAGTTCAAAGAAACTGATCCCGAGTGCAGGGTGGAAAGAAAATGGGTCTTGGTGGTTATGGACCCCATGAGAGCCCAAGATAGAATCTTACAGGGTGTAGGGCGGGGTGAAATTTCATTTTAGGTGCCAGGGTCCAACAAGTGGCTGGATAGGATTTCGCTGGGCCAGCAGCAGCAGAGACCTGGTAACTACCACCCAACAGGGGCCAGGAACCAGCACTCACAGAGGGGACTGAGTCCAGGCCACAGGTAATAAAAGGTGTGGAAGGGACAAGCATCACAACAAACCCTGAGAAGCAGGTATGCCCATCTGCATTTTACAGATGTGGCTATTCAAGTCAGGAGAAAGTAAACTCAGATGGCTTTCTTAGAGAGTTGGGTGGGGCCTCACCACTGCACATGGCCAGTTGTAAATTCTAACACCACCTATTGAGAATTTTCTTCCTTTCCTCATGGTCAGAATCCTAAAAGCTGAGCTGGTGTCCTGGTGTATCCCACCACCCTCCCCAGATAACAGAGATGACAGATCTACCCAAGCTGGGGTTCAAGCACCCAAGTGACAAAATGGCAGGAAAGGAGGGGGGTGGGAGGTTGCTGATGGGGGACAGGAGGCAGAGGAAGGAGGTCAGTCCGAGTCAGGCCCCTCTCTCTTGATCATTAGTTTTTTAAGACGGGAGGCAGACTGGCCCTTCTTGGACTTCAGGTAGCTGTAGGAAGACAGGGGAGAGATGCTGTGATAGGAGCCAGCAGTTTGGGCTTTTCTCCTTGATCAAGTCTGGAAGGCTCTAGGATGAAGGCTGGAAAAAATGGGAATTTAAGATGGTCTCTACCATGGGTAGGTGTAGTCACAGAAAGGGTTGAAGTACTTCTAGGAATCAGTTTATCTCCCCTGACACCTCCATCACCTGAGACAGGGCTTGCTACGTAGCCCTAACTGGCCTGGAATTATATACAAGAAGCCTTCAAACAAACAAACAAACAAACAAACAAACAAACAAACATACATACATTCATTCATTTGAAGGCTTCAAACTTCCAATAATCTTCCTGCCTCTGCCTTCCTTACTGATAAGATTACAGGATTATGACATCACACCTTATAGTCCCTCATCCCATTTTATGAGCCTGAAGTGGAAGGTAAGAAGACCTCACAGGGCCCATTAGCACTTGGCAGGGCAGATTAACCTCAGAGCCCCAGAGTGTCACTCTCATCCAGCTGAATGGGCCTCCTGGCTTCTACCACAAGTCAGACCAGAAAGGTCAGGGTAAGGGCACCGCAGCCGGGAGCTGCCCCAGGTCACTCACCTGGAGTGAGCACCACTGTCCTCTGACGCCTTCAAAGCCTGTGCATCCTTCAGTTCCAAGGCCTCATTCAATTCTTGGAACATCTTGAAGCGTTCTTGACCACGGATCTGCAATGAGGGTGGAGGGGACAGTATTGGCCCAAGTCACAGAACCACTTGCGTGCTTTTAACAACTTTCTTTCTGAAAGCTGGTCCCCAACTTAAGGTGGCATGACTTACAATTTTTGGGGGGACTTTATGATGGTGCGAAAGGAACAGGCACTCAGTAGAAAGTGTGCATCAGATTTGGGTCTTTTCCAGTCAGCGACAACATAGTAGGGTGCTCTGCTGACGCTGACGGCAGACAGCAAGCCGCAGCTCTCGGCAGCGCGCGCTGACCACGAGGGGAAAGTCAATCTGGGAGGCGCACGGTGTTGCTGAGCTGCAGTCTGGTAGGTTAGGTGGGTGAAATGCACCACCCATGCCACCGGGAATCCAGGGCCTGGTGCGTGCGAGGCAAGTATTCTGAACCTGAGCTGTGCCCTCCAACCTGAACAAATGCCCTCTTCCTGATTACCTTTCCTTGCAAGCTCCAAATCTGCAGCCACTGTCCTCAGTTCTGAGGCTATGTGCCAACTATGTCTGGCTCTACAGGCATTTTTTTGTTTGTTTTGGTATTTCGAGACAGGGTTTCCCTGTGTAGCTTTGGAGCCTATCCTGGAACTCACCCTGTAGACCAGGCTGGTCTCAAACTCACAGAGATCCCCCCGCCTCTGCCTCCTGAGTGCTGGGACTAAAGGTGTGCGCCACCACCGCCCGGCTCTACATGCTTTTTTTTGTTTTTTTGTTTTTTTTTTTTTGGTTTTTCGAGACAGGGTTTCTCTGTGGCTTTGGAGGCTGTCCTGGAACTCACTTTGTAGACCAGGCTGGCCTCGAACTCACAGAGATCCGCCTGCCTTTGCCTCCAGAGTGTTGGGATTAAAGGTGTGCGCCACCAACGCCCGGCTTCTACATGCATTTTTGACATATGGTATTTTTAACTTATGGTGAGTTTGCTGGGATATGTTCCCATCTTAAGTAGATGAGCACCTGTATTATGGTCTAAGCTGGTTGTTCTCAAGTCAGGTACAACCAAAAGCAGCTGTCTCTGAGGCATGCACTGCCCACTGAGCCTGTGCTCTGAAGCTAATGCCAGGGCTAGAGACAACACAACTAAAAGACAAGTAGCGTTTTGTGTACTTAGAACTTTAACATGGCAATAATACTAGCTTAATACATGCAAGAAACATCAATAAAGGTAATAAATGGATACATCTTGTTTTCAATACATATGCAACTCGCCCAACCTTGGTACCTTAAGGGTGAAATATTCTCCGTCAAGTGTTTTTCTCTTTGGCTGGGGAGAGGAGCTTGTGTTGGTAGGCAATGCTGTGAAAAAGGAAAGAGAGTAAATTTGGGGTGAAGCTGAACCTCCTCCTCTGCCCTCTTTGTCTCACCTGCTTACCTCGTTTAGCACTCTTTGGGGGTAGTTCTGGGCAAGGTTCTCCCTTCTTTTGGAAATTTTTTTCCTCTGTACGACGGTCTCTCCCAGGGCAGGCACAAATACGAACCTCAAAGCTGTTCCGTCCCAGCAGGTTCCCACTACCCAGGGTGAGAGGAGGGAGAGCACGAGACAGTAAGAACTCTGGTCCTACTCCAAATGTGAGTAAACCAGAGACTTCATGTATGCAGGCGGAGCAAGAGCTAAAGGGTAGGCATGTGGCAGCGGGTGGGGCATGGACCAGAGACAGACTGGGGAGGAACACGCCAACAGGACACAGCAAGAGGCTGCCTACCTGGGGTCCTCCAGCGTGATGATGGTGAGGATAGGCCGCCGGTTCATGCCCCCCATGCAGGAACTATTACACATGTAGTTATAGTGGATGGTGGTACAGTCAGAGCCAACCTAAGGGAGGACACAGGACCTAGGTGAAGCCACTCCCAATCCCACCACAGGGAACCTGTAGTAAGGACACTGATGGTAACAGGACAGGACTCAGCCCCTCTACCTCCCACCTGAGTGGCCACCGACAACCCCTCCCAACTCTCTTCTCCCAGAGACCCTCTTGTTTAAGGTAAACTTCAGCCTGAACCCCTCCCAACTCTCTTCTCCCAGAGACCCTCTTCTTAAGGTAAACTTCAGCCTGAACACAGTAGTTCACACCTATAAGTCCAGTACTCAGGAGCCCGAGGCAAGAGAGTTGCTGCAAGTTCAACATCAGTCTGGGGTAGAGCAAATCAAACCCTGTCTTCAACCCAACCCAACCCAACCCAAAAGAACAGACCTCAGGTGGCTCATAGGGCACCACCACACTGTGCCGAAAAGTCTGCTTGTCATCCAGGTATTCGGCATGCATATTTCCTTCCACTCGGATAAGATGCTGAGGAGGAGCCAAACCTAAGAGCAATCAAGAACATCAACGGTTGGGGAGCCCCCAGGCAAGCATTTCTAATTGCGCAGTCAGTCCCGAGAGCTCACCATCGCCTTCGGAGGAGCGCTCGTGGTGGGGACAGCGTCTTACAACTTCCGTCATGTATTGTAACTTCTTGTAGATGGCCATGGCACGGACACGGGTGCCAGGTGGAGGTGTGGAGCTGACCCACAGCTGCACGGGGCATGTTTTCGCCAGCTGGCAGAACAGCTTATTGAGGGAAGGTGAGTACTGTAAGAGGAGACAGAATTGAAGGTCAGAGGGCACGACAACTGTGAACCAGGGTCAGAGTGGGAGCTGATGAAAAACCACGTCTGGATGCCAAGTATCACGGGAGAGGGCAGTCGGCAATGACAGGATTGGGGTCTACACACCAGTTGGTTTAGTTTCTTTTCCTTTCTTTTTTTCTTTTGTTTTTTTGAGACAGGGTTTCTCTATGCAGTCTTGGTTATCCTGGAACTCTCTCTGTAGACCAGGCTGTCCTTGAACTCAGAGGTCCGCCTGCTTCTGCCTCCCAAGTGCTGGGATTAAACATCTGCACTGGCTTCCTTTTTTTTTTCTCGAGAGGGAAAATCTTACTATGTAGCCAAGGATAGCCTTGAACTTTTGTTCCTTCTGTCTTAGGCTCTCCAGCGCTGAAGTTATAGGTGTGTGTCACCCTACTGGGCTCTATTTTTGTTTTTTTTTTTTGTGAGAGTTGGGCCTTGTTATGCTACCCAGGCTGGCCTTAAGCAATTCTGCCTCAACCTCCCAAAAAGCTGGGGCTACATCGTATGCCACTGTGCCTGGCTTTAGAAGATTATTTTCAAAAGCCAAGAAAGGAATGTGAGGAAAGAAAGTTCCACATCCCCCGGAGAGATGCACAGGACAGGAGAGAAGGATAAAAGGCAAAGGTCCAGGAGGAAATTAAACTCTGAGACATACACCAAAGTTCACGGGCTAAAGAGGAACCCCAAAATCTTGACAGAAAAAAACAGACGTTGAAAAGTCACATGAAAGTCAACACCTCGGGGCCACTGACCGTGCATGTGACAGATTTGGCCGTCCCCGAGTGCAGGAAGCCCAGACGGAAACCATAGTCGCCCTGGTAGGTTTTATAGGATGGGACAGAAGATGAGAGGGGCCAGGGAGTGGCTGGCGCAGAGGCCACCGGTGCAGGAGTCTCAGCTACAGGGTCCTCTGCTGCAGGAGCCGCCGGCGCTGCCGCAGCTGCCGACCCTTGGAGAGCTTCACCTGGGTCTTCTAGCCAGCCTGCAACATTCTCGGACAGGAACAGTTCTTCAATGGAATCAGAGGACGGCAAGGTGGACTGTGAAGGGGCCAAAAGAGACTCAGTGCTGTGCTTTTGGTCTCCCAGCAGAGCCACCCACCAGACCCTCAGTCCCTTCCCGCCCTGGTCCTTACCAGAACATTGTTTGGAGGAAGTCTGCAAAACAAGGCAAGAACAGAGTTAGCACTGTTGGTTTCCTTTTTTGTACACAGGATCTCACTGATGCCAGTCAAGGGTGATTCCAAACTTTGGATCCCCCTGCCTCCGCTTCCCAAATTCAGGGATTACAGACACCCAACTACTGTTTTTGCTTCTCACGGGCCTCTGCTATCGGACAGTGTCTGGTGGGGGAGGATGTATATGGGGGTACACCTCAGGGGCCCCATAAGATGCACTCACAGTTTCCACAGGTCTGAAAATGTCTCCTGACTCAGAGGGAGCTCGATGCTGAGGTCTGACTGTGGCTCCTCCATGGCAGCACTCAGGAAGTCAGCCAGGCTTCTGTGAGGAGAAAAGCAAGGACTGGGCATGAGACACCACTTCCGGGGGAGCAGGAATAAGGCAGCTGCTCTCTCTCCTCTGAGCTTGCCTGGCCTCTTAGCAGAGTCTCTAACCCTAACCACTCGGCTTCTCTCTGGACTCTAGCTAGCACTTCCCCGGTTCAATCCACGGCGGTTCCTTCTAGAAGAGCAGGGTTCCTGTTTCTATTCTCTCTATGGCTATGAGGTAGGCTCCTCCTCATCTTGTGGGCCATAGCTCCTCAGGAATGCTCAGTTGCACCGGCTGCTCTCCATCAAGCCATACCATTATATTCCTCATAGCATTAAGCTGTGTGGCACTTTCTCGTTACTATTGCCATTAGCCATGCTGCTATTATCTATTATCTCACTTCCCCCCAGACTGGCTTTCAAATGGCCCCCTAGGCTAGCCTTAAAAAACAGAAAAACTGGGGGGGGGGGGTTCGGGAGGGAGGGAGGGAATGGGAGAGGGACCTGGAACTGACTTGTGAAGCAACCTTGTTTCTTATCTAAATTTAAACTGGAAAATAAAATTTAAAAAAAAAACAGAAAAACTATGTCCTCATGTAAACATTTAGTTATTTGTTGTACGTGTACTTGTGTGTGTGCCAAGTCATGAGTGTGGAGATCGGATGACAACTGGCAGGATTTAGGTTTCCCCTTCCACAATGTGGGTTCTGGGGATTAAATTCAGGTGTCAGTCTCTTGGGATATCACACATTTCCTTCTCACAATAAACACAAACACTCTAGGACAATGGCTGTTAATATTGATTACTTCCTCTTTTTTTTTTGGTTTTACGAGACAGGGTTTCTCTGTTTTGGAGGCTGTCGGTCCAGCCTGGCCTCAACTCACAGAGATCCGCCTGCCTCTGCCTCCTGAGTGCTGGGATGAAAGGCATGTGCCACCAACGCCCAGCTAAGAGCTCAGCAATGTTAATATGACTGCCTCAATTGTTCTGTGAGCTAGTGGGGTGTCTGTGGCACTAACTGCTCCCCGTTAGTGCAAGTTCACCTTGCCTGGGAACTCTACGGTGTACATGTACTGTGGGATGCTTGCCCAACCTTAGTCTTCCTTGGAGATTGCTACATAGACATAGGAGGCCTCCCTGCTCTCTCACCCAGGTCATTAGTATCTCCTTAAAAAGAGCAGTTGCCACCTGGTGGTGGTGGCGGTCCACGCCTTTAGTCCCAGCACTCAGGAGGCAGAGGCAAGTGGATCTCTGTGAGTTTGAGGTCAGCCTGGTCTACAAAGTGAGTTCCAGGACAGTCAGGACTGTTACACAGAGAAACTGTTTTGAGAAACAAACAAAAAGAGCAGTTGCCAATATGGACTCCTTTGAGCAGGCACTTACTTATGAGAAGGTCAGGAAATTAAGATTTTATCAAGCCAAATGGTCAGGGAGGCTGGGTGCTTAAGGAAGAGGCCTGCTACTTTCCTGGGCTGGTCTCACTTGATCCTCTGAGCGCACTAGGCTATTAACAGATGGAGGAAGTGTTAAGGGGATGGGATCACTTATCCAGGATCAAGTGTACTGACACACACCTGTAACCCTGGTACTCAAGGCTGAGGCAGGAAGGCTGGAAGGACTCAAGGTTTGCCTATGGCAACCTTCCAACCTACCAAACCAAAGCAAACAAACTCCACCGCCAAATTTATCCCAACGTTTCATTCAGAGTTCAATATAAAAATCTTCTGGAGCTGGCAGTGTAGCTGGGTGGCAGAGTTCTTGCCTACTGTGTCCAAGGCCCTAGGTTCAACTCCCAGCACTGGAAAAAAAGGGTGGGAACATACTGTTGGTTCTAAAAAGTAACAAGGCAGAGTCTGGGATGGCTTAAAGCACACATCTCACTACTCAGCAAAACCACTTCGAGGTACACTTCCTAGAAGAGTTGACACGGACAGCGGGAGGCTTGCACCAAAAATACGCTGTCAGCATAATTCTGGACGTGGAGCTAGGAGAAATCACAATGGAATCCATTGGTGGGGAATGAACAAATAAAGCATGTCTTTGAAAAAAATGCTTCAGAAAACCTATTGGGTGAAAAGCACAATTTGCAGAAAATTCAAAATAGTTTATATAAATCAGAAAGAATATGGGTCTGTGACTGGAAAAGGCACTTGCTACCACGCCCAATTACCCCCAAAACCCGTACACACACACACACACACACACACACACCTCACACCCCAGTTGAATAATAATAAAAACAGACCATTATTTTTATTTACTTTTATTTTCTATTTGAGACAGTCTAAAATTCGCATCTGGTTTAGGTTTCTTTCCCCCCCTCCCCTTTTGTTTTTTTGGAGACAGGGTTTCTCTGTGGTTTTGGAGGCTGTCCTGGAACTAGCTCTTGTAGACCAGGCTGGTCTTGCACTTACAGAAATCTGCCTGCCTGCCTCTGCCTCCAGAGTGCTGGGGTTAAAGGTGTGTGCCACCAATGTCTGGCTCTCTTGTTTTTTGAAGACAGGGTTTCTCTGTTACCTTTGCTGTCCTAAAATTCACGTTGTTTATTTATTTTAATTTATTTTTATTTTCTGTGCATTTGTGTTTTGCCTGCATGTACGCCTATGCACAGGTGTTGGGTCCCCTAGAACTGGAGGTACAGACAGTTGTGAGCTGCCATGTGGGTGCTGGGAATCGAACCCAGGTCTTCTGGAAGAGGTGTCAGTACTTTTAACTGCTGAGCTATCTCTCCAGCCTCCCCCCACCCCAAATTCACTTTGTAGACCAGACTGAACTGGAACTCAAGAGAATCGCCTGCCTCTGCCTTCCAAGTGCTGGGATTAAAGTTGTGTACCACCACTGTCCAGCAAGAGAAGCAAAAATTCGCAAGACCTATGAAAGTCTCATTGAAGAGAGTTCATGAGACTATGGCTGATCACCAGAGAAGGTTTTTATCTTCATTAAACAAGAGGGTGGGAATAGAAAGAGGGAGTTTACACATTGTTTATGTAACTAAAATGTGGAAACAATGAAAAAATGTTAATTGTTTGGCAAATTTTCAAATAGCTGTGTAACCAACTCCCTTCTGCACCAAGACAAAGATGCTTGGTTCATTCCCTCAGCCAAAGACAAAAAACAAAACAAAACAAACAAAAAAAGCAACAAAACAAAGAACAAACCAAAACCAAATCAACACAATATAAAGGTTGTCTGCTGCTACCTTCCCTCCTAAAAGTTTACCAACCATGTTTAGGTCTCGAAGGAGTCAAAATTACTTTTGTCCCTTCCAATGTGACTTTCTCTAATGAATCATCACCACGGAATACATCAGCTTTGGAACTTATTCCACCCGGTCCCTTTCTCGAGGCAGTCTCACAGTGCAGCAGACTGGACTTAACTGCCAGAGGGCTGGGTGCTAGGCACTTAGTTTGCACTGAGGCTTGTTCCACATGGTGAATGTAACAAACACAGGACTAAAAAGTCCAGAGTGTAGTCAACCGCCATGTCTCTTGTTGAAGAGCTCACAGAACTTTAACGTGAGTGACAAAGATTACGTTTGATTCCAATATAGCAGTCCTTGGACAAATTACATTTGGTCAAGATGGATTGATTCATTCTATGTTTTTGTGGTTCTGGGGTTTAAACCCAGAGCTTCAGGTATGTTAGGTGAAATACTCTACCACATACACCACCCCACACACACAAGAAGGTCTCATCATGTGGCCCAGGGTGATTTTCTTTCCTTTTTTTTTTTTTTAGTTTTTCGAGACAGGGTTTCTCTGTGGTTTTGGAGGCTGTCCTGGAGCTCGCTTGGTAGTCCAGGCTGGTCTCGAACTCACAGAGATCTGCCTGCCTCTGCCTCCCAAGTGCTGGGATTAAAGGCGTGCACCACCACCGCCTGGCTTGTTTTTTGTTTTTGTTTTTGTTTTAAAAAACATGGTCTCGGTCTCACTGTATCGCTCAGGCTGATCTTGAACTCCCTGGTCAGACTCTGGTCTGGAACTTGAGATCCTCCAGCTTCCCGATTTCTCATGCTGCTAAATTGCTGCTGACATGTCATGCATTCCCATGTCTGTGCTGAGCATCAACACAATCAGCTCCTCTTTGTGAGATAGCGTCTCACGGCGTAGCCCCAGCAGTCCTGGAACTCACTATAGAGACCAGGCTGGCCTCAAACTCAGCTACCTGCCTGCCTGCCTGCCTCTGCCTCCCTCGTGCTGAGGATTAAATGTTAGCAGCACCCTGTGTAGCCTGGCCCCTTTTTTCTGTCAACACTATAAGTTATGTGAATAGCACTTATATTGCATGGCTATAAGCAAGGTACAGATGATGTAAGCATAGATTATAAGCATATACTACCCACCCTCCACTCCAATCCCCAGGCAACTAAACTATTCAGAGAAACTGAAGACCTTTGTGAATAAAGGATGCTCTCAAAGTTGTCTTTTTTTAAAAAGGCAAACAACATTTACATATATCTCCATTTGTAAACGGTGGGCAGGGCACCCTGTTTTGCTTTGATTGGGATCTTTTCAAAGCCAAGATTCTGATGCCCTGCCCAGTCAAGAGATTACAGGGGCTGTATGGCTATCTGCACAACAAACCAATCTCTGACAACTGGGATTGTCCGGTCTAATCTTCACTTCCTTGTGTTCCTTTCATGTCTAAAACTTTAAGGGTAGTCATTTGTATATTTCTCAGTAAACTTGAATTTCTAGTCTTTTGTTTGTTTTTCGAGACGATTTCTCTGTGGCTTTGGAGGCTGTCCTGGAACTCTGTAGATCCACCTGCCTCTGCCTCCCGAATGCTAGGATTAGAGGCGTTCGCCACCAACGCCCGGCGAATTTCTAGTCTTTGAGTTTACCTGAAGCCACGAAAAATTTTTTTCTTATCTATTTTTCACTTATTCTTCATACTAAAACCACTAAACCTTCAATGGAAAGAAAGAAATTTATTCCCCTTCCTAAGTGCTGTATGGAAATACTTTAACTAAAAAAAAAAAAAGGAAAAAACATGTACAATCTCTGGTGCTCAACAACAAACTGCAATACAATATGACCCGCTCTGCAGATTGAAGATGCAGGAGCAAGGAATACATAAATCCTGGCAGTCTTGCCACCTCCACTAGAAGACCCCAACCTCCACTGGTCGACTGCACTTAGGACCTCCGGGCGCCCCTGGTCAAGGCCCGCCCCTTCCGCTTTCAGGACGTGAGGAATGCGTTCTGCAAGGGAATGGCTCACCCCAAGACCGGATACTCGGTAATTTGTTTTTCCGGCACGAACAAACGACCTATCCCCACACTCGTTTAAATAAACACCTCCTCCTTTGCAAAAGTAATAACAAAGTAACCCAGGAAAAAGCGATGATCGAGGATAGCAGTTTCCTCCTCAAACAGCAGTTCCAGCCTGGAATCCATTTTTTTCCCCTTTCCTACTCCCCTCTTGTCGAGTGAGCGGTGAGCTGCTCCGAAAAAAGAAACCGGAAATGCTCCTGCAAGCGGCAGAAATGCAAACAATAACAGGGTCGGCGGGCCTTTCAGACCAGAGCCGGCCACAAATGCAAACACTTCTGACTACCGAGACTGACAGCTTTTCTTTGGATTTTCTTTGACTAACAGGGTTGGAGTGCGGCTGGAAAAAAAAATTACTCCAGGAACAAAGGTCCGGAAGTTGGGAGACCTTAGCAGCTAGGGCTTCCCGGATCACCCCGATTTAATTAAGGAATGGAGCCCGAGATTTCATTAGGATACTATGGGCTCTAAAGTCTTAAGCTGTGGATCTTGGAAAATCTCACATCACAGTGCTTTGTGCATGTTATTTCTGGGGCTTCCACCACCCAGCAGCGAGTCGATAAGCGTGTATAGAGGGTGGCGGAGAGAAAGCCGCCGTCTCAGTGGTCCCCAAATTCTTACGTACTTCTCAGGTGTTCGGCTGGCTGGTCCTAGCATCCCCATCATCTACATCATATTCAACATTGCATTCATGTTCATCTCGCCCGCCAAGTTTCCATTTCCCCCATCTCGCCCAACCTGCTGAGTCCCCCCACTGCCCCACCCCCCAAACCCCACGATTCTCTTTAGCCTCAAATTATGCGAACCGAGAGCCGGTGACTCAGAGAGGACTCATCGGGCTCACCCGATAACTTACCAGGTCTTCAGGGAAGCGTGTTACCCTGCTGGGAAGTAGGTTCCGGACCCGGATGCCAGGTGCCCCCTGATCCCAATAGCTACCTGCAGCCAGGATGGTAGACTCCTGAACAAAACTTTTTTTTTTTTTAGTCAGTAGAAGCACATGGGAGGGGAAAGTCCCTATCCCAGCATTCCTCGCGAGACTGCTGGCACAAAGCTGGATAGTCGCCATGACAAGTAAGGGCAAATCATTCTGTGGGTGGAGGGTAAGAAATGGAGGGGAGGGGCAGTTACACAGTCAGGATTCTTTCTGCGTTGTTGCTGTGCTTAACGAACGCTTTGTGAAAAGTACTCTAAGGTGGAGCTGTGAGGACAAAATTGGTGGAAACCGTTTCGGAAGAGCGCTGAACACTGCTGTTTCCGATCTAGCTGTACAATTGGAATCGTCTTCTTTTTGAAACACGGTCTTTTTTTTTTTTTTTTTTTTTTTTTTGGTTTTTCGAGACAGGGTTTCTCTGTGGCTTTGGAGGCTGTCCTGGAGCTCGCTTGGTCTGGAACTCACAGAGATCCGCCTGCCTCTGCCTCCCGAGTGCTGGGACTAAAGGCGTGCGCCACCAACGCCCGGCTGAAACAGGGTCTTCATAGCCAGGCTGGCTTCGAACTCGCGGCAGCCCAACTGCTTTAGCCTCCCATGTTTAGTGATGAGCCAACACGGGCAGCTGTTTTTTGCTTTCTTCTCACCAGCTAAAATGTTACTTTAGAAAGGCTTTTCTTAACATCTCACTCTATCGTGTTCTCCAAGATACTTCCTATCACACCATCTTGTTTAATTTCCTGTACAGACCTTATCACTATCTGCAAAGATTGTTTTCACAGCCTTCAATTGCACAGCAACGACAATTTTATGGGGATAAAGCATTTGTAAACTATTTTCTCTAGTTCCTCATACACTGCTGGGCAGGAAGTAAGATAATAAATGTTGAAAGAAAGAAGGGAGAGACGGGGAAGGCAGGTCGATGGGATGGACAGGAAGGGAGAATAAAAGGAGGGAGATGAAGGGAGGGAGAGAGGCAGAAAGGAAATCTTATTTTGAGGTTGCCTGACTCAAAACGCGATTCAAGAGGGGCAAAACTGTAGAAATTAAGCGCCCTCTACAGGCCAGGGAGGGAAGGTACCTTAAGAATTACCCCAGCGGACGGTAGGGGGAACGCATGTACTTTTCTCCAAGTCCGAGAGCGAAGACTACAACTCCCAGAATCCTTTAAGAATTCTCTAGCGCTTGAGGGTTGGGCCAACTCGTACCTTCCCGCCTCACGGCTCTGAAGCTAATCGGGACGCTGGACCCAATCGGAAGGTGACCCGACTCCCGCGAGAGCAAGAAGCTCTAGCGGCGCGTAGCGACCCCAGGTGCTTTTCTCCCTGAATTGGTTTCCCGGTGTTTGCCCTCGGTTGCGGGGTTCGGCTAACTCTTCCCGGAAGAAGAAGGCAGGCGCGGCGGGGCTCTGCAGTTCTGCACCCGAATTCCTGGGGACTTTAATGCAGTGTAGCCTCAGCAGCTGGTAGCCGGTGCAACGAGGCTTGCCCGGCCGCTGTTGCTCTACAGAATGAAGACGTCGGAGGAGCGACTCGTAGTCCCGGACAGCCTCTCTTCTGACCAGGCCCCAGCTCCAGTGCCCCAAGGTTCCCCTGTGGATGAAAATACAGACTCTGAACCGGTGCCACAGCCTTGCGGTGGAGATGACCGATCCCAGGTAGCCGCAGATTCTGTGGCTGGCTCGGTTGTGTTCCAGGAGCCGCAACAAGGGCACCCACTTCCTCTCTCCGCTCCGCTGGAAGTAGAGTTTAATACTCCCGGTGAGTTGAGTCCTCGAATCGAGGAGCAAGAACTGTCTGAAAATGTGAGCCTTCCTGTAGAAGACACGAATCAGCCTGAGTTGGCGTCAGGAGAAGACGTGGAAGGTGTGTCTGAAGAGCCCGGTCCAGTGGATGAGGGAGACGCGTAAGTGACTGGGATCCGAGGAGCCTGGGCTTGTGAAAACCGCAGCCTCCAGTCCTCTCGGGTCCGTTCCGGGCCCATTTTGCTCTGACGGTCCATTTGTTGTTTCTCCATCCCCTTTCTAGCTTTTGGAGCTATAACTTCTCGCAGGTACCCCGATACCTCAGTGGCTCCTGGTCCGAGTTCCGCGCCCACTCCGAGAACTTCTTAAAAGGTTGTAAGTGGTAAGTACAACGGGCAGGGAAATGGCCACCCTCAGGATTTCATCTTAAAACCCAACCATATTTGGCCGGTCGTGGTTAGACAGCTCTGTAATCTCAGCATCTCGGTAATAGGGAGACTTGGGGGTTGGAGGGCCTGCCTTGCCCACAGAGTGAGACTCTGCCTTAAAACAAAAACAAAAACTAATCTGGGCAGTGGTGGCACATGCCACTCGGCAGAGGCAGGAGGATCTCCGAGTTCAGAGACCAGCCTGGTCTACAGAGCGAGTTCCAGGACAGCCAGGGTTACACAGAAAACCTTGTCTCAGAAAACAAAAAAAACCCACAAACTTATCTGGAGGTGGCTGAGGAATAACAGAATACTGTGAGTACCGAGATAAAGGGTTTTTCTTTCCTTTGCCCTGTCTCTCCTTCCATTTCTACTACTGTGGATTTAGCCTAGGGTGTCCATCATGCTAGCCTGAACCTCACCACTAAGCCTCATGCCAGCATCCTTGCCTTTTTGCTTTTTTTTTTTGCTTTGCTTTGCTTTGTTTTGAGATAGGGCCTTGCCAGGTTGCCCAGACTGGCCCAGAACTTGAGGTCCTCTGCCTCAGCCTCTCAGTGGTTGGGGTTATAGATGTGTGCCATCGCCCTCTGCATGAGCTTAAGTTTTACCCAGGGTGGGTTGGTGTCTTCTCAAGGGCATGTGTACTAAGGTAGCCCTAGACCTACACCTGGAAATCATAGGTCTGTTCAGTTTTCTAATTTTCCTATATTTTTAGGGCTCCTGATGGTTCCTGTATCTTAACCAACAGTGCTGATAACACTCTGCGGATTTACAACCTGCCCCCAGAGCTGTACAGTGCGACAGAGCAGGTGGACTATGCAGAAATGGTAAGGGGAGTTGCTGACTGTCCCTCTGCCAGCCCTACACATCAGAGCCCTTTCTGCAAATGAGGAGAGTATGTCCAGGGGTGACCTGTTCACAGACAGGACGTTCCTTAACCATGGATGTCCCCATGTATCATTTTCTGCCTTGAATTCTAAAGTCATTTAGAGAGAAGTCAGTCCCTTCCTTAGTTAGGAGTCTGTTTTCTGTAGTCAAGTAATGGATGTCTGTGACAGTGTGTAAGTGTTTATCAGATGACTTCCCACATGTGCTGGGGAGGTGGCTCAGTTCGTAGATGTTTGCCTAGTATCATGCACAAAGCCCATGTTCAAGCTCCCACACTGCGTAAATGGGGTGTGTTGGCTTACTCCTGTAATCTCAGCACTCTGGAGGTCATCCTTAACTGCATAGTGGGTTCTAGGCCACTGTTTGGGCTGCGCTCTTAGGGACATGAGTGATAGATGAAGAGTTGGTTGTGTTTTTTGTGTAGTGTGCAAATGCATATCAGTACAAGGGTCATTGCACATCAGAACAAATGCCCACGCAGGAGCCGCAGTGCATCCTGGGCAGCATTGTGAGACTTCGTGTTTGCCTGTTTGCTTTCTCCTTCTTTCTCTCCTTTTTTTTTTTTTTTTTTTTTTTTTTTTGGTTTTTCGAGACAGGGTTTCTCTGTGCTTTGGAGGCTGTCCTAGAACTCACTAGGCAGACCAGACTGGTCTCGAACTCACAGAGATCCGCCTGCCTCTGCCTCCTGAGTGCTGGGTTTAAAGGTGTGCACCACCACTGGAACAGATAATGAATGTAAGGGTCCTGTAAACTATAAGGTGTGGTCCTTGTGGGAGGTTGGGGAGCCCCTGGCTGTTAAGGATCATGTAGACTACTAGGTATCTCCAGTTCTGGCCTTGAGATGGCCAGGCCGGACAGATAACACAGATGGCAGATCACTAGGCTACTCATCACCTCCAGTTCCTGCTTTCAGGATGGAAGAACATTCTGTGTGCTTCACCTTCTAGGGTTCTCTGGGAAATGTGCTCCCAGCACAGCCAAGCTAGAATTACAGGTAGATGTGAGCCGTCTGTCATAGGTGCTGGGAACCCAACCTGGGTCCTCTGCAAGAACGGCAAGCATTCTTAACCTCTAAGCCGTCTTCCAGCTACCTTTCTTCGTTTTGAGACAGGTCTCATGCTGGCTTCTAACTCATTACATAACTGAGGCTAGCCTTGACCTCCTGGTTTTCCTCCTTTCAATTGTTGGAACTACAGGCATTTGATGTCAAACCCAAGTAAAACTTTTTTTCTCTTGAGATTCAAAAACAGAAAAATTTTTTTAATGTGTGTGAGTGTTTTGCCTGAATCTATGTGACCACATGCGCGCAGTGCCTATGGAAGCCAGAAGAGGGGATTAGGTCCCCTGGGACTAGAGTTGCAGACAACTGTTAGCTGTCATGTGGGTTCTGGAAATTGAATCCCAGCTCCTCTAGAAGAGCAACCCCTGCTCTTAACTTCGGAGCTGCTCCACCCCCCATCTATACCCCTTTGAGACAAGATCTCATATAGAGAAGGCTGGCCTTAAACTCAAAGTAGCTATATAGCCGAGGATATCCTCACATCCCTGATCTGCTAGCTGTATCTGTAAGTGCTGAGGTTGCAGGTATGTGTTACCATGTTTGCCTGAGGCCTCATCTCTTTAAGAAGTAGAAAAGTAACTGTTTTGAAGAGGATGATGATGATAATAAAACCAGGAAAAGGAGAGGGTAAGCAGGAGACAGTGCTGCATGCTGGGGATCTAGCTCTGCACTGTTGTGTTTACCTAGTATTTGAGGGGCCCCTGGCTCACTGCAGTAAACAACAAAACCCTGCAGAAGTGGGGTGTCACGGAACACTCCTTTAGTCCCAGCACTCAGGAGGCAGAGTCTGATGAATCTCTCATGAGTGTGAGCCAGGCCCGTCTACAAAGTGAGTTCCAGGCTAGCCAGGGCTGCATAGTAAGACCCTGTCTCAAGACACAAAGCAAAAGCAATCTTGCAGAAGATAGCCATTGAGTACAGGTCAGGGAGGGGCCAATAGAAAAGGAGACTGTCTTTTGTGAGACTTGAAGCATGATAATGGCTAAATGATGTGGAAAAGCTTCCAGGAAGAGGTAACAGTAATGCAGGGACCCTGAGCTGGGGAAGCTTTGTGTGTTTACAGGACACAGAGTGGACTTGGAGGTGGAAAAGTGACTGGTGACCTTACTATGTTGGATCTTGTGGGAAGGCCTTTTGGAGTGTGTGTGTTTTGAGGCAGGATCTTTTTGTTTTTAAGGACTGGAGAGATGGCTCAGTGGTTAAGAGCATTGGCTGCACTTACAGAGGCCCTGAGTTCAATTCCCAGAAACCACATGGTGGCTCACAGCCATCTGTAATGAGATCTGCTGCCCTCTTCTGGCTTGCAGGCAGACATGCAAACAGAACACTATACATATAATAATAAATAAATCTTCAAAAAAAAGTTAAAAAGGTTTATTTTTAAGTTTGTATGTGTATATAATGTGTGTTGACTACCCTTGAAGGTGAGAAGAGGGTATTGTATTCCTGGAGCTCAAATTTCTGTCTTCTGGTTGCACATGCCTTTAATCTCGGTACTCAGGAATTTGGGGCCAGCCTGGTCTACGTAGTGAGTTCCAGGACTACAAAGTGAGATTTTGTCTCCAAAAACAAACCCAGCAACAACAACAATACCCACCCAACCCCCCCACCCGAAAAAAAAGGAATTTGGTCCTCTGGAAGAGCAGTACCTGCCTCCTCCTGCTCTTTTTTTTTTTTTTTTTTTTTTTTTTGGTTGGTTTTCCCTGTGTAGCTCTGGCTGGCCTCAAATTCACAGAGATCTGCCTCCTGAGTGCTGGGATTAAAGATGAGCACAGCCACTGCCCAGCCACCTACCTGCTCTTTGCTGCCGGGACTTCTCTGCAGCCCCGAGGGAGCAGCATCTGATGCACAGGTGGAGAGTCATGGCTAATGGTGCTTCGAGATGGAGTTCGGTGGCTCTAGAGGGTGACCACAGAGAACACGAGTGACCCAGACAAGAGCACGTTCAGAGAGATGGAGGCAGAAGTCAGTTAAAATGGGTAAGGGAAAACGAATTGTGCCGTGAAAAGGGAGCCAAGAAATGTTTTTAATCACTGGTCTACATCTCCAAGCCATGATGATCAGTAGTGAGGGGAGTGTGGGGCCACGGAAGGGCTTGTTAGGGGATGGTGGGTGTTGGGGGACACAGCAGGGAGAGGTGTGTGTTGGGGGACACAGCAGAAGGGAGGGACAATGGAGTCTGTCATTTTATAAGGAAAAGATTTAGCTGGACGAGCTGGTCCATGTTTTGTAATCCCAGTGTTAGGGAGCTTGCCTCTAGTCACACAGTAAGTTCTGGGATATCTTTTGTTAACTAATACCCTGTCCCAATCAACTGAAAGAAGGAAGATTTCTTCCTGGCCGTTGTGTGCACCTGTAATCCCAACATTTGGGAGGCTGAGGGAGGAGAATTGGGAGTTCATGGTGGCATAGGTTCTATGCCAAGACCCTGTCTCACAAAACCGAGGGCAGTGTGGTATAGCTTGATAGTGGTAGCTCTTGCCTAGTGCACACAGGCTCTGGGTTTGACTCCCCATGCTGCCAGGAAAACTGCATTCTCTTACAGTTTTTTTTTTTTTTTTTTTTTTTGGTTTTTCAAGACAGGGTTTCCCTGTGGCTTTGGAGGCTGTCCTGGAACTCGCTTGGTAGACCAGGCTGGTCTCGAACTCACAGTGATCCGCCTGCCTCTGCCTCCCGAGTGCTGGGATTAAAGGCGTGCACCACCAACGCCCGGCTCTCTTACAGTTTTAGAGCAGGAAAGTAAGATTGAGGCATGGAAGGATGGTAGAGACAGTCTCCTCCACCCCCATCCCCCTTGTCAAGCTTCTACTACTAAGCTAAACTGCTAGCCCCTTTCCTTTTAGCCCCTTCCTTGTACTATATAGCCAAAGTCTTATCAGGATACCCCAAACTCATGACCTCACTTAATCCTTTTTTTTTTTTTCCTTTTCTTTTTGGGACAGGGTCTTACTATGTAGCCTTGGCTAACATGAAACTCTCTATGTAGACCATGTAATATGTATGAATGTTTTGCCTATATGTATGTCTACATACCACATGTATGCCTGGTGCCTGTGCACTCCAGAAGAGGGCATTGGAATTGGTTACAGATGGTTGTGATCTGCCATGTAGGTACTGGGAATCTAACCTAGGCCCTCTAGAAGAGCAGACAGTGCTCTTGATGACTCAGCCATCTCTGTAGTTGTGTGTGTGTGTGCGCGCGCGTGCGCGCACTAAATAATTTATTATAATTTTATGTACATTAGTGTTTTCCCTGCATGTATGTATGTGTGAGAGTGTCAGATCTTGGAGTTATAAACAGTTGTAAGCTGCCATGTGGGTGCTGGGAACTGAACCTGGGTCCTCTGGAAGAGCAGTCAGTGCTCTCAACTGCTGAGCCGTCTCTCCGACCCCTCTTTTTTTTTTTATTTTTGACACAGGGTCTTATGGAGCCCTGGCTGGAACTCAATATGTAGGCCAGATTGGCCTCAAACTCACAGAGATCCTCCTATATCTGCCTCTAGATTGTCAGCCCCGCCCCCTATAAGGTCATATCCCTAGACTGCCCTTGAACTTCCACAAGTAGCTGAGAATGGCCTTGAGCTCCTTATCTTCATATTTATACACTGCTTATAAATGTGGTTTAAAAAAATCAACTTTGTGGGGGCTGGAGAGAGGCTCATTAGTTAAGAGCACTGGCTGCTCCTTCAGAGGACCCAGGTTCAATTCCCAGCACCCACACAGCAGTTCACAACTGTCTGTAACTCCAATTCAGGGGATCTGGCTCCCTCACACAGGCAAACACCAATTGCACATGAAAAAAAGGAAGGAAGGAAGGAAAAAGAGCCTTTGTGTGTGTGTGTGTGTGAGTGTGTGTGTGTGTGAGTGTGTGTGTGTGAGTGAGTGTGTGTGTGTGTGTGTGTGTGTGTGTGTGTGTGTGTGTGTGTGTGTGTGTGTTTGGTGCAGAGGTCAGAAAACAACCATGGACATTGGTCCTTGCTTTTCCAAGTTGTTTGAGACAGGGTCTCTCTCTCTTGTTTTTTGTTTGTTTGTTTTTTGGAAACAGGATTTCTCTGTGTAGCTTTGGAGCCTGTCCTGGCAATCACTCTGAAGACCAGGTTGGTCTGGAACTCACAGAGATCCACCTGTCTCTGCCTCCCGAGTGCTGGGATTAAAGGTGTGTGAGAGTGTGCGAGACAGGGTCTCTTGTTCACTGCCACATGTATCCTCCAGGCTTCTGGACATTGTCTTGTTTCTGCTTTGTATCTTGTCATAGTAGTTCTGAGACTGCAGGCTGGAGCTACGGCATCTGAGTGAGTGGGTTGTCGGGTTCCAGTTAAGTTCTTTACCTAGTGCATCAGGGCCTTTCCCCGGGCCAGCTCCCCACCCTATAGCCATGCTTTTGATGAAACTGAATAACATAGAGACAGCACGTGAACTCGATGGTTAGAGATAGTAATACAGTCAGTGACTGGGAGCACGTGGCAGTTACTGAGGGGGATGGCCCGAGTTGCTGAGGAAGTAAATGCAAGAGACAGTCCCACATGTGGGATGAACCTATTGCTTCCTTTCAGCAACTGTTTGCTCAGTGCTTGTTTGTCTGTCTGGTACATGTTAACTGTAGAACTGCAGCCCTGGTCCTCATCTTCGTGGTTTTTGTTGAGGTTGTTTTGTTTTTCAGTTTTAGAAACATTTGAGTTGTGCATCCTGATGTTAGCCACAAGGTGTGGGGAGGAGCCTCGGAGAGAAAAGCCTCAGGGGCTTTCACTTGAAGACCTGGCCAGTATCTGAAAGACAGAGAGGAAGAAAAGGGAAAGTCTCATCTTTCCCAGTGCTGACTCGGGCTGGACAGGAGCTGGTGGTGACGCACAGGGACTTAGTCCTTGTGCCAGTGTCTCACCACATTGCCCAGGCTGGCCCCAAACCGAACTCCAAGCCGGGCCTGTGGCGCACGCCTTTAATCCCAGTACTCCAGAGGCAGAGGCAGGCAGAGTTCCAGCACAATCTATAGAGCAGGTTCCAGGCCAGCCAGGGCTGTTACACAGAGAAACCCTGTCTTGAAAAAAAAGGAAACACCAAGCAAACCCTGCTTCCGTCTTCTCAGTGACTGTGGCTGTAGGCGTGAGTCACTGTGCCTAGCTGGTTCAGCATTAACTATCACAGTAGAGGCACTGCCGGGCGGTGGTGGCGCACGCCTTTAATCCCAGCACTCGGGAGGCAGAGGCAGGCGGATCTCTGTGAGTTCGAGGCCAGGCTGGACCGACAGCCTCCAAAACAATACCGAGAAACCCTGTCTCGTAAAACCAAAAACAAAAAAACAAAAAACACAGTAGAGGCACTTAATGTCCCAGCCTGGTGACCTGAGTTCGACCCCCAGAATTCACATAAAGAAGGAAGGAGCTAACCAGCTCCACAGATTTGTCCTCTGTCTGCCATATGTGCATTGTGACATGTGTGCATTCACAGCCTGGCCATTCACACACAGTAATGAGTGTTTAAAAATATTAGCCATCACAACTCACTGGGAATTATGGCAGAGTGCTTGTCTATCATGCTTGAGACCTTGTGAGTACACATACAGAGACGGGGGAGGAGAGAGAGAGAGGATATGAGAGAATAGATGCCTAAAATCTCAGTGCTTAGCAGATTGGGACAGAAGGGTCAGTGTGAGATCAAGGCCAGCCTGGGCCATTCTGAACCGTAGAATGAGACAAGGAGAAAGCCATTGTTACCTACCGCTTTACAAAACTCAGCACTTGAAATTTATTTCTGTTGTTTCTGAAAGCTGAGTCCAAGCATGGGAGCCATTTATGTGCTTGTAACCCTGTAATACATGGTTTTGTTTCCTGCTTTTTCCTTTTCAACAATTATATGCTAAATGTTTTTCACAGTGGCCCAGGCTTCCTAGTTCCTGTGTCTAATGGTTTGTGTTGAGTGCTTTTGATAGGTTTTGTTTAAAAAACAAAACAAAAACCTTTTCTTCCCTTTGCGTTTCTAGAATTTTAGTGACATACACTATTCTTCAGATAGCCAGCTGGGTGTGGTGGCTAATGCCTGTGTAGTCTAAGCATTCTGGAGGCTGAGGCAGGAGGATTGAGAGGTCAGAGCACCCTGGCCTGCGCAGCAGCTGTTTCCAAATAAATAGTTGTGTGTTCAGTAAGTGGGTGGGTCTTCTCCCTTCCCTCCTCTTTCTGTTCTGTTTCAGGAAAGCCCCCTTCTCTGCTTGTCTGTTTTCTGTGGGGTGTTACAAAGGGTCTCATTTTGTAGCACTGGCTGGCATGGAACTCAGAGATGGGCCCGCCTCTGCCTCTGCCTCCCTAGTGCTGGGATTAAAGACAAGATCTGTCATGCATCTGGGCAGTGGTGACGCCCGCCTTTAATCCCAACACTTGATGCAGAGGTGGGTGGATCTTTGCATGTTAGAGGCCAGTCTAATCTACAGAGTGAGTTCCAAGACAGCTAGGGCTACACAGAGAATCCCTGTCCCAAAAAAAACGAGATGAGGGGGGGGGGGGGCAGAGTCAGAGTCAGGTTCTTACATGAAGTTTTATGTGTGAGAAATACCTTCACTGCAGCAATCTTTGTGCATGTGGACATGTGTCTCTATATAGGTATTTCTGTGTATATCGTGGTTTATGATACAGAGAGTTGTTTTCAAATATTTCTTATGCATTCAATATATGGGTGAACTTGTTCTATCAAAACTTCACTTAAGTATTCTCTTTGGCTTTTTCCCCACCCCAGTTTTGGGGTTTAAACCCTTGGCCTTATGCATATTTGTTAGGCAGAGCTGTCTTCACCTTCTCCCCTTTTTTTAGGCTGGGCCTTAGTATCCCAAACTGACCTTGAAGTTGTGATCCTCCTGCCAGAGCCTCCCAAGTGTGGGATTACAGGGGTGTGCTATTCTAGCTAAGTGACCTCACTTTTCATGCCTGAGAGCTCAGTGTTTGAAAACGATCAAGTCCACATAACTAAGAATGTAGCTCTGGGGTAACATGGTTGCCTAGTGTATGAAGACAGATTTGGATATAGCTGGTCCTCTGTCCATGCTTCTGGCATCTGTACAACTGCAGGTCCAAAGTATTTGGTAAAAACAGGGAGTCTGGGGTAAGGGGGAGACTGTGGCTGGGATGTAAAATAAATAGATGAATAAATAAAAAACCAGGGAGTCTGTACTGAACATGTTTGGAGCTTTCCTTCCCTTATTATTACATTTCCTAGACCGTACAGTATAGCAACTGTCTATGTGACATTTACATTATTAGTAATTAAAAGTAACCTAGAGATTGAAGCATATGAAAAGGTGTATATAAGCTCTCTGCAGATACTAGAGCATTTTATGTACAATGTGAGACTGACCATCAACAGATTTTGGTATGTTGTGGAATCAGTGTCCTGGGATGTTGATATGTCCTGGAATCAATGCCTCTTGGGTACTGAGAGATGGCTGAATTCCCATATGCCTGTGGGGACTAGGTCCTCTTCCCTAAGTAGTTCCCCAGCCTGTTCCTGGCTGTAGTCATGCCATGTGGTTCTTGCTGCCACTCCGGCCCTCTCCCGAGACTGCATCTTTCACACCCCTCTGCAGTGCCAGAGCCTGGCAATTCTTCTTTTATCCTTGCAATTTTTTTTTCTGTTCAACTTCTGAGGGTGCTGGCTCCTCATAGCCTTTCTGTGTATCTTCAGTCCTCTACCATCTTTGTGGCCTCAGCTATGCGAGCCGGAAGCCAGGGTCTCATCCCGTAGTCTCCTTCCTAAGGCTCCACATCACTAACGCCAGCCCTCACTAAGCCTGTCTAAGCTTACTAATCACCCGTTAGTCCCTTGACTTAATTCGAGATCTAATTATTTTGGGTGTTATGTTCCTGCAACAGTGTCGCCGTCTCCATTTGTTCATGAAAACATTCCTTAGGGACGGAGAGGTCCCTGGGTGGTCGAGCACTTGTTGATCTTGCAGCAGATCCAGATTCAGTTCTCAGCACACACCTGGTGGCTCCTAACCACCTGTAGCTCTAGCTCCAGGGGTCTGACAGCCTCCTGACCGCTGAGGACACAAGGCACACATGCAGGCAGGACGCGCATACATGTAAGATAAAAGTAAACGAGCAAATGCTAGATGTCGAGAGGACAGTGATGAGCAGACTCTCGTGCTCTTAGAAACGACAGTGGGGCCGGGCGTTGGTGGCGCACGCCTTTAATCCCAACACTCGGGAGGCAGAGGCAGGCGGATCTCTGTGAGTTCGAGGCCAGCCCGGTCTACAGAGCGAGTGCCAGGACAGCCTCCAAAACTACACAGAGAAACCCTGTCTCGAAAAACCAAAAAAAAAAAAAAAAAAAAAAAAAAAGAAACGACAGTGGGGAGCGTAGAGGGCTTGGGAACATGAAGCAGGGAGGGCAGAGGGGTTGGGAAAGCTTTACAGGGGAGGAAGCGCCTAGGACTGCAGTGATTAGAGTCTACTAGGGGGCATTACAGGGGAGGGGAAGGTATACTATTCCAAACAGAGTTCTAGAAAAAGCCCACGGTTGGGAATATGTGGAGTTGCTGTCTCAAGGGCCTGAGAACCAACGTGGTGGAAATTGTGGGTTTTTTTTTTAAGATTTATTTACTTATTACACATACAGTGTTCTGCCTGTATGCCAGAAGAGGACACCGGATTGAATTGTAGATGGTTGTGAGCCACCATGTGGTTGCTGGGAATTGAACTCAGGACCCCTGGAAGAGCAGTCAGTGCTCTTAACCTCTGATCCATCTCGCCAGCCCGGAAATTGTGGTTTTTAAGGAAGTGGGTAGAGGTGAGCTTTGATAGTTGAGTTGCAGTTGGAGCATTTAATGGAAGTCTTCATAGGGAAAAGGGCTACATGGAGCCTCTAAAATATTTTAGCAGGAGCATGATACTGTGTAGAATCCCACCTTACTAAGGTCTTGGGCCCAGTGTGGAGAATGGATGGGTGGGTTTGAGAGTAGGTCTGGAGGGAGAACAATCAGGATGTTGCAGAAGTGCTGGCAAGGAGACAGTGGCTTGTAATGGACTATCAGGAGAGGGACAGAGGGGAGGAGACAGATTCCAGGGAGCCCTGGAGGAAAATTGGCAAACTTGTGTGGGCCAGACCAGGAGTAGAAATGATGACGGTTGAGGATGGGGTTTTTGTCCTAGTTTGCTTTTCTGCTATGATTAGAGACCAAAGAGCAACACTGCCTATTTCCCAAACTCATGGTCAGCTCTCTTATACAGTGTAGGCTCACTTGCCCAGGGATGGCACCACCTACAGTAGGTTGGACTCTTCTACATCAACCAGCATCAAGAAAATGCTCCACAGACATAGGGCAATCTGATCTATGTAATTCCTCGATTGAGGGTCCCTCTTCCTTGGTGACTCTAGATTTCTGTCAGATCGATAGCCGAAGCAACCATGATAGGTGCACAAACTAGACTTCCAAACCATTGTGGGCCCAGGAGCAGCAGGTGTCGGGTCCCTCACAGACCAAGAGTCTGAGGTGCCTGCAGGGATCTAAGTGGAGCTGTAGGACTCAGGCAGATGGGGTAGAAAATGAAGTCATAGTTGGTGATGTCCAAAGGATGTTACAAAGGATTGGTATCCATACTGTTTAAATGTTCTATAAACATGAAGAACAGAACAACTCAGTGAGAAAAAGGACAAAAATTATGGGTCGATGTGCCTAAATACCGACAAAATGAAACACATGTCTGTAAATCCAGAGCTTAGGAAACAAAGATAAGAGAGACAGTAGTTCAGGGCCAATCTTGAGAGCTACATAGTGAGTTTGAGGCCAGCCTGGACTAAATGAAACCCTATATCAAGCAAAACCAAAAAAATAACAGGGCAAATTGTCTTATCTTCACTTTACCTTACAGTATGGATGGAAATAACAAATTATGCCATAACAAAACATGTCATAGCCAGCAAACAGAATAATTTCAGCCAGGCCTGGGTGATACCTCCTTGTGATCCCTCCTCCACTTGGGAGCCTGAGGCCGGGGCTTTGTGAGTTGTCTGTTTTTCCCAGAGTACTCAGCTCTGTTTGCTCTCAGCAGCAGCATCTGAGTGCCTCTCGCTCCCGTCTTCCCTGCATCGCCGTTTTGTTTTTGTACTGGCGAGGATCAAAGCCAGGGCTTGGAGCTACACTCCAGCACACTGTCAAAACTGTTTTGCTTTTTTATTGCTGCTGTTTCATTAGTGTGTGCATGACGTGGGGGTATGGGTGCAGGCGTGCTATGGCCCTCGTGGAAATCAGGTGACAGGTTTGTGTTGTCTCCTTCCATCTTTCTGTGGCTTAAGAGATCAGACTAAGGTTGCCAGGTTTGCACAGCCCACACCTTTTCCCACTGAGGTGTCTCAACACCTCCATCCCTGGTTTTCCTTGTGTTTTGGAGACAGGCTTTTGAGTAGCCCTGTCTGACTTTGAACTCCGTATCCTCCTGCCTCTCTATCTCTGGAGTGCTGAGATTCCAAGATTCCAGGCATGAGCCATTTATTTATGCCTGGTTCCAGCCCGGGGTTTTGTGAAAGCCAGGCAAACACCCTACCAACTCAGCCATGGTGCTGGCTCCCTGCATTTCAGCTCTTGAGGCAGAGTATTCCTATGTAGTTTAGCCTCCTGGTCTGTAACTTTAAAAAAATAGTTTGTTTGCTTTTATTCCATTTGCATTGCTATTTTGCCTGGTGTATGTCTGTGTGAGGGTGTTAGAGCTAGAAAAAGTTGTTAGCTGCCATGTGGGTGCTGGAGTTGAACCTGAAGAGCAGTCAGTACTCTTAACTACTAAGTCATCTCTCCAGCCCTTTGCTTTTTTTAATTTATTATTTTTGCTAGGCATGGTGGCCCACACCTCCTGCACTTAGGAGGCAGAGGCAGGCAGATCTCTGTGAGTTTGAGGCCAGCCTGGTCTACAGAGCCAGTTCCAGTACAGGCTCTGAAGCTACACAGAAACTCTGTCATGAAGAACAAAAAAGAAAAGAAGGCCATAGCTCAAGGCTGGCCTTGATCCTTAGCAAGGGCCTTTATCCACTAAGCCACCTTGCCAGTCCTGGCCTGGAATTCTTTAAGTATCCCAGGTTGGCCTTGAACTCACAACTCCTCCTGTCTCAGTTCAAGTGCTGTAGATACAGGCAAGAGACACTACAAACTGACTTTTTCTTCAACTGGATAGAAAGGCCATGGGTTTGTGGTAGTAAAGCTTGAACCCAGGGCCTCACACCTGCCAGGCAAGTGTTCTACCTCTGGGTATGTCCATAGCCCTTACTTTACTGTTTACATTTGTCTGGGAACATGCCTGGCTGGTAGAGTACATGAATAGAGCCCTGGGTTCCTTCCGCAGCCGGCCAGAAGCAGGGTGTGATAACACACCTGCAACCCTGCCTCTGGAGGTGGAAGCGGGAAGATCAGAAGTTCAAGGCCAATCTGGGTTCTGTGATGAAACCCTGTGGGGGCGGGCAAAAATCTGGTATTACTCTGCAGGTAAAGATCTGAACTAGATTTCTAGGACCCACATGTGGGAAGGAGAGAACCTGTTCGCTTCCCGTTGTCTCCTGACTTCCACATGTATTCAGTTCGATGTGTGAGCATGCACATACACAGTATTTTAAGAAGTCTTCAGATTTCTGTGAGTTCGAGACCAACCTGGTTTACAAGAGCTAGTTCCAGGACAGCCTCCAGAGCCATAGAGAAACCCTGTCTTGAACCCCCCCCCCCCACCCAAAAAAAGCCTTTTTGCAGTTTTGGACTTTATTTATTTTTGCATTGCCGGGGGATCAAACTCAGGGGCTTGCAAATGGCAGGCAATCAACTTTGCCACTGAGCTAAATCCCTAAGGCCTGATAATCTTTTTAAAGGGTAAAACCTGTTTGGTTCTTTGTCTCTAGACTAGTGTTTAAAAGAACTGCGGCTGGGTGGTGGTTGTACACACCTTTAATCCCAGCTCTTGGGAGGCAGGCAGATGGATCTCTGAGTTCGAGGCCAGCCTGATCTACAGGGAGAGTTCCTGGACAGCCAGGGTTACACAAAGAAACCCTGTCTTGAAAAAACAAAAAACAAAACAAAAGATTGAGTGTCTACTGCATTTGGCCTGAGCCTGATATTAGAGCCTGAGTTAAATGTTTGAGCAGTGACAATTCTGTTGTTTATGCCCAGTCTGCTTTCTTCTCCCTGGTCTGTCTCCCACTGTGTCATAACACCCTGGCAGGGTGCGGGGTAGGGGGCAAGTTTTCACCTGCTGTCCCCTGCCAGTGACCCCAGCATTCCCACATCTCTGTCCAGGTTCCTGTCCTTCGAATGGTGGAGGGAGACACCATCTATGACTACTGCTGGTATTCTCTGATGTCCTCCAGCCAGCCAGACACCTCCTAGTAAGTGATAAGCAATGTCTTTCACTGTGCCCTTCATCATGTGTTCCCCATCGTCTCCTCACCCAGCCCCCACACTCGCTCTCGAGGAGGCAGGGAGAGGGTGCTCAGTGTGCCCTTCTGATGGAAGCTTCGTGGGCCGGGCACTTGGCTTCCTTCCCTTCCTTTGACAGTCCGTGCCAGGCCTCAGCGTCCGTGTTTCTCTCAGTGTGGCAAGCAGCAGTCGGGAGAACCCAATTCACATCTGGGATGCATTCACTGGAGAACTCCGGGCTTCCTTTCGCGCTTACAACCACCTGGTACTGACTTCCCCGTCCAGCCCTATGCTCACTGGCCAAGCCCTCCTTTTTGGAAGACCGCTGAAGCTTTGCAGGCCTGTTTCCAGCCTTCTCCTGCCCCTAGGACGAATTGACAGCGGCTCACTCACTCTGCTTCTCCCCGGATGGTTCCCAGCTCTTCTGTGGCTTCAACCGGACTGTGCGTGTCTTTTCCACTTCCAGGCCTGGTAGAGACTGCGAGGTGCGAGCCACGTTTGGTAAGCCTGTGGGGGAGGACGTGAGAGAGCAGCACCTGCGAAGGGGCCTGGTGTGAGCTGGGCCACCTGTGGGTTTCTCAGCATCCTCAGTACAAGCCTGGGCGGCCTGTGCCAGCCCCAGAAGAGACCCCGGCTCAGCATGGAGGAAACTCCCAAGGCCAACCAGTTGACTAGAAAGCTGGGCTAACTCCTAACCCATCATCCATGCCTGTCAAATGTGTGCTTTGTGGTCTCTCAGAACCTTGCTAATAGCTGGAAATTGTTTTTATTTTACTCTTTCTTGCAGTGCCTGGGATTGAACCCAAGATCTTGTTAGGCAAGCACTGTACCACTGAACTTTATAAAATTGAAGGGGAAGGGTTCTTTAAGAGAAGTGAACGATCTGGGAAGTATCAGAGAACTTGAGATTGCTTGTGACAAACAGTGGGGGATTGAGTCCCTGCGTGTCAGTACGAGGGCAGGGTACCGAGGAACGGGGCTAGTTACTGCCCCACGCTAATTGCTCTCATGTTTCATTGCCAGCAAAGAAGCAGGGCCAGAGCGGTATCATCTCCTGTATAGCCTTCAGTCCATCCCAGCCCCTCTACGCCTGCGGCTCCTATGGCCGTACCCTAGGCCTGTATGCCTGGGATGATGGTTCTCCTCTCGCCTTGCTGGGAGGCCACCAAGGGGGCATCACCCACCTTTGCTTTCACCCCGATGGCAACCTCTTCTTCTCAGGAGCCCGGAAGGTATTGGTCAAAGCCCAGAGCATGTGGGTGTAAGGGTGGAAACCAAGTTTGGAGGACTTGGGGTACTGAGGTGGAGGCAGGCGTGAGAAAGAATGGGGGACACACTTCAGACCCCTGTACTTGTCTTCAGGATGCCGAACTTCTGTGCTGGGATCTCCGGCAGCCTGGCCACCTCCTGTGGTCTTTGAGTCGGGAAGTGACCACCAATCAGCGCATCTACTTTGATCTGGACCCGTAAGTGGCTGTGCCCCCCCCTCCAGGTTCAAAAGTCTGGCTGCATCCTCGGCCCCTGGATAGGAATGGCTTCTACCCCCAGAGTGATGCCTGTCTACCCACAAGTTTCCTTTCTTTCCCAGGAGTGGGCAGTTCCTAGTGAGTGGCAACACCAACGGAATGGTCTCTGTGTGGGACATCAGTGGCGCTTTCGGTGACAGCAGCAAGCTGGGACCTGTGATGACTTTTCTGCCCCAGAAGGACTGCACCAATGGAGTGAGGTCCTCACTTCACTGAAGGAGCTTGGGGCGGGGGTTGAGGAGGAAGGTGGAGCTTCCAGGTGACATCCTGACCTAGGTGCTGACAGCCTGCTCTCTCCTTCAGCCTTCACCCTAGCTTGCCTCTACTGGCTACTGCTTCCGGCCAGCGCATGTTTCCAGAGCCCACCAACAGTGGAGATGAAGGCGAGCCAGAGGGGGATCTTCCCCTGCTCTCCCTATGCCACGCCCATCCTGAATGGCAGCTTCAGCTCTGGTGGTGTGGAGGGGGACCAGACCCCAGTAGCCCTAATGACCCCCAAGATGAGAAGGGACAAGGAAGGGCAGAGGGCTGTGGGGATGGGTTAATATAAAGATTTTGTATAACACTGGAGTCGTTGTGTCTGTCTGGGGTGGCACGTGACTGGGGGGGCATTAGTAGATTCCTTTGTCCAGCATCTGTGGGGTCTGGCATATTGTTCCCAAAACCAGGGGTTGAGAGGTGGGACCAGGCAGGAGCCAATGAGGTACTGAGCATGGTGTGAAGTCAAGCAGGTGGGGGTGGGGCCTCATGCCATTGACTAGATGGTTGCTAGGCAACTTGGTAAACTGAGGAGCAAACCTGTTTGAAATCTCACTCCTGAGGTGGCTGCATTAGGGGTCAGGGTGAGCTGGCCTGAACAGGGGCGGCAGGAGCTCGGTGGCAGACTGTTGAGTGTGACTGTGTGAGACGAAGCAGACAGTGACAGACAAGTCAGCGCCCATGGCTGCACACCGCGCCGTTTACCTTCCTCCAGCTGCAGAGGGGAAGGGTGCACCCCAGTAGGCAGAGCCAAGGACACGCAGGAAGGAGTACTGGAGAAACAGTTCTTTCTGTTGGTCTCTAGAACGCAGCGCCAGGGCCAGGGGCTTGCCCCCTCCCTCAGCAGCGGTGCTCTGCGTGCTGCTCCATCTGCCCTCTCCCCTCCTCACACACCTTGTCAGACACCCAGATGGGAGTCTTTGAAGAGCTGCTGTCAACGGGGCCTTGCTGGGGACCTCGGTCAAAGGGAAAGGAGCTGCCTGTGGAAGATTGGGCAGGAAGGAGAGGAATGCCGCCCCTGCCGGGAGGTGCTGAAAGCCTTGCTTCTTACACCCAAGAAGGCAGCTCCTCCCTTCCCCCAGGATAATTGGAAACAGCCTTTCCTGTGGAGTGCAGCTTTGGGGTTATAGGTACCCCCTTTTCCTCCCAGTCCCACTTCTTTGCATGATGTAAGAAGGGTCAAAATTTACTCCCTAGTCCCCACCTAATCCACAGAAAACAGCAAAGGGGCAGAGAAGCTGTGACAAAAGGGACCCCACGAAAGGGGAGTTCAGCCCCCTAGGTTGTATTTCCGCCTTCTCCTAAACTCCCCGTGTGACCTTGGGCAAGTCACGGGGTCCTCTCTCAACCGGGGTAGCTCTGCCCCCTCCCACTTCGCACAGGTAGATCTTCAACTTAGCCACACTCTCGTGAAGTGCCTCACCTTCAAGGTTGTCATTGCCCTCTCCGGGCAGCGGTGTTGTTTTGGGAGGGAAGAGGAGCAGGCTGCGGGAGCAAAGGGGGAAGGTTTTTCGGGGCGGATAGGGCAAGAGCCTTTCTAGATGCTAGCGAGGAAGATTCCAACCGCACGGGCAGTCGGAGGGCAGGAAGGAAGGCAGGCAAGCAGAAACTCAGCCAGAGACGGACACTGCGAGAGACAAAGGGGGCGTGAGAGACAGCGCCGGGCAGCGAGGCGGGGTGGCGGACGGGAGGTGCGCGAGGTGAGGGAGGTGTGGGGGGCGTGGGCCGCGGGATGCGACGCCCGCTCCGACTGAGCTCCAGCTCCGGTTTTTCCCTCCACCATGCTCTCCCCCTCCCCGCCTCTCCTTTAACTCCCCCCTCCTGGGCTCGGGACTGGTTTCCTCCCTTAGCCTGCTGCCCTCAATCCCAGCGAGGCTGGGGCTCCGGCTCGGTGTCCCCTTCCTCGCTGCCATACCCGGCGCCCCATGCTGCCCCCGCCCGGTCCTCGGCTCCCCATGTCCCCCACGTAGCCGGGCGCACAAACCCCGGGGTGCTGGCGCGTGGGTCGGGGGCGCGTAGGGTGCCTGCAGACGGCCCCTGCAAGGGTTCTTGTGGCACTGAGCGCTCTGGAGCCGGGGAGCAGGCACAGCAGAAAAAAGGGTCCTTGTGGGAGCTGGGGGTGACTAGCCACCCACCAGGGTGACTGGGGCTCCACAGCGTGGTAGCCACCCCTGGGGGGTGAGAGACTTTGGGGGAGTTGGTGCCCCGCCCCCAGGCCTTGGTAGGGTCATGGGGACCCCCTATTTTGGGCCAGGGGGTGTGCAAATCGTGGCCCTACTGCTGCTAGGTTTTGCGGGGCTGGTGTCTGGACTCAGCCTGGAGCCTGTATACTGGAACTCGGCGAATAAGAGGTGAGTGGCCTGGGACTGGGGAGACTCCAGTCCCGTGGGTAAGGGATATGGAAGCTTTGAGACTTCAGGGTTTGGATTCTGGGCTGGGAGGAGGCTAGCAAAGGGTGCTGTAGCAGGATGAGGTGACAGGTTACAAGACAGCAATGATCTTAGGAGCCAGACTCTGAGTCTCACAGGGCTGGATGTGGGTGGTGATGCCATGTGTCAGGAGTTTGGAGACCTTAAAGGGGCAAAGATAAAAAGTTCACGGGCAGCGAGAGGGCAGTGGAGTGGCTGTTTGGATCTGTAGGAGACCTGTGTCATCTGGGTTGAAGGGAGCCTGGTTCACGTCAGCTCTCAGGAGAGAGGTGCTGACTAGGTAGGTGCTGCTGAAACCCTGAGGGGAAGAGCAGGGCTGCCCAGCTAGCTCCCAGGAGGCACTCGGTGCTGGAGAGCAAAGTGGGCTCAGTTTGGGGGTGAGGAACAGCTCACCATCCCAACTTGTGTTAACAGCCAGAGGACTAGTGAACCAGCCAGAGGACTAGTGAACCAGCCAGAGGACTAGTGAACCAGCCAGAGGACTAGTGAACCTTTGGCTGAACAGTTGTCAGCTAGAATGTGTATTTCTGTCCTCCTGGTCTGACAGATTCTTTCCAAAGTGAGCCTTCTGCCCCTCCAAGCCTCCCTCCTTTCCTCTTGCCACTGGAGTCCTGAGGATACCATTGCCCTCTCCTGTTCTCTTGGCTGCAAACTCTCCCATCAGGGACTCTTCCCTGGCATGCTTGCTTTGGGTTGAAGAGTCCAGGGGTCAGTCACACAGGGCAGACAGAACCTATGGGAGGTCATCTAAGTGATTTGCCTCCATGGCATTTTCTATTACCATCAGCGCAAGAGTTGTATATTTCAGAAACTTGCTGCTTCCCTGGGGAGGCTGAGAAGTCATGGGAGGGAATGGACTTCGGAGTTCACCAGATGCTTGGTTTTATCCTAGCTCTGCTGTTTGCAACTGTGTAGCCTTAGCCATGTTACTTAACCTCTCTGAGTCTGTATCTTCAGTCCTTACAGCTGTTTGAGGATTGGAGGCAAGGTATTTGGACGTATTATATGCTCATGAAAGGAGAGGTAGGATTGTTTTTGTGTTTTTTGCTTTCTGGCCTCCCTGCCCTGTCCCAATCCTGGAACCCCTTCCTCCAGTGTCTTGGTGTGGATAGTCTCAGGCTCTCCCAGCTGCCAGCAGCGCCTGGCTGCAGTTTTGAGTAGCAGGTGTAGCTTGAGGGTATAAATTGGGCTATCCTGATAGTGTTGAGAAAAGGCATGTGTTGGGCGGGAGCCGGTCATTTGGAGTCTGGAAAGATGCTGGGCAGTAGTCTCCTGGGACTCAGTTTGTCCTATGGATGCACAGGTAGGACTTGCAGTGGCAGGCAAGATGTGCCTGTGCTGGGCCCATGAGTTCCCTGACTTCCTGGCCAAGACTATGTGCTGGGTTGTGTCATTTGTGGTTACAGAAGTCAACTACTTCAACTCCAAAGCAGGAGAGCACTCTCTCAGAAAGTTTAAGCCCCAAAGTGGGATGGAAGCAGGAAGGAGAATGATCTGGGTGGTCAGCCCGGCCCCTATACATTGGTTCTCATCAGCCCCATTTTGATCAATGCCAAATTAGCATTTGCTTCATGTCTCATTAACTGGCTAACTTGGAAAACTGGTCCAGATCAACCCTCACCCCCCAACCTCTACCTTACCCCTTTTGCCCTGAAATTCGGTGGTGGCCTGGAGGAGGGGGAGCTTCTACCCCCATGGTTGACTGCCATGGAATAGTGAAATCACCTGGGAGGGGTGGGCTGTGTGGTTCCAGAGAGGCCAGCTCCTTGGTAACTGGCATCCCGTTGCCATGGCAACGGCACCGGTGATGGAGCGGGAGATGGCAGTGTGCATGTGGTGAGGGCGGGCTGAAGAGTGCATTTGGGCACACCAAGGGGCAGGAGACCTCTGAGCCTGGCCTCCTGCTGCTTCTGATGTGAGGTAGCAGAGCCCTTGGTGCCCGCACTTACTGAACGCAGGACTCAAACAAAGGCAATGGGTGGGAGCCGAGAATTGCTGTCCTGGAGGGTTGGAAGTGAGAGAGGGAAAGCTTCGGGCACCACACCCCTGACATTTCCTCCTGGTCTACCTTGTCTTCCCTATAGGTTCCAGGCAGAGGGTGGTTACGTGCTTTACCCTCAGATCGGGGACCGGCTAGATCTACTTTGCCCCCGGGCCCGGCCTCCTGGCCCCCACTCCTCTCCCAGTTATGAGTTCTACAAGCTGTACCTGGTAGGGGGTGCCCAGGGCCGGCGATGTGAGGCACCCCCTGCCCCAAACCTTCTTCTCACATGTGACCGGCCAGACCTGGACCTCCGCTTCACCATCAAGTTCCAGGAATACAGCCCTAATCTCTGGGGCCATGAGTTCCGATCTCACCACGATTACTACATAATTGGTACTGCCAGGCAGAGGGCAGAGGCAATAGAGTCCCTGGGATGGAGGGTGAGGAAGGGAGGACCGTTGGAATCCCACCTCTGCACTCAGTAGTGGTCCCCAGGGCTAGGGAACAGAGGAGGGACCAGACCTGGAGTGCTGACTCTCCCTGTGCTCCTTTTCAGCCACGTCAGATGGGACCCGGGAAGGCCTGGAGAGCTTGCAGGGAGGCGTGTGCCTCACTAGAGGCATGAAGGTGCTTCTGCGAGTGGGACAAAGTGAGTGGGGGCTGGGGACTTGGGGACACCTGTGACGAGCTGAGGGAGGTTTGGGTAGCGCATGCAAGTCAGGGGACATTATCTCAGCCCCCTCTTTTGTGTCTTCCCTATCTTCAGGTCCCCGAGGAGGAGCTGCACCCCGAAAACCTGTGTCTGAAATGCCCATGGAGAGAGACCGAGGGGCAGCTCACAGCCTAGAGCCCGGGAAGGACAGCCTACCAGGTAGGAACCAGGAGCCAGCCACCACCTCCTCTACTCTCAGACCCCAGCTGCCATGCCAAGTCACCCCCTTCTGCCCTCCCTCTCCCGTTTTGGGGGCGGTGGCGATACAGGAAAGAGGAGAAGAGAGGATGGGAGGGCGGGAGGGAAGTGGAAGCCAAATGAGGAAAAGACTCAATTAGAACTAATTAGCCAAGTCAGTGCTTCAATCAGTGCTGTCAGAGACGTGGGGGGGGGGCTACATGGCAGGGAGCTGTAGGCTGGACACCTGGATTTTAATCTGGGCCTGGGGGAAGGGAATGTGGGATACTAAAGGGCCTGGGCACTGCTGGGGAAGCCCATCATGGGGACCCCTAGGGCTGGGTGTATCCAAATATCCAGATGGTTCCTTCAGCCCCTCCCCCTCTTTCCTCCTTCACCCCTTCCCTGCCAGGTGACCCCAACAGCAATGCAACCTCCCGGGGTGCTGAAGGCCCCCTGCCCCCTCCCAGCATGCCCGCAGTGGCTGGGGCAGCAGGGGGGCTGGCGCTGCTCTTGCTGGGCGTGGCAGGGGCTGGGGGTGCCATGTGTTGGCGGAGACGGCGGGCCAAGCCTTCGGAGAGTCGCCACCCTGGTCCTGGCTCCTTTGGGAGGGGAGGGTCTCTGGGCCTGGGTGGTGGAGGGGGGATGGGGCCTCGGGAGGCTGAGCCTGGGGAGCTAGGAATAGCCCTGCGGGGTGGTGGGGCTGCAGATCCCCCCTTCTGCCCCCACTATGAGAAGGTGAGTGGTGACTATGGGCACCCTGTATACATTGTGCAGGATGGCCCTCCCCAGAGCCCTCCAAACATCTACTACAAGGTATGAGGGTTCCTCCCTCTTGGCGTTCCTCAATCCAGCCCTCCATGGGGTGCTCCTCCAGTTTAATTCATGGTTAAGGGACACCTGCGCCACAACCTTGGCCCCCTTCGCCCCACCAGCTCCTTGGCTCCTCCTGGCTATAGCCCTCGTCTGCAATTTTAGGATCCCTTAAAACTTGGCTACACTTCTTCCTGCCCTGCCCCACCCTTGTTTGGCTGTGGGCACTCCTCTAGTCTCTGCCTCTTGGGGAAGGGGCCAGGCTCAGCCTCCTTTAATCACGACACAGGTGTCCTTGTCTCCTCACCCACCCAGAGTAGGGGTGGGGACAGTCTGTCTTTCGGTTGGCACCTCCTTCTGCCTCTCACAGTTTTTCTCTTTCTCTATCTCTTATTCTCTCTCTCCTGTCTCTAGGTCTGTTCTCTCCCTCTTCCCTAGTACCCTTCCTCGCATCTCCTTTACCCTCTTGGCTTCTTGTCCTGTGCCTCTTACACATGTCCTGGGTTGGGGGCATCAAAGCATCTCTCCCTCGGCTCTTGGCCCTTCCCAACTTTCCATATCAAGTGCTCCCCTCAGTCCGCCAAAACTGGGGGCTTTTTGGGGGACGATTCTGGCTCCAGGCATGGGTACAGGGCCTCTTTCCCTGCCCTTCTGTGTACTTACTCCAGCCATTTGGGGTGGTTGGGCCACAACTACTACCATGAGAAGAAGTGTCCTGTGTGTCCAGTGGCTGATAGCAAGATATGAACCAGTGGGGACATTATGGACTTGATCTGATGCCTGAAGGTGGGCATCAGATGGGAAGTGACTCCCTCCAGACAAGAAGTGACCAGGCCTGGACAGAAATGGCCTGGGAGGTGGCGGTACAGCAGGAACTGAACTGGAAGTGCCTTCATCCAGGACAGGAAGTCGCACTCCTGAAATAGGAAGTGGTCTGGCTGGAATTCCAAGTGGCTTAGTCTGGGGATGTTGTGGGGGTGGGGGTGGGGGCATGGGAGGTGGATGGTTCTTACCCTGTGGAGGAGGGACTTCCTGTTTGAGGAGGAAGCTGGAGCTTACCACTGTGAGAGGACAGATGTGGACTGAGAATTTTCCTAGCGTTCGGTGGCTCTTCCCAGGATCTCCCTTCCCTTGTGCTCCGTGCGATTTTTAGGACAGCTAAGATGACTGCCACCTGCTGTGGCAGGCCTGGTTTGTCTTGTTCTCCCCGTTGTATCCCGGTGTAATCTCTGTTGATCAGCAGGACTACCCCAAGAACCCACACGTTCTCCCCAGTGACAGACAGCTGTCTTGTTGATGCCTTCTTCCCTTCAAACCCAACTCAGCACCCTTCTTAGTGACCAAGAGGTGGTCCACTGACTGGGCTAGCTGATGGCAGTTATTAGCACTGGTTGCTGTTTCCATAGTGACAAGCCTGTACCTCTTCCTGCTCTGTAGTGCACAACGGGCTGCTGCCTCAGTTTCCTCCCAGCTCAGTTTTATTAGCTGCCCTTAGGCACCAAGTTGGCCACCTCAACCACCAACCAAAATGGTTGCTTTGTCCACCAGAGGTCAAGTCATCTCTCTGGTGCTGTAGTTCCCAGCTCCTTCCAGGGAACAGGAAGTTGATATTGCCATGGGGGAGGTGGCGGGGTATGGCCGTCACCTCAATAGTTTTACTGTAAAAGGGAAATTTGAACAACTGAAAACAGGAAAAAAAAAGAATAAAAAATTTTAAAAGTTGATGAGAAGGCTGGAGAATGACTGGGCATGAATCTGGGAGTCAAAGTGGCTTTCAAGAGTCAGCAGAGGGTTGGTCATGGGGACCCAAGGGGCCTTGGGGAGAGAGAACCCTGAGGGAGTGGTGAAGCGGGCAGTTTATGTGGGGGGAACCATGGCCTCACAGGGCTGAGGGAGACAACCACCTGTAGAGAGGGCCTGCTGGAACACTCGAATGGTATGTGCCGACGCTGTGCACACACGGGAGGAGGGGGTGTCATGCTACACCAGTCACCACTAGCATCGTTGGTCAAAATGATCCTGTGGAGGTCTGTTAACTACCACAAAGTCCCTCTGACTTGGAGAGTTGTGCTGTTAGGAACTAATCTGACTCACAGGATAGAGCTGATGAGAAAATTGTGAGACCCCAGGGACCCAGGCGTCAAGTGTGGCTGCATCTATACCAACACCCCAGACTCTTCTCCCCCTAAAGCCCAGGTGCCCATCCCCCCAGACTCAACCCCATTCTCCAACCACAAAAGCTGCCGTCAGGAGCATCACTGGAGCGAGTCAGCGGGGGTCACAACCTCTGCCCTGGCTGCCCTTGCCTGCCTTAAGGTTCCCTCCCACTGTCTCCCATCTGCCTGGAGGTCAAGGGGTCCCCCTCATTCTCTCCTCAGAGACCCCATCTCAGCAAGATGCCTGGGTCCCCTGAGGTATAGGTACTGAAGGAGGGGGGTTGAAAATTGGGAGACCAGGTACTGGGCTGTGTGGGATTTCCTCTTGCCTTCTGAGCCCACACTGGAGCTGCCCAAAGTGGGGAGGCTCGAGGGGGTTGGAAAGGCTGGTCCCTGGCCCTTAGTGGGGGTTGGTTGTCTTGGAAACATCCCCTTCTCTACACAATGGGAAGCCCCCCTCAGCCTCCCGCGTGGATGGAGCCGACAGCCCCATCGCTGGCTATCAGCCTCAGGGACTTGGCAACCGTCACTATGGCAACACAGAACCCAGCAACAGGGCCCACTGAGAAAGGGAGGGGTCCGAGACTGGGGCAGGGCTGTGAGTGTGAGGGGACAAGGGCTCTGAGAGTCCCCTTGACACATCCAGAGGTACAGGTGGGTACAAGAGGGAGAAGTGGAGATAAACAGTCTCTGTGACAAACAGCTCACCAAAGCAGCCAAGACATCGTAACACGCCGAGAGACAGGAAGACACCTGGGGACAGATGCACGGCTGGGGAGAGAAACTGCACCCTGGACACACCCCCTCTGAGCACTGGCATCCACGGGACACACCCCTCTGAGCACTGGCATCCACGGGACACACCCCTTCTGAGCACTGGCATCCATGGACCCCCTGCCAGCCACCTGACATTCACAACACCTACAGCCTCTCACATGCGCGGTGACTTTGTGTGTCTTGTAAGCTATTTGAAAATGCTGGTGACTTCCACATAGAACCACACATGCCATCTGTTGGCTTTCTGGATACAAGTACACAAACACACTCCCAGGGTAACAGCTATGACAAGAATAGAAGGGCAGGAAGACACTCATTCGTCCATTTGTTCATTCAGTCACTCCACATCCTGTCTACTGTGCTCCAGGTGCGAAGGCAGAGTCCCTGCGTCATGAAATCACATTTTTTTGTTAATGTAACATTTTTATGCCCCTTCCCCATACAGGGCCTTGAATACGCTTGACAAGTACTATAGCATTGAGCCACACCCCCTGCCCTGAAGTCCACTTTCTTTTGTTTAAAGGGTATTTAATTTGAATAGTTTTGTCTGTCTGTCTATATGTGAATCCTGTCTGTGTCTCGTGCCCAGGGAGGTCATGAGGGCATCAGATACGCTAGAACTGGAGTTACAGTTGAGCCTCCTGGAGGTACCGGGAACTAAGCCTGGGTCCTCTGCAAGATCAGCAAGTCCTCTTAACCATGAGACCTCTATCTAGCCTCCCACCTTTATTGGAAATAGCATCTCACTCTAGCTCAAGCTGGCCTAGAACTATGTTTTTTGTCTGATTTTAAGACAGGTTCTGGTGGCACATGCCAATAATCCCAGCACTTGAGAGGGAGAGGCAAGTGGATCTCTGTGAGTTCAAGCCCAGCCTGGAGTGAGTTCCAGGACAGCTAGGGCCACACAGAGAAGCCCTGCTTGAAAAAAACCTTAAAAACAAAAAAGAAAGCCGGGTGGTGGTGGCGCATGCCTTTAATCCCAGCACTTGGGAGGCAGAGGCAGGCGGATCTCTGTGAGTTCGAGGCCAGCCTGGTCTACAAGAGCTAGTTCCAGGACAGCCTCCAAAGCCACAGAGAAACCCTGTCTCGGAAAACCAAAAAAAAAAAAAAAAAAAAAAAAAAAACCAAACAAACAAAAAAGAAGGTTTTATTATAGATCAGGATGGCCTGGAACTCAGAAGTCTGCCTGCCTTTGCTTCCTAAATGTTGGGATTAAGGGGGTTTGACTGCACGCCTGGCCTGTGTTAAGCTTTTGAAGTCCACTTTTATTTATTTTGGTTGGACTTTTCTGAGATAGGGTTTGTCTGTGTGAGAGCCCTGGCTGTCCTGGAACTCACTGTGAAAGCTTGATTGGCCTCCAACTCACAGGGATCTGCCTGCCTCTGCTGGGACTAAAGTTATGCACTGCCAAGCCACCACACCTGGCTTGAAGTCCATGCTTTGATGGGGAACAGCAATTTCAGTTCATGAAAACAGATACTGAGTCTGAACTGGAAGAGTTTGAGGACAGCCTGGACTATAGGGTGGATGAGACTGCGACAAACAAACAAACAAAAAGACCAAACAAATAAACAAAACCCGGAGTAACAGGGTTAACCTTTCAGATTTGGAGGCCAGAGGGTCCCTGTGAGACAGCTGGGACAGGCCCACCAAAGGAAGAGGGACGCCCAGGCGCAAAGGGAGAGAGAATTTTGATGTGTTTGGTAATAACAAGGATATCTTCCTTATTTTTGTTCCAGATATTCCCTATCTCTCCATAGCCTCAGCACAAGGGACAGAAAGTCACTTCAGGAAGCTGGTCTAGTCAGGAGTGGTGGCACACACCTTTCATCTCAGCACTCAGGAGGCAGAGGCAGGCGGATCTGTGAGGTCCAGGCCAGCCTGGTCTACACAGTGAGACCTTGTCTCAAACAAACGAGCGGACAAGACAAAAGGGAAGCAGAGTAGCCAGTCCAGCTCGGTCTCCCATCTCCTCTGCCTTGTTTCCTGTGTGTTTGGACCAGTTCTCAAGGACCTTTGAAGCCCTGGGAGGGCAGGATGATGAGGAGCCCAGGACACAAACCTGAGCAGGAAGCAGACGGAGTATGGCAGCACGAGTTTTAATCCCAGCTCTTGGAAAGTGAAGGAGGAGGCTTGAGTTTGAGGCCAGTGTGACCTATGACGTGAAACCCTATCTCAGATAAGCAACAAAACAAACTAAAAATGAAATGAAAAGAGCCACAAGCAGAGCAGAGCTAAAAGCAGCAAGGAGGCTGGGGGCCCGCTGCCAAAGCTGCCTTTCCCGGCAGCACAAGATCAAGGCTGTCCTGGGGCCGAGTCGCAGAGGTGCAAGCTTTGCCAGCCTCTGCAGCTGAAGGGCTACAACTTTCACCCATTTGGCATATGGCTTGCTTTGGGGAATATGGAAATGGGGTGAGGAATTGTAATAGAAATTTCTTTCAAAGTGGTGTGTGTGTGTGTGTGTGTGTGTGTGTGTGTGTGTGTGTGTGTGTGTGTGTGTGTGTGTGTGCGCGCGCGCGCAGACCAGGCTCTTTCCTCCTGTTCTATAGGTCCCCAGGGTGGAACTCTATGTAGGCTTTGCAGCAGGTGCCTTTCCTGCAACAGAAATGTCTGGAGGAGAATGTTTAATTGTTACAACTGAGATTTAAGTTACAATGAAAAAAGGGGGTGGTATTCCTAAAGGGAAAGTGGACACTCACAGACACGGGGCTCCCTTTTCCCAGGAAGCGGTTCAAGGGCTGCAGGCAGGTTGGGAAGGGGCTGCACAGTGGTTGGAGGCAGGGTGCTGGCTTGCCAGAGAAGACAGGGACTGGGTAGCAAGAGTCATGTGTAGCAGGGCAGGTGAGGTGTGGAGGGAGTTGGAGGCCACCAGGTTCCAGGTACCCATGAATCTCGGGGGGAACTGAAGCAGCCCATTTCCCGGTTCTCCCTCTCTTCCCCATCAGGGACATAGACATCAGCTCCCCCAATGGCACTGACTGGTGGGGTGGGGGCCCCCACGAGCAGCCTCAGGGGGCAGCAGCTGGTGTGCCGGGAGGAATCTGTGTGCTCAGCAAACAGCAGCCTTAGTGCCCAAGGATGGCCTCCTCCCTCTCATCAGTCAGCCTCAGCCAAATGTCCCTGCATTCCCACCACCCCAAGGGGACTGGGGCTGGGCCAGGGTCCCCAGGGGAGTGAGAAGGGGATGGGTGTGGGGAGCTGGGGTGGGACTTAGATTTCTATCCATGGGCCTGTGTTCTCTTCTCCTTGGAAGCCCTCGGTTCTGTACGTCGTGAATGACTTTCCTGGCCCCTGCCACTGTCGGGCCATCAGCTACAAATCACCTGTGGGGGGCTGCTGGTGGAGAAAAGGTTAAGAGGGATGAGTCATGAGTCGGGGGTTACAGAAGAACCTGCTGGTTCTCACGGGCCTGGCCCAGGGATGGTCAGCAGGGAGGCTGCTGATACAGAGGCCCTGTCTCCAGACTGGCCTCTTTCTCCTGATGGATGCTCTGGTCAGCCAGTGGAGACCCTGACTTCCTGAACATGTCTTCCCACCCTCACCTAGTCTAGCAACCAAACCTCATGCCTTGCTTCCCACTAAGATCTAGGGGTATGACACCCCACTTCACCCAAAACTTGCTATTACCCACTAGGGACTGTGGCTTCTAGATCTTAGCCTCTGGCTCTGTCTCCTCAGCCCGTACTCCCCTCAGGGACCCAGGCGTCCTGCCCACTCCCTTCACCATAGCAACTATTCTTCTTGGAGTTGCTTAAGACTTTAATATCATTTCATTAAGCCAGTAAGTTCCGAGAAGGTTGGGAGTACAAAGAGACTAGGAGTGGGCCAAAAAGGACCAAGGTAGGGGGGAAGAAGGAGAGAGGCCCCTCTTCTCCGTGGAGATGGCTCTGAGAAATCAAATATTGACAGTGAGAGAACAGGCCTTATTAAATCTGGGACAGGGGCGTGTGGGTAGCTGTGGGAATGGCCGGATGCCTGGGTTCTGAGAGTGAAGGTTCTGGGAGGAGACAGCCTATAGCTAGGAGGATGCACTCAGGCTAAGGGACTCCAAGGCACAACTGGTCCATCCTTATCCTTTGGGATGTGCTTAGGCTTGCCACTCTGGCTGTTTCTCAGCTGTCCCCAGAGCCCCTAGGGACAAGCCCCCCATCACAGCTGTGGCTGCCCCCCCTTCATCCTTCCCCTCTACCTCCACCTCTGCTGATGAGCCTCTGCATCGTTTAATCGGATTGAGCAGTAATTAGCAAAGCACGATGTTTGATTACCTATTTAGCATAATGTGGGGGGCTGGGATCCCTAGGCACAGCCACAGTTGAGAGGGGAGTCAGAAGAGAAAAAGGGGCTATGCAAAGTTCCTTTCCTGAGGGATTTGTAAACCTGCCCTTGAGGCTCCCCACCCTAAGCCTCCCCACAAATTTTCAGTCCTTTGGGACTTTTCTCTTGGGATTCTGACCAGCCACATCACCTCTCTCAGCCATGCGGTTGGAAGATTACCTATGCGTTCTAGCTCAGCCCGCGTGCTGTGCAGCTGGTTTTAGGGTGTGGCAAGGCCTCCTTCCTTCAATCCCCACTCTCAGCAGCAGGAGTTTGGGCTGGGCCGGAAGACCACACAAATCAGAGCCCAGACAGAAACCCATCTTCAGGATAATTGTGGTAGCCAGATGTGTTGGCACACCCCTGTAATTCCAGCACCCAGGAGGCAGAGGCAGGACTAAACGTTTGAGAGTTTGAGGCCCCCTTGAGCTTCGTGGCGAATGGTGAAGGCGGTGGTGGTGTGTGTAAGGAAAGAATTCTCAATTATGAAGTGATGGTGGGTTGGGTCGGGGCGTGGGTAAATACACTGGCCTTCAGGGGTATGAGGGACTGCCACTTCTGGCAAAGTAAGACCTGTCAGGTGTGAAACTGGGGGAACTGAGGTGTCAGCTTCTCTCCCCATCCAGCAAAGAAAATGTCATCAATTTAGCTCCTCATGGAAATGTAATCAGTGGGCTCGCTGCTGGCTTTGTCTTAATTAGGCACTATTGATGGAAGCAAGGAGGGCGCCTCCCTATTCCCATGATTCTGCTTCCTCAAGGCATTTCCCACGTCTCCCTAAAGCGTCTTGCGACCCCGGGTCCAGCTGTTCTTTTACGCCTTCCAGTCACCAGGACGCGTAGCGCCCCCTAGCACCCGCTCAGGTCTGCCCCTCCAGCGCTCTCCAGGGCTGCTCTGGGACGCAGCCTTTGTTCCTATGGAGAGCAAAGCTCCTCCCCGGCCGGGTCACCTTCCCCGGGGAGTCCCCGCCTCTCATTCGCCCCCCAAACCAACCACGCTTTTAAAAACCAATCCTCAGATTAAAAAAAAAAATCCAGTTCCAGTCTTCACCCGTTTCCCCCGCCCGTGCCTCCCAGCAATCCTAGACCCCAATCCGGGCTAAGAAGCGGGAGCAGCAGGAGGGCAGGGGTGCTCCAGCCCCGGTTTTTCTCCTGGACCCAGCTGCAGCCGTGGCTGCCTGGAAATCCTGGAGAGCTTTCTAGAAGGCGAACGCGCCTCGCAGGCGAGACCCCGAGCGCCACCTGCTGGACCCATGCAGGCCGGAGCCCATACACCTGGGGGCCGGGGTCGGGCGTTTGGGTCCCCCCCCATCTTTTCCACGTCCTGCGGGATGGTGTCGCATTGTTTTAAGTCCCAGTCCTTCCAGCTTAGTCCTCAAATCCAGCTCGGAGCCGTATCCCGCGCGCTCGGCCCCCAGATTTAGTAGCTGTCGAAACCCTAGGCCCCCTTGCCCTCTAGTCTCAGGTCCACGCGGGTAAAACTCGTGGGGTGGGGCCCGCAGAGCAGTGCGCCTGCGCAGTGTCCGCAGGTTCCGCAGACCCGCCACTTACTCTCCCTGCCCGGGGTTGCCATGGCGACGCGTGCATGCAGGCGCGGGCTCAGGAGGGCCACGCGGGGCAGCTTCTTGGTTGGTGTGACCCAACCGTCGGTCTAGGGAGGAAAGGGTCGGCGTTGTGAGGTGTGTGATGGGGCAGAGGGAAGGAAAGGATGCTGGGGACAGGAGCAGTGTAGGGGAGGAGCAGCAGCTGTGGAGGAAGCAGGAGATGGGAAGGGCAGGGGTGGAAAGGTACATCTGGTGGGGCAAGAGAAGAGGGGCAGTTAAGGGTGCAGTGAAGACGGGACAATTGTGTGGGGAAGAAATTGTGAGGGAAATGCTGCCTGCTGGTGATCAGTTTGACGAGCAGGAGCGGGCGGGAGGACCCAGAGGTATTTTCTAGCAACTCCAGGGAGTCCTGGGCTGGGACAGTTCCTCCGCATGCCTGCAGTGTGCGGGCCCCACGATTATGTCTCCCGAGGCTCCAGTTTGAGGCTCAGCAGAGCCGCGTTTCCCTTGAGGCTGATGAAGGAGACCGCATTCTTGTAGTTGGTTTTATTGATTTGTTGGCCTAACAGAACGCTTTTCCTTGAAGCAAAGTACAAATCCTTCAAGTTTGAAATTCATAACCCATGATCAATGCCTGTGGCAGCCTGTGGGGATGAGCAGAGAAAGCCACAGGCGGCTGCCAGCCTGTGGCTGAAGGAAGAGGGAGTGCCCGGAATTGTAACGTGTGTTCCTGGAGATTCTGTGTCCTGCCCAGTTGCTGTCCATCGGGTTTCTTCACACCTCAGTTCTTTGTCCCCGTTGCACAGTTTGAAATTCATTGTTGGATGGCTTTGACTTTTGTCCTCCTTGGCTCCAGGTTGTTCTCAATGACATTGGAATCCAGTGACCTGATGTTCTATAATTTTCATAGACTTAACTGGCAGGGCTAAGAAACTGAAGTACACACAAAACAGGATCCCCACCCCGTGGGAATTAAAAACTCGAGTGACTTGGGCAAACGTTTGTTCTTTGTTTCAGGAGGCTGAGATTTTAGTGTGGGTAGGAGGAGTGTTTTTCTATTTAAGTAGGGAGGGAAGGAGGGACACAGGGAAGTCATCTGGGTTTGAGTCAGGGACAATGGGTGGGGATCGTGAGGACTGAACTCCCCTTCGTGGGCCTTCTCCTATGCAGGATCCTGTGGGGTAGTGTGGCTGGTTGTACATTTCCCATACTCCTCAGTAGTGGGGCTTTTGTTATTTTTAAAAGGATTTATTTTAGCTTATATGTACACATATGTATGAAAACATGTGTGCGGGTATCCAGAGATTGAGCTCAGGTCGTTAATCTTGTTGGCAAGTACCTTTTCAAACTGAGCCATCTTTCCTGTCCCAGGCTTTGACTCTTAGTCTGATTTTCTTAAGAATTTGGGTAACCCCAGGGAGAAAAGAGTGAGGACTCCATGCTCTCTCTCCCTTTTTGAATGCAGTGCTAACCCAGGCGTTGCGCATTCTAGGCAAGTTCTTTACCACTGAGCTTTACTACTGAGCTGTAGCCCCCAGCTGCAAGGTTCTATTGGGTACAGGCCCTGAGCGCATAGCAGGGTGTGGGTATCCTGGAAAAGGTGAGTACTTTGGGAGTCTCACTTGGTTTCTGAATCCAAAAGCGACTGTGTGTATTGGGAGTCTGGGTTAGCGTGGATCTGGTGGTAGACTTCTGACTCCCATGTACCTGCAGGTTTTGCCTTCAAGATGGCTAGCAAAGCTGAGAAGAAGCGAAAAGCGGGTGGCCGGGGAGGTGCCCGTGCTGGCCGAGCTGGCCGAGCTGCTCACTTTACTGCAGCTTCAAGAACTGCAGATGCTTCTCTGCTCTCTACTGATCAGGAGCCAGAACCTGAGTCCACCAAGGACGAGTCTGGTGAGTATTCGCCGGAAGAGAAGGTACTTAGAAATGGAGGGCAGGGAAGACTGGAGAGGCTTCTCCTGTGGGCTGTTTTTGTTTTTGTTTCTTGGAGATAAGGTCTCCTTGTGTAGCTCTGGGTGGTCTCAAACTGGCTCTGTAGACCAGGCAACCTGGGCCTCAACAGGGATCTGCCTGCCTTTGCCTTACAAATCCTGGAAAGGTGAGAGTACCACCATGCCTAACTCAGGATTGTCTTGGGGCTGGGGAGCCGGACCAAGGAGC